>NC_064921.1:162455723-163705723 GCF_023897955.1 Schistocerca gregaria
ACTTAAACTAACTGAACTCTAAGGATAACTCACACCCATGCCCGAGGGAGGACTCGAACCTCCTCTGGGATCAGTTCTATTACTTAGGTCATCGGTCCCTAGGCTTATACACTACTTAAACTAACTGAACTCTAAGGATAACACACACCCATGCTCGAGGGTGGACTCGAACTTACGAGGACCTGGGGGGGGGGGGGGGGGGGGGGAGGAAGAGCGTGCACGCGCGGCACCAGAGCACCAGAATAGCTGCTTCCTTCATGTAATACACCAATTTTAGAATCTTTCTCGTGATTTTGTCATGCAACTGGTAGCAACAAATTTAGTGCTCTAGAAATATTTCGTTCGTTTTGTATCTTTACTGTCCATATCCTGCAATAAATTAAGAAGCATTTGCAACACTGTTATCGAAATTTGTTATCTATCACTTTGTACATGTTTGTGTGCGTTGTCAAACCTGACCACCTGTAGCACCAACGAATGCAAACAATTTTTTCTGAAAACGAGATATTTCATACCCCGCGTTTGCTCACTTTACACGGATAAAACCGACTCCCATTGACCACTATGCGCGTTTGCACCCGTACACGTTTCAGTTTGATACAAAAATATCGAAAAAAAACACATAAGGTGTTTCGTGTGAGAATGGAAAATGTTATTCCGTAGAATGAAATTTTCACTCTGCAGCGGAGTGTGCGCTAATATGAAACTTCCTGGCAGATTAAAACTATGTGCAGGACCGAGACTCGAACTCGGGACCTTTGCCTTTCGCGGGCAAGTGCTCTACCAACTGAGCTACCCACGCACTACTCACGCCCCGTCCTCACAGCTTTACTTCTGCCAGTATCTCGAATCCTAGCTTCCAAACTTTAAGGAAGCTCTCCTGTGAACCTTGCAGAACTAGCACTCCTGAAAGAAAGGATAGTGCGGAGATATGGTCCCGAGTTCGAGTTTCTATCCTGCACACAGTTTTAATCTGCCAGGAAGTTTCATGTCAGCGCACACTCCGCTGCAGAGTGAAAATTTCAGTCTGGAAACATCCCCCAGGCTGTGGCAAAGCCATGTCTCCGCAATATCCTTTCTTTCAGGAGTGCTGGTTCTGCAAGGTTCGCGGGAGAGCTTCTGTAAAGTTTGGAAGGTAGGAGACGAGATAATGGCAAAAGTAAAGCTGTGAGGACGGGGTGTGAGTCGTGCTTGGGTAACTCAGTTGGTAGAGCACTTGCCCGAGAAAGGCAAAGGGCCCGAGTTCGATTCTCGATCCTTCACACAGTTTTAATCTGCCAGGAAGTTTCAATGGTTCAAATGGTTAAAATGGCTCTGAGCACTATGTGACTTAACATCTATGGTCATCAGTCCCCTAGAACTTAGAACTACTTAAACGTAACTAACCTAAGGACAGCACACAACACCCAGCCATCACGAGGCAGAGAAATTCCCCGCCGGGAATCGAACCCGGGAACCCGGGCGTGGGAAGCGAGAACGCTACCGCACGACCACGAGATGCGGGCAAGTTTCAATGTTATTCCGTGCTAGAACGCTATGCACCCAGCTGTTTCGAACGGCTCGAAATGTTCAAATGTGTGTGAATACCTAAGGGACCAAACTGCCGAGATCATTGGTCCCTAGACTTACACACTACTTAAACAAACTTAAGCTAAGAACAACACACACACATATATATATATAATATATATATATAGGAGGACTCGACCCTGCGGCGGGAGGAGCAACGGCTCGAAATGGTTTATGCTTTGTACGTGACAGCACTCGAAAAATTTTCAAACTCGTATTTGACGAGTGATTTTGAGAATCGCGTCGTACTGCTTCAGGCAATTTGCGTCCGGCAATAACCAAATTCTTGGTCTGGAACCGCGTCCGATACGGTCGCAGGTTCGAATCCCGCCTCGGGCATGGATGTGTGTGATGTCCTTAGGTTAGTAAGGTTTAAGTAGTTCTAAGTTCCAGGGGACTGATGACCTCAGAAGTTACGTCCCATAGTGCTCAAAGCCATTTGAACCATTTTGAACCAAATTCCTCAGCTATGAATAAAATGTAAAACGGTCTCCTCGTAAGTCTTAAGTCACGATAACTAGCCGGGCAGAACCACGTTTTCGAGTCGTTTGTTGCTATGCGACCTGTTGCGCACATGTCTTTGTGTGTCATCAGAACCGCTCCGCGGGGTCCAGCGGACAGGAGCGCAAGACGCCGGGCAAGTACTAAACCCGGGGGCCGGTGTGCAGTGACTGATCCGTTGGGACTGCCTCGCGACCGGGCGCCAGGGTCGCGGAAGCGCCGCCGGCCTGTCAATTATTCAGCAGGGGAGAGTTAGGAATTCAGAGGAATCGCGATCTGGGAGCGCGCAACTGCTAGCACGACGCCCCGGGCCACGGGGTAATCGGGTCGGCAAAGTTAGCCCCAACCCGGCCACGGTCTAAGACACGCGTCCGAATCGGCTCGGGTCAGCCGTATGCGCAAGCCTCCAGTTCCTTACTCCCAGGTAGGTTTTACTCGCCGTGTCCGGTGAATTCAAATGCCGTGCGCGCGCGACCGGTGGCGTGAGTGATTCGTGTAGAAACTGTACGTATCCGACTACATTTAGTTCGACATTTAAATGACTGCTCTGCAATTCACATTTAAGTGTCTGGCAAAGAGGTCATCGAACCATTTTCACCCCGTTTCTCTACCGTTCCACTATCGAACAGCGCGCGCGAAAAACGAACACGCAAGTCATTCTTTGCGAGTGCTGGTTTCTCTTATTTGATTACGATGGCCATTTCTGCCCCCATACTTTGATGACAGTAAACGACAATGGCAGTTATAAGAGTTGAGAGACATGAAAGGGAAGCAGTGGTTGGGAAGGGAGTGAGACAGGGTTGTAGCTTCTCCCCGATGTTATTCAATCTGTATATTGAGCAAGCAGTAAAGGAAACAAGTAAAGTTCGGAGTAGGTATTACAATCCATGGAGAAGAAATAAAAACTTTGAGGTTCGCCGATGACATTGTAATTTTGTCAGAGAATGGACTTGGAAGAGCAGTTGAACGGAATGGGCAGTGTCTTGAAAGGAGGCTATAAGATGATAATCAATTAAAGCAAAACGAGGATAATGGAATGTAGTCGAATTAAGTCGGGTGATGCTGAGAGAATTAGATTAGAAAATGAGACACTTAAAGTAGTAAAGGAGTTTTGCTATTTGGGGAGCAAAATAACTGATGATGGTCGTAGTATGGCTCAAATGGCTCTGAGTACTATGGGACTTAACATCTTAGGTCATCAGTCCCCTATAACTTAGAACTACTTAAACCTAACTAACCTAAGGACATCACACACATCCATGCCCGAGGCAGGATTCGAACCTGCGACCGTAGCAGTCCCGCGGTTCCGGACTGCAGCGCCTAGAACCGCACGGCCAACGCGGCCGCCGATGGTCGTAGTAGAGAAGATATAAAATGTAGACTGGCAATGGCACGGAAATCGTTTCTCAAGACGTGAGTATTGATTTAAGTCTCAGAAAGTCGTTTCTGAAAGTATTTGTATGGAGTATAGCCATGTATGGAAGTGAAACATGGACGATAAGTAGTTAAGACAAGAAGCTTTCGAAATGTGCTGCTACAGAAGAATGCTGAAGATTAGATGGGTAGATCACATAACTAATGAGCAGGTATTGAATAGAATTGGAGAGAAGAGGAGTTTGTGGCACAACTTGACTAGAAGAAGGGATCGGTTGGTAGGACATGTTCTGAGGTATCAAGGGATCACCAATTTAGTACTGGAGGTCAACGTGGAGGGTAAACATCGTAGAGGGAGACCAAGAGATGAATACACTAAGCAGATTCAGAAGGATGTAGGCTGCAGTAGGTACTGGGAGATGAAGAAGCTTCCACAGGATAGAGTAGCATGGAGACCACAACAACAAACGACAATAAATTAATCTCGCAATCAGAGGAGAAAACGGGTGATTGCTATTTCGTGAAAAGGACTCGGCGTGAAGAAAAATGCCTTTGTTTTAATTATTGCCACCACAACTCGTGTGTCGTATGCGGGACACTCCCTCCCCTAATTCACGATAATAGAAAACGAGCTGCCCTTCTTTGAACATTGAGTACTACCTGATCTGGATCCCACACTGCGCAGCACTACTCCAGAAGAGGACTGACAAGCTTAATATAGGCACCCTCTTTGGCAGAACTGTTGCAAGTTTTCTTCAAATAAACCGCAGTCTTTGGGTTGTCTTCCCCACAACATTGTCTACGTGATCTTTTCAATTTATGTTATTCGTTATTGTAATCGCTAAGCATTTAATAGAATTCATAGCCTTTAGATTTGTGTAACCGAAATTTAGCGGATTGCTTGCAGTACTCATGTATATGACCGCATATTTTTCATTATTTCGAGTTAATTGTCACTTTGCGCGCCATATCTTGTCTCAATCATTTTTCAGTTGGTTTTGATCATGAGACGACTTTAAGAGAAAGTAAATAACAGCATTTTTTGCAAACTATGTAAGAGGGCTGCTCAGATCGTCCCTAAAATGTTTGTATAGAATAGGAACAGCAGAAGGCCTGTAACGCTTCCTTGTGGAACGCGAGATATCGCTTCTGTTTATCTCGACGACTTTCCGTCAGGTGCTGCGAACGCAGATGACAGACGATCAATCTGAGATCCCCTGTCGATATCAGTCATTATTACTTCATGAGAATAAAGAGCTATTAGTTTTTCGCAAGAACGATACTTTCTGTATCGATGCTGACTGCATAAATAGATCGTTTTCTTCCACGTAATTCATAAAGTTCAAACACAGTATACATCACTATTTCTTACAAAATATACAGTCCGATTGTAAAATTACGATGTTATACAAGCTAAATGGAAGAATTTTCAAGACTGCTCGTTATACTATTTATATGAGTTTACAGTAACGATAATTTGGCACTTGTTCATTGTGTAGTTAAATTGTCATGCAGCGGAAAATACGCAGACAGTACGATTGTTTCACAGAAGAGGTAAGGAGTAAAGCAAAGTGCGTCTGTAGTCGACAGTCATTCTCAGTGTAGGACGGACGACAAATCGTTTATTGATTTCAGGAAAGCATTTGCTTCAGTAGACAGAGAAACAATAGATAAAATCATTACAGAACTTAATGTTAAAGCAAAATAGCAAACATAATTCGCGAAATTCTAGCAAATACGATATCTGAAGTTTAATTTCCGGAAGAAGTATCTGAGACGTTTGAAATGAAACCCGGTGTTAGCCAAGAAAATGGCTTATCGCCTTTATTATTTAACTGCGTCCTAGAAAAAACTGTAAGTCTGGAATTTTGAGCCAAATAGAATCCAATAATTCTGGGAAGGGAATCAATGGAATTGAGATAAACTGCTTGGCTTTTGCAGAAGATTTAGCAATTCGTTCACAAAATCTGACAGATGAAGTCACTCCGATAAAACTTAAGAACAACGAATAGATCTGGTCTCAGAATTTTAGCTGGGAAAGAAAGAAACAAAATTCATAACAGATATAAAAAATGCTACAAAAAGCATGGAAACACTAAGAGGTTAAATTGAACGAGTTGGTCAGTTTGATGTCTTGTAGAAAATATGCAACATAAATATCTTTTAGAAACTATGCAACATAATGGGCAAGAAAAATTTGCAGTAGATGTAAATGTTAATTAAATGCAAAGAGCCTGCGGGTTGACAGAAAATATCTACAGCAAGAAATACATACCTAGAAAAAGAAAATCAAAACAATGTAGCACAGTGATAAGACCAGAATGTTTATATGCATGTGAATGCTTAATGGTGGACTATAAGCCTCATAGAATACAGTTAGGCCTACTTAAAGATGGATTATAAAAAAGAGGGTGTAATACAAACAGTAGGGGTTTGGAAATACCGAGAAAAATCAGAAATAATGGCAAATCGTAGTCTGATCTTCCACCGACACCTCTACGGAATGAATGAGAACAGAATAACGAAACAAATGTTCCCGGATTTCTGAAAAAAGATACTAAGAATACCCTGGAT
The DNA here is from genome assembly GCF_023897955.1 of Schistocerca gregaria. Taxonomy (NCBI): domain Eukaryota; kingdom Metazoa; phylum Arthropoda; class Insecta; order Orthoptera; family Acrididae; genus Schistocerca; species Schistocerca gregaria. The sequence goes on from NC_064921.1 coordinate 162,461,742, forward strand.
ACCAGAAATAAGAAAATAAGCAGAGAAACAACATCAAAAAATCGTAAGTAACCTTTCGAAGAATAAAATACTAAAGTTTGTAGCCTTTCAGAACAGAAGAAGTAAGAAACCAGGATCAACATGAACAGAAGAAGGAAAATGCAACGGTTCTAGGCGCTTTAGTCTGGAACCACGCGACCGCTACAGTCGCAGGTTCGAATCCTGCCTCGGACATGGATGTGTGTGATGTCCTTAGGTTAGTTAGGTTTAAGTAGTTTCTAAGTTCTAGGGGACTGATGACCTCAGATGTTAAGTCCCATAGTGCTCAGAGACATTAGAACCATTTTTTTTTTTTTTTTTTTTTTGAAAATGCAACGTGGCTCGGATGAAGGGGTACTGGAAAAATAGGCAACAACAAAGAATGAAGTGGAACTGATCTTTGTAGACCAATACGTAGTTAAAAAGAAATTTATACTTAATGACGATCAATAATGAAAGAAACGAGTAAGAATACTCTTCAGTATCGAAAACATATAGTAAAAAATTTAGACGATACTAAGGCAGAGGAGGCAAACGCAAGTACAGACGTGGCCAGTGCTGTTATTGAACTGACTACGCAGAAATTCGATTGCAACTGTGAAGTACTCGGCTGTAATCAGCAGCACCAAACGAAGTGGCACAGTGGTTGGTAATCTGGACTCACATTCGGGGGGTGCGGGGGGGGGGGGGGGGGGTGTCGGCGCTTCAAATCCACGTTAGCCCATCAACAGTTTGCCTCTTCGTGGCTTGTCTCGGTCGCTTAAGGCAAATTCCAGTAGGGTTCCTTTAGAAGCACACGGACAGTTTTCTTCCACTTCCTTCCATCGATCCGAGGTTGTGTTCCAGCCCTAATGATTTCGTCATAGACGGGAAATCAAACCAATCTTCCTTTTTTACCTTGCAATGTTATATGAAATTGTAGCGTCCGCGTATAACGTTTTAAGATAGGACACACGTATAATAATTGATAATGTTCAGTGATAGTAATAGTGATGTTTCAGAGATAATTAGCCTCTAATAATGGAAAAAATTAGATAATATTAATTTGATTTAAACCTCTGAGAGTTTATGATCAAAAGGCCGAAGACTGAATATGTTGTTCTCTCGAGAAATTAGAAATTATTAGTGATCTCGTAGAGGTGCGTATTTTATGAGAATACATCTCCCTTGATGTCTACACCTCTGGGAATATACGCGGACGGCCACAACATGCTTATAACAACTGATATTAAACAGATTAAAAAACAGGTATAAAATTGTGAATGCGTTCAATTTTAATATGTTTGTAAAATAATCTTTTACCTCCTTTCTTCAACGTTGCTTCTCGGAATGTGGTCTGTGCTATACAGTGTTTGCTTATACATTAGTGCTTGTCCGTCTGATCTAATGGTATAATCTTTATACAGTCGAATAATAACTGCAGAGCGGGGGCGGATTCTGTCCAGTTCTCTCCAATACGATTCCAATAAGAAGAGAGAACACAGAGAGAAAATAAATATTGAATAAAAAGTAAATGAGGAACGAAACACTGCAGGATTACATATAAATTGCTTCCTGGCCCTAGACCTTTGAAAGTGAGTCTCTGTACTTAATAGATGGTTAATTAATTTTTGTTTGTATATTAAAAATATCAAGATTTTAACATGAAAATATACGTAGCGGAAACTAAGGATATCGGCTACCTAGGGAAACAACATTTGAGGACTGAAATATCAATTATAAAATTGTAAACCAAGTATTGCAGAAGTCGCTAACGCGCGCTTGTGCTAAAGTGCTCGGGGTGGAAGAAATTTTCATCGCTATTACATGGCTGACAGTGGTGATCTAGGGTTCCTGATCAACACACTTTGCACCAGTATGGCAGATCAGAATCCAGCTCTTTCCGCGTTGTCAAGTGGATTTAGGGCACATTGACACTTGATGCTGATGCGTTCGTCGAATGGCTACGTTAAGCACCCTTGGTACAATTCAGGAGGAATGGGCTATATTCGGGCAACGGGTTCCATCCTCTTAGTTCGCATTAACCCATTACAGACACTACTTTACCTAAACATTCAGCACATTCATCCACACTACACATATACATACTTGACACGTCATAACAGCGAGGAAGAAAGCAGTAGCAAACAAGGACGGGAATGCGGGATTCTTGCATGTGTCCACAACGTTCGTTTCCTGACTGTGGGACAGATACTTTGTAGAACAAGCACGAAGTTTTGCCCGTGTATTTGTGTTATTGGATTGAGGAGTTCCTAGATAACAGAACGCAGCATGTCATTCTCAATGGAGAGAAGTCTTCCGAAATAAGAGTGATTTCAGGTGTGCCGCAGGGGAGTGTCATAGGACCGTTGCTATTCACAATATACATAAATGACCTGGTGGATGACATCGGAAGTTCACTGAGGCTTTTTGCAGATGATGCTGTGGTGTATCGAGAGGTTGCAACAATGGAAAATTGTACTGAAATGCAGGAGGATCTGCAGCGAATTGACGCATGGTGCACGGAATGGCAATTGAATCTCAATGTAGACAAGTGTAATGTGATGCGAATACATAGAAAGACAGGTCCCTTATCATTTAGCTAAAAAATAGCAGGTCAGCAAGTGGAAGCAGTTAATTCCATAAATTATCTGGGAGTACGCATTAGGAGTGATTTAAAATGGAATGATCATATAAAGTTGATCGTCGGTAAAGCGGATGCCAGACTGAGATTCATTGGAAGAATCCTAAGGAAATGCAATCCGAATACAAAGGAAGTAGGTTACAGTACGCTTGTTCGCCCACTGCTTGAATACTGCTCAGCAGTGTGGGATCCGCACCAGATAGGGTTGATAGAAGAGATAGAGAAGATCCAACGGAGAGCAGCGCGCTTCGTTACAGGATCATTTAGTAATCGCGAAAGCGTTACGGAGATGATAGATAAACTCCAGTGGAAGACTCTGCAGGAGAGACGCTCAGTAGCTCGGTACGGGCGTTTGTTAAAGTTTCGAGAACATACCTTCACCGAAGAGTCAAGCAGTATATTGCTCCCTCCTACGTATATCTCGCGAAGAGACCATGAGGATAAAATCAGAGAGATTAGAGCCCACACAGAAGCATACCGACAATCCTTCTTTCCACGCACAATACGAGACTGGAATAGAAGGGAGAACCGATAGAGGTACTCAGGGTACCCTCCGCCACACACCGTCAGGTGGCTTGCGGAGTACGGATGTAGATGTAGATGTATTACTGCGAAAGCATGGAGACTGCTAATAAAATATGCAAATTTAAAATTATGTACGGTGCATTTGACAGGATATTATGGGGAAACCCAGAATCAACACAAAGAAAGTTGTGTGAGGTGATGAAAGTCCCGTATTTGCATACAGGTATTTCGCTGGATGGTGGCGGCAATGTCGGTAGTCCCCTTGTGCTATTGGAGAGGCAGGCCGCCCTCTGTTTACCTTTTTAAAATTTTTATTTACCCTTAACTCTAAGAAGACTACACCACACTGCCAAAGAACTCACCGCTGTCATCAAAAATGGCTCATATGCTTCTGACCACTATTGGACTTAACTTCTGAGGTCGTCAGTCCCCTAGAACTTAGAACTACTTAACTCTAAGTAACCTAAGGACATCACACACATCCATGCCCGATGCAGGATTCAAACCTGTGACCGTAACGGTCGCGCGGTTCCAGACTGAAGCGCCTAGAACCACTCGGCCACTACGTTAGGAGGTATCACATGATGTATATTCGATGTTAGCAATTTCTCTTGCTCAGAAATGCTTTTCCTGTCGCTAGTCTGCATTATACACTCCTGGAAATTGAAATAAGAACACCGTGAATTCATTGTCCCAGGAAGGGGAAACTTTATTGACACATTCCTGGGGTCAGATACATCACATGATCACACTGACAGAACCACAGGCACATAGACACAGGCAACAGAGCATGCACAATGTCGGCACTAGTACAGTGTATATCCCCTTTCGCAGCAATGCAGGCTGCTATTCTCCCATGGAGACGATCTTAGAGATGCTGGATGTAGTCCTGTGGAACGGCTTGCCATGCCATTTCCACCTGGCGCCTCAGTTGGACCAGCGTTCGTGCTGGACGTGCAGACCGCGTGAGATGACGCTTCATCCAGTCCCAAACATGCTCAATAGGGGACAGATCCGGAGATCTTGCTGGCCAGGGTAGTTGACTTACACCTTCTAGAGCACGTTGGGTGGCACGGGATACATGCGGACGTGCATTGTCCTATTGGAACAGCAAGTTCCATTGCCGGTCTAGGAATGGTATAACGATGGGTTCGATGACGGTTTGGATGTACCGCGCACTATTCAGTGTCCCATCGACGATCACCAGAGGTGCACGGCCAGTATAGGAGATCGCTCCCCACACCATGATGCCGGGTGTTGGCCCTGTGTGCCTCGGTCGTATGCAGTCCTGATTGTGGCGCTCACCTGCACGGCGCCAAACACGCATACGACCATCATTGCCACCAAGCAGAAGCGACTCTCATCGCTGAAGACGACACGTCTCCATTCGTCCCTCCATTCTCGCCTGTCGCGACACCACTAGAGGCGGGCTGCACGATGTTGGGGCGTGAGCGGAAGACGGCCTAACGGTGTGCGGGACCGTAGCCCAGCTTCATGGAGACGGTTGCGAATGGTCCTCGCCGATACCCCAAGAGCAACAGTGTCCCTAATTTGCTGGGAAGTGGCGGTGCGGTCCCCTACGGCACTGCGTAGGATCCTACGGTCTTGGCGTGCATCCGTGCGTCGCTGCGGTCCGGTCCCAGGTCGACGGGCACGTGCACCTTCCGCCGACCACTGGCGACAACATCGATGTACTGTGGAGACCTCACGCCCCACGTGTTGAGCAATTCGGTGGTACGTCCACCCGGCCTCCCGCATGCCCACTATACGTCCTCGCTCAAAGTCCGTCAACTGCACATACGGTTCACGTCCACGCTGTCGCGGCATGCTACCAGTGTTAAAGTCTGCGATGGAGCTCCATATGATGGAGCTCCGTATGCCACGGCAAACTGGCTGACACTGACGGCGGCGGTGCACAAATGCTGCGCAGCTAGCGCCATTCGACGGCCAACATTGCGGTTCCTGGTGTGTCCGCTGTGCCGTGCGTGTGATCATTGCTTGTACAGCCCTCTCGCAGTGTCCGGAGCAAGTATGGTGGGTCTGACACACCGGTGTCAATGTGTTCTTTTTTCCATTTCCGGGAGTGTATATGGGCATCGTCACTTATTTTACTCCCAGTATGGAAAGATTCATTAGTGTCTCATTCCTTGAACTAATTCCCTTGGCATCGCCCGATTTAAATCGACTCCATTCCATTACCGTTTTACTTTCTTATGTTGACCTTACGAGCTCCTTTCAAAACTCCGTCCCATCCGTGGAACTGCTGTTGAAAGTCCTTTGCCGACTCTTGACATAATTAAGTCATCGACAACCTCAAAGATTTTACTTCTTCTCTCTGAAATTTAATTCCCTTTCCAAATTTCTCCTTGGTTTCTTTTATCGCTCACGCAATGTACAGAATGAATAACATCGGGATTAGGCTCTTTCTCCTCAATTCCTGCTTTACTTGACGCAGTGTGCTGAGGAACAAAGATGAATTCTGTGGTAATATGCCACATTAAACATATTGAAAATTAGTTACATCGTTCAAATGAATTAAGGATTGGAATACTATCCTCTTACATTATACGTATGTCCGATGTGATACCTGAGGTCACCGTGTTCACACTTTATTCTCACCCGGTGTCCGATGACGTTTAACCGCATAAAGCGATAGATTTGAATCTCAGTTTCGTATTGTAGTTCCCACTTCCCCTTCGGATGGTAGACATCCGTTGCAGATTTCAGCTTACTATCAACACCGGACTGACCGCACGTAAATTTCAGTCCTGTGGCGCGCTTATAAGCCTTATAGCATCAGTCCCCTGTCTGCTTTCTTTAACTCCCCTCCCCCCCCTCCCCCCCTTGCCCCCCACCCTCCACCCACATATCACAGAATACTGCTGGATTTCAGGTCGCCTGCTTTCGGACGCAAGTATTTATTCACACGGTCCATGTTTACCACGTGGCAATAAAAAGCAGCTGTTAAGAGGATTAAGAGGGCCCGCACGACCTTGTCCGCTACAAAGCAGGGGTTGGAAATTTAATAAGCAGCCTGGGAGTCCCGTGTGTGAACTTTCTGGGCTTTTTCGTCGTTGAAAAGAAATTTAAAAAAAACGGCATCTCTTATTCACGCTTCCGCTCGTCCTTTTCCCATAAAACGACACGTGTCTGGTACATGCGCCATAACACATTTTATGTTCTCAGATGGGTGCACATTCAAGAGGGTTAATGGGCAAAAAAAAACTGTCGCCTAGAGAAATCTTCGTACATCAATCGAGTAAAGCTGTTATAAGGTGTTTCTCACCTGACAAATTTGTCGGTGCAGGTATTTTCCACAACAAGCATAGAAATATTCGTTTCATAAATTCAAGTCTTTTTCTCGCCGCTGTTAAAGACATACAGGGTGAACTTTAATAAAACCGACAAACTGCAGCGACTGATTTCTGATTGTAAGAAGAGGTAAAGAGGTCTTACGTACGTATGTTCGGAAGTGACTGTGTTTGCGGAATGACAACAGATCGTCCCCGAACATATTGGAGAGCAGCGTCGCATCCACGCTACAACAGATTGCAGGTGATAGTGATTGTAGCAGTTGTCATGCAGGATACCCATAATCGCACTTTCGCCGGCCGCGGCGGTCTCGCGGTTCTAGGCGCGCAGTCCGGAACCGTGCGACTGCTACGGTCGCAGGTTCGAATCTGGCCTCGGGCATGGATGTGTGTGATGTCCTTAGGTTAGTTAGGTTTAAGTAGTTCTAAGTTCTAGGGGACTAATGACCACAGCAGTTGAGTCCCATAGTGCTCAGAGCCATTTGAACCATTTAATCGTACTTTGACCTACACCCGACACCATCTTGGGGGGCCACTTGCCTGGAGCTTATACTAGGGTTCGTCTCAACATCTTTCAGAACGCGGTCCTCCGAATCTGGTGTACGCATAGTCCACCGCCTCACTGCACGTTCGTCTGAAAGGACCCATGATCACACAAACGCCCAAAAAGGACTTGAAATATTGTATGATGTGGTTGGTGTCTGTGAGGGTACATGTTTTGTTATAGCCGAGCTGGCTGTCGACCTTTTCTATCTGCTTGTCCGTAAACAAACACCATTTCGGCTTTTTCGCGACATGAACAGCCGATGGTTTTGCTACGTACAGTGCCCTGCGTCAATCACACAGCCTGCAACACTCAAGGAACACATGGTACGTTGTCAGGGGAACTTTCATTCGTCAGCGCCATCTATCATGACAACGATGTATTTCCGGACCTTTTCTCCTCCGTTATCAGTCTGGAATCTGACCGTGCAGTTTATCGGTTTTACTAATGTTTCCTCTGTATAACTTTTCAGACACGTTTCGTCTCTTATACTAAAGCCATCACCGGCCTGTCCTATTAAAATCCGCATTTCCTCGCACATGGAAATAGATTAAGAGTCGCACTTCCCCTGCAGTAATGAAAGACAGTGTCATATTTGCGTTGATCTTTTTGAACACTTTTTTCCGTTTACTCAACCATATATATATGACACATTTAGAGTTTGGTGCAGATCCAAAGAGTGGGGTGGTGAAACGTCTTGAGCTAACTTTCTGGGAATAAAGTAACAGAAACCTAACAGTCTCAAAAAGGGCAACGAATTATGTAAATTACAAGCTACATTTAACACCTAATACTGTCCAGTATCTTGTGCAATGCCACCCACTTCTCCCCCAGGTGGACGGGCTTGATGTGACCTGTAACACTGTAGCCTGGTAAGTATGCCCACTCTAAGGTTGACCATAACTGCTATCAATAACAAATTCGATACGGTTCATAAACCCTCAGGTATAATCGAAAAAGTGTGCCAGTTTGAGTAAGGGGAGACAAAAAAGGGATGGATGACCCTCTTTGGGGGGGGGGGGGGGGCAGAAAGACTGACTTTCAGAACACAGAAGGAAACAACTGAGAGGAGCAGGATTCTCCTCGTTTACACACTCACTGCACACTGGTGTTCATTGTTGTAGTGCTAAGTGAACTGTTGTTAATGGTGAGTGCACACTGATTTTATGTTGTTTACATTAAGACATTGTCAAAGTTGTGACAGTTTGTTAAATTAAATAGACGTGATATTTAGTTTCCATATTTTCGGATGTGCCGTGAATTAGCGATTCATGAGCCAATCGTATTCCCATTAGAGATCAGAAATGGTGCGGGTACACCTCTACTGTTGAGGGTTGCATACATTAGAAATCAAGACACAGCTGTAGCGTCATCGGTATATCGGCTTCCTTCTTTCCCACTACAGTTCCGCAAGTATGACGAGACTGAATACGGTTTGTTTATTTGTTTATTTTGTTTTAGGACGCAAAAAACAACTGGGTTCATACGCCTCCAAGTCAAAACTATAGTACACGAAGACAGACAGGAGTTATAGAGCGACTACTAAAGCGTTCACGACGTTGATGGTGTAAAGTAAGACTGACGGGCCGAAATGATGGATTGTCCGCATCAGATAGCCTCTACCTAAGCTGTATTTTGTGAGACTGTGGAAGGCGTAAGACGAAAAATAAGTGATGCAGTGTATACATTTGCAGATGTGCTGAGTTAGAGGAAGCGTGATAAATGCAAAAAGTTCGATTCTGTAGTTCACACTTCAGACGAAAAACTTTCAAATTTCGTCCTGTGCAAAGAAAGTGGTTTTATTCTCGTTTATTCCATATACACCATGAGAAAACACATTTGCTCCGTTCAACGAAAACTAAGCACAGAGCAACGTCACTGTCATGTCTCTGCGACCAAAAAGCGCACTATTTGTGTATTCGTCAGGTCGTGACAACCTGCCTTTATAGGCTAATAGCGAGTAGTGTAACTTACAATTCACTTCTGTAACTTTCTCGAAGGCTGTTGTAAATTTATTTTAATAATTAACCACCTTTTAGAGAACAGACTTATTTCCGTTTCCTGTACCGTCATCACAGACTCGGTAACATGTCGAAAGTCTGTGGAGTCAGTGTAAGCGTTATGCATTCTGTAAACAGAGGTTAAATATTAATAAATTTACAGCAAGAGTCAAAAAACGGTTATACGCTCGCACACACACACACACACACACACACACATACACACACACACACAATATAACATCACAGGAACCTCTGGTGAGTTGGCGGTTGGCTTTTGGCACAAGCGCTGGTGTTCCCTTCCGTGACTATGTGTCTGAGAAGGGATGGTCAATATTCAGAGATATGATAGGAACGAACATTCAAAGCAAAAAAGGCTAGGTAGGGGACGTGTCTGAAATACATACCTTACGACATATGCGCACTTCTTCATCTTTGGTACTGTGAGACAAATATCTTCTATTGAAAGCTCTTTGCTTTCCATATTTTTGGTGGAGGTAGTATGGATCGAAACAAGAAAATGAGCAGTAAATGCGGACCCTAAAACGTGAACCTTAAGAGCTACGAGCACTTGTTCAGTAAAAGAGATGTGGTACACAGTAGCGAAGATGAAGAAGCCCTCATAGCGGTTAAGATATCCACTTTAGAACCCATGTTTACTGGACTTTTTTTTCATGTTGTGGTCCATACTACAGCCTCTCAGAATTTGGAAAGGGAAGAGCTTGCACTAGACGAGATCTGTTTATCGAAGATGAAAATGCACTCATATTCATAAGGTATGCATTTTAGAGCCGGCAGATGTCGCCGAGCGGTTCTAGGCGCTTCAGTCTGGAACCGCGCGACCTCTACTTTCGCAGGTTCGAATTCTGCCTCGGGCATGGATGTGTGTGATGTCCTTAGGTTAGTTAGGTTTAAATAGTTCTAAGTTCTAGGGGACTGATGACCACAGCAGTTGAGTCCCATAGTGCTCAGAGCCATTTTGAACTATCTGATCATTGCGTAACAATCGTCATATCCAGCGACTGCTTACATAGCGGCAATGCGGCGAGCCCTACTTCATACATGTGAACTCCTGTACTCGCTCTCCTTTCTACACTGGTATAGTCCATCTGTACCCTATGACACTTATACAGTCAATTTTACCCGGTGAGAGACTCAAGTGAGGAGCTGTCAGTTAAATGGGCATAGTCATATCTCTGAGCGTAAAGAGACGTCATGTTGGGAGATGACATCGTAGGAACAGCTGGCGAGTTAAAAGCGAATATAATGTCTAATGCCCGCTTCGGTTGGCTTTTGGCACAAGCCTTCCGTTGCGGCCGAGCGCGCATGCAACAGCAAAATAGCCTTCGCTGCATCACGGCGAGGTGTTGATCAGCTTGCTGTCGCAGCCTGGAGCAGTCTGGTGTACGGGAGTGACCAGCAGGAAGTCGCGGAGCAAAGCAGCGAGGCAGCCTGGTGGACCTGAGTCGGGGATGGCGATCCCTTGCTATCAACAGTTCGTTCAGGTCTAGAGCAGCGGGCGGTTTTGGCATCGTGGATCTAAGGAACGCAGACTGGCTAGTAGTATGAGGCTGGTGTGTGGTATTGTGTTAAGCATTAAGTTTTGCATCTTGGTAAACTGAGAGTTGATTACTTGTGTATCTGGTATATGCGCTTGTATTTGTTGAAATTGGTCAATAAATACATTTAAATACTGTTAAGAATTTACGACCAAACAACCACCAGCCACTCTCCACTCCCACCATTTCCTATGCCACACGGCCGAATGGAATTTCTCGGATGTTTTGCTAAAGCAACATTTTAAATACTTTTATTATTATTAGCTGCTGTGGCTCAGTTTGGTTAAATGGAAAAGAGAAAGCACACTTTCTAATATGTATGACAGTTGTATACACGATCTTATCTCTTTCTCCCCCCTTGTCTCTCTCCATCTCTTCTTCCCCTCTATTTGCCCATCTCTTCCTCGTTTCCCCTCTGTCCATCACCTCTTCTCCTCTCTATCTCTGCCTGTCTTCTCGTGTCCCTCTCTCTGTGTCAATTTCCTCCTTTCCGTTCTCTATGTCCATTTCCTCCCTCCCCTCTGCTCATCTCTTGTTTGTATAGCATATGGCGCTTCCGTAGGTATATAAAACACGCTCGTATTGGAATGCATCATTTATTTCAAAGGAATCGGTGAAGAATTTTCGGAGATTTGCGATTTTGCACAAACGAACACGAGATTTTGCTAACAATATATATATGGCGCTCCAGTAGGGGTATAAAAACACGCTCAAATTCGAATTTCGTAGATTTAAGATTTGAACACACAAACATTTACATTTTTATTTATGTAGGTTACAAGAATTCTGATTTAAATCAATTACTGTTGTTGTATTGATTCGTTTTAGGAGAGATTTCTGAAGCTTTCGAGATGCGAACAAGTGCTAGACTGTGAGATAGGCGCTAATCTCTATTTCATTCAATTGTGTCGTTGGAAAGGTGACAGAGAATGGGAAGATCTAAAAAATGTGATGTAAATTAGCACTTGGAGTTGGACTATAAAAACAAGAAACTTAAAATTCAGTTTTTAGTTTTTGCAGACGATCTTGCTATACTATACAAATCTATTATAGTAATAAAAACGAGGAAAAAACTACATTTTGAACAGAATTGCAGAAAAAACAGGTCTTTGTTTACGTAAAAACAAAATACAATAGGCCGGCCGGAGTGGCCGTGCGGTTCTCGGCGCTACAGTCTGGAACTGCGTGACCGCTACGGTCGCAGGTTCGAATCCTGCCTCGGGCATAGATGTGTGTGGTGTCCTTAGGTTAGTTAGGTTTAAGTAGTTCTAACTTCTAGGGGACTGATGACCACAGCAGTTAAGTCCCTTAGTGCACAAAGCCATTTGAACCATTTTTGAAGATACAATAAATATATAAAAGATGCTCTTAATTCAATTAACAAAGATTACGGAAAAATTAATGTAGTAAATTTCTTGATGACGCAATGCAGGAGAATGGTGGTGACGGAAAGACTAATAAATTCAGTAGAAAGGAAGTTGGAAATAACCTTGCACTTTGTGAGGAAATCTGTTTTCAAACTGTAGCTAGGAAAGCAGTAGACAAATGTTATCTCTGCTTTTGTTTTGTTATAATATGTGCATTGGAAACGTATTTTTCTCGGCAACCCTGTGCTTGTGAAACAGCATGATACACTTTTCCATTTCACATTCATACATTTGACATGAAAATCGTGTATCGTTCCTTTAAGCTTGATGTCCAATATCTAGTGATGTCATTTCTGTTTTCGTAAAAAATCTCTGAATATAAATATTTTAATGCATCTTGTGTTCCTGACCTTTAGAAAGCTCTTTTCTTTGTTTTCAGGTAAGTTGCTGTCTTCGTTCGATAGTGCCTACTTCGCTTTGCAAGCCGACAGCCGTGTAAGTGTAATATCACTCAGTGTTTTCGTGTTGCTAAACCAGCTGCAGTTGTCTTCTAGTAAAGTATTCATAACCCACAGATAATTTGTTAGAATCTATTCGGGGCTCATAACTGACTGTTTTGTTCCATTCAATCCGCACTGATGAGCCAAAACATTATGACCACTAGGTAATAGCGTACTCGTCCACGTTTGGAGCACAGTACAGTAGCGATTCTGCGTGACATGTATTCGACAAATCCTTGGTAGGTCTCCGGAGGTACGTAACACCAGATATGTAGGTACAGGGATCGAATCAGGGATAAAAGAAATTTATGGCACACCTTGATTAAAATACGAGCTCTATTGATTGGATACATTATGAGGCAACAGATAATCGTCAGTCTGGTAATGGCGGGAAGTGTGTGTGTGTGTGTGTGTGTGTGTGTGTGTGTGTGTGTAGAGCGTAAATTATACAGCGAGACCAGGGCGTGACCTCAGGTTCACTCGGATATAAAGTCCAACAGTTGTTCAGAGATGAAGAGGCTTGCGCAGGATTCTTTCGTATCAGTCTGCTGACAGTCTTCCCTTATTGCCATCCGATGATACAGTACACAGAGAAAGAAATAACAGTTCGCTGACAGGTAATTTTTTTTGTTTGTCATCAGTCTTCTGACTGGTATGACGAGGTCTGCTATTGATTCCTTTCCTGCGTCAACATCTTCATTTCAGATTAGCACTTGCACCGCACTTTATCAATTGCTTATTGGAAAAAAGCCAGTCTCTGTCTTCCCCTACAGCTTCCTCCACTCCTATGAAAGTTATTCTCTTGTGTGTTAACACCTATCCCATTATACGCCGTCGTCTTTTTTCAGTGTTGTCCATATGTTCCTTTCCTCGCCGATTCTGCGGAGAAGTGCATTTCTTCCCTTATCAGTACATCTAATTTTCAGCATCTTTCCTTAGCACCACACCTCAAAGCGCTTCGATTCTCTTCGTTTCCGGTCTTGTCACACTGGGCGATTCACTTCCATGCTCTGCTCCAAACCCAAAATCTCACAAATTTCTTCTTAAGACTTCGACCAGTATTTGATACTAGCAGCTTTCTTTTGGCGAGGAATGCTCTCTTCGCCTATGCTATCTGTATAGTGTTGTGTAGGACGATAGGGTCGCGTCAGTTTAGTTTAGTTTTTCCAGATTGAAAGTTTCACTTTGCTGAGGAGAGTGCGCTGATATTAAATTTCCTGACATATTAAAACCGTGTGTCGAAGCTGGACTTGAACTCTGGACCTTTGGCTTTCGCAGCAAGTGCTCTACCAGGTGAGCTACCCAAGCATGACTCACAACCCCTACTCACGGCTTTCCTTGCACCAGGAAGTTTCATATCGCGCACTCCACTGCGGAGTGAAGAATTTCGTTCTGGAAAAATCCCCCAGTCTGCGGCTAAGCTATGTCTCCGCAAAAAGTGCTTTCTTCCAGTGTGTTAGTCCCGTAAGTTTCGCTGGAGAACCGGCTGGGGTGGCCAAGCGGTTCTGTGCGCTACAGTCTGGAACCGCGCGTCCGCTACGGTCGCAGGTTCGAATCTAGCCTCGGGCATGGATGTGTGTGATGTCCTTAGGTTAGTTAGGTTTAGGTAGTTCTAAGTTCTAGGGGACTGATGACTTTAGAAGTTAAGTCCCATAGTGCTCAGAGCCATTTGAACCAATTTTCGCCGGAGAACTTCCGTGAAGTTTGGAATGTAGGAGACGAGATACTGGTGCAAGCAGAGCTGTAAGGACGGGTCGTACGTCGTGCTTGGGTAGCTCAGCTGGTAGAGCACTTGTCCACCAGAAGCAAAGATCCGACTTCGAGTCTCAATCTGGTACATGCTTTTAATCTGCCAGGAGGTTTCATAGTTTACTTTTTACTAATCAAATTAACGTGGCAGCTCTCATCCGACCCATGAGGGAGTCGCGATTTTAAATGAAGTTTTCATCTCTCCCCTTACTTCGTAAACCTGTTACGTGCACTATAAAGTCTCTGAATATAATTTCGCTTCTTGCTGCAGTTGTATGGCACCCTTCTGTCGTTCTGTAACGTTCATTACATCAGAACGACCTTGGAAATCAATTTTCAGCGTCGCGTCTCAAGAGAGCACAAGCTTCCCTTTCCTCGCCCCGTTCTGGGGCATTGTGTCTTGCTACTGCACGCTTCGCCGCCTCCACTTATTACGCAATTTATCTATCGCGTTGCGTAAATCACAGAATGTTACGCAAACAGCACTACAGCCTCGGTCGACGGCTATTGTCTTGACTACGTCACCTGAGAGGTAGCAAACGCTGTTTCTCTTCGTTGCTTGTCGATCGAAGCAGTGCAGGGGAATTTCTCTCTGGGCGACGCGAAGGCGTGTAGTTACATTAAGACAGTAATTAATTTCTTCCGATCAATGTGTTACATAGTGACAGTGGGCCTGTCCACCGACACACTGCCGAACTAGGAGATCGATGAGTATTATGTGTTATTTATCGAGTTCGAAGGAATAAAGAGAGGAGGGTAAAATTTTAAGAGTTCGTCAAAAGGTAAGCAGTAGCACTAAAAAAAGTTGGTGGATTGAATCTACCGATATCGAACGTCAGCATTGATCCCTAAGGGACTGCTTCGTGGACACAAGGGGAAATCTTGAAAAATTTGTCAGTTTTCTGAATATTGTAGGTCAAAGAATAAGAATCGTATGTAACGCCTACCATCCTTGACAGATATTCTTTGGAACATTTTTATGTATGAACCATAGATTTTGGTCTCACACTTTTTTGTGAATTGTATTTTGTGTTGCAAGTAAAATAAACCACGTTAATTATTTGTTTATGCAATTGGTACACATCTACATCTACCAAATTAAAAAAATAGAAGCTTGATTTTTTTGTGGAAGTCCTATATACTATTAGCTTTGAAGTCGAATTTAAAAAGATGCTGGTGCATAAATTATGATTCAAAACTTTTTTAATAATGATTATCAAAAATTTCAGTAATTAACGCACAGTTTTTCTTTTATAAAGGCTTTAATTTTCAAATAGAGGTGATAAACATAGCCCACTTTTTAGCTAAATGAGTTTTTAGACAGCGTACAAAATTTCAGCCCTCTATCTGAGTTTTTAACCGTTGTGTACCAGACCGTCAAAAAAGTGAACTTCGGGAAATCAAGTTGAAATTAAAAAACATCTATCGCTACCTTCCCTGCATAACACTGATGCATCTCAGGCCCATATTCGACTTGTTTCTGCTGTTATTCTCCCATCCTCTTCTTTTTCAGACGTATTCTTCCTTCCTTCGTGGCTTTCAATACTGGTTTCTCTGTTGGAAGAGTCTCCTGTAATCAGTGAAAATTAAAGTTCTTTGCATATTTAGTCCACCAGGCACTCCCACCAATCCCATAACCTTAAACCTTGACACTGCACCATCACTGAAACACAGCAGAGCATCCAGCACATCTATTTTCATCAAGATATTCAGTCCTACCAGAACAATTTTTATATCCGTTGCCACATACATTTCTTAAAACTCTCATGTTTTGAGTTCGTAATTAAGTCTCTAATAATCTTGTGTGACTAAGACATTAGGGACTAAACAGTCATTAAAAACAATTAAGTGAGGAAAAATTCTGTTTTTAACATAGCTGCCTGAGTGACATGGGGGCGTCGTCATGGTTCAGACACTTTCAAATTACTCTAATTTTTGGGGCTTTCTTCTGTACAATTTTCACGAAGTAAACTTTTTCTTGTTCAGCAATCTATATACAATTGTTTAACACAAAGGTTAAGACACATCCTCAAGAGTCCGTTCCTCTTAGCCATAGAGTCCGCGGAATTGCGTAGACTCCCTGAACAAGTTACACTGATCCTGCTGCTGAATGTTGCAAAGGCAGTCTACATCCGTGCGGGTTGTTACACGAATGCTGCCGATGTAAGCCGAAACGTTCAGCCAGTAGTGCGTGTTCAAGCGGTGAAGACGCCTGCAGCTGTCTTCTTCACAGGTCCCGCGGAGTTTACAAAGAAGAAAGAAGGAAGAATATGGGAACTTGCTGCAAAGAATAAGTGAGTGTTTTAATGGGCAGTAGGAAATCTATCTTTTGAAGATCAGAAGTAAAGGTTGTCGCGGCAGGAACGAAAGTCATGTAGCATTAAATGAAATACGCTTGTACGTTACAATTTTATGCCTTATACAGCAGTGGACAAAATCTATAAAAAAAATTTGAGCGATCACATTACTGGGGAGAAATACTTATTGAGAACTGGAACAGAAGAGGAATCTGCAGTGTAACTGTTTCGGACCAGATGTATAGTTTTTTTGAAAGATTTCGATTTTCTCGTGGCATGGAATTTTGAAAGTAACAGATAACTTCTCGTAAAAAGTAATTGATTTTCTCATCTGTGCCCTGCTTCGTTAATTCCTGTTCCCCTAGGTCAGTGGTTCTCAACTTAGGGGTAATTTGCCCCGCAGGTGAATATGTAATTTTCTGAGGCGTAAAAACAAAAGGATTCACTCACAAAATAAATTACTTTTAAAAGATCATTACTATTATCACTGTTTCGTAAGACTGTAACACTAGTTAGATAAATTACGAATAATTACTTTTTTAAATTCTAGCTTTAACATGTGATACAATGTGCTGGAGGTTAGAGCTTGTGAAACGAATGTGCGAACATCATCTTCCTCTCATGCTCTACCTACCATACATATACCTTGTAATTTGCATCACGCCTCTATCACGGTACATCTGAGACATAATATATCATGAAATTTCTTTCTACAAGCTGTAGATCGGAAATCGGTTTATTATTTACTTCACAGCAATAAACAACCTAATTGGCAGAACAACACAAGAGTAACTAAGCAATGGCCACTGTACTGCAGTAGGGCATACAACGTAAATATCTTTGAATTTCCCAATATTAACGCGATGATGATCGGTTTTACATTTGACGAGGTAAAAGGATATCAAGCAGTTTGAAACATTACATATACAGTTTTTTATTTATTTTTTTATTCTGTTAAGACAGATCTACAGTTCTTCAGCGAATACATGTTTTTGTTACATTTTGAGTCATTTTGTGTGCCGTTTCCACAGGAATAAAAGATGAAATGGGTTTAGCAGAAACCATTCAGTTTTCTGACAGTTTCTCAACAATATACATGAAATGTTTTATTATGCTTTTATGAGAAATGGCATCAGTGACTGCCCGTAATCTCCGATTTTGTCTTATGATCCTTACTTAACACAGTGCAGACACCGAAACAGTATCAAGAAAAGAAGAACGTTGCTTAAAGAGAAAACACTTGTAGTGAACTAGGTATTAACATTTTAACGTCTCAAAATCTTTGTCATTGATAGTGTTAGATCTGAGTATCAATACATATCTTAGCCTTCACAAAATGTGTTCGCAATTTCTTGTGTTTTTAAAATAACCTGGCGAGCGAAATATTACTTACTTTCTCGTATCTTTCGTTGCAACCAAACGCTATACAAGATTTCACCACTGGAAAAAAGAAACCTTTCCTAAAAATACTCCAACCAAAATAAACTGAACAGAATTTGAGAAGTCATTTATAAATGGATGCTGCTGCCACTAGTCAGCTGAACGAGGTACTGGTTCCAGTATCATGATGTCACGCTCTGTATCATCTGTGGTCTTTGACAATTCTTTTGAAAGCGATTTCACTTTTCTTATGTCTTGCCTCCGCATTGAAGCGCAGCGACAGAACCGCCTCCCTGGCGTGTTATATAGCTCAATTCACTTCGTTGTTACAAATTTCAGGGTGGTTAGTGTAGAGGACAAGATGCAAAAACGGGCAGCGGTGTAAATATGGGCACTCTTCCCCAAGGCGGTATGGAAGATGTTGAAGACTGGCTTCCAGGATTGTAAACTGTGTCGCTTGTTGATAAAACATAGCAGTGAGCAGTTGGAACCTTTCATTCAAGCAACAATTATAGTGTGAATTGCTGTGTGTTCTGGATTGCAAATCTTTTTCGGGTGTGTGAAATCGTCTTCTTCTCAAGTCCTTATGGTTAGTTTAAAGTAATTTCACAGTGATAGCCATAAAACAAAATCCTAAGCTACTTTTCAAATCTTTAGTCGCCCAATTATGTAGGTTACATATGATAGATAGTAACCCTATTACTTGAAAAAAAGTGGGATTGGTGTAAACATGTGCACCTATTTAAACAGTGCAGTATTTCCTGGGGTCTTCAAATGCACGTTCTCCGTTCCACATATATGGTGTCCCTGTTCCCAATATTAAGAAAAGGACAGTCACGTGGGGCCCAAGTCAGCAAGTGTCAGCCCTATGATTGGAACGCCGTGCAAGTAACTGTTGATTAAGGCGCTGGTGAGGAAAACTAAAGGCCTTCAGAAAAAGAAAATTCGACCCTCGGAACGATCCGATTCTCCATCAGACTCCTGCGACCCTCCCCTTGTGGGCGGTGATAATGACGTGGATGTCAACGATGCTGACAAACCAGACTCGAGTGATGCATTCTGCAACTTTTGCGATTAAACGTTCTTTGAAGACACTCGCGGAGAAGTGTGCATTAAATGTGTTATGTACCAAATGAGGGTACACTTACCTGTTATCGCCGGCACTGAAACAAACATTACTTTTGCGATGTCTGTAAATAAATTTGATTTGTTCTTCATTTAAAATCAATAATCAGGCAAGTTCCTCTGGTAGGCTAGTCTACAGTTTTCTATCGTTTTATCCAGTTTTATTAAAAGATTTGAAATATGTTTTGAGAATTTTTAAGGAGGGCCATATTTGCTAGTGCTATTTTAACATAATTTTGTGAATCTTCTCTTTGAATAGAAATAATTGATATGGATAATGTTTTTGCCTTCGGTAATTTAGTAAACTTGTTGTATTTGGTAATGAAAGCTAAAACTCAAAAATTTCGCGTAAGAAAGTATCTTTAAAGTAACTTTCCGCCAAGAAAAATACTTTAAGTGAACAACGTGAACTCTTAGTTGGAGATGAAACTTGTAGGACTATGGTAGTGTTTCTTCCTGAATATTTTGATATGCAATGAATAACAATAATTCTCACGTTGACTTTATTACAGTAGGCTATTTGTTGTGAAGATCAGTAAATTACATTTTGATATGCCGGCCCATATTTGGATTCTGTGCACTGACGAACTACCTTACTTAGATGCTTGAAACTAAGCACGTATTAACAATATGTCTGTCTAAAAAGTAGACTACAGTCTTGACATGTCAGTCACAAGTTTTTATTCCAGAAATATTTAATCTGATAATCATAATTAAGGTTTATTTTTTGAAAAAAAAATCAGTACTCCCAAAAATTTCGTAACTCCAGTTCTTTGTGCATATAAAATTTAACTCTCGGGAAATTCATTTTAGAGTTATATTTGGTCTATGATTTACCTAACTGTTCCTAATACACTACAGCTGCATACTCTTCTTCGTTTACATGTTCTTCTTCTTCTCTCTTCCTTTTCTTATTTAGCCTTGTTACTCTAAAGTGTTTAGTTGCCTCAAGGACCAATTTGCACGTTCGGCCACTCTCATAGAATAAAATGCCACAAGCAACTGTCTCATATTAAACCCAGAGTATATTCGTAGCAACTCTAGAACTTCACACAGTCGCGTATTAAAAACAATTAAAGGATTAATAGCAGATGCTGAAGCTGCAGAAAAGTTTATAAGATAAACAACGCAAGAAAACCAAATATATACAAAAGAATTGTTAGAGGCATAGCAAAGCGTTTCTTCTAACAGAGCTGCCAACTTTAAAAACTGTTGCGAAGTACATACACTGAAGAGCCAAAGAAACTGTTACAGCTACCAAGACCGTGTAGGGCTCCCGCCAGCACGAAGAAATGGCCCAACGCGACGTGGAATGGAGTCGACTAATGTCTGAAGTAATGCTGAAGGGAATACACAGCATGAATACTGCAGGGCTGTCCATAAATCTGTAAGCGTATGAGAGAGTGGAGATTTCTTCTGAACAGCCCGTTGCAAGGCATCCCAGATATGCTAAATAACGTTCATGTCTGGGGCGGTTGATGTTCTGAGACAGTGTTTAAACTCAGAAGAGCGTTCCGGGAGGCACTCTGTAGCAATTCTGGACGTGTGGGGTGTCGCATTGTCCTGCTGGAATTGCTCAAGTCGGAATGCACAATGGACATGAATGGATGCAGGCGATCAGACAGGATGCTTACGCACGTGTCACCTGTCAGAGTTGAATCTAGATGAATCAGGGCTCCCGTATCACTGCAACAGCACACGCCCCACACCATTACAGAGGCTCCGCCAGCTTGAACAGTCCATGGAATCATGAGGATGTCTCCATACCCATCCACTCGACACCTTTGCAACGAGACTCGGCCGACAAGGCAACATGTTTATTGTCATCACCAGTCCAATGGCGGTGTTGACGGATCCAGACGAGGCGTAAAGCTCTGTGTCGTGCAGTCATCGGGGTACACGAGTGGGCCTTCGGCACCGAAAGCCCATATCGATTATGTTTCGTTGAACTGTTCACACGCTGACACTTGTTGATGGCTCAGCACTGAAATCTGCAGCAATTTTCGGAAGAGTTACTCTTCTGTCACGTTGAAAGATTCTCTTCAGTCGTCGTTGGCCCCGGTTTTGCAGGATCTTTTTCCGACCGCAGCGATGTCGGAGATTTGATGTTTTACCGGATTCCTGATATTCAGGGTACACTTGTGGTCGTACGTGAAAATCACCACTTCATCGCTACCTAGGATATGCTGTGTGCCATCGCTCGTGCGCCAACTATCACACCACGTTCAAACTCACTTAAATCTTGATGGCGTGCCATTGTAGCAGCAGTAACCGATGTAACAACTACGCCAGACACCTGTTGTCGTATACAGGCGTTGCCGACGGCAGCCCCATATTCTGCCTATTTTCGTATCTCTGTATTTTAATACGCCGCATGCTTATACCAGTTTCTTTGGTGTGTTTGTCGAACAGGAGTCTAATGACAGCATCGACGTGTGGAAGCAGTGGAAACGTGGGTGTGGAGGCATAGCGACAGTTTTTTAAGTTGATTTTGTAAACAACTTCCCGATGTCAAATTCAATTCTTTTAACCACCATTTTGTTGAAAAAACTCTAAAACACCGATTTAAGAAGAAAAAGAAAAAAGTATCGATTTTCTGAAGCGGATTCACGGGCAAGTTGCCTTAAGTAAAACAAGAATACGCTATTGGTCATTAAAATTGCTGCACCACGAAGACGATGTGCTACAGACGCGAAGCCGCTTGATGTGGCCGTGCGGTTGTAGGCGCCTCAGTCTGGAACCGCGTGACCGCTACGGTCGCAGGTTCGAATCCTGCCTCGGGCATGAATGTTTGTGATGTCCTTAGGTTAGTTACGTTTAAGCAGTTCTAAGTTCTAGGGGACTGATAACCACAGATGTTAAGTCCCATAGTGCTCAGAGCGATTTTTTGAACAGACGCGAAATTTGACCGACAGGAAGAAGATGCTGTGATATGCAAATGTTTAGCTTTTCGGAGCTTTCACACAAGGTTAGCGCCGGTGGCGACACCTACAATGTGCTGACATGAGGAAAGTTTTCAACCGATTTCTCATACACAAACAGCAGTTGACCGGCGTTGCCTGGTGAAACGTTGTTGTGATGCCTCGTGTAAGGAGGAGAAATGCGTACCATCACGTTTCGGACTTTGATAAAGATCGGATTGTAGCCTATCGCGATTGTTGTTTATCGTATCGCGACATTGCTGCTCGCGTTGGTCGAGATCCAATGACTGTTAGCAGAATATGCAAGCGGTGGCTTCAGGAGGGTAATACGGAACGCCGTGATGGATCCCAACGGCCTCGTATCACTAGCAGTCAAGATGACAGCCATCTTATCCGCATAGCTGAAACGGATCGTGCAGCCACGTCTCGATCCCTGAGTCAACAGATGGGGACGTTTGCAAGACGACAACCTTCTGCACGAACATTTCGACGACGTTTGCAGCAGCATGGACTATCAGCTCGGCGACCATGGCTGCGGTTACCGTTGACATTGCATCACAGACAGAAGCGCCTGCGATTGTGTACTCAACGACGAACCTGGGTGCACGAATGGCAAAACGTCATTATTTCGGATGAATCCAGGTTCTGTTTACAGCATCATGATGGTCGCATCCGTGTTTGGCGATATCGCGGTCGCGGTGAACGCACATTGGAAGCGTGTATTCGTCATCGCCATACTGGCGTATCACCCGGCGTGATGGTATGGGGTGCCATTGGCTACACGTCTCGGTCACCTCTTGTTCGCATTGACGGCACTTTGAACATTTCAGATGTGTTACGACTCGTGGCTGTACCCTTGATACGATCCCTGCGAAAGCCTACATCTCAGCATGATAATGCACGACCGCATGTTGCAGGTCCTGTACGGCCTTTTCTGGATACAGAAAATCTTCGTCTGCTGCCCTGGCCAACACATTCTCCAGATCTCTCACCAATTGAAAATGTCTGGTCAATGGTGGCCGAGCAACTGGCTCGTCACAATACGCCAGTCACTACTGTTGATGAACTGTGGTATCGTGTTGAAGCTGCATGGGCAGCTGTACCTGTACACGCCATCCAATCTCTGTTTGGCTCAATGTCGAGGCGTATCAATGCCGTTATTACGGCCAGAGGTGGTTGTTCTGGGTACTGATTACGTGCAAATGTAATCACATGTGAGTTCTAGTATAATATATTTGTCCAATGAATACCCGTTTATCATCTGGATTTCTTCTTGGTGTAGCAATTTTAATGGCCAGTAGTGTAGTGCCCAGGTTGACTCCTTTTCTTCTATAAGTGAAAGTGCGCAGCCCAGAGCCGCGAAAGAACGTTTCCACTAGCGCCCGTCTGAAGCGTGGAACTCTGTTGGCCACGGAGCGTGCATCGTCTCGGCGGGCTGCGCGCAACTGGCTGCGACCGGTAATCCCCTCACCTTGAGGAGGCTGTTTGCGCGGGCGGGTGTGTCGCTGGCCGGCGCCTTAGCTCGCGCCGCTGCCGTTGCTGCTTCTTTTTCGGCGGCCGTCCGCAGAGGACGCTGATGTCACTCCGTGACGGGCGACTGAGTATCTTCCAGCAAAAAGCGCAGTCCGCTCTTAGTGGCCGTGCCGGGGTCTTCAGCGTACGCGCTGCCGCTGGCAGCTGCGCGTTTGTATTTCGCGCCAATCTACGCTCTATATTGACTGCCAGTGTATTTTGCTTTTATATTTTCTTGGAAAATGTGTAGCACGGTGGTATCGTCCGTGATGCCGGATGCCATGTCCAAGCCTTACTCCAGACGGATTTTTCCGCGGTAAGTTTCGACCTTTATTTTGTGACATAAGTCCTCTGGTTTTATGGAGCCGGCCACGACTGTTGATGAAAAATGATGTTGGGTTGCAAGTCTTGTATCTGAGGATACTCAACTGCTCCAACATGTCCAGATACACTGACCCATTCACTGTTTCTTCCGCAAAGAAGAGGGTGCGTTTCTGGATGAGGTATCGAATATATTGCTTCCCCCTACTTCCTACCTCCCGAGGAGATCACGAATGTAAAATTAGAGAGATTCAAGCGCGCACGGAGGCTTCCCGGCAGTCGTTCTTCCCGCGAACCATACGCGGCTGGAACGGGAAAGGAAGGTAATGACAGTGGCACGTAAAGTGCCCTCCGCCACACACCGTTGGGTGGCTTGCGGAGTATAAATGTAGATGTAGACTGCCTCTCATGTGTAAACCTCTTCATCTCAGAAGGAGACCACACGCGAGTTATATATATATATATATATATATATATATATATATATATATATATATATAACCTGAAGTTCAGAGAAAATGCACGTTGAAGTACATGTTTATACTGCTTGAGAGCACTGTATATATACAAAGAAAAAATTATTTACTGGTGACTAAACAGGTACAAGTGGAACAATTGTAAGCTTCAAGGCATCATTTGTCGAAAATATCAGTACTTACATAAAGATGAATCATCATTGTTATAATTACGCTGCGGTGACAGTTTTTCCACTTACTTGCACATTTATAGCCATTTTCACGTCCATGTTTCAGCTTTATAAAATTTAGCTGCGTATTTCACTATTGCGACGTGCAGTCGTGATATACGCTGTGTTTACTTGTGACGAATAAATAATCTTTTATCGTGACTGGTAGCGGAAATTTTTCTACATCCTTACTATCCTAAAGTAAAGTCGTCATACCGATCGCGGTGGTAGAATACTCGCCTACCACGTGTGAAGCCATTCGATTTCCGGCTGTGGTATGTTTTTAAACAAATGTGTAATTTCTACGACACTTCCATGGAGCGTAAAATACGTACAAATGAAAAAATTTTTACTTGCGTTTTTTGTTCAAACAATCTCTTTCAACAATATTTTACTAACGATAGGTAATAAAGAATTTCTGTGTACACAGAAAACTGGAGTTTTGTGTGCGATATGTAATTAGATAAGAACGCCTGCGTTGTGCTAAAATGAGAATTAGATGTGTCTTACTTAACACATATTTGATGGTTTTTATATTTAAAAGTTGGTATTCGAACGGTACGGAAAAACATAATGACTGAAACGAGACTCGAACTAGCGATCCTGCAATTACATGTCCGACACTACCGATTGTTTCCCATCTTTATATATTTTGCACTTCACAGAAAATACTTGTAAGACATTCAACTTTGCTTACTAATTTTCATACGCCGCGGATTGAATCCGGGCAGGCAACAGTTCCACTACAGAGCCTTGGTGCTTCTTGAACCAACGACCTTGCTTTAGGATATTAAAGACCCTCGGGAAACTTCAAAGTCAATTTTCTCGAGAAATTTGGGAGCTGCCATCGAACTACTTTGGGAGACTGATATTTGAGGTCTGAACTTCACGTTCTGTAAATATAAAAAAATTAGAAAAATCCAACTGTGTCTGGTTTCCTTGTCCAAGTAGCACACTAAACGTCCTAAATTATTTGTTGGATATTTTATGGATATGTTACAAACTCCGTCTTTCCCTGCAGCGTTTTCCCTTTGCAATTTCCTCAAGTACTATGACAGTTTTCCTCTAAAGTCTTTAAAAATGGCTCTGAGCACTGTGGGACTTAACATCTGTGGTCATCAGTCCCCTAGAACTTAGAACTACTTAAACCTAACTAACCTAAGGACATCCATGCCCGAGGCAGGATTCGAACCTGCGACCGTAGCAGTCGTGCGGCTCCGGACTGAGCGTCTTAACCGCGGAAGCAGATCTCTCCGATGTCATCTTTAAGAAGGAACAGACAGTTTGTGTCGTTTTCTAATGAAAACATAAATGGCATACTGAATATATATACTTCCGTCAATAGAAAAATATCTTTCCTTAGTTTATTCGTGCAAATAACGTTACTTCAGAATTTACAGTTTCCTTGTTCCATTCTGTACACCACATGTCAGACGCTTCGACTGTCTTCTTTTCCAGTTTGTCACAATCATTGATTGTGTGTGTTTCAGATATACATTCTCAAAAATTGCTTCTTGAAATTAAAATCTATGTGTGATGACAGTAATCTTCTTTTGGCAAGGATTGCCCTATTTGCGTGTTCTGGACCACTTCTCACATCCGTGTTGTTTTGTCCATCATACGTTATTTCCCTCCCGAGGTAGCAATATTTCTTTACTTTCATCTGCTTCGTGGTCCTCCATTTTGTCCTTAATTTTACAGCTAATCTCGTTTCTGCTAATCCTCATTTCATTCGTCTGTATTTGGATTATTCTCAGCCAATATTTTGCGCCCAATAGATTATCATTCTATAATTCTTCGTGACTATCTCTGAGAATAGGAATGTCTTCTGCTAGCCTTGCTGTTAACACCCGTTCGAGTTGTGTTTTTAATTCTTCATCTGAACCTCTTCTTCAATGTACATGTCGAACACAGGGGAGTAAGGTTCAAATGGCTCTGAGCACTGTGTGACTTAACATCTGAGGTCATCAGTTCCCTAGAACTTGGAACTACTTAAACGCAACTAACCTAAGGACATCACACACATGCATGCCCGAGGCAGGATTCGAACCTGCGACCCTAGCAGTCGCGCGGTCCCGGGCTGAAGCGCCTAGAACCGATCGGCCACAGCCTTACAACGTGTTCACGTGAGCGCCTCTCTCTTGGCCTTCCATTTACATTGTTTCCTCTTAGTTCTGATCCACATTGTATGTTTCGACTTGCATTTCATTATAGCTTTTGTTGCTTATGGCAGATATGTTTAGTCCTTACTCCGGCCGAATTTTCTCTTGATAAGTAGTTTCATGATAATCTCTGCCGCATATCGGCAGAAATGGACAGTCGGGTTTCGAGCTCTGTGGACCTATTTCTAGATCTTATTACAAACATATTTTACCAAGATAAATTTCTTTTTGTGCGTTTCATTGTAATACCTACCGCATATTGGGAAAATTAATTGCGTTGGTTGTTTGACTTCGATCAATATGCGATGGAGGTGTCAAGGCCTTACTCCATACGGATTTTTCTCGTTAAGTGTCTTCTTGGGCGTTTCATTATAACGTCTACTGTGTATGTGACAGAGTTGGATAACTGGGTTGACTGCTTGACTTCGATCATCACGCAATGGAAATAAAGTAGATGTTTGAGGAGTTTGTTTTTATTGGAGAACAACTGCAGTCGACTCTAGATGATTCAAAATGCAAGAGACCTCAGAAAGTTCGAATAATTTAGAGTTCGATTTAACGAAAATTTTAGCTGATCAAGAGGGAATCAAAAAATAATCGAAATACAGGTATCCGGTACAAGAAGTAAAATAAGTAATCGGTGATCTTTTCCTGCTGCAGTGACCTCTAGTGAACTTGGGCAAACACATTTCCTTGTGGCTACACTCGAAAATACGTAATCGTGTACTTCCGCTTCTCCTGTGACGACTTCCCTCTTCTGTAGCTACAGGTGGAATCGACGGTGCCTCTTCTTCTGGTTTCCTCAAATCGTTAAAAAGTACGAAAGAATGAAATCTACATCAGAAGAATGGCGTCCGAGAGTGAAACGTTTTGACTTCTTTGAATGCGTTTTTGCAACCGATTTATCTGCTGTATTACGATATTCACTTCCGATGTAACAAAGGTATGTATCGATGCATTGAAAGAGGACACAACTGATGAAACATTTGAATTACGAAGTGTTAGATAGACGATGGCTTCGAGCTATAAGTGTGTTTGTTGGATGGGTGTCATGATAGTCAATCGATTTGTCGACTGTACCAAAATACATAGGATTTCTTCAATTTGTCTAGACAGGACATTAGTTCGATTTAGCGAGTAATTCGATTTATCGATGTTCGAATTACGAAGAGTCCATTGTTCCTGAGTGTTCTTAATAGCAAAAATTTGAAGAATGTTGGTAGACGTCTTCCGCATGAGGAATAGCAAGTTTAACAATGACTATAAGAACAACTGTATAGTTAATGCTAATTGTGTGGCTCGGTAGCTACACAGGTAAATCTCATATTTCGAAACGTCTGTGGTTCAGTCCTTAGTCGGTCCTGGAATCTTTTTCTGTCATCACGTCTTTCACCTCTGGGTGTTATTTGTTAAAAGTTAAAAATGCCGAGCTGGCCGTGGTTCGAAGTCCACGTAAAACTGCGGTCTCTCTGTAACTGGCTGAGTAATTCGAATTCGCAGGAGATAGCCACTTCCAATTGGATTATGCCTGTTTAAAGGATGAAAGTAGTGTTCAAACCAAACTTCATGTTGATGACAGTTTTGTTTTATTAGTCCAGCGAATACATGCGACAACTCAAAAGAAGATGTGGGAAGAGACAGAAGGTAAAAAAAATCGCTAGACACCCACTGTCCGTATCTCTAATTAAATAACTGCCTTACTGAAGCAGGAACAGTGTCGATCTTTTTTTTTTTTTTTTTTTCAACCCTTTTTCTCTCGACGTTCGGACTGTCAGAGACACGCCAGAGCTCTCAGCAACACGCATTTCCACTCAGTGAACATTCTGTCGCTGACACGTGCGCATATAACATTAGGTAGCGCAACCGTCACTGACACGCACGTTGCGTAAGTTGCCGCCAACGGGTGCTGTTACGTGTGTGGGCGACACGCTGGCGTTCTTTGCTGAACACGTCGGAGAGAGGCATCAGCTCCCACTTGTTCTGCAGATGAAAGGTCATACTTTTACACCACAAGCAGATTAAAAGTACGAGCTTAACGAGGATCGGACCAGATTCGTGACTAAATTTAAGACTTCTTTGCACATAGGGCTCAACACGTCGCTGTTAACGGAATGAAATCGACAAATATAGATGCAGTCTCGGGAATAACACAAGGAAGTGTGACTGGGCAGTTATGTATTACAGTATATAGGGTATCCCTCCTAAGAGTCGTCAGGCCCATTTTATCTGGTGTTTCGGTAGCTGTTTGCAATTTCGTGTTTGCTACGTGCTACGTGCTACCAAATATTAGGTTAGTTCATCAGTTCGTAACGTTTTTGTTTTACACGTTATAGTTCCTGTTGCTACGGACTTATTTATCGCTTTTTTTTCCACTTGTTGATATTTGAGCTTACAATTTGTCATTTTTGTCATTCGGAAATAGTGCGTTCAGAGCTGTGGACGGTGGAAAATGGAGTACCAAGTGAATCGGAACGTTTCCGATATTGTCTTCTGTTTGAGTTCAGTAAGGTTGTGATGGCAGCGGAAGCAACCAGAAACATTTGCGCCGTTTATGGGCATATTGGCATTGGTCGGAGCACGGCAAGAAAATGGTTTTCTAGTTTTAACGAGGCTCATTTTGACATTAGTGACTCTCCACGTTCAGGAAGATCTTCAGGGCTTGATGAAGATCGTTTAAACGTATTAATCCATAATGAGTTTGACAGAGCACTGAAAGACCTGAGTCGAAACAAGGCCCCGCGAGTAGACAACATTCCATTAGAACTACTGACGGCCTTAGGAGAGCCAGTCCTGACAAAACTCTACCATCTGTGTGTATGTATGTATGAGACAGGCGAAATACCCTCAGACTTCAAGAAGAATATAATAATTCCAATCCCAAAGAAAGCAGGTGCTGACAGATGTCAAAATTACCGAACAATCAGTTTAATAAGTCACAGATGCAAAATACTAACGCGAATTCTTTACAGCAGAATGGAAAAACTCGTAGAAGCCGACCTCGGGGAAGATCAGTTTGGATTCCGTAGAAATACTGGAACACGTGAGGCAACACTGACCCTACGACTTTATCTTAGAAAATAGATCAAGGAAAGTCAAACCTACATTTCTAGCATTTTTAGACTTAGAGAAAGCTTTTGACAATGTTGACTGGAATACTATCAAATTCTTAAGGTGGCAGGGGTAAAATACAAGGAGCGAAAGGCTATTTACAATCTCCACATAAACCATATGGCAGTTATAAGAGTCGAGGGACATGAAAGGGAAGCAGTGGTTTGGAAGGGAGTGAGACAGGGTTGTAGCCTCTCTCCGATGTTATTCAATCTGTTTGTTGAGCAAGCAGTAAAGGAGACAAAAGAAAAATTCGGAGTAGGTATTAAAATCCATGGAGAAGAAATAAAAACTTTGAGGTTCGCCGATGACATTGTAATTCTGTCAGAGACAGCAAAGGACTTGGAAGAGCAGTTGAAAGGAATGGACAGTATCTTGAAAGGAGGACATAAGATAAACATGAACAAAAGCAAAACGAAGATAATGGAATGTAGTCGAATTAAGTCGGGTGATGCTGAGGGAATTAGATTAGGAAATGAGACACTTAAAGTAGTAAAGGAGTTTTGGTATTTGGGGAGCAAAATAACTGATGATGGTCGAAGTAGAGACGATATAAAATGTTGACTGTCGTTTCTGAAAGTATTTGTGTGGAGTGTAGCCATGTATGGAAGTGAAACATGGACTATAAATAGATTGGACAAGAAGAGAATAGAAGCTTTCGAAATGTGGTGCTACAGAAGAATGCTGAAAATTAGATGGGTAGATCACGTAACTAATGAGGAAGTATTGAATACGATTGGGGAGAAGAGAAGTTTGTGGCACAACTTGACAAGAAGAAGGGACCAGTTGGTAGGACATGTTCTGAGGCATCAAAGGATCACAAATTTAGCATTGGAGGGCAGCGTGGAGGGTAAAAATCGTAGAGGAAGACCAAGAGATGAATACACTAAGCAGATACAGAAGGATGTAGGTTGCAGTAGGTACTGGGAGCTGAAGAAACTTGCACAGGATAGAGTAGCATGGAGAGCTGCATCAAACCAGTCTCAGGACTGAAGACCACAACAACAACAACAATCCACTTCACTGTACTGAGAACTGGCAAATGTCATGAACTGTGATTATTCCTCCATTATGCGACATCTCCATGCAAGGGGGAGATTCAAAAATCGGATGTATGAGTACCGCATGCTCTAATCCAAATCTAAAAAATCTGCGGGTGACCATACGTGCATCTCTGCTTGCTCGTCATCATTTGGCTCGTGAACAGTACCGACCATTCGTACCCTGCAGCGTTATTCGCGATGAGAAAGGTGTGGTTGAACCCAATGTAGCAACTTCCCGTACAAAGAACTGGGCGCATCCACAAAATATAATGTTATGTATCTGATGGAACAGCGCCGGCGTGGTGTACTGAGAACTGCTTCCCCGAGGCGTAAGCGCCACTGCTGATATTTATTGTCAACAACTGAGATGTGTTGCAGACGCAGTCCAGGAACAATGACCAGGGAGACTGCGTGCAGTGATGCTACTCCACGATAACGCCCGCCCGCATTCTGCTAGACTTACAAAAAACAGTACGCCTATACAGGAGTTGAGTTGGGAAATCAGACCGTGGCCACCTTATTCACCTGATCTTGCGGCCTCAGATTTTCGTCTTTTTCGCTCTCTATAGAACAGCCTTCAAGGAACTTATTTTCCGGATGAAAATGAGCTGCGAATACGGCTCGACGAGTTCATCGCCTCAAAATCACGGACCTCTACAGTCGCGGAATTGAAAAGTTACCCCAGCGTTGACAGAATGTTGTAAATAGTGAAAGAGAGTGTATTATTAATGACTAAAGTTTCTGTTAAGTGTATTGTTGTGTTTATGAAACTTATGGAAAAACGCTATGAACTTATGCACCAACTCAGTAAATGCTGCTCATCACGTCTGTCATGCGACGCCCTGTGCCGACGGAAAAAGTTCTCCGTCTTCAGACCACAAGTGGCCCATCGGGACCATCCGACCGCCGTGTCATCCTCAGCGGAGGATGCGGATAGGAGGGGCGTGTGGTCAGCACACCGCTCTCCCGGTCGTTATGATGGTTTTCTTTGACCGGAGCCGCTACTATTCGGTCGAGTAGGCCCTCAGTTGGCATCACGTGGCTGAGTGCACCCCGAAAAATGGCAACAGCGCATGGCGGCCCGTATGGTCACCCATCCAAGTACCAGCCACGCCCGACAGTGCTTAACTTCGGTGATCTGATGGGAGCCGGTGTATCCACTGCGGCAAGGCCGTTGCCCGTGCCGACGGAAAGGGTCGGTTTATTTACCATTACAAACAAAATTATTTTTAGAGCGGTATTTTACGTGCCCATCCGACAAAGCGATTCCAAATTAGTTTAGTACGATATTATTTTACTGATAAGTGAAAACTGGGACAGTAAAACACGAAGAATAACCAGTATTTCAGCAGCCACTCAACAGCGCACTAGACAAATTCGAGATGTTTCTATCCAAAGTGCGCGTAAAATTCCGGTTTCAAAATCATCATGTTTGTAATGGGAAACAGACAGACACTTTCCGTTGACAGGGAGTGTCGTATGAATGACGTGACAGCTGTATTTGTGCGGGCTGACTTCAACTACAGATTGCAAAAACGAAATTGCACATATCTGACCAAACATCACATAAAATGCGCGTAAGACTCTTCGGAGGGACACACGGTATATGATTTAGTGGATAGCACCTATGAGAACGCAACAACCCAACACCAGAGGACTATAGCGAACTGCAGGAAGACCTGCAAAAAATCGATGCCGGCCGCGGTGGTCTCGCGGTTCTAGGCGCTCAGTCCGGAACCGCGCTACTGCTACGGTCGCAGGTTCGAATCCTGCCTCGGGCATGGATGTGTGTGATGTCCTTAGGTTAGTTGGGTTTAAGTAGTTCTAACTTCTAGGGGACTGATGACCTCAGATGTTAAGTCCTATAGTGTTCAGAACCATTTGAACCAAAAAATCCATGATTGGTGCAGGTTCTGGCAGTTGACCCTGAACGTAAGTAAATGTAAAGCAGTGAGCATAAACAGACGAAAAAATCCACTGATGTGCGATTGAAATCCACTGCTGTACGATTACACTATCATTGACAAATCTCTGAAAAGAGTAACTACCGGAAAATACCCAGGGGCAACCATTAAAAGTGACTTAAAGTGGAATGAGTACATGAATCTTAACAGCAGGAAAAGCAGATGGCAGACTGAGATTCACAGGAAGACTCTTAAGGAAGTATAATTGATCCACGAAAGAAATGACTTAACAAAACATTGCTGATTTTTGAGTATTGCTTATCAGGTTGAGCTAACAAAAGAGGTGGATAAGATACGATGCAGGCCGGCGCGCTTCGTCATGGTCTCGGCTACTCCGCGGGATAGCATTACGGCGATGCACAACAAGCTCCAATGGCAGACGCTACTAGAGAGGCGTTGTGCATCACGGAGAGCTTCACTATTGAAATTCCAAGAGTGGGCCTTCCGGGTTTAGTCGGGTAAAATATTACTTCCTCAGACATGCGGCTCGCGAAATGACCACATAGAGAATGTCCGAGAAATTAGTACTCATGCGCCATGCGCGAATGGACGATATGGGGCTGCGGGAGGGGGGAATATAGTCGTATCCTTCAACGCACATCGTAAGGTGGCCTCCGGGATTATAGATATACGAGGGGAGTTGAATAAGTAAAGCAAAACATTTTTACTCTCTGTCAGTTTCGGTTGAAAAATGTGAAATTTGTTGTGGGACAGCGTGGAATACACCTATAGTTGCATGAAGTTGTGGTAGATGGTGGCGCTACACGTAGCCTTCAAAGTGGCGTCTGTAACGGATGTGAGCTCGAAGCAAAGAGCTGTCATTGAGTTTCCTTTGGCGAAAGCCCAGAGGATCGCAGATATTCATAGGCGCTTGCAGAAATGTACGGAGACCTGGCAGTGAACAAAAGCACGGTGAGTCGTTGGGCAAGGCGTCTGTCAACATCGCCTCGAGGTCACTCAAATCTGTCAGATCTCCCGGGCGCCGTCCGACCTCACACGGCTGTGTGCTGCCCACAGGAAACTGAAGAAACGACGAGCGTGTTCGTCGCCACAAAACTGCAAACGAACTTCTTCACCATAACAACGCAAGGCATCATCCAAGTCTACGGTCCCGGGAGGAGCTAACAAAACTTCATTGAACCGTTGTCCTTCATCCAGCCGGGGTCTGGCACCTTCTGACTTCCATCTGTTTGGCATAATGAAGGATGCACTTTGCGGGAAGCGTACGTGAATGATGGGGAAGTTACTGATGCAGGAGGATGCAGGCTTCGACTTCGACCAGTAGAGTGGTACCATACGGGCATACACGCCTTCCCAATAAGATGGCGTAATGCCGACGCATTGAACGGAGATTATGTTGAAAAACAGGGTTTTGTAGCCAGAAGCGTTAAGGATAATATGATATGTTGGAAACCTAAATGAAACCAACCTGCTTTCAGAAAAAAATGTGTTGCATTACTTATGGAACGCCCATGTAGATATGAAAAAAAAAAAAGGTGCAGGGGCCGTTTACGAACTGTATGCGTAGAACAGCATGCTCTTCATCGTTTGGTATGGCGCTCATCGTACCTGACATTGTTTATGGATGACGATGCTGCGTAAGAGAAAATGTCATCGTTTTCATAACCTGGACAGAATTTCTATTCCGTGCAATGAATGGGCATCTTGCTTTGTGTGAGTGCTGATGAGTGCCGACGGGTGGAAGAAACATTGCTGTATTGTTCAAATACAGTATTAATGACATACTGTTTCATTAATGTTTCACTAAGTCACATCGGTAAAATACACAAATAAGAAATGCGACGAGCAGATGTCAGCTGTAGGGAAGGTGACTGGACGACTAAAGTTTATTGATAGAGTGTTAGGAACATGCAGCGCACATGCAATGGAAACCGCGGAGAGAACGTTTGAATGATCTAGTCTTTGAGTGTTTGGGATCCCCAGGAGGTTTCATAAAGCAAGACATCGGAGCAATGCACACGCGTGCTGCTACATTTATTAACGGTCGATCAATACGAGAGTGCTACGGAAATGCTCTGCAATTATAGATTGGGTTCATTGGAGCCAATAATGCAGTCTCTTCGCGGAACTAAAGATACAGCTTACACTACACTCGTTCGTCCTCTGTTAGAATATTGCTGCGCGGTGTGGGATCCTTACCAGGTGGGATTGACGGAGGACAATCGAAAGAGTGCAAGAAAAGGGCAGCTCGTTGTGTATTATCACGTAATAGGGTAGAGAGTGTGGCAGATATGATACGCGAGTTGGGATGGAAGTCATTAAAGCAAAGACGTTTTTCGTCGCGGCGAGATCTATTTACGAAATTTCAGTCACCAACTTTCTCTTCCGAATGCGAAAATATTTTGTTGAGCCCAACCGACATAGGTAGGAACTATCATCAAAATAAAATAAAAGAAATCAGAGCTCGAACAGAAAGGTTTAGGTGTTCGTTTTTCTTGCGCGCTGTTCGGGAGTGGAATGGTAGAGAGATAGTATGATTGTGGTTCGATGAAGCCTCTGCCAAGTACTTAAAGGTGAATTGCAGAGTAATCATGTAGATGCAGATGAACGCTATTAAGAAATTTAGCACCTCCGTCAACCTATATCTATATGGACGCAGGTGTGCTGGCGTGAGTCTCGCGGCAGAATAGTGCGGGATGCTGTCACAGGCGACGCAAGCGAAGCATTGTATGGGCAGAATAATTGGCCGAGGTATTTACCTGTCGGCAACGATAAGCCACGGCCGTTGTCCTTGCTCTGATGTCAACTACCTGGGACCTAGCCTTCGCCTGGCACATGCTCTGTTGCGCATGCTTGGTTGTTCTATACAGTCGCTCGCGCTAGTCGCGTTCGGTGTTTATCTCCGTGCTCTTCTCTTCACGGTTGTCACGCTCTCTGTCCCTTCGTAGATAGACTCGCACGTAGAGTTCGTTCCCTCCTCAGTGCTTCACCTCCCCGACAGCGGCGGTTCGCGGCGTTGTCACGCCCTGTGCAGATACAAAAAGAAAGTTCAGAGACTCAGCAATTGCGACAACCTGCAAAACAATTGTATTGTCTCGAACGTTCATCTCGCGGAAGGATCGCAAGGACAAAATAAGGGTGGCTAGCCCTCGTACCTAGGCCTAGGAGCTATAATCTTCCTTTCGCTCAATTTGCGAGCGGAACAGGCAAGGGAATTAAAGGTACCCAGTCCAGTGAAGTATTCATGTCAGTGTGGCTCCACGCCTACATGTACCACTTTGGCGAGTGGCGTCAGGGTTCGAGTTACGAGTTTGGCAGGCAGTATTTTTTTCATATTGTTAGAGAATTTTGTGTTTACATTGAAGTACTAATTTATTTACCGGTCTCGTCATCTCCATCTCCGGTGGTTTATTGCAAAGCACAGTACAATAAATCAGGTAAATCAGTATGAGGTTTCTAAACACATTATTGCTAGTAAATACCCACATTTTCTTTGCTACATAATGCCCGTAAACAGAACGAGAAGGGAAAAAAAAAAAAAAAGAAACACAGCATGAGAACAGCTTTTGCTTGGTTACAGCGAGGACAATAATTTTGTAACTTCTACATTTACAACAGCTCACATTTACAAAAGGCGTTCTAAGTTTGCACCGCGTGCTTGAATGCAAGTACTGCATCGCTCAGTAATCCCTTAACGCAGGTGCTCGATAACAAGCCTCCGTATTTAGGATGTGACGTCAAACGTTCAACAATTTTGGGGTATTTCCCAACAAAAAAAAATGGCTCTGAGCACTATGGGACTCAACTGCTGTGGTCATCAGTCCCCTAGAACTTAGAACTACTAAAACCTAACTAACCTAAGGACATCACACACTTCCATGCCCGAGGCAGGATTCGAACCTGCGACCGTAGCAGTCTCAGGGTTCCGGACTGCGCGCCTAGAACCGCGAGACCACCGCGGCCGGCTATTTCCCAACATTTGAGGCCCAATGTGTGATATAAAATTAGTTGATTCATCGTCCTCTACGTCGCTAAGGTTTTTTTTTTTTTTTTAAAAAAAAGTTAATAAGAATCATCCTGTCTGTACATCTTAACTGAAGTCCTCCTGGTGTTCTACCGAGCGAGGTGGTGAGGTGGTTAGGACACTGGACTCGCATTCGGGAGGATGACGGTTCAGGCGGCATCCGGACATCCAGATTTGGGGTTTCCACGATTTGCTTAAATCGCTTCAGGCAAGTACCGGGATGGTTCCTATGAAAGGTCACGGCCGATTTCCTTCCCTATCATTGACACAATCTGAGGTTGTGCTCCGTCTCCAATGACCTCAATGTCGACGGGACGTTAAACCCAATCTTCCTTTCCTGATATTCCGGTACCGCAGATTTCGTTTCAAACACGTGTGGCATTCGGTCCCTTTAATAAGTTCGTTTACTGTCCTTCCAATTTCACTGTGTACACTCCACCACACTCAAAAGTCACCTCATAGACTCCCACAGCGTGGAGCCGAAAATGTGCGCCCGTTTTTCTTCGGAAATAGTCTTTTTAATTTGTGTTGAGTGAAAAATATTTTTTCTGGTGCTAAACGGAAGCACCTACTCGCCTCCACATTGCAAGAATTCATGAAGTGGCATGTGGCTGTGGAAACGTGTGCATAGGGAAAAGTAGAAGGATTTTACCTTCAGTGACAACAGCTAGGAAAGACTGCAGAATTGCAGGAAAAGGAATGACGTGCAATGACTGGCGGATTGTATTTGTAGATGTAACATAAAAGTAAAATAAAAACGTGATGTATAGAAGTGTTGGCTTAGAGATCCGGACGGGTGGTCCAGTCGCAAAATTAGAACAGGCGCCTTCTATACTCGATCACAATGGCGCCGTTCCTTCGCGAAGTACAGTGTACAGTCATTTGAGTATGAGATGCGGATGTAGAATTCGCGACTGCGTTGATGACAGCGAAGAGAGAAAGATTGAAACCAGGTCGTCGAGCATGGCGGACACATCTCAGCTGATTCGAAACTGCCACTGATTCCTTACCTGAATGATGGGTTAAATCGGAGGATTATGTGATATTCTTCTCAGACTTGCAGGAAGATCTTCAGCAGGCGGGTGTGGCAGGGCGGTTCTAGGCGCTTCAGTCTGGAACCACGCGACCGCTACGTCGCAGGTTCGAATCCTGCTTCGGGCATGGATGTGTGTGATGTCCTTAGGTTAGTTAGGTTTAAGTAGTTCTAAGTTCTAGGGGACTGATGACCTCAAATGTTAAGTCCCATATTGCTCAGAGCCATTTCAACCATTTGAAGATCCTCAAGTCGACACAATATTCCGACGGTCAGCTGGTACTTATTTTCAGTTAAGACGCAGCTGTTGCTGAGTCTTGTCGACCAGACGTCACGCTAGAGTTGGCGACTCCAAATGGGCCAGTAGAGAGTAATATGTCGTGAGTGCTGCCGCAGCTATAAACGATACGAGCATCACCGCCGGTGGTGAATGGTAACAAAAACGAGGTTTCGCTGACGTAACTAACTGCCAAAATCTTCTGCCGATTGTCTTAAACAACGTCGTGTGTTTTAATACAAGTCAGCGCAGGTTTGCACGACTTGCTTAGGGAACAACGCTTGTCCCTACTGAAAAGATTATCACCCAGCCTAATTTTAATGAATTCCTCTATGACACAACTCATTGAAATTAAGTAAGACGATTAAGCAACATCCTCTAAGCGTCAGCACATGTCTCTCATATCGTATCATACGAGAACCGTTCGGAAAACACCAGAGTGAAAATAAAAAATATTTTATTTGCAACAGTTAGCTACACATCCCAGCTACTTCTCTACGTAGACATTTCTCGTAGCCTTATACCAACTTTCCAATACCCTCGTCATAGAAGACCGCTGCCTATGATATCCACTAATTGTCAGCGCTGGCCCACAATTGGTTGTCCGTGCCAAAATGTTATCATAGCCAGCGGTTCATGTGAGCAGAGATGAAACTTAGGGGGAGCCAATTACCGGCTGTATTGTAGATGGCCAAACAGTTCTCATCGAAAGCGCTGCGGGAGTATCTTCATTGCCCCTGCATCGTGTGACCGGAAATTGTTGAAAATTGTTCTGAGTGAGGGCGCGCATGACAGTTATACTATGTGGGCTGCGTGACATCAGGCGAAATCCATCACCAGGTCCTCATACTTGGCGGAGGACTCTCAGTTAGGCATCTTTACATGTTCACTGTGCGCTCTAAACTGAAAAGAGACACGTGACACTATCGCCGGGCATACTTGAGACACTGTCCAAAAGGTCAGTGCAAAGCTTCATCGGACTTTCACTGTGGCTTCCATTTCGCACCCCATGTGACCTTACTTTCCGACTAGCCCTTCGTATTATTTAACGATACCCTCATGATAGAAAAACGATGTGGTCGCTAATAAGCCAGACGCCGCACGCTCTAGACTCAACTCAGCCACCCACGAATTTATCATCAAGTTTTACTCGCAAGAATTTAACACTACCAGAGTTGCTGTATCTGCTTGGCTTCATGTTTTATACACCCGATAGATGGAAACCTGTGTGTAAAATATTACGATATAAGGGTGATGTACACTCATGCTCATAAATTAAGGATAATTGCAGAATGTGGTGCCACATGGCGTGACATTACACAAAACTGGCGCTGATAGCATAGGCACATAGGGAACACACACGATACAAATCAGTAAGTCCGCGGTCTTGGTGATAAGTTGAGAAAACGGTCCCGAAACACATATGCTACAAAACGCCACTGTTTCCTGCGCATGTACCCCGACATCAATATGGGATATGATTACCAAGCACACGTACACAGGCCGCACAACGGGATGGCATACTCAGGATCATGTGGTCGAGCAGCTGCTTGAGTATCGCCTCCCATTCTTGCACCAGTGGCTGTCAGAGCTCCTGAAGTATCCTACGGGTTTGAAGACGTGCAGCGATACGTCGACCGAGAGCATCCCAGACGTGCTCGATGGGTAGATCTGGAGAACAGGCAGGCCGCTCAGTTCGCCCGATATCTTCTGTTTCAAGGTCCTCCTCCAAGATTGCAGCTCGGTGGGGCCCTGCGTTATCATCCATCAGGAGGAAAGTGGGACCCACTGCACCCCTGAAAAGGCGGACATACTGGTACAAAATGACGTCCCGGTACACCTGACCTGTTACAGTTCCTGTGTCAAAGAAATGCAGTGTTGTACGTGCACCAATCATAATCCCACCCCACACCATCAAACCACGACCTACATACAGGTCTCTTCCAAGGACATTAAGGGGTTGGTATCTGGTTCCTGATTCGCGCCAGATGAAAACCCAGCGAGAATCACTGTTCAGACTATACCTGGACTCGTCCGTGAACATAACATGGGACCAATGTTCCAATGATCATGTACTGTGTTCTTGACACTAGGCTTTAGGGGCTCTCTTGTGACCAGGGGTTAGTGGAGAGCACCTTGCAGGTCTCCGGGCGAATAAACCATGTCTTTTCAGTCGTCTGTAGACTATCTGGAGACAACTGTTCCAGTGGCTGCGGTAAGGCCCGAGCAAGGCTACCTGCAGTACTTCGTGGCCGTCTGCGGCCACTGATGGTGAGATATCGCTCTTCTTATGTTGTTGTACACTGTGGACGTCCCGTACTGTAGCGCCTGGGCACGTTTCCTGTCTGCTGCAATCGTTGCCATGATCTTGAGATCACACTTTGTGACACACGGAGGGCCCGCGCTACGACCTGCTGTGTTTGACCAGCCTAGTATTCTACCCCTCATAACGTCATCAATATATGTTCTTTGAGCCAATTTCAACACACAGTCACTATTAGCATGTCTGAAAATGTCTGCACACTTGCTCGCTGCACCGTACTCTGACATGCACCAACACACCTCTGCGTATGTGGACTGCTGCCAGCGCCACCGTGCGACGACCGCAGGTCAGATGCAGCGCATGGCCATACGCCGAGGTGATTTAAACCCGGAAACCGCCCACCAGAGCGTTGTTTCGTTATGTATCACCATTATCCTTAATTTATGAGCATGAGTGTAGTCCTGTGATCGTGCGAATGTGGCGTCTTTGTTGATCTCCCCGCTCTCGAACAGCGTACTGTGACCCTACCATCATCATCCCCCCCCCCCCCCCCCCCCCCAGTGTACGTGAATGAGAACAGCGAACAGAGATTCTAACCAAGTTACTATGGTCGCTGCCTTTACTGCAAGGCCAACCCGGCTTGGTTCTCTGGGCTTCGGAAGAGGGCTCTTGTGGAGCCCGCTGACTTGCAGATAAACGTGGACCACTTTCAAGGCAGTCCACTGTGCGTCCTCCATACGCAAATTCCTCGTAATGAAATCCTACTTGCGGACTTACCTTCACGTGAAGTTCATCAATATGCATATGCTGCAAATTAAATTACAGAACGTTTGTTTGGAAAGCTTCACATAAGTTTCTACTCCGTGTAGGCTCTGCTATACGTTTAGAACACTTTTTTTTTCAGGGAAACACCGTGGTCCATAGATAATACCATCGTCATTATTCTTTTCCTTGTGAGCACTGCATCTCTTGGAGGCGACAGTAATCTCTTCTGCCTGTCAGTGTAAAGCTCTCTGGACCTTCGGTATTCGCTAGTGCCAACGAGCTGCCCTTTTAATGCGAACTCAATGCAATTTCGTTTTTTTTTCTCTCTCTCTCTTTTTTTCTCTCGCAAAACCCGGCCGAAGTGCCGTTTGATTAAAATTAATGGACTCCAGCGCCAGCTTCAAATACAATTTCGCGAATGCCACTACCCGAAGTACTTCGCGTCCTTTTGTCTTCCTTGGACGCAGGAGGATTTGGGCTGCTGCTTATCGTGAAACGAGAATTGGCGTTCATCTCGTCTACACTGAGTCTCTTTCTAAAAATAAATGAATCAACATAATTCTGCATAACTTTAAATGAAAGGTGTACCTCACATGGAAG
The DNA here is from genome assembly GCF_023897955.1 of Schistocerca gregaria. Classification (NCBI taxonomy): domain Eukaryota; kingdom Metazoa; phylum Arthropoda; class Insecta; order Orthoptera; family Acrididae; genus Schistocerca; species Schistocerca gregaria. Next base: position 162,503,379 of record NC_064921.1, read on the forward strand.
ATGATAAGGATTTTTCCGGTGAAGTGTTCTTTTCTGTAACCTACAAGATAATAAGTGAAAAGAATATCTGCTTTTTTTTTTTTTTTTTTTTTTTTTTTTTTTTTTTTTTTTTTTAGAGATTTCGCTGTTTATTGTGAACTCTAACGCGTCGGGCTCCTCGAATCACTTCGTCATCACGTCCTCGATCGGAATCTGTGACATAGTCGGTCGACCGCTGCGCGGTTTGTCTGCAGTGACCGTTTCTCTGTTACCAAATTAAAAAAAAACTGAAACGAAACTCCGTCCGAACAAGCCATGAAGGCCCAATGGTACCGACCGGCCACCGTGTCATCCTCAGCCCACAGGCATCGCTGGATGCAGATATGGAGGGGCATGTGGTCAGCACACCGCTCTCTCGGCCATAGTCCATTTTCGCGACCGGAGCCGCTACTTCTCAATCAAGGGCTGAGTGCACCCTGCTTGCCAACAGCGCTCGGCAGACCGGATGGTCACCCATCCAAGTACTAGCCCAGCCCAACAGCGCTTAACTTCGGTGATCTGACGGGAACCGAGGTTACCACTGCGGCAAGGCCGTTTGCAAACTGTTACCAAACTATTTCACCCAAATCCGCACGTTGCTGATGTCCGCTACAGCGTCCCCATTCAGTTTCTTCATGGATGATGCTAAACAGATTTAAAATTATGAATCTAGAAGCAAAACGCTGAGTTTTCCAAACTGATTTTAATGCGTAGATCCAATGACGCCGCAAATGCCTATAAATGCATGGTGACTGTGTTGAATGGTAGTGTTGTGAAAAGGATAGTTCAGGCTATGATATGTACTAAATCCGTTGTTATATGTTTTTTTTTTTATGACACAGAAGGCATTAGTTTTGGATCCACCCTCGTAGTTTATTTAGTTATTTTCCAGAGAGTTGAAGGAGCGAGCGGTAATTTTAAAAAACAGAACATTATTTTTTTCTATAATATAGTTTATGCATTTATACCATGTGTGTAGCAACCACATTTCGATCAGTCTGAGGTAGAGAGCAAGACAGTTCAAAGATTTAGTGGTGAAGGGTACGTGCTGTATGCAAAAGTTACTGATGTGACAGAACAAAAAGCTTCCTCGATGCGCTGTTTGAAGTCATGTTGGGTTAGATTGCAGAATGTTTCCGTACAGGGACGTAAACAGGATGGATGGGAATGCACTAGGAGACGAGGTTCAGTGTGCTGCCGATATTGACGTGTAATAAACATGTTATACATAAGTCACGGCTGCAAAATACTAACGCGAATTCTTTACAGACGAATGGAAAAACTAGTAGAAGCCGACCTCGGGGAAGATCAGTTTGGATTCCATAGAAACACAGGAACACGTGAGGCAATACTGACCTTACGACCTATCTTAGAAGAAAGATTAAGGAAAGGCAAACCTACGTTTCTATCATCTGTAGACTTAGAGAAAGCTTTTGACAATGTTGACTGGAATACTCTCTTTCAAATTATGAAGGTGGCAGAGGTAAAATACAGGGAGCGAAAGGCTATTTATAATTTGTACAGAAACCAGATGGCAGTTATAAGAGTCGAGGGACATGAGAGGGAAGCAGCAGTTGGGAAGGGAGTGAGACAGGGTTGTATGTTATTCAATCTGTATATTGAGCAAGCAGTGAAGGAAACAAGAAAAATTCTTAGTAGACATTAAAATCAATGGAGAAGAAATAAAAACTTTTGAGGTTCGCCGATGACATTGTAATTCTGTCAGAGACAGCAAAGGACTTGGAAGAGAGGGCAGCGTGGAGGGTGAAAATCGTAGAGGGACACCAAGAGATGAATACACTAAGCAGATCAGAAGGATGTAGGTTGCAGTAGGTACTGGGAGATGAAGAGGCTTGCACAGGATAGAGTAGCATGAAGAGCTGCATCAAACCAGTCTCAGGACTGAAGACCACAACAACAACAACATATCTAGGGACTACTTTGACATGTTGCTGATGCTCGGCGAATGCTGCCATGACGCCAGTGAGGCAGCCACGGCCTGTACCGTGAGATGTCTTGGCCAAAGAGCTCCATCAGCTCAATTTTACGCCAGTAGATTCTTTGTTGTTGGGATATGTAAGGAATCGTGTTTGGTCACTGAACACACAAACCCGGATAACTTAAAACAGCGCATCGAGTTAGGTTGTCGCCCTGCACCTCACCCGCGGGTCGTTCAAGATATCCAGTGAGTTTTGTTTTCAGGAATGTGGGCCCTCGTTCGAATACTGCACTTAGATGAACATGCCGCCACCACAACATCCATCTGAACACCGCGAATTATGTACAGCACATTGCAAACACCCCTAAAACTTTGAACGCTTCTAGATACGTGACCACATTTTATAGACATTTGATTTAAATTTCTACACAGCGTGTTTAAATACAGCAGCAACAATGCAGAAAAAAATAATTTTGTTCTTAAGTGATATTGTATATATGACATAGACAAGCCGGCCTGTTGTTTTTGTTCACTTTACTTTGGCCGGACCGGCAACAGGTTACACGCCAATCTTCGGCGATCGTATTGTACCCACATAGAATTTCTGTAGATTTAGAGCGAAATTTTATTTAACTTTTGATGGGTTTGCTAACACGTCCTCCATTTGTTACAGTTGCGGCAGCCTGTTTCATATTAAAGTAAAAACTTAAATTTACCGAAAAAAATATTAGGAATTGAATGATGAAGCTCATTATATGTCCGCTCCACAAAATTACCTGCTGAAATGTAGTAAATATAAATTGGAGTGTATTTTTTTCCTGTTTTCTGTTCTGGTTCATAACTTGTTTCTACACTGGTTACAGTTTTACCAATGTTTGGACACCTGCTTTGAAAATGGAGATTTCAAGCCAAACGACTTATTATTTCAGACTGCTTGTAGAAAGATTTTCACGAGATGAAAAAATTTGTGTTGGTCTTCAGATATAAAAGTCGGAAGAATGACGAAGATTATGAGACGACAGAATTTTAATATATACTCGCAGCAAGTGTTTTCTCTGTAACCAACGTTTTCTAATGTTATATGCATCTTATCTTGACATTGTTTCGGTATCCGTTCTGGGTTAGGCAAAGCCAGTGAATATAAACACGTATTTTGTGTAAAAAGTGACGTTATAAATATAAATAAATATCATTTATTATAAAAGCATAATAAAACGTTTGATACAAGTTGTTGAGCAATCGTCAGGAAATTAAATACGTTCTGCGAAACAGATATTTCACCTGTAATGTTGTGGAAGCGGTGAGTTAAATGACTCACATGGAGCCGTTTTAATCACTGCAGTGGTTAAAATGCTTCAATTGTTTAGACGATACGTTGAGGCTCTGGAGTTGTATGTGCGGATATGTTGAATCGATTACATGAGGTTGAACATTTCTTGGACAAAGTCGTCTTTCCTGCCAGTCGACTTTTCACTTCAGCGGCAAGGTTAACACACATAACTGTGGGATTTGGGCAACGAAAATCCACATCAAACATTGCAACATGTTCGTGATAGCACTAAAATGAACGTTTTTTGTGCATTGAGGAAGAAAAAAGTGTACGGCCCTTTTTTCCGCGAGAGAAACATCAACAGGCTAGTGTACATGGATATGTTACAACAACTTTTGACACCACAGATCGATGAGGATGACCAAGAACGAAATGTTCACTTCATACCAGATGGTGCACCATCCCACTACCTGGCTGACATCCGGGATTTTCTCAGTGGCCGCGTTCTAGGCCAATGGATTGCGCGTGATTCGCCATTTGCATGGCCCCCATGTTCCCCAGAACTGACACCACGCGATTCTTTTTCTATGGGGATTCATCAAGAATATCGTGTTTGCACTTTGCACTTCCTGTGCCTACTTCTCTACCTGAACCTAGACCACGAATAACCTGCAATGCTACAGCGAGTTTGGGAAGAAATTGACTTCCGGTGGGATGTGTGCAGGATAAACAACGGAAGCCACATACATCCTTAGTTTGAGGTAAAAAAAAACTTGATGTGTTTTCCTACAAAATAACACTAAACCCCGCTCTATATCTTCTATCAATAAATTTGTATGAATTTTTAAAGTTGTAAAATTTTTGAAACACCCTGTAGATTAGAACACCGAACCCTGTTCGAGCTGAGAGACTTCCCTTGTTAGTGACAGACGGTCACGCTTTGCTCTTAGATGTTGGTTTGTAACCTCAGTACAGCAGTGTAGGGGGTGTGCGCGGCCTATTTGTATCTATGGTGTAAGGACAGTGGGTTCAAAGCTCGCGTAGTTAACAAAGTAGAGGCGGGTGAGACGATGCGGTTCATTTAGTGACGGGCGAAAGTGGAGCGGGCGCGTCGAATGAAACGCACGGTCCGAGCTGTGGCGCGCAGCCAATGATGCGATCGTTTAGAGGCACTTTAGGCGCGCGGCGCCCCCAGGCGTCGTGTTTTACGACGGCGGCCGTTTTACAGCGGCGATAAAGCGCAATGCCCCGTGGCCGGCCGGGATCTTCCCCTCCCCCTCCACCGCCCCCACAATTACGGCCGACATGACGCGACAATTAAGCCAGCCAGCGCCGGCCGTCGCTGCCCCGCCTTACTCGCTGGCTCTGTGTTTATGGGCACAGCGGCTGCTAGAAAACGGATAATTTCACCGATCCGGCGGCGGGTGTAAGTACCGTAAAGTGATGGGACAAGCGACTCTGCCCTGTGTATCGCTTTCATGAAAGACAGAGTCAACAGAAGAACCGGTTAAGAACTTTGTTGCTGTCGACATTTTCCAAGGGAAGTACAGGGCAACTCAAAATGTATGTAGCTGTCCATAGAGATACTTCGATAAGAATTTAAGAGTGTAAAAGTTCAAAATTTCAGTCTCTGCGCAAGCGCAGTGACACGAAAGGCGACACATATGCGCACCTTAATAGTCCCATGTTAAGTGAAATTGGCGGATCACGTTCTAATGGTTCCCTGAGCCCTGCCTGTAATTCACATATTGTTAAATAACTGAGGAGGAAATAAAATTAAGATACAATTCTGAGAAATTTCCAGACATAGAATACATTACACTTGATTGCAGGAGAACGAACCTCTGTCACGCAACAGTCGCTCCTAAGTACTTTTGTGGACTATGCTTGGTTAGCCAGAACAGTCTAAGTATCCAACGTCTTCGGTTTGTGTGCAACGAGGTCGCAGAGAAGTGTCTTTACCTCGCGCATGGCTATCGAATGCCTTTGGGCGTGAAGGATGCGTAAATCTTGCTTGCGCTAAATTTCTGTGCAAACGCGTCGACGCTGCACGAGGACATCCTTCAAGGCAAGTCCTGTACTGCTTCTAGTGATAATAAGCGGATTGTCCACCAACTGGCATGCGATACCGGTCAGTTTGCGTACGTTCCGTTGTAAAGCTTATTTTCGCATGCCAGCATTTAAAAAGTGAAGTTGAAAAAGGAAATACTCGCTGCATTATCTTTTTCATTATAAACATCTTACCATACAGGGATTAGCATTAATGCATGGTCCATTTTCCTACGTCAGCCTTATTCATGTCATCGCTTCCTGTGTCTTGTAAAGCTTATTTTTCGATGTGGTGCTTGTGCTATTTTCTTGTCGTAATTTAGAGTTTTTGATGTTGTGTTTTTGACTACTGTAAATGCCATTACTTCTGTCACATCAGTGGAAAGTTTCATGGTATATTCTTGGCACAAATAACTCAGCTTACAGCGATTTGCGGTTTATCGTCATTATTAGCTGGTCATCAGCTAAAACAAATCTTCTTTCTGCCATTACCTCCTGAGTAGTGGTATGTCTACTCGGTGAAACGCCTGTCACGTGCCGGCCGCGGTGGCCGAGCGGTTCTAGGCGCTTCAGTCCGTAACCACGTGGCTGCTACGGTCGCAGGTTCGAATCCTGCCTCGGGCATGGATGTGCGTGATGTCCTTAGGTTAGTTAGGTTTGGTTCAAATGGCTCTGAGCACTATGGGACTTAACATCTGAGGTCATCAGTCCCCTAGAACTAAGAATTACTTAAACCTAACTAACCTAAGGACATGACACACATCCATGCCCGAGGCAGGGTTCGAACCTGCGACCGTAGCGGTCGCGCGGTTTCAGACTGTAGCGCCTAGAACCGCTCGGCCACCCTGGCCGGCTTAGTTGGGTTTAAGTAGTTCTATCTAAGTTCTAGGGGACTGATGACCTCAGATGTTGAGTCCCATAGTACTTAGAGCCATTTGAGCCTTTCGTGTAAGGGTTGTATGGGTTTCAGTATTATCCTTTCCTCTTTTCTCTCTCTGTTGTTTTATAATGAACACGTTTTCGGGGTATGATGCGCCCTTTTAAACCCATGCTGCTCTTCTGAAACAAGTGCTGAATTCATTGTTTGTACTCTTTCACAGATCATTCTGGTGTATATCTTATGTTCCGTTTTTACCAGACACACCACAATAACTTTCACATTCATTTCAATTTTTTTCTTTTAAGATAGATAAAACAATGGCGTTCCTCCATTCCATCTCCATTCGTATATATATGTGTGTGTTTGAACCTCAAATTCTGGTAAGATAAGGACCATCAGGCCATGTCTTAACCACATACATTACACAGAACTCATTACGACACATAGGTCATTCATCTAATATGGAATCCAACACTTACAAGTAATTATTACATAAATAATGGAAACAATTTGAAAAAAAAACAGTTTGTATTCGTACGGGCGAAGTATTAGAGCAAAGATAAATTACTAGCAGACAGATCGCAACTGTGGACTCTGGACATTAGACAAGGTGTGCGACAAGGAGATAAACACAAGTAAGGAAGAGAGGGGGAACAAAATGGTGTGATCTACGGAGAAGGTAAAACAAAGAAGCGCGACCGGAGGAAAGTGGGAGCGTCTCCTTCACCTTTTTGACAGAGACAAATGAGCGTATTTTATTTTTAATGAAAACTCTTAGGCTGGCAAAAGGAAATGCTTCAGATTTTTCTCAAATGTAACAGAGCACTGAACTGTGCTTGTTCCAGAGACGGCCATCAGCAACAGAGGAGGACGCGAAGTTGTTTTTTTTTTTTAAGTTTTCGATTTGTGGATCGGTGCAGCTACGTGAGACATTGTGTTTGGAATATAATGAGATGACAATAACTACCTAATCCCTTATACGAGGTACTGTAGAGCTTACGCACTGGGGAGCCGACGAAGTAGACATAGTAGTCTGGAACCTCGCGACCGCTACGGTCGCAGGTTCGAATCCTGCCTCGGGCATGGATGCTTGTGATGTCCTTAGGTTAGTTAGCTTTAAGTAGTTCTAAGTTCTAGGGGACTGATGACCACAGATGTTAAGTCCCATAGTGCTCAGAGCCATTTTGGCAATGTGGGATGTTTTAACAACAGTGTTATGGAGGAAATAAGAGGCAAAAGTAAAATTCCCGAAAACTCTCGGCTAGAAAATGGCAAGAAGGTGGGGAACTAATTGTTAAAGCCACAAAAGAACTTACAATAAAAAATTGGATATGTGTGAGAATTCGAGTACTTACCTACTTACACTGGACTCGCATTCGGGAGGACGACAGTTCAAACCCGCGTCCGGCCATCCTGATTTAGGTTTTCCATGATTTCCCTAAATCGCTCCAGGCAAATGCCTGGATAGTTCCTTCGAAAGGCCACGGCCGACTGCCTTCCTTGTCCTTCCCTAATCCGATGAGACCGATGACCTCGCAGTTTGGTCTCTTCCCCCAAGCAACCAAATTACCTACTTTGTGCTTGTCGAATTACTGGATGGAGAAAGAAATATATGATTCAGATGCAGATTTAAGTTATAAGTTAAACATTAATCTGAATATAAATTGTTCTCGGGTTGACAGCCGAGTCAATGCGTTCGTCTCCAGCAACGTTTCAGCAAGTTTCTTACTTGCCATCTTCAGGCGCAGTTTGACTCGGCTGTCAACCCGAGAAGAATTTATCTTCAAGATTCGCCGAGAAAGCCTGCATTCTCATATTAATCTGAATGTTATTAAAACTACAGCAAACGAAAATAGAGGGAGAGATGTTTTCTTTGTATAAATGTGTAGGCAAAAAGTAATTGTCTTTTAGATAGAGTGGAATGGCTGGGGAATTACCTTGGAAAGTAGTTGAAACTAGGTAGTTAAATATATAGTGACCCTCGTTTCTTGCCTATATAACACTGGAAGCGTAACATGATACCGTCTTATCAGTGCTCTTGAGGTAAGATCGCTATCTGGGCTCCTAGGGTTCCTGGATAACTACTAATCAGTTACAGCGCTATATTATCATTGGAAGTGACGCGTCGCACGACGTTATACCTGTCTTCGAACCCACGGTACATACTGACTCCGGTGTTTGTTTTCTCCGTGTTGGCACATGTATGACGTTACAAGTTGCAGCATCAATACCTCGCGGGACAAAACCGACATGTGGTATCGGTAGGTGCAGTTGACCGGCTGTGTTGCTATTGCACTATCTGGCGGAAACTTTTCAGGGTCCCTTGAAAACAGCAGAGTTTAATATGCGATTACCATGCGCGTTCCCCTCTGTGGGCGCAGCGGCACGTACAAGCGAGCCCATCAAAAGTTGCGCCGATATTAAACCGCTTCTGCTGGCCCGTAATTTAACTCTTCCTCCGTCTGCAGTCTGGCGCTGCAGCCTCCCCGTCGAACGTGCCCCGTAGCGCGCCTGCTCGGCTAGCCAGCCACCTCGTACGTGTCCATCAGCGCCACCTGGGCTTTAGCCCGCGCTTCTGCCCAGCACGTTCGTATCCCGTCTACTGCCTCGTCGCAGATCCTCAGCAAAGCTCAGTTTATGTCTTCCACGCTACGGTCGTAGCTTTCATCTCGATTTTGTATCTGGCCACAGTCCCTTTCTCACGCTGCAGAATTCTCGTGTCAGACTGCAAGGATCGTTCAAGGTTGAGGAAAACGTTTGTTCATACGCTGGAAACTACTAGAAACAACCAGAAAGAATTATTGAGTTTAAATCCTCTTACTGCCGTAGTTTTCCGCGTTTGCAATTTCTTAGGGATCCTTTTGAACAGACAAATGTTTTCCCACTCCTTATTGTTGACGAACTAAGTTTCTAGCATTTATAGACTTAGAGAAAGCTTTTGACAATGTTGGCTGGAATACTCTCTTTCAAATTCTGAAGGTGGCAGGGGTAAAATACAGGGAGCGAAAGCCTATTTACAATTTGTTGCCCGCATCTCGTGGTCGTGCGGTAGCGTTCTTGCTTCCCACGCCCGCGTTCCCGGGTTCGATTCCCGGCGGGGTCAGGGATTTTCTCTGCCTCGTGATGGCTGGGTGTTGTGTGCTGTCCTTAGGTTAGTTGGTTTAAGTAGTTCTAAGTTCTAGGGGACTGATGACCATAGATGTTAAGTCCCATAGTGGTCAGAGCCATTTGAACCATTTTTGAACAATTTGTACAGAAACCAGATGGCAGTTATAAGAGCCGAGGGGCATGAAAGGCAAGCAGTGGTTGGGAAGGGAGTGAGACAGGGTTGTAGCCTCTCCCCGATGTCATTCAATCTGTATATTGAACTACCAGTAAAGGAAACAAAAGAAAAATTCGGAGTAGGTATTAAAATCCATGGAAAAGAAATAAAAACTTTGAGGTTCGCCGATGACATTGTTATTGTGTCAGAGACAGCAAAGGACTTGGAAGAGCAGTTGAACGGAATGGACAGTGTCTTGAAAGGAGGGTATAAGATGAACATCAACATGGAATGCAGTCGAATTAAATCGGGTGATGCTGCGGAGTTAGATAAGGAAATGAGACGCTTAAAGTAGTAAAGGTGTTTTGCTATTTGGGGAGCAAAATAACTGATGATGGTCGAAGTAGAGAGGACATAAAATGTAGACTGGCAATGGCAAGGAAAGCGAAATTTGTTAACATCGAGTGTAGATTTAAGTGTCAGGAAGTCGTTTCAGAAAGTATTTGTATGGAGTGTAGCCATGTATGGACGTGAAACATGGACGGTAAATATTTTGGGCAAGAAGTGAATAGAAGCTTTCGAAATGTGGTGCTCCGGAAGAATGCTGAAGATTAGATGGATAGATCACATAACTAATGAGGAGGTACTGAATAGGACTGGGGAAAAGAGAAGTTTGTGGTACAACTTAACTAGAAGAAGGGATTGGTTGGTAGGACATGTTCTGAGGCATCAAGCGTTCACCAATTTAGTATTGGAGGGCAGCGTGGAGGGTAAAAATCGTAGAGGGAGACCAAGAGATGAATACACTAAGCAGATTTAGAAGGATATGGGTCGCAGTAGGTACTGGGAGATGAAGAAGCTTGCACAGGATAGAGTGGCATGGAGAGCTGCATCAAACCACTCTCAGGACTGAAGACCGCAACAACAACAACATGGGTCGAGACCTGTTTGTGATGGTCTGTAAGTCTGGCTTTTATTACTGAAGTTGAATTACACTGATGAGCCAAAATATTGTCACCATTGATGAAACGATGAAACGTATTCGCAGCTTACGAACAACCATCATCTGTATAAGGGAATGGCGACAATAAGAATCTGTGCGGAACCGGTTCTCTTCCCGGATTTCCCGCTTGACGCGAGAGGTTGCCTTAACAACCTCGGCTATCCGTCTACGAATCACGGCCGGACACAGACTTCCATATATTGTCGTATGTGCGTCACCATATATATGCCTACTTGGACACACATTTTTGGTATCGGCGGATAAATACGATATTGCACGACATAATGAAAATTTGGATTTGGCCGTCAGTCGTCCACTCAGCCCAAGCGGTTAAGGCGACCGCTGGGGTAGAGAGGGAAAAACGGGTTTAAGTTTGGGAATGGAAAAATTTTGATTATCAACGTTTCCTTATACAGCTGATGATTGTTCGTATTCGCAGCTGCGAATACATTTCATGTATTTTATAACGGCTGTAGTCACCGCATTGCCGGCTCCTTCAGACATGCGTGCATGGTCGAAGGAACATTGCATATTCTTAACAAGGTATTGCAGTGTCGTATTATGACTATTGCCCATTGCGAGATTGAATGCCGCCTTGCCGCGATGTGACACAACAACAGAAGCATATAAACTGAGAGCAGACATGTGGGGAATCAGTTTAGTGGCGATACGAGACGCAAATGGGGAAATCTATTGAGACAATCGACTTTTACAAAGGGCAGATTGTTATGGTCCGGCGTCAGTGAACAAGGATCCCGGAAACGGTGGAACTGGTCAGCTATTCGCGCGCCACAGTCGTGACCTTCTACGGAAAATGGTTGAAGAACGGTAGAAGCACAGGTGGGATTATAAGATGTTGGTTGTCGATGGCCGATAGAAACATGAAAATCGGATGATTGCAAATGGGAAGCTTGCCCGCTCTCTACAACAGCACAGGCGGCGATCTGTGGCAGATCTGGCGCCAGAGGACAGTGGTATTACAGGCACAAGTGTTTTGGAGTAGACAGTTAAGCGCGCATCGTTGAACATGGGGCTCTGCAGCAGACGATCCCAAGCTGTTCGCAGCGGGCACAGGATCACCGAGATGGGGCCGTGTATCAGTGGAAACGTGTCACCTGCCCGGACCCAGCGGCATAGCACAATGGTTAGCACACTGGACTCGCAATCTGGAGGAAATGGTTCAAGTGGCTCTAAACACTATGGGACTTAACATCTTACGTCATCAGTCCCCTAGAACTTAGAACTACTTAAACCTAAGTAACCTAAGGACATCACACACATCCATGCCCGAGGCAGGATTCGAACCTGCAACCCTATCAGCAGCGCGGTTCCGGACTGAAGCGCCTAGAACCGCTCAGCCACAGAGGCCGGCATTCGGGAGGACTGCGGTTCGAACTAGCGTTCGGCCATCCTGATTTAGATTTTCCGTGATTTCCCTAAATGGCTTGATGCAAATGCCAGGGTTTTTCCTTCCCCATCCTTCCCTAACCCGAACTTGTGCTTCGTCTCTAATGACCTCGTTATCGACGGGATATTAAACACTAACACAACGCCAATGACGCACGCCAGTGGGGGCCGTATTATGGCGTGATGAACATTCGCCTGGGCTTCCATGGGACCTGTGGTAGTACATAAGGCACCAATACAGCTGTGGGTTACGTAAACAATGTAGCGGACCACCTGAACCTCTTAATGCTTGAGCCGGCAAGAGTGGCCGAGCGGTTCTGGGCGCTTCAGTGTGGAACCTCGCGACCGCTACGGTCGCAGGTTTGAATCCTGCCTCGGGCATGGATGATTGTGATGTCCTTAGGTTTAAGTAGTTCTAAGTTCTAGAGGACTGATGACATCAGATGTTAAGTCCCATAGTGTTCAGAGCTATTTGAGCTTAATGCTTGATGTCTCCACGGCGACATCAGGCACGGTCAGTGGGAGCAGTATTAGGGCATGGTGGACATTCGCCTGGGCTTCTATGGGAGCTGTGGTAATAATCGAAGGCACCAAGACAGCTGAGGACATGTGAACATTACCACGGACCACATGCATCCCTCCATGCTCCATGCCCCCTCAACGACAATAACATCTTCCAGCAGGATAACTGTTCGTGTCACAAGCCCAGAATCTTGTTACAGTGGGTTGAGGAGCGTGGTACTCAACTTCCGTTGAGGTTTCAGTTGCGAAATTCGCGTGAGCTGTACTCATTAGAACACATCTGGGACGCTATCGGGCGGCAGCTGCTCTCCGACAGAAGACCGGTTCGTAATTTACGGGCATTGCATGACCTGTGCATGGATATAATATGTAATGTCCAAAAATCGGGTACACGCTAAAGTCGGCAATGCGCATCAATACCACAGCCATCAACGATGTCTTGCTGCACTCCCCAACGACACGTGGGAGAGGCTGAAGAAGCCACAGCGTCTCAGTCAGCACAGCAGCGTCCTCGTACGGAGGTCAATATAGGGCGTGGCCCTGTTCGTGACCACAGCTGAAGCAGCCAACATCATCGAGTAGGAATAAAGAGTTATTCAAGTCCCAGATGGAAATGTACGTTTGTAAATGTTGAACCCTGTACTTCACGAGAAGAGTTTGTTAATTAGTGCATGAAGTGATGTTTTAATAGTCACTGACAGCTGTAAATATTCTACGCATTCCTGAGGTAGAGATTATGTCAAGCTAAGTAAATCTTTTTAATCATTCACGTAATGAAGTGAACTAATATTTCATATGAGCCATCTCTCCAGAATAAGTAAAGAATAGATAGTTATGGGCGAACGATTGTAGTACGTCTGGTCAATAGACATATAGCGCCACATACCTCCGAAAATCTACCAAAGACTTGTCGAATCAGTATAAATCGTTGCTTCGTTGCCACACTGAGAACGACGATCTTTGTGTGTGGTGTTAAATCGTCAGTGTTATCACATACCTTATCTAATATTGCGTAAGTTTGTGTTTTGTTTACTATCAAGTCCCATATATGTATAGGAAGTGATACTTCCGAGTAGTCTTCGTTAGGGGTGGCAGAGTACTGAAGCAGACGTGGCAGCCAATTCGTCAGGTAGTGGCGGGCGACTTTCTTTCTCGTGCTGTTCTGAGCCCTCCGCAGCTACCATCTGTCCGGCGCTCATTCAGTGCGGGGCCATTAAAGCGTTCGGGAGTTGTCCCCGTGACCCCGGAGTGACACGTGATTACGGCCCCTGCTCCCTGAATTAAGGCGGCACCCACTTGTGGAAGCCACGCCATAGTCGTCCTGGTGCAGTGCCCACAGAAGGTCGGAGAAGCCTCCACCAACCGCCGCACTGCCGCGGCTGCCTGTCTCGAAGCCGTTTGCGAGGTATGCTTCCGAAAAGTCGTCTCTCATCCCACTACTGTTGCAGCTAATTCTCTTACTGTAGCGCTCTGCAGCAGCCTCATTCGTATGACTTCTCGTCTGCTATTGCTTCCCGAGTAGTGCCTTGCAGGATTTTATCAGGGGTATGCGGCCCAGGAGAGTGGAGTGTACTGCTGGAAACATGAGCGGGTTTTCATGATCTGAATCTGACAATCAAGAGCATTGATGTTACGTAAAATTTGTCTGAAAACCTTATCTCTGGCGGTAGACATCTAAGGAAACTGTGGCATTATACTTCCGGTTATCTCAGTTACTTTCGTAAAAGTCAAGAATGATAATATTACCGTTGACTTCCATATACCTTTGAACTGGAAAATAGCTACGGCTGACAATTAGCTTGGAAACAATTCGTTTGGTATTTTACTAACCGTGAAAAAAAAGATGAAGTTTACTTTCGTAACCTTTTGCATTCAGAAAATTTGTCCGACTCAGTGAAAAATAAAGGACTACAGGTTCTAACGAATATAATATAATGACAGTAATTAAATACAAATTGGCTTTCAAAATAGCCACGAGCCGAACGTCAGCTTCCCTATTTAGCTATATCTCTTGCACCGAATGAAATTTACGTTTTCCTTTGGTCCAAAATGAAATAGGTTCTTCAAATGACGTAGTTTTAGTGCCACAAAATATTTTAATGATTTTAATGGACATTCAGTCTACACAGTAAATAAACTCACATTTAATAATACAGTTCAGCAACAAAGACCTGATTCCACCCAAGACCTAATAACAAGAGAACAAGAGTGCAAGAGAGCGTTTCACTCTCCTACATGTCCTTTTACAATAATGCAAAAGTGTTATCGTTGCGTAATGAGTAGTTTATCTGTCACCAACAGTTTTATTGCATTGCAAATGATACGAACTGGTGTGTAATTTTTCTAAACGAGAGCTACTTTCTACACTCTTTACTATTGTCTGCTGCTTGCGCCCCATATTTTTCTTTGGAATTTTGAAGTATCGTCATAGCTATTAAAAATTCACAAGCACAAAATGTAAGGACTCTTTGTGTGGCTTTAGGAATACGTACGGGGCTACAAGAAATTATTTTATACATTTTAGTGCATTTTAAAAAGTTTTACCTTTATTCAATTTTTTTTGTTTTAATAATTATTTTGTGCTTCAGTCTTGTGTGTGTGAAATTTTTCAGTCGAAGTCGAACAAATTGATGAGATTACAACAGAGATATGTGGTAAATTTCAGGTTTATTTCACCTTCTCTTCACCTGAGTCAACCAGTATATTGCTTCCTCGTACATATACCAGCAATCGTTCCGTGAGTGCAGCAGCAAAAGGGAAAGATAGTAATAGTACACACAGTACCCTCCACCACACGTCAGACAAAACAGTGAGTTCATATTGCTTTGCCATCCGGTTCTGAGCTATGTTAAAAGTTTCAAGTCTCTAGGTCTTCGGAAAGTTAGTTTAAAATCAATTGCAAAACTTGCACTGAACAAGAAAACGACATAAAGAAAGTGTTAAAAATAGATAACTTCTTATCGTATACTGATGCCCCTGGCTGTCATCTGCAACTAGTCAGGAGTCCTCAATAGTATATTACATGTTTTAATCGAAAAGTTAGGCCTCAACTGAAGCTGTTGCTTTTTCCGCTTTGTTAGTGTTATATTATAGTACTGCAACTATGTTAATTCTGATCTCTGATTTGTTACTTATCCTTTAACTATTCTTTGCTGGGTTAATTTAATAGCTTTCGAAAATGTTGTGACGACATGGTACTTGTAATGGGCTTTGTAAATTGGTGAGTGAAGGAAAGTATGTAAAATGTATGTATGTAAGTTTCCCTATTCTCATGCTTCTATGCAAACACTACTTGTTAACCCTCCCTGTGTCACTGTTTTATGTCTTCTGGTGGCAGCAGGTTCTGAGGTGTGTGTGTGTGTGTGTGTGTGTGTGTGTGTGAGAGAGAGAGAGAGAGAGAGAGAGAGAGAGAGAGAGAGAGAGAGAGAGAGAGAGAGATTCAGCCATGCTTCTGTTTACTAGCTCACACAGTTGCTTTCTTTGAAAACATAATTAACCTTCAATCTATCAATTTCGGGGTACATAAATCCCATCTCCCATCTTCAAGTACTTTCTAGAGATTATTAGTAATCGAAATCGTACATTCAGTGCCAACCCGAGCATGCATGATTCCCAACACTGCTACAAGCGTCATCCAAAAACCTCGAACTGTGCTTGCGATTACGATTACTCGTGGCCTATAGAAGGTGTCTGGAGTATGGGGTTTAAGTGTCCCGAAATCGATTCCGTGTGGCTTATCAAATTTTCAAGGAACTCAGCTGTGTGGGCAAGTAAACTGAATAAACAGAGTGTTGCATGTACCCTAATTGCTACCTGGTGAGCTGTGAAGAAAGTCGTAGTGACTAATATAGTACAAATATCCTCAGCGGAAAATTTTCCAAAATGCTGATAATTTATATGGTTATATTAAGCTATGATCTTTTCTCTCTTATACTGTTGTTTTATACTTAAGTAGGTAAAAAAATCTCTCTCTCTCTCTCTCTCTCTCTCTCTCTCTCTCTCTCTCTCTCTCTCGTGTCAGGCAAGTATGATTTCAGTTTGTTTTTTAAGTTTATTTTATTACCTAGTAAATGCCTAACATAACCATGTTGGTGGTCAAGGTTTCTTATGGCCGAATACGTCACTCGTTTCTGTGACACGCTAACATTGAGGGAAGGATAGTGTAAGCTATTTCTTCTTAGAGTATTAAATTAACGAATGTGACTGTTGCTTTCGAAATGTGATTGCTTGTTAACAACAAAATATATAGGGGAGTTAGTTTACTGTGAGGCTATCTGTCTGCTCAACTTTTTGAAGAGCTGTCTACAAGAGATTGTGGAGTGGACACCACATATTAGAATTTTACGTGCAACAAACATTTCTTCTGCAAAGACAAATTACCGTAGTATATTAAGCTGTAAGACATTAGCGAATGGAAATAAGAAAAGTAAATTAACGTTTTTACATTTTCATCTCCAAATTCAGAAATTATCATTAACACAAAAGTTGTAGAGCTTAGACGTGGATGTTCTTTTTGACGCGAAGACAAGGCCGCCATGTTCGGTTTTGGAAGTGCCTGCGAGATCTGTGAGAGCATCAAAGATGAGAGAGCTATTTAGTGCGGGAAGTGTTCATTAGTCACGCCATTTCTGCACATTACAGCCTAAAGCATGGATCACACGAGCCTTCGCCCCCCACTTTCTCCCTCTTGTAGAGCCGCTTATGGCGCATGCCAGCCGCTATGGAACGAATCATGTGTCAGCACGGATTCCGCATGTGTCAATAGGATGTGAAAGTTTGTTCGCCCTCTTCATTCGCGGCACCAAGGAAGCCGTGGAAGGAGGAGCCCATTTCCCTAGGCGCCAGGAAAACCTTCGATACAGACACAGAATATGACTTAATTGAAGCCTCTGTAAACGTGATAGATATCAAACATGACGCTGAGAAACAAAAAGTTAACCTGATTTCCTCAGAGTCTGATGATCAGTCGATGGAAAGTGTTTTTGATGGCGATATAATGAGCAAGCAGCTGCTGATGCTGTACGTTGAAGTAAAGCAAACCAAACGCATACGCGGTACTGGCTGTAAACTGACCTCTGCAGCCAATTTGAAGTCATGGCAATTGAGGGGACTCCGTCGAATAAATACACAAGATGATTCCATGATGATGTTAGAAACTTTGAGGGATGATGGAGGAGGATAAATTTATCAATTTGAGGTTCGGGGTCCTGGTTCGGAAACGAACGAGTCGGACGTTTTACGCGAAAACCATTCTGATACCTCTGACAGTGGAATATATGTACCGGTACTGTCGCTTGTAAGCGTGTAGGGTAGTTGTCTTACAGAGATGGTAGTAGAGACGAAAGCAAGTAAAATGTCTGTAGTAAATATGGGCACTAAAATGCATAACTGTGACCACTTGTTCAGTAGAGATGTATTTCACAGTAGCGAAGATGAACAAATTCTCGTAGCTCCTGAGATATGGATGTTAGCGCCCATGTCTACAGGATTTTTTTTTCTTGATTTGGTCCGTACTACCATCTCGATAGTTGCCTATCCTACAGTGTTATTAACAGCACTACCGGTACATGTATTTCACTGTCAGAGATATCAGAACGATTTTCGCTTATGACTTTCGACCCGTTCGTTTCCATACCTGTGTCCCTTAGTTCAAATTGATACATTTAGCCTTCCCATTCGCTCGAATTGTCCAGAACGTTCTTCAAACCAATCACGATCAGCTGTGGCCCGGTCACAATTCCATCGTTGTTCGGGAACATGAAGTCTATGGATGGCAGAAAATGGTCCAAAAGTAGCCGAACATAACCATTTCCAATCAGTGGTCGGTTCATTGGACAAGAAAACCCAGTCCGTTCAATGTAAACACAGCCCACACCATTATGGAGCCACCACCAGCTTCCATAGTTCCTTGTTACAACTTGGGTCCATGGCATTGTGGGTTCTGTAACAGACTCAAACCCTACAATTAGTGCTTATCAACTGCAGTCGGGTCTCAAGTGAGCATGTCTCGGTTTCCAGTCGTGTGGTGTCCAACCGACATGGTCACGAGCGCAGCAGAGGCGCTGCAGGTGATATGCTGTGAGCAATGGCACTCGTGTCGGTAGTCTGCAGCTTTAGCCCACTAACGCCAAATTTTGCCGCACTGTCGTAACGGATACGTCCGTCGTACGACCCGCATTCATTTCTGCGGTTATTTCACGGAGTGTTGCTTGTCTGTTAGCACTTACAGCTTTACGCAAACGCCGCTCCTACCGGTCATTAAGTGAAGGTCGTCGGCCATTGCGTTGCCAGAAATTTGGTATTCTCGCCACAGTTTGCCGGCCGCGGTGGTCGTGCGGTTCTAGGCGCTCCAGTCCGGAGCCGCGCTGCTGCAGGTTCGAATCCTGCCTCGGGCATGGATGTGTGTGATGTCCTTAGGTTAGTTAGGTTTAAGTAGTTCTAAGTTCTAGGGGACTGATGACCACAGCAGTTGAGTCCCATAGTGCTCAGAGCCATTTGAACCATCGCCACAGTTTTGACACTGTGGATCTCGGAATATTGAATTCCCAACGATTTCCGAAATGGAATGTCCCACGTGTCTAGTTCCAACTACCATTCGACAATGAAAGTCTGTTAATTCCCGTCGTGCGGTCGTAATCACGTCGGAAACCTTTTCACATGAATTATCTGAGTACAAATGAAAGTTCCGCTAGTGCACTGCCGTTTTATACATCTGCTTCTACATGGATACACATTTAAGTGCCTGGCAGAGGATTCATCGAACCACCTTCACAATTCTCTATTATTCCAATCTCGTATAGCGCGCGGAAAGAATGGACACCTATATCTTTCCGTACGAGCTCTGATTTCCCTTATTTTATCGTGGTGATCGTTCCGTCCTACGTAGGTCGGTGTCAACAAAGTATTTTCGCATTCGGAGGAGAAAGTTGGTGATTGGAATTTCTTGAGAAGATTCCGTCGCAACGAAAGACGCCTTTCTTCTAATGATAACTAATGAGGAGGTATTGAATAGGATTGGTGGGGGGGGGGGGGAGTTTGTGGCACAACTTGATAAGAAGAAGGGACCGGTTTGTAGGGCATGTTCTGAGGCATCAAGGGATCACAAATTTAGCATTGGAAGGCAGCGTGGAGGGTAAAAATCGTAGAGGGAGACCAAGAGGTGAACACACTAAGCAGATTCAGAAGGCTGTAGGTTGCAGTAGGTTCTGGGTGATGAAGAAACTCGCAAAGGATAGAGTAGCATGGAGAGCTGCATCGAACCAGTCTCAGGACTGAAGACCAAAACAACAACAACAACATGTTTGTTTCGTTGTTTCTGCAACAGTGTTTTAACCCGTTTTGTGTAGCAAGGAGGATCAACGCCGTCGTTTGTTAGTTTATTCGTTGTGTACGCAATACTATCGCTATCTGTATACGTGCATATCACTATATCGTGACTACTTTCATCTCGGTGTAAAGAATATCACTATATCGTGACTACTTTCATCTCGGTGTAAAGAACGGAAATACAGGGTGCTTTCAACGTTTGCTATCACGCAGGACAAGGAACTTAGTCGCCATTTGCGCTGGTGCAGCGTGCGGCGAGCGCCGCAGCCGGCAGCGCGCACGTGCATTGGTGGCCGTTGGCAGCTGGCTGGCTGATCGCCTATTCAGGTCCCGGCCGGCGCCGGAAGCGCAGCCACCGCCGCTGCCGCTGCCGCCGCCCGCTGACTCAACGGCGGCGCTCGGTTGTTGCCGCTGTTGTGATAAGGCGCTAGGCCGGCCCCTGGGATGGGATGGCGTGGAGAGCCCGCACAAAACAGCGGCCCCCGCGGGACTCTGCGGAACAAAAGAAATTGTTAGCGCACAGCGCTATCGCGCCCGCGGTCCTTTGGGGCCAAAATCCCATCTCCGGACACGCTGTTTTATTTCTGTTTCCGTCCTCAGGTAACACTACATCACGCAGCACAACAACAGTGCTGTTTGAAATGTATTCGCAATAGTGCTCGCGATAAGCGCGAAATCTGTGTTTGAGTCCCGGTCCGGCACGAATTCTACATCTACGTCTACATACATACTCCGCAGTCCACCATACGGTGCGTGGCGGAGGGTACCTCGTACCACAACTAGCATCTTCTCTCAATGTTCCACTCGCAAACATAACGAGGCAAAAATGACTGCCTATATGCCTCTGTACGGGCCCTAATCTCTCTTATCTCTGTGGTCCTTTCGCGAAATATAAGTTGGCGGCAGTAAAGTTGTACTGCAGTCAGCCTCAAATTCTGGTTCTCTAAATTTTCTCAGTAGCGATTCAGGAAAAGAACGCCTCTTTTCCTCTAGAGACTCCAACGCGAGTTCCTGAAGCATTTCCGTAACACTCGCGTGATGATCAAACCTACCAGTAACAAATCTAGCAGTCCGCCTCTGAATTGCTTCTATGTCCTCCCTCAATCCGACCTGACAGGGATCCCAAACGCTCGAGCAATACTCAAGAATAGGTCGTATTAGTGTTTTATAAGCGGTCTCCTTTACAGATGAACCACATCTTCCCAAAATTCTACCAATTAACCGAAGACGACTATCCGCCTTCCCCAGAACTGCCATTAAGTGCTTGTCCCACTTCATATCGCTCTGCAATGTTACGCCCAAATATTTAATCGACGTGACTTGTGTCAAGCGCTACACTACTCATTGTAGTCTTTTCATTATACGACTGAGGGTTGTCCGAATTCTCAACGGCGAGTGCATTTCATAACGGCTGTAGTCGCCGCTGTGCCTGTTCCCTCAGACATATAAGGGGCGTCCAAAAAGAAAAGAGCCGGAGGCATAACTGCAGAAACCAGTACCTGTATTTGAGAAGTACTGTCCGTATCTTTTGAGACACTTGTCCCACTGTGACACAAGCGGTGAACGGCTGTCTCATAAAATTCCCAGGGCTGCGATGTTAACCAGTTCCGTAAGTACAGCTGGACGTCGTTGACCGAGTTGAATCGTTTGCCCCTCGGAGCCTTTTTAAAGGGGCGAAAAATGGCGTAATCACAGGGAGAGAGGTCCGGACTGTATGGAGGGTGGCCGAGTACCTCCGATATGAATTTCTGCAGGAGTGCCGCGACTGTGTTGGCCATATGAGGCTTTGCATTGTCGTGAAGCTGACCCCACGGGTGAGATTGCCTGGTCGTTTTGATTTGATGGCTCGGAGAAGGGTGGTCAAGGTTTTCGAGTAACGATGGGCATTCACTGTTGTCTCGTGCTGCAGGAACTGAATCAAAAGGGGGCCATCTTGGTCAAATAACAACGTCAGCATGACCTGTCAGTGCGGTGGCGTTCTCGCTTCCCACGCCCTGGTTCCCGGGTTCGATTCCCGGCGGGGTCGGGGATTTTCTCTGCCTCGTGATGGCTGGGTGTTGTGTGATTTCCTTAGGTTAGTTAGGTTTAAGAAGTTCTAAGTTCTAGGGGACTGGTGACCTCAGATGTTAAGTCCCATAGTGCTCAGAGCCATTTGAACCATTTTTTGTCAAGATAGAATGGTATTTGCTTACTGAAGGGACATATTGCAAGAGCTGTAGTGTGGGAGAAAATGAATGAATAATTTTCAAATGAGTTATGTTTAACTAAAAATCCCACCGTTTCTTTTTACGTCATGATGAGATGAATGCAGGCGCAGAATTCGCTTTTGGCTAGCAATAAGTGGAGTGTTGTGCGACCGTGTGAAATTGCAGTACAACGCTATGAAATATGTCGCACTGCACTGCAACAAAAATCGGACTTAGAAATTAAGGGAAATAAGATTGCAGGTTGTAGAAGAAATGGAGTAATTAATCATGTAATGGTACGTGGATGGCGCGTTACCATCACGTAAACGAAGTTATGCTTCACAACGGAAATGAATAGCTGAACATAAAATACGATCGTACAAATAAATATTCATGGATACAGGACAGGTATGAAGAACAAACATAAACTCATAAGCTGCCAAAGTTGTGGTAATTATTAGCAATTAACTTATGAGTTGTACAAAGGATGTCTTACTTTTAAGACAGCAGATGAGAGAAAAGTGAGTCCCAAAGACTCGATTCTGCTTCATTTGTTTTACGAGAAAAAAGACGAATGGAAGTGGAGCAAAGATACAATGCCGCAAACCGTTAGTATCTATCTCTCATATCTTTTTTTTTTAATTGTATTTGGAATTCAGGGATATTTCATGTGGACATCATGAATTTCATACTGCAGTCAGTTGCAATTATCGTGCAAACGCCTCGGTTTGCAGTCTTACGACACGCTTTTCGCCTCTCTTTTCGCATATTTTTCCTCTGTGTCAGATTTCGCTAGTACTAATTGTGATACACCGTATATACATTAATTTTTGTTTTAAAAATGTAGCATGCAACTCATAATTATTTAGTTTTGCAAATGATTAAAGAAATTAGTTTATATTTTTGTAAATCGATACAAAGCTACCTGTACAAGTTTTATTAAAGAGAACTGGCAAAGCCCGCATGAAAATGTTCCTTCTTTCTCGATCGAGCTAACGGAAGCAAAAAGAACCAAGCAGTTTCGCTGAAGCTGAGAATAAGCCGCAAAATTTGCATAAGGGAAGTCATAGGCGAGTTTTCGCAGGGCGCCCTCTGCTACTAACGAGGTCCATTTGTCCACGGGACGGAGTCGTCCCTCTCCCGGCTGCACTGCAATTGTTCCCTGTAATTGCGTGTACTGCGCACTTTACGCCTCGCTCGTTCCGTGCCACTACGTTTTAATTAAAACCTGTCGACCTGTACAGTACTGTGTTCCGAGTGTTTGCTAATGGTAACTAGTTACCAGATTTATTTTTCTTTCTGTATCTCTCACTAGGCCCTCTCGGTTGCTCACTGCGGGCAGTTGCCGAAGTTAAAAGCCACAATGTTACACATTCACCATATATATCGGACGTGAGGCACAGTATATACACAGTGTTTGAT
This sequence comes from Schistocerca gregaria, assembly GCF_023897955.1. Lineage (NCBI taxonomy): Eukaryota > Metazoa > Arthropoda > Insecta > Orthoptera > Acrididae > Schistocerca > Schistocerca gregaria. Next base: position 162,526,663 of record NC_064921.1, read on the forward strand.
TTGTAGAGGTACGCCGTACCGGTACTTATGATAGAAATAAATAAATCATAACAGGGGATTTTAAGGTGTGGTACGATGGAACTTTATTTTTTACCAGTACAAATGTTGCATTCTCTCTTTTAACATGTGCAGAAAAGCGTCAAAGAAAAATCCTACTGGTCACAGAATCGGAATATATATACATATATAAAGTTCCATCTAACCACACCTTAAAATCTGCGGTTCTGATTTATTTATTTTCGTCAGAAGTACCGGTACGGCGTACCTTTACAAATCAAACACTGTGTATATACTGTGTTTCCGACATAAAACCGGCATGCCTCACGTCCTAGATTCAAGTAACAATGAACTAACAGGAAGGGTAGATAATATAACGTTAAAAACATTCATTTACCTGCTTATAAGAGACGCTGGAAATGGTGGCCATGGGTATTTCGAGACAGTGCTGCCACTTCAAAGTCAATTCGACTAGAGATGATCAACCGGTACGTTTCACGTACCGGTTCTGTATGGGATAAATATATGCAGAATACAAGGTAAATTCGGGATAGAAATTTCGGATACTGAAATATAAGTGAAAGTAGTTGATGGACTCTCTCCGTTAGCCGGCCGGAGTGGCCGAGCCCCTACGGTCAGGTTCGAATCCTGCCTCGGGCATGGATGTTTGTGATGCCCTTAGGTTAGTTAGGTTTAAGTAGTTCTACGTTCTAGGGGACTATGACCTCAGAAGTTAAGTCCCATAATGCTCAGAGCCATTTGAACAATTTTTTTTCTCTCCGTTAACTTTCAGCTGTGTCTCAGACACCGTTATCCAAGGTTAGTGAGGAACATCCCGATATAGCTTCCTGCGCTGCTAATCCAATACTCTTGGTAATTAGAATGCCAGGATAAGACCGAAGTATAATTAACTGACTATACTTCCACGTCTTACTAAGTAGGATATGGAACGCTCAGCCTATAGATATACGCCATTTTGTACCACCTATATGTATGTGTCTGAATACTGGTGTAGCTATACGTAAGTCTATTAATACTCAGATCTGGTTCTTGAATACTGTTCTCATGTTCTGTGTGGATGGTCTTACAGATCTGCACAAATATGCAATTATCTATACGCAGCTTTTACTCAATTGTTGAAGGCATATAAAAGAACGTTTTAGTGCTAATTTAGATAAATAATCATTAACATGCATTGAATTGGCAATATCCCAAATGTGTGTCAATGGCGAGCTATCATTTATTATTGTGTTACCAGTAGGATTTTTATATCATTCTCTATTACGTTTTCGTCTTGCTTACTCTTTTCAGTGTACTGTGTTTTATGTCTCCATGTGACCTTCGTTAACCATACGAAACTTCCTACCATGGTATGACTTTAACTAATGTATACTCTGAATTGTCAGAACAACTTCCAGTGTTGATGTTGCTGTATGGGAACATTCCGAAAGCCAGTAAATTAGAAACAGAAAGATGGCGAAAATAGAAATCGGAGCTGAAAACTGACAGACCAACAAAATTGCGAAGAACAAGTATTACGATACAGGCTTAGATTTTTAAGACGATCTCTTGGTTCTGTGTCAGGACATTCAAACAGCACAAAAATTCATGAAGAAACAGCCGATATGGCTAGATATGGAAAAATCGGAAGAGTTTCTCATTTCAAATATTTAACCATTCAGGAGACCGACCTGGGAAAGACTGGTTACGAAATTTGTTACCACGAAATGCAAACAGCGTTCACGCTTACAAGAGAAGTCTTTGACAGAAAATGCATCTGAAAATACACAAAACTGAGAAACTACAAAACAGTAATCATACCAGAATGCCTTCATGGACATAACACTCAGCAGAGAAGCACTGAAGAAATCCAAAGGAGAGGACGAGAAGTAAACAGGAAAATTTTAGGTCCAGGTTATACCGAAGATGTAACATGCAGATGAAATCCAAAAGTGGGAGTTGTGGCGTCAATTGAATCAGGGCTCGGAATTTAATACTTTAATTTTTTCCATTGTTTTTCAGTGTTTCGTCCGCGACTGTTTTACTTTCGTAAAATGAAGAACAAACCGCCTTCAGACACAAGTTGCGTTTGTTTACTGCACTACGCATTTCGAGCCCTGGAGGCTCATCTTCAGGTGGTTTTTAGTGATTTGCATCAGGTTTTTTTAGTTGTTTGCTTGTTGATATTACATTTTTGTGTTACAAAATGGTATATTGTAGATATAAGTTTAACAGCGTTAATAATACGAAAATAACTTACAGTTGAACATTGTATGATGTCTGATTCTGTTATGCAGTTGGTATACACAATATACATCTTTAATTTTGCAGTACATACTGGGATATATACAAAGTCACACACTTTTTCTCACATTGTAGTAGCAGAACGTAAACATGCCAAAGATTGTCGTTCGTACAGATGTTCTACTTGTAAATATATTCGATTCTCTTGTTTCACAGAAGATAATATGATATAGTATTATTAGTACAAAGGTATGATTAAAATAATTATTTGGGCGCCATGTTGTAGGTTGTCAATAAACGCAACTTGCGACTGAAGGCGGTTTGTTCTTCATTTTATTTAATGTTTTGTTGACCTCGAGATAGAAAATGCAACACGGTGTAGATACAGAAGCAAAAATAACGGTGCGCTAGCGAGGACGGAGGCGGCGCGTGCTATTTACAGCTCCGGGACGTGACGTGACGTGGAAGGCGGCAAGGCAGCTGCTACTCGTATGCTATATTGGGGCAGACACAGGACCGCCGCTGTTGTGGGCCCCCGCATTCCTGCGTGGCAGAAACTTGGGAGGGGGGCGTGCTTTCCCAAGGCCGGCACCCAACCAGGCCCGCCTGTCTGCGAGCCACGTGGGAAGCTATACGGCTGCAGGAGCATTCTAATATCTGCTATTTTCTCATTACGTCGATTGCTGTGCCGATAGGGTTAATTGAGCTAAAATATGCATTCTGGAACTTACCCAGCAGCTTTTGTGACAGCTCCCAGCTCCTCACATAGCGTAGTTTAAAGGGACCAATTCGTGGTAGTGATCAAAAAGCGGAAATCTTTTGTGGAATGTGATGTGATCTTGTTCATATACTCTCTAAAAGGTTATTCTGAGAAATAGTTTTTAGAACATTTACTTTATTTAACATTGTATGTTTGTTGCTCACTCCCAAATCTGCTGCGAGAGTACGATTTGATGTTCAACTTTTCTTAATTGTGTTAAAAAAAAAAAAGAAAACGCATTTCCGCTCCTGTGGGTTATCAGCAAGTGTCATTGGCATCTTACATTATTTTGTTGGTTTCATCATACAGAATAAAGACGATTCTCTTACAATTTTGTCTTCACTTTTTATTGTTTTCTGTTTTCGAAGCTCTACAGCAAATAAATGAAAAGCAATGAAATCATAGTGTGGGAACAAACGTAGCAAGACGGTAGTGTTTATTTTCCGGAGCAAACTGTGACCCCCAATTTCAAGCACTATGGAAGCAAAAAGATTATTTCCCCGAAACGAGCGTTCCCGTTACGAGAAGCGCATGCGATAAGTTCATAGGTCGCGTAAATAAACGAAGAGAGAGGGAAACTAATTTGAGGAAGCGCGAAAACAACTTAACTAGAGAAGCAGGGAGGAACATTTCTTGACGTTATGTTCGCATTTTGTGTCGAAGGGACAAAGAGCGGAAGAAGCCAGTTCTAAAGCTGTGGAATAATACTCTGTAAAATAACATGCTTTGTCATTTCTACAGACATTAGATGCAGACTTAGCAAAGAAGTCGCCCTTGCGCGTAAGGACGGCCATTGAAGAACTAGAAGTAATGCATTAGTAGGTTACCAGTGGTAAACAAAAACAGCAATCTGCAGACCACTTGCAGGCCAAGGGCAACGGGAATTTGACGCAGGCTGTTGCAACCGGGAGAGGCTATTAGTGGAACCGAGGTACTCGTCGTGGCTGTGTACGTTTTTATGTAGGAAAGTATCCACTGACTGTAGAATATTCCGTTGTGTCCGGAATCTTTCCAGTCAACGATTCATTTCTTTCTGCTATGACGACGAAGTTAACAACTAGTTTGGGATTTTGTATGACACTCTCGCATTTCGACATTCTGAAAGTCCATCGGCGCTGTGACTACTCGTCAGATAAGTACGTTAGAGTTTAACTTTTCGTTGAAAAATAAAAAAGGAATATTCAATATTAACAGTTTTCAGCGACGAAAGGAAAAGGTTAACGCCTCGTCGAGATGAAGCCATTAGAGGCGAGGCATCAACTCGACTGGGGAAAGAAATCGGTAGTGCACTTTCAGAGGAACCATAACGGCATTTACCTTGCGCAGTTTAGGGAATTCTTTCATAGAACGCAAGTTATTGTACTAAAAGCACCAAATATGCAATCCTTTAGCACTATTAAAACTAAACTCCATCCGAACAGGCCATGAAGTCCAACGGTACCGACCGGCCGGCGTGCCATCCTCAGCACACAGGCGTCAATGGATGCTGATGTGGAAGGGCATGTGGTCAGCGCTCCACTCTCCCGGCCGTATGTCAGTTCACGAGACCGGAGCCGCTACTTCTCAATCAAGTAGCTCCTCAGTTTGCCCAGCAAGGGCTGAGTGCACCCTGCTTGCCAGCAGCGCTCGAAAGACCGGATGGTCACCTATCCAAGTGCTAGCCCAGCGTAATAGCGCTTAACTTATGTTATGTGACGGGAACCGGTGTTAGCACTGCGGCAAGGCCGTTGGCAATATAGCACTATTACTTTTTATTTTCATACTTAAGACTAAACGTGTGTCTGTGCGTGTTTATATGTTAATAGATGGGTTCAAATGGCTCTGAGCACTACGGGGCTTAACATCTGAGGTCATCAGTCCCCTAGAACTTAGAACTACTTAAACCTAACTAACCTAAGGACATCACACAACACCCAGTCATCACGAGGCAGAGAAGATACCTTACACCGCCGGGATTCGAACCCGGGCGCGGGAAGCGAGAACGCTACCGCACGACCACGAGCTGCGGACTTATATGTTAATAAAGTGAATACGTTGGGTAACAAAAACATATACCTTCTTGTATGTGGACAGATGGCTGTAAAATACCATTAATAACTGTAGAGCAACATCGAACACTGTGGCTACACAAATGAAGAATTTAATGACTGTATATTTCGTTTAGTAGCTTATTAAGTTTGCTTCTGCTATGATAGACTTTTGTTCTCATGCCGGCCGGTGTGGACGAGCGGTTCTACGCGCTTCAGTTTGGAACGGCGCGACCGCTACAGTCGCAGGTTCGAATCCTGCCTCGGGCATGGATGTGTGTGATGTCCTTAGGTTAGTTAGGTTTAAGTAGTTCTAAGTTCTAGGGGACTGATGACCTCAGATGTTAAGTCCCATAGCGCTCAGAGCAATTTGAACCATTTTTTGTTCTTATGCGAAAACGGCGTGATTTTTCTGTTCATACTGTTCGGCTAAAATAATCACATAGTCTTTGTACCTAGATGCCCTATTCTGCCGTATTGTTTCACTTAGTGGACGCTGAAGGTGCTGAGGTGTAGACTGCTTCGCTTTTCCGTTCTGCATGAAAGCACAAGCGCGAGTGAGTGATTCGGATTCTGTCGGTGACATCCGTGTATCATCGAATGAGTATTCACCCGCGGGCATAGACTTTCCTTAGGTTCGTTGCAACATGAAGACACAGGGTGAGGCTACCAAGTTTAGACATGCTGCCCAACTTCGCGGATTCTTGTTGTGCGTTAGAAGGATCGTGTAAATAAGCACTTAGAACCGAACGGGCTTACTGCGGATTTACGCGATTTACAGGCAGTTCAGTCTCGTACGTAAACACTAAGGTAGAAATTAAATAAGGTGGTAAAGACGAAGAATCTTCTGTAACTGGATCGCATCTTGTAAAATGACTGGTTCTGGTGCTCATGTTGGTGTCACTGGTCATTTACTATGTTACTATATGGGAGACAGTAGCTGCTTTCTTTGAGTTTTCACGGGGTAGTGGATTCCAAATACACTACTGGCCATTAAAATTGCTACACCAAGAGGAAATGCAGATGATAAACGGGTATTCATTGGACAAATATATTATACTAGAACTGACATGTGATTACATTGTCACGCAATTTGGGTGCATAGATCCTGAGAAATCAGTACCCAGAACAACCACCTGTGGCCGTAATATCTGCCTTGATACGCCTGAGCATTGAGTCAAACGGAGCTTGGATGGGGTGTTCAGGTACAGCTGCCCGTGCAGCTTCAACACGATACCACAGTTCATCAAGAGTAGTGACTGGCGTATTGTGACGAGCCAGTTGCTCGTCAACCATTGACCAGACGTTTTCAATTGCTCAGAGATTTGGAGAATGTGCTGGCGAGGGCAGCAGTCGAACATTTTCTGTATCCAGAAAAGTCCGTACAGCACCTGCAACATTTAGTCGCGCATTATCCTGCTGAAATGTAGGGTTCCGCAGGAATCGAATGAAGGGTAGAGCCACATCTGAAATGTAACGTCCACTGTTCAAAGTGCCGTCAGTGCGAACAAGAGGTGACCGAGACGTGTAACCAATGGCACCCCATACCATCACGCCGAGTGATACGCCAGTATGGCGATGAAGAATACATGCCTCCAATGTTCGTTCACCGCGATGTCACCAAACACGAATGCGACCATCATGATGCTGTAGACAGAACCTGGATTCATCTGAAAAAATGACGTTTTGCCATTCGTGTACCCAGGATCGTCGTTGAGTACACCATCGCAGGTGCTCCTGTCTGTGATGCAGCGTCAAGGGTAACCGCAGCCATGGTCTCACAGCTGATAGTCCATGCTGCTGCAAACGTCGTCGAACTGTTCTTGCGGATGCTTGTTGTCTTGCAACCGTCCCCATCTGCTGACTCAGGGATCGAGCAGCCACTGCACCATCCGTTACAGCCATGCGGATGAGATGCCGGTCATCTCGACTGCTAGTGATACGAGGCCGTTGGGATCCATCACGGCGTTTCGTCTTACCCTTCTGAACCCACCGATTCCATATTCTGCTAACAGTCATTGGATCTCGACCAACACGAGCAGCAATGTCGCAATACGATAAACCGTAATCGCGATAGGCTACAATCTGCCCTTTGCAAAACCGGAAACGCGATGGTACGCATTTCTCCTCCTTACACGAGGCATCACAACAACGTTTCACCAGGCAACGCCGGTCAACTGGTGTTTGTGTATGAGATATCGGTTGGAAACTTTCCTCATGTCAGCACGTTGTAGGTGTCGCCACCGGTGCCAACCTTGTGTGAATGCTCTGAAAAGCTAATCATTTGCATATCACAGCATCTTCTTCCTGTCGGTTAAATTTTGCGTCTGTAGCACGACATTTTCGTGGTGTAGCAATTTTAATGGTCGGTAGTGTAGCAGCAATAATTGGGTTGATTCGTGGACCAGCGACATACTGATAGTTTCGGAATTTTGTGGCTACACAGCAAAACCTCGCAGGCTGTAGCTTGTTATGCGGAGACATGTTCGCGAGGAACTCGCCCTGTTGGCACCCTAGTCACGCCCCTGGTCGGAACGCCACATTTGTCGCACCCTGCTGACGGGGCCATGAATCTCCCATCATCGCCGCTGGACGCGCTATCCGCTTTCGATATCATCAGCGAGGCTCAGAAATATGCTCCGTGCCTTTAGACCGTTTTCTAATCTCGTTCACAGTGTCACAGTACACTTATTCTCTGATCGTATCTGTTACCCGCAATAGCAATGATATTCACAGATATACAGGGTGTAACGGGTATAAGTCCAGATATTTCTGTTTGTGACGGAGGACAGTGTATTGAACAATATTAGATGAGTATTTACATCATTTGCAGACCAATAGCCATTGCAAGTAATATATTTTTAGATTGGTTAGTACTTCAAGTGCATTTGGCAAAAGCGAGCCATTTACGGTTATTTTCCCTTGGGCAAAGGTTTCAGGTGTTGAAATGTTGTCACGTGGATACAAAACGGTTAGTCTATATTCACAAGCGTGGTCCACTTAGTGGTGCAGTACGACCGTGCAGAAAACACCAGGCAGTTAAGTGAAGTAACGTGTATGTGGGAAGACTGTACGACGAGGAGGAAAAACAACCAGTACGGTGATGTGTGTACATACTAAGGTACAACATATAAAAGTGTCAGCATTTATGCCCTTTACATCCTATACAGTGCGTAACTCAAAACCTCTCTGCGCAAAATAATAAAAAAAATTGAGAGATCCTACGCATGAGTACTAAAAATAAATCGCTTAAAAAAATGGTTCAATTGGCTCTGAGCACTATGGGACTCAACTGCTGTGGTTATTAGTCCCCTAGAACTTAGAACTACTTAAACCTAACTAACCTAAGGATATCACACACATCCATGCCCGAGGCAGGATTCGAACCTGCGACCGTAGCAGTCGCACGGTTCCGGACTGCGCGCCTAGAACCGCGAGACCACCGCGGTCGGCATAAATCGCTTAAATGTCTGCTACACGGTAAATCACACAAATTTAAATGTTCTAAGTTCAACTAAATACCTAGAGATTAAATTACGCACAGCTTAAATTGGAACCACACGTAGAAAACGTTGTGCGAAAGGTGAAGCAAAAAATATGTTTTATTGGCAAAACACATACAAGTTGCAACAAATGTAATAAAGAGATTATCTTTACTGCGCTTGTCGTCTACTTTGGTGTATTTATGCCGAGTACGGGGTCCTTACCGAGAAGAATTGACGAAGGACATAGGAAAAGCTCAGAGAAGGGTTTCTCGTTTTGTTGATGAATTCTTCTCGGTTATCAGCCGAGTGGTGGCGTCGTCTTGTCGGAACGTTTCAATAAGTTTCGTACCCTTCTGGCGAAGATGATGGGTACGAAACTCATTGAAACGTTCCGACAAGACGACGCCACCACTCGGGTAATAACCCGAGAAGAATTCATGAGTGGAATACGCCGAGAAAGACTGAAATAGCTTCTCGTTCTTTGTTATCGGGAAATGGGGGAGAGAGAGTCGCGGATATTGTAAACGAGTTGGGTTTTGCAATCATTAAAACAAAGACGTTTTTTCGATGCGGCGAAATCTTTTCACGCAACTTCAGTCCGAAATTTCATCTCCGAATGCCAAAATTATTTTAGTGACTCTCGTTTACAAAAGGAGAAATGACTATCGTAATAAAATAATAGAAATGAGCGTTCGCACGGAAATACGTACTCTTCGAGGGTGGAGCGATTGACAGGCAGTATGAAAGTGGTTCTATGAACCCTCTGCCCAAACATTTGACTGTGAACTGCTAAGTAATCATGTAGATACACATGCCTAAATCTACAAAACCAGTCAGATGAAAACAAATCTACCGAATCAGTGCCATAGGAAAAGTTAATCGTGTCAAGTTTCACATCCAAGAGGAAAAAGTACAAAAGTGACTGTCATTTTAACTACGCAGTTTATGGAGCAAACCGGGGAGATTGTTGGAAAAATCATTATGGAACTGTGAAAATCAAATTTTACAAAAGAGTAGCCGTAGAGAGCTGGCTGTTGGCGACGGAAGATGCGTATTAAAAGAGACGGATGGCAGCACAATTGATCCATCGAAGATAAGATTTCTGCGTGCAACAAGATAGGCAAGGAGACGTGGACCGACATGTTTGTGTCAATTGAAAATCTAGTTCTACATCCACACATAGACTGTGCAACCATTGTACAGGGCTTGTCAGAGGGTACTTCACAACAATATTGGCGATTTGCTGTTGAAATATGAAAAACAAAGAACTGATAACAAAAGAGATGCAGTTCACCGTATCGAAAATGAGTAAGTGCACGTAAGTATTAAGGTATACATTATACAGCGAATGTTCACTAGACAGTTTCGTCATATTTGAGCCATACAATCACCTTTGAAACTTTTTCGGTGCTTAGTTTACTTTGTATATCACTATAAGGCTGAAACGGTCCTAGTTGCAGAGTGCCTATCTGACGGCTCCTTGGAGCAAGAAAAATTTGATTTTCAGTATTTCATAAAATTATTGATCGAATTTAAAAATTAAAAAATGCAGTTTTGATCTACTCATTAAGAGGTATAACCTTACGTTGAAAATTTCACACAATATATCAAGTATTAAACTTAGTAAACGCGCGCATACACACACACACACACACACACATCACATCACATCACATAATTTCTTCACCGTGATCACGAAACTTTCAAAAGTGAGCGCCACACTAAAAACAAGCCAGACGATGAACAGGTGAGCATCGACAACAACATAGCACATCTCAATGAACATGGAGACAGAGGGGTCTGCTCAACTCATGTCTTGTGGAGAATAAGTGTGCAGTAAATGTTAGAATGAAATAACATTGAAAAACGGTGTGAAACCAGTGTAATCAATAGCTGCAGAAAGCAGAAAAAGATATCCAACAAGGACACTATGGGACGGAAACTGTAAGTACTCGTAAAGTATATAACTGCTATCCACGAAAAAGTAGCCTTCAAAAATGCACACGTTTTCTTCGTAACTACTGTGAAATGAAATGCTGTCAAAACGGCAAGAAAGGACACAAAATTCGAAATGTAAAAATGTATTTTGACTAGTAATGCATTCCTTAGGTGAGCAGTCGAAAACTAACTTAAAAATACACATGCTATAATTTTTAGGCGTGCAATAGGTAAACAATTATAAACTTTGTATTATACTTTACACGAATAAATTTGATGTACAGTATATGACACATCGGTATTGGAACGTATGTTGGTGAATAAAAAGAAATAAGTGTTTTCCATAATCCAAATTTTAAACCGCAAACATGGAGAAACGGCAAGATGAGCTTCTAACGTGAGTAAGATGAAAGTTACAAATTGCGGGTGTGTCTCCAGCGAATGGAACTCATTGCGCACAAATCACGCTGACTATATTCAGCCAGTATCTGAGAATGAGAGCACTTAGGGCTTCCAACATACTTTTCGCAATTTCAAACCGCCGGCCGTGGTGGTCTCGCGGTTCCAGGAGCTCAGTCCGGAACCGCGCGACTGCTACGGTCGCAGGTTCGAATCCTGTCTTGGGCATGGATGTGTGTGATGTCCTTAGGTTAGTTAGGTTTAATTAGTTCTAAGTTCTAGGCGACTGATGACCACAGATGTTAAGTCGCATAGTGCTCAGAGCCATTTTTGAACCAATTTCAAACCTTCACGAAACTTTTCTCGCTGACACTCGCTACAAAATAGTGAAAGTAAAAACGTTACTGCGTGCTATAGTTTGGCTTTCTTTGCAGTAAAACTTCAACATCAGGCATGACGCTATAAATTGAAGCTACTTTACCACTAACTTCATTCGCAGCATAGTTTGCGGACAGTGTCCACATATACCGGTACCGGTGAATGTGCCTGCAAAATTATATCATTGTACGTCTCACAAATCAAGAGATATCTACATCTATATATATACTCCGCTAACCACCAAGCTGTGTGTGGCGGAGAGCACAATTCGCGCGAGTCATATTTCACCCCCTCTGTTCCACTCGCGGATCGCGCAAGGGAAAAACGGCTGTCTTAACGCCTCAGTGTGAACGCTTATTTCCCTTATCTTTGAATCGTGATCATTGCGCGATTTGAAAGTTGGTGGTAATAATATACGCTCTACATCCTCGGTGAAGATCGGATTTCGGAATTTAGTGAGCAGCCCCTTCTGTTTAGCGAGCAGTCTATATGCAAGTGTGTCCCACTTCAAACTTTCTATGAGATTTGTAACGCTCTCGCGATGGCTAAATTTACCAGTCACGAATCTTGCCGCTCTTCTTTGGACCTTCTCAATCTCTTGAATCAGACTAAACTGGTAAGGGTCCCATACAGACGTACAATACTCCAAGACTGGGTGAACTAACGTATTGTAAGCTATTTCCTTTGTTGAAGGACTGCATCGCTTCAGGATTCTACAAATAAACCGCAATATAGAGTTCGCCTTACCCATTACTTGTGTAATCTGATCATTCCAATTGAGATCATTTCGGACAGTCACACTCAGATACTTGACGGGCGTTACCGCTTCCAAAGACTGGGCATTTATTTTGTACTCGTACATGAATGGGGATTTTCGCCTTGTTACACGCAGTAGGTTACACTTACTAATATTGAGAGATAACTGCCAGTCATTACACCACGCAGTTTTCTGCAAATCTTCATTGATTTGATCACAACTTTCGTGTGATACTACTTTTCTGTAGACTGCACCATCATCGGCAAACAGTCTAAGGCCGCAGTCAATACCATCAACCAGATCGATTATGTAAATCATAAAAAGCAGAGGACCTATTACGCTGCCCTGGGGCACACCTGAGTTGTGCTTGTTTCTGTTGAAGTTACCCCGTTCAGGACGTAATACTGCTCCCTGTGTGTTAGAAAACTTTCTATTCTACAGCGTATGTCATCGGATAGACCGTAAGCGCGCACTTTTTGTAGCAAGCGACAGTACGGAACTGAGTAGAACGCCCTTCGAAAGTCGAGAAATATGGCATCAACTTGGGAGCCGGTATCTAGGGCCCGTTGTAGATCATGCACAAAGAGGGCCAGCTGTGTCTCGCATGACCATTGTTTCCTAAAACTGTGCTGGTTTCCGCAGATTAGCTTCTCAGAGTCTGGAAAGGTCATTATGTCTGAACACAAAATATGACGTCATAAACATTGAGATGCGTGAAAAACTAGCGTCATTAAAAAGAAGCATAAGCGTTTTACATGCGTAACGTCGAATATTTGACACATTCCTTAAAGAATCTTGGGAAGAAGGGGAGGGGGGATGATTACTGGCACACAGTCGTCCCTGAATGTAGATTCTCTAAGTTCACATATAATGTTTTCCTAGAATGGCATGACCGGCCTTCTAGTGATTTTCTGTTTAATTTCTGTTAAATTTTGATATCGACTGTACCGACCTTTTAGGATTGTAGGAGCGCGTCTCTGAATTAGTTCGATATCTGCTGCCACATCTACCTGATAAAGACTCCAAACACTGCAGTAGTAGTCAGACGTGATCGCATTAGCGTCTTGTCGGCGATGTCCTGTACAGTTCCACTGCCATTCGTCTCTGATCCGCGTCCTGTGATGAGGTGCGAACGTCCAACACGTCGGCCACTCATGGCTTACCGTTCTTGGATCACTTTTCGTAAATGCTCGTGAAAGCAATTCGCAAACAGCAGACCAGTTTCGTTGATTCCGAGACACAAGTTTCCAGAGGCCGAGCCACGACAATCTGCCCTTTGTCAAAGTCACCTACGTTAGTGGATTTCCCCATTTGCGGCTCATATCGTCGTTAGAGTGATCCCACATTCGTCCCTTCTCCGCTTCAGAGGATGTCCCAGAAATGTTGCGACGAAGTCCTAGGAGAGGTGGGGATCGTCATACGGATTGAGAATTGCGTAGCAACCCATGGCTGCGAATGTCGTCGTGCGTCGCTAGGTGCTGCTGTACAAGACAGTAATGAAGGGGAACGCCGCTTCCCTGAAGCAGCAAATATGAGGCGCAGCATGTGGTTGCAACATGATGGGGCATCTGCCCATTTTGGACTGGTTGTTTGGAGCCTCTTGAAGAAGTCGTTCCCGCATTGGCGGATGGGGCTTGGTGGAGCGGTTCCCTGGCCCCGACGCTCACCGTATTTATCGAGCCAAACCTCTCATGTGTCGCGATCGTGTGGTAGCTGAAACATATATCGTCGCAAGAATCGTCTGCGCAGCTACTAGACTCAGAGGAACTCCCGGTATGTTCAAGCGTGTCCGGCAGTCAGTGCACCATCGGTGTCAGCCTGATGGTGAAAACTTCGAATATCTCTTGTAACATCAGAGCGGTATTCATGTCGTACACCATGTGTACTGATTGTGATCAGTAAGAGTTTACTACGGAGCGCTCTCTCAATTTGATATCGGGCTCTATGAGGATGAATAAGCAGTGAAAGAAACTGCACAAACCTCACTCCTTTCTGGTCGTTGTGTGTGTTTGTAGGTCGTAAGTTTTCTTTTAGTAACTTTCATAGAGGGGCTGTTGGACATGGTAACGAATGGCTGGCTTGGTGTGGTACGTCGTATTACTGCATCACTACCTGGTCTGGAATGTTTTAACGAGAGAGATGTCATAGTGTGCAAGACCTTTCACATTTCTTCACCTCTGCTACCATTTACCCCTGTCGTTTGCGGCCATGTGTTGCTGTGCAGTTGTCAGTCCTTACGATGTGCCCCGCCTCCTCCAGAAGTATGTCGCATCGTTTCTGGGACACCTCGTATAATTACGGTTCCACGTCATGCGCCCGCAACGCCACCAGGTCTTGCGATGGACAGTGGTTTATCAGCGTCTGTAAAGAGGCCGCAATAAATCTTTATGTAAAACAAAATGTTATTCAACGGAATACCTCGAAATTCGGCACCGCGTGATTTACGCGCAGCAGCCCACGACAGGTATAGTTTGTACGATACAGCCAGCGGTTACGTAACCCTTAACTGCTCCAGTGGAGTCCTGGAGAGCCCCCGGCGATATGAATACAATACATAGTATGTGAATGGAACAACCGACGGCGCCTGTGTTCTTGGTAGTGAGTGAAGTAATGCCGTTTAACGCAGTGTGTTGGATGCGGTGTCTCCGGTAATGTTTTGTGAGATAATGCGAAAGAGGTCTCAGATACCCCACCATAGTATTAATGTAAGTTGTTTTGCATTATCTGAATTAGTGTTTTACGCGACTGAAGTCTTAGAGTGCTTCGAAAAGAGCAAAATTTCAATGATAACGTCAATTTTTAAGGTTCTGTGAGTATGTATGCATTGTTTTTCAGAATGACATCATCGAAGTCATTAACAGATGACGAGTTGGAAAGAATAGTGAATGATCCTGCGTTTTTGCAATCTGATGAGGAGAGGATAGCAGACGAGGATTAATTTATACTAAGTGATCCTGATTCTACCTCTGAAGTTACATCAGAAAGTAGTTGTGAAGCATCCGATGAAGAGGAGTGTATTAAGCTTTCCGCTGACGAATATTTTTTTTTCGGAAAAAGCAGTGCTACAAGTGGTCAAAAAAAGCTCTCCTACAACTCGTACCCGTGCTCACAATATATTTAGTCTCCTTCTAGGCACTAAACGTGTAGCAAACACGCATATTGTCTGCTTGGGAATTGTCCATTACTGAAGATTTATTACAACTAATATTCACCAATACAAACGTTAAGATACAAGACATGTCAAACAATTACAGAGCTTCTCAACTAGCATTCATAAAGCCGCTAGATATAAAAGAACTGAGAGCATTTCTACGTCTGGTTTATTTATATGGAGTAATGAAATCTAATCATGACAATGATGTTGACTTTTTGCTAATGATGGAACTGGTCGTGATGTTTTGCGAGTCACAATGAGCGTTCATAGATTTTTATTCATTTTGTCTTGTTTGCGTTTCGATTGTGCTACTACAAGACATGCTAGGAAGGCTGATGACAGGCCTGTAGCTGTTAGAGGTGTCTGGGAACTCCTTATAGACAAATGTCAAAAGTGTTATACTCCAGGAGCGAACGTGGCAATCGATGAAATGTTATTATCCTTTCGTGGTAGGTGCAAATTTCACATCTACATGCCTAAGAAGCCAGCCAAATACGGCCTCAAATTTATGTTCCTTTGTGATTCACCAACATTCTATTTATGCACTGCATTTTTCTACATGGACCAAGGTACAAATAAAAGTATATCGTCAGTTCCAACACTGGTTGTTATGAAATTAATAATAAAGTGCTCAAAACCTGTTTGTTCCGATCATAGATTTTTCAGTCTGCCAAAATTGTAATCATATCTCAAATGCGTAAAATGTTTATAATATTCAGTGATAAAAGTGACATTAAAAAAATTGTCCTTAAATTATAGTTTCGTTTAACTTACTGGGGTACTCCGAGACCCCATTAGAGCATTAGCGTATGAGCATTTTACTGGAGTAGTTAAGGGTTAATATTTGAGGGATACTGGCTGCTTGGAAAATGGTTCAAATGGCTTTGAGCACTATGGGGCTTAACTTCTGAGGTCATGAGTCCCCTAGAACTTAGAACTACTTAAACGTAACTAACCTAAGGACATCACATACATCCATGCCAGGACTACTTCGAAACTGACCGCATGCTTTCTACAAGCGTTGCTAGGAATCAATAGTGCTGACCCCGAGAGACGGTTTACAGGCAGCCCAGTTTAAATACCGGAAAGGTAAAATGGGCGTTCGGGTTCGGTGTTGCCCGCAGGTGAAGGACTCGCGTGGCACCCCAGACGACTGTTCGAATGAAGACTTTCTCGCGAGCGACGTCGGAGAGAAGAAAAGAGCCGGAGGTGAGGAACGCCCGCCGTAATGGAAACCTATTACGGGGGGCGGCCGCGCTGAGATTACCGGCCACCGCCCCCGACTGCTATAAATCTCTGTCCACACCCAACAAACGCCCTCGCACGACACGCCCGCTCACTGAGTGAAGTGTTCCAAGAAGAGCTACTTGCTGAAAAGGGCGGTCAGATTTTCTACGTCTACCTAAAGTACACATCGCTGATGTTTAGCATTGCTGTTACTGACAGAACAGAGACACAAGAAAACAGATGTTCACATGATCTTTCACATGTTAATGTACTGAACATATGTACTAACTCATACCTCAGTCCTTTTCATACGAGGCCCTTTTTTTTTTAAGTAAGTACCGTTTTGGAATTTAAAAAAAGACGTGCTAAGATATCTCAATAATTTTATTTTTACCTGAAACCCTGTACCTTAATCTACTTTTCTACATAATTTCCATCAATATAGAGACACTTGTAATAACGTTGCACCAGTTTCTGAATACCCTCCTTATAG
This sequence comes from Schistocerca gregaria, assembly GCF_023897955.1. Lineage (NCBI taxonomy): Eukaryota > Metazoa > Arthropoda > Insecta > Orthoptera > Acrididae > Schistocerca > Schistocerca gregaria. Next base: position 162,543,522 of record NC_064921.1, read on the forward strand.
AAGTCTGCCGCCTAACTTGCTAACCACTACATTACCACTGTTTTGACTTCGTCATCGTCTTGAAGACGCTGACCGCCCAGGTGTTTTTTTAAGTGTAGGAACAGATGGTAGTCACTGGGCGCAAGATCGGGGCTGTACGGAAGATTATCTAGAGTTTCCCATCGAAAAGTTGTGATGACATCTTTGGTCTGATTCGCAACATGCGGACGGGAATTGTCTTGCAGCAAAACGATACCCTTACTCAACTTCCATGAACCGTTGCTTTGAATCTGGTGTGACGTAGGCCACCCATGTTTCATCGCCCGTAACGATTTGGCTTAAGAAATCACCACAGTCGTTGTGGTACCGCTCAAGGAAAGCCAATGCACTGTCCAAACGTTTGGTTTTGTGCACATCCGTCAACATTTTCGGTACCCAACGTGCCCACAATTTTCGGTAATTCAAGTGCTCGGTCACAATGCCATACAAAACACTACGAGGAACATTAGGAAAGTCATCTCGCAAGGAGGAAATCGTAAAGCGTCTGTTTTCTCTCACCTTATTGTCCACTTTCTGCACCAAACTTTCATTAACGACCGAAGGACGCCCACTCCGTTGTTCATCGTGCACATTTGTGGAGCCATCTTTAAATGCTTTCACCCACTTTCTTACCATTCCCATCACTCATAATGTTTTCTTCCTAAACTGCACAGATCTCACGATGAATACCATTCGGTTTTGGGCCTTTAGCACTACGAAATCTTATAACAGCCCGTACTTCACATTCGGTGGGACTCACGATTATCGGACGCATCCTAAACACTCAGTACACAACTTAAACAAGGAAGAAGCAGACTGTAATGGCGTCAGTGTGTAGGTTAAGGTACAGGTTTTCATGAAAAAATAAAATTATTGAGATATCTTAGCACGTCTTTTTTTAATTTCAAAACGGTACTTACTTTAAAAAACACTCCTCGTATTTCTGCTGTCGCTAAAATCAGTCGTTTAAGCAAAGTAATTTTTATTTGACAGAGAGAGCTTTCTTTATTCTCTAGCGTATAGCCCATTTCTTTGTTCTCTAGTGTATACGCCAACATATTTTCTTTTGAACACTTACATAGAGTTTTCAATACATTTAATATTACGTACCGCCGACAGATGGAGCGTAAGAGCTTTGAAAGATCCACTGGCGTTAAGTCATGGGATTACATCCACGCGCTGACCATGATAAACTGCATTTAAGTTCTCCTGCTTCCACATACTGGTATACGAATTCAACGCTGTAATTATTATTATTATTATTATTATTATTATTATTATTATTATTATTATTATTATTATTATTATCGTATCCAGAACAGTACAGTACAATTATTTAGAAATTAACAATGCATCTACAACATACTTGCATCGTGTACAGAAGATTTCTACATACTTATTGGTAGTGACGTGTCTTTCAAGTGAACTACCAATGTGTTGTGAAAGAAAAAAGATATTTCAAGACCAATCTAAAGACAGACGAATGAGACAGTGTGTTTCATAACACAAAAACGAACCACTTCAGGCCCATCGTGATATGTTCCTTTTCTTGATTTTGATTTACACATCATCTCCGTATTTTGTAATCACCAGCCATTTGATTCTGCCGAATAAGGAACTCATCTAGAATTATCTATGCATTCCTGTTTTCACCAAAGCACCCCCATGTGCTCGTACATTTGTTCTGATGCCACCTACCCACCTTCCTTTCGATCATTGTCGCAGTCTGTTCGTATCTCCCCCTTACCTGAGGGATCGCTACTCAAGTGAATGCCGAACATTTGTCACGCCGGGCATTTGCCACACTTGCCCCTTCGCCAGGTAGCGATCCCTCAGGTAAGGGACGCCCTTCATCGTACTACTTCTTTCCGCTTCCAAACCGCCGTCTCCACATCTTACTCGATACAACCAGTACGTAAGGGACCTTCTTCTTCGACATCTTGGCCAAATACAGAGTTTCTTTTCTGAAATCGAAATATTTATAACTTCTGGGAAACGAAAGCAATACCGACGATTATGTCAGGATGTAATTAGTTCTGCCAAGTATAAATATAGATTCCTATGTCTGTACGGTAGCTTTCTTTCTCGATTACTGATTGCGATAGAAACAGTCCATTGGCATGGGAGCAACAAGAAAGGAACGATGTAAAGAGAATGCGAATGTACGCTAATCATTTCTTTTTTATCACTACATTTGTGCCTACTTTAATTACTACAACTGCATGCCCAAAAAACAACAAGGAAAGAAGAAATGGGTTTGTGAATGTTTGAAAAGAAGAACGACATACTCCATATTAATTTACTCTCTAAAATGCGATATACCTTGCGGCGAAACATTAGTTAATAAAGTGTAGCGGGACAGTGTTCAAAACATGACTGAAAATACGTTCACTAAATAGAGATAAGAACATCTATGAGTGACAAGTCATCTAAAGTCGACGTACAATTTTAAAATGTTAGAAATAAGAGAATGAGGTAATACAGAATGCTATGCTTGTAACGTACGTTGTTGTTCTACATTGTTTAGCTCTGGTATTTACAGGGTCACAGAGATAGCATCCTAGGTTTTGGAGGGAGAAGCCGCAATTGTAATGATCTGCTCTACAACAGAAACAAGAAACACAACTTAAGGAAAAATAATGTAACGTGTGTTCCAGCTCATAAACGACATTGAAGCAGATAGTTCCTGTGAGTTAGCATGGGCAGAGGTTATATTCGACAACCGGAATAAATTAATAACTGGCTCATTTTACCGACACCCCCTGTCTCAGATGAAACAGTTGCTGAACAGTTCAAAGAAAACTTGAGTTTCATCACAAATAGTTGGGCTACTCATACAATTATAGTTGTCAGTGACTTCAATCTACCTTCCGTATGTTGACAACAAATACATTTTCAGATCCTATTGTAGATAGAAAACAACTTCCGTAATTGTTCTGAATGCTTTTTTTTTAATTATTCACGAGGCCATTCAAATTTTAACACACTTGACCTCTTAGCCACAAATAATCCTGAGCATCACGACGGATACAGGGATAAGTGAACACAGCGAGGTAACAAAGAAATTCACCAAAATTAAACGTGAAATATATCTATTTTCAAAAGCAAGTAAAAATTCGGTTGACGTCTTTCTAAGATACAGTCTCCAGTCGTTCCAAACTATGTAAGTGAAGATCATATTTGGCTTAAGTTCAAAGAAATAGTATCAACAGCACTCGAGAGATTCATACCAAATAAATTAATTAGAGACGAAACTGATCCCCCATGGTACACAAAACACGACAGAAAGCTGCCGCAGGAGGACCGACAAAGGCAAGTATAATTTAGACGAACGCAAAATCTCCAAGACTGGTGAAGTTTTACTGAGGCTCGAAATTTGGTGCGGATTCCAATGCGAGATGCATTTAATAGTTTCCACAACAAAACGCTAGGTAGCGAAGGGGCAAGTGTGGCACATGTCCTGTGTGGCAAATGTCCTGCATTCGTTGTGTCGTTAGCATCCATTAGATGCCGTGTGCCATCGCTGGTCTGGTTTCAGGAAAAACCTTCTGCCCGTAGCCGTACTCGATTAAAAAAAAGCGCCTAATTGATGAAATGGCTGGGCAATGTGCTGTACCGCCACTGCCTCAATTCGAGATACTGGTGCTAGTTATTCTGTTAAGATTCCAGTCAGACATGTCAGACGACGTCTCTACAGTTTTAACTTTAGCGCTCTCGGCATTCCAGGTAGATGCGTACAGCAGATCTCTGTTACTAAAAATTAAAACTACGCACAAACAGAAGTGTCCTACACACTTGAAAATCTGCGACTGTAGCGCGTGAAGCAATTGTCGAATAATTCCCCGTTTGGTCGAGCAGCGACTGCGGGAAAAACTGCCCTATGTGGCCGCCGCCGGTGTTAATTTTCCGGTGCGTGCCGCCAGCTTTATTGGATTGGCGAGCGCGGGAGGACCAGACCTCCCAAAGCCGGGCTTTGCTGCAACCCGACCGCCGCGCCGCGGAGGGCCGCGAAGCCTGTACGCACAAGATAGGTCTTCAGCTGTCTGTCCGTGTAATGGGCTTTCCGCGGGAAGGGACGAGAAACCGCGACGCAGAGCGCCGGAGAGACGGCCTTGGCGGTCTTCTGGATTAGCCGTCTGCTGCTTTAATAAGACTGAGAGACTCCTCTGCACTCCATTCACACTAGGTGGCCATCTGCAGCTTTAATGGCCCCTTAAAAAGGTCACTTCGGCCCTTTCCGGGTGCCGTGTTTATACTTCTTTTCATTTTGACTCGGTTAAAGACTGTTCGTTTGAGTTGGCTTGGATGTGAAAAGCTGTCTCCAGTGGTCTTTTTAGCTATCTTAACGACATCCATGGGCAACAAGAATTTGATGATCAGTATTTCATAAAATTGTTGACCTAATATAAAAATTCAAAGGGCTATCATAATATGCTCATTAACCCTTTGAGTTCCACTTATATAAAACAACATTTATTTTACAAAATGTCGACAACATTGACGTTTATCACCATAGAAAGCAACGAAGACAATGAGATATTGGCAAAAAGTAAACAATCAATTGTTTCAAGTAAGTGGTTCCACTTTGGAACCAAAGTAACGTATACGAGGGCGAGTCAAATGAAAACCTTAAATATTTTTTTAAATATTAGTTATTGTGCAGAAGTGGTACAAAGCTGTATCACTTTTCAACATACTCTCCCCCACACTCAGTGCAAGTCCTCCAGCGCTTACAAAATGCATAAATTCCTTTAGAAAAAAATTCTTTTGGTAGTCCGCGCAACCACTCGTGCACCGCGTGGCGTACCTCTTCGTCAGAACGGAACTTCTTTCGTCCAATTGCGACTTTGAGTGGTCCAAACATATGGAAATCACTTGGGGCAAGGTCTGGTGAGTATGGTGCAAGAGGAAGTGGTTGGTGGAAGTGAACCCAGGTTGCGTCCTCAGTATCAATTCTTGCAAGGAAGCCGTCACCTTCTCATTCAAAGCGCCGAAGAAGTTCTTCACAAGCATCAACATGTCGTTCTCTCATTTCAGGAGTCAGCTGCCGTGGCATCTTGCAGACGCTTTGTGAAACTGGAGTACATCATCCATAATGTGGTTTGCTGACCCATGACTAATCTGCAAACATGCTGCAATGTCATTCAGTGTCACTCGGCGGTTTGCCTTCACTATGGCTTCAACTGCTGCAATGTTCTGCGGAGTCACAACTCGTTGTGCCTGACCTGGACGAGGAGCATCTTCCTCTGAAGTCGCACCATTTGCGAACTTCCTACTCCATTCATAGTCTTGCTGCTGTGACAAACATGCATCACCGTACTGAACCTTCATTCGTCGATGAATTTCAATAGTTTTCACACCTTCACTACGCAAAAACCGAATAACAGAACGCTGTTCTTCCCTGGTGCAAGCCGCAAGTGGGGCGGCCATCTTTATACTGATACTGCGACGGCGTGTGTGCATATGCACTATGCTGCCACGTACAGGCCATTCTGCACGCTGTTTGTAGCACGCTTATCAACTTACAGGATAACCCGCGAAATTTCGATTTGTTATTACAATTTAAGGTTTTCATTTGACTCACCCTCGTTGTTTTCAACCACCTATCATTTCATGAGACATATTTTAAAGCAATTTCACATTTTTCCTTGATACAATTCCACATGTCGAAACCTCCATGAGCTCATGATACCTAGAACAAATTATACCCCTAAATAACAAGCAAAGATGGACCTATAGACAGTATCGAAATATACCACTGAATATGCCTACAAAATTATATTATTCTTCGATACATAGTTCAGAGTATGTGACGTCTTAAACACTGAAATGTGAAAAACTAGCTTTTCTTAGAACGGAGCGCAAATTATTTAAACTATACTCATCCAGTGTTTGAGAAGGTTCTATATTGACACTTAAACGGGTTATCAGTTTTTTTGTTGCCCGCTCAGGTTTGAACTTCTTCGTTAGCCTATGAGTGAACATTGAGAAACTAACTAAACCATTACAATAATTACGGTTGTGCGTCTTCAGCTATATAATTTTTACACGCATAGCTCCAAATATTTAACACATTTATTAATTTGCAAAGTAATCAGGCGTTCGAAGCTGTTTTATACATGGGAATTCGTGTCTTTGAAGTATTGGGGTTACTGGTTTGTAGCTGGTTATGAGTTCGACTCCCGACGACCACTACGGCGTTCGGTGCACTTTTGTTTTCCAGAGCCCGCATTGATAATCTATGGAGCGCACAGCCTCTCAGCGTTTCCCAGGTCTGGTGGACGTGATGGCCGACGAGATTGTAATACATCGAGTGCCGGACACCAAGCCCTGCTTAAACTGAAACATAAATCGTTGTTTATTTGGTCTTCTGACAGCTTTATGTCGAAACACTTATTAAGCACGATGTCCCAAAAATTTGGCGTTTGCGTCATGATTCTGGACTCACGATATATTATTTCATCAATGTATTGTCCGCCTCGAAAGCTGAGTGGCCGCCGGCACGGTAACTCAGCGTGTTCGGTCAGAGGGTTAGCTGCCCTCTGTAATAAAAAAAATTGAGTTAATAGGTCAACGACGAACTGAAACGGGTGTCTTGCGACGTCCGCCACGAGCAGTTGCAACGAATGAAAACGTACAAAATAAGATTTTAAAAAAAAGTGGTCAGCGCAGCCGAATGATGTGCAAAGGGGCCCGGGTTCGATTCCCTGCTGGGCCGGAGATTTTCTCCGCTGAGGGACTGGGTGTTGTGTTGTCTTTATCGACATCATATCATCTCCATCGACACGCAAGTCAAAAGACTTGTACGAGGCGACCGATCTACCCGACGGGAGGCCCTAGCCATACGGAATTTTATTTTTCATCATTGTATTTTATGTAGGGCTCAGCGACAGCTGATTTTCGTGGTTCTTTTAGTCAGGTATGTCACTGGTGTTCAAAAATGGTTCAAATGGCTCTGAGCACTATGGGACTTAACATCTGAGGTCATCAGTCCCCTAGAACTTAGAACTACTTAAACCTAACTAACCTAAGGACATCACACACATCTATGCCCGAGGCAGGATTCGAACCTGCGAACGTAGCGGTCGCGCGGTTCCAGACTGAAGCGCCTAGAACCGCTCGGTCACCAGTGGCCGGCGAAGACTGGTGTTCCTTGAATCTCTCGTATATAGTTCTATTACATGACCCACGTAAGGTGTCCCACATTCGTACGGAATGCGAGGTACAAATCCGATTTTAGGAGTCCTAGATCGACTTTAACATTACAAAGAAACCATAGCCGGAGGTACTGCGTCAGTCAATCACCTCGCGAGGAACCATAGGGTATCAGGGACACGTTGTTACATAGGACAGGGCAACAGTTGATATCTTGTGCCTTCCTACCGTTTCAGAGATGGGAAACACTATTCAAACACAGCAGAGTGGAACGGTATGCATTCTTGACGAGGGTATCGTGTGGGCAGTGGGCATGCTACACCATTCCTGTGCACACCACTGCACTAATTCAATATCAAAAGGGACAGTGATGACATTATTCCTGTCTTCGTCACAAGCTGTTACACTCTGCCGTGTTTCTGTCACCTAAATGACACTGTACGTTGCACGTACGACAACACAGCGACTTTTATTTTCGGAAATATCTCTCTGTTAGTACTGCATATGTTAATATATATTGCTTCAAGCAAATGTTAAACGTTTTACCTCATTTGTGAATCTGATTGTCATATTTGCCTGTTAGCCGCTATATTGTTTCTTTACTGACGTGTGTTTCTGTAACAGACGTTGGTCCAGCGTTCGATTCTGGGACGGGGTGGGGTTACAGTTTTTCACAGTATCTCCCTCCTCCCCTCCCAACCTACGGCATATATAATTTGCCTTCACCACTACATTTAACGTTCTCAGATACGTATAATTTCAATAATATTAAACATAAAATATATAACATATTTTAATGTAATAATTTGTGTATATGAGTGGTTTCTATTACCCTAATTCCTTTTGAAGGCGGATGGGGAAACATGACACCCCTCCGCCGCCCCTCCACATTGGATTCGCGCCTAGTCTGTGATATTTGCATTCGGCAACCCCGAGACATCGGTTGAATAGATATGCCGAGTTTTCCAAATAAAGAAACTTGACAGATGATGGAAAAGACACATCTCATTATTTTTAAATCATCTTTATTTTGTTTCAGCTGTTAAATACGGGCTGCGGGATTCCTCTGTAAATAAAGTTTAGGGACAAATAGTTTGAGTATGTGTAGGCAACGGAATGAGGATGGCTCAGCGGCGTGTGACGTAATGAAACGTGAAAGCCGCCATTTCACAAGAACAGCGTGTTAAAATCACTCGTTCATCCACTGCTGTGTGTATTTCAGCTAAGGACACCGTTATCATTCCCACCACTTTCTTCGAACTCTGACGTTTCGGACCAGAAGTCATATAGTAAAAGAGAAATGATATCCGGTATTTCCCCAGGGAAATGGATAGGCCCTCTGTGGTTCGTAATCCATAAAAACGATTTTGGAGACAGTCTAAGGACGCCTCTAAGATTGTTTGCAGCTGACGCTGGCGTTTCCGCATAGTAACGTCATCAGAAGACCAAAACGAATTGCAAAATGATTTAGACAAGACATCTATATGGTGAGAAAAATGGCAGTTGATAACGCAAAATGTGTGACGTCCTGCATCTGAGTACTAAAGACGTTGTAGATTCCAGATGAAACTATCCATCACACAGAAAAAGTTGTAAGGAAGGCGAACCAAAGTACGCGTTTTAATTGCAGAACACTTAGAATATTCATTAGATCTGCTAAAAAGATTGCCGATACTATGATTGTCCGTCCTCTTCTGAAGTACTGTTGCGCGATATGGGATCCTCACAGAATAGGATTGAGAGATGTTATCGAGGAAGTTCAAAGCACGATTGATCGTTTGGTATTGTCCCCAGGTAGGAGAGAGATTGTCACATATACACTGCTTGACACTTGTCGAGGAACAGCTGAAACTAGCTAATGAACAAATGTCAGTAGCTACGGAACAACCGACCAATGCTTCATCCGGCCAGTGATAGTGAAAGAAAATGTAGAGGGCCTTAAATATTAGCTGCAGCATAGCCTGTGTGCGAGCGCTGTTTGTGCATTGCAAAGTTCATGCAGTACGGTGTTTGACGAAGGCTGTTGTGGAACTAATTAGTGCGACATTCCATGAGCTACGCCAAAATGTGTGCACGACATCATTTGACTGCTGCCGATGGAAGACGAGCAGTTGGACGCCTCTAAACCGGTAAAAATGTCACTACTGTTGTCACAGTAATAGGTGTGTCCAAAAGTGTCATTTCGCGATTAAAAATGGTCGCCGAAGGTGGAAGTGCTATGCGAGAGCATGCCGGCGGTCGTAGACGGATCATCACATCGCAAGAGGAACGATACATAGCCCTAGTGGCGAAAAGGAACTCCGAAAGAAAAGATACCATCTTCCGACCATTTGACCATCTTCTTCTGTGCAGATGCACAAACAGTGTCCAACTCTTACGGGAATCGGCGGTAAAGCCGCGAATAGTGAGTATAATGGGCAGAGGCACTATGAATATAGTGCGAGAAAATAAGCTGCGAATGTGGGGAGGCTTGCCAGAGATCAGTCCCTGCAGTCGCACTATCCTCTGTGTCCTCGGTGGCTCAACTGGAGGGAGCGTCTGAGATGTAAGCAGGAGATCCCGGGTTCGAGTCCCGGTCGGGGCACATATTTTCAACTGTCCCCGATGACTTATATCAACGCTTGTATGCAGCTAAGGGTATTAATTTCATTCTAATCTCATTCCTAGGCAGCCCGCTACAGAAATCGCAGCCGGGCCGTGTGGTCGAGCAGTTCTAGGCGCTTCAGTTCGGTTCTAGGCGCTTCAGTTCGGAACTGCGCTGATGCTACAGTCACAGGTTCGAATCCTGCCTCGGGCATGGATGTGTGTGATGTCCTTAGGTTAGTTCGGTTTACGTAGTTCCAAGTCTACGGGACTGATGACCTCAGATGTTAAGTCCCATAGTGCTTAGAGCTATTTGAACAGAAATCGCAGCTGCTACCGGTAAACGTCTCTCTACCAGAACCATTACGAAGCGATTAAATAGGTCTGGTTTTTATGCACGGAGGTCTGTTAAACGCATACCACTTCAATTATGCCGTTGTTGAGAAGGGGTACGTTGGTGTGGGGAACATGTTGATTGGGTGCAGCAAAAGTGGTCCAGAATGATGTTCTCAGATGAATCTTGCTTCACTGTGGCAAGTGATTCTGGGTACTAGTTAGTGTGGAGAGAGAGAGGAACACGTTGCACACCACAGAAGGTTCATGAACGTCATCGATATGATCTAGGCATTATGGTGGGGGGGGTAGGGATTACGCCAAGTGCTGGAACACCGCTGCATACCTTTTCGCGAGACACTGTTACAGCACAGCGGTATTGCAGGGAGATTATTGTGGATCATGTCCATCTGTTTAGGGTTGTGTTGGGACCCGACATTTTGTTTGCGTACGGTAGTGTCCTCCCGCAAAGGACCGCTGAGATGTCGGACACACTGCAAAGTGAAGATATTGACTGTATGGAATAGTCAGCGTACTCCTCGGACGTAAACGCTTTTAGAGCATGCCTGGGATGCTCTCGGCAAACGTGTTAGTCAGCGTCCCTGAACCGTGCAGGAACTGAAGACGCCTTGAGTGAGGAATGGGTAAATATCCCTCCAAGTACTCCTTAACAGATTGGTAGCCAGCATGAATAACAGGTCCAGTGCATTAGTGCCCGAGCAGGGCGTATTCCTCACTCAGAGTCCGGTATCGACGTTTACGTTGGGAGTCTGCCCTGTGTCAAACATGAACGTTATTTATGTCTGTTATCCTGCTTTCCCGAATCTGAACCATGTTTCGTTGTAAGTATACCACTCCACCTCTATTACGTATGTGCTGTATTTCATGTCGTCCATTGCTGCCAGTGATTATTCCCATCCAACAATGTCACTGTTGCTTAGCAACTGTCAAGCAGTGTATCATACGCGGCTTGGGGTATCATTAAAACAAACTCGTTTTTCGTTACGGCGAGATCTCTACACGAAACATAAATCACCAACTCACTCCAGCTAACGCAAAATATGTTGTTGACTCTCCTCTACATACGGAGAAACGAAAATCATAATAAAATGAAAGGAATTAGAGCACCCACGGACATATTTTCCTACGTGCTGTTCGAGTGTGGAACGGTTTAGACGTAGTCTGAAAGTGGTTCTGTGAACTCTCTGCCAAACACTTTAGTGTGAATTGCAGAGTAGTTGTGTAGGTGTGGATGACGTCACAGGCCCCAGTATTAATCAAATGGCAAGATCGTTGAGCTCTATCTAAAGAGAACGCGCCGGCTGGGATAACGGAGCGGTTCTAGGCGCTACAGTCTGGAACCAAGCGACCGCTACAGTCGCAGTTTCGAATCCTGCTTCGGGCATGGATGTGTGTGATGTCCTTAGGTTAGTTAGGTTTAAGTAGTTCTAACATTGGAACCACCCCATCGCACCCCCCTCAGATTTAGTTATAAGTTGGCACAGTGGATAGGCCTTGAAAAACTGAACACAGATCAATCGAGAAAACAGGAGGAAGTTGTGTGGAACTGTGAAAAAAATAAGCAAAATATACAAACTGAGTAGTCCACGCTCAAGATAGGCAACATCAAGGAGAGTCTGAGCTCAGCTGCGCCGTGGTCCCGTGGTTAGCGTGAGCAGCTGCAGAACTAGAGGTCCTTGTTTCAAGTCTTTCCACGAGTGAAAATTTTACTTTCTCTAGTTTGGCAAAGTTATGATCTGTCCGTTTGTTCATTGACGTCTCTGTTCACTATATAAGTTTAGCGTCTGTGTTTTGCGACCGCACCGCAAAACCGTGCGATTAGTAGACGAAAGGACTTGCCTCTGCAATGGCAACCGAAAAAATTTGATCGCAAGGTCATAGGTCAACCGATTCCTCTCTCTTCCGTGCGCTGTAGTAGACTGACGTCGTGTGTTTCGACGTTTGCTAAGGTGTAGCGTCCCCATACTACGGCGCAGTTACCTCGCATCGGACGGACGGACGGACAGATAATAATTGTCTGAAAATAAAAAATTAAACTTTTCACGGGAGGGAATACTTGAACCAAGGAGCTCTCGTTCCGCAGCTGCTCACGCTAACCACGGGACCACGGCGCACCTGAATTCACACTGCCCTTGATGTTGTCTATCTTGCGCGTGGGCTACTCAGTTTGTATATTTTGCTTATTTTTTTCATAGTTCCACACAACTTCTTCCTGTTTTCTCGATTGATCTGTGTTCAGTTTTTCAAGGCCTATCCACTGTGCCAACTTATAACTAAATCTGAGGGGGGTGCGTAGGGGAGGTTCCCTCGTAAGTTCTAGGGCACTGATGACCTTGCAAGTTAAGTCCCACAGTGCTCAGAGCCATTTGAACAATTCTTGAAAGAGAGCGCCTGCTGTCAAGTTGTGGGCAGTCTGACGCTGAGCCCTGCAGAGGAATGCAGTGCGGCTATCCTGGGGCGCCGTGTTTACGGCCATGTGGCGCCGCAGAGGCGGGGGCGTGTCGGCCTACGGCCGCTGCCCGCTGCCTCCACTTCCGGCCCCACGCCCCTTTTTCCCCGCCCTGTGCAACTCCTCGCGTTTCACCAGGGTCGCTGCCACCCATCCGTCGTCCTTACTATCCACGAACTACGAACACCTATCAAACAGTGTGTCCTCTTTGCCAGTCCCACTTTTTAATCGACTCCTCTCCAAGCGATTCATCCTCAGGACATTTTTCCCCTTATCATAATTACTAAAATGCGCGTCATTTATGACGCCGGCCGTGTTTAGGTTCGTTCTGCGCATCTGACGTCACAAAACACAGTTAGCCAATGAACAGAGAACGACGTTGCCAGAGCTCGACTACAGTGCACAGCACAGACCAGTGTCTTCAGTTTTAGAAACGTTCAGTCATAAATAAAGTAATTGAACAAAAGCAATGTCTTGTTAGCAGACTTACTTTTATAGAAAGTTTGGAAAAACCATTCTTTATACCAATTGCTTCATATTCTATTAATTAATTAAACCAAACAAGCAATAAGCCTCCTAATTCAGGCGATGGCAAGGAAAGGTGTTTGTATCATTCTCACTAACCGCTTTTTCGCAATAAAGAACAGCGGTAATTGTTTATTTTCTATTGTACTTCGACGAAACGTGAGTAATTCATAGTTATACCAACAGTGTTTGTCGGTATTTTGCGTGATACTTTAAAGTCCTCTGGGTGATATATTGAATGACAAGCAGCGGTGGTGTAGTGGTTAAGGTGTATGGCTGTTCAGCGCAGTGTTCTGAGTTCAAACCTTGATTGGTGTTTAATATTTTCTATGTTTAAAAACAATATCAACGTGTCTTACTTCATGAATTTTATTCGTTTGAATGCAATTTTTTGAAATTTCTAGTGGCAACTAAAACCGACCATACGGAAAGTATACGCTATGGACTTCTACCTCTGCAAACTTTTCAAAATTTCGTGCAATGGTTTAATACATCTAGTGCTGCACAATAACTGCGTTGAACTTCCAAACAAAATTAAATCATTTACGGGGAGGGGGGGAGGTATCAGTCAAAAAGACGCGTAAAAATCAAATGTTTGGGCCAATTGGTTTTTGTGAAATCGAATGATAAACTGTGTCAAAGCAGTTGAAGCACCATGTGTCTGCACAGGCGAGCAGTGCAATGATGACAAAATTGCGCACATCGCGGAAAGCGGGGAGCAGGTTTCTGTAGCAGCGAAAGGGTTAATGTGGCCGTGATGGCTTTACTTCATAAACTGCGCGCTCCCACCTAAACGTAAGTTCGCTAACTATGCTATATACTATGGCGCTGCTCCTCTGGCGCGTACAACTGGCAACGCAGCAATCTCCCGCGTCTGTGCAGGCATGCGCGAACCGCCAAGATAAAAGAATTGAACTATAGTGCTTTAGAAATCATCGCTCCTGCGAAACGCAACTCTCCATTTTTTCACACTATATCTTGCGAACCATGGATGAAGGGTATCAGATGCCATATTCCTTGACTTCCGGAAGGCGTTTGACTCTGTGCCCCACTGCAGACTCCTAACTAAGTTACGAGCATATGGGATTGGTTCCCAAATATGTGAGTGGCTCGAAGACTTCTTAAGTAATAGAACCCAATACGTTGTCCTCGATGGTGAGTGTTCATCGGAGGTGAGTGTATCATCTGGAGTGCCCCAGGGTAGTGTGGTAGGTCTGCTGTTGTTTTCTATCTACTTACATGATCTTTTGGATAGGATGGATAGAAATGTGCGGCTGTTTGCTCATGATGCTGTGGTCTGCGGGAAGGTGTCGTCGTTGAGTGACTGTAGGAGGATACAAGATGACTTGGACAGGATTTGTGATTGGTGTAAAGAATGACAGCTAACTCTAAACATAGAAAAATGTAAATTAATGCAGATGAATAGGAAAAAGAATCCCGTAATGTTTGAATACTCCATTAGCAGTGTAGCGCTTGACACAGTCACGTCTATTAAATATTTGGGCGTAACATTGCAGAGCGATATGAAGTGGGACAAGCATGTAATGGCAGTTGTGGGGAAGGCGGATAGTCGTCTTCGGTTCATTGGTACTATTTTGAGAAGATGTGGTTCATCTGTAAAGGAGACCGCTTATAAAACACTAATACGACCTATTCTTGAGTACTGCTCGATCGTTTGGGATTCCTATCAGCTCGGATTGAGGAAAGACATAGAAGCAATTCAGAGGCGTGCTGCTAGATTTGTTACTGGTAGGTTTGATCATCACGCCAGTGTTACGGAAATGCTCCAGGAACTCGGCTGGGAGCCTCTGTTTTGTGTTTTGTATAGGAAGATTGCAACGCCAGAAGGCTATAGCGAAACGTAGAAATACCTGCAGCAGGCCATAGTGGCCGAGGGGTTCTAGGCGCTTCAGTCTGGAACCGCGCGACTGCTACGGTCGCAGGTTCGAATCCTGCCTCGGGCATGGATGTGTGTGATGTCCTTACGTTAGTTAGGCTTAAGTAGTTCTAAGTGCTAGGGGACTGGTGACCTCAGCAGCTAAGTACCATAGTGCTCAGAGCCATTTTTGAAAAAAGACCTGCAGAGAGTTGTTGGTTGCAGCTGTGGCTGACACTTCACCCTGTACGTAAATTTAACGTATTGCGTGAAGGGATACATTCTTGTTCCGTTACACTGTTGGTAGAAACTCACTGGAAACAGTAACAATCGTGAAGTAACTTTAGGAAAATCAGGTGCCAGGCTAAGATTCACTGGAAGAATGTTAAGAAAATGCAATTCATTCACGAAATAAGTGGCTTCATGAGTATGGGACCCTTTTACTGAGAAGGGTTAACAGGGGAGATAGAGAAGATCCAATGATGGGAGCAAACCATATTTCGTCACTGGATCAGTGCGAGAGCGTTACGGAGGTGCCCAAAAAACTGCAGAACCAGACGCTACAGCGAAGTCGTTCTGTATCAAGGATAAGGTTACTGTAGTAATTCGGGGAGCATATGTTTGAAGAAGAACTGAGTAACTTATTAGTTCCTCACACATGTGTATCGCGGAATGGTGACTACGAGAACATCGGAGAAGTCAGAGCTTATTAAGAAGTGTATGGACAGTCGTTCTTGCGACGCACCATTCGCGAATGGAACAGCGAAGGGAGAAAAATTGACTGTGTTGCCTGAGGTACCCTCCACCACCCACGGTAAGGTAGCTTGAAGAGTATAGATGTAGATGTAGTACGGTACAATAAACTGTTAACATGCAACGTGCTAAAGCAGTATTGTATTTCTCGTAATGACAGGTCATGGGTGACATTGGAGCCCAGTTAGATGAGGACTTAATCGTAGAGTACAGCATAACTAGAACAGTATTTCATACTGAAGCCAGTGGCGGATCGTAAGCGCACACTCGCAATTATCTTTCAAAGGGATCGTTTACGGAACCATATTTACTGAAGCACATTTGCTTCTGTTGTCCTATATTTTTCCCTGTAAGAATTTTCGACTTGATTGTGATACACACACTGCACAGTTTAGTGTATTTAATAACACGCAAAGATAAAGAAAAGAAGAAGTTGAATAATAATTTTTTAATTGAATAAACTGTGGGTTCTTGCTGAAACATTGTAAATTAACTAAACAAACACTGTTTTTAGCCTTGTTTCACAGTTTATTATTAATCTTATTGCACAACCTAGGTTTCGGACTATAAGCCCATTTTCAAGTACATTACTGATTCCCAAAGATAACAAAACACAGATAAACACGATGACAAGGCAAAGATAATCTCAACTTCTTAGGTATTGATCCATAGCTTAATGTACACTTACATCAGTGACCATTAAAAAAAAATTGCATCCATTATTACACATACACCAATTATACTATAATGATCAGACTAAAGTTGTGCATTAGCTAAGATATCTTTAACTACGATGGACTGGGGTCTAAGAGTTTAGCTCCTATCCTGGGGTTGTGATTTCATCTAAATTATTCAATTCTTCACCTCTTTTAGATGAGATACAAACCCAGGATAGAAGCTAGACTCTGGACCCCAGTCCATCGTAGTTAAAAATATCTTAGCTGATGCATAACTTTAGTGCGGCCATTGTAGTATACTTGGTGAATGTGTAATAATTGATGCAATTTGTTAAAAATTGTCGTTGCTGTAAGTGTACATTAAGCTATGGATCGATACCTAAGAAGTTGAGATTATCTTTGCCCTGTCATCATGTTTATCTATGTATTATCATCTTTGGGAATCAGTAATGTACTTGAAAAAGGGCTTATAACCTGAAACCTAGGCTGTGCAATAACATTAATAATAAATTGTGAAACAAGGCTAAAACAGTGTTTGTTTAGTTAATTTCAATAATAATATCACAATGTGACAGTAATTGCAGCGAAAATTCCGTCAGTACAAACTTAATACTTCAAAATAATGGCTGAGTAATTACTTGTAAATCTGATGATGAGTGAGTGCATCAGCGCGTACTTATCCGTGAGCACGTCATTTGGTGAGAGGGAGCGATTGTTCCTTCAATAATGAACTGCTGTGTACTGTATTTAGAATGTACACGGGCAGACGCACGACATGGTGATACACTTCTGTTGGACACGTGATCTATCTCTTTACTACTTCGCTGTCACATTGTGATATTATTATTGCCACACGTCGCGTGTGGCTGCCACGCGTTAACTTCGATCTCTAAAGATGAGAAGAACCGTCGTAATGAAGATTTGTGGATGTCGGAACACGTATTGCATCAGTAAAAAGTGTGCTAATTTAGTGTCTACATGTTTTGGATTGCAAGTGGTGCTGGTTCTAGAGAAAGTGCCACTGCTACGTTAGCCGAGTTGAATGCTGTGGTATAAAATTAAGCAGTCTCGTGTTGCAGTGTTTCCTGGCGCCCTGTGTTTCGATTATTAGAGGACGAGCCGGCTCTTTGCAGGTCATGAATGAAATCTGCAACAAGCTGCTGGTGCCTGCTAGAATATTTACGATCCACACTCGTACTGATCAAACCGATTTGTGACAAATCTAACAGCACGCCTCTGAAATGCTTCCAAGTCTTCCTTTAACACGATCATGTGGGGTCGGAAATACTCGATAAGTACTCAAGAATATTCCGTACAGGCTTTCTGTTCGCGGTCTCCTTTATACTGTAATCCGCGCTACGCCTCACTGGCAGTCTCCCAATAAACCGTTGTAGGACTCCACGCCTCTTCCGCAATTCTCAAGTGGGACGCACCCGAGCCCAATGGACAGCGCGACACGCCTTTGTACGGCGACTGTGTGTTTTATCGCTCACTCCATGCAGTTTCCTCCTTCCTGTACAGTTTCCTCCTTGCTTTCGCCAATAACACTTCTTCGTTTGCTCTTCCTCGTCGTCTCTGTAAACGTCGGTAAGTTGGGGTACTTACCGGTCGGTGTGGCCGACCGGTTCTAGGCGCTTCAGTCTGGAATCGCTACGATGGCAGCTTCAAATCCTGCCTCGGGCATGGATGTGTGTGATGTCCTTAGGTTAGTTAGGTTTAAGTAGTTCTATGTTCTAGGGGACTGATGACCTAAGATGTTAAGTCCCATAGTGCTCAGAGCCCTTAGAATTATTAGTTGGGGTACTTGACCTGGTGAGTCTGTTAATGCGCAGTATTCCTTGTTACGCAAGAATGACAGTTTAGTCTACTGTTGTAATTCCTTCAGCCCCTTTCCCCCCACTCGTAGTTTACCACAATCTGTTAATGTAATTCATCCTTCCAATCCAGACACCATAGAGCGTCGTTTTACCTTGAAACTCCTCCATTGGCCCAATGTTGCAGAAAAACGATATGGGATTGTGGGTCCACCTTGATGCAAAACACGTTTTTTTTAAATTTATTTGTTCGCAAACTAATTTCAGGGACAATATCGCCATGATCAGTGGGCTCTTCAATCATAAAATATGCAACAAAAAAAAGCATAGCTGTAAATGTTAGAAAACATTATTACAGATGTACTGTTTGGCTCAAAATATTGTGCTCTGTGAATAGTTTCATAATACATTACTTACTATTCACAGAACACAATATTTGGAACCAGACAGTACACATGCAATAAAATATTTATAACTAAGCGATTTTTGCATGTTGTAGAATTAAAGAATTCACTGATGATGGCGTTATTGTCACTGAAACTAGTTGGGGAATAAATAAATAAAAAACAAAAGTGGTTTGCGTCCATCGGAGAACTATTTCCAGTAAACGTGCAGATAATTTAGCTCCATTTCCATTACAAGGTGTCGACAATCCTAGTGGCTAGTGGCTGGGTGGTGGCTGTTCGTCTCAAGGTGCGCTCAGTGCACGCTCTACCGCCTTCTACTTTGGCGTCAAGGTGGACCCATAATACAACGTTGTTACCATAGAGCATTGTACAAACTCAACGGTTTCGGAACAAACTTCGCAGCTACGCGTTTCATGCCCAAATTATCCGAAAAACTTCCTTGTCCTTAGCCAAACGATATGCCAACATCATCGGCAAGCTCTCTGATGGTGATTCGGCAATTTTCCAAAACTATTTTCTTAACCTCTTCCACACTGTCGTAATTAGTTAGTGTGCTGAGGCGTCCAGGGCCGTCATCGCCTTCAGCTTGTGCTTGCCGCTCTCTGAAACGTTTATACCACTCGTAAACTCTTGTCTTATTCATAGTAGATTCGCCAAAAGCCGCTGGGGGACTGATGACCTTCGCTGTTTAGTCCCCCTTAAACATCCCAACAACCACCACCAAAAGCCGCAGTCAACATTTCGCATGCGGTGCTGCACTTTATTCCACTTCTCAAGCAAAATGTAAGACAAGTTCTTTGATCCGTGTTTTTCTCAAGTAAAAATTCGACGAGCACGAGAAAAGATGTACAATCTCTTCGACTGCCAACAATAAACTGAATATTCAATATAGCTGAAAGTGCAAACATACATCAGAAACATGTGTACCAGCAAGATAATTTCTTTAATCTGACATATAAAGCCCGCGAAAAAAAAATCCGGTAACTTTTGTACATTTAATAAACAGACAGTAATGATTCAGAAACAGTTGTATTAATGGACCGAAAAAGTCTCTTCTGCTGCATCGAAACGCATACCAGTGTGTTAACATAGATTTATTATGTGTTCTATTCTGAATAAACAACATGAGTGGGCCAAAGTCATGTTATGGCTCTATCGTTTGAAGGCGTGCCATATATGGCGGCAGAATGTTGTAGCTATATAGTGCGCAATAGCGCCAGTGTAGTAGACGCGCTCTCTGAGCGGTCTGTTACAGACGGATGTGCGGTGGGACATGGCAGCAAGTCGCGAGAGAACCGACTCTGAACGTGGGAGGATAATCGGCCCAGGACGCATGGGTCACAGCATATCGGAGAGTACACAAGAATATGAGTTTACGAAGACAACAGTGTCTCGTGTGGATCGTCAACACCACAGAGACGGTGTTGACAATTGCGTAAACCTTCGCACAGGACCACCAAAAGTGTTTGACGAGAGGACGGCACGTCGCCGCCGCATGGCAGTACGGGTCGGGCAAAGGTTACTGTGTCAGATCGCCGCCAGTTTGAATGTGGGGCGTCAGGAAACCCTTTCTACCAGGACTGTACGCAGATGCATCGCATAGGCTTCAGCAGTCGACAGTGAACTCGTGACGTAGTGCGTCCCAATTTCTTTTTGTCAGTGAATGTATAACGACCCACAATAATATGTTTAGAGTGCAGTAGTCGGCTGTGAAATGTTACGTAAACGAAATAAGAGATTGACCAGTAAAATAGAAGTTACGCGAGGTGAATTTACCATAGAATAATTAAGCTACCGTGAATAGCGTGAACGACATGGTTAAGCGCGCCAGATTGGGAAATATGGAATACACTACTGGCCATTAAAATTGCTACACCAAGAATAAATGCAGATGATAAACGGGTATTCATTGGACAAATGTATTATACTAGAACTGACATGTGATTACATTTTCAAGCAATTTTGGTGCATAGATCCTCAGTGTTTAGTACCCAGAACAACCACCTCTGGCCGTAATAACGGCCTTGATACGCCTGGGTGTTCAGTCAAACAAAGCTTGGACGGCGTGTACAGGTACAGCTGCCCATGCAGCTTCAACACGATACCACAGTTCATCAAGAGTAGTGACTGGCGTTTTGTGACGAGCCAGTTGCTCGGCCACCATTGACCATACGTTTTCAATTGGTGTGAGATCTGGAGAATGTACTGGCCAGGCCAGCAGTCGAACATTTTCTGTATCCAGAAAGACCTGTACAGGACCTGCAACATGCGGTCGTGCATTATCTTGCAGAAATGTAGGGTTTCACAGGGATCGAATGAAGGGTAGAGCCATGGGTCGTAACACATCTGAAATGTAACGTCCACTGGTAATACGCCAGTATGGCGATGACGAATACACGCTTCCAATGTGCGTTCACCGCGAAAAATGACCTTTTACCATTCGTGCACCCAGGTCCGTCGTTGAGTGCACCATCGCGATAGGCTATAATCCGACCTTTTTCAAAGTCGGAAACGTGATGGTACGCATTTCTCCTCCTTACTCGAGGCATCACAACAACATTTCACCAGGCAACGCCGGTCAACTGCTGTTTGTGTATGAGAAATCGGTTGGAAACTTTCCTCATGTCAGCACGTTGTAGGTGTCGCCACCGGCTCCAACCTTGTGTGATTGCTCTGAAAAGCTAATCATTTTCATATCACAGCATCTTCTTCCTGTCGGTTAAATTTCGCGTCTGTAGCACGTCATCTTCGTGGTGTAGCAACTTTAATGGCCAGTTGTGTATGATTAACAAAAGGAAGGTGGTGTGTTTAGGGCGTATCGTGCTCAATGAAAAATACCGAATATTGCTGCAGATAACTAAACGCAAAATTGAAGACAGTAGAGGAACTGGAATAAAGAGGACGCCTTGGCTAGGAAACGCTTGGCTATGGACGGAACACTGCGATATTCAGTCGGTGATACATGCCGCAGAGAACCGACCTGTTATGAAAAATGTGATCACATTCTCTAGCGAATATGCACTGGCAGAAAAAGTAGTAGTTAGTCTCTACAAATTTCCTTCTGATGCTAAATTGAGTCTTTCTGGAGCTTTATTGCTCCTAGTAACTATTCTGTATCTACATGGATAATCTGCAAATCACATTTAAGAGCCAGCACAGGGTTCATCGAATCACCTACACAATAATTCTTTATTATTCCAGTTTCACACAGCATGCCGAAAAAACGTAGACCTATAATTTTCCGTGCGAGCCCCGATTTCCTTTATTTTATTATGATGATTGCTTCTCCTTATGTAGTTCGGCGTCAACAACTTATTTTCGTATTCGGAGGAGAAAATTGGTTATTGAAATTCCATGAGAAGATTCTGCCGCAACGAAAAACCCCAAATCCTGTATCATTTCAGTAACACTCTTTTCCTCTATTTCGCGATAATACAAAACGTGCTGCCCCTCTTTCAACTTTCTCATGCTTGTCTTTTACATTGCTGCTGACGGATTGTTTCAGAAAGATCATCGTTGTCCTACCAGTATTTCGTACCAGACATTGTTGTTGAAGAGAACTTCATCCGTCACTTTTCGCATTATTACTTTGATTCAGACAGAACAGAGTTCTTTTATTTCTTTCTCTTCTCCAGAGCTGGTATTTTGTAGAAAACTTTTTTGGTTTCTACTACGCTAGAGTGACTTTCCTTGCTGGAAGGTAATAGGATATTGTATGTTATGCATCAGAGGAATAACAAAATTGGTTCAAATGGCTCTGAGTACTATGGGATTTAACAGCTGAGGACATCAGTCCCCTAGAACTTAGAGCTACTTAAACCTAACTACCCTAAGGACATCACACACATCCATGCCCGAGGTAGGATTCGAACCTGCAACCGTAGCGGTCACGCTGTTCCAGCCTGAAGCACGCAGAACCGCTCAGCCACAGCGGCCGGCAGAAGAATAACTGCCACATGAGATACGGTAAATACTTATAATTTAAACTTCAAGATCACTTAATGATTAAATGTTCACATTACCTGATTCGGTAGGTGTTTCCATTTTCATATGTGATTAATCCTCTAACAAGAAAAATGTCGGTTATGCACTAGAAGACCATAAAGTTGTATAAAATACAGAGCTATTCGAAAAGAAGGATGAGATTTCAAACATTTATTTCTTCCAAACTACAAAAGATAGAAACACCATCCCAACTTTCCTGGAAAGAGAAAAGTTCAATTTTTTATGCATTCGGTGTGAGCACCACGTGTTATAGGAAAATATCAAAACGGTGGCTCATTTCCTGCCATAACGAAGCATCTGGTCTCTCTTTATCGAATGCGACGTCGCAGACTTTTAAGAGTGTCACTCACAGGGGAGATAAAACGCGATTTTTACGTAATCCCACCGGTAAAAGTCACAAGGTGCGATGTGTGGAGACCCAGGAGGCCGAACCACCCTCTGGAATGATATCATTCAGATAACTTCGAACGTGTTTAGAGAAATTTTAACAGGAGGAGCAGAAGATGAATTTTATCGCAGGTGGCCTCCCAGGTCTCCAGACCTCACACATTGTGACTTTTATCTTTGGGGTTGCGTAAAAGACCGCATTTTTGTCCCCCCTATGCCTGACACTCTTGAAAGTTTGCTTCGTGTGTGGAAGGAAAGGAGCCATCGTTTTGATATTTTCGTGTAACAGATGGTGCTCACGTTGAATACATAATAATGTAAACTTTTTACTGTCCAGGAACATGGGAATCGAATTCCTACCTCTTGTAGTTTGAGAACAACATAAGTTTGAAATCTCTTTCTTCTTCTGAATAGCCTTGTAAGTCATTCTCTTTTAACATGTGAAGACATGGTGTATAATTCATTGACTTATTTTGTACTACTTTATGATATTCTGAGTCGTAACTGGATTTGCTATATACAGCGTGTCGAAGGTGCTAATTTATTAGTAGCATTAAAAGTGGCAATCAGTTGTGAAAAGCGGTAATGTAAACATTGTAATTCTCAAGCGATCTTCGGGTATTGTATCAACATTTAAAAGGTCGCATGCTTCCGTTTGGCAGTAGCCTATGTCAGTTTATAAATAATCAGGAAATACATTGAATAAAAAAATAAAATCGTTCCTGTTGACTTTGCCTCTGTCACAAAGCAATCTGTGATTTGCAAATGTACCCTACAACTCTGGCTACTCGCCAAATGTTACGGAACGCTCTAATTACTCTAGAGCGAGTTCATACAAGCAATAAAAGCCCGAGTGCGGCTGCACATCCTCCGCTGACGACTGCGTAATCGCGCTGTTCGCCCGACTGCCGACAGCAAATAAGGCTGGAACGCAACTACGCAAACAGGTCCCTTATCTCGTGTTTAACGTTACTCACTGCGGGGGAATTCGGTTCCGCACCGATGTCTGCGCTGGCCCACCGGAAGCGGCCACGTGGCCGAGCAGTAGCGTGGCCGAGCAGGCCAGAGACGTATCACACAACGTTCCCTTTGCTTTTGTACATCCTTCTGGCAGCGACGAACTCGTTCTGTGCAAAGCCGAAATCCACCGACAAAATTTATGAGATAGTTGAGAAAAATTTCTGACTATCCATGTTGCTAAACGCCTATGAGTCACCCACGTCCAGAAGCAAGTTGCTATAGGCAACAAAAACTTGATTTTCAGTGTTCCAAAAATGATGTCATTATCTTCCTACGTTAACACATTACATTGAGTATTAATGCTAGAAACTGTTTCTTAAGACACCGTAACTCACGGCGCGCAAATTATCCGGACTACATTCAGCCAGTATTTGAGCTGAGGGAACTTAGTGACATGTAAAAAACTTTACACATAACTACAAATGTTTACGTAACTTTTTTCTTGGTGCCACCCCCCCCCCCCCCTCCCCAAACACACACAATACTGAAAGCAAAAAAAAAGTGATCACTTACTACATCTTCGCTCTTCTTGCAATGAAACTTCTGCAACAGACATTTTGATTCATTACTTTATTACTATTAATTCTATTCGCAACACATTTTGCATACAGTACCCACCTACGAGATGTGTTCAAAAAATTCCGCAACATTTGTTATTTCGCGCCAGTGATGTGCTGGAGCGAAATAAAATGCGGTTGGCATCCCTGCAGACGCCTGTGTTTAATGTGTGACTGCCGGATGTTTCGTTGTTGTATGTCTGTTACTGATCGTTCAGTGATGTATTGAGTAGAACGTTGTTTCGCACAGTTTGCGAATTTCGAGACGGCAGGGTTAGAGAAGCAATGCGTCTGCATTAAATTTTTGAATGAAACGTATGAAAACCTTAATAGATACACACCAAATGAAGCAATAAGCGTACGGTGACGAGTGCTTAAGCCGTACTCGGTGTTACGAACGTTTCACACTGTTTAAAAATGGCCGGACGGAAGTTAAAAATGACTCTCGTTCAGGACGCCCTTCGACGTCTACCGACTACGCTCATGTCAGGAATGTTAACGAAATTGTGCGTGCCAATCGTAGACAGACTGTCCGAGAGAGTACACAAGAACGTAACATTTCAGTTGGATCATGTCATGAAATCCTGACATACAATCTCGGAATGCATCGTGTTGCCAGCAAGTTCGTCCCACGTCTCATGACTCAAGATCAGAAAGATCGTCGCCTCGTAATCTGTGAAGAGCTCTTGGATCGCGCAAATGAGAACGATTCCTTAAGAGAATCGTAACTGGTGATGAGTCGTGGGTCTACGGTTATGATGTTGAGTCCAAGTATTAACCTTCACAGTGGGTAAGGGTACGTTCTCCAAGACCAAAAAAAGCTCATCAGGTCAGGTCGAATGTCAAAGCCATGCTGATAGTTTTCTTTGGCTTTGAAGGATTAGTTCATCATGAATTCGTGCCATAGGGACAAACCGTTAATCGATTGTGTTATCGGGACGTATTGCGACGCATGCGAGAAAGTGTGAGAAGGAAACGGCCTGAAATGTGGCGAGACAATTCATGGTTCTTGCATCACGATAACGCACCCGCACGTTGATCGCTGTTGGTGCGTGACTATTGCACAAAAAAACGAAACGGCTGTGCTACCTCATCCTCCATACTCTCCAGACCTGTTCCCTGCAGATATTTTTCTATTTCCAAAGATTTGCTACCATAGACGAGATAAAAGAAAATTCGCGGACAGCGCTTCGAGCAATTCAGCTTGAGCCGTACTAGTTCTGCTTTCCAGAAGAGGAAACGTAGTTGGCAGCAGTGTATCAATTGTGCAGGAGAGAATTTCGAAGGAGACCGTGTACAATAAGTAAAAGGTAGGTGTAAACAAATTTTGTGGACGAAGTTCCGGACTTTTTTTAACAGTCCTCGTATATCACTTGAATGTAGGTGCAAAATTGCGTTATTCTGCGACGTAATCAATTATTCAAAATGACAGTCACAATCGCATTATTTATTTTGCAGCCAACCGGTTTCAACCCGCGATGTGGTCATATAGCTCTGAGGACTGTGGGACTTAACATTTGAGGTCATCAAGGTCATCAATCCCCTAGAACTTAGAACTACTGAAACTTAACTAACCTAAGGACATCACACACATCTGTGCCCGAGGCAGGATTCGAACCTGTGACCGTAGCGGTCGCGCGGTTCCAGACTGAAGCGCCTAGAACCGCTCGGCCACTCCGGCCGGCAATGGGGTCATCTTGAGGGCAATTTACACCATTTGGTCGCTCGCTGGAGTCGTCACCCTGCCAACCGTGCACAGGCAGGGTGACGACTCCAGCGTGCACTGTCTGTCATTTTGAACAATTGATTATAAGTAAACCAATCGGTGTTATCTCCATACAACTATGTTGTCTAAAAATTGTACGACGTGTAATTCGGGAGGTATAACTTCATAAGCATTGAGATGCGTGAAAAACTGCAGTGTCTTAAACCATATAAGTTTCATGTGCTTAACGCCAAATGTTTCAGATATTTTTTCTTTTGTAAAGTAATCAGACATTTGAAGCTATTCAATACATAGAGAGTTCAATTCTGTAAAGAATCTGTAGGGTGAGGGGGGAGGGGAGGGGGGGGGGAGGGACGTGTTACTTTTTTTGGTACATGGAACCCGTGGTCTTCGATGACTCGTTATAATGTTGTTGTACCGTACGAAAATACATTCGTCAGTACAACTATGGGTTCTTAACGTTGTTCTGGGAGGAGATCAATTGGATACTGTTAACAACAAAATATTAGGTCACTTTATTACAACACAGATGAGTTACTTTGTATAATTCATTTCCACAGGAATGTCATGAGAATGTAGAACTGGCACTGAACATTAATGTATCACTTGGTACAGTCAAAATACAACTCTGTCAGTCAAAGTACATTATGTTGAGTATTGTACTGTGGGAAGCAAGGGAGATGATGTTGTTTGGTGGCCGGTATTACCTTTCTACAGCCCAACTCCACACTTGGATTAGCAAGGTTCTTTATTCACGTGAACAGGAAGCTACTTACCTTTAACAGATTCCATGTGTTGTGGTACAATCTCTTCTGTGATAGTCCTCTTGCAGATAGTATCGGCCTTCTAGCTGCTGCAAACTTTAATATCGCTATGGGTAAAGTAAAAGTCCCGCTGTGTACACTAATCTGGTCGCAGTGTACTGACAGACGCCAACTTGGAGTGCGAGTTAGTGCGCAAGTGACTGTGCTAGTGACTGAGAGACTCAGACTGAGATTGAGCTAGTGACTGACCGAGGCCCTACTGTCAGTGACGGCGATCTAAATACTTGCGGTCGAGACGGCGTTGGCGGCATGTTGCTTGCGAGTGTCTTTGGCCTATCTCGTGATAGACGCGCTTAGTCGAGCGCCTACTGTCGATATCTTTTGCTACATCTTTGCCTACCGGAGTGCTGGCGACAGCTTACGCCAGCACACATTAAATAGCAACTTTCAGGTAGAGCTGTGCCTCATACATTGATCACACAGCTGGCCCACTACAGGACGATGCTGTCGTCGTACTGGATGACGGCGCACTGGGATGAGCGGTCCTGTGCTCGGCCGCAAGTAGATCAGCTGCGGCGGCGCAGCGAAACGTTTCTTGGCGTGGCCACGCCGTTGTCGCTCATTCGTCGATGCGGCTTGCAGCGAGTAGCTTTCCTCTTGGTTACGTTGCGAGGAAGCAACCTTGCTGGGAGATCTCGCTCTTCGGACGACGCCACAAATGTAAATATGATTTGTTCGGTTTGATTCTGTGAAAATCCCTTCACAACACTGAAAAAACTGGAAGTGGTAAACACGGAAGGATCCGGTTTCTCATAGAAGCAACGAGTTTGTTTCCAACCGTGACACGCAGTGCATAGCATCAAGGTTTGTACTGCTGTGCAGATATTTTCAGTGCTTTATAATTACAAAGATAAAATTACGCAAAATATTCACTGAGGTGACAAATTCATGGGACGCATCCCAATATTATGTCAGACCATTTTCCGGGCGCATAAGAGCAACTCGATATAGTACTGACTCAACAAGTCGTTCGAGGCCCGTGCAGAAATATTTAGCGATGCTCCCTCTATAGCCGTCCATAATTCCGAAAGTGTTGCTGGTTCAGGATTTCGTACACAAACTGATCTCTCGATTATGTCTTATAAGTATTCAGTAGGATTCATGTTGGGCTATCTGGGTGGAAAACCATTCGCTCAAAGTGTCCAAATATTCTTCAAACCAACCGCGAAAAATTGCGGCCTGGTAACATGGCGCACTGTCGTCGATTCCATCACTGTTTGGGACATGACGTCCATGAATGGCTGCAAATGGACTCTAAGCAGCTGAGTATCGAAACGGCTCATCCCGTTCCATGTAAACACAGCCCACACAATTATGGAGCCACCACCAGCTTGCACAATGTCTTGTTCACAAATTGGGTCCATGGCTTCGTGGGGTCTGCGCCACACTCGAACGCCACCACCAGCTCTTACCAATTGAAATCGGGACTCATCTGACTACGCAACGGTTTTCCAGTCATGTATGGTCCAACCGATGGTTGGAGGCGTTGCAGACGATGTAATGTCAGCAAAGACACTGGCGTGGGTCGTCTCCTGCCATAGCCCATTAATGCCAAATTTCGCCACACTGTCCTAAAGGATACATTCGTTGTACATTGATTTCTGCGGTTTCATCACGCCGTGTTACGTGTCTGTTAGCACCGACAATCACTGTACGCAAACGCCGCTGATCTAGGTCGTTACTGAAGGCCGTCGGCCACTACGCTGTCAGGGTGAGAGATAATGCCTGAAATTTGTTATTCTCGGCGCAGTCTTAACACTATGGATCTCGGAATATTGAATACCCAAACGATTTCCGGAATGGAATTTCCCATGCGTCTAACTCCAACTACCATTCCGCAGTCGAAATCTGTTAATTCCTGTCGTACGGCCATAATCATCTCGGAACGCTTTTCACATGAATCACCTGAGTACAAATAACAGCTCCGCTAATGCACAACTCTTTTATACCTTGTATAGACGATACTACCACCACCTATATGTGTGCATATCGTTATCCCACGACTTTTGTCTCTTCAGTGTTCGTTAGACGTAGTGACAAAGTGAAACACATTTTTATTGTATATATCAGCCTCGTGGCCATGGTGATCTAGTGGGTAGAACACTAGACAATTGCCGTGGTGGTTCTAGGGTAAATGCCTGACAGGGGAGGGACTTTTCCCATTCCAGTCACTCCAGGACAGTCCCAGGTCCACTGAGCCTGCTACAATTGAGTGCTGGAACTTTCCCTTGGGGTAAAAGGCGGCCGGGGCGGTAGGCCCGTCTCCCTCCCCCTCTTAGCGCCTCGGCGCAGAAAGGCTGCTCTGTACCCTCAGTCAGGCCAATATCCGGACACGGTCTTGCGCCGAAGAGTTTTTTTCATGTCAACTTTGGCATTGTTGTGG
Organism: Schistocerca gregaria; assembly: GCF_023897955.1. Lineage (NCBI taxonomy): Eukaryota > Metazoa > Arthropoda > Insecta > Orthoptera > Acrididae > Schistocerca > Schistocerca gregaria. Next base: position 162,573,035 of record NC_064921.1, read on the forward strand.
CCTTAGCTAAAATATTAAATAAAACAAAAACAAAGCTAAATGGGGTTGAGACGTCAAATGAAATGCAATTACTCTGTAACGAGGCGCCGGTCCCTTGTCCCAAACTACTCAGAAAGTAATCCAAAACCACTTACGAAATTTGTCGGTGAAATTTGGATTCACCCTGTGTACAGGGTCTCCTAGGAATGTTGCGTCGAGCTTCGAGGGCTGTGGAGTGTTTCTTGGGAAACAGATCGAGAACAGGAACCCATGTGCGAAAATGTCATCCAACCGCGCTGCAGAGCGTCGAAGGTAATAGACGCCGGCGGCTGCCTCTAGACCACACCTTCTTCATACGCTGCCGAACCGTAGGGGGAAGGTCTCACAAAGTTGTTTGTTATTGAGTGTTCGCGATTGATTGCTACGATCGCCAGTGGAGAGGAAGCTAACCACTGCGTAGAACGGCCTTGTCTCCTATAAATGCGATCCTCTGATGTCTCGGCGGTTGGCAGTTTCGGACAGGCGTTTCCGAGCGCAGTTCATTTTTCTCTTGGAACCCTCTAAAATCTCCAGTGTTTTTCGGTGTACATGAGAAAAATATACTGCAGATGGAATCCCGTGTCCGAATCCTTCGTCCACCAAGGCGACAGACCACCACATTTATAAGAGACAAGTCCTGTCTGTGCAGGAGCTAACGCCATCTTCTCCGCTGGTGATCGTGGCAGTCAGTTGCCATCCCTGAATAACAAACAACATTGCGAGATGCTCCGCCAACAGTCTGGTCCGTCAGCGTACAAAGTCACGTTTGCAGTCGAAGGGGTGGCCTATTGGCAGGCGCCGGCGCCTATAACTTCGACGCTCTGTAGCGTCGTTGGATGACGTTTCCAGACACAGGTTCCTATCGTCGATTTGTCCCTAAAGACACTCTACGACCCCTGGAGTGTGTCGTAACACTTCTGGAACATCCTTTATAATTATGTGTTGAAGTAAGAAGTCTCAACGTTGATTCGTTAAGCGCGCGCACGCACGCACGCACACACACACACACACACACACACACACACACACACACACACACACACACACACACACACACACACACACACAGACAGAGAGAGAGAGAGAGAGAGAGAGAGAGAGAGAGAGAGACAGAGAGAGAGAGGGGGGGGGGGAATACTTAGCGACATCGGCCAAATGTACTGTGTTGTGCCTGTCCTACATACTATTTGGCAGTCTGAGAACCGAGAATTGAGGTGCCCTCTTTTGTACGAGTTCTTGAAAACTTACTTCAATATACATACGAGAACGAGCACAGTCGTTGGTTGTACTCGTAAAATGTCTTGGTTCTTTGATGCATTTTCGGTTTCGTTCGTTTCTAGCTGCTTCTTACTACATGAGTTCATGTGATGGTTTTCATTTACTGCAAAAAAAAAAAAAATGCATCTAAGGACATATTTCTTTAAAAAAAAAGACAATATTGGACCATGTGCACTTTATATTTGGATTAATGTAGCCGCCTATAATTTCGTAAATAATCTCAAAATTTTAAACATGGCTGAAGTAGCAACTGTTGAAAATCTTAACGGTAAATGATAACAGCGAAACAGTTGCAGAATAAAGATTTATTGCAATCCTTGACCACAGTTTCGGTATATCTAAATATACCTTCATCAGAAAAAATACACTAAAATCAAATCCTGCAGATGGTATGCCGTGTTCGCTTCGACCATCTCTTTATAATTATGCTGTGCGGATGGAGGTGATATTTTAATTTTAACTACTGACGACGGCTTTGGCATCTCAACTGCAGCATGTGATTTTAGTGTATTTTTGCTTCTGATGAAGGTATATTTAGATATACCGAAACCGTGGTCAAGCATTTCAATAAATCTTTATTCTGCAGCTGTTTGGCTGCTGTCATTTACCGCGAAGTTCGCTAAGAATCGTTCCATTAATTTTGAAACATTATTAAAACACAAGAGCATAAATTATTATGAAAACCTGTTCTGATGAAAGTACTGAAGATCATAAATTTTCTGTTTAGTGTCCCCATTGAAGATGCAGACACGCTAGATACACATCTGAGAACTGACTCGGATAGCGACAGCTGCGTGGATTGAAGTGTACAGCGATCCTAGCAGCTACACTGTACTGAAGAAACTTTCCGGTTCTGAGATACCTACCAGAGTCCTTTTGGATGGCGAAAAGACTGTTCTCGATTGCTCAAAGGGCTATATTTATCAGCGTGTCTGTACTTTTGATCAAATTATGCCGTAAAGGTAATTTCCCCCTGTCCGATGGAGTACTTCTTCCTTGGTTACACGATCTACACATCTAATCTTCGGCGTTCTTCTGTGACACCATATTTTAAAATCTTCTATCCTCGATATCCGTGCTCTTTATCGAGCACTTTTCACTTCACATTAAGGCTAAATTTCAGAAAAATACTTCGATAAAAGTTTTCCTTACACTAACATTTCAATTGATTTTTACATATTTCTCATTTCTTGCTATTGCCAGGCTGCATTTGATATTCTCTTTAGTTCTTTTCTCACTAGTAATTTTGCTGTCCAAATGCAATTCTCATCTACTACTATGCGTCTTATTTTCTAAGCTAATCCCCTCCGCATCGCCTGGTTTTAACTTTGGTTTGCTTTGGTTGTTTTTCATCTTGTAACGTCTTTTCATGATATTTTCCATTCCTTTCAACACGTCTTCCAAGTTCTTTGCCGTCTGTAACGGAATTTCAGTGACACTGGCGAAGATAAAAAGTTGTCACTAATGCCCCTGAACTTCAATTCCTTTTGCACATATCCCGCTAGTTCCCTTTACTGACAGCTCTGTGTACACTTTGAATAACGTGTCTCACTCCTTTCTCAAGTGTGGCCTCCCTTTTGTGTCATGGACAGAATACAGCCTCATAGAAAACTGCATCGCAACAGGGCCATTACCTACCCAGTAAATGTTCTTACAGATGCCATGGCTGCAAAACTGGTCTGCAGTAACCCATGTATGCACTGACCATTGAGTTCTTGGTTATTAAAAACGAAACACCATTTCAGAGAACATTTTTACACCCATGGACTTGTGGTGTCGTAACTGTTAGTTAAGACCATAACAAGAGCGTGTCTGTGTTGACACGATCGTGCGAAAACAACGCGAAACAAGCCAGTGTTCATAAAAGGCAGCACATCAAGACAGTGTAAACTGTTTAACTGCACTGTCTTCCGCCATAAACGGCCCATAAAAAGTGGTGTAAGAACTTTCAATAAAAGAACAAATAGGTAGCAGCAACAATTTTATGGTTTTTCTGGCTTCCCTTCAGGACAACTTGGGAACTTCTGTTACTGTGACATGCAGCAGTTTATGTTTAGGACGCACGGATAGCAAGGTCCGAGACAGTTTCAGAGAGTCTTCTGCATTAAGCATGTGGCCATTTTCCTTACACTATTTAACCGTTTTTGGTCACATTTTTCTTTTTGCACGTTTTGTGTAGCTCACCACACACATGAGAGTGATTTTCTGTTGAACCTTAGTGCCTGTTTGCACGTTCCATTTGGCGTATAAGAGTCTGCGGAGTTATCCCCAACATGCCGTTGCATATTGCATGGGAACAATGGCTGGTCTATACTCGAGCGTGAAAGCGACGTTACACAAACGCTGCCAATAGTAGCCGAAGCGTTTACTCATACAGGGTGTTTCAAAAATGACCGGTATAAATGAAACGGCAATAAAAACTAAACGAGCAGCGATAGAAATGCACCGTTTGTTGCAATATGCTTGGGACAACAGTACATTTTCAGGCGGACAAACTTTCGAAATTACAGTAGTTACAATTGTCAACAACAGATGGCGCTGCGGTCTGGGAAACTCTATGGTACGTACTACTTCCGTAGAGATCGTCAAGACCATGTCAGACTAATTAATGCGCGCACAAAGGGATGTAAACAGTCATTCTTCCCGCGCGCCTACGTGAGTGGAACGGCAGTAACTATAACGTGTGGTACCATGCTAAGTAAACTCTTCCATGGCCTTCACTGCGGTGCGCACAGGATGTATGTAGACGCAGACAAGCTGTTGCAGTTTCCCTGGGCAGCGGTGTATCTACCGGACAAGTGCATTGTCAGGGGCTGTCTCGTCGGGGATCACAGTTGAGATAAACTGCGGCCGGATATTCCGGTCGGCAAATGGGCGCCTGAGGTGGGGCTCATTAGCATGCGATCAAAGCACAGCAACTAGGTCGCGCCGGTCCCCTCCGTGCATGCAAGTTTCCGCGTAATCGCAAGCGGCCCTGTAAAGCGAAAACCAGCCGCCTGCAGCCGCTCGCCGCACTTAATTAGCTTGGCCGGCTCAGCGGGAACTCGTCCCGAGCGGGATGATGCATCGCCCAGACTCCCGTCTTCCGTGCCGTAACGGCGAGCTCATCGCCGTATTGCTGGCGAGTTTTTACCCCCAGGAACGGGCGGGAAGCCATTGCGCAGCGCATTTCGGTCGGACTGAAAGAGCGTTGAGTTGGCTTCTTTACGACACCTCTTACACCGCAGTCACTTCCTCGTTCCGCGGATATTAGAGCCCGTTTCATGCTTTCTGAAGGAATCTGAGCAATTCCGAAGTCTGTTAACTTCTACTGAATTCGCTGGTCGTTACATAAACTCGGGAGAGGGTCTAGATTTTTTTTTTCCTCCTTCAAGGCGTTTGCTGCCTCCGCCAGTTCCTCTGCGTTTTTAAGGGCTATTCACGTCTGGCGTCAGTGGAACGGAAGTCAGTGGAATGTGGCGGAGCGGAAAGCACTCCGCAGTCGAATGCCGGTGTCTCCACACCACACGGAACGTCAACACAACGCCGCCTCACCCCTCCAGTACCGAGCGGTGAAAGTGAGGTTATGGGACACCTCCCGTCGTAGACAACACATAATCATAACGTGTGAAACAGAAATGGAAGTTACGTGACGGAGGGCACATAGTCGAGTTTATGTCAGGAAGCACTTTGTGAACATCTGATAGTTACAGTTATTCTCAAAAAAGAAGTGTGTGAAATCTTATGGGACTTAACTGCTAAGGTCATCAGTCCCTTACACACTACTTAACCTAAATTAAATGGTTCAAATGGCTCTGAGCACTATGGGACTTAACATCTGTGGTCATCAGTCCCCTAGAACTTAGAACTACTTAAACCTGACTATGCTAAGGACATCACACACATCCATGCCCGAGGCAGGATTCGAACCTGCGACCGTAGCAGTCCCGCGGTTCTGGACTGAGCGCCTAGAACCGCGCGGCCACAGCGGCCGACAAACCTAAATTATCCTAAGGACAAACACACACGCCCATGCCCGGGACTAGCCGCACAGTCCATGACTGAAGCGCCTCAGACCGCTCGGCTAATCGCGCGCGGCTGCAAGATTGTCTCAACAAAATTTGCAGAGATCCAGAAAAGCGTTTATGTCTTTATTAGAGCTACAAATCGCAATCTTAATTGGATAAATAATTAGTTTCAGTGTGTGACGACTATCATCGAACCTGAGCACAAATGCTTTTTCTACCACATCCAGGCGACATACGCAAGTATGTAAATCGTTTCTCGCTTTCAGATATTTTGCCTCATTTTTTGAAAATGTTTATTATACAACGAAATTAATTAGCTGTTTTGTATGATTGCGAGTTGTAAATGGAACCAAGACATAAAATATATTCATTTACGCTATTTATTTTCTCGCGAACACATATATGAGCACACCACGGAACAGTATTAGCATTACATAGAGCCTTTTTGCTTTATTCACGGCGTTTTGTTTCTAAGAATCGAATAAGATAAAAAACAGTATTTTACTCCTTTAAGAGAGATGACTTCTTTATCGTTAAAAGAGGTTTTTTAATGAAAATTGTCTCATCAGTTTATGAGTTCTTATTTTTCACTGTGCTGGCTTATTCTGTTGCCTCGGGCATGGATGTGTGTGATGTCCTTAGGTTAGTTAGGTTCTCAGTTCTAGGCGACTGATGACCTCAGAAGTTAGGTCGCATAGTGCTCAGAGCCATTTGAACCATTTTGAACTTATCCTGTGCCCAAGTAAGGTATACATCTACATCTACATCTACATGACTACTCTGCAATTCACATTTAAGTGCTTGGCAGAGGGTTCATCGAACCACAATCATACTATCTCTCTACTATTCCACTCCCGAACAGCGAGCGGGAAAAACTAACACCTAAATCTTTCTGTTCGAGCTCTGACTTCTGTTATTTTATTTTGATGATCATTCCTACCTATGTAGGTTGGGCTCAACAAAATATTTTCGCATTCGGAAGAGAAAGTTGGTGACTGAAATTTCGTAAAAAGGTCTCGCCGCGACGAAAAACGTCTATGCTGTAATGACTTCCATCCCAACTCGTGTATCATATCTGCCACACTCTCTCCCCTATAACGCGATAATACAAAACGAGCTGCCCTTTTTTTGCACCCTTTCGATTTCCTCCGTCAATCCCACCTGGTAAGGATCCCACACCGCGCAGCAATATTCTAACAGAGGACGAACGAGTGTAGGGTAAGCTGTCTCTTTAGTGGACTTGTTGCATCTTCTAAGTGTCCTGCCAATGAAACGCAACCTTTGGCTCGCCTTCCGGACAATATTATCTATGTGGTCCTTCCAACTGAAGTTGTTCGTAATTTTAACACCCAGGTACTTGAAACTTGAAACTTCCTGGCAGATTAAAACTGTGTGCCCGACCGAGACTCGAACTCGGGACCTTTGCCTTTCGCGGGCAAGTGCTCTACCAACTGAGCTACCGAAGCACGACTCACGTCCGGTACTCACAGCTTTACTTCTGCCAGTATCCGTCTCCTACCTTCCAAACTTTACAGAAGCTCTTCTGCGAACCTTGCAGAACTAGCACTCCTGAAAGAAAGGATATTGCGGAGACATGGCTTAGCCACAGCCTGGGGGATGTTTCCAGAATGAGATTTTCACTATGCAGCGGAGTGTGCGCTGATATGAAACTTCCTGGCAGATTAAAACTGTGTGCCCGACCGAGACTCGAACTCGGGACCTTTGCCTTTCGCGGGCAAGTGCTCTACCAACTGAGCTACCGAAGCACGACTCACGTCCGGTACTCACAGCTTTACTTCTGCCAGTATCCGTCTCCTACCTTCCAAACTTTACAGAAGCTCTTCTGCGAACCTTGCAGAACTAGCACTCCTGAAAGAAAGGATATTGCGGAGACATGGCTTAGCCACAGCCAGGGGGATGTTTCCATATCAGCGCACACTCCGCTGCAGAGTGAAAATCTCATTCTGGAAACATCCCCCAGGCTGTGGCTAAGCCATGTCTCCGCAATATCCTTTCTTTCAGGAGTGCTAGTTCTGCAAGGTTCGCAGAAGAGCTTCTGTAAAGTTTGGAAGGTAGGAGACGGATACTGGCAGAAGTAAAGCTGTGAGTACCGGACGTGAGTCGTGCTTCGGTAGCTCAGTTGGTAGAGCACTTGCCCGCGAAAGGCAAAGGTCCCGAGTTCGAGTCTCGGTCGGGCACACAGTTTTAATCTGCCAGGAAGTTTCATATCAGCGCACACTCCGCTGCAGAGTGAAAATCTCATTCTGGACCCAGGTACTTAGTTGAATTGACAGCCTTGAGAATTTTATTATTTATCGAGTAATCGAATTCCAACGGATTTCTTTTGGAACTCATGTGGATAACCTCACACTTTTCGTTATTTAGCGTCAACTGCCACCTGCCACACCATACAGCAATCTTTTCTAAATCGCTTTGCAACTGATACTGGTCTTCGGATGACCTTAGTAGACGACAAATTACAGCATCATCTGCGAACAACCTAAGAGAACTGCTCAGATCGTCACCCAGGTCATTTATATCGATCAGGAACAGCAGAGGTCCTCGATGATTTGCTGTCTATTACTACGAACTGCGACCTTCCTGACAGGAAATCACGAATCCAGTCGCACAACTGAGACGATACCCCATAGGCCCGCAGCTTGATTAGAAGTCGCTTGTGAGGAACGGTGTCGAAAGCTTTCTGGAAATCTAGAAATGCGGAATCAACTTGAGATCCCCTGTCGATAGCGACCATTACTTCGTGCGAATAAAGAGCTAGCTGCGTTGCACAAGAGCGATGTTTTCTGAAGCCATGCTGATTACGTGTCAATAGATCGTTCCCTTCGAGGTGATTCATAATGTTTGAATACAGTATATGCTCCAAAACCCTACTGCAAACCGACGTCAATGATATAGGTCTGTAGTTAAATGGATTACTCCTACTACCCTTCTTGAACACTGGTGCGACCTGCGCAATTTTCCAATCTGTAGGTACAGATCTATCGGTGAGCGAGCGGTTGTATATGAGTGCTAAGTAGGGAGCTATAGTATCAGCGTAATCTGAAAGGAACCTAATCGGTATACAATCTGGACCTGAAGACTTGCCCGTATCAAGCGATTTGAGTTGCTTCGCAACCCCTAAGGTATCTACTTCTAAGAAACTCATGCTAGCAGATGTTCGTGTTTCAAATTCTGGAATATTCCATTCGTCTTCCCTGGTGAAGGAATTTCGGAAAACTGCGTTCAATAACTCCGCTTTAGCGGCACAGTCGTCGATAACAGTACCATCGGCACTGCGCAGCGAAGGTATTGACTGCGTCTTGCCGCTTGTGTACTTTACATACGACCAGAATTTCTTCGGATTTTCTACCAAATTTCGAGACAATGTTTCGTTGTGGAACCTATTAAAGGCATTTCGCATCGAGGTACGTGCCAAATTTCGCGCGTCTGTAAATTTTAGCCCATCTTCGGGATTTCGCGTTCTTCTGAACTTCGCATGCTTTTTTCGTTGCCTCTGCAACAGCGTTCGGACCTTTTTTGTGTACACAAATAATTTTTCGCTTTCAGATATTTTGTGTCTGTTTGTAGGAGAACACTCATAAGAAAGACATCCAAGTCCTCCTATAACAATTTCGCTGGGCGCTAAAGCAAATAAGGCACCATAGAAAAATTAATAAGATATGACAATGCAAAATCCACTTTTGTACAGATAGTTAATGTCTCATTCCGCTGATTCCTTTCCGTTCGGTTGATGGCTACCACTTGGAATCCATTGAAGAATGTTGTGACGTTCCGTACGGTAGACAACCGGTTTGAACCGACTTGACGGTCATCATTTGAATTACATTGTAAAATGTTTTTGACATTCCGTATGGCGAGAAACCTGTGTGAACCATCCTTTAAAGCTCTCTTACTGTTTGGGTTAACATTTGCTATTTTCAGTTCTCTTGTTGGGCTCTTGACAGCTTTATTACCCTGCATAGCCTAAAAGATGATTCCTTATCGTCCACAACCCAACACTATTCATCATTGTTATTATAGGCCTCCGTAAGCGCCCCCATGCAGTTATAGTGTTTTTGGTCATGTATTTAGACTACGCCTTTAATTTTGTGTGATAGCTTGTTGAACAGTTGGTATTTACTAAACGTTTTAAACTCTGTTTTCAGGTAAGCTGCACTCTTCCTTGGTCGTCTATCATTTCCGTTTACGTTGCCGGTATTCTTGTAAGTACAAAAAAAAATTTCTCCATGTTGAAAAAGTAACTGTAGTAGTATAATAATTCTTTATTTTTACACTAGCATATCGTTGGTTATGATGAGATAGGCACCGTTGACCAGTCATTCGGTTTTAAGTAATTCCATGAGCTTCAAGTACTGTGTTACAACCTACGCGTAATGCAGGACCGTTTTGAAAATATATGAGCAAGTTGCAATCTGGCGTCACAACTGGAACTGAAGAGAATTTTAAGGCAAGCCTATAAATTAAAACATACATTGCTCGAGAAAGTGAAACCAGTGGAACAAAATCAATTCACGACACTCAAACCAGTATTATAGAGATTCTTAGATAGCAATTCACGGTGGAAATAGTGTAGTGTGGTGGATACAATTTATTCTGGTCGGGTCGACGCCCGCACAGTACATTAGACTGCCGGAGAGAGTAGCGGGATTCTATAATCCACGTGCTGGTATTCTAAGCTGGGAATTCTCGGGGTCCTGGTTCCTTGTACGTGAGTTGAAACTACTCCGCGGAACTCAGTTCTACATTCCAACTGGGAATATAGGGTCGCAGTTTCTCACTAAACTTGCCGGACTGGGTCCAGCACACGTCGAAGATATCGAAGGTCTGTACGTCGTCTTGTCTTGAGTTCCATACTCTAGCGTTCAACTCAACGGCGTTTCCCTGTAGAGATTATATGATTTTCTGTGTTGTATCTGACCTTTTGATTTCTCTCTGATGATAATAGCGTAACTTTTCTGTCCCTTGTGCAGTGAAGACAAACCACAGGTTAATCCGGGGGAGGGGGGGAGGCTATGGAGCTGCAGCTATGCGCCCCCCCCCTCCCTCCCGCAAACGTAAATCTGTTTCTTCTTAACTCCCCAAAAAAGAAACCTTCTTTGCAACTTAGGTTTCAGACTTCAGCAGTGTTGATAATTTCTTCGTTATTGTAGGTGGTACTGTTATAATACACTGAAGCGCCAAAGTAACTGGTACAGGCATGCGTATTCAAATACAGAGATACGTAAAAAGACAGAAAACGGCGCTACGGTTGGCAACGCCTATATAAGACAACAAGTATCTGGCGCAGTTGTTAGCTCGGTTACTGCTGCTACAATGGCAGTTATCAAGATTTGAGTGAGTTTGAACTTGGTGTTATAGTCGGTGAACGAGAGATGGGACACAGCATTTCCGAGGTAGCGGTGAAATGGGGATTTTCCTGTTCGACCATTTTACGAGCGTACCGTGAACGTCAGGAATCCGGTAAAACGTCAGATCTCAGACATCGCTGCGGCCGGAAAAAGATCCTGCAAGAACAGGACCGACGACTGAAGAGAATCGTTCAACGTGACAGAAGTGCAACCCTTCCGCAAATTGATGCATATTTCAATGCTGTGCCATCAACAACTGTCAGCGGGCGAACCATTCAACGAAACATCGTCGATATGGGCTTTCGAAACCGAAGGCCCACTCGTATACCCTTGACGACTGCACGACACAAAGCTTTACTCCTCACCAGGGTCCGTCAACACCGACACTGGACTGTTGATGGCTGGAAACATGTTACCTGGTCGGACGAGTCTCGTTTCAAATTGTATCGAGCGGATGGACGTGTACGGGTATGGAGACAACCTCATGAATCCATGGACCCTGCATGTCTGCAGGGGAGTGTTCAAGCTGGCGGAAGCTCTGTAATGGTGTAGGACGTGTGCAGTTGGAGTGATGTGGGACCCCTGATACGTCTATATATGAGTCTGACAGATGACACGTACGTAAGCATCCTGTCTGATCACCTGTACCCACTGATGTCCATTGTGCATTCCGACGGAGTTGGGCATTTCCAATAGGACAATGTGACACCCCACACGTCCAGAACTGCTACAGGATGGCTCCAGGAACACTCTTCTGAGTGTAAACACTTCCGCTGATCACCCAACTCCCCAGTCATGAACATTACTGAGCATATCCGGGATGGCTTGCAATGTGCTGTTCAGAAGAGATCTCCACCCCCTCGTACTCTTACGGATTTATGGACAACCATGCAGGATTCATGGTGTCAGTTCCGTCCAGCACTACTTCAGACATTATTCTAGTCTGTACCAAGTCGTGTTGGGGCACTTCTGCGTCGCCTTACACGATATTAGGCTGGTGTATCAGTTTCTTTGGCTCTTCAGTGTAGTAGATTCAGTAGGAAACTTGGTTTATTCTAAGAGAATTTGGAGACAACACGATGAAACAAAATTTGTGTGAGCTGCACTTTTATATGCGTGGACAGTGTAGAAAGAAGATATTATTACAGTACATATGTCATCAGATTTATTCAGTGGCGTGACAGATCTATTCGGCACTGATAGAACCAATACAAGAAGACCTCGACGAACTTTATGTTACCTGAAGTTGCGAGTAATATCATAATGTGATCTTGTGCTATTGATGCTTCGCTCATGGTTAGAAATCCTAGAAACAGGCGTATAATACGACCTCAGTTAACCTATTCCCAGAGTAAGGGAGAACATCTAAAACGGAGTATTACAGGAATCTAATTTAAACTTTTGTAAGCAGTCGTCTTCACTGATGGCGGTTCGTGCGTATATCGTAGAGAATCCAATCTCTTTCTGCTTTATAAAGCGTAAGTCCTCTAGTGCAGATCTCCTCCGTTCCGAAGTAATGAAAACTCAGAGGCACTGAGACAATGCCGGGTTTCATAACGCGGCCACAGCAGCTGTAAGGGCAGAATATTGCCTGAGAGCACGAATCCTGTCACAGATTGACTCTTTTTACGTTGTCATAGCGAATGAATTCAGAAGATATCATTCCCCTACGGCTGTCTGGAATATCTTATATGCACTAACGACTACGAAAACTGTAACATTGAGAAGAATATTGCCACTTAGGCTTGTCTGTCTCTTAACTCAGAATCTTTGTACTTTCGGAGCTATGTTGACATGGTATTTTTTTTTCTTTTTATTTTTACTCCATAACCCTGATCCCTAAGTAGTGCCCACGAGTTTTTATACAGCCTGTATACAGGGCGAACCCTGACTCCTCTGACAGAATTATGGAACTTGTTCAGGGATATTTTTTGAGAATTTTGGTGTAAGCGACATGTATGTGGATACAGATTAACTGCATTACGTTTGAGTTTTCTATCCTCGTGTACATTTCTGTCGGTTTTGCACTGAAAATATCTACGCAGTAATGCAATGCAAATATCGTGCTGTGTTGTTCTTTGGAAACAAATTTGTTGTATTTACTAATGGTATTTGCTGTTGGTAACAGTAACGTCCACGTTACTTTTCACCCTCAAGCTTGCATTCAGTACTGCTCGTTTGTGCCTCTCCACCATTTTAGTTATACGATAACACTGATAACAGCAGTGTATTGGTGAAAAGTTACCGGCCAGGTTCCTCGTGTGTGTGTGTTCAGTGAATGCAGTGGAAAAGCAGCGCAGCCGAGCTGTGATAGAAGTGTGCCTGTTTTTTATCTGAGGGTTCTGTCATTACTCTCTTTTGTTAAGAAATATTTTCGCATTCTGCGAGTATATTTTGCCGTCAGCTGTTTGCGACACATGAAAATATGTGCCGGACTTGGACTCTAACCTGTATTTCCCTCTTATCGCAAGCGGTCGCCTTAAACACTTCGGCTGTTCGATTACGTCTCCAGGATCAATCCAAACTTCCATATGTCACATAGTCACGAGCCTTGTGCTCACATAATTCGTGATTCCCGCATAGGGAGACATATAACGTCATTTAAGCCCATCGGTCCCGGAGGCGTACTCTGATAGTTTATTATTTTTTATTAACACGTCAAGTTCCGTAGAACCAAATTGAGGAGCAAATCTCCAAGGTAATGTAACGTATCAGTACATGAAATTTCAACATAAAAGTAATAACAGATAAAAATAAACGTTTATGAACCCGAAAAAAGTCACTCCGTAAGATTAAGTAAACGTAATCAACAATATAACATAAGAATCAGCTTAATTTTTCAAGGAAGTCCTCGACAGAATAGGACGAGTGATTCATGAGGAAATACTTGTTTCGATTTGAAAGCGCGTGGATTACTGCTATTTTTTTTTTAATTCGAGTGGTAGCTTATTGAAAATATACTGCACACCTTTTTGCACAAGAGTTAAGGAAGTCCGATCCAAATGCAGGTTTGATTTCTGCCGAGTATGCCGGACTGGCATAAGAGCGACCGTTTGCGATAAGGGGGTACTCCGGGTTCGAGTCCTGGCTCGGCACAAATTTTCGTGTGTCACAAACAGCTGACGTCAATCCATGGCCGCAGAATGCGAAATTATTTCGTAATTTAGTCGGTGACAGTGTCTGTTCCTACAGCCGTGCATTTACGCCTCAAGGCTATTTTATTGCGAAGATAGACGCTGTATAATAAACACACACATTGTAACGATCAATAATGGTTCCATGCCTCGACAGGATAGTAATGATGGTATAATATTTGTATCCCTGTGCGGGAATCATGGATATGGGAGCATAAGGGCTGTAACTAGGTGACATTTGGTCGTTTGGTTCGGTGCTGGAGGCTTCCTCGGACTGTTCGCAATAAGGGAGAAATCCGGGTTCGAGTCACGATCAGCCACAAATTTTCTTGTTTTGCAGCAGCTACAATCACCAAAATGCACAACACAAAAGAGCGTTTCTGGTTACAGTATCTGTATTTATGCAGTTCTGTACCTTCACAAAACAGTGTCCATCAGACATCCATATTACAGGTCTTTCCACTGTTGTTTTTCACTGTTGTGAAGGTAATGTCACAGAACCAAATGTCATTGGGCAACAAACCCAATAAATCATAATTACATTATTACTCTGTAACCAGCCACTAGAGACCATGGGTCCCTTGTGTTCGAATACTCAGAAAATACTTTTGAACGACATCCGAAAAATTTGTCCGTGAAGTTCGGGGATCACACTGTATAGCCTCAGAATCCAAAGAATATCCACCATTTTTTGTACAAACTGATAGAAGAATAGTGGTTTTGAAGACATGTAACAAGTGACAGTCATAGACACCTGGGCATATACTTGTCATTTGTGTACCAGTGAGGACTCTGTTCTAAATTAATTACTGTGACGTCAGTTTTCAGCAAGGCAGCCACAGTTATCTCCCCTCTCCCCCATTTCCTTTGACAACGCACCTTTATAGTCACCGTCCTCTGATGTTTCTTCTTTGATACTTACCGTAGCACACAATAATCTGGAACAATCCCGAGCACCCGCTGCATTCCTCGCTCCCCCTTACAACTACTTATTGTGTAACGAATGCTATTAAGTCAGACACAGCGCTGCAGTAAAAGCTCAGCCTGTTGTTTCATCTGCTGTGGCAGCGTTGCATTGCCTGAAAATAGCAGTGTGCAGTCCGTGTTCCACATTCTCTGATGCCTGAGAGCGGATGGAAACCACATGCGTTGGGAACAGAAGATCTGATAAACGAGGAAAAAGTAAGAAGCTTAAACAGTGAGTAACAATTATTGGTGCAATAACATACTACCATTCGTACTTCTCACCTGTGACACAAAAGAGGCACACCGAAGATACAGAAGAGGAGTTACCAAACAATGAAAAATGGCTGCATACACAACATGCTATCTTTTTATCTTTATCGTGTAAGTCATCTTGGATCTTTATATTCGATAACAAACATACAATTGATCTTGCAACCGTCCAAACGCTGTGAAATGATCCTAGCATTTTTTTTTTAATTTCTAGCGTACTTTTTTGTCGTGATCGGTGAGCATATGCTATATTCAGACGCCAATTAGTAGGCATCTACTACTTATTTAGGATAAGCGGCGACGCAGGTGTGGTGAAGTGGAAGGTCGGTCTCTCTCTCTGTCCTCTCTTTTTTTTTCCCTAGGGACGGCCGAGCGGTTATAGGCGCTTCAGTCCGGAACCGCGCTGCTACTTCTGTCGCCGGTTCTAGGCGCTCAGTCCGGAACCGCGCGACTGCTACGGTCGCAGGTTCGAATCCTGACTCGGGCATGGATGTGTGTGATGTCCTTACGTTAGTTAGGTTTAAGTGGTTCTAAGTTCTGGGGGACTGATGACCACAGATGTTAAGTCCCATAGTGCTCAGAGCCATTTTACTACGGTCGCATGTTCGAATGCTGCCTCGGGCATAGATGTGTGTGATGTCCTTAGGTTTAAGTAGTTCTTAGTCTAGGGGAATGATGACCTCAGATGTTAAGTGACATAGTGCTTAGAGCCATTTGAACCTTTTTTATCTTTATTTTTTTATCCGCTGCTCAACAGTAATGAAAAATTACTGACAGGACAAAAGAGTCGCTCGACGGTTGACGTCCAACGTAGATCAGAAGATGACACCAGTACATAATAGGCACCCGGACTACTACCACAATTTTTTCGGTAGATCCTGCCGTATAGAAGTGTTGGAGAAAGGTTTACCGTGTCGGAAGGACTCGCCGCAAGTTACGGTATTTTGTCGGAGAAAAAGAACAGAAGGAAGGGTGAGAAGGAGCGAGGACAGGTTGGGTGAGCGAGCGATTTCTTTCACCGGCCGGAATCTGCGATGAGGTGCGCCGTCCGGCCGGAGTATGTGGAACGTTGAACGTCGGCTGGAGCTGCGGTCGGCCCGCCCGGACAATTTCCCCGGAGACGTCGCGTGGCAAGCGGGTCAGCCGAAGCCCGCCGCGCCGCGCCGCGCCGCGGCGCTTAAACTGCTTGCCCCGCCTTTGTACGGTTTCCTCCGGCCGAGCTGCGCCGAAGCGGAGCAGCGCGAATTTTGGAACTACTCCGCATCATGAAGTAGTGTGCGGCGAGCTTGTTTCGTCATCCAGCGGACTCACAAGGGGACCCTTTGAACTTCCCTTCACTGACCTGATTCGTACTGACAGGCTGTGTAGGGAACCACTACGACTTCAGCTTAGGGCAAACAGGAAGACGCAGCTCTCAACCGTTTTCGAGAAAATTGAGTCTGAAAATTTTTGGCGCGTTTACATACTTACGGTCGCTAGTATTCAAGGAGTCCGCAGGCATGCGACTAAGCGCATGGTTTTATAAGCACAAAGTCTCAGGATGAAAATTTGCGCCGATGCTTCTTTCTATTCATTCCCACGTAATTCTAACTACAGATTTACACTGAAGAGCCAAAGAAACTTGTACTCCTTCCTAAGTTCGTATAGGGCCCCCGCGAGCACGTTAAGTGCCGCAAAACGAAATGGCATGGACCCGACTAAGGTCTGAAGTAGTACTGAGGGGAATTGACACCATGAATCCTGCAGGGTTGTTCATAAATCAGGAGGAGTACGAGGGGGTGGAGATCTCTTCTGAACAGCACATTGCAAGCCGTCCCAGATATGCTGAACAATGTTCATGACTGGGGAGTTGGGTGGCCAGCGGAAGTGTTTACACTCAGAACAGTGTTCTTGGAGCCACTCCGTAGCAATTCTGGAACTTTGGGGTGCCGCATTGTCCCATTGGAAATGCCCAAGTCCGTCGGAAGGCACAATGGACATCAGTGGATGCAGATGATCAGACAGGATGCTTACGTACGTGTCATCTGTCAGACTCATATAGACGTATCAGGGATCCCACGTCACTCCAACTGCACACGTCCTACACCATTACAGAGCTTCCGCCAGCTTGAACAGTCCCCTGCAGACATGCAGGGTCCACGGATTCATGAGGTTGTCTCCATACTCATAAACGTCCATCTGCTCGATACAATTTGAAACGAGACTCGTCCGACCAGGCAACGTGTTTTCATTCGTCAACAGTCCAGTGTCGGTGCTGATGGGCACAGACGAGGCGTAAAGCTTTGTGTCGTGCAGTCATCAAGGGTACACGAGTGGGCCTTCGGTTCTGGAAGCCCATATTGCTGATATTTCGTTGAATGGTTCGCACGCTGACAGTTGTCAGCCCAGCATTGAAATCCGTATCAATTTGCGGAAGGGTTGCTCTTCTGTCACGTTGAACGATTCTCTTTAGTCGTTGTTGATCCCGTTCTAGCTGGGTCCTTTTCCGGCCGCAGCATAGTCGGAGATATCATATTTTACCGGATTCCTGGCATTCACGGTACTCTACTCTCGTGAAATGGTCGTACGTCCTCAGCTCCTGGTCGTGCGGTAGCGTTTTCGCTTCCCGCGCCTGGGTTCCCGGGTCCGATTCCTGGCGGGGTCAGGGATTTTCTCTGCCTCGTGATGACTGGGTGTTGTCCTTAGGTTAGTTAGGTTTAAGCAGTTCTAAATTCTAGGGGACCAATGACCATAGATGTTAAGTCTCATAGTGCTCAGAGCCATTTGAACCGGCCGGCAACGGTGGTCTCGCGGTTCTAGGCGCGCAGTCCGGAACCGTGCGACTGCTACGGTCGCAGGTTCAAATCCTGCCTCGGGCATGGATATGTGTGATGTCCTTAGGTTAGTTAGGTTTAAGTAGTTCTAAGTTCTAGGGGACTAATGACCACAGCAGTTGAGTGCCATAGTGCTCAGAGCCATTTGAACCATTTGAACCAAATGGTCGTACTGGAAGGTCTCCACGTCATCGCTACCTTGGAGATGCTATGTTTCGTGCACCGATGATAACACCACGTTCAAACTCTCATAAATCTTGATCACCTGCCATTATAGCAGCAGTAAGCAATCTAACATCTGCACTAGACCCTTGGTGTATTATATAGGTGTTGGCAACTGCAGCGCCATATTCTACCTGTTACATATCTCTGTATTTGAATACGCATGCCTATACCAATTTCTTTGGCGCTTCAGTGTATTATGACGGTGTAAATTGTCAGTATTTAATAACTCATTTAGCAATTTGTTAATCTTTATCCAGTGAAAAAGAGACACATTTTTTCGCAAGGACACTGCAAATAAAAAAAAGTTACACAACAACTTCGTATGGAATCAGTATAGTCATTTTATTTATATCACCGTGTCTACATTTGCAACAAGTATAATATGAAACCTATTGAGTACGTACTAATCTGGATGATACTGATCACAGATACATGGCAAACAATAGTAATTGCGACATAGAGCACATGTAATGAGCGCCGAATCTATAAATGTGCATGGTTTGTTCCATGTGGGTATTGCAAAACAACTTGGTGTGCATTCAGAAATTGTTCTCAGTCATCACAGAATTTCGTGGCGTATCACGCGTATCTGTTGTCAGAATTACGTGCGAATGAAAAAAAAAAAAAATGTACCAGCAGAGACGTCCGATTCATAGACACCGCGCTTATGAAATTAAGCCCGCGTGTTAGTGACCAGACAAAGTACGCTACATAGCATACCAAAAATTTCCAAACTCTATTTCCTCGACGACGGTTGAGAGCTGCGTCTTCCTATCTACGTATGTTGATGTCATAGTCGTGCCCTACACAACCTGTCAATATGGGTCAAATCGGTAAGGGAAGTTTGTACAGTCCCCTTGTTCAGTAGCCCTCTTTACACCCGAGCGAATGGAAGCGAACACACGAGTGTGTGCTTTCGCAGACAAATAGTGAATGTTCATTGCAGTTCGCTTGTACACACATCAAAAAAAGTTGTGCATCACCTCGGTCCCGAGAGTTCCGGAATCTGTACAGAAAATTTCCGACCTTTTTTTTTTTTTCCTCGAGAAAACCACACATTGCATGTTGTACCACCATACAGCGAGACCTTCAGACGTGGTGGTTCAGATTGCTGTACACACCGGTACCTCTAATACCCAGTAGCACGTCCTCTTGCATTGATGCATGCCTTTATTTGTCGTGGTATACTATCCACAAGTTCATCAAGGCACTGTTGGTCTACATTGTCCCAATTTTCAATGGCAAATCGGCGTAGATCCCTCAGAGTGGTTGGTTCATCAAGCCACTGTTGGTCCACATTGCCCCAATCCTCAACGTCGATTCGGCGTAGATCCCTCAGAGTGGTTGGTGGGTCACGTCGCCCATAAGCAGCCCTTTTCAATCCATCCCACGCGTGTTCGATATTGTCCATTTCTGGAGAGCATGCCGTTCTCTCTAGTCGAGCGATGTCCTTATCCTGAAGGAGGTCATTCATAAGACGTGCACGATGGGGCCGCGAATTGTCGTCCCTCAAGACGAATGCCTCGCCAATATGGTACCAACATGGTTGCACTATCGGTCGGAGAATGGCATTCACGTATCGTACAGCCGTTACGGCGCCTTCTATGACCACCAGCGGCGTACGTCGGCCCCACATAATGCCAACCCAAAACAGCAGGGAACCTCCACCTTGGTGCACTCGCTGGACAGTGTGTCTAAGGCATTGAGCCTGATCGGGTTGCCTCCAAACACATCTCCGATGATTGTCTGGTTGAAGGCATATGCGACACTTATCGATGAAGAGAACGTGATGCCAATCATGAGCGTTCCGTTTTGTATGTTGCTGGGCCCATCTGTACCGCACTGCATGGTGTCGTGGTTGCAAAGATGGACCTCGCTATGGACTTCGGGAGTAAAGTTGCGCATCATGCAGCCTATTGCGCACAGATTCAGTCGTAACACGACGTCCTGTGGCTGCACGAAAAGCATTATTCAACATGGTGGCGTTGCTGTCAGGGTTCCTCCGAGCCATAATCCGTAGGTAGCGGTCATTCATAGCAGTAGTAGCCCTTGGCCGGCCTGAGCGAGGCATGACATCGATAGTTCCTGTTTCTCTTTATCTCCTCGATGTCCGAACAACATCGCTTTGGTTCATTCCGAGACGCCTAGACACTTCCCTTGTTGAGAGCCCTTCCTGGCATAAAGTAACAATGCGGACGCATCCGTGTACCTCCTTCCTGGTGGAATGACGAGCTGATTGGCTGCTCATGCATGGTTGTTTTCATCTTTGCGCGGGTTTAGTGACATCTCTGAACAGTCAAAGGGGCTGTGACTGTGATACAATATCCCCAGACAACGTCTGTCTTCAGGAGTTCTGGGAACCGGGATGATGCAAAACTTGTTTAGACGTGTGTATATGTGGACCAGCGTTTACACTAGACGAAACGGCAGATAACAGAAGATAACAAACATAGCCTATGAAGGCTGCTTTATCGTTTTCTTGACACTTATAATCGGCGCACTGGATATAATACTGTACAGTTATACCCGTGATTTAAAATTTCGATGTTCAGAGGGCGGCTATCTTGAATGGCGAACGCACTGTTTTTGGCGAAGAAAGCAAAACAGCGTAGAAAGAAAAACTATGTGTCTGAGTTTGTACGCGAACGTGAAGTGTGCGGAGGTAGTGCACTATAACCTGAGGAAAAGCTAGCATTTACACTCTGGTTATTAGCAACCGGCGACATTAACATTAGTCTTTGCTTCGCATTTCAATAGCTGTTATACATGGTGTCCCAGGAGGATCGGTCAATATGCAGGGATGTGACAGGAACGATGATCCGAAGCAAAAAAGTTTGGTAAACATGAGCTCTATAATGCATACTGAATATTTGACCATTCCTCGTGGTATTCCCTTTATATTGAATAGTATCTGGTGTCTGCAGTGACATACCCGAAACACTTCAAGAATTTTATCACACGAATAAGGAAGATAATGTCAATAAAATACGATTAATAAAATGTGAAATATGTACATCTTGTTACATAGATTATTCGATAAAATCTGCTATAAAGTTTTTAGGGGGCGTATAGCCTGATACCGGATAAATCATTTTTGAAAATGAACGCACTTCGTATGACACGATCGCAGTATAGGCACTTTTATTCTTACAAGATGACCGGTTTCAGCAGTCTAATGCTGCCATCATCTTGTATCTTATGGAGCTTGTTGTAAAATTGCGATGTCACATTACATTAAGTCAAAGCATAAAAGGCACTCCGGACGTATACATGTCTCGAGAAAAGTCCAGTTGATAAAATGCACTCAGGTGATAAAATCCTCATATCGTCTGTGCGTGTTGATGTGGAACATGTATGCACGATACGAAGATTTTATCAACTGTAATGAAGAGTATGGTTGTCAAGGAATAACTGCACATGGCGTATGATTTTTTGTTTCGTACAACTACGAGAGTGATGTAGCCACATCTTCGACACTGAACTTTCCTTTTGGAAGAGGGCGCCTCTCTTTGATGTACTGATGCACACTTTTTTTCTTTGTATTTTTTAAGTTTGGCTTGGAACGCGTCATGCTAGAATGGTATCGACTGTACGCCACTTTTTGTGCCACAGAGCATACATTTTCCGCGCTGTGGAAGGTAACTACGCACCAGCGTTGGCGGTGGAGGCCAACGCAGATCTGTGTCACGGTTCTTGCGGCCGGATGGTAGTGTGAACATCCTGCGGTGCAGAACAATGAGGTTCCTCATGAGTGAATCCACACGCGAAGGACTCTGGCCAGTCGCCGCGTACTAGATCGTATCCCGCTTCGTTTTAACCTCTTGAAGGCCGTCGCGGCAATTTTCTGATGCACACGATTTGTCTCCAGTCGTCAAATTACCTTCTGCAATTAATGTGCAAATTTTTAATCAGATCTTAAATTCCCGCAGATGAGGTCCTATCCAAGATCTTTAAAAAAATAAATAAATAAAATAAAATTCCGTTAAGCTTTCTTACCCTTAAAAGAAGTACTTTCACGTAAAATATTTCCATCACGGCGCCAATATACTTTTTTTGTTTGTGCAAGGAGAGTTTGGTAAGACTTTCTCGTGTAGCGTCATATGCAGAGAACTAGCTTGCGAGACTGGGACATGAGCAGGCCTAGGTCAAATTTGCATAGCATATTAACGGCTGCGGGCAGGCACACTTTAGCCAAATGCTGGGCTGGTCCACATATTCGATATGCAGCCAGTTAAAATGCGACAAATTTTGCCGAGTCCTGAAAAGATAGTCCCCGTACTGGACGGAATAAACGTCAGGGAAAATAAAAATAAGAGGAGGAAGAAGAAGGCAGAATTTGACAATATTAATGGCTAATCGCTTTTATATGTAACTTAAATATACGACTCTTCTTTTGTGTAGCATTCTGTACAAAAGTATTTCGTCGCAATGATCATCTTTAAATAGTCCGTCACGTAGACAAAAAGTGCTTTCGTGTACGTGACTACTACCCCTTTTATGTTATTTACAGATTAGTGGTTTGGGAAACCACTTCGAGAAACTGTGTTTAAGATTAGTCAACCTGTATGATTTTTATAATATCCGACGCTGTTCTAAAACTAAAGGTTTTTTCGCCGATAACGTTAAGGTTTTCCAGCTTCAGTTTTTCGCCCTCGTTCTTTCATTGACTACTGGAAGAAAATGCCTTTCGCATTGTGTTTTTTCGCTAAAGTATATGGCAGATAGTCAATCTCAGAGATAAATTTTCAGTAGCAGAATAGAGCTAAACAACTGAAGCAGATGGTGAAGTTGAGAACGTACAATAAATACAGATGTTGAAACTGATTTTTCAGATCCGGAGCACGTGGACACGAAACAATAAACATATAGAGACCAGAGCTAGTTATGTTATTATAAAACAACTTAACGTGAGAGTTAAGTGTTGGCGCGCCCTCGCACAAAAATGCGAGTTAATACGTGTACTACTATGGGAATGTTCATGCCTGACTATACTTAGAACGACAAGCTTATTTGTACTCTACTTCCTTGCGATACTACGATACAATCTTCCGCATTGAGATAGCAGCAGCGCCCTTTATCACAACACCAGGAAATATCATCGTGGATTGAATGTTCCAGAACGCATGTTCCTGGACGAAGGGCGATGACACAGCTATGAAATGCCAGACATTTTAACAAGAGTAAATAAAACTGAAATGTACAGCTGCCTAGGGCAGGTCACGTCACGAATGGATCAGTTTATTATAACAAAAGAGATTCATTTGATTCCCTGTACGATCATACTGATGCAGGTTTTCTTTGGTTCTCCTAAGCAGCGTAGATAGGTGACAAGTTATTACTGTAAGCAAGGCCTCCTGTCACCGCTCGCGCAAAACCGAATCTTTATTCTCGATGTCGAACCGACGCTAAAAACAGCGAGAAGCTGGAAAATGGGAGCGGGAAAGGGGGGAGGGGGAAGGGAGAGAAAGACGTTCACATAGGCGAAAGTGTTTAACAGCGTTCACCGTCTCTCTCAAACCCCTTTTCTTTAATTTATGAGGTTTCAATAAGACGCTCTGGTATCGCTAGTAAGAGGTATGGATTGAAGGTTATTCAGACCTGTGTTATTCTGTGTGGAAATTTTTTCTCTCTTGATATTGTCTTATCATGAAAACGTAAGTAATGTATAGAACACCACACTTTTTCACTATGCTTGATCCTGTTGGGATTGTTACGCCAGGCTCTGACACACACGGCCAGTTGCCTATGGCTTAACATGTAATCCCAATCTCAGAAGAACTTGGCATTTTTCATGTATAAATCGCGCTGATACAGATTAAACCCACCTGACTGGCAGCACAGATCGTGCGGCAATAGGTGATTGAATCATTAGCTGTGGATTTTTATCTAAGGTGCTGCCAAAGTTGTTAATGGAGGTGTCATGTTGTTTAATTTAAAGTCCAGCCACCCAGGTGCATTTTAACAACGTTTGGCACAATAAGTGTGGCAGTATGCCAAATATGTCCGTTTCACGGCTTACACCATTCACTTCAAAATGGTTACACAATCTAAACTGTGCAGTCACGATAAAGATAAATCCCAAGTTAGGACAGCCGATGCTTCAGATTATTGTCGTTCAGTAAATAACAGAAGACTGAGAAGGAAGCCTTGTTGCGTTCAAATGGTTCAAATGGCTCTGAGCACTTTGGGACTTAACAGCTGAGGTCATCAGTCCCCTAGAACTTCGAACTACTTAAACCTAACTAACCCAAGAACATCACAAATATCCATGCCCGAGGCAGGATTCGAACTACACTGAAGCGCATAGAACCTCTCGGACACGCCGGCCGGCCCCTAGTTGCGTGACAAATCTAAAGGTGAGGGGCACTGGCTGTGCTACTTATTCATGCCTGAGCCCAGACATACATGTCCTGTAAAAGTAATGCAAGATGCGTAGTTTACAGACACTCTTCTCGTTGTTACACATTTTTCATATCAGCTCCCGAAGTATTGTACCAAATGCTTTGTGTGCAGTCGGTGGAAACGTAGTATGATGGGCCAAGAAAACTTGCAAAATGGTGGAAATAATGATCCACTACTCTCCCCTCTGACCTGACCGGGCCTAGGGTATCGGATCCATTTTCTACTACAAGCGTGATTCGTACTTGTCTACACGATCACAGGGCGTGGTGTAGGATAAGGAAAGGAGGTGAAAACACAACTCTACTGAAATAATAGTCGACTACCGACTGTTTTAAAATTTGTAGTAATTTCAAAATTAAAGACATAATTAGGGTGTCGCAGCAATGCCTGGACACAACATTGCCAACTGCCTTGCCGCAGTGGTAACACCGGTTCCCGTCAGATCACCGAAGATAAGCGCTGTCGGGCTGGGCTAGCACTTGGATGGGTGACCATCCAGTCTGCCGTGCGCCGTTAGCAAGCGGGGTGCACTCAGCCCTTGTGAGGCAAACTGAAGAGCTACTTGATTGAGAAGTAGCGGCTCCGGTCTCTGAAACTGACATACGGCTGGAAGATCGGTATGCTGACCACATGCTCTTCCACATCCGCATCCGGTGACGCCTGTGGGCCGAAGATGACACGGCGGTCGGTCGGTACCGTTGGGCCTTTATGGTCTGATACGGAGGAGTTTAGTCGATCTGGAGGTAACGCTCGGTCAGTCAAGAAAAAACATTAGAAAAAAGTTACAAAAGGAAGAAATGAAACACATAATTAAGGATGAGCGGGAAACATCCCGTCTAATAATGGTATACGCCAGTAGACGAAACAGACTATCTTACGATTAGTGACCGCATGGAAGCGTCTGTGGTCCAGTTGCGATCGCAGTTACGAATGGCCATCACAATTTCGGATGGCCCGATTGTCGCAAATAGGGGGCAACGTTCTCCAGTTAACCAGTAGTATCAGATCGACCTCCTGACGAGTGTAGAACTCAACTATCTGCACATGGCGCCAGACGGTTGGATAGTGTGGTGCGGAGGCTGTTTGTAGCTTCTTTATTGCAGATGTCTGATCTGAGAGGCACAGAGCTCTACTTGTAAGGGATTATTTAACACATCGGATTTGGGAGAAAACGGCTGACTGGAGGGCTATACTTTTCATAGCTGACCTATGAGCAGGGTACAAAGTTAAGATAGGTTGGCAGACACTGGCTGCCTCTAATGGTTCGGTTCGCTTCTTTGACGTCTCTATAAGCTGTAATTACCCTAATCTAGATGTAGTGGTAATAATTTGCCACTCTTGGAGAATGTGGCACCACAAACTCCTCGTCTCTGTGGGAAGGTTTGGACGTCACAGGTACAGTTAGTACATATAGGAAAAATTTGTTTTATCGTATGGCCAAATTCGGTGTTATTTTTTGTCAAACTCAGTGAGATTTTTTTACCAAATTCGATGTTATTTTTTGAACTACTTAAACCTAACTAACCTAAGAACATCACACACATCCATATCCGAGGCAGGATTCGAACCTGCGACCGTAGCGGTCGCGCGGTTCCAGACAAGCGCCTAGAACCGCACGGCCACTCCAGCCGGCTAATTCGGTATTATTTTTTGCCAAATTTGTTGCTATTTTATACAAAATTTGGCGTTGTTTTTGTGCCAAAATCGATGTATGTTTGTCAAATTCTCTATTTTTAACAGAATTCGGTGCTATTTTTTGCAAAATTTGTGAGATTTTTGCCAAATTTCGTGATATTTTTACCAAATTTGGTGTTTTCTGCCAAATTTGATATTTTTTCGAATATGGTGACATTTTTTCCAATTTTGGCGCATTTTTTGTCAAATTCAGTGTTTTCTTAAATTCGGTGTTATCTTTTGCCGGATTCGGAGTTATTTTTTTCCAAATTTGGATTTATTTATGTGCTAAATTCGGAATTAACTTATGTGCCAAATTTGGAGTTATTTATTTTCCATTTTAGGTGCTGGTTTTTTGCCTATTTCGTGATTTCTTTTGATATCACATCATAGTTCATTACGTGACAAATGAACTGTCATTTTAAGATTATATACGTACCTCAGTGTATACGAAAACAGAACTGAAAATGAAATTTCAACAATTATAATAATCAGTTACCAACAATAATGAACTGTCGCCCTCAGTTTTATAAAAAAAGAAATTATACAGGAAAATGACAAATTTCGCGATGCTATTAAAAAATCACGTTATTGCTTAGCGTTACTGCTTTCGTGAAATTTTCCTGTCCCTAACCATTAACGGTGCCTCTTCCTTATATGAACGGTCGTCATTTAATGACATAGTGGGACAAGCCACGCTAAACGAATTACGGAGTAGGTTCAGATCGACTTGAGTTCGCCGGTGGCCCCAATTTTGGAATTCTAACTCGCTGGTTCCCGGCGATAAACTGTTTCGCACGGAGCGTCGCGTACAGCGCCGGCGAAACTTCTGCAATCGCGTTACGAGCGCGCACACACGGCGCTATCCTGTTCTCCAAATTGCTGCTCTCTCTGCCCCCGACGGGGCCTCGTTAGCCTACGTGGCGCCAAAGGAGAAACGGCGTCGGCCCGAACTAGATGCTAAACGAGCGCGAGCGCGCACTTTCGGCAGCTAGGTCTCGCCTCACTGACGTCGTCATTACAGCCAGCCAGCCGCTTTGAATGTCCCACTTGCAGCAGTTGATCGTCCGACGAGATGTAATGGAGCCGGATGCACGCAACAATAAGGAGAGACGTGTACGCATGAACTACTAAAAGAACGGTCGAAAACCGAATAGAAGAACAGAAGGGCAACTGTAGAATGGGAGAAAGTGACAGATCAGTTGTTGGGTAATATGCTTTGCAACGTGAAGACAACTGGATTCCATTTGGTAAGATTCAGACACTGGCAGTTATTAAAGGCTACACAGAGGGGGCATGGAGATTGCCAGATATCCCAGTAATTTTAATCAGAAGGAGAAGGGAGCGAAACTAAATAGTCTCTCGATTTCGACGCTGAAGAAGATGTGTACCAGTTTTCGTCCATGGGACGATAGCAACTGACAATTGTCAATAGCGCTTGAGTTTTCAAAATATGTGACGTCACGTCTTATGCGCGGGAGCACGCGGAAGCCGAATTTTATTCCAGTTAGAAGAGAGCCATGGATCTTCGAGAGAGCTACAATCTTCACTGAAGATATCCGTCACAGAAGGGAGGAAACACTGGGACTCAAGAAGAAATTTATCCGACCGTGGCCTAATAGCATGGAGTATTTTCAAAAGTGTAACATTTCCGGCCGTGAAAGTTTATATTTCACAGTTATCACTCAACATCGGACTCTGTTCATGCTCTTTATGTGCCTTAGCAGTCCTGGTAACAAGACTAAACACGAACGACACTAATGCACCTATCCATCACAAAGATGGTTCAGATGGCTCTGATCACTATGGGATAGCTCAAATGGCGTTGAGCACTATGGGACTTAACATCGGAGGTCATTAGTCGCCTAGAACTTAGAACTACTTAAACCTAACTAACCTAAGGACATCACACACATCCATGCCCCAGGCAGGTATGGAACATGCGACCGTAGCAGTCGCGCGGTCCCGGAATGCAGCTCCTAGAACCTCTCGGCCACAGCGGCGGGCTCGTCACAAATCAGTTACATACTCGCCAATGGCGTGTACGCCTACGAAGATAGATTGATATCCGCACATATATTATGAATGCTTCACATTTTTTCAGGCAAATTTAGTTTCAAACAAGTAAAAAAATACAGTTTGCACCGAGCATAAAAATGTTTCGTCAAACTTCGTAGCTACTTACGTATGCCATGTTCCATGTTCACAATCAAATTTATTTACTTTAAAATAACAATAATTTCTAACTTTTACGACAGACTGCATTGTGTTACCAAAGAACAAGAAATATTACAACTAACGCGATTCGAACCTATGCGCACGAGAATTGACTGTGTTGAAAACGTGGGAAAAGTACCACATGCTTATCATCTTAGATAGTAAGTTCTTTCTTCATCAGGTATATCAGCAGAGTATTAAAATCACAAATTCTTCGATTTCCCGAAAACGGTCTGCGTGCAGACCAGATACGTATATAAATTATCCTCAGTTCGAAGAGTTCTAACGATTCCGGCTGGTGCGAAACTTGATTTTAAACTTTGATATTTTTCGAAACCACAGGTGGGACCTAAACACGTACGCAAATATTACTTTGTGGCAACCCCCCGTAGGAGCATTCCCGAAGATGGCCTTGCGCGAGGGTTGTTCAAGGCGTATCGAACCTTGTTCATCCCCTCGTAAACCAAAGAATCGTGGGAAACGTTCTTCGATGGAGATGCGGTGGGAGACATTCCTGCGCAGTCGTAATTCTTTTTTCCCCGCCAGCAGGAAGCGCCAGTCATTGGCAGCCGACCTGTGAGTGAGGACATGTACTGAGCACTTGTAGGATTCCGGTAATTTGTAAAATGGTGGAAAAACTGAGCAACGATATTGCATCAGATTACGCCAAAAACTTGGCGATGCCCAAGATTCAACAGGTTTGCGCAGACGAATCAAAAGCATCTTACGGATAAAGGACTGGTACAGCAGCTTCAAAGGCGGCCACACATCAGTGGTCAGAAAACCGCGTTTAGGCAGACCCTCAAGAAATGGCAGTGTCATTGATCTAAGTAGGGTCCAAGGCCAATTCATCAATACCAAGAAATCCTTCGTCCCCTTCGTGATTCTGTGCGGCGCAAACGACCAAATCCGTGGGCAGAAAAACTTGGCAGCAGCATTATGATAACGCACTTACCCATTCTGTGCATTTGATTCAAAATTTCCTCACCAAACACAACATTCCTCAGGCTCTCCATCCCCCACATTACGCATCTCCGCGTAAATTTTAGCTGTTTCCAAACTTGAAAATGTCCCTGAAAGGAACACGGTTTGTGTCAAGATAAAACGTTATACGGAATGCAGCAGCCCGGCTGACCACCATATCAAAAGACGCGTTCCGGAAGTGTTTCCAACAATGACGGAAGCGCTAGGAAAAGTATGTGCATTAACCGAGAGACATCTTGGAAGGAATTTGGGATTCTGTACGTCCAAGTTATTAATCGAATTATGGCGAACCAGAGATTCGATAATTTTTTAACACTCCCAAAGCACTTGTCCCAGGCTGATGAACTGGGTACACAGTCAGTTCGGTACATTTCAAGTGTATTTGGACTGACTGGTGGACATGGTAACGCTTGGAGTGTTTTGCCGCTGCTGCTACGGCATTGGCAGAATGGCGTGATGAGGCAGAGGTTGTCCTTGCTGAGTATCACACGGCCGCTTCCGTCTCCCACAGTTGCCGAGGCTGATGACTGCCACGCGCCCTGTTTTCAGGGCCGCCGACACAGTTGTTACACCTTGCTTCTCGTGTTTCGTAACTCCTCACTGTCGAGTGTCACGGCCGCTTCGCGCAAGGCGTACTTACTTACCTGCAAGCTCTGCACAATACCGAGCAGGCGTTAAGTCTGAGGCGTGGTAGTCGCCATGCAGGGTCTTCAACATTCGCTCCATAACTATCGCTTCGAAGGCCGCCCGCTATTTCGCGTGGTAAGTTCCCTCGTGACAGGATGATAATCAACCCCTTGAAACAGCACGCTTGTCCGTTTGCAGATGGGGTGGAACGATACCAGGCAGTCTTGTTATCCGCAACATAAGTCATGGCACTGAAGTGATATGTATATGCAAATTGACGCAGTAAGATTCATGGACCTGGAGACATAGCAGAACGGCATTTGGAAGTGCCCACGACGACACCGTGAATGAAGTTCGCCGAGTTGTTAGTGTTTCAAAACGGACTGTCCAAAGTGGCTACAAGGAATAGTGTTTCACTCGCAGTCATGTAATACGGCAATAGGTTTTCGTAAGAAAATGCTAACCAACAGGGATTTGGAACGAATGCCACCCCTTGTCAGTGACAATCGATTTCGAACCCGACAGGAGCTGCCGCTATTGGGAATTCACGCCCATCTCAAACAGTTTCCGAGCGAACACTGAAGAGCGAACTGCATGTAGTCAACATTTGGAGTCGGGATACCTCGCAAAAGGACACTGGTCGCAGCGGCACGTAAAGTAGGACGTTGTCAAGTAACAAAATAACTCAGAGGCTTGACATCTGACTGGAGGAGAGTAGTGTGGTGCGTTGTGTCGCGATTTTGCCTCTTTTCAAATTATGCAAGTCCTTGAGCGCACCGACGGCTCAGAGAATCGTTTGACCTCCAGTGTGTGGGTTCAAATGGTTCAGAGCAGTATGGGAATTAGCATCTGAGGTCATCAGTCCCCTAGAACTTAGAACTACTTAAACCTAACGAACCTAAGGATATCACACACATCCATGCCCGAGGCAGGATTCGAACCTGCGACCGTAGCGGTCGCGCGGTTCCAGACTGGAACGCCTAGAACCGCTCGGCCACAATGGCCAGCCCAGTGTGTGGGGGTTGTAGTTCAAGCCCGAGGTAATTGTGCGATGTTTTGGGGATGCTCTTCGTACCATGACGTGGGTTCAAACATTTAGGTTACGGGGAATATGAACCAGAACCTACACTCCTGGAAATTGAAATAAGAACACCGTGAATTCATTTTTCCAGGAAGGGGAAAGTTTATTGACACATTCCTGGGGTCAGATACATCACATGATCACACTGACAGAACCACAGGCACATAGACACAGGCAACAGAGCATGCACAATGTCGGCACCAGTACAGTGTA
This sequence comes from Schistocerca gregaria, assembly GCF_023897955.1. NCBI lineage: Eukaryota > Metazoa > Arthropoda > Insecta > Orthoptera > Acrididae > Schistocerca > Schistocerca gregaria. The sequence goes on from NC_064921.1 coordinate 162,604,313, forward strand.
TATCCACCTTTCGCAGCAATGCAGGCTGTTATTCTCCCATGGAGACGATCGTAGAGATGCTGGATGTAGTCCTGTGGAACGGCTTGCCATGCCATTTCCACCTGGCGCCTCAGTTGGACCAGCGTTCGTGCTGGACGTGCAGACCGCGTGAGACGACGCTTCATCCAGTCCCAAACATGCTCAATGGGGGACAGATCCGGAGATCTTGCTGGCCAGGGTAGTTGACTTACACCTTCTAGAGCACGTTGGGTGGCACGGGATACATTGGGACGTGCATTGTCCTGTTGGAACAGCAAGTTCCCTTGCCGGTTTAGGAATGGCAGAACGATGGGTTCGATGACGGTTTGGATGTACCGTGCACTATTCAGTGTCCTCTCGACGATCACCAGAGGTGTACGGCCAGTGTAGGAGATCGCTCCCCACACCATGATGCCGGGTGTTGGCCCTGTGTGCCTCGGTCGTATGCAGTCCTGATTGTGGCGCTCACCTGCACGGCGCCAAACACGCATACGACCATCATTGGCACCAAGGCAGAAGCGACTCTCATCGCTGAAGACGACACGCCTCCATTCGTCCCTCCATTCACGCCTGTCGCGACACCACTGGAGGCGGGCTGCACGATGTTGGGGCGTGAGCGGAAGACGGCCTAACGGTGTGCGGGACCGTAGCCCAGGTTCATGGAGACGGTTGCGAATGGTCCTCGCCGATACCCCAGGAGCAACAGTGTCCCTAATTTGCTGGGAAGTGGCGGTGCGGTCCCCTACGGCACTGCGTAGGATCCTACGGTCTTGGCGTGCATCTGTGCGTCGCTGCGGTCCGGTCCCAGGTCGACGGGCACGTGCACCTTCCGCCGACCACTGGCGACAACATCGATGTACTGTGGAGACCTCACGCCCCACGTGTTGAGCAATTCGGCGGTACGTCCACCCGGCCTCCCGCATGCCCACTATACGCCCTCGCTCAAAGTCCGTCAACTGCACATACGGTTCACGTCCACGCTGTCGCGGCATGCTACCAGTGTTAAAGACTGCGATGGAGCTCCGTATGCCACGGCAAAGTGTCTGACACTGACGGCGGCGGTGCACAAATGCTGCGCAGCTAGCGCCATTCGACGGCCAACACCGCGGTTCCTGGTGTGTCCGCTGTGCCGTGCGTGTGATCATTGCTTGTACAGCCGTCTCGCAGTGTCCGGAGCAAGTATGGTGGGTCTGACACACCGGAGTCAATGTGTTCTTTTTTCCATTTCCAGGAGTGTATATCAACATTTTCAGTGATCAAATGTTGCCCTGGGTGAGTATGTTGTGAGCATTACCGTCATCAAACTATGCGGCTGGTCCCGGTGGAGGTTCGAGTCCTCCCTCGGGCATGGGTGTGTGTGTCTGACCTTAGGATAATTTCGGTTAAGTAGGGACTGATGACCTTAGCAGTTAAGTCCCATTAGATTTCACACATATTTGAACATTTTTTTGTACCGTCATCAAAGACGGCAACAGTCGTGTTAACATCGCATACGTTCCTGATTTGACAAACACTCAGGTAGCGTATTGCACCACAACTGGCCCGCTAAGTCACCCGATCGTAATCCTGAAGAATACGCATGCTCCCAGATATTTAATGGCTGCTGACTGCTACCAGTGATTTTTTGGCAATCGTGTAATCGTACCGTAAAAAGTCTTCCCGTTTGTTTATGCGCAATGCATTATACGTTTCTTTATATGTAGAGTCAGTCGCTAACCCCTGTAGCAAGCGTCGGTAATTTTGCAGGTCTTTCTTAATTTCGCTAAAATTTTGTAGCATTTTGACTTGGCTGTATACAACAGTATGGTCCACGAACATCATCATAGGGCTTATCGACTAGGTCATTTATTTATACAGGGCGGTCAGCAATAATAAGCTCGTAAAGTTGGTAGATTGTACTGAGAAATAATTGTCAATAAAAAATTTCGATACGTTGCGCTGTTTCCGAGTTAATCAGCGTGTACGTTAGCCAATCAGGACTTTGCGTGCTCAAATTCAAGCAGCTGACAAGATACAATTAGTGTCAGTTGTTTTCATAGCGAACATGATAGCGCATGAGACTGCTCATCCTCTGGCTGGGGTTCGATCCTTTCTATCGTCCCATGTCCAATTTTTACGTCGGTTACTCGTTAGATTTTAATAAAACAAACGAACACGTTTGCCGACAGCGTCTGTGACGGGCCGCTTGAATTTGCGCGCGCGACAGCCTGATCGGCCAACTTCAATGCTACTTAACACGGACACGGAGAAACGTATCGAATTTTTTTTCTTAACTATTATTTGTCGCCACAACCAACCCTGCAATACTCTTACAAAATTTAATTCCGTTTTTAAGCACCATATATGCATTCCGAATAGTAATGAATATTTATTTTGGATATCTATGGCAATACATATACAATGATTACAAAACTACTGCACGTCAACATTTAAGCACAGCTCTCCAGCATAAAATACCACAAATGAGAACAGCTGTATATGGATATCAACGTCTTTTATGTATTTTACAACATAACTCGTTACTGTGAGGAAATCTTCAAAAGGACCCTTCTAGGCACATGTGCGACATGTTGATACAACACGAGCAACTGTCTGTTGTTATGCAGTACGGTCACACGATCGTGATGAAGATTTGCCCAGCTTGTAGAGAGTGTCTGCACGTCGTCCATTGTCCGTTCGGGCGCGGTTCAAGGTAGTCCAAATTGCCCGAGGCTGGTCGAATCCAGGGGGTTTCTTCCGGACGCAAGGCAACTTCAGGCATTGTGGGGAACTGTTTTGTTCCCAGCAGCGTTTCAATTCATCGACGGTGTTGAATTCAGTTTCCATAAGAGTCCTGGCTGCGATGAGAGTGGGATGTCTTGATCTTAACGCTTCGAAGGGAATACGTCGTTCATATTGGAAAGTCGGTTTTATTCGCAGTCTTCTGGTATTCACGCAGTAGCGCGCTCTTCTGTCTGTTATCAGGAGGCGAAATGTGGCTCAAGATAGGTAGCGAGTGTGTGGGAATAGATCATATTGACCCACTAACAGTGCGCATGGCCTCGTTAAGTTGTATGTCTATCTTTTTTACGTGTGGACTGTTAAACCAGACGGGTACACAGTGCTCTGGTGCTGAGTGTACCATACCGAATGCTGATACCCGGAGAGTGCCTGATGACGATCCCCAACGGTGCAATATACGTATGATCGTCGGTCAAGAATGTACCTCTATGTCCTGTGTCTGATCTCAATGCCATCCACGAAGTTACAGTACAAATAGGAGAACTAACAGTAATTAATATAACACCTCCTTGGTGTACGCCTGAAACTACTTTCACGGCAAAAAGCGTCTCCCCATTAAAAATGACATGGTGTGTTCCACTTGCTAGTAACTATGCAGTGACAAAGCTGGTCTGATATTCCGTGCGTTCGTATTTTGTTTACAAGACCAGAAGTGTCGAACTGAAGTTAGGGAAGACGACATCAACTTGTTAGCTTCCGATAACAGTAGAAGACGCCGCGCGGGATTAGCCTAGCGGTCTTAGGCGCTGCAGCCATGGACTGTGCGGCTGGGCCCGGCGGAGGTTTCCTCCCTCGGGCATGGATGTGAGTGTTTGTCCTTAGGATAATTTAGGTTAAGTAGTGTGTAAGCTTAGGGACTGATGACCTTAGCAGTTAAGTCCCATAAGATTTCACACACATTTGAACAGAACAGTAGAAGACGCCACGGTCAAAACATAACTCTCGTCAATGAACGACAGCCAATAAGCGAACAACACCGCCCTGCCCCAATCCGCAAGTCTTAACAAACGACGACTCCATATTAGTCTTTATTTCTTAATTTCTTTCTTCCTTCTTCTTCTTCCCCCTCACCTCCTTTTTTCCGCCTCAACTATTGAACACAAAATTAGATGAAGATTTTGGCGCATTCGGTTACTGGTGGTGTACGCGAGAGCAGTACCGTCGCGGCTGGGGGAGATACACATACAGAGACGGCAGGAGAGCACAAAGTTGCGGTGAACGACCTAGCCCCGGCCCCCAGTGAGCGGGCGAGATAGGGCACGGCAGCAGGCAGCAGGCGTCGACTGCAGTGGGGCCAAACCTGTTTGTGCTGGGGGCGGCGGCGGCTGCGGCAGCGACGTCCGGCCTTGCACCCACGCCGCCACAACGGAAGGCAAGGCCGCCGCCGCCTCCGTCTGGGGCCTCCCGAACGGAAGCTTTCAGCATTTGTCATTTCCTGGTATTCTCATTCTTGAAGCAATCCTTAACCTACAAGACTGTAGTACGTATACGCAACTTGACAAACACGAAAACCTTGTTTCGGGAACCATTATTTTGCGACCACGATAAAATGCTGTTACCGGATGTTATTCAATCTGAGCAAGCAGTAAATGAAACCAAAGGAAAATTCGGAGTAGGTATTAAAATCCATGGAGAAGAAATAAAAACTTTAAGGTTCGCCGATGACATTGTAATTGTGTCAGAGACAGCAAAGGACTTGGAAGAGCAGTTGAACGGAATGGACAGTATCTTGAAAGGAGGATATAAGATAAACATGAACAAAAGCAAAACGAGGATAATGGAATGTAGTCGAATTAAGTCGGATGATGCTGAGGGAATTAGATTAGGAAATGAGATACTTAAAGTAGTAAAGGAGTTTTCTATTTGGAGAGCAAAATAACTGATGATGTTCGAAGTAGAGGGGATATAAAATGTAGACTGGCAGTGGCAAGAAAGCGTTTATGAAGAAGAGAAATTTGTTGACATCGAGTGTACATTTAAGTGTCAGGAAGTCGTTTATGAAAGTATTTGTATGGAGTGTAGCCATGTATGGAAGTGAAACATGGACGATAAATAGTCTGGACAAGAAGACAATAGAAGCTTTCGAAATGTGGTGCTACAGAAGAATGCTGAAGAGTAGATGGGTAGATCACATAACTAATGAGGAGGTATTGAATAGAATTGGGGAGAAGAGGAGTTTGTGGCACAACTTGACAAGAAGAAGCGACCGGTTGGTAGGACATGTTCTGACGCATCAGGGGATCACAAATTTAATATTGGAGGGGAGCGTGGACGGTAAAAATCGTAGAGGGAGACCGAGAGAAGAATACACTAAGCAGATTCAGAAGGATGTAGGTTGCAGTAAGTAGATGAAGCAGCTTGCACAGGATAGAGTAGCATGGAGAGCTGCATCAAACCAGTCTCAGGACTCAAGACCCTAAAAACAACCCGAAGTGTGTCAGTAAATCAGTTATTCGAATTTCATTACTATACACTGAGCTGACAGAAGTCATGGTATACCTTCTAATATCGTGTGGGACATCCTTTTGCCCGACGCTGTGCAGCAATTCGACGTGGCATGGACTCAAGTCGTTACAAAGCGATGCACAAATATTGGGCCATGCTGGCTCTACAACCATCCATAATAGCGGAAGTGTTAGTCGGTGCAGGATATCGTGCACGAAGTGACCTCGATTATGTCCCATAAATGTTCGATGGGATTCACGTCGGGCGGTCTGGCTGGCCAAATCATTCGTTCGAATTGTCTAGAATGTTCGTGAAACCAATAGTGCACAATTACGACCCGAGACATGGGGCTTTGTCATCCATATAAATTCCGTCATTGTTTGGTAACATGAAGTCCATGAATGGGTGCAAATGCTCTCAGTTGGTTCAGTTGGACTAGACGAACCCGTCCATTCCACGTAAACACAGCCCACACCATTAAGGAGACACCACCAGCTTGCACAGTGCCTTGTTGACAACTTGGGTCCATGACTTCGCGCTGTATTGCCTCATATCAACCGAAATCAGGACTTATCTGACCAGCCCACGGTTTTCCATTCGTCTACGGCCAAACCGATATGGTCACTAGCCCTGGAGGCGTGCTGCATGCGATGTCTTACTGTTACCAAAGGCACCCGCGTCGATCGTCTGTTGTAGCCCATTAACCCAAACTTTCGCCGCTCTGTCCTAACGGATACGTTCGCGGTACGTTCCACATTGATTTCTGCTGTTATTTCACGCAGCACTGCTTGTCTGTTAGGGCTGACAACTCTTCGCAAACGCCGCTGCTCTTGGTTAAATGAAGGCCGTCGGCCACTACGGTGTCTGGTGAGCCTGAAATATATTCTCGGCACACTCGTGAGATTGTGGGGCCGGCCGGAGTGGCCGTGCGGTTCTAGGCGCTACGGTCTGGAACCGAGCGACTGCTATGGTCGCAGGTTCGAATCCTGCCTCGGGCATGGATGTGTGTGATGTCTTTAGGTTAGTTAGGTTTAATTAGTTCTAAGTTCTAGGCGGCTGATGGCCACAGAAGTTAAGTTGCATAGTGCTCAGAGACATTTGAGATTGTGGCTCCCGGAATATTTAATCCCCCAACGATTTTCGAAATGTAATATCCCATGTGTCTAGCTCCAACTGCTATTCCGCGTTCGAAGTCTTGATTCCTGTAGTGCCACCACTATCAAGACGGACACCTTTTCACAGGAATCACGTGAGGACAAACTACACCGCCGCCAATGCATTGCCCATTTATACGTTGTGCACGCGATGCTACAGCCATATATGTACATGCATATCCCCATCACATGGCTTTCGTCACCTCTCACTTCTTCTTCTTCTTCTTCTTCTTTCAGTCTCAAGTATGACGGAGAAAAATTTGCATAGCCATGTTCGTAGTTTTCTCCGTCATACTTGAGATTCAAACATCCCCAAAAAAAGGAAGGAGTCGAAGATAATACCTATCTTGAAGCCTAGAAAGGACGAGAGAGATCCCAAGAGCTACAGAGCTATCTCTCTGCTGTGTGTGATGTACAAACTTCTACAGAAAAATCTCCTAAACCCACCTAGTAGGTGCAGCAATTCCCGTGGAGCAAGCTGGTTTCAGGTCGAAGAGGAGCTGCTGCGATCAAGTCCTGACACCAACCACGCATTTTGAACGTTGTTTTCTAGAACAAAAGAAAAAGACCGGTGTTTGATGCACATTACGATAACATTCTGTTTTATTTTAATTTTGGCACTTTTTCTAATGGGTTCTGTTTTGCATGTTTTTAGCCCTTCCACCACCCTACAGTCCGATTCAATTAATATTTTGTAAATCCGATTTGCATGTGATCGATCGGAACCAGCAGTTTGTGAGGGACTTCCATAGTCATTTGGATTCACTGAATTATCTATATAATCAGCATAGCTTGAAACTGCATTAAAGTGAATTTGAGTAAAAAGGCATCGTGTAATTGTGTCATAGGTCTCGTTTTACCCCATGGGGATGACGTCACAAACTAATAAAATAAAAATAGCAGCCTCAGCTGATACTCGGGCAATCGTAGTTACACTCTTCACACGATATCGACTATTGCACGTAGCAAACGGTGGCGGCCACGGATGTCCTCCCTATGTTCCCAGGATGGCGCTCTGTCCTCCTTTACTTAGGGTAAAGGTCGCCCTGCTGACTCACTAAAATCAAAACGTAAGTATAATACTTTAAATTCTACATTAATGTGCTTCGTACCCTCTTCACATGCCGTGTGCTTACAGAGTGTGTCTGAGACATAAAGAGGAAAGAAAAGGAGCCGTCATGTTGCTGTGTGGCCGGTAGATAACGCCAATTTAAAAGAAGCTGAAAATGTTCTGTAAAAATAAAATGTCTAAGGAAGGAAACCACCCGAGATAGTGCTGTAAAGCTAGAATTAATTTGGATGAAATGTACTTTAAATTAGTTAATTCAGTTCTTCAATAAACGTGGCTCTTAAACAAAAATAACCAGTATAATTATATTAATAGAGTGTCTGTTCCACAAGTTAGTAGAACTTTTTGTATGTGTGTGTGTGGAAGTGGGGGGGGGGGGGGGGGGGGTAAATATGAAAGAAGTGTCACTGCACAAAACTGAAAGAAAATCTTCGATAGTGATTGGTCCGTCCGGAAAAAAATATCTGTCGAGACACGGACCAGTCTCTTCTCCCATTCCCTTCTGGTTGTTACGTAGAAGCAGACACTACAGGCAATGCTGCTTGTGATTATCACGCATCCTGAAACATCCTTCCAGCACCAAGTTTCGATTAATGTCATAATCAACCCCCAAAACCTAACAGTACATTACACTTCAGTGCCCAGTGACGGATATAGGGTTGATTCTGAATTTACGTGCAAGTTTTCTGATGTGCATTTCTTTGGGTTCTTACTTATTTGTACAGTGTGTATCTAAGAGAAAAGTCAGACAAATACCGTTCAGGACTGACTCCTTTCCGTCTCGCGTTGGGACGAGGGAAAAGTTCTTAAGCTAGAACGGTTGCTAATACACTACTGGCAATTAAAATTGCTACACCACGAAGATGACGTGCTACAGACGCGAAATTTAATCGACAGAAAGAAGATGCTGTGACACGCAAATGATTAACTTTTCAGAGCATTCACACAAGGTTGGCGCTGGTGGCGACACCTACAACGTGCTGACATGAGGAAAGTTTCCAACCGATTTCTCATACACAAACAGCAGTTGACCGGCGTTGCCTGGTGAAACGTTGTTGTGACGCCTCGTGTAAGGAGGAGAAATGCGTACCACGTTTCCGACTTTGATAAAGGTCGGATTGTAGCCTATCGCGATTGCGGTTTATCGTATTGCGACACTACTGCTCGCGTTAGTCGAGATCCAATGACTACTAGCAGAGCCGGCCGGAGTGACCGAGCGGTTCTGGGCGCTACAGTCTGGAACCGCAAGACCGCTACGGTCACAGGTTCGAATCCTGCCTCGGGCATGGGTGTGTGTAATGTCCTTAGGTTAGTTAGGTTTAAGTAGTTGTAAGTTCTAGGGGACTGATGACCTTAGAAGTTAAGTCCCATAGTGCTCAGAGCCATTTGAACCATTTGAACTAGTAGCAGAATATGGAATCGGTGGGTTCAGGAGGGTAATACGGAACGCCGTGCTGGATCCCAACGGCCTCGTATCACTAGCAGTCGAGATGACAGGCATCTTATCCGCATGGCTGTAACGGATTGTGCAGCCACGTCCCGATCCCTGGGACAAGAGATGGGGACGTTTGCAAGACAACAACCATCTGCACGAGCAGTTCGATGACGTTTGCAGCAGCATGGACTATCAGCTCGGAGATAACGGTTACTCTTGACGCTGCATCACAGACAGGAACGCCTGCGATGATGTTCTCAACGACGAACCTGGGTGCACGAATGGCAAAACATCATTTTTTCGGATGAATACAGGTTCTGTTTACAGCACCATGATGGTCGCATCCGTGTTTGGCGACATCACGGTGAACGCACATTGAAAACGTGTATTCGTTATCGCCATACTGGCGTATCAGCCGGCGTGATGGTTTGGGGTTAGACGTCTCGGTCACCTCTTGTTCACATTGACGGCACTTTTGAACAGTGGACGTTACATTTCCCTGCGAAACCCTACATTTCAGCAGGATAATGCACGACCGCATGTAGCAGTACCTATACGGGCCTTTTTGAATACAGAAAATGTTCGACTGTTGCCCTGACCAGCACATTCTCCAGATCTCTCACCAATTGAAAACGTGTGGTCAATGGTGGCCGAGCAACTGGCTCGTCACAATACGCCAGCCACTACTCTTTATGAACTGTGGTATCGTGTTGAAGAAGCTGCATGGGCAGCTGTACCTGTACGCGCCATCCAAGCTATGTTTGAGTGAATACCCAGGCGTATCAAGGCCGTTATTACGGCCAGAGGTGGTTGTTCTGGGTACTGATTTCTCATGGTCTACGCACCCAAACTGCGTGTAAATGTAATCACATGTCAGTTTTAGTAGAATCTATGTGTCCAACGAATACCCGTTTATCATCTGCATTTCTTCTTGATGTAGCAATTTTAATGGCCAGTAGTGTATATTACAACTGATGAAAGGTTAACGAATTGAAAACTTTTGGGGTTTTGTAATTCGGAAGGTGATAAGTAGTCATGAGGAATAAACCGTTAGTGTGCAGTGATCGTCCTATCTGCTGAACTCCACCGTACTTGCTAAAACTATACAAGAACTTCCAAGATTCCAAAAAAGCGCCGTCCTTCCAGTATTGAAACGTATTCCAGTTCGTTTAGTGGGAACATAATACACCATTGTAAACGGTGGTTTGATTGCAGGCGTACTTCCAAGGCCTCAGTGCTGTCAGCCAGTCAAGGAGGATGGCAGGTGGGCGGATAACAAAAGTCCTCGCCTCCCAAGGCCAGCTGCTTCGCTTATTGCCGAGGCAACGCTTTCTGTGGATGCGACTCTTATGCGGGACGGCAAAAAAATCACGCGCGCCTAAACAAGCTTTTAAATATTACTGGCAAAGTGTGCATTAACCACCCTCCGATGATGACGTCGCGGTTATTAGAAACTCAGCTCTAGCTTTGTTGGACAGAGGTAGGAAACGAATTCTAAAATGATCAATGCGAAGAAACCATTCTAGCATTCATCTATAGTGTTTTAAAAAAGTTTCGGTAAATTTACATTTCGATGACAGGACGAGAAGCCGATTTCGCCCCTCCCCCCCCCCCCTCTCTCTCTCTCTCTCTCTCTCTCTCTCTCTCTCTCTCTCTCTCGAATGCAGGTCTGTTTTATGAACCAGTGCGAAAAAGCTGGAGTAACAACCGAAGGCAAGATGATTCTGCGAGGGCAATGATTTTTCGGAATTTATACGTGGTGTTTCGTTCTGACGTATCGAACACATTGGAATTTGTGAACAATATTTAGTAGGCGAAGGAAATATTAAATACTCTGTATCGAAAAGCTGGGCGACATGTGACCTGGTAATAAAATACTGGTCTCTTGTAAATTTTTTATGTGTGGAGTAGCTGACTGTTTTTGTGTACCGCTCTCCCTTTTTCTCTGTCCGTATTTCCGTTACCAGCTTCGCTCTCATTGTCTGTACCATACTGAACCCTCCCCCCTTGCTCTATGAAATGACTTGCGGAGTATACGGGGTGTCCCAGCTATCTTGCCCGCCCGAAATATCTCTGGAACAATAACAGCTATTGGAAAACGACTTTCACCGGTATCAATGTACGGCTGGGGCCCATGGATGTATACATTTGGAAACATTCTAAAACGAAAGCATATGTGTTTTTTAACACAAACTTATGTTTTTTAAATGGTCCGAAACGAATAACACGGTCCTGCATTAACGATTCTGTAACATATCTGTGTACCGCAACGTTAGTCACAAAGTTAACTTAGCTTATCTTTAATCCGTTACTAAAAAGACAATGCCGTTCAACGTTAAAACTTTACTGCATATCTAGCGCAAGTGACAGTTAATCATTCACTCGTAACAGTAAACTTCATGTTCATGGTTTTAGTGAAACGAGCAAGTGGACTAAAAGTTTCGGACCTCTTGATAAGTATGGAGGTGTGATTACACATGTCAATCACATCGCGATTACGGGCAGCATGGGGTTCACGCCTGAGCCTCAGGACGTGGGCTAGCAGCCTGTGTCGAGTGTTTCAAGCGTCAACTTCGCGTCTCAATATCTTGGGATGTAATGGGAATATTGCGATGCTATCAGCGCCATTGTGTATGTGCTTTGTCATGCTACGGATTGCCGAAGAAAAAATATAGGAGGTCCATTAAAAAAAAAAAAAAAAAAAAAAAACAAAAAAAAAACATAAGTTTGTGTTAAGAAATACATATGCTTTCGTTTTAGAATGTTTCCAAATACGTACATTCATGGGCCAGAGCCGTACATTGATACCGGTGAAAGTCGTTTTCCAATAGCTGTTATTGTTCCAGAGATATTTTGGGTAGACAAGATAGCTGGGACACCCTGTATATGTAGAAATAGGAATTCGTCTGCATTGCAGTTCGTTTATTCGTTAGGTAAAATCCCCGACTGCGGGAGAATTGTATGCGATCTGGCTGCCGGTAGGCGTTGACTAAAATGAGATTATAGAGTCACAAGTAAATATTTATGGTGACCCGCCAAGGTAGCCGAGAGCGCTAACGCGCTGCTTCCTGGACTCGGGTAGGCACGCCGGCCCCGGATCGAATCCGCCCGGCGGATTAACGATGAGGGCCGGTGTGCCGGCCAGCCTGGATGTGGTTTTTAGGCGGCTTTCCACATCCCGCTAGGTGAATACCGGGCTGGTCCCCACGTTCCGCCTCAGTTACACACGTCGCAGACATTTGAAACATGTCCGCACTATTTTACGATTTACACTAGACGCAGACAGTTGGGGTACACTGATTCCTCCCCGGGGCGTGTGGGGGGGTGTGTACTGGTGGCAGCAGGAAGGGCATCCGACCATCCCCAGCACTAACTTTGCCAAATCCGTTGTGACCACGCCGACCCTGCGATCGCTGCGGGACTACGGCGTCAGCGAAAGAAAGTAAATATTTATGGTATTAGTCAGTGGTGATTAAAGGCGTTACGTGATATTGAGCATGTACATATTTCTGTTACACTTGGAGGTGGGTGTGACGACGTTTCTCAGTAACTTTCAATTCGCGATTTGATGTGAATAGGTTTGAAGAGAAGTTTATGTAACTGGATGTGGGATGCGGAAGAATGAGAAATTTGTGTTAGAAATTGAGGTTGAGTCTTCATTTGGGATTAGGTAGTTAAGTGTGTGGTTTCCGTGAATATTTCATGGCTTGGGATGGAAAGTCCATTGAAAGTACGCTAACAAAGGACGTGGATTGTGTGGAGACAGAAGGAATCATCTTTGGCACGTAGCTCGGGTAGTCATTTTCACCGACGATAATTAATGTAAATAAAAAATCTGATCACTTTATTTTATTCTACCGGTAATTGCTTATTCTAAAGACAGCATTCTCTTTCCCCTTCCGAATATCTCTCGTAAAGCTAGATACTAGTAATTTACTTCAGATCGAAAACTGTAAGCGGAAAACCAGTGATGATCATGTACAAACGTGCATACATAGTTGTATTGCTTTAGAGGACGCTACGTAAATGATAATTTGAATGGGAATAAATGTCGACATTATATCTAATCTTCCCTCTGGTACAGTCTCAACATGTAAAGCAAAATGTTTCATTCTCCTGCGTCTGTTGGAATAAAGAAAGCCAATAACTTAGGACGGATCTGGTAAATATCACGTTTGTAGCTAGCCAGCTATTAATCATGATTCCAGTTGTAGAATGGGTTGCGGACCAGCTGTGAAGTTTTCGTTAATACGAGTTTTATTTGTCTTGAGAGCAAATAAAACCTGTATTCAAAAATGGTTCAAATGGTTCAAATGGCTCTGAGCACTATGGGACTTAACATCTGAGGTCATCAGTCCCCTAGAACTTAGAACTACTTAAACGTAACTAACCTAAGGACATCCATCCATGCCCGAGGCAGGATTCGAACCTGCGACCGTAGCGGTCACGCGGTTCTAGACTGAAGCGCCTAGAACCGGTCGGCCACATCGGCCGGCAAACCTACATTGAATAATCATATGACAACTCCACAGCTTGTCTATGTAATGTTTACGAAACTTAGTATTAGGCAATGTCGTCACATTAACTAATTCGTAAACAGTGTAGTAATTATCAGAGTTGCAGTAACTTCTTCCACCGAGCAGACGTGGAGACAGGAACACACTAATTTAGATTTATTTTCCCGTAAGGCGAAAAATATACACCTCCAGGTATTTGTTCGGGCTCTCACCATTATACTCCCCACCCTCTGCGTGTTGTAAAGATGCGTAAGGGCAAGTTTAAGCGTCAGAAATGGAGGAACCCCACTGACGGTGGTACAAAAGTGCCAGAACATCTCTTGGATAAAAGAGGAATAGAAACTTGTTCTACGGAATGATGTAAGGTTTCTTTTTCTTTAAATGCTTTATCTACAACTGTGTGATGGAACACAATGGCTTTGACTATATTCTGATGGACTCACAGGCAAGTCCGTCAACAGCTCCTGTTTCTCTCCAGTGACATCATCTTGATGCTGCGAGGAAACACGTGCTTTGTTATTTGCGGCAGTCGTTTCCTTATGCAGCGCAATCCGACCAGCGTGACTCACAAGCCCTCTTTCAGCTTTCAAGGTTCCGACGAATCCGATGACGTCCGCCGCCTATCAGCGGTCGGGTCACGCAGCGATCCCGTCGCCTTCTTGCTGTGGCCACTGCCTGCTGGACGCAAGCCCGAGTTCTGCTGTGGTGACGTCACGTGGTGGGAGGGGTTCTCTGCTCCCTCCACCGGGTCCCTACCCACTCTCTACACGCCCCTCCCTCCCCTATCCCACCCTACTTTGGAAGCAGTGACATAATCAGGCCCATTCAGCAAGTCCCAGGAAAGAAACCTTATAAAAAGAAGTACCGGCCGAGAGCAAGCGAGCGTTAGCTGCAACGCCGTGTAGCTTACTCAAAGGCGGCTTCTATCGGAGTGATCCGCCTTGCATGTGCGCATGACATCGCTCTTAAAGCGGCTACGTACGTCACTGAAAACTTGACAAGCAGGCATGTGCAAGCTCGTAGAAGTCGCTTCGCCTCCACGCAGTACCAGCACGCCCGTACAGTCATCAGTTTGTGCTCCGACTACATGGACTTGGACAACGACGATTTGCGCATTTTCTCTGGCTTTATTGTTGTGATGCGTTAAAAGAGGAAGGAGGAAAAAATGGGCTGTAATGAAACAAAAAACGTATTTGTGTATTAAATTACTCTGAAATCTGAAAATGTATCCTTCAAAAAAAATACTACACGGTCTGGCATAGAGGACCGCGCGATGCCATATGGCACCATTCCGATGCAGTACGAATGGACATGGTGTCAGCGCAGCACTCTCCCAATCATGGTCGGGTTTTCGGACACTGAATCCATACTTCTCACTGAAGTAGTTCCTCACTCTGCATCACGACCATGAATGGATCCCGTTCCAATGCTCCCATCAAGGAAAAATCCCGGTAATTCCAAGAATTTGACCGGGTCTTCCAACAAGTCGTTAAGACACGCTGCCCTCTTAGCAACGGACGCAACTGTAGATATAGCCACATGATTGGTATTAGTTGTAAGTAGGCTGTTTAGGTTTTTGTGTTGGTAACGCCAAGTAACGCTCTGAATGAAAATCACTGACTGTGCTGTGTGCAGTCTGTGGCTGGTTAGCATGGTTGGAATATTTGCTATTGTAGTGTTGGGCAGTTGGATGTGAACAGCGCGTCGCGTTGCGCAGCTGGAAGTGAGCCGCCAGCAGTGGCGGATGTGGGGAGAGAGATGGCAGAGTTTTGAGAG
The DNA here is from genome assembly GCF_023897955.1 of Schistocerca gregaria. Classification (NCBI taxonomy): domain Eukaryota; kingdom Metazoa; phylum Arthropoda; class Insecta; order Orthoptera; family Acrididae; genus Schistocerca; species Schistocerca gregaria. The sequence continues at coordinate 162,619,508 of NC_064921.1, forward strand.
CGGACGATCTGGACGTGTGTCCGTCAGAAAAAGGAAATTTGTTGTAAGACTGGATGTCATGAACTGATATATATATATATATATATATATATATATATATATATATATATATATATATATATTATGACTTTTGAACACTATTAAGGTAAATACATTGTTTGTTCTCTATCAAAATCTTTCATTTGCTAACTATGCCTATCAGTAGTTAGTGCCTTCAGTAGTTCGTATCTTTTATTAAGCTGGCAGTATTGGCGCTAGCTGTATTGCAGTAGTTTGAGTAACAAAGATTTTTGTGAGGTAAGGTATTCATTAAAGACAGAGGTTATTGTTAGTCAGGGCGATTCTTTTGTAGGGATTATTGAAAGTCAGATAGCGTTGCGCTTTAAAAAAAAAATGTGTGTCAGTTTACTGTTGATCAGAATAAGTAAAGAGAGAAATGTCTGAGTACGTTGAGTTTTGCTCAGCTGTTTGAAAATCAAATAACGTAAGAGGTTTATCAGCACAGTAATTTATAATTTTCCAAAGGGGACGTTTCAAAGTATCTCAGGACCAGTGGAGAGATATAGGGTGACCCAAAACTCCATTAACATTTGAAACCTCATTACTTCACGGAGTAATGTAGGCAGATAAGTTGAAATTGATACACATGCTCGAAACGATATGGGGTTTTATTGAAACCAGAAAAAAGCCCGACAAATGGCTCAAAAATGGTTCTGAGCACTTTGGGACTTAACATCTGTGGTCATCAGTCCCCTAGAACTTAGAACTACTTAAACCTAACTAACCTAAGGACATCACACACATCCATGCCCGAAGCAGGATTCGAACCTGCGACCGTAGCAGTCGCGCGGTTCCGGACTGAGCGCCTTAACCGTTAGACCACTGCGGCCGGCCGACAGATGGAATTTCATCTGATACAAAGGCAATAATTATATAACAGTGGATTTTTAGCAAAGACGATGTTGTTTATAACAAATGGTCAGCATGTCGGCCGTCATTCATCAGCGGTAACTGTAGTAGAGGGACACTGTTGTGAACCGAATTGCACACTATACCAGTAGGTATGATGAGAAACTGCCGTCGGAAGTTGTCTTTTAGCATCCTGAGGAGGTCGGACGATCGCGGTAGACTTTCGACTTTAGGTAACCCCACAACCAATAATTACATGGATTGAGGCCTGGTGACCTGGAAGGCGAAGTATGACGGAAGTGGCGGCTCAGCACGCGATTCACACCAAATGATGTGCGCATGACATCTGTCACACTTGTAGCAATAGGTGATGAAGCCCCAATTCTGCCTAGGCGCTTCAGTTTGGAACCGCGCGACCGCTAGGATCGCAGGTTCGAATCCTGCCTCGGGCATGGATGTGTGTGATGTCCTTAGGTTAGTTAGGTTTAAGTAGTTCTAAGTTCTAGGGAACTGATGACCTCAGATGTTAAGTCCTATAGTGCTCAGAGCTATTTGAACCCAATTCTGCAGTTACGGGTGTTCCCGATGGCTTGCTGTGCAGTGTCATTTACTGGCCGGTTTTTGCACTCGTTTTTGCTTGCAGTAAAATCCCGTGTCATTTCAGGCAGGTGCGTCATGTTTTACCACTCTGCCTACATTATTCTGTGAATTAGTGCATTTTCAAATGTTAACTTACTTTTGAGTCACCCTGTGTATTTGAACTTGGAATGTTTTTCTTGCTCTTTCTTGATGGTCTTACGGGAAATAGGAATATTAAGCCAAATGGTAAGTGAGTGGAAATATTAGAACTCGTGGTACGAATACTGACTTGATTTTTTTCTCTTCCGTTTAATTTTCCGGTTCTGTGATGCTCTTGAGAGAGCATACGGAGAAACATTGAGGAAATTTAGGAATTCTGTTGGGAAGTTTACCATTTCGTCAAGATTAATCATTGTATCAGTGGGTTTAAATCTATTTTCTTCCCCAGGTATCACATTCTGCGTTTATTTGTTTATGGAAGTGTGTCATTTTTTTCTTGCTGAAATCGTTCGCTGACATATTCTTTGTTTATGCACTTTCTGTTTGTAAGCGTTTTCGACGAGTTATTCCTCAGTCTTTAGCACGCTGCACAACTCACCGGTTAAAACGAATTTTTCGAAGTGCGAAACAATGCCGTATGTGCCGTATTCTAGAACATTCGAGGATATTGCAGAACATTCTAAAACGTCCGAGAATGTTCAGTAATGCTTGCTAGCATTATAGTACGATCTCGAGTTTCTTTCCCTTGAAGAATACACTGAAGCGAAAGAGACAGGAGGTATCCCGGTGATCACCACGATATGATGGCGACCACTTCAGACACTCACATCTCCACAACCGAAACATCTGTCACTGTACAACCACTGCATTGCATGACTGGCACTAGAAACAGGAACCAATGATTGGCAGTTGGTGGGTTGGGGTGTATCATCAGCTTCACCCGCAAACTATTTTATTTATGTATTTATTGTTAAAATTGCAGGCGTGTGGAACGGGGACGGGAAGAAATAATTATTGTTGACAGTAATCTACAGTTTGATTCTTATTAACGTTGAAATCCCTGATTCTTATTAACTTTGACATACAAGACGTAGAGACAAGTAATTTAATATAAGCCACGTGGGGCTGGAAATGTCGGGAAATACCCCAAAAGCAGATGACGAATGTTGAACATGTGACGTCACCAGATTACGTGTTTCACCGCACATTCAGCGACTGGGCTTGTCGATCCTACCCTCGCCAATAGGGGGCAGTGTTGCACATCGCTCCATTAGGCTACTCTGTTTTCGAACACCTTTTGTAAATGTGATTTGTTGTAAACTCAGAAGTCAAAAAATTACTATCCTTGCTGTAACCAAGCAAAAGCTGCTCTTGTTATGTGTTTCTCTCGTTTTGTCCCTCCTTTTTTGTTTACAGATTGTGTTTAGTAAAGAACACGTACGTCATTCACTGATAACGGTGCAATTCGGAAGCCTGTACTTATTTACTTGTGACGCAATATGGAAGGCTTTATTGTACTGTAGTTTGCAATAAACCAGCGGAGACCACGAGACCAGTGAATAAAATAATAAATCTTATCTTAGTATAAACACAGAAGTGTTGCAAAAAAACACTGCGTGCCAGATTCAAGACTCGAACCCTGAACTCCAAGCGCCAAACCCACGCCCTTAGACCCGTAACCACTCCTAATACTAAATTAGGATTGGGATGATCATGTGCGATAGACAGATTCGTTCCACGGCTGCACGTGCGGCGAGGTACGTCATCTGGTGACGTCACATGTTCAACATTAGTCATCCCGTACACTGTAGGAAATACTGCAACCAGCTACTCGTTGTTTTGAAATGATTTCACTGTGCCATTACTAGTTTCGGGCCTGAGCCAACGTTAGATGTTATTGTTGACTTGTTTGCAAGTTTTAGTTCTCTCTTCCTGAAAAGCCCTACTTTACATTTTATAAGATAAAGGTTTGATTGTTTGATTTTTATTCATTTTTTTATTTTTATTTGTTTATTTATTTACTGTTCATATTGATCAAATGGTTCAAATGGCTCTGAGCACTATGGGACTTAACTTCTAAGGTCATCAGTCCCCTAGAACTTATAACTACTTAAACCTAACTAACCTAAGGACAACACACACATCCTTGCCCGAGGCAGGATTCAAAACTGCGACCGTGGCAGTAGGTCACAGCGGGAGGCCATACTGATAAATTAACTGAACTAAATGCAATATTACGTATTTTGTTCAGTTCATCGATCAGCACGGACTGGAAAAGGAAATCAAACCTCTGTCTTATAATATGTAAAGGAAGGCTTTTCAGGAAGACATAAATGTAAAACTTGAAAAGAAGTCAGCGGTAACATCTGAAAATGGACTCAGGCTCCAAACTAGCAATGCTGCAGTGAAAACATTTCAAAACAACTTTTGGCTGGTTGCAGTATCTCCTACAATGTACTTTAAGAAAACAGCCGCGGTGTTACCAAATGACGATGAATAAACAATTTGTCTACCACTTCTGAGGTATTATCCAACATTTGGAGGTCGCATGTGTGTTAAATTACTTGGCTCCGCTTCATCTATGGCGCTTGGGAAGTTTTTAAACGTTAGTGAGAATCACCCTGTGCAGTGAATGTAGCTACATACTGATCAATCACAAAAACACTCTGGAGAGGTTGTAGGCCACAACGCTCATCCCCCCTCCCTGAAAGGAGATACCGGGGATGAAACATATTTAGGCTGGCCGATGTCGCCGAGCGGTTCTAGGTGCTTCAGTCTGGAACCGCACGACCGCTACGGGCGACCGAGCGAGGTGGCGCAGTGGTTAGACACTGGACTCGCATTCGGGAGGACGACGGTTCAATCACGCGTCCGGCCATCCTGATTTAGGTTTTCCGTGATTTCCCTAAATCGCTCCAGGCAAATGCCGGGATGGTTCCTTTCAAAGGGCACGGCCGACTTCCGTTCCCGTCCTTCCCTAATCCGACGAGACCGATGACCTCGCTGTCTGGTCTTCTTCCCCAAAAACAACAACGCTACGGTCGCAGGTTCGAATCCTGCCTCGGGCATGGATGTGTGTGATCTCCCTAGATTAGTTAGGTTTAAGTAGTTCTAAGTTCTAGGGGACAGATGACCTCAGATGTTAAGTCCCATAGTGCTCAGAGCCATTTGAACCATGAAACATATTTGGAAAATCATTCTAAATCATAAACACACTCTGACATCCTGCATAATCGGACCCCTGATCTACACCTGCTTGTCAAGCTAGTAGTTACTTGTGTTGGCACTACAGTTTCCCGCGCGTCGGCCCGAGGCCTCACTGCATTCTGCGTACGGGTGACACAGCGAGCGAGAGGTGGGGGGAACACTGTAGTAAGCTTTCAGGGCACGCGTGGAGGGGCAGAGGGGAGGGGGCAGCAGAACTGAGCGGCGGGAGGGGGACAGCTGGCACAGACTCGGCGACGGGGGAAATCCTTCAGTTGGCCCGGTGAGGACCTATTGTCAGTTGCGAAGCGTGCACCGTGGCGGGCAGCGAACCGCCGTTGGAACTGCGCGGTAGATAGCGCCGTTTGTTCACCGAGAGGTCGCTGCCGCGGCACTGTGCTCGTGTGTTCCTCAGTCGTCGTATCTGGCCGCTCTCTCTCTCTCGCGCGCGCGCGCTCGCTCGTACACAGAATTCGACAATCAGACAAGAGCGACGTTGACGAGTGGCAGCGACCTAAAAGTTTCTGCACGGCCACCAGTGTTTTCCTCGAGTGCAGTGTTTGTGCGTGTGTTTCCGAGTGTCGCCGGTGGATGTGTTGTGCGACCATGCAGATAAGCGGCGGCCTGCCAGAGCCGTGGTCGACGCAGTAGCTCACGCGTATCGGCAGTGTCAGTGATCGGACCGCGCCCACCCCGCCGGACATGGTGAAGGAGAACGGGCTGCCGCCCCCGCAGGCGGTGCGTAAGTGGGTGCCGCTGAGCAACTGCTTCCGCGACTCCGAGCTGGACATTTCTCGCAGCGGCGACGTCGTGGTGGGCGACGCCGGCGGCGCGGGCAACGGCGTCGCGGGCTCGGGAGCGGCGGTCGGCGTCGCGCAGAAGACCGCCACGCTGTCGGCCTTGGGCAAGCGCCTGCTCAAGGACAAGGTCCGCCCGAGGTACGCAGAGGTCGTGTCTGTGCTTGTCTCGTTGTTGTTGTTGTTGTTGTTGTGTTCGCTGAAAATCGACCTACCGATGCATATAAAGTGCGGGTCAACATAATTTGGTTTTGATGCCAAAGTGTGATGCTTCCACCCCTCCACGCCCTGAAAACTCAATTGAGGTGCTCTGTAGCATAGCCCGAAGTCGGCACTCATCGAGTTTAGGGGGACACCCATGAAATCGTTGATTTTTTTACCGATTATCGTCAATTTGACTATGCCGATCACGAATATTACATATTTTTCATCAGTTTTGAATCAGTTCAAATGGCTCTAAGCTCTATGGGACTTAACATTTGAGGTCATCAGTCCCCTCGACTTCGAACTACTTAAACCTAACTAACCTAAGGACATCACACACATCCATGCCCGATGCAGGATTCTAACCTGCGACCGTAGCTTTGAATCAGTAAAACAACATAATGTCATTTAATTTACCGTAGCAAATTCGGTCAAATCAGGGAAAACTCTAGTCATTACGAGTTAGTAGATCAAACGCACAGAACAAACACTGAACTACACTGTTATGTGACTTTAGTGTAAACTGAATGAGGCAATTTTATGCGAGTGCTTTGATGCGCTCCGATTTAGCTTCAATGATGTTTGCAAATAACATATTCGTGGTCCAGTCAAAAAATGAGAAAATATTTCTTTTTTTTTTCTCTGGATATATTAAAAAGTTTTTATCTGGGATGAAAATAAATATCTTAGAGATCAACATAGTCTAACTGATAAAAAAGTGAGAAAAATATTTTCGAAAATTTTACCCCGAAGTCTAAGTTAGGGTGGAAGGTGAAAATTTGGTTATAAGTTGGCAAAGTCAATAAATACGAATGCCAAATAAGCGTTGTGGTAACAGGTTGATCTGTCTCGCGATGTCTACGTTCGCGCCGTTTTGGACGTACAGGGTCATACGTGCAGGGGATTGGGCTTGGGTTATTGATATCATGTCCCCTCCACCCCCACCCCTCCCATAAAAAAACACGAATTAAGTAAAACCACTTATTTTTACATATAAAAATTTCCAAATTTGGCAGCTAGCTTTCCAAGAATGAAGTAGCAAATTGGAAGCTACATTTGACACAGGATACTTTTCAGCTACTTGTGCCATTATGGCGTGCGGCAGTGAATGGGCGCCTATTTATAAGCCGAAACATTCTAGACGATTCGTAAGTCCACATGTAGAACCAACAAACAGGAAGTCGAATAAGGGAAGACAGAAAGGGGAAGTGCACTCCACTGAAACTCGAACCTTCAGATCAGTCAGTCAGTCTTTCAGTCAAGTGGGTACCAAACGTTGTATTGCGACAGAGTATTAATCAAAGCTCCGATATAGTCCTGTCGACCAGGAGAATGTGCGTAAACGGTATGTAATAAGTAGCACTTGACCTACGGAACACAGGAAAGGCTTAACTTTCAGCGTGTGTCGTGTAGAGCTCCGATTGGGGAAGCCCATTGAGCGTTAATCGCAAAGCTTCCGGGTTCGAGGCCTGGTCTTGCCAATTTTTGTACCGGCAGTCCGTGTCCCCCGTCACTTTGTTGATTTGAAAGTAGTAAATATGTAGCGTGAATTTGTAGTTTCACAGGATAAATATAAATAGTCGGAACGGAAGAGTAAACCGATGATTGCTTCACTCGTGCAGAGGTATTACTAGATGATGATAATGATGATGATAATGATGATAATAATGATGATGATAATGATGATGATAATAATGATAATGATAACGATAATAATGATAATTATGATAATAATGATGATGATGGTGATAATAATAATAATAATAATAATAATAATAATAATAATAATAGACTGGTGGACGGTAATATCGCTGTACATAATAAACTCAGAACAGTGCTTTTACATGCCAGGAACATGTTCCATATAACAGTTTCGCACGTACTACGGTACAGAAACTGCCATGACAAGGGCCGAACTCGGGACCCTTGGCACGACGATCTAGATAAGACAGGTGCTCACGGTTACACTTTTCCTGTGTTCCGTAGATCATGTGGTACTTACTACGTACCGTTTACGCAGCGGATAGCACAAAGTATACCGGTGTTTTGGTTGATACTATTGATGTACGTTTTGTAACGAATGGATTCCGTGACAACTGGAGGTTTGAGTGTAAGAAAAGATCTAACAAAGGCTGACTTCTCGGATGTACAAGTAGTTTGAAACAGCTCAAGGAAACAGCAATTACACTCTCACACAAACGTTGTCTTCAGGCCTGTGTTCACAATCGTAGTGCTGAGTCAAATATTGATAATCCTGAGCACACAATTTCATTTTATAATGTGTACATTACTATTCAAAATCGTGTGAATTTCGTATTATTATAATTCTGAAATTAAATTGCACGACAGTTGTTCTTCTCAGACTTCGTGTAAAGGTTGCCCCCCTCCTCCCCCCGACCCCCTCTCCCTCAAATATTACTTGCTGTCAACACTGACAAAATAATGAAATGTTTTGACAACAGTAATTTGTTTACATCTCTACTTAGAACATAGTGTTAGCATAACATCCAAGAAATTGCATTTTTCCCACAATTGACAAAGTTACATAATGGATATTTACATCTGTCGTAGCTTATATGCGCTAGTCGTACATAATGCGCAAGAAAATACTCGTTGGAGATATGCCCATTGTATGAAGTTTTCTGAATTTAATTTGCAGTTTGTTTTATTACAAAAAGCGCGTTAAATGTGGCAAAGCGCGTTTCCAATGGCGCGAATGTATTCAGGCTTCACGACAGATCACTGTGTCTCCACGACTAAATTCACACGCGCATTCGTTGTCTTCGCGAACTCGCTACCATACTATCGCTTTCCAGCGTAACCTAGACCAATTGTTGTTATAGTCTTCAGTCCTGAGACTGTTTTGATGCAGCTCTCCATGCTACTCTATCCTGTGCAAGCTTCATCTCCCAGTACCTACTGCAACCTACATCCTTTTGAATCTGCTTAGTGTATTCATCTCTTGGTCTCCCTCTACGATTTTTAACCTCCAAGCTCCCCTCCAATACTAAATTGGCGAACCCTTCTTCTAATCAAGTTGTGCCACAAACTCCTCTTCGCCTCAATTCTTTTCAATACCTCTTCATTAGTTATGTGATCTACCCATCTAAATCTTCAGTATTCTTCTGTAGCACCACGTTTCGAAAGCTTCTATTCTCTTCTTGTCTAAAATATTTATCGTCCATGTTTCACTTCCATACATGGCTACACTCCATACAAATACTTTCAGAAACGACTTCCTGACATTCAAATCTATACTCGATGTTAACAAATTTCTCTTCTTAAGAAACGCTTTCCTTGCCATTGCCAGTCTACATTTTATATCCTCTCTACTTCGACCATCATCAGTTATTTTGCTCCCCAAATAGCAAAACTCCTTTACTACTTTAAGTGTCTCATTTCCTAATCTAATTCCAGCAGCATCACCCGACTTAATTCGACTACATTCCATTATCCTCGTTTTGCTTTTGTGATCATCTTATACCCTGCTTTCAAGACACTGTCCATTCCGTTTAACTGTTCTTCCAAGTCCTTTGCTAACAGAATTACAATGTCATCGGCGAACCTCAAAGTTTTTATTTCTTCTCCATGGATTTTAATTCCTACTCCGAATTTTTGTTTCCTTTACTGCTTGCTCAATATACAGATTGAATAGCAACGATACATATGCAAAATTTCGAAAACGGTGGTGGTCGACTATCTCTCTCTAGCCGGCTGTTTACTGGAAGTGAGTTCTGCTTTACAGTTCGCCCTCTGCCGTTGCGGCGGCTAGCCCTCCAGAAGACGGTCCGGCTGTAGTGTGACCACAAGAAACAGCCAAGTACCCCCGCGCCGCGCCGTGTGGCCATGTTTTTGGGTCTTGACCCTTAGTTACACATTCTATCCACGCGCCAGGATCGGCCGCGTTGAGTGTTTTTCCCTGTCCTCGCTTGCGGCCGGTCAGATAATGCTAGAATTTACCGCAAATGAAAGACGCTATCTCGCAGCACGGTTGGTCGCTGGGGTGGTCACCCTGGCGCGGTGGCGTTATAAAAGGACGGCCTGTCCGCTGCTGTTGAATAGCGCTCCTGTGTGCGCTTATCTCCAGCGGCAACATCACAGCTTAAACTCGGGGTGCGGTGTGAAGCACATGTTATAATTAAAAACAAGCATTTCGGGCAGGCTGTCGAGAAAGCCGCCGCGTTTGATATATATCGAAATTGAAGCATGGTTTTTTTCTGAATGGTTGGTTGTATCAGTTAACTTGTCTCATTTCCTATTACTTAATACGTAATTTGTTTTTACTGAAGAACACTGTTGTCGAAGACTTTCTCAGCAGGTGCAAATTTTGATTTCGATAGACTTTTCAGATTTCATAATTACACTGAATAAATTTGTATTTAACTCGTATATCACAAAAATTGTACTCTAAACGAGCTCCGGTTGTTTTGAGCAATCGGTATAGGCAACCCAGGGGAAAGGGAGTTAAAGTTCGGGAGAATGATGTAAAAACTCTCAGATTTGCTGATGGTTTGTAAATTTGTCCTAGGAAACAAGTGAGTTTGATCAGTTGAACGGAATGGATAGTTACAATAACTGCTACGAAAAGCGTTTTAAGCTGCACAGGAAGAACTTTTCACTATCGATGACCAGTTTCGGAGTGTTTGTCCTTATCAGATCAGTCATAAATGTAAGTCTTGCATCACAACTCATAAAAGTGGAAAATTGGCCGTGAAATCAGTGTGATAATAGATAACGTGATCTCCACATGTGTTCATCGCAAACTGTCAAGTTTTCGCTCTGGCAGCGCTGAGCACATTATTGATTTCATGGCCAATTTTCTACTTTTGTAAGTGGTATAACGCAAGACGTACACTTACAGCTGATTGGATAATGGACAGGCACTCCGTAACCGGTCATTAATAAATAAACGTTCTTCGTGTGCACCTTAACACCGTTTTTATAACTTTTATTCTAATCACAAAAAAGTTGCAGATCCATTTCTACCCCAACCTTCAGGAGCTAAGGAGGATGTTGGTGTCCACTTTAGCATCTCCACACACCTTCGGATGCTTTTGATGGATGCGATTGGACGTTTTACCTTTTGTAGTAACGAATTCAATCACAGAACGCTGTCGTATACGTACGTCAGAGTCGGCCATGTATTGATGTAGGACACTGTTACTAGAGTGGACTGTAGATGGTTTGCAGAAGTGCACCAGATTCGTTATTACTGCATTACCAAAGTAATGGAGGAGAGAGAAAAGGAGACTTTACCTTCTGACTGGCCTCGTATCTTCTAAAAATGATAAAGAATTTTAACATATAATACAAAATTGTTAGGAAATCGTTGCTGAAAATATTTGCCTGGAATGTAGTCTTCTATGGAAGTGAAGTGAAACGGGACAATGCACAGAGGAATAGAATGGAAGCTTTTGAAATGTAGTGATACAAAAGAATGTTGAAGATTCGTTGCATAGATCGAATAACTAATGAGGAGGTACTGCAATGAACTGAGAGAAAATTATGACACAATTTTACTAACAGAAGGAATTTGTTGATAGGATCCTGAGGCATCAAAGAATGGAAGACACCACCACCAACAACAACATTGATAGAAATGGCACTAAATTTTATATTGCTTTACGTATGAATGTTTTTTTTTCTTTGTGCAGTTAGGATAACAAGATTTGTACGGTATTTATTAATCTTTAACATTTGCTTTGATTCTCACCGGGCCGCGCGGGTTTAGCCGAGCGGTCTCAGGCGCTAGTCGTGGACTTTGCGGCTGGTCCCGGCGGAGGTTCGAGTCCTCCCTCGGGCATGGGTGTGTGTGTTTGTCCTTAGGATAATTTAGGTTAAGTAGTGTGTAAGCTTGGGGACTGATGACCTTAGCAATAAGTCCCATAAGATTTCACACACATTTGAACATTTCTCACCGGCTGTGCATGTATTAAAATGGACACAAGTGGAAGACATGAAGTTCTCAGTCGAAGGACGAATGAAGCTGGTTTTGAAGCATTAACTACTGCGGTATAGGATGACTGCAGAGATTTTGTTGAGGCGATAAATTCTGCTCTGCCTGAAAGAGTTTTGGGAAATGAAGGAAAATGTGACGACGGCAACACCAGGACTTAAACCTCGGCCTTTCCGTCTGTATATATAGTGTCTTTTCCTCTGACACAGCTACACCGATTTTATGGCGTGGGAAAAAAAAACTGCTCTTAACCTGAAAAATGGTCGTGCGGAAATGGAATGTTTGCGAATACCTAGGCATTAGAAAATGTGCTTCTGTATTATGAGTCATAACTCTTTGACAGGGCTTCGTTCTTTTCTGTTCGGAACCTTGATGGCGTAACGATTACTCACTGTTACCCGCATGTGCGTGAACATGCTGTTGAGGCACTCGGCGTTACGCGGAAGTTGCGGACGCGCTCGCGGGGAGTTCTTTATGACCTTGCTCACGACGTGCGTTTGACCTTGATCCCACAGCAGTAGAATTGAAATAAAGTGGCAAGAGGATCACTTATAAAACTAAATGACGTTTCTGTAAAAGTGATGACCCATTTACGAGCTGTTGGGGTTGTGAGCATTTATGTCTTCCGCCTGCGATAACAATTGTGCCGTTAAAATAGGCTATTTAAAGAGAGAAACTGTCAATAATAGTGACCGAATAAATTGCCTTGACACAGCAGATGCGGTACACTGATACAGGTGCCGTCATTATTGCTAACCTATTAATGCCATTGTTACCAAATATTTAGGACAATCTGCAACGCTACGGGAAACAAAGAGCTCACGAAATACGCACGTGGGTACCAGTCATAGATTCCTTATTACTTGAGGTACTGTGTAGGCAGCTACTGAGGAAAGTGTAGTCAACTGTCAAAAATACACTTTGCTTGCTATTTTGTTTCATTAGTTAACCAAAATCAGTTGGTTAATAACGGTAAATAACGTTTTTTTAAATTTTCTTGCAATACTTCGTACTTTTTCGAAATCTAGCAAAACAAATTTGTAAATAATGTGTAATTTTTGTGCCACTGACGATATTGTGTATAGCGTTACAAATATACAGTCAGTTGAATGAAGTCTTCCTGTGTTGTTTAGTTACTGCTATTGTTGACAGTTTTAGGGGAGACCAATACGATGACACCTCATTGATTCCCAATAATATAAAAAAAAGTTTCCAAATTTTTCACTACATTCGCCTCTATCGTGTTAATAAGCAACGAATACAGGAAGAAATCGGTTAAAAGAAAGCAATCGTTTTAAAGATGTGGTTCCACTTTGGAAGTTCAAGTTTTCAACCACCCATGATTTTGAACTCGTAACACCTAAAATAAATTATCGTCATAAATAACAAGCAAAAATGGTCATACAGTTTAATGACTTTGTATCAAAAGAACATGTTGCTCCAGTGGTTTCATTTCGAAACCGTCCATAGAAGCAATAGCGCGAATTCAAATTTATGACACTAACATTATACATACTTACTGTCAATGATTTCCTGAATATGATCGCCATAAAAAACCACATGTCACAATCTCCTACAATCACGCAGTACAGTCAGTACACTGACTGTTGCTCTGAACGCTGTGCTACATTCTCCAAAGTGTGGGTGCTCCATTTTGTTGAAAGATGTAATCCTCTGAATTCATATTGCACTGTGGCATCAGCGATTGCTGAAGCATGTCTAGGTTGAGACACTTGGTTTATGAACAAAATGGAGCTTACATATTTGTGCTGCACAGAGCACATTACCTTTCGTTGCGCAGCAGCCGAAATTTTGAATTTATTTTTATATTCTCTGAAGTGTTATCAACGTGTTGCTTTGCATTAAATACTTATAGCCGTTCGTAACCGCTTTATTCATTGGAATTCAGTGTGTGTTGCACTCGTGTTACACATTTGGTTAAGCAATCTTAAGGCACAATGTAATTAGTTGCTTGTGTGTGGTAGACAAGAATATAAGTCCCATGTCGTGTAAGAGAATGCCAGAACGTAACATCGTTTATTCGGTGCAGTGCTGAAGCTTAACACGCATTTATAGCAGCTGCTTTCCTTCTTTGCTTAGACCATGTTTGTGTCTTCTGACTTTTACGATGCTTCCGGAGGAGTAGTCGGCTATTTACGTGAGGCACCCGTGTTTGGAATGTTTGTCCCCTCGTTCGGTTGAGATTCGTTTCCGTGGCGACGGAGTCTATTTAAAGCCAAAGTAATACGGTCTCTCGTCAGGTGTCCCGAAGCTGAAACGCGACGGAGCAAGAAAGCAGCTCCAGTCAAGACTGTTAACTGTCGCGCGGTGTCAGACTTTGGGGCCCTGAATAGAACTCATCTCCACCCACACACGTGCTGCAGAAATTCTCCGTGACCCTGCGTTCACTGGGGACGGAGAGAGAGACTTTTAATTTTATGTCACACGGAAACAGACTTGGTGTCAGCAGAGTAGCAGAAATCTTTCCCTGAATTTAGGGTCCGCAGCTCGTGGTCTAGTGGCTAGCGTTGCTGCCTCTGGATCTCGGGACCCGGGTTCGATTCCCGGCCGAGTTGGCGATTTTCTCTGCCTAGGGACTGGCTGTTTGTGTTGTCGTCATTTCATCATCATTCGTGACAGTGTCTAGATTGGACTGTGTAAGAAATTGGACTGTGAAAAAGTTGGGAATTCGGACGGGCGCTGATGACCGCGCATTTGAGCGCCCCGTAAACCGATCACCATCATCATCACCTTCTTCTTCTTCTTCTTCTTCTTCTTCTTCTTGAATTTAGGGTGTTGACAAGCGAACAGCCGACAGCGCCGTAATGTACAAGAGGCATGGACGCTGAACGTTGCACAAATGTCATTGTTCTGAAGCGCTAATGCAACTGTGCAGGGACAGCGAAAGTGGCACGTTGTCAGAAGAGAGTTAAGTGTTCATTGTTTCCTGTAGACACAGTTCTGCTGCGGTACGGCGAACGGGTGCATTTTAGTGAACGGGTGAAGTGGCGCAGCAACTGAGGGCGTACTCCAAAGTTAAAGTACACGGTACATCAATATGCTTGTGGCCAAAGGCTAAATTGCAAGGTGGTTCGCCGTGAAATCGCGGCGCTATTTGGACAAAATGCAGTGTCGCGTCCAGGCATAGTGAAGTGATGCCAACAATTTGACCTATGACGCAAAGACTTGGTTGATGCTGATCGGAAGGAAGTCCATCAACATCGAACACAGGAGACACTCTCCATGCAATCGAGGAAGTGCTTCACAGCAGTCGCAAAGTGACTATTGTTGACATCGCTCAACTGATGCATATCATAATAGGCAGTGCTCCACCATCATCCGAGGTCGTTCGGAGTATCAGAAATTGTGCACACTGAGTTCCGAAACCATTGTCACCTGCACACAAAGCTGCAAGGGTTATGGCATATCTGGACTTTCTTGAGCGTTACTGCGTGGGAAGGCAATGATTTCATAAGCTGAATCATTACCAGCGATGAGACATGGGTCCATGCACAGAGCGTTTATTGAACAGGTACACTCTTCGCCTCCACGGAAGAAATGCCAAGTTGCGCCATTAGCAGGGGAGGCCATAACCAAAGCTTTCTTCGACTGTGAATGAGCTGTGTACACAGAGTTTATGGCTAACCGCACAACCATTAATGCGACATAGCTGCGCAGCTCCGTAAAGAACGACATGCGTGGAAAATTTAGCAAAGGCATTGTACATTGGATGACAGTCCAACACTCCGCGCGACACGCACAACACAAGCTTTGCTTCAACGTTGTCGATGGGAGGTTTGGGAACATCCGTCATACAGTCTATATCTTTCACCATGAGACTTCCGTTTTTGTCTTGTCGGCAATCTGAATGAACGTCTTGGGAGATTTTCGAGCGATGAGTTGTTCAGGCAGAGGGTCGCTTCGTGCTCAAGGAGATTTCTATCGTCCAGTAACTGGACGCTTGGTAATACGTGCCTGCCGTTATATACAGAGACTTATTGACTAAGTTGGAAAATTGTGTCACATCTATTTGTCACTATGAAGTGTAGCGCAACGTTCAATAGAAGTTACCTGGCCTGTTACAGTAATACGTAACTTACACTCTGAAGCTCCTCGTATACGGAGCCAATTGTTAACAGTCGTAACGAGATGCCGGGATGTAATATTGATTATCGATGAAAAATTTCTATGTTTATCAGCAGTATGCATGCGTCGCCTGGAAGCGATGTATGAACGAGTTTCCTGCCCATCATCTTCGTCGCTACTGTTCGTCTAATAACCCACTGGTGCAATTCACGGAGAATGCCTTATATACTAATGTATGTTCATAGATAGTAAAAGCGGGGGCAACACGGCAATTGCTTATGTTCAAAGGGGAGTCGGTAAAAGCAAAAGAATAAAGGACAGTACATATCCTTAATGAATCTGACTGGAGTGTACACTGTTCCGGCGGATTAAAAATGTGTACCGAAGGTCACACCGTTTTAATGTCAGGAAAGTCTTTATTCTGTTATGTAGTGTTGTGATCAGCTGATCTATCGTCAGTTGGGTCGGTGTGTTAGAGAATTAGCATTCATGACATCGATGAATTTTATTTCACCTTTTTTATGCTCTGGAAGGTCTCAATTTTAAATCCATTTTTATTCTAGTGGCTGGTAGAACTCACGTGTGGATTGAAAGGAAAGACAAGAGAAGTCTGGTCAGGTGAGTAGAATGATTCGAAGCTGTTGGCTTTTTGTTATGGGACAAAAAACTGACTTGAGGAGAGATGATCGTATAAAGTTCCCCCAGTATCCCTTGGACTGAGAGCATATGACAGTTGACGGTGGTGTGCCCGTCAGATATTTACAGCTTTGGAGATGGAGTGAATCTTACCAAAAATTGTACAAATGGATCTGAGCCCTATGGGACTTAACAGCTGAGGTCATCAGTCCCCTAGAACTTAGAACTACTTAAACCTAACTAACCTAAGGACATCACACACATCTATGCCCGAGGCAGGATTCGAACCTGCGACCGTAGCGGTCGCGCGGTTTCACACTGTAGCGCCTAGAACCGCTCGACCACTCCGGCCGTCAGTGAATCAATGTACGCATTTTCGAATCCTGCAACAGTGTGCGCTGTTTTGATACATCCTGTGAAACTGGGTGTGG
Source organism: Schistocerca gregaria (assembly GCF_023897955.1). NCBI lineage: Eukaryota > Metazoa > Arthropoda > Insecta > Orthoptera > Acrididae > Schistocerca > Schistocerca gregaria. Next base: position 162,636,310 of record NC_064921.1, read on the forward strand.
ATTCGAAACCTGAAACAGGTTTTCGCCTGCAGTGTTCCTTCTTTTGATAGTGATTTCTCAGTTCAAGGTGCCCTCACAATTTCATTTCTGCCAGTAGCTCTGATACTGCCCCGCGGAAACCAAGAGTCTGGCTTAGAGTCGTGGTCCAGTACAAATTTCCAAGTTTTGGGTCTACTGGAAAGGTACTGGCTGCATGCTGACACTGTATTTTGCCCTCATTTTAGGTAATCTCTGTTTGGTTATTACGTTTTACTCAAAATAACGTGGACCCATCGCAGTTGGTTGTAGATGTTGTTGCCCTGTAAATCGTCTCCCGAACTCTTTCATTCCAAGCCTTATGGAGTGTTTGCAAGGCTGGTGCCCCGCCCCCCCCCCCCCTCTCTCTCTCTCTCTCTCTCTCTCTCTCTCTCTCTCTCTCTCTCTCTCTCTCTCTCTCTCTCTCTCTCTCTCTTTTTTTTGGAATCCAGGCCATGGTGTGGTATGTAGTCTTTAAGCATCAGTCACTGAGGTCGTTTTTCAGAGGCCCCATTGATGCTTGATTTAGCTGCGTAAACCCTGTTCATTGCAATACGCATTCCGCTGGACACACGGTTTCCTTTTCAGTTGGGCTACAGGGACGCCAGCTTAAATTTGTTGTGCGTTATTTCTTGTCGCTTGTTTTCCACTTCAGTCCACAAACACTTTCTACAGCTATGATGCGGATTCCTCGTACATTAGTCTTTGTCTTCAAGCAATCTAGCGACAGGGTTTGAACATCTTGCCAAATAGGTTACCGTTGTCCCTCATAATTTTTCTTCCAGTACTCTGCAGCAACTGAATGACTTTGCGCAGGTGCTGGTCTCGCATTCGGGACGGCGGCGGTTCAAATCTTCGTCCGATCATCCAGACTTACTTTTTCCATGGTTTCCTTAAATCTATAATCTGTCATGGTAAGGCAAAGAAAGATGCTGCGTACATTACACTTGCAACAAACATATTGTTATTAAGATGAAAATTCTCCCCTGATTAACTGCCGGGGAGGGGGGAAGGAAAGAAGGAAGAATCTGGGCCAGGAAGAGAGTAGGTGCATAAGCCAACACTCGCGTAGAAGTGTTTTAAGCTCGCGAGAAATCGCAGTTATCAGTAATTCGTAATGTTATAATGCTTCTCTTAAGTTTGTATCTTGGTTTTGTAATCAGTGGTGTTACGAGTGAAAGGAAATTCAAATACAGATTACCAATCACCTGGGACTATCTTACTCACAGAGCAAACCTCTTAGATGCGCATATCGTGAATTTAAGCTTCGAAAATGGGATTCCGAAGTGAAATATTGAGACTGTAGTCGCAGCACGTAGTTATCGAAATATTTCTGATTTAAACAAGTCCAATAACACTCAACGGACAACTAGCTGTCGTCGTGTGCGTTGACAGAGAGATTTCACACTGGTTTTGCCTGGTGAAAATTTTGTACCCCAGGTTTATGATATAAACTGCATTTCAGTGAGACCTATATGGGCACCACATTTTAAGTACGGCACGATAAAGAAGTGTTTGACATTAACAGCTGTTGTTTGCGCACATGAACCCCCCTGGGACTATAAATTTGTTCTGATTTTAAACAGGAGGTTAGAGCGGGTGATGGCTTATTTCGCGTTGTCGATATGAATTCTTCTCCCCCCCCCCCCCCCCCACCATCCCTCCGCCTCCCCAACCCGACATATATGTTGTTAGGCTCCCGCTCTTGTGTGCAGTATGCGGAACAAAATTAGAGTGTAGCGGTGTACCATTTGTGGCAAATTGACCAAAGTTCATCAGGTTAGTCGTTGTAAATCAGTCGAGTTGGAAAGCGCTCAATTTGGGTTCCGGCATTATAGTGTCGCGTTGCGCGTCTAGTTAAAGGGAATTGCGAGCGCATCGACGAAAATTTATAGCCGGCTCATTTAAATTAGCCGTAGTAATCACGGCACATCCGGTTCTTGTTTTTATTTCCATCTTCCCTGACAGTTACACGGTGCGTTGTGATCTATGGTCTTTTTCACCCTACAGTGGTGTTTTCGATGCTAGGACAGTGTTTATTTTATTGTGTACGCATGCAGAATGTACACTGCAGCTGGTGGAATGAACACAGCAAACACAACAGAGAAAAAGCTGTTATTGCCGTGCTGTACCAACATCTGCAGAACCGATCTGGGTGTGTGCTGTCCCCCATATCACATGGATGCATTAGCCGATCGGGATAACGTAACAGTTCTCAACAGACGATAATTGCGCAGAAAAGCAAGTGCTTCCGCGCTCTTCTTAATGACTGAACCTTTTTATCAACAGACCTGTTAAGTTTTCAATTAAGCTTATGAAAAATGAGTACGGTGGTATAGGCTCCTGTAGTGTAAGACTATTTAAAAAAAAAAAGTCAATTGTGAACTGCATGACAAGCGAACGACTGATGGGTACAACGCAGTTTCAGCCTCTTTGCGCACTGTTAACATGGCAGAGGTGAAAAAATGCACTGTTCTAACAGATTTGGGCAGCACACCTCTGGCTGTTTAACCAGTTTTGTCACTGCAAACAATGACGTGTCTCCTTGCTCCACGAGCTACCTCGCCATTTGGTAGCGTTAATCTCGCCTTAGTGCCAGCATGTTTTTCATGATTTGGTAGAATTGTGGTAACTCTCTGGCTGGATGCTATACCAGACGCCGTAATCGTTCAGCTAACCTAACGGAGTAAACTCGTGTCCCTCTTCTGTCTGTGAATTGTGTAACTTTTGATCTGTATTGTATCGTATTATAACTGTTTGAGCATCGTCGCACTTCGTGCAGCGAAGATTGGGAACCAGCCCAGCATTTGCCTAAACGAGCATGGAAAACAGCCTAAAAATCACGTTCCGACTGGTCAGTGTACCAGACTACCGGACGTTATTCCACCGCCCAGATTCGACCTTAGTCTAGCTCACCTCCCTGTCTCGTAAGCCAGCGCGTTGCACTCAATCTATACGAATAGACCCTTTTCGCTAGGTACCGAACGCTGTGAAAAGAAGCCGTTCGTGGCTCAATTTCAATTCACTAGTTATTTCAATACAATAAAAGGTGACCTGAATCAAACATACAACGTAGTGCGATCATGTGGATGCTACGAGAGTCATTTAAAAAATCCTGAACATTGCGCGACTGTTACGGTGGCGTCATCAGATTGAAAATCGTGTCAGTTGTGACCGAGAATTTAGACGTGACTGTCGTATATGTGTTTACTGGTTCGCCTGCCTGCATCGTTTAGTAACCAGCGTTCCTGCAAAAAAATCGAATTCCTACGTGGAGTGAACTCAGTAGAATTTACAGCGCTTTGAGAGAGTTCTGTGAGGATACTGTAGTGGGTCTTAGCGCAGGCTAGGCTGCTAGTTTCCGTGACGCTTAGGTAAGCACCTAGGAAAACCCAAGACCTGGACGCCATCAACTGCAACAGACGACACCTTCCAGGTCGTTGTGAATGGCATGTAGAGAGAGAACTGACGAAAAACGTAAAGAAATCGCGTGTGAGGCCAGAATGTTTTTCACTCCAGTCTGTAGAATCATAGTTGGTGCCACGTGAGTTCCACATCGTCAGAATGAAGAGCAGAAAGCGGAACGCAAAAGGATCGCAGAATTGCTTCTGCATTATCGAACAGAAGGATAAGAGTTTCTGAAAAGAATTGTTGCTCTTGATGACATATGAATAGCAGATTTTGAACCAGAAATAATCTGTCTTCACAGTGGAAAAATATCGTCTCTCCACGTTCGAAGAAATTCCTTCCCCAACAGTCAAAGGTGAAACTGAGGATGATCTTCGCATATGAAATGGAGTCATAGCTACAAATTGAGTGCTCGAGGGAACTTCGTTAACAAGTGCGTACTGCAAGCTGTTTCTACAAAAAAGTTTACGCCCGAACATTCTTCAAAGAAGGCCTCACATGCTTCCAACTGGTGTCCTCTTAATGCGCTTAATGCAAGACCGCATATTGCCGCACCAGTAAGAGAAACGCTCGAGAAATACAGTTGGGACATAATTCTCTATTCATCATACCGTTTATATGAGCCCACCTCACATTGATTTGTTCCCTAAATTGAATAAAAGAAACTGTGGAAAACGTTTTGATACAAATGATGAAGCTTCCAGTGAGGTGACCCGAGTAATCAGAGAGCTCAGCGGTGAAGGTGCCCTATACGGAATACAGAAGTTGCCAAAACTTTGGGAAGCTATCAAATGCAAGAATGGAAATTACATTGAAAGTCTTTAAAGGTATCTTAAAAATAATTTTCCTCAGTTCTATCTTAGAACGTGCAGAACTTTAGAATTGACTCTCATGTATTGCCAAAAATTTTATTTAGAGACCGCAAGTCGTTTCTGAAGTGTTAAGCGATGTGTGTGCTGTAAGAGCGATCGGTATGGCAACATTCTCTGTAACGCCACTTTTTAAAGCGCCAACAACGTGGAAACATTATCATGCAATTATTTAATTTCCTTCTCTGTAGACACGATTATGTCTTCCTATAGTTTACGACTATTCGAGTCTTGCTATTGCCAGTCTTGAGGTTATGATTCTAGCAAAGGCATTGGATAGAGGCATGTGGGGGATGTTCGTACAGGATCTTCAAAAAGCAACTCAACCTAGTGCGAAAGTGGCTTAGTAATCGAAATTGTTTAAAGCGACCTCCATTATGTCATTTACAGAATTGAACACGGTTTTGCATGTTCTGAAGCATTTGTTGTAACCGATGTTACGGAGTTAATAGCAACACATGGTTCACTTTTTTCCTGCGATATGGGAAAAGCTTGGTGGTGGGTTAGTAAGCAGCATCGCTTAGGGATCCCCGCGACAAATAAATTGGGGATAAAATCAGGAAACTGAGGAGGCTACTACAACTCCTTTGAAATAATTTGACCATAAAATTATTGATCCACAAATGTCGTACTGTTGTTGGATATGCGCAATAATACAGTGCCCAAAATAAATGTAGTATACTGCCAGAGCTTTAATGGTTATCCAGAAATACATTACGGTAATAATACATTGCTTGGTCTGTAATGTAACTCTAACGGAAACAGTCCATTATGTGTAGTATGTGGCAACTGTGCCACATGTAAACATCGCAATACTTGGGCGGTGTGTAATTACGAGAGTTGTTATTCCAGGCCAACAGCGTACGATCAGAGGCTCCGTATAGTCACTCTAATGGAGCAGGGAGTAGACGGCTCAACGTCGAAGCGAATGTCGCTGTGAGCCAAAGTGATGTGCCTAGAATTCTAGGCATAAGTTCTTAGCGAAAGGATCAGTCGACGATCGTCACAGAACTGGTCGCGGAAGAAAAGCAACGAGTGCTCAGGACCGATATCTGCGTTCCATAACAAGTAGAAACGCTCAACACAATGCTACACGTCTACGGCGGCCTTTCCAAGCAGCTTCAGTAGTGCAGGTTTCAACACAAATAATCGCTGCTCATTGAGCCTATTTCCTATTATGTTGCAGAAGACATCTCAAAGTTCTGAATTGGATTCGGAGAGGGGCTCATATAGGATGGGTGCGAAACCACCCTTGTAGACTAGGCAGCAGTGGGACACAACGCTTTTTTCTGGTAAGACCCTTCTCTGTCTCCATCCTGACACTACCGATATTCGTGTGTGGAGGTAACCCGAAACCCTAACTACATCGCAGTTCAGTCATGTTTTAGGGTGGAGTCCTGTATGACCGCTGTTCACTAGGCTACGGGAGGATGATTAGTGTGAAGTACAGGGATGCCATCCTCTCATGCATTATGACTTCGCTTGGTGAACACACTGGAGCGGGATTGGCGCTGGTGGACGAAAATATACATCCCGATAGTCACAATCTTGTGAACACTTTCCTAGTGGAACATAGTCAGTCGGATGGAATGGCCTCCTTAATTTCCAGTTTTTAGCTGCATTGATAATTCATGGGCTATGCAATCTTCCCGTCCCATCATACCGCTTGCTGGGCATCACAGGGGCCGCTGTGGAGGCTTATCTGAAAAAATTGGCTAGTACTAAGCCTCCAGTTAAGAGGACGGGCAGTTCGTTTGTAAACAATGTGTTATGAAAAATGACAGTGAGCAGAAATTGTAGTGTATGCAGTGGAATCGTTTGTAAGGTGTTTTTTTTTTTTTAGTATGTGCTTTCCAAGTGGAAATGCGTTCATCATTTTTTATTTTTTGTTTCTATTATGTCCAGTATTGCCAACAAAGCGTTATGCAACATTTATTTCGGCCACTGTGTTTCTTTGGGTTAAAATTTTTAGTAGTATGTAAATATTACGATATCTGTCTATTTTTAATTACAAGCGACCGGTGATAGCTGTTGATACTGGTTACCCTCATTATTAGCCATTCGGGACTGCACATTACCGTGTAGTGTAACAGGGCGTTTTCTCAAATACCCTGGTTCACTGCTTACATCCGTGCCGGCTAAAGATGCTCTTATTTGTTAAGTAGGTGTAAGAAAGGAGCAGATACTGTGCGCCTCGATCTGTGTTAGCATAGAAGGTGCGTGCGCCGTAACAAGGGCAGCGGCGAGCAGGTATGTGAGGCGCGGTGTTCACTTCTCGAAGTAGGGCTATATGTATGCATCGGCGCTACGAGCTGGTGGTGTCGAGGACTGCTCGGAAAAACAGGGCCGTCGACAGTGTCAAAGGGGACCCAAAACAAATGAATGACTTTCATGTAAAAGAAGACTTTAATGTGCGGCCTAACGGTCAGACGTTACATATCAGTGGGTGTTAATGTTTTATGTTTGGCTAAAACAGTTTGAGTTCTAATTATTGGGATCTGTCATTGTGGGACTTGAGGACTTTAAATACAGAGAGGTGCAAATGAGAGTTCGAAATTTACTTACTAGCTCGAAGTAGTCGTCCTAATCTAACATTTCAGTATCATCCATCAAGGATCGAAGTCCAGAAGAAAAAACAAGTTCGTACACAGCGGTGGGCCAGAGTAGCTGAACCACCAGAACAGTTTCTTAAGGCGATCGTTCATCAGCAAGGTTTACACTGAAGAGCCAAAAAAACTGGTACAACCGCTTAATATCGTGTAGGACACTCTCGAGCTCGCAGAAGTGGCGCAACACGACGTGACACGGACTCTACTTAAGTCTGAAGTAGTGCTGGAGGGAATTGACATCATGAATCCTGCAGCGCTGTCCATAGATCCGTAGAGATACGAGGGCGTGGAGATCTTTTCTGAACAGCACGTTGCAAGGCATCCCAGTGTAAGTAGGCTGTTTAGATGTTTTTTATTGGTAACGCCACATAGCGCTCTGTATGAAAAATCACTGGCTGTTCTGTGTGCAGTCAGTGGCTGGTTGGCATTGTTGTAATACTCGCCATTGTAGTGTTGGGCAGCTGGATGCTAACAGCGCGTAGCGTTGCGCAGTTGGAGGTGAGCCGCCAGCAGTGGTGGACGTGGGGAGAGAGATTTGAAATTTGTGATACTGGATGTCATGAACTGCTATATACATTATGACTTTTGAACACTATTGAGGTAAATACATTGTTTGTTCTCTATCAAAATCTTTCATTTCCTAACTATGCCTATCAGTAGTTAGTGCCTTCCGTAGTTTGAACCTTTTAGTTAGCTGGCAGTAGTGGCGCCCGCTGTATTGCAGTAGTTCGAGTAACCAAGATTTTCGGTAAGTGATTTGTGAAAGGTATAGGTTAATGTTAGTCAGGGACATTCTTTCGTAGGGATTTTCAAAAAAATAATAAAAAAACAATGTATTTACCTTAATAGTCATAATATATATAGCAGTTCATGACATCCAGCCTTACAAATTTCCCGACGTCCACCACTGCTGGCGGCTCACCTCCAACTGCGCAACGCTACGTGCTGTTAACATCCAGCTGCCCAACACTACAATGGCGAGTATTACAACAATGCCAACCAGCCACTGACTGCACACAGCACAGCCAGTGTTTTTTTTATACAGAGCGCTACGTGGCGTTACCAATAAGAAAACCTAAACAGCCTATTTACACCAGATATGCTCCATAATGTTCATGTCTGGAGAGCTTGGTGACCAGCAGAAGCGTTTAAACTCAGTTTGTTGCTGGAGCCACTCTAGGAATGCTGGACGTGTGGGGTGTCGCATTGTCCTGCTGGAATTGCCCAAGTCCGTCGGAATGCACAATGGACTGAATGGATGCAGGTGATCAGACAGGATGCTTAGGTACGTGTCAACTGTCAGAGTAGTTTGAACAGTCCCCTGCTGACATAAATGGTCAGTGAATTCATGTTGTTGTCTCCATACCCATACACGCCCCTCCGCCCGATACATTTTGAAACGAGACTCGTTCAACCAGACAATATGTTTCCAGTCATCAACAGTCCAGTGTCTGTGTTGACGGGCCCAGACGAAACGTTAAGCTTTGTGTCGTGCAGTGATCAGGGGTACACGAGTGGGTCTTCGGCTCCGAAAACCCATATCGATGATGTTTCGTTGAATGATACGCAGGCTCACGCTTGTTGATGGACCAGTATTAAAATCTTCTATCACGTTGAACGATTCTCTTCAGTCGTCGTTGGTCCCGTTCTTGCAGGATCTTTCTCCGACCGCAGCGATATCGGAGATTCGATGTTTTGGCGGATTCCTGATATTCACGGTTGTTGTTGTTGTTTTTGTTTTTGTTGTTGTTGTTGTTGTTGTTGTCTTCAGTCCTGAGACTGGTTTGATGCAGCTCTCCATGCTACTCTATCCTGTGCAAGCTTCTTCATTTCCCAGTACCTACTGCAACCTACATCCTTCTGAATCTGCTTAGTGTACTCATCTCTCGGTCTCCCTCTACGATTTTTACCCTCCACGCTGTCCTCCAATGCTAAATTTGTGATCCCTTGATGCCTCAAAACATGTCCTACCAACGGATCCCTTCTTCTAGTCAAGTTGTGCCACAAACTTCTCTTCTCCCCAATCCTATTCAACACTCCCTCATTATTTACGTGATCTACCCACCTAATCTTCAACATCCTTCTGTAGCACCACATTTCGAAAGCTTCTATTCTCTTCTTGTCCAAACTAGTTATCGTCCATGTTTCACTTCCATACATGGCTACACTCCAAACAAATACTTTCAGAAACGACTTCCTGATACATAAATCTATATTCGATGTTAACAAATTTCTCTTCTTCAGAAACGCTTTCCTTGCCATTGCCAGTCTAAATTTTATATCCTCTCTACTTCGAACATCATCAGTTATTTTACTTCCTAAATAGCAAAACTCCTTTACTACTTTAAGTGTCTCATTTCCTAATCTAATTCCCTCAGCATCACCCGATTTAATTTGACTACATTCCATTATCCTCGTTTTGCTTTTGTTGATGTTCATATTATATCCTTCTTTCGAGACACTGTCCATTCCGTTCAACTGCTCTTCCAAGTCCTTTGCTGTCTCTGACAGAATTACAATGTCATCGGCGAACCTCAAAGTTTTTACTTCTTCTCCATGAATTTTAATACCTACTCCAAATTTTTCTTTTGTTTCCTTTACTGCTTGCTCAATATACAGATTGAATAACATCGGGGAGAGGCTACAACCCTGTCTCACTTCTTTCCCAACCACTGCTTCCCTTTCATGCCCCTCGACTCTTATGAGCGCCATCTGGTTTCTGTACAAATTGTAAAAAGCCTTTCGCTCCCTGTATTTTACCCCTGCCACCTTTAGAATTTGAAAAAGAGTATTCCAGACAACATTGTCAAAAGCTTTCTCTAAGTCTACAAATGCTAGAAACGTAGGTTTGCCTTTTCTTAATCTTTCTTCTAAGATAAGTCGTAAGGTCAGTATTGCCTCACGTGTTCCAACATTTGTACGGTACACTCGTGAAACGATCATACGGGAAAATCCCCACTTCATCGCTACCTTGGAGATGCTGTGTCCCATGTCTCGCTCGCCGACTATAATGCCATGTACAGACTCGCTTAAATCTTGATAACCTAGCCATTGTAGCAGCAGTAGAACCCATCTAACAACTGCGCCAGACGTTTGTGATCTTATATAGGCGTTGCCGACCGCAGCGCTGTATTCTGCCTGTTTACATATCTCTGTATTTGAACACGCATGCCTATACCAGCTTCTTTGGCGTTTCAGTGTAGAACACACAACTGGCAGATTCGACACGGTGAAACCGTACCAAGCGCAGACAGCAGCTGAAGTTCGCCACTAAGAAAGACCTAGATCTTTCATCGTAACCGAACGGGTTACAGTGGTTTACAGCTATTTAGTGACTGGCGGATGCCGTTAATGGACTTCGGTTGTGGATGAGGATAGTATTTTTATTTTTTATTTTTATGGAGCTCAGATCATCGACGTCGTCAACACCAACGCCTCCACCGCTTGGCAATCGGACTCCCGAACAAAAGAGCTGTCTCCACAGCTCCACGCATTGTTCCATTGTAGCAAAGTGACCGCGAGACCCACAGCACTGTTATAAACGAATTAACATACAGCGACGCCATAGTAATTACGGTTAACTGTGTCGTTATACCAGCCTGGCGCAGCATAAGAGCTTAACACTAGTGTTCTCCCGTAATAGAGGAGTGCTGCTGTGGGCGCGGAACAAAACAAAACAGAGCCCGACAGTCAGGTGTTAATTTGAGTGCGATTACGTGGGTCACAGTTAAGCGAGCGTTTCGCGGGGTGTTAGCGGCTTTCACCGGGTTCGGAATGCCGGCTCGAATAACCCGCTTTGCGTGCTCCGAGGGGGACGGCCGTTGCCCGGAACACACAATGTGCCGGCGTTACTGGAGCGGGAACGCGTCCACCGTTTTCATTCTTCCGCTACGCACAAACGGCACGCATTTTTTCTGAAATATTACCGCCACAGAGGTTTACACCCACCGCTTAAATTCCGGTCTCGTGTTGTTCAGCCAGAGAATGATTGTCCCGAAAGTTCGTGGTTTGCGAGTCCGTTTGTGCTCGCAGTTTGGCCTGTAAATTTAGCCGAGCACGTGAAGCATTTGTTTCTGCTTATACTCGGGCAGTTGGTGACGGTAGGTAGATATACACTTTGCGTGTACGCAAATGCGTACGTGTGATTTCGTGCTACTACATCAATTTTGCACGTAGATGACTACCACATTTCGGTTGGCCCCATTGCTGTAAGCTACACTGCCTGACAAAAATTGAACCACCCTGAGGGCACGGTCTGATGTCTTTGTAAATTAGTACACGTACACACTCCAATGTGGGGAATGTAAATGATTTAGAGTTGCAGTGCTCTGCGGCAGGTAGAACAGCCACCAGAGTGCATTAGTGTCGTTACAGACCCGGTAGGATACACGAGGTGTTCGGAACTTCCCGTCACAAACTCTACGACTTGCAGAGGGGAATGGGTATATAATATTTTCAACTGGAATCCATGTCATCTAACGAGGTTACAGAGCTTCAAAGATACAGGCGCTGGCGTCTGTAAATGTATGTATGTACAGGGTGATTCCGTGATGATGTTACAAACTTTCAAGGATAAAGAAAAAGCATAAATGTATGGAGTTGAGGTGAGCGCCCCTGTACCGGATACAAAAAAATCGAAAGTTACAAGCGAAAACAGTGGAATACACGTCCGAAACCGTTGTTGCCGTGATTGCCTACTTACATACAGAGGTGGTAATATGGGCCAAAACAAGAAAAAATGTATGGTAAACACGGGCTCTAAAATTAATACCTTAAGAGCTATGAGCATTTGTTCAATAGAGATATGTTTCGCGCTAGCAAAGATGGACAAGTGCTGATAGCTCCTTAGGTATGCATCTTAGAGCCCACATTTACTAGATATTTTTTCTTGTTTTGATCTCTACTACAACCTCTGAAAGTTGCATTCCTTACATTCTTAGCAGGAGAAGTAGCGGTAACCGCTGTCAAAGGTATTACAATGAATTTCAATTGTAACTTTCGACTCGTTCGTTTCTGGTACAGGGACCCTTACCTCAAATTGTTACTTGTACCCTTCTCCATCATCCTAGAAAGTTAGCAACATTGTCACGGAATCAACTCGTATATGCATACATACTTACATTTAGAAGCGCCGACACCTATACCTTTGATGCTTTGCAGGGTCGTTGGATGACGGTTCCGAACATGGGTTCCTGTTGAAAATGATGTGTACTCACTCCTCTCTATAAGACCTAGAAATTTTTATCGGTAGTTGGTCCTGTATAAAAGGCGTGAACAACGTCAGATGTCGAGTGATCACTGTGAAGAACATATAGATGCCGTGTACTCGTGTGAGAAAGCGTTATCAGCACCTGAAAGAGTTTGAAAGGAGCCTTTTGTTGGTCTGTTTTACCGAATCGTGCAATATCCAGATTTGTGAGACATTGAGCTGACAGTGGCCCTGTGTTTTATTGCATGGAAACGTGAGCGGAGGCATACTTAACTTCAAGGGAGGTCGTAAGGGAGGACCATCGTCTTCTGCAACAAGTACGTCGTAACTACTCCACATCCACGCCTGCCTTGCAACGTTCTGTATCATCCCGCACCATCTGTCGGAGATTAGCAGCAGCTGGACCAGGGAATTGCTTTTCCATTTAAAGTTATCTAAACAAATAAAAATATTACACTGAAGTACTGTCTCTGATTGTAATCTCTGGAGAGTAATAATAACTAATTGTCGTGATGAAAAGGGATGTCTTTCATACTGGAAAAGATAGCAATCTGGCAGCAAGAATTTTGAATAAAGTGCCTGAATAAGTAAGTTAGACATGAAATCTAGAGTTACTGTCTTTGCAAAATTTGATCACAAAAATTTTCTCTGGATGATGTAAGTTGGCCTTGGTTGAATAAATAAAAAAAACATAACATTTTCTCCTTATGTCTATTCTGCGCAAATCTGGATAACGCGTTGCAGTACTGCTCCGTCTTGCTCGCCGGTATACTGATGCTGCAAATTACTATATCTACATAGTGAAACTCGAGAGGTGCAATGAGTTCTTTGTTAATTACAAATCGAACGGTTTTTCGAGCAAGCTTGGTTGGATGATCCATTAAAAAGAATTGTAAGAGAAAGGATGGTAAGAAAATCCAATATGCTCATAAATGACAACACTACGTTTTTTTGTATAGCCTACTGTGAAAAAGTGCTCAAGGTAAATTTTAAATTTAATGCGCTTCTTAGCATTCAAACAATTCTCTTTCCTGTCTCTCAAATCTAGAAACTTTCAGTACAATAACAAAGTTAGTCCGATGGCGCAGCAAAAGTGAAAAAAAAACAAAATCAATATAACATTTACCTGACATTCCATTAGACTTCCTCCTTCAAAAAAATTCATTGATAAATTGAGACTTTACATTTGAAATATAATATTGCCACTGCTTCCTCACTCTAACACTGGTTAACATTATCTGTCTCGCTCGAGCATATCTTAACAGTGTTTGCTTCCTCACTCTAACACCGTTAAACTTTTACTGGGTATATACGCCCTTGAGCAGCTCAGAGATACTAGGTTAACTTCTGCGATACAGCTTAAAACATCGCTGCTTTCTTAGAATCGATTCAGATACCAGAACTATGTATGACACCTATCACCATGCGTAGCCTGCCGTAAACACAACACAAGCGGCTGTATTTGGCGTGGTGTCGTGACCGGAGGCGTACACTACTGTTGAACGGCGTTGCATTGTCTTCAGTTATTACACGACTGGCCATTAAAATTGCTACACCAACAAGAAAATAAATAAACGGGTATTCATCGGACAAATATATTATAGTAGAACTGACATGTGATTACATTTTCACGCAGTCTGGGTGCATAGATCCTGAGAAATCAGTACCCAGAACAACCACCTCTAGCCGTAATAACGGCCTTGATACGCCTGGGCACTGAGTCAAACAGAGCTTGGATGGCGTGTACAGGTACAGCTGCCCATGCAGCTTCAACACGATACCACAGTTCATCAAGAGTAGTGACTGGCGTATTGTGACGAGCCAGTTGCTCGGCCACCATTGACCAGACGTTTTCAGTTGGTGAGAGATCTGGATAATGTGCTGGCCAGGGCAGCAGTCGAACATTTTCTGTATCCAGAAAGGCCCGCACAGGACCTGCAACATGCGGTCGTACGTTATCGTGGTGCAATCTAGGGTTTCACAGGGATCGAATGAAGGGTAGAGTCACGGGTCGTAACACATCTGAAATGTAACGTCCACTGTTCAAAGTGCTGTCAATGCGAATAAGAGGTGACCGATACGTGTAACCAGTGGCAACCCATACCATCACGCCGGGTGATACGCCAGTATGGCGGTGACGAATACACGTTTCCAATGTGCGTTCACCACGATGTCGCCCAACACGGATGCGACCATCATGATGCTGTAAAAAGAACCTGGATTCACCCATTCGTCGTTGAGTACACCAGCGCAAGCGCTCCTGTCTGTGATGCAGCGTCAAGGGTAACCGCAACCATGGTCTCCGAGCTGATAGTCCATGGTGCTGCAAATGTCGTCGAACTGTTCGTGCAGATGGTTGTTGTCTTGCAAATGTCCCCATCTGTTGACTCAGGGATCGAGACGTGGCTGCACGATCTGTTACAGCCATGTGGATAAAATGCCTGTCGTCTCGACTGCTAGTGATACGAGGCCGTTGGGATCCAGCACGGCGTTCCGTATTACCCTCCCGAACCCACCGATTCCATATTCTGCCAACAGCCATTGGATCTCGACTAACGCGAGCAGCAGTGTCGCGATACGAAAAACTGCAATCGCGCTAGGCTACAATCCGACCTTTATCAAAGTCGGAAACGTGATGGTACTCATTTCTCCTCCTTACACGAGGCATCACAACACCGTTTCACCAGGGAATGCCGGTCAACTGCTGTTTGTGTATGAGAAATCGGTTGGAAACTTTCCTCATGTCAGCACGTTGTAGGTGTCGCCACCGGTGCCAACCTTGTGTGAATGCTCTGAGAAGCTAATCATTTGTATATCACAGCATCTTCTTCCTGTCGGTTAAATTTCGCGTCTGTAGCACGTCATCTTCGTGGTGTAGCAATTTTAATGGCCAGTAGTGTATAATCAGTTCCGCACTGCCGAACATGGCTGCGACCTAGGGTGAGGTTATTCTTTCAGTGTTTTGGAGAGGCACTGCGGTGTTGCTCCGGGTATCATGGTTTGTGGAGCTAGCGGCTGTCTGTCCAGTACGCGCCTGGTAGTAACTCGGGCATCTCTGATTGCACAGCTTTACGTCGCGGGAGTTCTGCGTCCTCATGTGTTACCTCTCATGCAACTATACTGTGGTGCAGTTTTGCAACAGGGCTGTGCCGGCCGCGGTGGTCTCGCGGTTCTAGGCGCGCAGTCCGGAACCGTGCGACTGCTACGGTCGCAGGTTCGAATCCTGCCTCGGGCATGGATGTGTGTGATGTCCTTAGGTTAGTTAGGTTTAAGTAGTTCTAAGTTCTAGGGGACTAATGACCACAGCAGTTGAGTCCGATAGTGCTCAGATCCAACAGGGCTGTACTAGCCAACACATGGCAAATGTGTGTATAAACTGCCTGTGTGATGCTGGAGTACGCCTGTGGCCAGGAAGATTACATCTGTGCCCCACAGAACATGTGTGGCACTAGCACGGACGTCAATTTCATCGTGGTGCCAGTTTCCAGTATACGAATGGCCAATTACAACGCTTGTGCGCCGTCTTCCCTCAGGGGAAGATACCACGGTTTTATGACGCCCTTTCCAATTGAATCTTTGCAGCGTCATGCTGATCAGCGGGCTCATACTGCCTAGTTCTTTGAAAATTTGGCTCTATATTGTAATAACTGATATTACATACCCTCTCAACCCTTAAAGTTTCATTTCATTTTTTCCTTCCATTCTTGATTTCTTTTTCTAGTAGTATGTTTTTTCCCCATAAGAGTTGCTTGCGTTCATTTTTCCAAAATAGATGTGATGACGCGTGAGAGGTGAAATGTGTTCTCAGCGGCTGGATTCTCCTTGAATAGAATCCTTTTGAGTATTTTGTATTGTGGCATTATGCCGCAGTAATAAAATAGTAAAACGAGATTCGACGTTTACATCGACTAAAACGTTCCTTCGTCATCGGAGGTACCGCGGCCTCATTCCGTCCTTGCAGCGCTCCTAGAGAGAGAGAGAGAGAGAGAGAGAGAGAGAGAGAGAGAGAGAGAGAGAGAGAGAGAGAGAAGGCGACAAATTGCAGCGTTGATTAGCAAGAAAACGCTTATCGGCGGACCAGAATCCGTTTCTGGTACGCCTACACTTATAAAACAGTCGTAATAAAGGTGCCAGCCTTACTATGAATTGCGAAACAGCACTAAAGTGCCACTACTGCAACGTCGGTCATTTGCAATTATGGCTAGAGTGTGTAGATTTCGTTCGCCGCAAACAGTCAGTACATTTCCACTTACGGTTCCTTGCATCCTGCATAGAGATCTTGACAATGGGAAACCAGGTTAACCGTTAGAATTGTACTAATACTGTGATATTTCTGAATTACCACATTTATCGACTAGACGTTCCCATCTGCCCTGTTCCTCTAATATAATCTACCGCCATTGTAGTCCATTTTTACTTTCATCCAGCATTTCAAGTATTCTCTTTTTTCTGACCGTCTTCCTTGCTATATTTTCTTCAGTGACTCTCGCTGCAGGCTATTTCTTTGCAGTATATGGCCAATTTTGTTGCTTCGACTAGTTCCCCCCCCCCCCTTTCCTATTGTTAGAACTTCTTCATTTGACATATTGCCAGTCCATTTCACTTTTAGCACTTTTCTCCAGAACCACACTTCAAAACCATTCAGGTATTTTTCCGTCTTGCTTTCTGACTGTATCTAAAACGCTCTTGTCATCTGCCATCTTTGCCCTCCGCAGTATGGGGACAGCCACCATGTTTCTCTGGGCGCCGACGTCAGCATTCCAATTAATGTGATGGCTGACACATTAGCCAAAGAAGCATCTGGGATGCAAACACTCTACCTAGATATTCCAGGTGCTTCGCCATATCCTCGAAGATTATAAAACTACCCAAGACCTGGGACTTGAAATCGACTTAGGATGAAACCGCTATAAGCCGTGTGCCACACTTCTACCGAAACGTGTGACTTACAACAAGATTTAAACACGTAGGGGACGGAGATGGTAGCACAGACCTCTCGCCGCCGTTTTACCACCGCGGCGTCACACAAACAGTTCTTCGGGTCAGAACCTGCCAAGGGCGACAAAGTATCTCTATCTCTGACCATAAGATACTACCCACATATATTAAGTTACCAATTTAACTTTCACGCAGCAGTCTAATTTTTGGTCGTGAAATTTCATTCCCTAGTACAAAACATGTGATACTTCTATCATGATTCAAAAGAGAGTGAGTGAGTGAGTGAGTGAGAGAGAGAGACTGACTACCTCATACCTACATCGACATCTGTTTGTGGACACTAAAATGGGGGTGTGTTAAGGCGTATAGTTAGACGCCGGCACGCCAGTCGGGAAGAGAAGAGACGGTTGTGAGAAGTCAGCCAATAGCACGCTGATCGACCCCTCTCCAGGACGACAACGCAACAGCATCGGCTTTTATGTGAACAGGACAACCGCGCCGTGACCGACTGGTGACGGCTCGGTTTCAATAGCAGCCTCAAGATTAGCGGCTTCGATAGCAGCGTCAGAGCTATTTACTTCACTCGCACTCTCTATGTAGTCCAGACCTGTTTTTGTCTATACTGAAGAAGATTGATTATTTTGTTTGTCGCCCTTTGTCTGCGACACATTTGTGTAACTGCCAAAGTCAAGTATTGTAATTTTCTTTCTGTAATATCAATACTACTTGTTTAATTATTAGTCCAGAGAATAGACTATGCAGACGGATAGGCACTACACGGTGTGTCCTCATTTCACCTTTATGATGGCATGAATTCTACTTGGGACACGTACAATAACGGCTGAGAATGTGTGCGGAGGAACTGCAGCCCAGTCCTCAAAAGCCGAAAGCAGACAAGTGCAGTGATGTTGGACGCTGGGATCTGGAGCTAATTCAATGTTCTGACTCATCTCAGAGGAGTTGCATTAGTTTCTTCGTCACCCCTCGCCCTACACGTGACGGCAGATAACGTACTCCAGGCATTCGACAAACGCAATCGACTGCCACAGTGTATAGGTTGATTCATCTCTGCAAATGACTCGCTTCCAGTCACTCTCAAGTGGCGCTGCCCTTTACACGTCTCTTAATAATGATTCTGGAATAGTGTAGCTTATGACGAGCTACTCGACTGTTGTTGCATTTTCTTCTGACTCCCTGCGTACAGCCATTACGCTAGCTGGTCTGCTGATAGAATTTTGGAGCTCACGAGTGATTCCTCTCGCAGGGATAATGCAGCTTATTTTGCAACTCCGTCCGAACAGTACATGAAGGCCCAACGGTATCGACCGGCTGGCGTGTCATCCTCAGCTCATAGGGTGTGGGAATGGAAGGGCATGTGCCAGCACACCGCTCTCCCGCCCATAGTCAATTTTCGCGACCGGAGCCGCTACTTCTCAATCAAGTAGCTCCTCAGTTTGCCTCACAAGGGCTGAGTGCACCCCGCTTGCCAACAGCGCTGGACAGACCGGATGGTCACCCATCCAAGTGCTAGCCGTGCCCGACAGCGCTTAACTTCGGTGATCTGACGGGAACCGGTGTTACCACTGCGGCAAGGCCATTGGCCTTATTTTGCAGCTACCTTCGGCACTGCTCGACAATCGCTACCCGTCAGCGCATGAGGTCTGCCTTAGCTGTCGTTGCTTCGCCTTCGCACCTCCAATCAGCGACAGATCACTTGGGCGGGTTTAAAAGGGTTGAAAAAAAATGTCCCCGATTGATTTGCTTCCCAGGTGACATCCAGTGACCGGTCAACGTTCGAAGTCTCATTGAACTCCTCAGCTGACAGATTACGCTGGTACTTTCTCTCTACTGACAACACAATAACCCTGCCCCCTTTTAAACCGTCTGGTCCACATCTCGTGTCATATGTGGATAATTCCGCATTACATAGGATTGTCAGGATACATTTGATTAGACAGTGAACTAGTAAGACTTTTTGTCTTCGAAAGAATGACTTCCAAATGCTGTATTATTCTGAATTGACATTGTGCTAATGCAGTACGATAAGAATGATGTTAACCACCTATATTATTATTATTAAAATCGTAGGCATCTGCTCATGGTAAATGCGAGCGTGTCGACATGTATTAGCGGGAGGGAGGGACAGTGCTAATCGGTGACTGTCCCCAGAAACAAGACAAAATACTTGGCGAATTTAGCTCAGAAATATATATTTTTTACAGGTGTCTCGCCCTGCGCTTAATCCTGGCAATATTGAACAAGATGGGTTACAGGTATTTTCTGTGTCCAGTTGGTGTTTATTTTATGTTCACGTGGCGGAAGAAATGGTGTGCTAGAAATTCCAATAAGCGGACACGGCAGGTGGAGACGGCGACGGGTGGTTTAATTGGCTGTCGCCAGGTGGCGGCTATATTGGAAGCGGCGGTGCGTGGGCGACGAACGCGTGTGCCCCACTCCACGGGCGATCCACGTGTGTGCCAGCAGCTCCCGTAATGGGCCTGCAATTAGCCTGCAGGCGCTCCACGTTCGCGCCGAGAGCGGCCGCGTCGCCGGTCGCTTTCCTTTGGTAAAGTTGCCGCCGCGGCCGCAGCCAACCGCCCAGCGTCTGGCTGTCACGGTTTCTGGCCACGGCGCTCCACTTCTGCGCCACTTTCGGGGGGGAAACCTGTTTCTTTTGAGTGGAGGTTCCATTTGGCGCACCCAGGCGAACGATGCTCACGGTTAAGTTCCATGCAGCATTTAAAATGTGGATGGGCCTGCAGAAGTGGGGAAGCTGGCGGAACTACATTGTTCACTCATATTAATGTCACCACCTGTCGGCCGGTCGGTGTGGCCGAGCGGTTCTAGGCGTTTGTCTGGAACCGCGCGACCGCTACGGTGTGTGATGTCCTTAGGTTGGTTAGCTTTAAGTTGTTGTAATTTCTAAGGGACTGATGACCTCAGATGTTAAGTCCCATAGTGCCCAGAGCCATTTGAACCATTTTACCCCCTGTCAAAAGCGTGAATAACCACCTCTTGCATGAAGAGTGTCAGTGAGGTTGTGGGAGGTACCGTCTCGGATTTGGAGACTGCAGATTCCAGTGCCGTGGCCAGCTACACTAGGCTTCTGGGGCTGAGGGTCCATAGCGCGAACAGTCCGATCGAGTTGGTCGCACAGATTCTCGACTGAGTTTAAATCTGAGAAGTATGGTGGCCAGAGGAGCACGGTAAACTCATCCTGCTACTCTTAGAACCACGCACGTACACTGCGAGCTGTGTGACACGTAACATTGTCCTGCTGATAGAGGACATCGTGCCGAGGAAAAACAAACTGCATGTAGGGATGGACATGGTCCCCATGGATAGACACACACTTGTGTTAACTCACAGTGCCCCGAGAGTGACGAATCGCCCAGGGAATGCCACGAGAACATTTCCCAGACCATAACTCTTCCGACGATTGTTGTAGCGTCTTTGCTGCCAGACGTGTTACACGCCAAAGGCCGTATGTCCGATGAGCAAAAAACATGATTGAACTGAAAAGGCCACAAGTCGGCATCCAGTGGCGGTACTGGCGTGCAAATGCTAGAAAATAGTTAAAATGGCTCTGAGCACTATGGGACTTAACATCTGAGTTCATCAGTCCCCTAGAACTTAGAACTACTTAAGCATAATTAACCTAAGGACAACACACACATCCATGCCCGAGGCGGGATTCGAACATGCGACCGTAGCGGTCGTGTGGTTCCGGACTGAAGCGCCTAGAACCGCTGGGCCACCGCGGCCGGCTGCAAATGCTAGACTTCATCGCCTGTCAGCTGCAGTCAGCGTGGGTGCATAAACCAGCTGCCTGCTGCGAAGGCCCATAAGCAGCGACGTTCACCGAACAGTCGGTGAGGAGACATTGTTGCTAGCCCCATGGTTCATCAGGGCTGCCAGTTGCTCAGCAGTTGCACCTCTCTCTGCCCGTACTTCCACCAATGTCCCGAACGCTACTGATCAAGCTCTTTTCCATATCAGATTAATTGCTTCATTTCCTCATTACGACAACATTACCCCCCCCCGCGAGAGGCCTTGTTTACCCTTAACTGTCAGTGCTGCCACCTGCTGCCAGAGAGAGACTGTTGCACGTTGACGTCGGACATTGGCGGTGAGCCGGCCGGTGTGGCCCTGGGGTTCTAGGCGCTTCAGTCGCTACCGTCGCAGGTTCGAATCCTGCCTCGGGCATGGCTGTGTGTGATGTCCTTAGGTTAGTTAGGTTGAAGTAGTTCTAATTTCTAGGGGGACTGATGACCTCAGATGTGAAGTTCCATAGTCCTCAGAGCCATTTGAACCATTGGCGGTGATCACATTAATGTGACTGATCCGTGTATAAACATGTTAGCTGGTTACCCGTCGTGAAAGCGAATAATTCGTGTTGGACGATGGAGGGAGGGAATAAGAATCAGCCTAGCACAGCCGAAGAGAGCTAAACAAACTAGTACCAAACATAGGTCTTAATTCGGGAGGAAATTCCCTGTGAACATGTTTGCAGCATTGAAGTTAATCGTGGGCTGTGAGGAATACCGAAAAAAGAAAACTGAAGAATCACCCTAAAAACTAAATTGGCCGACAAGAAATGAAAGGAAGAGTTTATCCACAGAATCTGCGAAGAAACGAGTATGTGGAAAACACAGACTTGAAGGGAAGGATTGCATGACGTGTTAAGACATGGGGAACAACTTACATGATAGCGGAGGTGGTCATAATGGGCGGTAACTATAGGGGAGTCAGACTGGAATATATCCAACAAATAATGTGTGGTATCGATAAGTAGGATTCCACGGCGTAGCTGTCAGTTAAATTGGCACTACTACAGACAACGACGACAGCGCCCTCTAGCAGGCGCAGTTCAGCTCTACGAGCACCACGGAAGATTCTGCCCATTTGATCGAGAGCAGACGGCTGGGACACTTAGCCTCAGCTTGAGACTGTGCTCATCTGTACAAGTTATATACAGGGTGATACAAAAAGAATACCACAACTTTAGGAATTTAAAACTCTGCAACGACAAAAGGCAGAGCTAAGCACTATCTGTCGGCGAATTAAGGGAGCTATAAAGTTTCATTTAGTTGTACATTTGTTCGCTTGAGGCGCTGTTCACTAGGCGTCAGCGTCAGTTGATGCTAAGATGGCGACCGCTCAACAGAATGCTTTTTGTGTTATTGAGTACGGCAGATGTGAATCGACGACAATTGTTCAGTGTGCATTTCGAACGAAGTATGGTGTTACACCTCCTGATAGGTGGTGTATTAAACGTTGGTATAAACAGTTTACAGAGAATGGGTGTTTGTGCGAAGGGAAAAGTTCTGGACGGCCGAGAACGAGTGATGAAAATATAGCACGCATCCAGCAAGCATTTCTTCGCAGCCTAGGAAAATCGACTAGCAGAGATAGCAGAGCGCTGCAAATTCCACAATCAACTGTATGGAGAGTCCTACGAAGAAGGTTAGTTATGAAACCTTACCGTCTGAAATTGGTTCAAGCACTGTCTGCAGCTGATAAGATTAAAAGAATCGATTTCTGCGATTTTATCCTTGCTCAAATGGAAACAGATGAATCTTTCGTTTCAAAGATTGTTTTTAGTGATGAAGCAACTTTCCACACTAACGGGAAAGTCAACCGGCACAATGTCTGTATATGGGGCACTGAGAATCTGCCGGAAACAACTCAGTATGAACGTGACTCACCTAAGGTGAACGTTTTCTGTGCCATTTCAGCCAATAAAGTTTTTGGCCCCTTTTTCTTCGAAGGTGCTACTGTAACTTGACTACAGTATCTGGAGATGTTAGAGAATTGGCTGTTCCCTCGGCTCGAACAAGAAGCACAACAATTCATATTTCAGCAGGATGGAGCGCCACCACATTGGCACTTACCTGTCCGTAACTACCTGAACGTCAACTACCCGAGGCGATGGATCGGAAGGCCAGGCAGCCCGTGACAGAGCACTTCATCACAGGCCTGCAAGAAGCCCTGATCTTACCCCCTGCGATTTTTTCTTATGGGGGTATGTTAAGGATATGGTGTTCCGGCCACCTCTCCCAGCCACCATTGATGATTTGAAACGAGAAATAACAGCAGCTATCCAAATTGTTACGCCTGATATACTACAGAGAGTGTGGAGCGAGTTGGAGTATCGGGTTGATATTGCTCGAGTGTCTGGAGGGGCCCAGATTGAACATCTCTCTACTTGTTTTTGAGTGGAAAAAAAACCTTTTTAAATACTCTTTGTAATGATGTATTACAGAAGGTTATATTATGTTTCTTCCATTAAATACACATTTTTAAAGTTGTGGTATTCTTTTTGAATCACCCTGTATTTCAGGCTCCAGTAAACCACTTTTACTTACGTGCAGTACCGACGTATTTTTCCTGCTCCTGCTCACGCGGCGCCTCCCAGGCGGGATACAAAATAATGGAAGACTTTGGGTTTCAGTAGGCAACTGAGAAGAACGCGTGCGAGGGGCTCGGCGGGGAGCGGAGATGCAGTCCTTCCCCTCGCTGCCTTTCTCCCTTTCAAATGTGTTATTAGCAGTTCCAAAAACAGGGTACTTGCAATAGACTTGGCAGTCCTGTTGTGTCTCATTATTCGCCAGTTATTGTTTCAGATTTTCTTTAATTTTGTTATTCATAGCTCCAGTGCCGAAGGGGAAAATTCTAGTGAAACGTGATTGCAGATATTATATGCGCATTAAAAACAAGAAAGAGGCTATAGAGTTCTACTACTGATCATTTGTAGCTGAGTAAAAAGGAAACTTGTAACGCAACGAAAAAGCACATTTCAGTAGTTGCTTATAAGTACCTGTATTAATGAACTATTGATATAGCAGGTACTGGTACCGCGTACAGAAGTGTAAAATATGAACGAAATTATTGCGAAAGGATCACTGTACTGAAGACTTTAATATGTTACGTCGCTCGAACCTCTTAAAGTCAGACACAGTTGAAAATTTCACGTGATGGTATTCAAGAAAAACACTACTCATAGCCACGTTTTTGCTGCACGCATTCTTCTCAGTTGCGGACGATAGGTGCTACTCTTGAGCTGAAGTAAAGAGTTTGGCGCAGGAGAGCAAACCAAAGACATATTCTTTACTATTTTAGAGGGGGAAAGAATTGAAATCTGTCTAATGCCGTCCGTTTTTACATGTCTCCCCTTTCGTATCCTATCACCCAAACCACTTTTTCCGTATTTCTAGGTAGGCTTGCGCGATCGGTGTCATAAATATTAGAATTCTTTTAGGTATTGTAGAGCGTCGTTGTATAAAATAATAAATTATAATCTAGAATGGAATAAAGAAGAGGGTAGGAAAGGAAAGCTTTTCTTTTTCATCCTTTGCCTTTCGTTATGACTAGCCTGTTGTACGGATAAAGTTACCCAAATATGATGTATTGACACCGATCGTCTGCAAGAAATAGAGGGACCTTTCTACTCCGAAACCACTTTCACCTTCAGGAAGGCACTTCAGTAGGTCGAAACGTCAGTTTTATAGTTTGTAATTTTAAGTGTTTTTTAAGTCTTATGTGTTCCTACATAATTTGATTGTTATTGCTCCAGACTGAGCCACGAGGGTGCAGCCGCCCATCTCCCCCCCCACCCACACACACACCTCTCCCTCCCTCCCCGCCGACAAAATTTCAGCAGTTGTTCACGGACATTTTCTGAATATTTTGAGATAAGAGACGCGTTAGATTATAAAATTACATTTCCGATAAGTAGTGAAAGAGTATGGCTTGTCATGTCGACGTAAAATTAATTAATACGAGCTGTACCAAAGCGCGGTATATCGTCGAAGATAACAGTAAAGTGCCTATATGAACAGATCTGTCATCGTTGCCGAATGAAATTTTTCGTCACTACACCGTAGTCCAAAAGCATCTGCTCTCATGAACAAATTATTGGACGGAAGCTGTATAACAGTCTTCTATATTGGATGTTCCTGGCAGCTGTTGCTCATTTACATTGGAAAGGGCCTTTCCTCTTCCAAGTAAGTGTCATCCGATGGCAACATTACTGAAGAAGTCAACAGATTACAACGAGGCACAGCACTGCTTGTTTTCCTCGTTCCAAAGCTCAACCATCCGATTGAGAGTCGGTCGCTATCTTGCTTCATTTCCTTAGCAAATCGAAGCGTCGCTATCTCGGAAATCTGTTTACCGGCTGTCGCGGATCAGAAACACGGCTTATTTGTGGCTGTGGAGGGGCAGGAATCGCCATGACTCACGAGCGTGACTCAGGCCGGCTAGAGACGGGAGGCTCTATGAATCACGTGGTTTCGTGTGCGCCGCGAGAAGTTGTAGCACCTTGAAGGCGTGTCAGCTGACGCCGACGATACCTGTACACCACCAACTTCGTTCACGTACCAAAATATTGACAAAGACTGTTTGCAACTGGTACTTTACTTTGCTACTCGTGGAGTGCATGCGCACTGGGCACTTTCCTGTAGCCACGCCCCTCGCCTGTCTGACAGCGGACATATCGTGGTGTGATTAGAGTAATGTTCTGCGCTGTTGCTTGTCTCTGTTGGCAGATGGCTGTCACACTGGGTTCAGTCTCTGATGGCACACCGCGTCGGGGGAATAAATGAACACTCTTCATCTACATCCATACTTTGCAAAACCATTGTGAAGTGCATAGCGGAAGATACTTCGTACTGTGCCAGTTACTAGGGCTCCTTCCCGTTCTGTTGATTTATAGGACGCGGGAAGAATGTTCAAAACGCCTTAGTACGCGCTGTAATTAATCTTGCCTTAACAATCCCTACGGGAACGATAAGTAGCGAGCTGTAGTGTACTCGTAGATCAGTAATTTAAAACTGGTTCTTGAAGCTCTGTATGTAGGTTTTGTTGGGATACCATGCGTCTGTTTCAACCGCCTGCCGGTTCAGTGCTTTCTTTTAGCATCTCTGTGATGCTCTCCCGTGGATCAAATAAACGTATTTTGCTCGTCTTTGTGTACGTTCAATACCCCTGTGAGTCCTATTCTTTTGTTACGAATCCTATACGCTTGACCAATATTGTAGGATGGGTCGCACAAGGACTTGTAAGCAGTTTCCTTTGTACACAGATTGCATTTCCCTAGTATTCTACGAGTGAACCGATGTCTGCCACCTGCGTTACCTACGTCTGCGCCTGTGCGATCGTTTCATTTAATATCCGTACAAATTGTTACACGCAGGTATTTGTATGAGTTCACGGATTCCTGTTATGACAAATTGATACTGTGGCCATGTGATACTATGCTTCTTTGTTTTGCCAAGTGCACGACTTTACATGTATATACATTTAAAGCAAGCTGCAAATGTTTGCAACACTTCAGAAATCGACTGAATATCTGTACAGATTTTTTCAGACTGTACTTTACTATAATTAACTGCAACATCTGTGAAAGCTCTGAGGTTATTATTGTTGTCTCCAACGTTGTTACATACAACATTACTAGCAAAGGTCCCCCAACACACTTTCTTTGTTTCACAAGCTGCGACATGGTCGGGAATTGAACAGTGACCCGAATATGGAATAAATTTTTTGTCATCACACTACCGGTTTCGGTCTGTAATATGTGTGTGTGTGTGTGTGTGTGTGTGTGTGTGTGTGTGTGTGTGTGTGTGTGTGTGTGCACCGGTACGAAAACAATTTGCGTCAAATATTGACCTTCTTTCTGCTTTGCAAGTGCAATAAGCTGCCGATGCAGTGAATATTATATGCGAGATGAAAACTGTTTTGACGAATTTGTGAAAAATTGGTTGCGCAATTTTCTGCGTTTTAGTTATTATTTCACTCTAGCTTTCTACAATTCTTTCTATTTATTTAGCAGGTTGAACACTTTTATGTTCAAGTATTTTCGAAAAGTCAAATAACGTTTTCGAAAAGTCAAATAACGTTACACGGGAATTATTGTTCTGAACGTGAAGTTCCCTGTGCAGTAGCGTGCTTTAAAATATTTGCCACTAACGAAATCTGTAATACTGAAAAAAAAATTCGTTCCTCTTCAATACATCCTATTAGCTCCTAATCCACTGTAGTTCTGATCCTGAAACTAAACTCGACGAGGAAATGTTTTAGAGTCTGCACCAGGCAGCGCTGGGCGAAATTACATTATTGAAGTGTTGATAGTAAAGCAGTGCTGCATAGCGTGACTTACTAATTGAGGCGTCTTGTCACGGTCCGGGCGGCTCCCCCCGTTGGAGGCTCGGGTCCTCCCTCGGGCATGGGTGTAGCGTAGTTAGTTTAAGTTAAGTAGTGCGTAAGCTTAGGGACCGATGACCTCAGCAGTTTGGTCCCATCAGACCTTACCACAAATTTCCAGTTTTACTAATTGAAACGAGTGACATTAGGTCGATAAGAGGACGCTGGACACACGGCTACATCAACAGTCTGCAAATTGACAACGATCACAGCACCGTATAACTGTTAATTTATCAGTGGACTGGTATCACTTCGATGCGGGAAGAACTACCGCCATAATTCCTACTCCTACATATTTTACGTAGTCTCCTTATGTCTTTAAAACCCTAGCGTAAACAAATAAATGTAATTTGGCCCGGGGATGATACAAAAGCGTCCTTTTTTCCTCCACTTCGATGGGTCGCGTGTCACTTAAGCTGCTTATTCATTTAAGCGGCCCCTCGATAGGCTTCCATTCCACACTTCCCGGCTGGGTATAGAAATCAACACATTCCTGCCAGTAGAACCCTTAAACCGGTAAGAGCCTCTCTCCGTGGAAAGTGTGTTCATGCACATGCTGAGCATTTCCTATATTCGTGAGCCAAAACCAGAGTATCACGATGCGACGTCCGTTTCCCTTAATTTTAATCTCTTATGCCACTATCAGTTTATCATTTGTAGTTTGTTTCACCTCGTGCGAGTCCCAAGCTACACTACCTCATATTTAGAGTCCTGCGTATAAATGGCGCAATGTGTTATATCCTTTCCCTCAATTCTGACAGAGTTTTTCCATGGGTTCCACTTGGTTGTAAGGCAAATTTTAGAACTGGAAATATCCTTCCAAATATTTCTAGTTAGGATTCCTTCTCTCTTACTACCAGCTCGACTGATATTTGGCTGAAAGCTCCATGACTCTTCAACAGGTCATTACTGTCAACAGCCAGCTCTGCCTTTAGGCGTACGGAATGAAAAGCACCAATAAGAGTACAGCTCTGAGAACACAACAATATTTAAGGGTGGCCAACTTCGCCCAGGATGTCAATGTATCGGTTGCCCTCGTGCAGAACCGATTGGAGCTGAGTGTACAACTGTAACAACTCTATGCTGGTTACTTGTTGATCTTCACAGAAGAATCATCTACTGCAGTAGACAGGTTGATTAAGCTTGGAGAAGTACATGGTTGTGTCTTGCTGGGTGAACCATTGCGTAATTATCCTTCAGTGATACACTTCCAGAACCAAACGGAAGCCAGTGTTACCAGAGCTGGATTCGAACAGACCACTTCCACATCGGTTACAACTTTTTTAAATCATTTGTACCTCAGAAAATATATAATGGCATAAGGTTTTCACGATAAACCTGGACTCAGATAATTAGTGCTTAATGATGATGGAGGTGATGTGTTCAATACAAAGGTCATTAGTATCACTACTAGATTATTGTGAAATTGATGAACTTAAGATCAGTGTATCACGAAATTAACAACTTTAAAAATCTTTTCCCCCTCTTCGTTCCTTCCTACCTCCCCTTCTCTCCCTCGAGTGATATCAATACGAGCTGTTGCGGCAACCGCCGGTTTTGATCGATGACCGTGTTTTAGTGGACAGAAACAAACAGCTGATGTAGATCAATGCAGTCAAAAGAAGTCTCATATAAGGATCTACGCCGCATATCTCGCTGTTTATCAGCCACTTTGTGCGCAGTGACGTTAAGATTTAATTCAACAATCAATATTCACTCCAAACCACACTCTTTGTTACCTCAACTTCATGTCCATAACCGGCTGCCCTCTTCTGAAGACGTTTGCGTGATAATATACATGTCGCCGTAGTTGCTGCTATAGTTTAGCGATTTCGTAACAACTGGTGGCTCATCGCTGCACAACATCGTTAGGATGAATTAGTCAATTCCAGATAAATTTCTTTAACCTGAGATCTATTTTCGTTTTCACTATCTATTGTAATAACGAGTGGCATTAGAATTGCCCTTTCAAATAAAGTACTGCTGGTAATATACAATAGTCCATTTAATTGGTGTTGAACCACACCCGAAACAGGCTAACGCAATCACTAGATATAACTAATAGATCACTGTAGATATAGCTAACAGTGTTTACACGTTTTAGTATCCTCCCACATGACTCTGAAGTTAGCTTCGGACTAATATCTGCTACCAAACAGATACAGCAATAAACTAGGAAGCGTTCCACCCACCCAATTAAAAATAAACAGTAAGTGTGTGGCAATGTATCATCACAACAGGGTAGCACCGCGAAATGCACGTGAATTATTTTAAGCGTAGTACCGCGGTGGCTGCATGTTGTAGCTCGGTTTAGGAGAAAGAACTGATACTATCGTGAACAAAAAAAATTACTCACAGAAGGCTTACACAAAATACAATCTCATAGCTTTGTTATACATGTGGCATATCAATAGAATCTACAGTATAAATGAAATTATCAGCTTAATATTCTTTAAGTGCAAATGTTTCCTGCTACAGCGAGCTTTTGCCATTATTAGTTCTGCATCAACCGGACGTTTCTGTAAACATTAGTGTGCAACGACTGAAATTTCGGCGCGCTTTCGTCACTATGGACTTGGTAACATTGAATTCCGTGTCCCATGCGTCTAGCTTTCAACCATCATTCCAATTTCAGAAAGTCTGTTAATTCCCGTCTTGAGGCCATAATTACGACGGCAACGTTTTCATATGAATCACCTGAGTGCAGATGACAGCTCCGCCAATGCACTGTCCTTCATACCTTGTGTTCTTGACACTACTGCAATCGGTATATGTGCATATACCTATCCCATCACCCCAGTGTAATGAGTCTCTTAGCGAATGACTCATCTCGTGCATAGTCCACACCTCCGTGTTCGCCTTTTCCTCGTTGCGCTCGACAAAAATTCTCGGAAATGCCTGGCGATAAGACGAGTCGCTTTAGGTGTTAGAGACGTGGACGTCCAATTGATGACCATTATTGTGGAGAGGATATGGTCAACTGTTCAGAGGCTAGTCATGAATTCCTCCCCGCTTTTTTCGCTGCCTTGTTTTTTATTTTAATGCAGAAGCACGAAAATCCAGTACAGGAAGAAAAATGCTTGTAATATTCTTTTCCAGTTAACTTCTGGCTGTTTGGCAGCTGGGAATAGCTTCCTGTCCACGCTTCACATATTCTTATTGTAATGCATGACACCACTTGGCTTTTGCACGAAGGAACGCGCTGACCGTCACGTCTTCCATTTCGTCATCTGCTTATGACTCCACGCCGAGCAGATCACGTGCAATGTCTAAAACAACAAGACAAGCTATTTTCTTTTCAGGGTAACGATTGCAATAATTTGCGACCTTACCATAATCAACAGTAAAAAACGATATAACTGGCCGAGAATGCATAATCTTAACTAGAGAAAATATTTTCTACGTAGGTTCTCTAATCGTGATTAACGAGAGCTGTCATCTTTTGGAGAAATCGTTAACTAATGGCTTTATAACATATGTCGGCCGGAAACTCGTTGTTTACGGGACAGAATGTATCGAACGCTACGAGACGAGCAAACCACGGACTGATAAATTGCTGGCCATTAAAATTGCTACACCACGAAGATGAGATGCTACAGACGCGAAATTTAACCGACAGGAAGAAGATGCTGTGATATGCAAATGATCAGCTTTTTTAGAGCATTCACACAAGGTTGGAGCCGGTGGCGACACCTACAACGTGCTGACATGAGAAAAGTTTCCAACCGATTTCTCATACATAATCAGCAGTTGACCGGCGTTGCCTGGTGAAACGTTGTTGTGATGCCTCGTGTAAGGAGGAGAAATGCGTACCTTTACGTTTCCAACTTTGATAAAGGTAGTAATGTAGCCTATCGCGATTGCGGTTTATCGTATCGCGACATTGCTGCTGGCGTTGACCGAGATCCAATGACTGTTAGCAGAATATGGAATCGGTGGGTTCAAGAGGGTAATACGGAACGTCGTGTTGGATCCCAACGGCCTCTTATCACTAGCAGTCGAGATGACAGGCATCCTATCCGCATGGCTGTAAAAGATCGTGCAGCCACATCTAGATCCCTGAGACAACGGATGGGGGCGTTTGCAAGACAGCAACAATTTGCACGAACAGTTCGACGACGTTTTCAGCAGCATGGACTATCAGCTCTGAGACCATGGCTGCGGTTATCCTTGACGCTGCATCATAGACAGGAGCGCCTGCGATGGTGCACGAATGGCAAAGCGTGATTTTTTCGGATGAATCCAGGTTCTGTTTACAGCATCATAATGGTCGCATCCGTGTTTGGCGACTTAGCGATGTACGCACATTGGAAGCGTGTATTCGTCATCGCCATACTGGCGTATCACCCGTCGTGATGGTATCAGGCGTCATTGGTTACACGTCTCGGTCACCTTTTGTTCGCATTGATGCCACTTTGAACTCTGGACGTTACATTTAAGATGTGTTACGACCCGTGGCTCTACCCTTCATTCAATCCCTGCGAAGCCCTACATTTCAGCAGGATAATGCACGGCACATGTTGCACTTCCTGTACGGGCCTTTCTGGATACAGAAAATGTTCGACTGCTGCCCTGGCCAGCACATTCTCCAGATCTCTGACCAACTGAAAACGTCTTGTCAACTGGCTCGTGACAATACGCCAGTCACTACTCTTGATGCACTGTGGTATCGTGTTAAAGTTGCATGGGCAGCTGTACCTGTACACGGCATCCATGCTCTGTTTGAATCAGGGCCGTTAATACGAGCAGATGTGGTTGTTCTGGGTACTGATTTCTTAGGATCTATGCACCCAAAATGCGTGAAAATGTAATCACATTTTAAGTTCTAGTATAATATATTTGTCCAAGGAATACCCTTTTATCATCTGCATTTCTTCTTGGTGTAGCAATTATAACAGCCAGTAGTGTATATGTCACGACCACTTGGTGTTGGGTGGTGTGGGGGAGGGGGGGGGGGGGGGAATCCACTGTAAAGCAATGCGAGTTTTGGGATGGGTGTGGTGTCTGTTATGAGTGTACATCTAGGCGTAATTGGTTGCGTCAGACCAGAAGCTTACGTGCTCCGTATGGTAATACGAACAGTGAGTGAGGTTCGTCGAGTCAGAGCGGAGAAATCCTCCCCGCATGGCGTGGCACCTGGCATGCGGGACGCGGCCATAGCGTTATCAGACGGGGCCGCTACGTCATGTTTGTCGTATCTGGTTGCGGCGCTATCGCGCCAACTGTAGCCACTATCACATCTGGCTGCCGTACTAACACCAGCTGCTGCCGTACTAGGAGCAGCCGACGATACGCCCCGTCCTGTGCGGCACACACACACACAAAATGTCCTTCCCGTTCAACAGCACCAAAAGGTGCAGGCTTTGTAGAGGCCGGAGGAGGACAGAAAGAAAACGTTAGGGGTACGCTTCAACGTTCCTTGAGTTCTTTCGAAACATACCTGTCAACGGGAATGAGACACTTGGCGTATCGTGGGATCTTTTGTGCTCTCGTCTCACAAGTCTCAGTTTTCTTTTTAATTGCTTCCATACTCTTCAAATTTAGGTTAAAATACGTGCTGTAGGAATCAGCATGTATTTCGAAAAAGACGATCGTGTGAAACCCAACTCGCGCTATTCGTCCACGAGGCTCAGAGGGCCATAGACACGGGTTCCCAGGTAGATGTCGTGTTTCTCGACTTCCGCAAGGCGTTAGATACAGTTCCCCACAGTCGTTTAATGAACAAAGTAAGAGCATATGGACTATCGGACCAATTGTGTTATTGGATTGAAGAGTTCCTCGATAACAGAACGCAACATGTCATTCTCAATGGAGAGAAGTCTTCCGAAGTAAGAGCGATTTCAGGTGTGCCGCAGGGGAGTGTCGTAGGACCGTTGCTATTCACAATATACATAAATGACCTTGTGGATGACATCGGAAGTTCACTGAGGCTTTTTGCGAATGATGCTGTGGTATATCGAGAGGTTGTAACAATGGAAAATTGTACGGAAATACAGGAGGATCTGCAACGAATTTTAGCATGGTGCAGGGAATGGCAGTTGAATCTCAATGTAGACAAGTATAATGTGCTGCGAATACACTGAAAGAAAAATCCTTTATCATTTAGCTACAATATAGCAGGTCAGAAACTGGAAGCAGTTAATTCCGTGAATTATCTGGGAGTAGGCATTAAGAGTGATTTAAAATGGAATGGTCATATAAAGTTGATCGTCGGTAAAGCGGATGCCAGACAGAGATTCATTGGAAGAATCCTAAGGAAATGCAATCCGAAAACAAAGGAAGTAGGTTACAGTACACTTGTTCGCCCACTGCTTGAATATTGCACACCAGTGTGGGATCCGTACCATATAGGGTTGATAGGAGAGATAGAGAAGATCCAACGGAGAGCAGCGCGCTTCGTTACAGGAAGGATCATTTAGTAATCGCGAAAGCGTTACGGAGATCATATATAAACTCCAGTGGAAGACTCTGCAGGAGAGACACCCAGTAGCTCGGTACGGGCTTTTGTTGAAGTTTCGAGAACATACCTTCACCGAGGAGTCAAGCAATATATTGCTCCCTTCTATGTATATCTCGCGAAGAGACCATGACGATAAAATCAGAGAGATTAAAGCCCACACAGAGGCATACCGACAATCTTTCTTTCCACGAAAAATACGAGACTGGAATAGAAGGGAGAACAGATAGAGGTACTCAAAGTACCCTCCGCCGCACACTGTCAGGTGACTTGCGGAGTATGGAGCGTAAATGTAGATTAAACTGAAGTTGTCTTGAATAAATGTGTCTTCAGTGGCCAGTTTCTGCCACATGTCTGGTCATAAGTGTGACACTTGATAAGGGCCATATGGTCGAAATTGCCCAGTAGTTACAAAATATTTCATTCAAACAAGTCAGCTTCACCCACCCCGTGACCTCTTTTAACGATTAGAAATTTGCAGCATGCGACTGGAGCCAGTGCTTAAGAGTAGTTGACACCTTTCACCACTGTGTAAATGTTGAGCGGACTGTTCCCAGTGCACAGAAAGAGAACGAAGCGAACAAGACCTACGCTGTACGACGGTTGGTCAAACATTTTCCATCTTCACCCCCATGGATATAGCGCTGTATGCTGATCATGATGCGAGGGCGCTACTCTGCATATTCCGCGCCTTTTGTTCTGAGCTGCCAACTGAAATTCGCGGGATCAGAATTTCTGCGGAAAAGGATATTTTCAGCTGAGAGCGCCTCTCGTGGAACCGAGGCACGAGTTTGTCAGACACTCGGCGCGGTCAGTCGGCAGAGGTAAAAACATTTTCTAGCCACCACGATGCGGTTGGAAAGCTTTTGCGATATTACATTCCTGCGGGGAGACATATCTGCGAAGCGTGGGGCTCTTGCTAAGTTAAGCTGCTTTTAGCAGGTAGCATACTAGCGCACTAAGAATTTGTCTCCTGCCTAGCAGAGTAGCAAAGCGTGTTACTGGGAATTACTTTTTAATATACGATATACGTTGACAGGTTGAAAAATTGTGATGAAGCTCTTTTTCACGATTATACATTTTGCCTTCACCAGTTGCAGGCAGTCTTGCATGTCTTCTACTTATGTACATTTGTAAGGACATAACTTTTGCATAAATAATTGCTTCCAGAATATAACGACGTTATTCATTAGGGTAATGGTGAAATAAATAATCGTAAAAAAGGACAGGTCACAAGTCTTTTCTGTCGTTCATTATATCAACAGTCAAAGAGAGTTAGATGAAACATGGATAAAATAATGTTTAATATATGTGATTTACTTGTTAAAATAAGATGTATTTATGAGACAGGGAATGCATGTAGCCACGTGACATGTGCCTGTGCTTCCGCTGCAATGGTATTCGGTGTTCACCCGTACAGATTTTGATTCTAAGAATCTCTCAAGGGGAGTGTCTCTAGAAAAGGCATATTCTTTGAGAAAGACTTCTTGGTCTTCATTAGCGAATATTTTACAAACTGCAAAAGACATTTAGCTGACCTTGTATCGTTTCTAGGGAACACCACGAGGAAGTAGTCCCTTTTCTTCCCCCTTTAAACTTACTTACAGTATTTACAAGATTTCTAATGAGTATGACGTGCATTAAATTTCTTTTCACTATTTACGTAACTCCCAATGGTTGTGACTATTTCTTCAAAGTAATTTCAATGCGGAGGCCACACAAGTTGTAAGTAATTTTTAAGTTGTCGTCAATTTGAAGTCTCTTGAAAGCCTTTGAAATTGTTTCGCCAGTCTTAATTGCTGACGTACTTGTTCTTTTCCCATCGAAATTTAAAATTAGTCGATGGAACTGGTGACTGTAATACTCTGCCTATTCTAGAAGATTTTCTAGTAATGAGTAAACATTTGGATGAACTTTTCATGTTAAGGTGTTTTTCCTTCGAATTCTTAAGTAAGATACGTTGTTAATGCGATGGTGCCTTTCCACTGCAAATCTGCCAGTTCGCGGCGTACGGGACGGTGATCCTACATGTGTTCCGAGGTTCTCTACCTGAAGTATCTTGGGCTTCATAGAAACATCAACTCATTCCATCTCGGCACAAGTGTAACTCAGCATTACTGTCACGAATTCCAAGATCGGCCCATGTCTCTCTTTGTGATACGTTCACGTGGGGCAAGTTGAAGCTGTACTCAAATGATCTCCATGCACTGCGAGAGCAACAGCAGAACGCTGAAAAAGGCTTCGGCTATCTTCTGTTCCCTAACCAGGGTGACACATTTCGTGCCTACGAGACGTTAGTAGGGCCAGTCTTGTATTCCTAGACTACTTGTGATTTCATTTTGGAAAAAAACTGCTAGCTTCTTACTCCATCCATATCAAAAATTGTCTTGTTCATTTGATGGTTTATTGCTTCTGTACCAGTCGTTGGAACGTACTTAAAGTACTGTAGTGCCCTGGAAAAAGTAGGGTTCAAACTTTAGTTGTCCAACTAACTCCAGGCCGTTGGAAAATGCTGTCTTGTAAGAACTGCTCTTAATTCTTTCTCTATGTACGTCAGACTGGTGCCCCGGTTTTAATGTCTACAGCGGGTTCAGAAATTCCCGTTACAAACTTATAGGACGTGTAGAGAGAAAAGAGTAGATAACATTTTGAATAAGAACCCATGTCTGTAAAAGTTGCGTTCCCGTGCTACAGCCTTTTGAAAACATCCAAAATGAGATTTTCACTCTGCAGTGGAGTGTGCACTGATACGTAACTTCCTGACAGAACTGTGTGCCGGACCGAGACTCGAACTCGGGACCTTTGCCCTTCGCGGGCAAGTGCTCTACCAACTGAGCTACCCAAGCACGACTCACGACCCGTCCTTACAGCTTCAATTCTGCCAGTACCTCGTCTCCTACCTTCCAAACTTCACAGAAGCTCTTCTGCGAACCTTGAAGAACTAGCACTCCTGGAAGAAAACATGTTTGCTAGGTCGGTATGCAACAGTGTAGTCATGGCAGGAGGTGGCTTACGTCGGATCGGCTGATGTCATTTGACGTCCATCCTACCTGTCTGACTTGGTTCGAGCCTCATTTATGAGAGAGATAGAGAAACATGGTTGAGTATGTGTTTGCAGAATATACGGCCGTGATGTTTCTGAATGGCGAAGACCAAGGTAATGGAAGGACTGTTCGCCGCCTTTATCAAGATCGTTCTCCACAAAGTCCGACTCCATCGCCTACGCTCTGCGCCACCATTACGCAACGACTTCGAGAAAGGGTATCTACAGTGTCAGCAGGCGTTTCTGTGGTGCTCCAAGGAGACGCCCCGCACCTGAATTGGAAGAGACCGTACTGCATCACGCTGCAGAGAGCCCTTCAATAAGTACGCTAGCAATTTCTCTGGCTGTTAATGAGTGAAATTGTGAAACAAGTGATGTGCTGGGTCGCGCCTAATCAGGTGCTTCTAAGAATGACCGCGGTACCAGCATGTTTTCAAATTTAATCGTACGGAAACGGTCCGATCCAATTCAAAATGTAATCTACTCGCTCTGTTCTACAAGTCCTGGAAGATTGTAAGGGGGCTTTCCGAAGACCCTGTATGTTCTGACGAGCCTTGGGAGTCGTGTAACTAGCCTTTAGAGACAGACGATGACAGTGCTACGGTACATGCATTGACCATTTGAGTTGGAGCAAATAGAAGCGGTGCTAACAAGAATATGTTAGCAAATATTTCTCCTGGTCTCATTCGCAAATGATCGACCCATGCTTACCGGCTCGGAAGGTTGGTCTGCCGCGCTCTTGGTGTTCCAACCTACATTACCAGTCCACATACGTTTGTGTGCAACAGTTCCGAGGCGAAGTTACGCTAGCGAATTTCATCTTAGTTTCACTGTTATCGCCGCAATATGGCTTCCAAGTAAGTGAGATGACTTCTTTACCTGTCTATAGCGGCCTGACTCAGCTGTAACATTTCCACTACTGCCGGAAACGAATTATCGCTGGATATTTCAGTTTGCCAGTAGGCAGCGCTATTTTTTTCTCCTGTGGGTGTGTGGTACAGTACTGTGACGCAGCGATCTGAGTGTGTACCAGGACTGCAGACGTGTGTACCTGCAGACAGAGCAGAAATTAATTACGTCACGTAATATTTTCGATGTGATTATGAACTCCTTAGGACTACGCCACCGATGTGGAAGTAGTCTATGTACAATAAGGGAAAGCCACGCTGATTTTTTTTTAGTGCGGGCGCCCGCTACAAGGCCATGAATCATATCATGACAGCTTCGTCGCAATTTCGACTTTCTTCGTGTGTGGTGCTCTGGTATAAGTTTGTCAGCGGCGGTGCTTACTGACCATACTGCTAGGGAAGTCATCGCTCATTAACCTAACGTACCAGGCGATAGTAAACAAATACACTAGACACAGTCAATATTGAAAGGCTTTCAGTTTCCGTGAATGTGAACAAAAGCGGAAAGCAAATTCCCACTTGGAGTGCCGGAACTTTTTCGTCATTGTGCGTAGCACACTGTGGAAGTGACTAATGCAATAAGCAATCCGTGCAGAGAGATCGGCATTATATTAGTCGTGTTCTGATTTATCTTAAACGGCCACATGCGCCGGTATACCGCCTCTCACTTCCTGCGGACGTGGATGCAAATTAAAACACCTATGCCGGCGTTTCGCTGTTCCTATTGTATCCTGTGTTAATAACAAAGGAGGGACAAAACAGGAAAGGCGGAGCTGCTGGATCATTTGCAATGTTGATGTCGCTTTTTCAGACCCTTGTCGTGACCTGTCAACCTCTTCCATTTTTTAATTCTTCGCTCGATAACTCTCTAATTAAACGCAAGGTACAGTCCTCGAACCAGTTTTCTTGGATCAGGAGTAGTGTAGCTCCCAATGAAAGCGTCCGATACACGTCTGTTTTGCTTTAGAGGGGTTTCTTCCACAGTTGCGGTTTTACACTTAATATGGGAATTGTACAGTCTTTTGCGACTGTAATAAAGTCCTGTTTGGAGGAAATACGTTTCACTTTTATTCTTCACTGATCACTGTTACAATTGTGGTTTTGCTTATATCGGTTCAGCGAGCTGATAAACGTTCACATGTTTAAAATTACTTTCATTACTCGAGTTTTGTGGCTCCTGGATCATTTCCATGCATTCTTCTACATACAGGCATTAGATTTTTTTTTCAGACTACACTATAATAATACTCATTATTTCCTAGTTTCGTGATATTATCTATTCACGTTTATTCATCGTGTGTACTTTGTTTTGATTCCGCGTAGTGCGATCGTTTTTTGTTTTTGTGGGTATGGCATTCCACAGGACGGAACAAAAGTACACAGATTACACGACTGAATAAATGTGGTTAGATAATTACGTCAAAACTAGAAAATATTGTGTTGTGTAGCGTGTTAAAAATCGAACACCTGTGTAAAGAAAGCGCGTGGGAATAATACATGAGCTAAAAACCATGAATACCAAAAGTGACTGGTGCTGTTTATAATTTTGTCTAACCTATCTGAAAGGAAAAGCACATTGTTACATTTACCACTGATGTTCCCTTAAATAAAAGCGAAACGCGACTGGTCTAAACGAGGTTTCATTACAGTCGCGATGGACGGAATAACCCGCCTATTACTTGTAATGTGTTAAGCGTCTTTAGTATTACCTGTTCGGCTCTGAGGAATAACTTTCACCTGAAAAAAATAGAAAAAATAAACGCACACTGAAGAGTTCACACGTCTGCTAATGCCCAACACCATCCCTTATCCTTTTAATTCTGAAGCTCTGCTCTGTGAACAATCAAAACTCGGCGCCTTTCATTTTTACTTTGTTGCTGCCGTAGTTCGGGAATTATTGGACTTAACTGTGTAGAAATCGCTGTCAATATGTTCGGTATGCTGTGAGGAATGTGACTTGTGAAAGGATGTTATTGTATTAAAGAGTAAGAGAGTAATTCCGGGTAGCTTTAAACAGCGGAATTATTGGTGACATGTCAGATACAGTTACACCAATTAGCTGTCCGCCCAAACCGATGAG
Organism: Schistocerca gregaria; assembly: GCF_023897955.1. NCBI lineage: Eukaryota > Metazoa > Arthropoda > Insecta > Orthoptera > Acrididae > Schistocerca > Schistocerca gregaria. The sequence goes on from NC_064921.1 coordinate 162,676,052, forward strand.
AAGCTGTACGAAATGGGACGGACGCCGAAAGTCAATTGTAAGGAATGTTGTCTATTGAGAATGTTGACTAGTGAGTTCCGGAGTTTTTTCGTGTTGGAAGATGTAGCTAACAAGCACTTAGTGCGGCCTGTTCTTTAATACTGCACTCCTCTTTGGAATAACGTGAGTTGTGGCTAGTGGAAGTCAACGAAATAAGTTTCAAATACCAAACGTAGCTTCTAAGTACATAGATTCAGTGACGAATTTTTGATCGACAATACATTTGAGTTTGGATGTAATAGATACGAGGGGACTTAAAAACGTGACACATTATTCTCTCAGGCCAAGTAACTTTTGTTGGCTGCTACACTACATTTCAAAGTGACACAGCTACGTGACAGTATATTCCAACATGGTTACCAAGTCTCTGTTAATAACAGTCGAAACTTTCTACCAATCGTTCAGTTCCTGAGCGGTAGAATCCGCTTCTTGTTGAGGGAGCCACTCGAGAACAGCTGTGCGAACATCCTCATCGTTTGAAAATCTCTCTTGATTGGTGTCAGCAATAACACGGAACCTTACTTGCCTAGTCTCGGTGCAGCACACATGTTTAATCTGCCAGGAAACTATTTATCTATGAAACTGTCTGTCGTGTTCTGTCCTCACGTGTTAGACTTCCTCTGACGCTCACATTCTGTTTTTATTTATCATCTCTCCACTACTTCTTTAATCTATGTGATAATGTTTTATCTGTGCAGTGCGAACTCATTAACATTTTCGCCATTACTTAATTACTGTCATAATGTTATAAAGTTCACTGCCGATGCCGACGCCGGGCCAGTATAGAGATGATGCCATGCAGCAGCGTGGTACAGGGGACGTAGTTACCGACGAATAGAGCGGCACTGCCTGTAATGAATCCCGCGATTAATTCTCGTTCAGAGCTATGAATATTTCGGCAGCGTTATTGAGCTACCATATAGCTGGGCAGGTATTAGCCCCCGCTAATGGACTGCGGTCGCTGCCTCGCTAAAAAGTTGATGAGCTGCACTTCTACACTATCAATATGAATTATTCTTCGTCCAGAATATCCGAACGGGCAAAAATACATATCATCGGCAGTCATGTGTGGATTTTCTCCGGAGTTACCCGAAAATACGAGGGTCGTTCAATAAGTAATGCCCCACATTTTTTTAAAAGCCATAGGCAAACGTCCTAGTTGGTGCTTCACATTTGATGTTTGTTTTGTGCGCCAGTGAAGTTTCGAATCATTTTTTTTGCAGTTGGCAGAGCCGTAGTACAGCGTTAAAGTGACGTCTACATACGACTCACGTTACAAGCATTGTGCTCTTTTTGAATTCTTGTGTGCAGAAAAAAAAAAAAACGGTGGTGAAGATCCAAAAACGTTTGTGTGCAGTGTGTGGCGATGCTGCAGTTGACAGGAGTACAGCTGGGCGATGGAGAAAGTAAGTAACAGCCTAAGGAAATGCAGAGACAGAACAGCATGGTTAGCCATGCTCGGGTCGTTCGTCACAGCCGTTGCTCCAGACATACTGAATCGTGCGGATGCCATTATTCGTGCAGACCAGCGTATCACAAACTCGACAATTGGCTCTATAGTTGTCGATCAGGATTGGAAGTGCGTCTGCAGCGATAGAGACTCTCGGATATTCAAAGAGAGTCTCAAGATGTGTTCCCAGGAATGCTCACAGCGGACCACAAGATGGCCATTTTATCTGAATTGTTGGAGTGTTTTGAGACCGACGGCAAACACACTTTGAAGATGACGAGAGTGGCAGTCATGCAGTGAAAACATGGTTACGCCTACAGTGCAAGAGCTTGTACCAGCAGGGAATACATGCTCCTCCACAACGTTGACGTACAGCCATAGAAGGTGATGGAGACTACATAGAAAAATAGGACGTGGACAAGACATGTTGTTGTTGTTGTTGTTGTTGTGTATTGTCAGCGAATTCTGACTCTTAACAATAAATATATTCTGAGAAAAAACTGTGGGGCATTACTTACTGAAAGACCCTCAAACACTGTAGACGGGGCACGTACACATTTGTCAAAAAAGTAGATAAGGTTCTAAATGATCTTTATTTTAAGGCTGTCGAGTATATTGCAGAGACAGTTCAGTATAATGGACAAAAATCGAAAGGTTCCATTGATAAAACATGTTGACGGTGCTACGTAGACGGAAGAAAAATCGCTGTAAATTACTTTAAGAAATACAGCAACTGACTTCTTTTTGTGTAACATAATCAATTCCAAGACGCGTTTCGAGGTTCCACCAATCTAGAGTTGGCGTAATACATTTCTCTTAATCAATAATACGTTTTTGTCCACTTCAGTTTTAAACGCTGCAGCTTCCTTCTTACGTTGTGTACTGTGTCATACGGAGACAGAGGTCTGTTAGTCGCCAGCAGTTTAAAAGTAGGTGGATAATATCACTCTTTAGGGAAATGACAGAGAGGGATGTGAAGGAGCTCCATGAGCATTCAGTGTATACGCGTGGAGGCCTCGTACAACATGCTGAAGAGACTGTTACGCACGTTGGAACAAACGATGCCTGTTATCTGGGCTCCGAGGTCATATTCGGGTCGTTTCAGAAGGTTGAGAATACCAGCCTTGCTCACTGAGTTTCAACAAATCTCACAATCTGCAGTCTTGTTCCCAGAACAGAATGCGGCTTCCTGGTTCTGAGTCGAGTGGAAGGCTTCAACCAGAATTGCGTGACAAGCGAGACTGTGACTTCTTACACTTGCCCCATGGGACTGAGAACGATAAGGTCCCACTGAATGGGTCAGTTGTTCATTACCCTTACGAGGCTGCCACCCATGTAGCGGATTTCGTGTGGGGTGCACACAAGGTTTTTTCCCCCTCTATTTTAGGCGACTCTCCACCCTTTCCAGATAACGATATTTGTAGGAGATCAAGAAGCATCAGTGTAAGATCCAAAGACGTGTACACCACGGGCGAGAATATTGAAATACTACTGGTTAACTGTCGAATTATTTGCAACACAGTGCCAGAGTTTGCAGTACTGCTACAAAGCAGTGAAGCTCACATAATACTAGGTCCAGAAAAGTGGTTAAAAATTGAAGTTCACAGCAGTGAGATTTCTGGGAAAATTTAAGCATTTATTGAAAGGATATAGGCTAAGGGGAAATGGAAGTTTTATGTTTGTCGCAGTAGACAGATTCAGATACACAGGGATAGAAACTGAAATGGCTTGCGAAATAGTTTGGGTAAGACTCCGTATCAGGTATGGGCGTAAAATCATTAGGCCTATTTGTTCCTTATATCGACCACCAGATTTACCTACCGGTGTAACCGAAAATCTTAGGGAAAACCTCAGTTCAGTAATACGTAATTTACCCGATCATACTGTCATCATCGGAGGAGGCTTTTAGAATCACCCAACATTCAACTGGAAGAATTAATTTAGTGGTGGATCTGACAAGACGTCCTGTGAAACATTACTATAGGCCTTCTCTGAAAATTGTCTAGAACGTTTTGGAATCCCACTCATGATGGAAATATGTTAAAACTAACGGCAACAGGTAGATCTGGCTCTTTGAGGATGTCCGCATGAAACTGGTATCATTGATCCTGATGTAGTTGTAGCACAAATGATGAACAAAGTACGAAGAACAACTACAACAAGAGAGAGATATTAGTTCAGTGAACTGGATAAAGAGGCTGTAGTGTTATCTCAGTGTGTAATTTGGAACTTTTAGCTCAGGACAGGAGCATGTAGAAGAACTATAGCTCAAGTTTAAAAGAATGGTTGATCATGCACTAGACAGATATACCCAGTAGAAATGTTCAAGATGGGACAGACTGCGGAGTGGCCGAGCGGTTCTAGGCGCTACAGTCTGGAACCGCGCGACCGCTACGGTCGCAGGTTCGAATCCTGACTCGGGCATGGATATGTGTGTGTTGTCTTTAGGTTAGTTAGGTTTAAGTAGTTCTAGAGGACTGATGGCCTCAGAAGTTAAGTCCCATAGTGCTCAGAGCCATTTGAACCATTTGACAGACCAGCCTCGTATACAGTGACAGTAAAGAAACTTTTGAGAAAACAGAGTTAATTTCAGGGAACAAAGCGTTACGCCTTAATTGGCTACTGTAGCAGAATATTGTCAAAAGAACTTTCATAAAATTCAAAGAAATTCTGGTCGTATGTAAAGACTTTAGTGGCACCATAGTTAGTGTCCAGACACTCATAGACGAGATAAGAACTGAGATTGTGGGGAGCAAAAGCAACAGCAGGAATGCTTAACTCCGTTTTCCAATGTTCATTTGCCAAGGAAAAATCCACGAGTATCGTCGCAACTTAATTCTCGTAGCACTGGAAAGGTGTGTGCAATAGATATTTAGCTTCAGTGGCGTTGAGAAACAGCTGAAATCGTCAAAATTGTGCAAAGATTCAGGGACCGACGGAATCCATATCAGATACAATACTGAATTTGCTACAAAGTTAGCCCTCTTTTAACTGCACTATACCGTAGTTCCCTCGAACAAAAATAGCGCCCAGTAGCCGGAAGAAAGCGCAGGTTGCACCCTCCTGCAGGGAAGGTAATATGAGGAATCAATAAAACTACCGTCCAGTATCCTTGTCATCCATTTGTTGTAGGATCTTTGAACATAGTCTACACTAGAACATAATGGCGTATCTCGAACAGAACGACCTCCTTCAAGCCAACCGGCATTTATTTCGAAAACTTCTATCATGTAAAACCCAGCCCGCGCTTGCCTCGCATGACATACTGAAAGCCACGAATCGAGGCACCCAAGTAGATTCAGTATTTCTGCATTCCCAAACAGCTATTAACCCAGTACCACATCTACGCTTGTTATCAAAAGTACGATGGTAATGGGGTGTCAGGAAGAATTTGTGACTGCTGGATTAAGGATATACTTTTATTTTTTTATAGTGAGGACGGAGCAAGCTACCTTGGATGGAGAATCATCGACAGGTGGAGAGGTAACTTCGCGTCTGCATCAGGGAAGTGTGTACATGTTGTTTATTAATGACTTACGACCGAGCGAGGTGGCGCAGTGATTAGCAAACTGGACTCGCTTTCGAGAGGACGACGGTTCAAACCCACGTCGGGCCATCCTGATTTAGGTTTTCCGTGTTTTCCCTAAATCGCTTCAGGCAAATACCGGGATGGTTCCTTTGAAAGGGCTCAGCCAACTTCCTTCCCTATTCCGATTGGACCGATGACCTCGATGTTAGGTCCCTTCCCCCCAAATCAACGAACCACCCAATGACATAATTATCTGTAATGTACTGCCTGAAGGAAAAAAAAAAGCTGCACAGATATTCAGTATTCAGTCAGATCTTCATAAGATTTCAAAGTGATAGAAAGATTGTCAACTAGCTTTAAATGTTCAGAAACGTAAAATTGTGCTCTTCACAAAACTAAGAAACATAATACCCCCTGAGTATAATATCATTGAGTCAGAACTGGAGTCGGTCAGTTCATACAAATACCTAGTTGTAATAATTTGTTGGAATATTAAATGGAACAATCAGGTACTCTCAGTTTTGGTAAAGCAGGTGGCAGACTTCTGTTCATCGGTAGAATACAAGGGAAATGTAGTCACTCTACAAAGGAGACTGTATACAAAACACCCGTGCGATCCATCTTACAATCGTGCTCCAGTGTGTGGGACCCGTACCAAACAAGACTAACAGGGGATATTGAACGTATACAGAGAAGGCACCACGAATGCTAACAGGTTTGTTGGAGCTAGGGGAGATTCCTGAAAGAACTGAACGGGCAGACGTTAGAAGATAGACGTAAACTATCTTATGAAAACCTACTTAGAAAGCTTTTCGAACCAACTTCGTGTTGAATCTATGAACGTATTACAAGCCTTCATATATCACGCCAATATAGGTACCGTGAAGAGATCAGACTAGTTACAGCGTGCAGAGAGACATTCAGGCGGTCATTCTTCCCTCGCTCAGTACGTGAGTGGAATGAGACGAAGCCCTAATAAATGATGCAAAGGAATGTACACGCTGCCATGCACTTCAGTGGTTTGCACAGTATAGATACAGATGTTGACAGTGTAGGCTAGCACGGCCCATATTTATTTCAGTTAAAACTAGAGTACCCAGAGGCCGTAGTCGATATATAGAACTATGCCGTCATGGTTCAACAACTGTGGGACAAATATTCAGAGGTAAAATAGCAACTGGACCACTGGCTGAAGGGGTTCCTGTATTTATAGAGCTGCATACCATTCTTCACGTGACGCCGAATGCTTGATTATCTCTGGGTTGCGTCATCGTTCTCTATTAACAGTAATCGATGGTCATTTAGCTGGCTCAAAGTCGGATTCCAAATTTTGTTCAAATTAACTTCCTCTTCTTTTCTATTAAAACTGTTGCGTTTTTGGTGACTCACTAAGGCCCGTCTATACATGCGTGCAGTATATTGCGTTGCATTTGATAAAAAGCTAGCACCACTGAATTTTTATATCTTGGTCTACATCTCGGAAAGCGTGTTTAGCGAAACTAGCGTTTTTGCAAAGGCAACGCATTATAGCGTCGCGGAGATTCACGAACATGATAACCATTTTAATAGAAAAGAAGGAGTTACGTTGAATAAAATGTGAATGCCTACTTCGTGACTCCTGAATCACGATGGATTACAGTTAATGAGTACGATGACGCCAGAGATAATCAAGCATTCAGTTACACCAGACCAATGGTGGTGCCCCCTATACAGCCCTATAAATTCGGGAACAACTCCAGCCCATGACGCAGCTGCCGTTTTACCTCTGAATATATCTCCCGCAGTCGAAGACGAAACGTCAGGAAATAGTTTTAGATCTCCACTATACCCTCTAAGCCCGGAAGTTTGAACTGAAGTTCTGGCTCCGTGCTTCATATTTACATGCAATATACACACCTCCAGATTCACTGATCTACTGTTACGTGACGAATGCAACACTGCATTGTTATCTGTGCCTGAAAAGTCACAAACAACTTCGTAAGCTGTAGAGAGAATGAAGTGGGTCATCTATTAAAGTGCTGAGGAGATTTCATCACATGCCGAATGTCCTCAAACAGAACCTATCGTGATCCTTGCGACTCTGTTTCCAGCCTATCTATCGTACGAACTTGGCTATGAACGCTACATAAGCAATCACCTCCCGAATATTGAGGACGTGCGATCTTGGGTATGAACGTTACATACGCAATCACCTCCCGAATATTGAGGACGCATAGAGCTGTGACACCAGCATTTGAGGTCGAAGAAACTGCTCTTCATTCTTCCGGAGAGGATGAGAATTCGATGCTTTCCTCTGAATTCCTGTCAGTTTTCTTAATGAGTACTATGTGAAAATGCGCAACAGTATCTACCGTGCACTGCCTTTTCGTCGGTAATAGAACTGAGCATCTCATAGAACAAATCTGTACACGGAAAAAACCGTGACGACAAGTTTTACAGAAGCGACAGAGGGGTGAAGTTGTTTACTTATACTATGTCCACTGGCAGAACTTTGGTGAACAGCTTGTAAACTAATTCCCCGCACACTCTGTTCCTAGCGACCCAGCCTGGGAAACATAATTTAGATCGCGATCTGTGCGCCAGGAAGTTTGCAAGTTGCTCCGCGTTGGAATTAAACTAGTTAGTAGTTCTCGAGATGAGACTTTTTGTTACTGTGCTCCAGCTTGTACAAATCCAGGTCATTATTGTTGCACGACGCAAGTTCGCTGTGTACTTCTGTATTACTATAATACTTGTAGGAATTGTATTTAGTTCCTGAAAAAGACTTTTTAACGAGTGAACCACAAAGATCACGGCGGCTTTTGTTCTCGAGGAATACATGCGGACTGTGATGAAAGCTCCCGAGCACTTTTGTAGAAGACCCACATCAGTCACCTCTAGAGTTAACGAAGTTATTTTATTTATAGTGTGTTGCATACAAAATTTGTAAGGTGATATGTTTATCGAACGAAGCTGCTTTACATTTGAAATAAGCGGAAGCAATTGTAACAAGTTCACTTTACAGTTCAGTCTCTTCCCTGAAACATACATAGAACTGCATATACAACGGATTAAACTTTAACTATATGCAGTTTATACACATACAGGGTGTTTCAAAAATGACCGGTATATTTGAAACGGCAATAAAAGCTAAACGAGCAGCGATAGAAATACACCGTTTGTTGCAATATGCTTGGGACAACAGTACATTTTTCAGGCGGACAAACTTTCGAAATTACAGTAGTTACAATTTTCAACAACAGATGGCGCTGCAAGTGATGTGAAAGATATAGAAGACAACGCAATCTATGGGTGCGCCATTCTGTACGTCGTCTTTCTGCTGTAAGCGTGTGCTATTCACAACGTGCAAGTGTGCTGTGGACAACATGGTTTATTCCTTAGAACAGAGGAGTTTTGTGGTGTTGGAATTCCACTGCCTAGAACACAGTGTTGTTGCAACAAGACGAAGTTTTCAACGGAGGTTTAATAATAACCAAAGGACCGAAAAGCGATACAATAAAGGATCTGTTTGAAAAATTTCAACGGACTGGGAACGTGACGGATGAACGTGCTGGAAAGGTAGGGCGACCGCATACGGCAACCACAGAGGGCAACGCGCAGCTAGTGCAGGAGGTGATCCAACAGCGGCCTCGGGTTTCCGTTCGCCGTGTTGCAGCTGCGGTCCAAATGACGCCAACGACCACGTATCGTCTCATGCGCCAGAGTTTACACCTCTATCCATACAAAATTCAAACACGGCAACCCCCTCAGCGCCGCTACCATTGCTGCACGAGAGACATTCGCTAACGATATAGTGCACAGGATTGATGACGGCGATATGCATGTGGGCAGCATTTGGTTTACTGACGAAGCTTATTTTTACCTGGACGGCTTCATCAATAAACAGAACTGGCGCATATGGGGAACCGAAAAACCCCATGTTGCAGTCCCATCGTCCCTGCATCCTTGAAAAGTACTGGTCTGGGCCGCCATTTCTTCCAAAGGAATCATTGGCCCATTTTTCAGATCCGAAACGATTACTGCATCACGCTATCTGGACATTCTTCGTGAATTTGTGGCGGTACAAACTGCCTTATACGACACTGCGAACACCTCGTGGTTTATGCAAGATGGTGCCCGGCCACATCGCACGGCCGACGTCTTTAATTTCCTGAATGAATATTTCGATGATCGTGTGATTGCTTTGGGCTATCCGAAACATACAGGAGGCGGCGTGGATTGGCCTCCCTATTCGCCAGACATGAAGCCCTGTGCCTTCTTTCTGTGGGGACACTTGAAAGACCAGGTGTACCGCCAGAATCCAGAAACAATTGAACAGCTGAAGCAGTACATCTCATCTGCATGTGAAGCCATTCCGCCAGACACGTTGTCAAAGGTTTCGGGTAATTTCATTCAGAGACTACGCCATATTATTGCTACGCATGGTGGATATGTGGAAAATATCGTACTATAGAGTTTCCCAGACCGCAGCGCCATCTGTTGTTGACAATTGTAACTACTGTAATTTTGAAAGTTTGTCTGCCTAAAAATGTACTGTTGTCCCAAGCATATTGCAACAAACGGTGTATTTCTATCGCTGCTCGTTTAGTTTGTATTGCCGTTTCAAATATACCGGTCATTTTTGAAACACCCTGTATATGCACTAAAAGAACCACTATACCGTGAATGACGGAGGATTCTTCATATCGTTCTTAATAGCACTTTGTCGTGTTCCTCCAGTGAACGGACAGGGAGGGAAATTGTCTGCCAATGTCTCTCTCTTGTCCGTGTGGTCCACACGCCAAATAAAAGATGGAGGTGGTAGAATTAATTATAATAGTGCATAGTAAGTAATTGGACACTGAATCTACGCAACAGCATTTGTCGTGAAATCAACGTTACCTTTTACTGAATAATATTTCATTTTACGGTAGCCAAACACCTTCATAGCAAAATTATCCGCCACGAGTCAGTAAACTAATGTTTATCACTCCGGCGAATTTCGCGACTTTTAAGTTCGTCTTGAGCTGGTAGTTTCAAATTCCAATCCGAAGATTGAGCTAACACTACGAAATGGTTTGCGATTACTAAATATCAACTTTTAGTGAGTGGTTATAGTGTGTCTGCGCTGATTTTTAGTTTAACATTCGGTCGAGGACACATCCTTCACAATTAAGTGTAAAAATTTGTAACATTTTTGTAAAGATGAAACAGAGTTCTTAAAACCTTAACAGCTAATGTGTGAATCCCATCGACGTTTTCCTTCGAGTTAACCCTTTCATGGATAAAATTTATTTTTTACAGATTTTTAAAGTATTAAGGTGATATGTTACATTTCAGTCCCATTATTATACTTTCACCACTAAAATATTTTTTAAGTTCTCCATGTTTTCACAACAGGAAGTGTGACACACATGTCCCGTGAACCAACGCAAGATACCTTTTCTGCTGACTGACTGATTTTGTAATTTTTTTGCCATAAACAGGATTTTGCAGAGAATAAAATAACTACAAATTATACATGCGTGTAATCTTTTTATCTGTGTAGAGACAGTGTACAAAATATTCATTACATTTCAGTTTTCATGATACATGATCAATACTTACAAAACTTTACATGCCATGAAACTTGGAAAAACATGGTGTGGCTCAGAGTGGTACACCACAAGCAGTGCTAACAACTTTTGTGCTCTTCTCTTTAGAGTTTGTACTACAGAATCTGCGTCGCTTCCTAGTGCCCCTGTCTTTCGGTACATGTTTCCCTACGTTCACGAGCCGGACGTCATCTGGCACCCTAGAGACTCCTCTCTTTGCTGTGAAGAAAGTAGGCATTGATCCCCTCTTTTTTCCTGGATGAATACCCATTAATCAATTGTCTTGCTAATCTTTACAAATAATGTCTGCTGGGACACATGTGTCCCACTAATTTTATTTCGATTATAAGATAATACAGTTGCTGAGAAGTACATCCCACACTGTGTTTGTACTAAAAATGATTATTAAGTTAATAATAAGATGAATTACATACTTCAGACATCGCTGGAAAGTGAGAAATGATGAAAACTGAAGAATGACACAAATAAGTGGCGTTGCAGCGGTCATATATACACGCCAGTCAACAAAAGTAGTCACCGCTTCTCTATTGCCTCTGCAGTGCAGTCCTGATTTTTTTCTTAGGTTCAGTACAGTCGTCCCTAGATGGCAGCACCATGCAGAGCTGGGTAACACATATCCCGACACTCGAACTGGTGCTCAAAGTTAATGGGACATATATGACCCATCAACCACGAAAGGGTAACCTGGTTGAGATTCAAAACAATAAAGTAACAGTGAAGTAACTCTCCATAAAAAAGGACGAAAACAACAAATGCGGGTGGGCGGCCCTTGCGGATAGGTTTCTTGCATGTAGTGAAGATGGCGCTATTACCGTTCTGCTTGTTAAATGCCGAAGGTAGTGATGATTGACAGGTTGTGAGTTCAGGAAACCAGCGAATTATATATATATATATATATATATATATATATATATATATATATATATATATATATAAAAGGTACTAATCGACAGTGTGGGTATAATTGAAGTATTTATACAAAAGTAATCACCAGAGGCCTGTGCACAACTACCCCACTTTTACACGAGCCGAAAGGGTCCCTGTGACCAGCATTCCTGTGGCTGTAGCGGGAGCCTTTCCCCCCGTGTGACTTGCTGTTCGTCGTCCGAAATGAAGCGCTTCGCTTTGAGATGCTTTTTAGCGGATCAGAAACGTGGAAGTCACAGGGCGACATGTCCGGGCTATAGGGCAGATGCTGAAGCTGCTCACACTGGAACATAGCCATTGCACTTTGTGGGCGCATGTTATCATGGAGAAGGGTTACTCACTCTTTGAGTAGTCCATGCCGTTTGCTCTCGATGGACGTGAATCCTCCCTCTTTGAGCAGTCCCTGCCGTTTGCTCTCGATGGACGTGCGTAGGCTACGGAGTGTCTCCCAGTGTCCGTCAGTTTTAACGGTTTTTCCGTACTCGACGAATTCGATGAGTATCGAACATCGGACGTCGGAGGGGGGAAAAAAGAAAAAGCTGTGAGCACTACATTCCCGCTGAGGACATAGCTTTGAATTTTTTAGGGGGAGGTGGCGATGCATACTTCGCATTCCTAGATGTCTCATTACGTTATCCCAAAGCGGCATAGACAAAATCTCAACCGGTTTGGTCATTATAACGTTCCGTACCTATTTATTTGAACACTCCTTTGTAAACAAAAGAAAAGTTCAGTTACGCAGTTAGAGTTAATAATACGTGCAGTCACCCGCAGCGTCGCTATTTGCTTGGCACCTCCGAGACACGCTTGAAACAAAGTTTTCCGCTTATTCACGTGTAAGAGACCTCCAAACGCGTCCTATATGCGCTGACAAATGTTTCAAAGCGAAGACCTTTTTTCCGTGCATCTTCTTTTGATATATGACCATACATTTTCGATAGGATTAGCACTAAGCGAATGTGGGGGCCTACCTAGTACCTGTAAACCTTCTTCCTGTTTCCAGTCTCTGCAAACCCTGCTGCGGTGCTTCGGATCATTGTCCTCCTGCAGTATCAGTCTTCATTTGTGTCGATGAACAAATTTTTGGCAGTCGGCGTCAAACATTTGTGATAAACGCGACGCTTAAGCTGCACTCATGTCTCTTCTTACGTATCTCAGCAAGAATTAAAAGTAAACTAATGCTTTATGGACATTGTGTGAAGGACAAAGGTTCCCTCTGGTGAGTTGTTAAAGAACTTTTGCAGTATCTTTTACCATCGATGTATAATGCCCACCAGGCTCTTATTTGAGAATATAAATATCGTGTTTCTGGAGGAACAGTAAATATCGTAGGAGGTGATAGTATAGATTAATTAAAATGGAGTATTCCGTATAGGCTAACATGTGACCAATTTTCATTTGTTGCAGAGATAAGTTTCATTTCGTGTGTTAGTACTCCTGTTACTATATCTTTATTTATCGATTATCATTTTTGTTTTAAAGGCCGACTATGAATTTGTGTTGGAACTTACATAATTGAATTTTTGAAATGTGACTGTGATTCGCTGGCCAGTACTAATGTCCTTTTGCATCGTCTTAGAGGGCTACGTTATCTAGACATCTTTTTAAACGAGCTGCATTGATGACAGGGCCCCTGAACATTCTTGTGATAAAGTGAGACATCATCTAAAATTGCCGACTGTGAGACGGGTCGAGAAGCTGTGATTCTTCTTTGTATTTCTTCTTCCCTGTTGATAGATTCCATGGCATGGTGTATACCATTGGAAAACTGAGAAATCGATCTATTTATTGGTGTACAGCACACGCGATTTATTTTGATATTTTGCGAGTTTTAAGCAGCCGCTATCAGGTTTTATTAGCGTTATCTCCCCCCCCCCCCCCCCCCCGTCCCGCCACAAACTGTGTAGTGTGCGAGTCAAGAAAGGAGAAAAGTGTACACGGTATCATTGTGAGGAATGTCTAATGACGTTCACTAGAGTTTATTTTTTGGGTGTAGCAAGCCAACAGAAATTTCTAAAACAGATTTGTAAAGAATTCCTTTCACAAAATTATATAATTTTGAGAAAACTATGTAAGATTTGCCTTTGTTTAATACCTTGTGTGAGTATGTGTTTGGGTTACAGCTAAATCTCTTTGACCAGTAAAAATTTTACACGTGTTATACGAAGTGTTTTATTGGAATAAGTCCATACTACCGCGTCTTATAGAAAGTGACAAAGAACAGGGTATATTGCTCCGTATTGCCCCAAAAATGGCTGTCGTTTTTCCATAGTTGATAAAATATATTATTCTAAACTCGTGGTTCTCCAAAACAGCGGCAACAGGTAAGTTAAGTTTCATTGCATAATATGGTAGGTCCACTTATTGTAAAGAAGAGGACACGCTCAGTTCTTCATGATTGCATGTCCTATTAACATCGTGTTCGTATGCAGAAATACCCTTTGGTGCTTCCGTTAATTTGCTGTTGTTCATCATAGGGTCGCCGAGAGTAATTTGTTGTCCCTTTTTCGTAATAAAACTTCTTACATGTGATTTTAGTGTGTATCCTTGTCGACCTTTTAAATGCCATTTTTCGTATATTTGCTTTTATTTTACTTTTTCGGGATTATATTAACTTTCTCTTCATGACTTGCCGCTGCTGCCTCCAAGCACACCCTGTAACTTCGTTCTCCCCTGTTCAAGTGCCACCTCTCTGCACATCTTAGCAGTCGTTCTGTGTTCCCTCGGGACTGCTGACATGTGCCGCTTTGGGATAACGTAATGAGACATCTAGGAATGTGAAGTATGCATCGCCACCTCCCCCTAAAATATTCAAAGCTATGTCCTCAGCGGGAATGTAGTGCTCACAGCTTTTTATCCCCCCCCCCCCCCCGACGTCCGATGTTCGATACTCATCGAATTCCTCGAGTACGGAAAAACCGTTAAAACTGACTTGCACTGTGAGACACTCCGTAGCCTACGCACGTGCATGAGAGCAAATGGCAGGGACTGATCAAAGAGGGAGGATTCACGTCTCATGATGATGTGAGTGCCGAAGAAGTTGCTGAAGAGCACATGAGTTCACACAGTGTCACACAAGGTGTCAGACCACTGCTTTTTCTGAGATCAACTTTTGTTCAGAAGTTTCATCGGACAAACATTAATTACAGTGCTGTTGAGGTCATGTGACATATGTTAATTTCCTAGATTGTAAAAGATTCCATACAATATTATGTTTTTATGTTGGTTGTTGTCGAGTTGTTTCATAAAAATTATTTGCTTAATGTAACATGTATCTATTTTAATAGTAGACGAGTTCACACTAAATTACATTTTTTAATTTTTTGTTTTTATGAAGTACTAGGACAAGCTGTTTCGGTCATGTGTGTGTCACATTTGGTGTTGAAGATGCTTCCTGCTACATTCATCTAGGTTTGCCTAACTCTGTTGTACTTTGCTGTTCTATACTTTGTAGGTACCACTGGATCGTGGCCTTGGGGACCGAAACCGATCGTAATCTTTAAAATAAAATGAAAAGTGCCAATGATGGTAGTATTTTATTCAGACCGATACTACAGATGCCGGCCGCTGTGGCCGAGCGGTTCTAGGCGCTCGCCCGCTACGGTCGCAGGTTCGAATCCTGCCTCGGGCATGGATGTGTGTGATGTCCTTAGGTTAGTTAGGTTTAAGTAGTTCTAAGTTCTAGGGGACTGATGACCTCAGATGTTAAGTCCCATAGTGGTCAGAGCCATTTGAACCAAGAAATTATTAGGTAAGTGTTACTCTGGAATGAGGAGGTTAGCACAAAAGAGGAAGTCGTGGCCGACCGCTTCCAACTAGTCACATGACTGATATCACAAACAAGAATTTGAAAGCGTTAATGACAAGAACAAGCCAGTGCGAAACACTTACATTCCCGCGGAAACTTGCATAGTTAAAATGTGCCTGATTTTTAAATTATCTACTTCTATTCCTCCTGTTTATGGACACGACGTAGACTTCATCGTTTGAGATGATCTGGTATGCGCCAAACGAAGTGTAAATTTCGTCTCAGTCGCAGTATATTACCTCAGTTGTCCATCCACGTCTGATTGCGACTCTTCCAGTCCGTCGGTCAGCACGCTATTGAGGCGACAGTACAATTTGGGCCGCGCATCGCGCCGGTACGCGGCCTGGATGGAGACGGTCGCATTCCTGTCGCTACCCGAAGCTTCCGTGACACGGCTGCCGAGTGTGGAGACCACAGGCGTTGTGTCCGTCGTTGGGGCACCGGAAGGGCGCTCCATGTGCGAAGTGTTCCAGCCTGCCTGCCTCCAGGCGACGGAACGCGGCCAGCCAACTCTCACCCAGTAGCCACGACAGCAGTGTCTCTTACTTTTTTGCTATAGACGATTCGCAAAGAAATTCTACTGTAGCACTCTCCCCCGGAACACTTTTTTTTTGTAATGGTGAATAAAGTTGAATTCTCTGTATACTGGGGCATAGTAGACACTGGGAAAAATAATAAAAAGCTCTTCCGTAAAAAAATGTAGCGGGAAAACTAGCACAATCGTGAGTGTCAGGTTTTATTTCACCAAAATTATTCTCTGACTTCCCGCTATTTGTTTGATATTATGTTACCTGAGGAACAGTTACGACTAAAAAAATTCTTTCATTACTTTTATTTATTAGTTATTGTAAAAAAATATTACATAGATTGCAAATCATATTCTGTGGCAAAAAATTAATAATTTTTATTTGTTTATTTTGTAACACAGTCATGGTTCAGACTGCTTCACTTTTCGTGAAATAATTTGAAACAATCCTTTCGTTTTGCAAGACATAAGTACTGATTGCATTTTATGCACTTTGTCTTTGTTCTGGAACTGCAGCGCTCATACTGACATGTTCATGGTGACAAAATATCATCCACTGTCCCTGTATACCTGCAGTGTTTTGCTCGAAGAAATCCGTCTTCTTGCAACGGTTTAGCATCTAGTCCCCCTACAGTGGTATCTTTGCCTTTCGACTTCGCCCTCCAGAAGGAAAATCGGCTGTGAGACTCCGGTGTAAGCCGTGTGATGTAGTGCAGTGCGACATAGGAATCGATCAGCTGGCTCGCTACGTGGCGTACGTGATCCCCTCGGCTTCCAGCGACGGCGCAACTTTCACAAGTTGGTTGTTCCAGATTTATTGCGATCGTGATCTGGCGCTGTGTGCCCGGGACACAGACTGCCTTGCTGGCTCGGTTTCTCCTCTACCGGCCTATCGCAGCAGACCACAAATTAGTGCACTTCTACCACTGTTTACCTTTTATCACTCATTTACGTAAATGAATTGTATTTGTAGCCTGTTGCCATGATGTGTCGCTATTGTCTGTTATCTACATCTACATCTGTTTTCTTTATGCCACCGATTGTGTGTGGTACTCGGTGTACGAGTCTAATTTTCCTTCCTTTCCTTTCCATTTCGTTCACGGTCAGCAAGCGGGAAGAAAGCTTGTCGGTATCATCTTTCTGCTGCTACTGTTGCTGATAATAATGACGACGATGAGGCTAACTGCTTTCTGTCCGAAGATTGATTGATTGCAGTTCTCCACGCCAGTGTATTCTGTTCACACTTCCTTTGAGATTTTAGAAATCTTTTTAAATATTCTGTCTCAATGTATCAAGTCACGTAAAAGTGGTAGTGTGCCAGATACATACTAACGGTTTGTTTCGGTCGATTAGCCATTTCGGACTATTTTCCGTAGAAGTGTATCCTAGTATGTGTTCAAAAAATAAGAGGTTTTGTTTTTCCGAAATAAATTCCTTTATACGTCTATAACAATGTTATCCTCTTCCCACTAGTTTCTACACATATGCCAGCGCTTCTCCCGAACCTCTAATTACTTCTGGAACTTTTTTTATAAAATAATCATGCCTTTATAATATCTATGATTGTAAACGGCGCCCCTTCAAGGTTTTACTTATTTTTGGGAACATAAGAGTCACATGGGGTCACGCATGGCGCATACCCACTCTGGGACATCACAACAGTATAGCTTTTGGCGGAAACTTCGGGAACAAGCAACGGAGTGTGTGCAGGTGCCTTACCATAGTGCAGAAGGCAAGAATTTGTCTCACCACAAACACTGGAGTTTTATTTGGATTGCTTCGCACAAACGGCTTTGAATTTGTAAGTAATATTCGTTATTGATCTTTCAATTTTGTTGCTGTAACTAATGGTACCTTGTACCGTTAAAGTGGGAGAACCTGTGAGAATAAATTTCACATGTCACAGCAGTTGTAGACTTTTGTTTCGGTCCTCGCGATCCAGAATGATTCTACGGGGGCTATTGTGAACCTTAGTTTCGACATCATATCCATAAACCCATGTTCCATCATCTGTTGTTATACGTTTCAATAGCTCTGATCGGTATTGACTTCGTTTAGCGACTCGTGACTCTTAAAATGACGCAGTTTTTTTAATCGAAGTTCAGCAGTTTTAAAACAAAAGTTGCTGTTACAAATGTCATTGCTAAAACATAAAAAAGTTTCATGAGATGAGCCAGTTTATATGCGATAAACCTCAGCGGTCTTCGCTGTTCTGATATGGCGCTCGTTCTTAATATTTTCTGGCACTTTTTCCATGATTATATCAGTTTCATCATGATGATGATGATTGTGTGTGTGGGTGTGTGGGTAGGTGGGTGCGTGGGTGGGATCTTTTAGTAACGTTTACACCACTAAAAAAAAAACCGTCTTTTACTCATACGAGTCTTATCAAAAGCCATACGTGACATTCCTTTTACTATTTGTAGAACTTTACTGCACTTTACACCATTCGAATAGCAAAATTTAATACAAATTGTCTGATCCATTGTTACATAAAATAATCGCCACTACTACCAAAAAACATGTAAACTTTTTGACAGCTGTCAATAGAGTAAATATCCGATATGGCTAACGCTGTACAGATACTTTTCACACAATATAACGAAAATAACGTGCGTTAGGACTTATACAACACGTGAAATTACGGAATTCCCGTTACTGTTTCAACACACTTCGTAGAAGGAGTTTTTGCAATAGCCAACGAAATGGAATTTATCCGGCGGAAAGCATTAAGTTTGCTGGTACTGTTTGTCTGCTATTATAGTAAGAATTCATTGTTGAAAGCTTTAGGATAACATTGTTGGAAACAAACCAGGCAATGCCTTGTATTTGAGTGTAAAGAGGAAAACCGTAATTTTTTGTGTTACTCGTACTTCACAAGCCTTCAGATTTTAAGGCAGAGGTAGTAAAACAAAATCAATGGAACTCGGAAGCAAATGAAGAGAAGTGCGCTGTATATACTAAAAGTCAGTCTGTCCTGCGGCCCGGCCGTTGTGGCCGAGCGGTACCAGGCGCTTCAGTCTGGAACCGCTCGCCCGCTACGTCGCACGTTCGAATCCTGCCTCGGGCATGGATGTGTGTGATGTCCATAGGTTAGTTATGTTTAAGTAGTTTTAAAGTCTAGGGGACTGATGACCTCAGATGGTAAGTCCCATAATGCTCGGAGCCATTTGAACCATTTTCAGTGCTGCGTTACTGGTGCTTCCTACGTATGATTTTCCAGGTTAGCCACTCATTTCTTCATCGTAGGAAGTTGTATTGTTTTAGCTCAACACTGGATTTGATTAAAATAGTTCTATTTCAGATTTTTTTCTAGGGGGATAGAGCAATCACCCCAAGAATCTTTTGTCTCAAACCGAACAGCGGATGTGTTGTGTGCAAGAATACGTAAATGTCATAAATAAAAGTGTATAGGCGTCATATGAAACATCCTGGCAGATTAACAAGTTTACGCCGGCGTTTACTGTCGGTGGCCCACGCTCGACTCTTATCAATTATGCTACCAGCAATACACTAATGTATGACATATTACCTATGTTCCAGTAGCAACGAACAACTGTGAATACAATAGAGGGTTTTTCTAAATCGAACATGGGATCTCTGCATTTGTAGTCGTCGAGATTAAGCACTAGAGCACGGAAGTGGCCATGGAAGGAATGTTTATTCCTAGGTTCTTTCGAATAAATGGTCAAAAAATGGTTCAAATGGCTCTGAACACTGTGGGAGACAGTTCCATACAATTGCGTAGAACCGGTGCATTGCGTCCTTAAACAGTAGTGTCAGATACCAAATCTTTTCCCTGTCCTCCCCTCTCTAATAACCGACAGGAAGTAAGAGATCAACTGCATTTTTGCCCGTGAACACTACGATGGCGCTACAGGACGGTGGCAGCGATAGTATTCCACAGTATACTCGCTGATCAGAAAAGTTATCTTTAATCGCAAATATTAAATTAACACTCGAGTGAAAAATTATTACGCTGTTGTAGTGTGGAAAAATTGGCATTTACGAAGTCGACACATTACAATCGTATCACAGATGAAAAAGGTTTAGTGATTGAAAACACCGTGAAAAAAAGAGAATACAATATCTGGACAATCCGGTGAGGCATCCAGAGCGATATAGACTCACACAGCTAACAATTCAGGGTAAAGTAGTCAAAATGCTTCAAATAGGTTTGAGCACGGTGGGACATAACTGCCGAGGTCATCATCCCCCTAGAACTTAGAACTACTTAAACCTAACGAACCTAAGGACATCACACACATCCATGCCCGAGCAAGGTTTCGAACCTGCGATCGTAGCGGTCGCGCGGTTCCAGACTGAAACGCCTTGAACCGGCCACTTCTTCCGGCGGAAGAAATGTGAATTAGTACATTGTGTCAAGAACTACGTAAACGAACTCAAGTGCTTAAGAATTCCTGAAGTCCTCTGTCTTGCTGACATTCATTCAGAAGGCGAAAAACTGTTGGAGGGAGAGAGAGATTTCACGGGAATTGCGACTGAGTGCCAAATGCTGTTGAAACGTGCCTGCTACCGTCTGAATGCCACACGCTGTCATTTTGGCGGTCTGGTGGGGGTACCTCCTGTGGATGGCACTGTTCCGTGGTGGCCTTTTGGGAGAAGTGGAACTCGACTGCAGCGCAGGGCGGCTTGATGGAGTTAAAAGGCCAGCCAACAGGGGGCGGGGCGGAGTGGAGCGGTAGTTGGGTTCGGCGTCCCGGGAGGCCGCAGAGACATCGATTTCCGGCCGCAGAGCGTCCTGCCGCCATCGGCCCGTCTTGTCTTTGCCGCCGCCGGAAACTAGATTAGCGGCGTGCCGCTGCCGCAGCCTGCTCGTCTTAATTCGCGGCACTCAGCTCTGGTTACTACTTGCTGGTCGGCTTCCTGCCCCGCGCGCTTCCGCCGTTCAATCTGACATCTCCGTTTCCTTCTGCGTCCTGCACTTCGGACTGTCGTTCTCGTTTCCGTCGCTGATTAGTTGTGTCACGAGGTGCGCCGTTTCCGCCGTAACGCGACTGGGCACTGATGGTGCCAGTAAAGATGCGTCACTAATCGCTGTCACCCAAAACAATTTCTTTGCGGACGCTCTGCGATAAGAAAGGATTCTAACACAGACAACTGTATTAAATGCAGAATGTGCGAGACGGGCGTTGCTTGTGTGTCTTTTCCTGTACAGACGAAGTGTGACCTGTGCACGACGTTACAATGACAAGACCCTTTTAAGGTCGACTGTGTAGTGTAGCGTCTTCGATACTGTTGACTCAGAGCGTCTAAATCGTGATATTCCGTCTCCTGTATGTACAAAAAGAGGTCGCTCTGAACACTACGGGACTTAACATCTGAGGTCATCAGTCCCCTAGAACTAACAAGGGGAGGCCACGACGTTTGGAACGCGGATTTACTCCAAACTTCGTACACTTGTAGTACTCCATGAGGACAACAAAATGTGTAAGCAGTAGCGCGTACTTCTCAAGCGTTATTGAGAAAATCGCAAGATAATTTCGGTCGTCAACTATATGTACCTGTGCGTGGCCATTTCTACCGTGAAGCGCCGGCAGCCGAGTGGTTAGCGTTAAAGCCCCGTAATCGCTGGGTCGCTGGATCGAGTCCCGCTCGTCAGTTCTTTTTATTCATTTCCAACACAATCATTTTCTTAAATATTTACATTACAGTCGATGTAATGCGAAAAGTACGTGTAATCGGATGAACTTTTATTAAATTTACAATGTTATTTGGCAGCCAACAAATTAATATTATCACAAACAATATAATATTCATAACTACCGACTATTAAACGGCCAAACGCTTAAAGTGATTCTGAAAATGTATGCTTGTCCGTATCTTCAAAACTGTTCGTATTTAACCGAAAGAGAACGACAAATTGCTTCTCGTAAAGACACTGCATGACCAATGATCAGCGCCGATATTTAAGGAAATGCTACGTTATGCATGGTTTGCTTCCAAATTATCGGCTGAAAGAGAGGTTTTTGAAAACGTTAACGAGGTTTGTTTTTCCACGGAAAACCTCAAAAGACCTTGCGTGCGCGGAAACATAGCATTTATTTAATGCAGCTGACGCCGTTTAACTTTGTTTTCATGTTTTTACGAAAAATACCATCCCGCAACTTGTAATCGTAATGTCGAAAGCGACGATTAATTGTACATCTTTCGAAAGCTGCCTGTGCAGGTAACAAGTCGTTTCGGGCTTCTTCCAGGTATAAGGGATTTCTCAAATCACGGAGAAGCATAAATTTTCAGTATCACTTTATGCGTTTGGTCGTTTAATAGTCTGTAGTTATGAATAGTATATTATTTGTGATAATAAAAATTTGTAGACTGCCAAATAACATAGTAAATTTAATAAAAGTTCGTCCGATTACACGTATTTTTCCCATTACATCAACTGTAATATAGATAGTTTTTTTATTTCTAACACAGTCATTTTCTTTACTGACGACCGGGACTCGATCCAGCGACCCAGCGATTACGGGGCTTTAACGCTAACCACTCGGCTGCCGGCGCTTCATGGTAAAAATGGCCACGCACAGGTACATATAGTTGACGACCGAAATTATCTTGCGATTTTCTCAATAACGCTTGAGAAGTACGCGCCACTGCTTACACATGTTGTTGTCCTAATGGAGTACTACGAGTGTACGAAGTTTGCAGTAAATCCGCGTTCCAAACGTCGTGGCCTCCCCTTGTTAGAACTATTTAAACCTAAGGACATCACACGCATCCATTCCCGAGGCAGGATTCGAAGGTGCCACCGTAGCAGTCGCACGCTTCCGGACTGAAGCGCCGAGAACCGCTCGGCCACCGCGGACAGCTGTAAGAAGAGATGAAGTACGTTCTCCTCCTCCTCCTCCTCCTCCTCGTATTCATATTCCTGCCACTCTAACTATTCCTCCTTTCCTCCGCCCACCATTCCCCATTCGTTTCTGACATTTTTGTATGTATGTCTTGAGTTGAGAAATAGTCGGCTCAAAATATGCAGGTGTGTGTGTGTGTGTGTGTGTGTGTGTGTGTGTGTGTGTGTGTAAAATGAGTATTTCATTATGATAGATGTAGTATCCCACATTAAAACGATCAAATTCATCTTTTTAAGGCCATTCCCCATAACTCACAATAACAGACTCACCTACGTAACGATAAATGAATATTAAAATGCATACAGATGCCACAACGTAAGTAAAGACACCAGAAAATACACACACACACACACACACACACACACACACACACACACACACACACACACACACAGTGAAAGGTGACTGGTTATGTGAAATATGTTTGCGAAGGTTGAAAATTGGATATCCTGGTTTTATGCAGGATAACGTGATAAAATTCCGCGGTGCCACGTGTGTAATAGGAAGCTACTGTAGTATACTGACATATCCAGAAACATATTATATAATGTGTTACACACAGGCAACAAATTTGTATTGCAGGCCACAGAGAATGTTTCGTAAATAAACAGAAGCGAAAAAGTGTATAAAAACAAACAGCCTTTCATTTAGTGGCATGTACGTATCACATTTCAAAAAAGATGACGATGATGTAGAAGCAACCACGGAATGACATTAAAAAACGTAAAATTACGACAAATAAAAAGCAATATTTAAATGTTCGTATTTAATCACCTAATAGAGTTTCTCAGTTAATTTTTAGATTTGTTGATTTCTTCTATTTAATTTAGTGTGTTTGTAGAATAATTACATGACTTGATCACACCGCGATGGTTTGGCATCACATTTGGGCGTTGCACTCTACTCTCCTTAAGTGCTGTGCTTTCCGCTATTGTAAACAACTTCCAAATTATGAAAAATGCGTATTAATAAGTGAAGAGATAATGCATTACAACACTGTAATGAAACGAGAACGCCTCTATCCAATTGAATGTCTAGTAGTGAATTTTAGATAGTCAAGCTACATTACGTTTATTACAAAGACCATAATTTTTTTTAAAAAAAATAGGTCTAGTAAGAAGCACAAAAGCTTGCAAATTAAGAGGCATCGATGAAACATAGAAAAAGTAACGAAGAATAAGGAAAGTAAGACATTTTTTCGACATTTATACAGTTAGAATAACAATAAGCGCACCCTCCATTGTTTCTGTGAAATGAAACTAATAAGAAACCTGTTCCGGGAAATTGAAAAAGATTTAGAAATATGCAACATAAAAAAATTTATAAGGGTAAACAGAAAGATAACACTTGTAGTTCGAAGAAGAAATGATAGATGGGAAGAAACAGTAACTGTCACGTTGTCCCTAATTGGCTAATATGGAAGGAGCAAGAAAAAAAAAAAAAAACTATCAGATTCGGAAAGCCTGTCTCTGTTTAGCGATCGGAAGAAGGAACCGTAAATAAATGCTTGTACGCAAGTCGAAAACAATGTGAATTTCTCAGTTAATCATATACCTGTATTAATGCTCACTATTAGCAAAACATTGCTCTGTCCTCTTAGCTTTGTACTATACATCGAAAATAAAAGATGCAGCATGTGCTCTGGTGTTTTGATGGCGAAAGGCGGAGGACACTGAATCAAGAGCTCAGCAAGCTCCGTTTTTGTTGCCTTGTCGATCAAATCACACTTAGTCTGCCGTTCACAGCTGTTTGTAGACTTCAGAATCCTAGCACAAATCTTGTGGCAAAGCGTCTCAACGCTACCGCTTCGGCTTTCACGGAAGTTTCACTTACTTATACACCAATGTATGAATAATTCGTGATTGCTGAGCTTGTACGCTCGAGAAGGTGTGAATAGCTGTGTGAGCTAGCGCCCGCGCGGTGAAATGTGCCTTGTTTCCTCTAAGTACTCGCATCGTTAGAGGCCGTCCAAAGCCTGCCATCAGACGTGCCGGCGCTTTGAAGCTGGAGGTTCGCTCCCACGACAAGCTGCGTCGAGCAGTAGAGGAAGAGGTTAATCTGGCCAGCCCGTATCCCCGGCGAACCATCCGTCCCCCGGGACCTCGGAAGAGTGTCAGTTCGAGATCTGGCGCCGAAGCAGTCGGTGTCTTCCGACGGTACATTCACCTGCACCGCTGCTGACGTACGCGGGCTCCGAGAGTGAGTTTTAGAGGCTGTAAAATTTACATTAATTGGATTCCTTTCATCACCAGATTATAGTTGTAGCTGTATTTAAATTGTGTCCACATAAATATATTACATCAGCCTAAAAGTTTAAAGTACTATGAAATGCTGTAGGGACTGTGATTACTGTAACACCTCGGTTCAGTTTACAGTGATAAAAGCTGTCCAAAGAATAATTTAAAATTAAGAATAGAATTTTTAGAGGGGAAAATAGTGTAGAATCTGTGTTCGGTAACAGCAGATCAAAATTATAGTATATCAGCAAGTTGTTTAAAGTCTAAGTGCAGCAAAGCCACGGAAGCTCCGTCATGGAGAAGGCAGTGACGTTGAACTCTCGTGCTGAAAAACCTATAAAAGGCCTGATCGTCATTATTGCCTCTCTTCTTTCCTTGATTGTTTCGTTAAAGGGTGGGGAACCCGTGATCAGTCTGCGAGACAATAATTAGATTGGACTTTATCGTGTCAAGATTCACGATAAACTGTTAGAATATTACGGAGATTAAAAGTGATGTAGTGTACGATCTTTGACTGTTCGTAGCAACGGAGTATTAAGGGGATTTTAGGACTTCAGTGCTAGATTGGAACTTTACGGACATATAGACGACAGAAACTCAAATTATCTGCTGATATGAGTGAATTCAGAGGTACCGGTATTCAGACATTAACGTGTGGACATTTGAAAGTGTCGTGTGCCGTTAGTTGCCAATCTGGACGTAGAGCGCGAGCATATCGGCATTTGCGGACAGTTTAGATTCCTCCAGGCTGGGAACCTTTTAAATAGACCATCATCCATCATCCATCACCATCTTAATCCTTGAAGATAGAGTGAAAGTGAAATAAGAGTGTTGTACTTATTTCATTTACCTAGTACTAATCAGTGAAGGTTTTACGGATCCAAAGCTATCAGCAGTAAGCCAGCACCATCTAGCGGAAAGCGTGGGCATTAACTAACACGCTAACTGAAGTGAACGTTTACGTGTTTTACGGACTGCTTAATATGAACTTTTGTGAGTCTTTGGAGTCCCCACTCCCTCCGAATGGTGGCGCAGGCTGTCTTAATCATAAAAGGGAAGAGTTTTAGCCGGGCAGATTACTAAATAAAAGCGATATTTACAAGACTCGCAGTAATAGCAAAACACAAGGCCTGCACCTCATCGGAGAGTCGTCGCTGTCACGTCGGGAAGTAAAGCCGGAAAACCTACCTACGATACGTATCTAAGAGCAGACGTCGACGTGGAGTACCTAGAAAGGGAACCACAAGAGAGTTGGGAATGATTCATAGCTAAAACAAGTTCTAATGCTGTTTTGTCGAAAACTGACATTCTGAGCCCGTGTCCGTGCACGAAATATGGATTGACTCTTACAGAGAAGATAACAACCATCTGCCACTTTTTTATAATGCTGTTTATTTAAATAGCGCCGTTACCGGTTTCGAACATTTTTACAGCAGCTTTCGTCATTTGGGTAAACAAAAAGTAAAATTTGCTTGTGGTAGTGGTCCCTTCGAGCAAATAAAGATGAGAGACAATGTCTTTTTAACTGTAATTGTGCCTCACAACGATTTTAAACGATATAAACAAATTATTAGGGTGAAGATGTTTTGGCTACTTACGTTGAAAAATCCGCGAGATTTCGTTCCAGTGCGGACTGCTTGTGATTATGCAGCAGCGAAGACATGATCGCAAGTAGCAAGCACTGGAACGTAATGGAGCGGACTTTTCAACGTAAGTAATCAAAATGTGGTCACGCTACTAATTTGCTTACATCTTTTAAAATCGTTGTGAGGCACAGTTGCAGTTTGTCTCACAAATGTTTTTTGTTATAGGGCACTACCACCGCAAGCTAATTTCATCACTTGGGAAAACAAAAAGTGAAAGCTAATCTAAAATGGATCTTAACGTGAACAAGCCGTCTGATGATGAATGCACCGGTTACAAACCTTACCGGAGTTATTTTAATAAATAAATAAATAAGTAGCATTATTAAAAGTGGTTCAGATGGTTCAAATGGCTCTGAGCACTATGGGACTTAACTTCTGAGTTCATAAGACCTCTAGAACGTAGAACTACTTAAACCTAACTAACCTAAGGACATCGCACACATCCATGCTCGCGGCAGGATTCGAACCTGCGACCGTAGCGGCCGGCGGTTCCAGACTGAAGCTCCTAGAACCGCTCGGCCACACACGGCCGGCGCTGTGTATTTCCCTAACCACTGTGCCATCCCGTTCGCTTCATGCCATCGGAATGGTCAGCAGTTAATTGTTTACTGCTTACAGAGTGTTATTAGGTAGTTACGTTCGTTACAGGAGCAGTGGAGACAGCCAACATGAATACTCGGAATGAATATTTTTGTCTTGCCTAGTACTCAACCTTCACAAGTCACTACAGGTTGGCAGGAGAGGTAGTTTTCGAATATAGTGTCGCCCTCTCGCTCCTGTTGACGTCATCGCACCCATGGCGAGCTACTCCGCGTCTTTCACCTTCGAAACTTTCTGGACGTGGCTGCCTCATGCATACTGCATAACGCTGTCACATCTGGGTTCTGACACACTATATCCTACCTATTAAACATCAGTCTAGGTACCCTACTGCGCTACTACATCCACATCCCATTTTCCATGCACCTTCATGCCTTATGCATCCTCTCCCGGCGAAATTAAACTCACTCCCACTATCCAACGACGAAATCCGTCCAGAAATACCCAACTTCCCAGCCTTAGTCAAGCCTCCACAACTCACACCATCCTTCCACTGTCCGTCCTATCACTTCCTCCCCCACAATCACTTTTAGTCGTTACCTGTGGCTCCATAAGGCCTCATAGCAGCACTTATCATTCCATGATGAACATCGTCTTCATGCACAACCAGTATAGCCTTTACACCGTGGCAACATTAACGTTACCACAGCGTTTTTAAATGTAACAAATCATCTATAAAGTTTTAAAATTTGCCCATCAATATGTTACAGAAAACCAATTATTGTCATGTATTTTTAATGTTTGTATTTTAAAACTTTTATTTAACATGTCCCTTCGCGGGAAATTGAAATAATGAAAAGAAAGAAAATACCCCGTTTTCAGCAGTCAGATGGACGATGGCGGTGACAGCTGTCGAAAGCTCGATAATTTTATCTCAATTGACAAGGCTTGAAAAACCGAGAACGTTTTGTGCAGTTACTGTGTCACCGTTTCTAGTGTCATTACCCAGTTGGTCTGCACTTCATTTGACTTTGTTTCTGTTCCATTCCATACCACTAAAACCTTTCAGTAGACTTTTCAAACTTTATCGAGCAAAAAATGACGTGTCGGAACTGAAGTCGGGTCGTCCTGTTTTAAGCCGGCCGGTGTGGACGAGAGCTTCTAAGCGCTTCAGTCTGGAGCCGCGCTGCTGCAACGGTCGCAGGTTCGAATCCTGCCTCGGGCATGGTTGTGTGTGCTGTCTTTAGGTTAGTTCGGTTTAAGTGGTTCTAAGTCTAGGGGACTGATGACCTCATAAGTTAAGTCCCATAGTGCTCAGAGCCATCCTGTTTTAAGCTCTCAGTGGTTTTTGAAAACCATTCAACAAACGAGATCGCATAAAATAGTTCTTCATTTGAGACAACCGTTTTCAACAGACTATCCTGTCTCCTGCAGGTCTTAAAATCTTTTGTTGTAAAACATATTCATTTTATACCGACCTCACGCTCAGGACGTTAACCGGATAAAAATACCACATATTGTCATCGCTGAAAACTGATTGTCAGTTGTACCTTATACTCCATTTAAAGCGGACTCGCACTGTTAGGAATTTTTCTAGCGTATGCAAACACTTACGCTACTGTGTACTGT
The DNA here is from genome assembly GCF_023897955.1 of Schistocerca gregaria. NCBI lineage: Eukaryota > Metazoa > Arthropoda > Insecta > Orthoptera > Acrididae > Schistocerca > Schistocerca gregaria. The sequence goes on from NC_064921.1 coordinate 162,704,852, forward strand.
GTTTGTATAATGTAACAAGCAACTGTCCTGTTGCACAAGATGTTTTACGTTTTTAAATATTTTATCGACGACAAACCTTTTATAATCGGCTATTTTTATCCACATGACATCTTGTGCGTGAGCTCAGCGTAAAATGAACATGTTTTACAGCAAAAGATTTTAAGACCTGAAGTCTCTTGAAACCGGCTGGCTTAAATTTAAAAAAATATTTCATGCGATCTTGACTGTTCAAAGGTTTTTTAACAATTAAACAGATTGCCCTTCAGTTCTTTTAAAATGAGAAAATTCAGTGGTTTCTCTTGCTAATGACACGAACATCTTGATGCGTTACCACTCAGCTGTAAGTCCGCTAGGGATTTAGTATGTGGTTCTAGATGCAGTTTAAAACAGTCAATTACGTGAGCAATGGAGATTACATACGAACAGCTTCGTGTACTTTTGGTGGTTCATGTTTCTTCACGGCGTAATGCTGTACAATGGCATCTTGTTGGGACTGGAACTGATAGCTTAGTCGTCAAGTTCAGCTCTGTGGAAAAGACAAACATAACGCCGTTCACAGTCCTAGTGCAGAATCGACCATACGTTGAAATTCAATGGAGAAAAAAATTCTTCCACCGTTCCTGTGGCAGGAGCGTGCCTGCAAGACCTTTTGGGTTGTAACGGGGGAGGAGCGAGTGGAGGAAATTCTAAAACTACATCTGCATGTACCTCTGTATTCCACAAGCCACCTTGCGAAGTGTGGCGGAGTGTACTTTGTGTACCGCCGTCACTTCCCTCCTTTCGTATTAAGTTTGCGAAAAGTTCGCGGAATAAAGATTGCCGGTTAAACCTTCGTGTGCTCTGAATCTCTCTAATTTTATCTTCGTGCACTTTTCGCGAGATATGCTTAGGAGGAAGCAATATATTTTTTGACTCTTCTAGCAACGTGAGCTCTCGGAACTTCAAAAATAAACCACACCGTGATACAGAAAGCCTTTCTTGCAGCGTCATCCACTGGAGTTGGTTGATCATTTTGTAACATTCTGCGAAGCCAGCCTCCGAAAAAGGACCAACGGATTTCGTGATGGAACTAGGTGAATTCTAAACGGGCAGTGTTGGAGAGTGGTGAAGCGCGGTTATCTCCGTGAAGGATGGACCTCTGCTTCCCACGCACGGTCTGTGCGTCCCTGACATAAATGTCGCCGCTGCAAACCAAACTACAGTATGCAGATAAACACTTTGCGCATAACAAAACCGTATACCAATTGCTTCTGTAATATATCTCAAGTTCAACGAACTTCTGTGCGCTCTACATATCACAGCTTCTGCATTAAGAGTCATTAAGAAATTACGTAGTTTTTACAAGGATTCCTATGTTCAAAAAATTTCTTTGCATCGCCAGATGAATTAATAGGCTGTATGCTGATACCTACACCCATCTTGCAACTCTGGAATCAACCTACGGTCACAGTATAGCGGTTAAATCTCGCCAGCTATACAGATGCGATGCCCTTTCATCGAGGGCATTCCCGTTTCGATTAAGGGCTCACTGTCCTCAGTCAGCCTACAATATAAGCTATTTGCGACTTTTTTAAAAACTAGTAAAACAATCAACGTGATCTTTTTGCACATTATTTATTGATTCTGATTTTTTAAAAGAAATTCAGTCATCATTAAGCCCTCCATCGAGGAGTGAAAAGTTGTTCCATCCTAAATGAATTGTGTCCATGAAGGAAGTGCTTCACTCTGCAAACCGATATCTGAAATCAAAAAACAGCCATTTCGCTTAATATGTGTGATATTGAGCACGGAGTAATAGCACAGGTTTTTGAAATTTGACAAAACAATAAAACGGCGGTCGTTTGAAACAAATATGTTGCTTTTCCGTATGTTTTTGATCAATTTTTTCGTAGTAAGTAGATAATAAATTAAAATACTGAAAAATAGCCTATTACTCCTTGCGGACATGACCGAGTAGTAATCCAGCCACATTTACGAAAAATATATTCTGCCCTCAGTCCCATCAATCAGTTGAGATACAATACCGAAACCAGTTGTAATAAAAGATAATTAATACAGTGGTGTGTCTTGCTTGAAACAATTGAATAAAATTAGGTCCCCAGCTTAGTGTTACTCGTCGACTGCACTGAAAGTCGTCCAGCCGCTAGCTTTAATCCAAATAGAAATGCTCTGGATGAGAAGTCATCATTTCTGTTTTAGTTCGAAGGCTTGAAAAGCATTAAGAACGTAGATCGACTCCAGAGCTGCAGGGTTCGTGGAGTCAGCAATACTCCATCTGTTCGTGGAGGTACGTTCCGTCTGTCCAACTAACTGAAGGCAGTTAGTTTATAGCCATACGCGTTTCACTTGTTTTATTTGTGGAGCATATTCAGTGGCCAGTAATACAAGTTCCCTTTCATACGTAAAATAAATATATTATGAGGTTGTTACAATATGTCACTATGTTGCATTTTGTCATGTTTTTCTCTTGTATTTCAGGTTAGAATCAACTTCTGTAGCACAAATTTCGTGATATGAAATTATCTTTCGGTTTTACTGATAGTCGCCCTCATGACATTACTTCATTTCCTGGAGTTCAAAGCGTTGACAGTCCAAACGTAAGTACACTACTGGTCATTAAAATTGCTACACCACGAAGATGACGTGCTACAGACGCGAAATTTAAGCGACAAGGCGACGACGCTGTGATATGCAAATGATTAGCTTTTCGGAGCATTCACACAAGATTGGCGCCGGTCGTGACACCTACAACGTCCTGACATGGGGAACGTTTCCAGCCGATTTCTCATACACTAACAGCAGTTGAACAACGTTGCCTGGTGAAACATCGTTGTGCTGCCTCGTGTAAGGAGGAGAAATGCGCACCATCACGTTTCCGACTTTGGTAAAGGTTGGATTGTAGTCTATCGCGATTGCGGTTTCTCATATCGCGACATTGCTGCTCGCATTGGTCGAGATCCAATGACTGTTAGCAGAATATGGAATCGGTGGGTTCAGGAGGGCAATACGGAACGCCGTGCAGGATCCCAACGGCCTCATATCACTAGCAGTCGAGATGACATGGCTGTAACGGATCGTGCAGCCACGTCTCGATCCCTGAGTCAACAGATGGGAACGTTTGCAAGACGACAACCATCTGCACGAACAGTTCTACGACGTTTGCGGCAGCACGGACTATCAGCTCGGAGACCACGGCTGCGGTTACCCTTGACGCTGCCTCACAGACAGGAGCGCCTGCGATGGTGTACTCAACGACGAACCTGGGTGCACGAATGGCAAAACGTCATTTTTTCGGATGAATCCATGTTCTGTTTACAGCATCATAATGGTCACATCCGTGTTCAGCGACATCGCAGTAAACGCACATTGGAAACGTGTATTCGTCATCGCCATACTGGCGTATCACCCGGCGTGATGGTATGGAGCGCCATTGGTTACACGTGTCGGTCACCTCTGTTCGCATGGACGGCACTTTGAACAGTGGACGTTACATTTCAGATGTGTTACGACCCGTGGCTCTACCCTTCATTCGAGACCTGCGAAACCCTACATTTTAGCAGGATAATGCACGACCGCATGTTGCAGGTCCTGTACGGGCCTTTCTGGATAGAGAAAATGTTAGACTGCTGCCCTGGCCAGCATATTCTCCAGCTCTCTCACCAACTGAAAACTTCTGGTCATTAGTGGCCGAGCAACTGGCTCGTCACAATACGCCAGTCACTACTCTTGATGAACTGTGGTATCGTGTTGAAGCTGCATGGGCAGTTGTACCTGTACACGCCATCCAAGCTCTGACTCAATGTCCAGGCGTATCACGGCCGTTATCACTGCCAGAGGTGGTTGGTTCAAAAAATGGTTCAAATGGCTCTGAGCACTATGGGACTTAACATCTATGGTCATCAGTCCCCTAGAACTTAGAACTACTTAAACCTAACTAACCTAAGGACATCACACACATTCATGCCCGAGGAAGGATTCGAACCTGCGACCGTAGTGGTTGCGCAATTCCAGACTGTAGCGTCTAGAACCGCTCGGCCTCCCCGGGCGGCAGAGGTGGTTGTTTTGTGTACTGATTTCTCAGGATGTATGCACCCAAATTGCGTGCAAATGTAATCACATGTCAGTTCTAGTATAATATATTTGCCCAATGAATACCCGTTTATCATCTGTATTTCTTCTTGGTGCAGCCATTTTTAATGGCCGGTAGTGTATTTCGGAACGACTGAGCAAAAGACGGAGCGAACGGTTGAATAGTGTAGCTGCGAGATTATTGTCAGTATTGTTGTCTGTTTTGCATGATCGCGCAAGACTGACGACAAAACGTTATGTGTAGATACAGCTTTGCCTCCCTTGCTCACGTCCCTAGTACGGTTCTAATCTAAGATGGTTCCTTAGAGGACGACACGCCAGTCGCATCCGTTCCCAGTCCGACCTAGTGCTGAGCCTCTAATGGTCTCGTCGTTGACGGGACGTTAAACTGGGAACGAGTGGCACGGAGGAAGACCGGAGGCATCTAAAATGCGGCGTCAGCAGGTGGCGACCTTTCGAAAGGCGGGCGACCCAGATGTGGACCCAGCCTCCGAGGGTTCCCTGGAGACGGCGGTAGCCCGGCGCGCCGCCGCGTGGGTGTTTGTCGGCGGGCAGGCTGTGTGGGGGAGTAGGGAGTAGGGTTTTGGGCCAGCGCGGGGCCTATTGATCCGGCGGGCCGCGGTGCGCGTGCGCCGTGACCTAGAGCGTCGCGACGCCTACCTGGGCGGCGTCGGGCGTCAGTGGCGTCGGCGGCGCCGTCGGTCCGGCCGTAGTGCAGCCGGCAGCCGTGAGCAGGGCGCTACGCGGTCACGTGGGTGCGTCGCGACGCTCCAACGCCACGCGCAGCACGGCCCCACAGGTGGCACCGGGCTCTGGAGACGCCGGCCGCGGTAACGTACTTCCTTTCTCGTCTAGCGGAAGCCAGCGTTGAGGCGTGTAATTTGTATTTTAGTGGGTTTGATAACTATGCTCACCGGACAAAATATTCGTCACCACTCATAAGTAGCACACAGATGGTCTAAGCTGGTGCCAAGCGGTCATGCAGCCCCATCCCAACGTAAGATATGGCAGTGGAATGGTGTTTATGTGCAAGCAGGTTGTATATGGAATTAGCGCAGTTAGATGGGTAGGCGTTGGAGAATTGCAGAAATGAGCTGTCGTAGTTGGACGTGCCCATGATCATACCGCGAATAAGGGTGCCCGTTTTTTTTTTTTTTTTTTTTTTTTTTTTTTCTCCCTTCGCTGAAGCACTCTCCAACATGTCTACAAGAAATGTTATACCACTCGCAGCCATGTTGTCGTAAAAAAGATTCCAAGCGACAAGAAAGCAAGATGTGTGTCGCACCTTGTCAGTGAAAAATCGCAAAAGGAGTTGCAACTGAATGTAGGTCCGGTCCGCCTCAAGCAGTTTCAGAGGAAAGTTGCGAAAGCATCTGCATGCATCGGTCAAATGAAGTCTGGTACGCTGGCAATATTACCTGTTTCAAATGATGCAAGGTGTCGAGTGTACATCTAGCCCAGTGAGGGGTCTAACCCGCAGGGTGTCGTGGGTGTGGCTTAAACCGGGCTGGTGCTGTGAAGTTTTATTCTTTGTACCATGGTTTCGGCCCACTCATTGATGAGCCAGACTACATTTCAGCCGGTCGGGTTGGCCGAGCGATTCTAGGCGCTACAATCTGGAACCGCGCGACCGCTACGGTCGCAGGTTCGAATCCTGCCTCGGGCTTGGATATGTGTGGTGTCCTTAGGTTAGTTAGGTTTAAGTAGTTCTAAGTTCTAGGGTACTGATAAGTCCCACAGTGCTCAGAGCCATTTGCACTTTTTACGTCTTCGAACACGATGTGTTTCCCCATAGCTTGGTGGTAAATACACTGGCATACCAAACAGAAAAATGTTAAGACGCTCGTTTTTATGTTTCTGGCAGTTCGACAACTCCCCCAATCCAAGTACAATGCACAGCACGTGCGTACCACCACATGAAACTGTCAGGAAAGCCCTCTTGTGGGATGCTGTTCAACTCCCACGTCCCATTGGCTGGATGTCGGTTATGTCGTCAAAGCGTTGACTCTCCATCTGAATTTATACTCTTTGTCGTTTCCTGATAGGTTGGTATTGATAACATCACGTCTTGTCACCCGTGATTTTCCAGAAAAGAACTGTCCGCGTTTTGCATTTCAAATCGCGGCTGGCGTCCAGCGCCTTTGGTTTTTGTTCGGGAAGGCAAAGTGGTGTGCGCGATAAACTTTGCACGCGCTTTTCTCTTCTTCAAAACATAGTGGAGAATGTCTTGAACAATCGATTTATAAATGTTGCTCCATTGCGTTTTGTAACACAACAATGTTGACACACTGAGGACTCACTTTCTGTGCTTAACACTGCGCCCTCACAACTGACTACTCGAGTGCACGTCTGTCACATTTGTCAGTTCAAGCTGCTACCGTAGCTACTGCGCTGACGTAGCTTGTACACGAGAAATATAATCACTATCGTAATGTTTGGGTGGACGGTGTATGCTGTGGACACTTCGGTGCTCCAATATGACAACTGCCGAGGTAACAAGCATACGTTTCTCATATGACGACCACACAGACAGGATGTCGCAAGTCGACTGATTAGCTAAATCTCAATCTCCGATCTTAATCCCATAGAGAATATTTGGGAGTGTTTGGAATAGCGGGTGAGGTGTAGCAACCATCCCCCGAAATTTCGTAGCTCAATGAGTTCCACTCATCAACGGTGGCTTCAGCTGGACATGACCCACCTGAGGCAGCTTGTGACCTATTCTTTCTCGCAGAACTGGGAGTTTCTAATTTCTTGATCTGTATTCTTATATAAGGAGCTCCCAACGTCGACATTTTCGAGTACATACGAACAGAGCTACAACGTCTTTGACGACTGTGGTATATTTTTCGCAGTTGAAACGATAGTGTAGAGGGACGCTGTAATCAATACCTATACGCCTCAGGTCACCATTTGTTATGTGGCGGAGATTATGTAGTGTGAAGGTCAAAATTAATCCCATCCTCAGGAAATGAGCGTTGGTGCCAGATGGGGAATTCTATAATGCTGTTCTAGGAAAGGTCAAGGTTGAGGTGGTTTGCTGTTGCCTTCCTTTAACCTGTTACGAAATGTTGTGTGTCGTGAGGATGATTGTACAGTGTTTGTTTTTGTTATGAATGAAGGGAATAGAGAGGATAAAACCCGGTGCTGGCACACTACCCGCTCCTCTCGAGCAGCGCCGAAGGAACCGTCCAGTTCAGCGTCGCCAACCGACGAATGAATCGCCATAAACAAAGCCTATCCACTAGATCATTTATTTTTATTTATTTACTTATTTTTTAATCATCAGTCATCTGGAAGATCTGATGCTGGATGCCACGACTTCCGCTCATGTGCCAGCGTCTTCGTCCCGTGTAGCATTTACACCCAACATGCTCAGTTATTTGTTGGAGGCGGCCCTGTGGCCGAGCGGTTCTAGGCGCTTCAGTCTGGAACCGCGAGACCGCTACGATCGCAAGTTCGAATCCTGCCTCGGGCATGGATGTGTGTGATGTCCTTAGGTTAGTTAGGTTTAAGTAGTTCTAATTTCTAGGGGCACTGATGACCTCAGAAGTTAAGTCCCATAGTGCTCAGAGTCATTATTTGTTGAATATATTCCAGTCTTGGTCTTCCTCTTCAGTTTTTACCTTGTAGAGCTCCCTCTAGCACCATGGAACCTGTCCCCTGGTGTCTTGACACGTCTTATGCTGTCCCTTCTTCTTGTCAGTATTTTGCAATACTCGCCGATACTGCGTTAAATGTCTTCATTTCTTATCAGTTCACCTTATTTTCAACATCGTTCTATAGCATCGCATCTCAAATGCTCTGTTCCTCTTCTTCTCAGCGTCCCTTACAGTCTAAGATCCACTTGCATACAATGCTGTGCTCCAGACGTACGTCGTCAGATTTTTTTCTTTACATTATGGTCTTCGATGTTGGATACTAGAAGACCACCTTTGACCAGAAATGCCATCTTGTCTCTGCTAGTCTATTTATTTCCTTTTTGCTCCGTCTGTCCAAGATAGCAGTAATCCTTCGCTTGCTCCGTTTCGTGATGCCCAATTTTAATTTTGTCACTAATCTCATTTCTGCCATTCTTTATTACTTTTGTCTTTCTCGGCTTACTCCTAATCCACTGCGCTATGCATACAGTTCAATTTGTTCAGCACGTCCTATAATCCTTCCTCATTTCATTGAGGATAGAAATGTCATCAGCGAATCTCATCATCGATATCTTTTCACTTTCAAATTTAATCCCACTCCCGAACCGATATTTTATTTCCGTCCCTGTTTCTTGGATGTAGAGAATGTAAGATAATGAGGCAGCCTTTCTCCTCCACTGTTCATAGTTTTTAATCCGAGCACTTCGTTCTTAATCTTCTATTCTTATTGTTCCTTCTTCGTTCTTACACGTGTTGTATGTTACATGTCTGTGCCTATAATTCGTACGTAATGTACTGAGAATTTCGGACACCTTGCATCATTTCACATTGTGGAATGATGCTTTTTGTAGGTCGGCAGGTTCTTTGAACGTGTCTTGATTTTTCTTACGTCGTGCTTCCATTATCAGTCTCAAAACTAGATCTGTCTCTCTAGTACTGTGCTGAAGCCAAACTGATAGTCATCTGGCATATCCTAAGTTACCTTTTTCAGTCTTCTGAATATTGATACATATTTCGAAAACTAATGTTCCTGCAACATTCTTGGGACACGCGCAAAGTTGTACGTCTGAAGATTTCTTTCCTTCAAAACTAACATGCCGTGTTTTGTTTGCTAGGAACTCTTCAATCCAATCATAAACCTAGTCTGATATTCCGTGCGCTCGTATTTTATTCATTAGGCGGCATTGCGGAACTCTATCGAACGCTTTCTGAGATTCAAGAAATGTTCCTTGCCTAATTTTGGAATAAACTCTCGTGGAACTTTGTGGCCAAGCTCTCAGGGGTTCACAACTTGAGTTTTGTAATGGGTCCCACTGCTGTTCGTGACGAATCGCCCGACACTAATTTGAATCTCCTTTACCTCTTCCCGTTATCTCAACTTCGCGACCCGTAGTCCGGCGAAGCCTAATTCGTACGAAGGCTTTGTTAAGAGACCTATTTCTCGTGTGAATTACACTTCCTTCAGATTCATCCAGTAAACCAGCGTCTGGTATCTGCGGTGAGATACTGGGTATATTCAGAAAGTAACGGGAATTTGTAATTTCACGTGTTGTATTAGTAAAATTCGTGCTATGTTTTCGTTGTTTAGTTGGTGAACATCACTGAAAGGTATTTGTACTATGATAGCCGTGTCGGTTGCTTAATCTGTTCAACTGTCAAAAAGGTTACGTGCGTTTTGGTAGTATAGGAGATGGTTTATTTTACTTTAAGAACTGAATAAAGGAAAAAGTGGTTACGAACGCTCGCGAAGTCACAATCAGAGAAGTTGGCAGACGATGTTGGCACACCATCTAGCTCATGCCTTGAAATTTTTTAAGATGTTTTGGTTATGAAACCTGTATCGAATTGCCAACAAAAGCAGTGGCGATTTGCAAGTTGCCCAGGAGTGGTTAGCAGTCAGCACCGATGCAGAACTACTGAAACTTGTATACCAATGACCCGAGAGTTTACGGATATGACGTCGAAACTGAGGTTCACTGTATCGTCAAGACTAAAAATGGTGGACAAGTGCGGTGAAGCATGAAGTTTATAGTCGGCGTTCGATTTTAATGGCGTAGTGTAACATGAGCTCTTAGCACGAGGTCCAACGATCAATAAGGAATACTACTCAAAAGTTCAACGCTGCTTATGTGTAGCAATCGGAATGAAATGCACGTATTTGCGGCGAAACAGTTCATGACTTCTGCACCACGATAATGCACCTGCTGACATATTACTGCTTGTTCGTCAATATTTAGCCAAATATAATACTATATAGTGCAGTCCCAGTGTCCATATTGGGCAGACATGATCTCATGTCGAACATTTTTCTGTTCTCAAAAATAAAGAAAACCTTAAACGGCCGTTGTTTTGCAAGTATAGATGAGATTGAAAACTCATTGCTGAGAGGGCTAAAAGCGATCGCTAAGATTGAGTTCCAGAAGCGTCTACGGGATTGGAAAAAGCTCTGGCTGATGTTCATGATGTCCATGGACACTATTTGGAAGGGGTTAACAATGACTTAGACGAATAAATAAAAGTCTTACCAAAAAGACAATTCCCGTTATTTTTTGAACACAGCTTGTTTTGGAGAGAAACTGCAATTAGTTGGAGTAGTGGCTGATTCCAGTGCCTGACCTGAAGTCGTTTAGCGTATCCGACTTACCTCACATCCCACGCGTCGAGTAACGTCGCCATTCTACTGTCTCGCAAGACTGCGAGAGACCACGAGCGCTCCGGCTAGAAATCCGAAGTATGGGATTCAATCCTAAATCATTCCTTGACCTTTTTTGTCGCTTGTCACTTGTTTTATTCACTGTCGCAGTGATCAAATTTGCAAAGATACCCAGCAACATCTGTGACACGGAGTACAAAGGGGAGGTTTAACTTGCTCGGCAAGACATTTCAAAGGTCGGAGTAAGGAAAAGGGATACCATCTCCAAAATGACCACGTCCAGGCCTGCGGTGTTCAACCAATCTTCTCATTGAGGGCAGCGTTATACCGTTATTTCATTTGGGAGCAACACCACCGCTCCATTTGAGAGCAACACCACCGAGAAAGGTACCATCCATCATGAACCATAATAGCGGTCTCATTGTTGACGCTTATCAGGGATAACAAAACCAGTCACCAACTGTCCGGATAAACGATACATGTTAAAAAGGCCGGCCGGTGTGGCCGAGCGGTTCTAGGCGCTACAGTCTGGAACCGCGCGACCGCTACGGTCGCAGGTTCGAATCCTGCCTCGGGATTAGATGTGTGTGATGTCCTTAGGTTAGTTAGGTTTAAGTAGTTCTAAGTTCTAGGGGACTGCTGACCTAAGAAGTTAAGTCCCATAGTGCTTAGAGCCATTTGAACCATGTTAAAAAAAAAAGGTATTTATGTCGTAAGACCACATTTTATCAATTGATCAATTGCTTGTACCTCTCTTCATAAAGCACTCCTTAAATATTGTGGTACGAAAGAGGTCAGCTTAAAATTGCGTCCTGTGTGTGTGTGTGTGTGTGTGTGTCTGACATCTAAGTCGCAAGCGCTAGTCATCTGTTCCTTTGCGATTTCTCCTAAAACACAAGTAAAACTGGTATCATCTCACCACTGTACGACGTTTCAAACCCGCGTCCGGCCATCATGATTTAGGTTTTCCGTGACTTTCCTAAATCGTTTCAGACAAATGCCGGGATAGTTCCTTTGAAAGGGCACGATCGACTTTCTTTCCTAATCCGATCGGACCCATGACCTCGCTGTTTTCTTCCATCCCCAAAATCAATCAATCAATCAATCAACCAACCAACCAACCATCACCAATTTACGACAGCATGTCCTAGGAGGTGTGTAATGTGCGAAGGCCACGGTGACGCTGACTGAAGACATAGTACGCGCGTGCAAATCGCGTGATGAAATGAAAGGCACAGTATTTTGCATGATTTTGATCCCAGTATTGTCTTACTGTTTAGTAACACTCCCTGACGTAACAACTGCCCTCTAATAAAGATGATGATAACTGTGTAAAGTTGGCTTATGTATGTACTCTCGGATTTTCTTCTACAGTATCTTTGTTTTGGGTCACTGTCAACATCACTGAGATAACAGCATACCTCGAAATATTAGATGTGTCAAATGTTATTTAAACGCTAACCATAGACTGTTGACTGATTAGGTACATTCTTTATCTATAACGATATGGCGCCAAGAGAAATTTGTTTTAAGAATTGAATTGGCTAATCAAGTCATTAATTCGTGCAATACTGTAGTTGTCAACTCGTTCCAGGTTTTATAACGTTGAAACAACGTGCAACGTTTAAACTAACTCATAAACACCTCAGTTTCAGGATTAATGAATAAGATGTGAACCACTGAAAGTAAGTTAACACGAAATTCAGGAGCTACCTCAACGTGGCTCTAAGTCGGGGGAAAGTTTATAGATTAAGTATGTAGCAACTGTTCAGTTTACATGATAATTGCCGCCATACCTTAGTTGTTTTACAACGGTTGGTGCCAAACGGAAGTCAGCGGTAGTTCCGCGAGCACGTAATCGCAGGGTTTCTTCTGGAAAGTGAAAACCGCCGCACTGCTTTTATAAGTAGGGACGAACAGTAAGGCGCTAGTTACAAGATGTGTCGAAGTGTGGATGCAAACATTTTGCTTTCGAATGTTCTGGGAGAGAAAGCAGATTCTCGACCGGTGTCTGGCATTCACTTCTGTAATTAACGGAGAGTATGTGATAACGAGCTGTTTTCTAATTTCCGGCGTTAGATTGCCTGATTACCCAGTGAAAACGTTCGTTCTGAAATTCCCGTGAAACAACAAAAATATATTTAGAAATGTACAAGAACGGAGCAGTCTGTGGTGAGCGGCTTGAAATCTTTCATAATGTATACAAAAGTGTTACTTTATTATGTACTCTTCTTAGTGATAAGGAGAGCGAAGCATCGAATTTTTAGTGGAACGAAGGATACGTGGCACGATATGGGGTCATACCTGTTTATGAAACGTTCTTAACTGCAGAAGAAAAGAATACTGAAACATGTCATGAATGCACCTACAACTGATAATGCATTTAGACTTTCAACTATTATTGTGTATCTTCGTGTGGTTTGTCGAGTCAACCGTCTATATAACATAAGATCTTTGACCAGCGGGCCGAAATACGTTAAGCGCTATTAGGGTTTCCTGTAATTGTGGTGTACTGGAATGATTGATTTCTTTATTAGTGAAAAGACCAAGGAACTTCAGTAAAGAATCGAGCGGTTTCCTCGCCCAATATAAACCTTTTAGCCCTGCTAGAGTTATATTCGCCGTTTCCCCTCCCATGTGGCAGGTTAGTATCAGCGCTCATCTCAGAGTCCACACAAGTTAAACGATTTTTTCCTTCACTCTTCTCATCTGAAAAGTGCAAAACACAGTATTCTACGAACCAAATGACAGCTTTATCTTTAGGACTTGGAAGCTCAGCCTTTTAAATGAATAATTTGTAATAAAAAAGTGGGAATGTCTGATTACTCGATGTTTTACCCAGCAGTGAGCCGGAATTGTATGCCTACTTTCTTCACGTGAACATGTAACAACGGTCCTTTTTCACACATTCAACTATAAAAGTTCCCGTAAATGCTGTTTTGCGTTACTATGTGATGTCCCCAATGGAAGAGTAGTTTCTAGAAAATAGTTTTCGTTGTAAATAATATTAAAATGTATGACTAGTATGTGTGTTATTTTTCCTAACATTAATCTGATACAATAAGTCGCTGTTCGAAGTACACGTAATGACGATAGCCAGAACACGTGTCCACAAATCCTGTTAGTAGTTAGGACTTCGGAGACGGACGGACCATTTTGTTCCTACAGCAAGTTTGTAATGTGCTACCGTTACCGTGGGTGCAAAGTTCGCTAGAGATTTAAATGTAACTTTTTGAATACTAATTCAGACAAAACGTAAAGAGGGAACGTTATCGTGTAAATACTGCTTACTGTTGATTATATGTCTTTATGCATCCCTTCCTAAAATTCATGTAATTGAAGAGTTCGTATTACATTTTTGGGTGATGATCGTTTTCGTTTCATTAAAGTAAGATTCCCAATTTCACAGGCTCCCATTCTTGAATGAGACGGAGAGTTGTGTGAAACCCCCCTTAATCAAGTTCATCACCAGGAATGTCGGGGACGGATGTGTGCGTCTTCATTGTACGTTCTTCGACGAGTGTCGAGCGACTCACCAGAAGGCCAGGAAAAACATCAACTAAGTTTCCGACTTGCGTATTTGCTCCTCTTTAATACTCAATAGCTGACCAAGACACCGTTGTTTAAGTAATCACCCTGAATCGCTTTGGATCTGCTCACTGGCGGAAGCAAACTGGCACAAAACTTTGAGCTTGATGTGTTGTGCCGATCGACAAGATGTATGTATATGGAAGGCCAGAGATCCTGCAGGTGCCGGAGATGTTTACGCAAACCGAATACAGATCACAAATATCCGGACAACCTTATGTAATGCGGAACTGACCACTAGATGTCACGAGAGCCGGACTCTGCGCCATAAGAGGAGGCGGAGAGTGTTGTATTGTCGGCAGAGAAGCAGTGACAGCAAGATGGGTCTGTCAGGAAAGCTTATTGACTTCGAACATGGACCTGGCATTGACTGTCACTTGATTAACAAATCCATCATGGACAGCCAGCTGCTGTGGCCGAGCGGCTCTAGGCGCTTCAGCCCGGAGCCGCGCTGCTGTTACGGCCGCAGGTTCGAATCCTGCCTCGGGCAGGGATGTGTGTGATGTCCTTCGGTTAGTTAGGTTTAAGTAGTTCTAAGTTCTAGAGGACTCATGACCTCAGATGTTAACTTCCATAGTGCTTGGAACCTTTTGAACCATTTTTTCCATCATGGGCATTTCAAACCTTCTACAACTGCCCAAGTCAATTGTTGATGTGGTTGTGATGTGGAAACGGGAAGAAACATTCACAGGTAAACCGAGATCAGACAGACCTCATGAACTGACTGACAGAAATGATCCAGCATTGTGGAGGGTAGTTGTAAAAATCGCATGACATCAGGGGAAGGAATCACTCGTAAAAAGAATGGTCGTTATACGCCATAAATTTGTTTCAGACAACACGATGTTTGACATGGTGTGTAGAGTAACGCCAGTGAACAGTGGACAGTGGATGACTCGAAAAGAGTTATTTGAAGTGATGAATCACGCTATTGCCTGTGGCAAACCGATGGAAGGGTGTGGGTTTGGTGAATGCGCAAAGAATAATACATGCATTCACGTGTAGTGCCAGCAGTGAAGTACAGAAGATGTGTTGTTACAGTATGGGGGGGTGTTTCATGCTTACGTTATGGTCCCCTTATTGCTGGCAAGAAAAAGCTAATTTCGCAAGGATATGAACACAATGTACATTAGAATATAATACGTACAGTGGAGGAACAGTTCGGAGACGATCAATTGTATCAGCATGACAATGCACCCTGTCATAAAGCAGCATCCGTGAGGTAGTGGTTTGTGTGGAATTACATTTCTGGTGGAAGGAGTATATAGAGGGTCTATACAAGGGCGATGTTCTTGCGGACAGTACTATGAAAATGGAAGATGATGTAGATGAAGATGGAATGGGAGATACGATACTGCGTGAAGAGAGTGACAGAGCACTGAAAGACCTGAGTCGAAACAAGGCCCCAGGAGCAGACAACATTCCATTAGAACTACTGACAGCCTTATGAGACAGCCCTGGCAAAACTCTAGCATCTGGTGAGAAAGATGTATGAGACAGGCGAAATACCGCCAGACCTAAAAAGAAGATAATAATCCCAATCCCAAAGAAAGCAGGCGTTAACAGGTGTGACAGTTACTGAACTATCAGTTTAATAAGTCATGGCTGTAAAATACTAACACGAATTCTTTCAGATGAATGAAAAAAATGGTAGAAGCCAACCTCGGAGAAGATCAGTTTGGATTCTGTAGAAAGTTTGGAACACGTGAGGCAATACTGACCCTACAACGTACCTTAGGAGATAGATTAAGGAAAGGCAAACCTACATTCCTAGAATTTGTAGACTTAGAGAAAGATTTTTAACGATTTTGACTAGAATATTCTTTCAAATTCTGAAGGTGGTAGGCAATTTACAATTAGTACATAAACCAGATGGTAGTTGTAAGAGTCGAGGGGCATGAAAGGGAAGCACCGGTTGGGAACGGAGTGAGACAGGGTTGTAGCCTATCCCCGATATTATTGAGCAAGCAGTAAAGGAAACAAAAGAAAAATTCGGAGTAGGAATTAAAATCCATGGAGCAGAAATAAAAACTTTGAGGTTCGCCGATGACATTGTAATTCTGTCAGAGACAGCAAAGGACCTGGAAGAGCAGTTGAACGGAATGGACAGTGGCTTGAAAGGAGGATAGAAAATGAACATCAAGAGAAGCAAAACGAGGATAAAGGAATGAAGTCGAATTAAATCGGGTGATGCTGAGGGAATTAGATTAGGAAATGAGACAGTTAAAGTAGTAAAGGAGTTTTGCTATTTAGGGAGTAAAATAACTGATGATGGTCGAAGTATAGAGGATATAAAATGTGGATTGGCAATGGCAAGGAAAGCTCTTCTGAAGAGAAATTTGTTAACATCGAGTATAGATTTAAGTGTCAGGAAGTCGTTTCTGAATGTATTTGTATGGAGTGTAGCCATGTATGGAAGTGAAACATGGATGATAAATAGTTTGGACAAGAAGAGAATAGAAGCTTTCGAAATGTGGTGCTACAGAAGAATGCTGAAGATTAGTTGGGTAGATCACATAACTAATGAGGAGGTATTGAATAGAATTGGGGAGAAGAGGAGTTCGTGGCACAACTTGACTAGAAGAAGGGTCGCTTGGTAGGACATATTCTGAGGCATCAAGGGATCACCAATTTAGTACTAGAGGGCAGCGCGGAGGGTAAAAATCGTAGAGGGAGACCAAGAGATTAATACAATAAACAGATTCAGAAGGATGTAGGTTGCAGTAGGTACTGGGAGATGGAGGTTCCGCAGGATAGAGTAGTATGGAGAGCTGCATCAAACCAATCTTTGGACTAAAGACCACAACAAAAACATCATCGTTTCTGACATGAACTGGCCTGCCCAGAGTTCCAGTCTGAACCCAGTGGAACACATTTGGGATGAGTCAAAGGCCGACTTCGCTCCAGACACCAGCGTCCAACATAGATACCTTGCGCGGTTCCGACTTTGGAGGAAGAATGGGCTATCATTCCTTTGGAGACATTCAGTCACCTCGTTGAATCTGTCCCCCTGCAGAACTGAAGCCGTCAAAATGGCGAAGGGTAGACAACACTCCGTATTGATATCCATTAATAGGTGTACGGATTCTTTTTATCATAAAGTGTACTTACCGTACTGAGACATGAAAAAGCATGCAGGCTGCGGCTAAGCCATTTGGCGAAGTTATTGAAATCCTCCTTGTGATCAGAACAAATCTTCTACTCTGTGGCTGAGAGTTCGCTGTTTTGAACTACCTAGCTGATTAAAACAGTTTGCCGGACGTGAACTCAAACGCGGAACCCTTTTCTCTCTCATAGTCCCCTAGGACACGGCGGAACCATTTCTCCGCAGAACATCCTTACTTGTAGAAGTGCTAGTCCCAAAATGTGAAGCACACTGGATTCGGCCATCCTGATTTAGGTTTTCCGTGATTTCTCCAGGCAAATGCCGAGATGGTTCCTTTGAAAGGGCACGGCTGACTTCGTTTTCTGTCCTTCCCTAATCCGATGCGACAGATGACCTCGTAGTTTGGTCTCTTCCCCCAACCAACCCAAACCCCCAAAGTGTAAGCAGGAGAACGTACGTAAATTTTGGAAAGTAGACTGGAGATATTGGCGGAATTGAAGGTCCCCGGTTGCTCAGTCGGTAAGAGCATGGCCCAGATAAGGTAAGGTTTCGAGTTCAACTTCCGGTCCGTCGCACAGTGTTAACTTGTCAGGAAATTTTAATTCCCTGTTCGTCTGTTGTCGGTAACACGTTACCCCCATTGCTCCAGAATGAGCGAAGTGGCGTAATGATAGGACTGTGGATTCTCAAAGAGAAGACGGCGGTTCAAATCCCCGTTTGGCGACCGCTGTGTAGCTGTTCGTGGTTTCCCTACATGGCTTAAGATACCTGACCAGGTGTTTGTACAAAATTCTTAGCCCAGTAATATTACATGTTACATGCATGTTTATATACAGTTTTTAGTTTTACAAGTGGTATCTTTACAACTTTCATCCATTGTTTGTTTTTATATCGAGTGTTTGATGCTTGTGATACGAATAAATAAATACTCCCAAATAGCTGCGTGTAACCTTTCTGACTATTACGTATAGAGCGGCTATTTTCGCGAGATAAAAATAAATAAATCTGGCGATGCCATACGGATTTTTGTCGTATTTCATGGATAGCGTTTTCATTACAGTTTGCTGTTGACAGTAATCTGATGCTCCCAATAAGCCCGGCCGCCCGATACATCGGATAAATTAGCATTGTTAACGCTGACAGGTTTTATTTTCCAGCGCTGATGAAATGCTGCGCTAGCTATAATTTCCAATTCTCTCGGCGGCGCATATTGATCAGAAGCGTCGGCAGCGATGGAGTTTCATGGGAGCGTGTGGAGAGCGGCTCTCCACGGGTAGACACACGGCGAGGCGTAATGAGGAAGGCGCGCCGGGATGTGGACATTGTGTCGGAATTCTGGGAATGAGCTCGGTGACTCAGCCACGTTGCCGCCGATGAGCTGAGCTGAGCTGAGCTGAGCTGGTGGTGTTTACGTGGCGTGGCGGACTGCGGTTAACCGCCAAGCGCGATGGTGCGGTGGCTAACACAATAGGCCCGTGTGCAAAAAGAGCAGCGTTCTATTTCCCCTCCAGCCAACTTGCTTTCGGTTGTCCATAGATTTCTCAATCCTGACGAGACGAATGCTGGAGTATGTTCTTAACAAGTCTTCTCCGTATGAAATCTGCATGTCTGGTATCCGTTCAGCCGGATAGCCGTATGTACATAAACGATTTGGCTGACAGTGTGGGCAGCAATCTGCATGTGTTCACTGATGATGGTGTGGTGTACGGTAAGGCGTCAACGTTGAGTGACTGTAGGAGAAGGTTGTGCAATATGACTTATTACAAAATTACTTGTTTGTGTAATGAATGGCAGTGTGGTAAAACGCAAGTCAATGCGGATCAGTAGGAGAAACACTCCCGTATTGTTCGGAAACAGCATTAGTGGTGTCCTGCTCGACACAGTCACGTCGTTTAAATATCTGGGTTTAATGCTGAAAGCGATATGAAAGGGAACGAGCATGGAAGGACTGTGGTGGGGAAGGGGAATGGTCGGCTTCGGTTTATTGGAAGAATGTTAGGAAAGAGTGGTTCGTCTGTGAAGGAGACCGCGTATAGGACGCTGGTGCGCGCTGTTCTTGAGTACTGCTCAAGTGTTTGGGATCCGTACCAGGTCGTATTAAATGTTTTTGTTGTTGTGGTCTTCAGTCCTGAGACTGGTTTGATGCAAATCTCCATGCTACTCTATCCTGTGCAAGCTTCATCATCTCCCAGTACCTACTGCAACCTACATCCTCCTCCATCTGCTTAGTGTATTCATCTCTTGGTCTCTCTCTCTACGATTTTTACCCTCCACGCTGCCCTTCAATACTAAATTGGTGATACCTTGATACCTCAGAATATGCCCTACCAACCGATCTCTTCTTTCAGTCAATTGTGCCAGAAACTCCTCCCCAATTCTATTCAATACCTCCTCATTTGTTATGTGATCTACCCATCTAATCTTGAGCATTCTTCTGTAGCATCACATTTCGAAAGCTTCTATTCTCTTCTTGTCTAAACTATTTATCGTCCAAGTTTCACTTCCATAGTCGCTGCAGAACTTACTGCGTTTTTACGGGGAGTTAAACACGCAAAAGAATGGCGAGGAGGAACGATATAATTTTATCAGATTCTCGCTCAGCTTTTATACTGTTAAAATGCCACGATGTCAAAAATACCAAAAATGGTCTGGTATATCGCATTGTACATCGAAACGCCAAAGAAACTAACATAGGCACGTGTATTCAAATACAGAGATATGTAAACATGCAGAATACGGCGCGCTGCGGTCGACAACGCCTATGTAAGTCAACAAATGTGTGGCGCAGTTGTTGTATCAGTTACTGCAACTACAATTGCAGCTTATCAAAATTTGAGTGAATTTGAACATGGTGTTATAGTCGCCGCACGAGCGATAAGAGACAGCATCTCTGAGGTAACGATGAAGTGGGAATTGTCCAGTATGACCATTTCACTAGTGTACCGTGAATATGAAGAATCATCGCTGTGGCCGGAAAAATGTCCTGCAAGAACGGAACCGGCGACGACTGAAGAGAATCGTTCAGCGTGACACAAGTGCAACCCGTCCGCAAATTGCTACAGATTTCAATGACCTTAGGAATTGCGTTAGCAACAAACACTAAAACTATTCTAGCAAAATATGACTTAAGTTCATATACGATTTTATTACAGTGGGTCAAATAAGGCTGCAGGAAAAGAGAATTTTTTTTACATTGTAGTGTAGTAAATACGTTAATGTGCTTGATTTACAGTACGTTTAAAAAGGTGAAACAGGTAATTGTTGTGTTTTGTGATCTGAGTCTGACTGTTTGCTTGATGCCCAAAAAGGTTTAATACATCAAAAAATATAGTTCTCGTGTACATAGTATTATTTTGTATATGTATGTGTATGTCCAGCAATGTCTCACGTTTCCTCTTAGGTCTCTCAAGCATTTTTGTAAACATACTACGCCCGTAGTAAATACACAGTAGAGACGTGAATCGGACGTCAGTCCTTTAGAAGAATACTGTTTTTAATAAACTGTGCTGAAATTCTCTCGTGAGGATGCCATTTGGCAATCAGTGTGTTGAAATTCCGTCGCCAAGATACCTCTATCGGAAACAAATGTAGAGTGATGGTGGAAACTTTAAATTCCAATCTGAAATGATAAGTGAAGCTGATAGCTTATGTGATGCGTGTTCTACAAAGAGACCTTCATTTCGTGTAGTATCTCTTCGTTGGCTCAAAAGAGAAGCAATCTGCTCTCCATAGATTTCGTTAAAGTTTAAACATGATTGCACCTCCAGCGTCACACACACTAAGAGGCACCCATTACCACAAACGTACGGAAAAGCGTCCGTGTGTCTTTTTCAACAGAAGACACCCAGCTGATACATTGTCTTACACAATGCGTGTGAATATTGTACCAGCGATATAACAACAGAGGCTATATTTTCAATCGCATGTGACTAAGTTGCAGTTCTTTCTAGTTAAGTCAAAAGTGGCGACAACCTACGACGCTATGTCGAAAAGAAAGTCTAAGGCAGCCACACGTAAGAGCAGTGTGGTGGCCCGACTAGAAATCATTCCATCCTTTTTCACATCAAACCCAAACTGGTTACTCTGCAAATGATTTTTTCAAGATACCAGCCTGCAATCTGGTTGATAAATATACGTGCTTCCTCAATAATATACAATACACTGTCAATCGGTTGTCTTTAGACCTTCGAACAATTTTTTTAGGAATTAACTGCCGTGTAGTCTCTCTCTCTCTCTCTCTCTCTCTCTCTCTCCTCTCTCTCCTCTCTCTCTCTCTCCTCTCTCTCTCTCTCTCTCTCTCTCTCTCTCCCCCCTCCCTCTCCCTCTCTCCCCCCTCTCCCCTCCCCTCCCCTCCCCCCCCCCGTGTGTGTGTGTGTGTGTGTGTGTGTGTGTGTGTGTGTGTCAAAAGAAATCTCTAAATAAAAAAAAAAGATAAGAAAACCATACGTTAGTGTTACCCTACACTGTCGACTGTTATCCAGAGCAACCAAGTTGGCAGCAACGAGGCGACACTGAACCAATGTGTGGGTGGTTCCGCACTTGATTACCAAACCAGCAAGCGGCCTGGTACTGGGAATGCGGCAGCGACTATAAGGGGCTATCAGTTCAGTGGCATGAAGCAGGCAATGTGTGCTGTGGGTGAGCGTGGCTCGAACCGATCGAGTTCTCCTCCAGCTTTCGGTATCCCAGATAATGTATTACGGATTTTAATATTTAAAAATGAACTGTGAAACGCGGACTACAATATCCTCTAGGACATAGATCAATTACAGGGTGTCCCAAATAAAAAAAAAAACCAACAAACTCAAGGGACATAACTGGTAAACATGGGCTTTAAAATGTATACATTAACAGGTGTGAGCACTTGCCCATGTTCGATAATATGGGAGATCCCTTCCGATGAAAGGCCTTTGCTTTCCGTATTTTTGGAGGAGGCTATATTAACTGAATCAAGAAAAAAGTATAGTAAACGTCGGGCCTAAAACGCATACTTCAAGAGCTAGGAGCACATGCTCATTTTCGCTAGCGTGAAACACATCTCTTCTACTGAACAAGTTCTCATAGCTTTTGAGGGATGCTTTTTAGATCCCATGTTTACTAGACTTTTTTCCTTGTTTTGGTCCGTACTACCCCTCCCAAAATATGAAAAGCGAAGAGCTTGCTGTAAGATGATTTTCGTAGTATCGAATATCAAGAAATGTTCATATTTCTCAAGTTATGCTCTTTAGAGCCCTTGTTTACTATGCTTTTTTCTTGTATTGGTGTGAGGAACCTGTTCCTAAAGTTTGTCGCCGTTTTTCTGGGAGACTGTCTTTTGCGCGACCCGCGAGTATGTTTTATTAAGCTGTTAATTCTTGAATAAATTTTCTGTTTGCTTCGTGTGAATGTTACCACATTGTTGTCATGTTAAATAAAAGCTAATAACTGTTTACCCTTTGTTCTAGTATGTTTCCAGGGATCTAAATGCTCGCCTACAACCTGATAACCAAAGAAAATATTGTAGCAGAATCAAAGTCAAATAAATTTTTCCTGAAGGACACCACTCCGCCTTTGCGTGTAAGCTTTACTTAACAGTTTCCTCATGTGTTAATATGAGGTCAACCAAAACCCCACCAACAAAGTTTTAAAAGTGTTATTTGGTCGAAAACAAGAAAATAATAATAAACATGGGCTCTAAAGTGGATCCCTTAAGAGATTTGGGCACTACGTCGTTCTCATTATTGTTTTAAAAGTGTTATTTGGTCGAAAACAAGAAGATTAGTTTTGTCGAAAACAAGAAAATTTGGTCGAAAACAAGAAAATAATAATAAACATGGGCTCTAAAGTGGATCCCTTAAGAGATTTGGGCACTACGTCGTTCTCATTATTGTGAAAAGCATTTCTCTTACGGCACGCTTTTTAGAGCCCATCTGTACTGGGCACCATTCTTTCGTTCTTTAATCCGTTCTACTGTCTGTGAAAGTTCATCGGTGGAGTTCTTGTGCACCGTGGATATCCATACGTACTCTATGAGAACGCTTACTGCAAACTTATTCAAATGCAACGAAAGTTTGTACGGTAGTGGGATTTTATGCTAATTCCACCTCCATTTCACGGAAATTGTCGAGTTTTAAGCAGGGGTATAGTTCGTTTCTGTGGTGCAACTTCATCGCGTATCCCTTGCACTTGCATTGCTAGAGTCAAATGCCACGTGATCGTCTCGGGGAATCAGAAACCCTCTCGGATGCGAATTTCGTTTGCCCTGCCCGTGGTGCACATTCAGTTCAGCTAACAGAAATCGAGCGGTCGGTGTTAAAGTTGTTTCCACAACATGACGTTTCATACACAGCGCTTCATCTCGGAACTCGAACGTCGTAGGGCGGTGTGGGACGTCTGTTACACTGAGTATTCATATCGGGAGATGAAAAAAAAGTCACAGGAAACAGTTGATACCGTTTGCAGCCAGAGAACTATATAGCAAAGGAAAAAGTGCTATATAAGCAACTATTTTAATGTAGCATCAATTTTATTCACTAATCATATTAAAGTTTTTCCGATAAATCATCGTGAAATATTTAGGTAATTACTTTTTACCTGAATCAGTTGTAAAATTTATTTCCATTTTTAGAGCAACATAATTTTTTCAACTAATCTTCACTTCTTCACTTCTTCAGTTCTTTCCGACAGCGCCTAATAAAAATAATGTTTATGGCTAACAGGTACTGAACGGTACTACTACGAAGGACACATATGATGTTGGAGTCAAAGAAGGCATTTTTTATCTCTTGAGTGACTTACTTTTCAGTTCTCCAACTTCTTTCCTTTCGAAGTTACGAGCTCTTGACAAACGGATCGACAGAGTTGCCACGGGACGTTTTTTCTGAGCTCTTTGGGGACCAAAACTTAAAAAAAGACAAGTAACACTTCTTTCGTAGAATTAAATAAGAATCTACTCACCTTAATGTGAACATTTTTTCTTCTGATGAGATGCAGTGCCTGAAATTAGTGTCCTGGACCTAAACGGATGTTCTTTTCGCTCGATTTACTAGCAGAATAGGAACGTAAATGATTAATTTAATCTCCGCAATGCATTATACATTGACTTTGGGGATGTGTAAAAAAACGTAAGATACTGAATTGTCACTCGTATTTAATACCTGCTGTGGTTCCCACTACCAGGCGACGTAATTCAGATTTTCCCCGCACTGTTCCAACTATGCTACGCTACGGCTCTAACGATGTCGACGTAGACTGTAAAACTCAAGCGATCTTCAAATCTAACGTTTCTGTTGTACTCTTGTTTGGGAAGCATTTTCTTCGGTATTACATCTATAAGTTTGATGTTAAAAATGTGATTGTAAACGAGAGTTTTGTTCTGTTTTGAAAAGAATGAAAAACTTTTAAGGCAAGTAAAATAGCTTTTAAAATGCTTTTTTTTCTTTGTTTCCAGGTAAGTTACCATCACCCGTCGATCGTGCTTGCTTTCCTTTTCATTGCTGGTCGTCTTGTAAGTATATCGTCATGCTTAATTGGTTTAGTTTCGATCAATCAGCTGCAGTATTGCTCAAATACATTTTTTAAACCATAAAACTGTTACAATGTAAACAGGGCACATGATCGGCCATAATGTTAACCATCGATTCGAATTCCAGATAATTATCTGATGTCCCTCTAGACATTGTGGTTCGAGCCACTAAGGCTGGTGCAGCTAGACCTCGAGTCGCGTGGTAGTATTATGGCTGTGTCTTCAAATTTACATGTGCAAATAGAGATTCTCAAACACCATAGCCTTAATCTGCAGTCGTCAATGAAAGCTTATGTTGGTGATGTTTGATGAACGTAATGAAATTTGGATAATTCCAATTCCAAAGAAAGTAGGCACTGACAAGTGTGAATATTACCGAACTATCAGTTCAGTAAATCATGCTTGCAAAATACTAACACGAATCCCTCATAGAAGAATGAAAAAACCCCGGGAAAGACCCTACGACTTACCTTTGAAGATAGGTTTCTCGTTTTAAGGAGGATCATTTCAACATTAGGTACTCTCCACGTTCAGGAAGAGCTTCGGCGTATAATGAAGATCGTTTAAACACGTTAATCCACATTGATCCACGTCAGTGTACTCGACAACCCGCAGATGTGATGAACCGTGATCGTTCCACCATCGTGGAACATTTGCGTGCAATGGGGAAGGTTCAAAAATGAGATACATGGGTACCTCGGGTGGTCATATGTGCATCTCTACATGCTTGTCATCGATTGGCTGGTGAAAACACCAACCATTCCTATCCCTCTGGCGGCGAGAAATGATTCTTTTAGCAAAGGAAAGGAAAGTAATGGTTGAGCCCAAACAAAACAGCTCCGCGTACAAAGACTGGCGTGGATCCACAGAGGATAATATTATGCTTCTCTTGAAACAACAACGGTGTAGAGTACTGCGAATTGCTTCCCCGAGAATCACTGCTGATATTTATTGTTTTGCAGACGTAATCCAAGAACAACGACTAGGAAGACAACGTGAAGTGGTGCTACTTCATGATGACGCCCGTCCGCT
Source organism: Schistocerca gregaria (assembly GCF_023897955.1). NCBI lineage: Eukaryota > Metazoa > Arthropoda > Insecta > Orthoptera > Acrididae > Schistocerca > Schistocerca gregaria. The sequence continues at coordinate 162,730,465 of NC_064921.1, forward strand.
TTCTTCTACTCTGTCAAAAACACTGCACAAGAGTTGAATTGGAATGTCACCCGCAGCCATCTTATTCACCAGAATCATGTGCCCTTAGATTTTCACCTTATCCGCTCTCTATCGAACAGCCTTCAAGCAACTTCCTTTCCGGACAAAAACGCGCTCCGAACATGGCTCGGTGACTCCTTCGCCTTCTACAGTCGCGGAATCGAAAAGTTACCCCAGCGTTGGCAGACTGTTGTAAATAGTGAAGGAGAATATACGCTACTGGTCATCAAAATTGCTACATCACGAAGTTACACCACGTGTTACAGACAAAAAAATTTAACCGGCAGGAAGAAGACGCTGTGATATGCAAAGCTCTTCAGAGCATTCACACAAGGTTGGCACCGATGGCGACACCTCCGACGTGCTGCCATGAGGTAAGTTTCCAATCGATTTCTCATTCACAGACAGCAGTTCACCGGTGTTGCCTGGTGAAACGTTGTTGTGATGTCTCGTGTGCGGAGGAGAAATGCGTATCATCACGTTTCCGACTTTGATAAAGGTCGGATTGTAGCCTATCGCGACTGCGGTTTATCGTATCGCGACATTGCTACTCGCGTTGGTCGAGATCCAATGACTGTTAGCAGAATATGGATTCGGTGGGTTCAGGAGGGTAATACGGAACGCCGTGCTGGATCCCAACGGCCTCGTATCACTAGCAGTCGAGATGACAGGCATCTTATCCGCATGGCTGTAACGGATCGTGCAGCCACGTCTCGATCCCTCAGTCAACAGGTGGGGACGATTGCAAGACGACAACCATCTGCACGAACAGTTCGACGACGTTTGCAGCTCGGAGACCATGACTGCGGTTACCCTTGACGCTACATCACAGACAGGAGCGCATGCGATGGTGTATTCAACGACGAAGCTGGGTGCACGAATGGCAAAACGTCATTTTTTCGGATGAATCCAGTTTCTGTTTACAGCATCATGATGGTCGCATCCGTGTTTGGCGACATCGCGATGAACGCACATTGGAAGCGTGTATTCGTCATCGCCATACTGGCGTATCGCCTAGCGTGATGGTATGGGGTGCCATTGGTTACACGTCTCGGTCACCTCTTGTTCGCATTGACAGCACTCTGAACAGTGGACGTTACATTTCAGATGTGTTACGACCCGTGGCTCTTCCCTTCATTCGATCCCTGCGAAACCCTACATTTCAGCAGGATAATGCACGGCCGCATGTTGCAGGTCCTGTACGGGCCTTTCGTGATACAGAGAATGTTCGACTGCTGCCCTGGCCAGCACATTGTACAGATCTCTCACCAATCGAAAACGTCTGGTCAGTGGTGGCCAAGCAACTGGCTCGTCTCAATACCCCAGTCACTACTCTTGATGAACTGTGGTATTGCGTTGAAGCGTACCTGTACACGCCATCCAAGCTCTGTTTGATTCAATGCCCAGGCGTATCAAGATCGTTATTACGGCCAGAGGTGGTGGTTCTAGGTACAGATTTCTCAGGATCTATGCACCCAAATTGCATGAAAATGTTATCACATGTCAGATCTAGAATAATATATTCGTCCAATGATTACCCGTTTTGATCTGCATTTCTTCTTCGTGTTGCAGTTCTAATGGCCAGTAGTCTATTACTGCTGATTATGTGTATATGTTGTGTTTATTAAACTTACGGAAAACGCTGCGAGCTTAATGCCCTAACCTGTATTTACAAGTCGAACAAAGTCTTCAATACAATAAGCCGTTTCAAAAGGAACTTGGTAGTATTAGTTATGCAGAGATGAAGAGGGTTCTACAGAAAAGAGTTGCGTGAAGAGCTGCAGGAATCTAGTCTTAGGAAAGAAGAAGAAAAAGAAAAAAGAAGAAGAAGAAACGAGACGACGACGACGATATCGACTGTTATTGTCAACGCTAATCTAAAATGTTTGCCTTATAACATCAAATTGTTTCATAACAGGTGAGTTTCTTTCCATTGGATTGGGATTCAGTAACGATGTAGATAATTGTAACCAAATTGTACACCAGTGGTTATACTCTGAAGGTACATGCACGCTGCCAGCATCCAGATGAAGCCTACAATGCGAACCCCTATTTCAAGTAACGCTGACTGCAAAGCATCAGGCAAGTGGAGAGAGCGTTATTTACCGCCAGGTGGCTCCGGCTTGGCTTATATTTGACCCTGCCACCGGCGCCGGCACCCGGTTTAATAGTTGATCAGCCATTATTTCCAGCCGCTTCCGCACCGGCCGTGTCACAAAAGCGGCCGGCAGCTCTCGCTATTAAATTTACAGTAGGCGCCGTCGATCGATGGCGGGCCGTATTCCAGCCTTGTTGCTACACAGAACGGCGCGGCGCAGCGCGCCCTCTCAAATGCGCGGCTGCCTCTCGGAGGCGCAGCAAACCCCGACCCGGCCCTCGTGTAAACAAAATTTATTTGCGGCCATAAAACTCGCCGGCTGGAGAGACCCAACCGCCGCATCTGCCTCTCCTTTTGTCTGACGGGGTACGTCGGGCCAGGTAGTGGAAGAGCTCCGCGTTCGCATAGCGGGTGATGCGCGCCTTTCGAGCAACTTTCCCAATCACTGAGAGTACACAGCACGTGAAACGGGAGAGGGTCACATTTGGAAACAATAGTTTTATTTTATCCTTTCCAAATTGTTGGTGAATTTCAGCGTCTGTAAAAGTAATGGTCTTGTTTATTAGGAAAAAAGGCCTACATACAGAGCGATTCATCTGGGTCTACCTATGGGTTTTATGCACCCCGCAACATCTTCGAAAACCACAAGCGATATCTTAACATTCCCCCGTCCACTACATGTTAACTGCGGTGTTACTGCTATAGAAAAAAAATGGACAGACCCTTTTTGGAGGAAATTTAATGTGGTTAAAACGTATCCCAGTACAAAATTTAACTAAATTAAATTTCCTACAAAAGGTCCTATTAATGTTTTCTGTAGAACTTACAGTTGACGTGTACCGAGCGAGAAAATATGATAATCATGCTTGTGGCATTTGAAGCCGTTGTGGGTAGCATAAAACCCATAGGTAAGGCAGCTGAGATAGGTCATACCCAAATATGTCCAGAATGAATAAATTTATAGAGGTGTGGTTTTCGTCAAGTTAATCGTATAGCGGAGAATATGATGTATTTCCTGACGTTCGCAAGTAATTTTTATCGTTTATAGTTGCCGAATTAAGACACCGACTTCGTTTTATTTCATAGTGGAACGATATCCTTTTTTCCTTCTGAGAGAATTCTGGCGAAATAACGTGTTTGCGGCTTGATCGATAAGTATAAACATAGCACCGCAAACCACTGTCCCGCCGTCAGGAGAAAAGATTTCATAAACGTCTATCCTATTTACCAAACACGTAACTGAGGTATGGTTCTTGTGTTTACCTGTGCGCTTGAAGCCCATCAGTCTGTGTTCTGCTGTTTTAGCTATCAGAGAACTGAAGTTGTAGGAGCAGAGCAGTTCACACCGAAGGTGAAGATTGTAGATTCTCTCCTGGTCCGGCATGTTATGTTCTCGGGAAGATTTACTTGTGGAATACGTATGGAAACACATGTGGGCTATTAGCAATGGAATATTTCGTGCAGCGCTAGGAACTGCGATTTGACATGTAAGTCATTGGTGTTACGTACATAGCTAAGACATCTTAAAACTACCAAAAGCAGATATATTAATGATTTATTATTATTTTAGACCATTTTAGATGTTACATTATCGTCACAAAGTCCACAAATATTATCAACGTAACAGGGGGCAAATGGGAATTACTGAATTTCGGTTGCGGGAGGAACGGGACTTCTGGTCAGGTGAATGCGGGATCATAAATACCAAGTCACCTGGGGGTAATGATGGAGTGGAATTTAATAATGAATAAGAAAGTAGGATGCAGATAAGCTACTATGGACAACACAGTGAATGCCTTATCGTAGCCAACATAGACACAAACCCCACTCCTATCACAATAGTATAAATTTACATGCCAACTAGCTCCGCAGATAATGAAGAGATTGAAAAATGAAGATGTTGCGATGAAATTGCAATCCTGTCAGAGACGGCAAAGGATTTAGAAGAGCATTTGCACAGAGTGGGCAATGTCTTGAAAGGAGGATATAAGATGAACATAAACAAAAAAAAAGGATAATGGAATGTGGTCGAATTAAATCAGTTGACGCTGGGGGAATTAGATTAGGAAACGAGACACTTAAAGCAGTAGGTTCAAAAATGGTTCAAATGGCTCTGAGCACTATGGGATTTAACATCTGTGGTCATCAGTCTCCTAGAACTTAGAACTAATTAAACCTAACTAACCTAAGGACATCACACACATCCAAAGGACATCACACACGTCCATGCCCGCGGCAGGATTCGAACCTGCGACCATAGCAGTCGCGCGGTTCCGGACTGAAGCACCTAAAACCGCTCGGCTACCGCGGCGGCTCTGAAGAAGAGAAATTTGCTAACATCTAACATAGTTTTAAGTGTTAGAAGGCCTTTTTGAAGGTATTTATCTGGAGTGTAGCCAAGTGTTGAACAGGGCGATAAACAGTTGAGACAAGAAGAGAACAGAAGCTTTTGAAACGTGGTGCTTCAGAAGAATGGTGAAAATTAGATGAGTAGATCACGTAAGTAATGAGGAGGTAATTAATAGAAATGGGGAAACGAGAATTTAGTTTCCAAAAGAAGGGATCCGTTGATAGGACGAATTGGGACCTCAAGGGTCAGTCGCCAATTCAATATTGCGGGGGGGGGGGGGGGGGGGGGTGGTGGAGGAGAGGTGTGGGTGGTGCAAATCGTAGAGAGAGACCAATACAGTGTGCAGATTCAGAAGGATGCAGGTTGCAGTAATAATTCACAGATAAAGAGGCTCACACAGGATAGTATACCACAGAGATCTGCGTCACACCAGTCTTCGACTGACGACGTGGACATCAACAACAACAACAAAGGACGACGGTTAGTCGACATGAAAAGGATAAGTAAGTACACCGTAACGATCATTGTGGTTTCACTGTACAGTTAAATTTGCTGACATCTGAACAAGAGACTGAATTATGTGTGAAAGCCGGCCGCGGTGGCCGTGCGGTTCTAAGCGCTTCAGTCCGGAACCGTGAGACTGCTACGGTCGCAGGTTCGAATCCTGCCTCGGGCATGGATGTGTGTGATGTCCTTAGGTTAGTTGGGTTTAAGTAGTTCTTAGTTCTAGAGAACTGATGACCTCAGATGTTAAGTCCCATAGTGCTCAGAGCCATTTGAACCATTTATGTGTGTAATTACGGTGTCTGATACAGTTGAATCCTGTGTGCTGACTGAACTTCTGCTATCACCGAACCGTCCTCCCATATTATGTCGATCGTATTTCTGGACCTGATGCCATAAAATCGAAGCTAGTCGAAAATAATTGTGTTATTAATACAACAGCTATTTGCGATTTAAGATTGCTGACTCATTTAAGAGTTGTAAAGCTCTATGTGCAGAATGTAATTTATAAACTACCTGCTCCTTTACGTTGCTGTTAGATATTCACAGCAGATAAGGCTGGAATATGTTTTATCTCTTTTCTGTCGACAAATTTTAAAGGAAACGGAGTAATGAGCTGGTGAGAGAGAGACCTACAACGGCTGGTCGCTGCAGATAAGCTGATGGAAGCAAGTGCAGCAAAGCCGCAGCTTTTAGTGGTCGGAAAGTAATGACACTGGTAGTAATCTTGGGCGTGCTGATGGACGGATGCTTTGGCAGGAACTGGCGGCCGGTTGATTAAAGTACATCCCGCGGCGAGCAGCGGCTGCGCCTAACACAATGGCCTCCAGATGAGCGCACAGATAGTGCCGCTAATGTAATGGAAAGCCAGCCGAACCGCGGCCGGCCGTGCAGAAAGTCCTCTATCCGGCGTCCTGTCAAACTGGAACACGACCGATGGCGGTGCCTGACTGTCGGCTACTGTTCACGCTGAGGATGTTCCCAGTATTTCGCAATTAAAAAATCACGTAGAATAAATTTCACAGAAATTGCCACACTGGGACTGCCATACATACTACTTTGCCCTGGGCGCTGTAAAACTGTACCTCAGTGTAATACTGATAGCCGTTGTGGCCTTCGTAGCGAGTGCACAGCGTTTCCGACTGGTATGACACACAGCCACCCTAAAAAGTATACAGCGAGGATGACGGCAGTGTACACGGCAGTGACAAAAGCCATGGGATACTTTCTATTACCCTGTCGGACCTCCAGTGTAGTGCAGCAACTCGACGTAAGACAGACTCAAGTCTTTTGAAGTGCCCTTTGGAAATATTGAACTGTCCAGCCTCTGTAGCAGTCCATAATTGCGGAAGTGTTGCTGGTGTATTTTGTACACGGACTGACCTCTCGATATTTCCCACAGATGTTCTATGGAATTCATGTAGGGGCCATCTAGGTGACTAAAGCATTCACTCCAGTTGCAGAACGTTCTTCAAACTAATCGCTAACAATTATATCACGGTGACATGGCGCATTGTCATCCATTAAAATTCCATCGTTGTTTGAGTACATGAAGTACATGAATGGCTGAAAGTGGTCTCCAAGTACCCGAACATAATCATTTCCAGTTAATGATCAGTTCGGTTGTACCGAAGTCCATTCCAAGTGAACACAACCCACACCGTCAAGGAGCCACCCATAGCTTGCACAGTGCCTTGTTGACAACTTGGGTCCATGACTTCGTGGGGCCTGCGCCAGACTCGAATCCTACATTGTCTCATATCAACCGAAATCTGGACTCATCTGACCAGGGCATGGTTTTCCAGTCGTCTGGGGTCCTACCGATATGATCAGGAGCCCAGGAGACGGGCTGAAGGCGGTGTCCTGATGTTAACATTCCCGTCGGGTCGTCTTTTGGCATAGCCAATTAACGCCGTATTTCGCCACACAATCCTAACGGATAGAATCGTCATACGTCCCACATTGATTTCTGCCGTTATTTCACGCATTGTTGCTTGTCTGTTAGCACTGACAACTCTACGCAAAAACCGCTGCCCTCGGTCGTTAAGTGAAGGCCACTGCGTTGTCCTGGTGAGAGGTCATGCCTAAAATGAGGTATTCTCGGCGCACTAGTGACACCGTAGATCTCAGAATACGGAATTCCCTAATGGTTTCCGAAATGGAATGTCCCATGCTTCTAGCCTCCCATTCATTGTCATTTCCTTTCGTGCGGCCATATCATGCCGGAAATCTTTTCACATGAATCACTTGAGTACGAATGAGAGCTCCACCAGTGCGCTGCCATTTTATACCTTGTGTACACAATACTACTGCCATCTGTATATGTGGATATTGCTATCCCAGGACTTCTGTCACCTCAGAGTACAGTACTGCATCGGCAAAGGCTCTCTCGTGACTGTGGAAACATGTCCCGCCGACATCACAATACGAAGTTACAGGATTAAGAACGACTTACGGACTTGACAGTTGACGAATGGCAGCCAGATTGCAACAGTAGAAACATGGCATCCGGGTGTACAGACTGATTCCGAACGTCAGTGACAGACTACAAATGAATCTTATTGGCACCAGCATACACTGAAGAGCCAAAGAAACTGATGCACCTGCCTAATATCGTGTAGGGCCCCCGCGAGCAAGCAAAGTGGCCCAAAACGACGTACCATGGACTCGACTAGCGCTGGGGGAATTGACATCATGAATCCTGCAGGGCTATCCATAAATCCGTAAAAGTACGAGGGGATGGAGTTCTCTTCCGAACAGAACGTTGAAAGGCATCCAACATCAGCTCAATAATGTTCATGTCCGAAGAGTTTGGTGGCCATCGGAAGTATTTAAACTAAAAAGTGTGTTCCTGGAGGTACTCTAGGAATTCTGGACGTGTGGGATCTCGCATTGTGCTGCTGGAATTGCCCAACTCCGTCGGAATGCACAGTGGACATAAATAGATGCAGGTGATCAGACAGGATGCTTACGTACGTGTTACCTGTCAGAGTCGTATCTAGACATTATCAGGGGTCCCATATCACACCAACTGCACTCGCCCTGCACAATTACAGAGCCTCCACCAGCTTGAACAGTCCTCTGCTGACATGCGGGGTCCATGGACTCAAGAGGCTGTCTCCATTGATGTGTGTGATGTCCTTAGGTTAGTTAAGTTTAAGTAGTTTTAAGTTCTAGGGGACTGATGACCCCCGATGTTAAGTCCCATAGTGCTCAGAGCATGGATCCTCGGCCGAGAAGCCTTAGCGCAGCTGCCTACGGCACTGGAATCGGAATGGCTTCACGTATGTCTCTGTACCTTTCTGAACTTCATTAATACTCTTCCTGCACTTTTCACAGCGGTCGGCGCTGCAGAAGGTAGTTATTCAGGCTTTTTAACGGGTCACATTAATGTGACTAGACTGTGTAGTAGGGTGGTGTCGTTTACAAATAATTGTGATGACTCGTTGTTTTTGCCGAGTTGCTCAACAACTGCGCAGTAAATTATTAAATGTTGCATATTAAGTGAATAGGTATGTTATATGTATGAAATCAATAGTGGTCGAACTGTAGACTGTTTTCCCCACCTAGCACAGGCAGGACTCTTAAGATTATGTAGGTAGCCGCAAACCGAAGGTCAGCCAAAGAAATTTACATTAGCACCGAGTACTTCATTGCTTTATCGTTTTCTTTTCTTGCTTACCTACATTTCATATTTCTAACCTAATTGTGGTTCTTAATAATAAGTTAACTATAGAAATTAGTATCTTAATACTGCGTTATTAGAGTTAGAGAATTCTCAATTTGCTGTATGTATTCTGCGACCTGTTTTATGTTCGCAGCAAATAAATAAAAAGAATAAATTATCTTCGTCATTAATAGATTACAGTGGCGTGGACAGTATTGCTGGCTTGTAGACATACCTGCAGTACATTCAACGCAGTGACCACGTGCGCTCGATGGAGAACTGTAGTTGGCTGATGGCTGGCCACTCACTCAAACCGCTGGGACGCCAACACAAAATTTTATCGGCGTATAGTACGCATTTTTTGCACAGTTCATTTCGATTGTGGAGGCATTCCGACACACTATTTGCTTTATAGATAAACTTCAAGCAAAGTCAGTCTTTGCTTGAGTGAAGCTGGTGTAGGCGAAGGGGCTTATCCGTAAGGCGAGGCGTTCAGCCTTGAATGGGGCCAGGCGCGCAGTTGTTGCGAAGACGTATCGAGCGCGACACACAACGCGCGCCCCAGTTAAAAGGCCGCACGTCACTGCCGCTGGCTGGCAATTAAAAAAAGATAACATAAACACAGGCGCAGCGCGCGTCTGCTTCACAGCGTCATAGCGGCGGAGTGCGCAAACGTCAGAGATAATAACGCTGAGATTCTGTAGAGGCTGTGGCAAAGAACTTGCTGTCCTAGCAGTACTTTATCGTAGGTTAGTAGAGCAACGTAGGATATCTAGCGATTGGAAGTAAGTCCAGGTCATTTACATTTTAAAGAAAGGCCATCGGAAACGCGTGTAATTATTGGCCTGTATCGATGACGTAAATATGTTGCAGAATTATGAAACATGTTTTATTGTCAAGCTTTATGACGTTACAGGAGAACAAAAATTCCGAGATGTTGCGAGATTCATATCGCTCTGTTACTCTATGAGGCCGACGATGCTGTAGACATAGACTGACTGATTCTAGAGCGTTTTTCATCAATTTTAGAGCCTTACCAAACTGGATTAATAAAAGAGAGAGATTACATCCCACGAAATGGAACTTTGCCATCTGTCCCACGTGCCATTCGTAAATAGAACAGGAAAGCGGGGAAAAATGTACCGGAAGTGCCTTCCGCTACACGCTGTTATGTGGCTTGCTGAGTATAGATGTAGACGTAGCTATAACATGATGTCTGTGTCATGCGATAGGTTGCTCTTGTTTCGTAGCAAGCTTAACACTTCTCCTAAGTTGTTACACGACCGAACCGAATTTTGGACTTCTGTGGAGATCTTAAAATTCTGTGTTTTCAGAACTTTGTCGCGTTTCGTGGTGAAGAAGAAGGTGAACCATTTTAAAAACAGTATCCTTTTAGTTCTGAAGAAGCAAAGTGGAAGCTATTGACCAACAATTGCATCATGTGACTCGATAACTGTAAATTGGAGAAGTTCTCAGTTTGACCTGTAGCTTGTCATAGGGTTTTCTGTTGATCTTAAAAAATCTTCCTTTTTGGCAATCCTTTGCGTCAGAAAGAAAGGCACAGATGATAGGTATTCCACATTAAACTGCAATCCACTCCCTTACAAAGTACGATGAGTTTACTAGGACATATTGCGCTTCTTTCAAAACACCTTTTTGACTGATGGTGGTGCTGTTTTTGTTTGTCGGATGCTCAGCAAAGTTGTTTCCTGTTTCGTGGAGTGATGCCCCGTCGGAGGGTGAAGTCCTCCCTTGGACATGGGTGTGTGTGTGTTGTCCTTAGCGAAGTTGGTTTGAGTTAAAACTAAGTAGTGTGTAAGCCTAGGGACCGATGACCTCAGCAGTTTGGTCCCATTGAACTTACCGCAAAATTTTTCTTGTGGAGTATTTTGACGGCTGCGTTAGTCACAGAAAAATTATGCGCAAAAATTATCAACTCGTCTGGGCATCTGAAAACATATGTTTATTAACCTTACCGGCGAAACGTCAGAAAACATGTTTATTAATATTACTTAACATAAGCTGACAATAACTGTATTCTGTTCAGCGTTTTAACGATAGTAGCCCACTTTCTCATCATATGGTCAAACCCAAAATGAGTGATCGTAATGTGGTGGAATCTAAGACTTCTGCATAATGTTATCCTGTTGCAGATCGTGAATGAAACTTTTCTAAGTGCTTCTGATTCCATATGAAAACATAGATCTCCGATAAACGGCCGGGTAGGCTGATTTTCATCTACGAGGAAGACAAATCATATGACCACTTCTGACAGGACTGCGTGTGTTCGTTCATCACTGTTTACAAGGCATTCTTTGTGTACATCACTGATTTTCCTTCGTAAACACCGCATCCCAATACTGAAATTTTGCGTCGGTAATTCTGGCTCAAAAATGTATGCCATACGGTCAGCTGAACTGTGAACTTCAGAGCCGGCGTAGCACATATGTATACATATCATTCCTGTGTTTTTAAGTGCCACCAATTCAGTATCCGAGCCATATATACAACCACAACATCCCGACACCTGGTCCCCCTCACTCTGTCTCTCCTTCTAAAAAGAATTCATTATTATTAGGTAATGTAAAGAAAGAGGAGAAAATAACGAAGCGGATCTGTTGCGACAAATATAGGATTTTTATGTTAGCGACCAGCGTTTCAGAAGCGGTTATTAAATCTTTTCTCAGAAACTATTCACTGAAATGCACCGTTTTGTGGCCTCCTCCTTGGTCTGTTTCGTGTTTGAAGCATAATATTGTGTCGACGATAGGGTCATTAGAAACTTGTTGTTGGATGTCAGTTACGGAAAGAATTAATCTTTCCATCTTTTCCAAACAGTTATCTCAATATTTGACGCACGTGAAAGGGGGATACCACAGAAAACTTTATTTAACTGTGAGGACTTCCTGCATACGAGCCCACGCTGTAACTAGTGAAATCTCTCTCACACAGTCTGTAACTCCCGCAATATCACGACGGGATGAAGAATTTCGTGAGATCAGCATATTAATTTCACAGGCCAGTTTTGTGAGCTCATTGTCAGTAGCATCAGGTAGACTGCGAAACAAGACAGGAACTGGGCCAAATTAACAACATCCTCATACTCCTTGAAAATTAAACTAATAGGCATCCATCATGAATATTATGTCTACTGTCAGGAGCCAGTATGGGGAAAATGTTCTGCACTCAGTGTGAAAGTTTTACTATGCCATTAGCCACCCCTCAGCAATGTCACATGCGAACCGGATTTTGCGTGGCATATAGATTTGTCTTGATCGCAAATTTCACTAGTACTTCAAATCAGTCTTTTCGATTGTTGGATAATCATTCTCAGGTCTAGAAAGCATAGCAAATTCTATCTTGAATGTACAAGACGATAAAATAATTGAAAGTGAGCATACCATGCACACAGTTATAATACGTAAAACATCCTGTGCAGTTTGTACACATGCTGCGCCGCTACAACTGTTACACATGCATCTATGCAAGCTTTTAAAGAAGACTAGATACTAGAGGACACACATGGTATAACAATTACGCCTTTAAATTAATCGTATAATAAATTTATATGTGTGGCAGAAGAAGAGAATGCTAAAATTAAATTCCCGTAATTAGCGGTTATCAGTAGTGTTGTCATGAAAGGTTAGGGAGGTAACTCTTACACAAAAAGAGAGGGGTTTGTGCTCTGATTTCGATGTCATGATTCCGAATTGTACGCCGCTACGTATAGTACGAAAAGCAATAATGTCTCTGTCCACAAAACATTCAAGTCCAGGAACATTTGGTACTCCTGTACCACCACCTACAATGGCTACGGTAAACCATCCGTTACCATGACCAAATGAATCATTTATATCTAAACTAAAATTAAGTCTGCAACTGACGAAAGCAGCAGGACCATCCAGCAGGGCTTGGGCAGCGACATACTTAACTGGAATAAGAGTCTTCTTGTCTCCAGCTGTTGTAGCAAATTCGATGTTCTCGATGGTCTTGTAGACTGTCTGTCTCGAACGGCGGCGATATCTTCTGTACGGCATCTTGGCAGCGTTCAATGCCAGATTATGAAGACCTGATCCCATATCCAGATTTGAGCCCTTTTGACTAGCTTTGTGGTGCAGTGATCGTTCAAAATGGCTCTGAGCACTATGGGACTTAACTTCTGAGGTCATCAGTCCCCTAGAACTTAGAACTACTTAAACCTAACTAACCTAAGGACATCACACACATCCATGCCCAAGGCAGGATTCGAACCTTCGACCGTAGCAGCCGCGCGGTTCCGGACTGAAGCGCCTAGAACCGCTCGGTCCCCTTTCCCGGCGCAGGGCTATGTGTCTAATGTGATTCTGATCTACATTACTACAGTATAATATAAATAAGCTATTGGCGTGATAATTCTATCCCCAAATCCGATTGCTTGATCCATACTGTTGAACTTAGAACGTAGCTTTGTTGCTTATGATACTGATATCTCCTAATCGGCTATCTGAGATTGGCCGTATAATTCAAAATTTTCGTGTGGGTGGTGCCCCCGTTAGTAAATTTGTCGCTGTTACTTTGTCTTCCAGTTTTTTAGTTCTGAAAGCTAGGTCACCATTGTTCCGTGGAAAGTTTTACCTCAAACTAACCGTAAAATGTAGCCACAGGCACGACCTTCTTACTCTGCGATTAACACGACGTTGCAAAGAATGGTCCCATTCAATTTTAAGCTTGTAGACTCTCTCGGGCTTAGCAGCGTGTACACAATTGCTCAGTGGTTAGTGTTGGTTCGACTTTCAAATAAAAATGATGATCAGACTTCTCCATGTGTCTCAGGCTGTTGCACGAATTGTACTGCCGAACAACAAGTGTATTGTTTACTGTTTATCGAAGATTCATTAGAGAGAGAGCTCAGTGTCGAATTCGATAACGATGAGGGAGGAAATCGACTGTGAGATTCTCAAAACGAGCGTGCCCTTATTCACCATAAGCGATTTTGGGAAATTACGATAAAGCTAAAGTTAATTGGCCAGATGGTGTTTAAACTATGCTCCTCAATTTTTTCAATATAGCCTGTCGATGGAGTGGGGATTGAATTTTTCATTTTTATTTATTTTTTGCTCCCTCCCCAAAGAAACAGATTTAATCCTACGGGCTCATGTTTTTTACGAGATTTGATTTCTTTCAGTTTCCTGCCTATGTGAAGCAGGGTGTACTCTACTTTCCATTTTCTGCTTTTGGACAAGAAAGAGAATGAAATAACGTCTACGAATGTTGGAGGAGTGATGAATAGTCTGTTAAGTAAGGTCCTGGTCGGGTTAATCAGAAGAAAAATTTTCATACGGTTGGTGTCCCCGGAAATAAATTGAGCGCTCTTGCTTTGTCTTCGAATTTCGTCTTCTTTATATAGTAGAAACTGAAAAATATACATACATCGTATATGGGCAAAAGAAAAATGCAATTACAATTATTAATATGCCCAATCACCCGCAGCGTCTGTAAACGCTTATCATCTCCAAGGCAAGCTTGAAATAAAGTTTTCCGCAAATGCACGTGGAAGAGACCACCAGATGCGTCGAATTTGCGTTGACAGCTGTTTCAAAGTGAATTTTGCTTGCGGTTAACGTAATGTTATGCCGGAGTTTCCCGATAAAAGGTTAACAATCATTTTTTCCACTTTTGAGTAGCTTTACCGATTGAGCCACGTTGTTCAAAGTCGTCCACGTTTTTAACCAATTCATAGTGCGTTACCTGCATTGGTACAAATGATTTTGATTTCGCCATATATTTAGACGCTGCGACATGACTCAGTTTTTCATCGCTTTGGGGTGGCCGCGGAGAAACAGCCTCAAAACGTGGCGCGCAAGCTATAGTCTTGAGTATCTCAGTCAATAATTCAAAGTGAACTAATACTTACTGGACACTATACGAAGGTGAAAGATCCCGTGGTATCTTTTACTGTCTGTGTTTGTCGAACACGCTGTAACTTAAGACTGTAGGTATCACACTTCTGCTGAAACTCTGGTTATAAACTGCGAAAGTTGTACGGGAGGTGAAATAATATTATCGTATGGCATTCTTGGCCGGGAGACCCATGCGGGGTTGTTTGGCAACCGTATTGCAAGTCCTTTTTAGCTGACGCCACTTCGGCGACTTGCTAGTCAATGATGATGAGACACAACACCCAATCATCTCGAGGCAGAATAAAATCCCTGACCCCGCCGGGAATCGAACCAGGGACCCCGTGCGCGGTAAGCGGGAACGCTATCGCAATACCTCGACCTGCGGACTGAGCGAGGGGTGGGAGAATGGCAACAGCGGGTGTAACGTGGTGATGCCGCAGCTAGTGCGGGCGCGATTGGAAAATTTTGCGGTGGTATCTGGGTCAGGCAGAAACAGGAGCAGGGCGGGGAATGGCAGGCTGGGTGTACATAAGAAAGGCCTCTCGCTAATGCAGGCAGTCGGGCACGCCTGCAGGCGAAAACTGGCGAGCGGCTGCGCGGGCCATTATGTGCGCAAACACGGCGGACCGCATCAAAGCAGCCGACGCCACGCCACGGCGGCAGCGGCTGCACAGGAATAAGGACGGAGAGCCGCCCATCAAGGCTTGTAACTGAGACGGCACCGCCGCAGCGCGGCAGAGAGAGAGAGAGAAAGGAAGAGGAGACCATTTGATTTTAACACTGTAGACGCCATACGAGGTCTGTTCAAAAAATTCCGGAATTTTGTCCACAAAATTTTTCTGTATTTACCTTCTGCTTATATGGTCTCCTTCGAAATACCCCTCGCAACAGTTGATAATTCGTCCCCAACGCCGTTTCCACTTACGGAAGCAGTCTTGGTACGCCTTTTCCTGAATAGCCTTTTATCTCGTCTGTCGTTGCAAATCTTCGTCCTTTCAATGGGTTTTTACGGTCGCGGGTTCCTGCCTCGGGCATGGATGTGTGTGATGTACTCAGTTTGGTTAGGTTTAAGTAGGTCTAAGTTGTAGGGGACTGATGACCTCA
The DNA here is from genome assembly GCF_023897955.1 of Schistocerca gregaria. Taxonomy (NCBI): domain Eukaryota; kingdom Metazoa; phylum Arthropoda; class Insecta; order Orthoptera; family Acrididae; genus Schistocerca; species Schistocerca gregaria. The sequence goes on from NC_064921.1 coordinate 162,746,106, forward strand.
GAAGTTAAGTCCAATAGTGCTCAAAGCCATTTGAACCATCTAACATGGGAAATAAAAAAGTTCGCAAGGGCCAGGTCTGATAAGTATGGAGGACGAAGCAGGACAGTGAAGCGCTTACAACTAGAACGCGTCTGCGTTGATTTGATGTTGTTAGAGATGCTTTTTCGTTCTTTTACTTTCTAAGTTGCGTATCATCGGTACAAAACTACCCTGATTACGCATTTTGGACACTGTATTTGATGTATTTTGTATAGTTTCAGTATTCAGCTGTTCGGGGAATATACCTTCCGTCCAAAGATTGGTTCGATCCAGTTCTCCATGCTAGTCTGTCCTGTGCAATCCATCTCTGCGTAGCTATTACAACCTACGTCCATTCAACCTGCCTACAGTAGTCAAGCCTTACTTTCTCTCTACAACCCCCCTCAAACACACAAACACACTCTCACTCACTCACTCACTCACTCACTCACTCACTCTCCCTCTTCTTAAGTCAAGTTGGGCCAAAAACCTGTTTTTCTACTCATTTAGATTCAGTGCCTACACATTAGTTATTCGATCTGCCCATCCAATCGCCGGAATTTTTCTGTAAATCTCATTTCAAAAGCTTCCTTGTCTGACGTGTGCATCGTCCATGTTTAGCTTCCATATATTTCGCTATTGAACTACACTGAAACTACTGCCAGAGGGGTCTCGTAGAAAATATACGCTTTTTTCTAAACGGAACGAAATGTGGTCATGTTATTTAACGCTCGTTAAATAATCTTATGTGAAAAAAATCCTGTTATTCTAGCACTGTCAGTTGTCAATTAAAACTGGATGTGTTGGAGATTACCCATAGTTCTTCGTCAGGGGGAAATCTAGCTCTTGACACTGCTGAGAATGTCGTCACTGGCCACTGACGTAACTGTGTCGTCATGGAGAGAGTGGAGTAGTCACGTCCAATAAAACGCGACAGAGAAGATTACCGTGGAACTTTTTATAAAGTCCGGCGGCTAGCACAGTTACGAATCGATGAGTAAGCGTAATTGACGAAAACAGTTCGGAAATGTTTCTTTTTCTTGAGTTTAAAACAGAGTTTCGCGTAATAAATCTCGAACTTACTGAATCTGAATACAGAAAGTTGTTACTTTTTGTATCTAGCAAATTGTAACCAGACTCTGAGAACAGTGATCTGATTGTAGCATTCAAATTGTGGGATCAGGATCGCGAAGGGAATATTTTATTCGTGGAAAAGTCTTTTGTTGCAAACTAATATTTCGCGAGATAGCTGATGAGAAACGTTAACGGATAAACGTCGTCGACCATCCGGTAGAAGTAATCCTACCGATCGCCCACAGATAATGAGCTGCCAAAACAATTGCGCTCTGTGAACAACAGAGCCATTCTCTATTGTTCTGCTCTTACGCTGGAGCGATCGAACAACACGCTGTTGTTCTCATCTTACAAACGATGAGAAAGGTCAGTTATTTCTCTTTTTCTTTTTCCTATATAGCGCATGTTCTTTCTAGTTTCGAAGTTTCCTCTAATATTCACAGCTTTATGGGACAGGCAAGTTTGTCAGAAACATTGCATGAGGAGTGTTCAGCAGAAAATGTAGGAAACATCACTGTGGCTATGGTTGAAGTCTTTATTTAAAAATTATCACCAGAGATCTGAGCTCAACTGTCCTACTGTTTCACGAGCCTAAGGGTCCCTGTTCTCAGAATTCCTGTTGCTGTGGCAGTAGCCAGTCCTCCACAGTGCTTTTCATTTTGTCGTCAGATTTGAAGCGCTTCCTTTTTTTTTTTTTTTTTTTAGCGGACCAAAAACATGGGAGTCGCAGGTCGACATGTCCGACCTGTTCGGCGGATGCTCAAGCAGCACATCCTTGAACTTGGCCATCACACTTCGTGTGATCTTGGAGTCGAGTGGGCGCGGCTTATTGTGGAGCAGAATCATACCCTCCGCAAGCAACCCAGTCCGTTTGCTCTTGATGGACTAGCGTAGGGCACGGAGTGTCTCACAGTGACATCATTGTTATTGGTTTTTACGGGCTCAGGAATTCGATGATTACCGGACATTGGGCGTCTGTGTACATCACCTTGTCTGCTGAGGGCGCAGCTTTGAATTTTTAGGGGGAGGTGAAATTGCATACAGCCAAGCCGGGCACCAAATGCGCGTCCCTACATACTTAACTATGTTATCCCAAAGCGGCATATGCAAATTTCAATCAGTTTCGTTGTTACGATGTTTCGTACATTTTCATTTGAACACTCCCTAGATATATAGGCCCTAGTTTAGACGGGTTTAGATATTTCTCCTAAAAGAAACTGAGATAGCAATAGACTTTGATTGCAAAATGAATGCTCAGTTCCGTACTGAGAGACGATGTGACAAAAAACAAACAAACATGCCTAAACTAAATCTAGCAGGCAACATTAGTTCAGAAGCCACTCCGGCGACGTTTGGTTTTATGTAGCTACATTTGCGGCCATACTCCGCGTATGAGACCATGACAAAGGCTACTTCTTTTTTTACTGTATGTTACGGTTTTCCCGTTCCAATCAAATCAAGCGTACAATGGTGTATTTTTTTTCTTTTCAAAACTGTTGTTTCGCTGGAAATACTCCACTCGTTTCAAAGTGGAAATTTACTGGGACCCGATTCGGTCGTCGGCTCGTGAAACTTGTGCGGTGCCTTTTTCTTCTTACCGCCCTGCCAGGAACCAGAAATGCATTCCAGACACACCACATTCGTGTCGGGGGCGATTTGACTGTTGTCGGCAGACCGTCGATCGCCCGTATGGCTCTGCGGTGGCGACGTGACGTCCATTTATCACTTATGGCCGTTATGCGCGGCGGTTTGCGCGTGAGCAAACATTGTCTCTGCGATACTGAAGAGCCACTGGACAATGTGTACGTCCGGAGCCCGAGCCCTTGTGTAATCTCCGATATGCTATGACCCATGCGTCGTGCACCGATTACCGTCTGACGTTCAAAGTGGGTTCACGCGCGACTTGTGTTCACCAGACGCCTTTCTGTGACAGATTACCCAGTTATCGTGTCTACTATCGTACCTTAGTAGCAGCATTCGTGCGTCGTATACGGTACATCTTCAAGTGGGACAACTCTTGCTGACTATTTTCGGCCACTTACAGTATATGACATTAGCTTGTTATTCATAATTAAGTATAAAAAATTCGACTTAACTTCTACCTAATATTATTTTACGAATAAATAATTTGAAGGGAGAGGGGAAGAATTGAAATGTAGACCTCATACGTACCTTCATGCTCGTCGAGTTTTAATACTAACCCGTGCTCGTCATCCACGGTTTTATAGGCACTATCTTAGACAGTTTAATGTGTACAGTTATATTTTACATGGATACATTAACAAACCTCAATATCTGATGTGTTCATGATCGCGTCGGCTTCATGCAGGAAATGGCCAGTCGTAGCTTTTGTTCACGTAACTTAAATTTATCACTGTCGAAAAAGGCACATTTTAACTGGTAATTAGCATTTCACCAAGTGGTACCTCACGGACCGACAGTTGTCTCTGAATCTCCGCATTATAGCGCGTGCAAGTGCTACAATTTGCGCGTGCAACGACTTGATTTGCTACTTCGATGCTAAATAACTCTGAAACCGCGCAACGTATCGATTTTTTTTTTTTTCGAACAGTTCTTTCTCAACACCGCCTCCCGTGCAACACTCTTGTAAGTTTTCCTACTGTTTCTGAACACCCCGTATATATTACCGTAATGGAGCAAGAGGAGGAGGAGGACATTAGTGTTAAACGTCCCGTCTACAAAGAGGTCATTAGGGACGGAGCACAAGCTTCCGAAATGCCTGCCAAAAGAAGAAGTAGTAAATATTCCAGAATTCGAGTCTAGAACAGCTGCTAACATGAGTAACGAAGAAGTAAATATCCTCGGAGTAGTGAAGCAACTTAAATCACTTAATAAAAGAAAGTTTTCTGGTCCATACTGTGTACCAATTAGGTTCCCTTCGGAGTATGCTGATGCATTAGCTTCATACTTAATCATATACAACCGTTCGCTCGACGAAAGATCCGTATGCAAATGGGTTCAAATGGCTCTGAGCACTATGGGACTTAACTTCGGAGGTCATTAGTCCCCTAGAACTTAGAACTACTTAACCCTAACTAACCTAAGGACGTCACACACATCCATGCCCGAGGCAGAATTCAAACCTGCGTCCGTAGCGCGCGCGCGGGTCCCAACTGTTGCGCCTAGAACCACTCGGCCACTTCGCCCGGCTCTGTACCCAAAGAATGGGAAGTTGCACAGCTCGCACCAATATTCAAGAAAGGTAGTAGAAGTAATCCACTAAATTACTCTCCCATATCGTTAACGTCGATATGCCGCAGGATTTTAGAACATAGATTGTGTTCGAACATTATGAATTACCTCGAAGGGAACGGTCTATTGACACACAGTCAACATGGGTTTAGAAAACATCGTTCCTTTGAAACACAACTAGCTCTTTATTCACTTGAAGTGCTGAGTGTTATTGACAAGGGATTTCAGATCGATTCTGTATTCCTGGATTTCCGGAAGACTTTTGACACTGTACCACACAAGCGGCTCTTAGTAAAATTGCGTGCTTATGGAATATCGTCTCAGTTGTGTGACTCGATTTGCGATTTCCTGTCAGAGAGGCCACAGTTCGTAGTAACTGACGGAAAGTCGTCGAGTAAAAGAGAAGTGATTTCAGGCGTTCCCCAAGGTGGTGTTACAGGCTCTTTGCTGTTTCTTCTCTATATAAACGATTTGGGAGACAATCTGAGCAGCCGTCTTCGGTTGCAGATGACGCTGTCGTTTATCGACTAATAAAGTCAGCATAAGATAAAAACGAACTGCAAAACGATTTAGAAAAAATATCTGAATGGTGGAAAAAGTGGCAGTTAACCATAAATAACGAAAAGTGTGAGGTTATCCTCATGAGTGCTAAAAGGAACTCGCTAAACTTCGGTTACACGATAAATCAGTCAAATCTAAAAGCTGTAAATTCAACTAAATACCTAGTTATTACAATTACTAACAACTTAAATTGGAAAGAACACATAGAAAATGTTGTGGGAAAGGCTAACCAAAGGGCTGCGTTTTATTGGCAGGAAAGCTACTCCTGCTAAGGAGACTGCCTACACTACGCTTGTTCGTCCTGTTTTGGGATACTGCTGCGCGATGTGGGATACTTACAAGGTAGGACTGACGGAGTATATCGAAAAAGTTCAAAGAAAGGCAGCACGTTTTGTATTATCGCGAAATATGTGAGAGAGTGTCACAGAAATGATACGGGATTTGGGCTGCAAATCATTAAAAGAAATGAGTTTTTCGTTGCGACGGAATCTTCTCACGAAATTCTAATCACCAACTTTCTCATCCGAATGCGAAAATATTTTGTTGACACCGACCTACTTAGGGCAGAACGATCACTACGATAAAATAAGTGAAATCAGAGTGCGTACAGAAAGATACCGGTGTTCGTTCTTTCCGCGCGCTATACGAGATTGGAATAATAGCGAATTGTGAAGGTGGTTCGATGAACACACTGCCATGCACTTAATTGTGGTTTGCAGAGTATCGATGTAGATGAAGCTCGGATTTGGGAAGAGTGAGGAATGAAGTCGTCCCTGCCCTTTCAGAGAAACCATCCCGGAAATTGCCTTAAACGATTTTGGGAAACCGCGGAGAACCTAAACCAGGACTGACGGGCGCGGGTTTGAACCGCCCTCCTCCCGAATGTGAGGCCAGTGTGCTAACCACTGGGCTACCTCGCTCGCTCTCTGCTGGGTCTAAAGAAAAGAGTCTTGGGTTTTGATCATGCTCGCTACACGAACGTGAAATAATTACCGTTCAGCATGCGTAGGATGTCGTAGTTTGCTACAGTATTGATCGTTGTTAGTTACTATTAGTACGACAATTGACAGGAACCGTAACGTTTTTACCAGTAGCGTGCGTTGATAAAGAGAAATTAACACGTGGTTTCTCCGCTTGAAAGAGACCAGGTTATTAACAACTTGAAGTAAAGAGAGCGGCTTTGATGAGCTGTTAATGAAACGGGAGCGGATATCCAGCTTTCATCTCCTCCATCGACCTGGCTCGAGATGTTACAGTGAAACCGCTAATTGTTTGGTGAAAGTGCTGCGTTAATTGTGTACAGGAAGACGGTAGGAAGAAATTGCAGGTGTTTATATCGAATAAATTCGTTCCTTTTGAACCATACCTACCGTCCGGTGAACATCGTGTAAACATTACTGATATACACAATTTCATCCCGACCAATAGAAATACTGAGTATTAGACGGAAACGTAACTATAGGTAAGTTTTGACTTATGCTCCGAAGCGAAAATTGCGCACAGAATATACCTTATAACGCCGGGAAACTGTTTAATAACTGTGCAACCACCATTTCGCAATCTGAGCTGCAAGTAATATTCAACTCGCTGATGTGCGCGCTTTGTATTACGAAAAGCCGACGTACCGCGTTTCAAGTTGCAAACTACGGGCGCAGATAATGAGAAAATAACGTCATTATCCTTTGTCCGGCTGACGAAATAGCAGGAATATTATGTGCAAACTCTGCTATTAATTTGCAGTGGCCGGCATCTGTAATTAGATTTCTGACAATATGCATTACTCGTTCTGGGAATAGAGGAGACTGTTGTTCGTCGACGACGAAAAGCAGTTTTTCAAATTCCTTCCAGTTTCAGCAAGAAAATGTTTATCCTCGAGGAGAATAGCAAAGCATCATTATAAGTACTTCATCGATCATTTTGATTAACATAATTGGAACCTTTTATTCCACCATTCCGAAAAGAAGCACCTGAAACTGAAATAAGCAGTTGCCGTAAGAAAATAACGAAAGATGAAGGGGAAAAGTGTATGACGTCAGAGCTTGACCCTGCACTGGCAACGTTATAAGCTTGCCCTTCAGTCGTAATTACTGTCAATGCTGCCAAGTCGAATACGCCAACAGATCATCAAGCCCACTTTAAAACGGCAGCTTGGTGCCTGTTGGTAGGGAATTTCCACTGACAGCGTCTACAGTGGCTCTTGGAAGACAATTTGGTTTCTTTTAGCCTAACTCAAAGTTAAATAAAAGAATTAGTAGATAAATGAGACGATTTAGTTTTAATTGTTCTTATCAGACGAAACTACTTTGTCTGGCCATAACTGTGGGACGACGCTCGTCAAAGTAGAAAACATGCAGTTTCAATTATGGATATACGAACATGCAGTATTAGTTCACATTATTACTTAATAAAACATTTACTTAACTTTGACACACTTCGTTTCCGCAGGAGTACTGGATAATTTACATCTGTCACTGACCAACAAAGCATCACTTGAAGCACTAATTAACAAACAATTCTCTTGAGGTACAAAGTTCGACTGTGCAACAGCACAAGTTCATCGGAAAATCTAACAACTCGTTGATCCTATACTACGCTGCTGAATCGTTGAAATGAAGTCGTGAACCGGGGCAGAGCGCATCACTGCTGTATTGAACTCCGATGTGAGGACGCTGATGTGCTAAGAGGGAAGACGTGGTTACGTCATTTAGCAGACACTGTGAATCTCTTCGGTTGTTTCACATAACTTCCACTTTACAGAAATAACGTAGGCAAAAATGGAGGCTTTCTTCCCTTGGAAATAGCGCTACTTGATAGCGCCAAATAACGACGAAGCGTAATTTAATCCCTAACTAGTGCAGTGCAGGTAATGACTTGATGAGCACGTTGATGTTGGTTTTTTGTTCTACTCTTGAATCGTGACTATCTTGATAAAACAGTTTCGATCTCTTAGGAGTTAGAATTATCTTCAAGTCTTGACTGGGCAACACTGTCGGAAACCATGGACCATAGGAGGTGCTGAATACCACATAACTCACTTACGCAAACAACAGATGTACACGCGTTATTCTTCAGTTGAAAAGATAATCCCAGAAATGGGAGAGTACGTTCTTTGCATCATTATTTTTGACCCCAGTGTCAGCTCTGTTACTGAGCGGTCAGTGCATTTGACTTCCACGTGGAGGATCCTCGTTCAATTCCTGTTAGTGCCAGGTGCTTTTACTCGCTGAGAGAACTGGAACGGAGTCTCTTCAACCTTGCGATGCCAGCTGAGGAGCTACTTGAGTGCTAAGTAGCGGCTCCTAAGATCTGGACAGGTGACAATGGCCGGAAGAGCAGTATGGTGAGCCCATGTTCCTCCATACAGAATCCAAATAGCGCCCTATTGCAGGGCAACCTGTCGTCATTGCGCGGTCCTCTGGATCTAATCGCGGAGTAAAATGTAAGTGAAATATTCATTGATTTGAAACTTGGAAAACAGCACAGAGCAGGCTAGGCCCTAACCACATCTGCTGCAGTGAATGGATAACGAATTGTGTCTAGACAGATAGCAACTCAGTACAAGGAATATTTTCCGAAAGCAGAGATATTTATGCTGAATTTTTAGTGCCAAAAGCTGCGTATGACTGTAAACGTGCAATGTATGGCTTGTAATACGTATCTACTCACTACCTTCTCCATTATCTAATATCGAACAAGCAGTTATGTCTCTAACAGAATAATAGGATACTACAGCTATTATTGTAACACCCTACATTGTGGGAAATTTCTTTTTGCACGACACAACTTTTTTGACGTAGTCTATACAAAGTTTCTCTACAGGATGGAGTTGATTCCTTCTTCCATCATGGCCGTTCCATGCTAGCGTTCATCCTTTAATGGCACTGGGGTCGACAAGAACATTATTCTCCAGCCTTTCCCTCTGGAATCACAAATTAGCTAGCGGTACTGTCAGTAAGATTACGTAGAGACAGGACGCGTGACCAATGGGGCAAAACGATGTCATGGACGTAGTACTTACTCTGACGCATCCTCTGATGACACTACCACTCTTGCGTGGAGAAAAAAAACACGCGTACGTAGCTTTTGGGTGCAATCATTGTTGTAGCACGTCAACAAAAACGAAGTTCCGGATTCCCACGAACGGCTAGTGTTTTCGAACACTCATTGCACAGAGACTTCTAAGAAGTCCTGGCAGGAAGTAGAACCATACAGAAGCGCTATAAGCGAGAGCACGTAATGGCAGGTGAAATTGCCTTCATTCTACTCCTTATTGGCTGAAAGGCCTGGTAAAAGTTCGTTTGTTCAAACTCATATATCTCTGAAAGTTCTTCACCGATTAATGTAATAGGGGAAACGTTATTACCAAAAATCTCGAAAAGTTGTTGACCGAATTACTTAAACTTTTACACGATGCTCTTATGAACATTCGGACGGACATAGGCTATGTATAGTTAAAGCCTGTTAGCAAACACGTAGGTTATACACACGTCAAAAAAGTATTGTATCAACCAGGTTCCCAGAACTCCTGAAGATAGACGTTGACTGTAGATATTGTATCACAGGCACAGTGTCTTTGACCAGAGATGTCACTAAACCTGCCCAAGGTTGTAAACAACCATACACCAGCAGCGCCTATTAGACGGAGGGGGTCCGACAGCCGATCGGTTCGTCATTCCACCAAGGAGGAGGTACGCGGCTAGTGTTGTCTGTAGTTCAACCATGCCTAGACGGTCAATACCGTGGTTCGATCGCGTCCGCAATGGTACTTTGTGCCATGAAGGGCTCTCAGCAAGGGAAGTGTCCAGGCGTGTAGGAGTGAACCAAAGCGACGTTGTTCGGACATTGAGGAAATACAGAGAGACAAGAACTGTCGATGACATGCCTCGCTCAGGCTGCCCAATGGCTACTACTGCAGTGGATGACCGCTACCTACGGGTTACGGCTCGGAGGAACCCTGGCAGCAACGCCACCATGTTGAATAATGCTTTTCGTGCAGCCACAGGACGTCGTGTTACGACTCAAACTGTGCGCAATAGGCTGGATGATGCGCAACTTCACTCCCAACGCCCATGGCGAGATGCATCTTTGCAATCACGACACCATGCAGTACGGTACAGATGAGCCCAACCAACACGCCGATTGGACTGCTCAGGATTGGCATTACGTTTCGGATGAGTGTCGCATATGCCTTCGACCAGACAATCGTCGGAGACGTATTTGAAGGCAACCCGGTCAGGCTGAACGCCTTACACACAATGTCCAGCGAGTGCAGCAAGGTGGAGATTCCCTGCTGTTTTGGGGTGGCATTATGTGTGGCCGACGTCCGCAGCTGGTGGTCATGGAAGGCGCCGTAACGGCTGTAAGATACGTGAATGTCTTCCTCCGACCGATAGTGCAACCATATCGGCAGTATACTGGCGAGGCATTCGTCTTCATGGACAACAATTAGCGTCCTCATCGTGCACATCTTGTGAATGACATCCTTCAGGATAACGACATCGCTCGACTAGAGTGACAAACATGTTCTCCAGACATGAACCCTATCGAACATGGCTGGGATAGATTGGAAAGGTCTGTTTATGGTCGTCGTGACCCACCAACCACTCTGAGGGAACTAACGCCAAATCGCCGTTGAGGAGTGGGACAATCTGGACCAACAGTGCCTTGATGAACTTGTGGATAGTATGCCACGACGAATACAGGCATGCATCAGTGCAAGAGGACGTGCTACAGGGTATTAGAGGTACCGGTGTGTACAGCAATAGGGACCACCACCTCTGAAGCTTTCGCTCCGAATTTAGGAATATTGGTCTGTAATTTTGCAGGTCTGTTATTTTACCCTCCTTCTATACTGGAGTCACCTGCACCATTTTCGCAGTCGCTTGGGACTTTGTTCTAGACGAGAGATTCACGATAAATGCACGCTAGGTAAGGAGCCAGTGTCGTAGAGTACTCTTTGTGGAATCGAACTGGGATTCCATCCGGATTTGGTGATTTGTTTGCCTTCAAATCTTTCAGATGTTTCTCTACACCAGAGATTTGAACTTTATATATATATATATATATCTTTATTGAACGAAGTGAGAGTGCAGCAACAGTTCTTCAAGGTACCAGTTAAACATATAGAAATGAGTGTTAGGTAAACAAATTATTAGAAAACATTAAATACAACAAAATATAATATATTCTTTTTTTGCGATGCAGGAGAACGTGGATAAGGGTGTTGCATAATGTGACAGGTAGGCATGGCACACCGCAACTTTGAGGGGGGTCAAGGAAGACGCTGCGGAGATATCCGGCAAAAGTTTGTCTGTAAGATGGTTTTCGGGTGAGGGTGCTATGCGCGGTCACAACTTTGTACCAGAAGTCACGGACTGTATGCGGACCACTCCGAAAGAGGTATTCTAAAGCCTGTCCTCGAAACCAGATTAAGGTATGGTGCTTAGCAAGAGGGTAGTGAAATGTCTGGGGCAACAACAGGAAATCCGGGGTTACCGTCGATGGCGGGGCACGGAGGTAAAAGCCCACGATTCGTTGGATGAGGAGCCATACGTTTCGTTTTAAGCGGCACGTAAAAGGGTGCTCCTTAGTGTCTTCGAGCTGACAGTCAGGGCAGAGTGGGGAGGTGGCCAGTCCTATGCCATAAAGTCCACTATTAGTCGGGAATTTGCCGTAGACTAAAACATACCAGAGTGCAGACACAGACGACGGTAAAAAGGGTGCATGCACACACCCCCAAACCGTGCGCCAGTTAATGTCAGGATGCTGTAGCACCATGGGGTCGCAGGGGTTGGACAGCATAAACCACTCAGCTAACGGGGGCGGACAGGAAGATGGTCAAATGATGGTATGTTTGTACAATTATCTTCTGTAAACGATTTATTGAACGTAGAAATTAAAACTTCGGTTTTCATTTTGCTGTCTTCAACTGCCACGCCAGACTGGTCAACAATGGACTGAATGGAAGCCTTAGACCCGCTTAGCATGGCTCAGTATTTCTGCAGGCATTGTCCAACGAGTTAAGTCAGTGCCATGTCGGGCTGCTGTACCACGCCTGGGAAGAGAGATCCGACACGGTATTAGGAATTATCCCACGACTTTTGTTACCTCAGTGTAAGTATTGGGATTTGTCGGCGGCTTGCGACCATACGAGGCCTTCCAAATCAGACGGACGAGTAGCGGATGTTCAGCCTTAGTTGCTCGCTCTGTAGTGAATGTCAGTCCAGCCACTCCTTACGCCATGCCCCGCCAGCCACTCCTGCGATTTGTCGTAATGGCCGGCGCACGCAGTGCTGGCGGCGCTCGGCCCGTATTTGCCTGCAGACCGGTTAATCGGGCTTCTCCGTATGGGTGCAGGCCAGTAATGGATGCTGTGGAGGCCACTGTTGCAGCACTAAGTGGCGGTACAAAGTGTACTTTAAAACGAGATTACGTCTTCCCGTCTCCAACTGAATAGCTCGACCGTGTGTATAATGTCGCTACTGCCTGACTAATGGTAATCGCTAGGCAAATCGCAAGAGCAGCAGGGACGCTGAATCTGATAGCACTGTACTACCTTCGGCAATTTCGAAGGCGAATGTTAGTTTTATTTTTGGTCTAAGGGCTGCGTGGTACAGTGCCTTGCCCGATGCTACGAAACGGTTGCAGTACGACGCACGACATGCGACTTGGTAGTGATCTTCGTCGCTGTGAGCGGCTGAATGTCCCAGTATTCGCATTAAGTGAACCGTTTTATGTTAATTTTTGCTGAAAGGATTGGTTCAGTGGTATCGAATATATAGGTGAGAACGGAGCAAGCTGACGATGTGAGCGATTAATTACGTCTCCATACGTATAAAGAGAAATGCCCTGACTGACTCATCATCTCCCAGCCCAAACTGCTAAGGACAGAAACTTGAAATTTGGCGTAGGTGTTCATCTTGTACTCTAGGAGTACATTAAGAAGGGATTTTTCGAAATTCAAACCTCTAATGGTGTAAAATAGGGGATGGAAGTTCTTATGAAAATATTACGGTATGAAAGTATTTTTAAATCAAATCGTAAGAAAATTTATATGTGGTTTGTCAGTTATAAATAAAGAAAATACTTGTTTCAGTATTGTTGCCAATTCAGTTCCTAAGGGGATGAAATAAGGATGAAAATGTTTCGACATATTTAAAGCTAAATCTCTGAAAATTAATATTAGTCTTTTGAAGACAAGTGTGCTAGGGAATAAAATTTTGTATGGAATTACCGCAACAAGAACTGATAAGGCAAGATTGACGAAGATCTCGAACTCCAGCTACGAGAATCACTTTTTGTTCAGAAGTATATTAGGAAAAGACCATGATTCGATGGCCTGAATTAGCGTAAAAAGTTCAGAAGATAATGCAATTTTTGATTAATTAAAAACAAACAAAATCAGTGCTCGAGCGAAGCAGCGAGCGCTAAGCTAGTGTTTGATAAATTAATTTTTGGAATTAATTTTTGGAATTAATTTTTGGAATTAATTTTTGGAATTAATTTTTGGAATTAGTTTTTGTTTGCAAGTATTATCAATGGTCTCTTACTGTATTGTACCTCATTGTGTACATTTTTACTTTAATACAATAACAATTATTTTACTAGTTTTAAAGGCTAATGTGAAAGTATACTGGGGAAATATGACTTTGACGAAGAGGCAAGATGACAATACACGTAAATAATTCAAGCACAATGTTGAAATTACGTAAATACTGATAAAAGTCGAACACTATTCTGTTCTTCTAAGTATGAGCCAGTACATTAATTAATTAAACATTACTACGTATTTCTTACTGAACAGTATTTAGTGAAAGGTTTATTGTATTGAAAACTGCATCAGCGTATTTCATCAACATAACAGAGACAAATTTTCCTCCTTCAAAGTTTGAGCTATCTTCATTCCACAAGGCAACATTAAATTTAATAACCTGGTGAAAGGTCTGCGTAGATCTCATCAAGCACGGTACCTTCTTTGGAAGTTTTCCTTCATTGTTTTAAACGTTCTTGTTCCACACTGTGTGCTTCATTATCAACGAACATCGGTTTTATAGGCGAGCCCCTTACAACACTTGCACCACGATTTTGCGTAAAGAAATTCACACACTGAATTTCTTTAGGCAATACTTTAAAATCGAAGGTACTTGTGCACCGTTTTGTCCTAATGAGAACAACATTTGTTGAAGTTTCTCATTGTTCATTACACTCTACTTGATGGTTATCAGGAGATTCATCGGGGTGGGTTTCTGTGTGTTTCCGCCGCAGCAAAATGACGCTAATTAAACAAAAGACGATCTTACGGTACGATTACACATTCTCTGAACGCATTAACTGCCTTCCCGGTTGTATCTGCTTTGAAATAAACAGAGCTCAATAAAATGACGAGATATGACAGTGGGACATGGACTGTGGAGAAAATGGGAGAAGAAGAGAATCGAAGCATTTGAGATGTGGTGCCACAGAATACAGAATAATATTGAAAATTAGGTAGAGTGATAAGGTAAGGAAGAAGGGGGTTCCCCGGAGAATCGGCGAGGAAAAGAATGTATGGAAAACATTAACAAGAAGAAGGGACAAGATGGTACGACATGGGTTAAGATATCGGGAAATATCTTCCACGGGAGTTGTAGAAGGTGAAAACTGTAGAGGAAAACAGACTGGAATACATCCAGCAAATAATTGAGGACGTAGGTTGCAAGTGCTCCTGTAGGTGATAATGTTGGTTACAGGAGAGGAGCTGGTAGCGAGCCGCGTCGAACCAGACTGCTAACTCAAACGACCAAGTAGCGCCGTTACTATCTTCGACCGACAGGTTAATCAACAGACGGGTATTCACGTTGAAAATTACATTTAGCTCACGTAATGAGAATTTCCACTGCAGCGGAGTGTGCGCTGATATGAAACTTCCTGGTAGATAAAACTGTGTGCCGGACCGAGACTCGAACTCGGGACCTTTGCCTTTCGCGGGCAAGTGCTCTACCAACTGAGCTACCCACGCACTACTCACGCCCCGTCCTCACAGCTTTACTTCTGCCAGTATCTTGTCTCCTACCCTCCAAACTTCACAGAAGCTCTCCTGCGAACATTGCAGAACTAGCACTCCTGAAAAAAAGGATACTGCGGAGACATGGCTTACAAGGAGACGGCCCGACCATGGGGTGGGGGTTTGTCCGCAATTTTGTGTGGTGGAAGAGGACCCCTAACACCTCACGTGGTTAGTATATTAGGACGCACTACCCAGGAAAATCCCGGGAAAAATCGATCCAAAGTTTTTTAGGTGTCTTATGAGTATAAAATGTTAGTACACTGCCGAGCCGCCGTATGGCCTAGGTGTTTACGGCTCGGATTCTTACGCCTCCTCTGGCACTTCTTTTCCCTTCTGTTTCATTTTCTTTCGTTATTCCACCAATTTCCATTTTTCGTTGTAAAGTATACGAGGAGAAACGTTGCCTTTTTTAATCAGAATAACAAAGTCTATTGGAAAACATTCAATTTTTATACATATAATAATTATAAACAAGAACCGCAGTGGTAATTATAGTAAAACAAACAAAGCAATATTTTTTGCGACATCTTGCCCACCATATAAAAGCGGTTTTTTTTTACAATCACAGGGCGTTTGCAATAAATCTGTACATAAACATGCTCCATTAACATTTACGAAAATGTTTCCAGTTCCTGACAATTTTGAGGCAAACCAGGCATATTGAATCACGTCTCGGAATATTGGCGACGATAATTGATGCTGAATTATAGAATGAATTTTTGTACAATCTTCCCGGGAATTAATTTCACGGTTCTCCTGTAACAATGCACTGCAATTTTGCAAGCAACAGAAGAAAAAATAAAGTGCCGGAAGAGGAATCGAACCCGAGACCTCTAGCGGAAGGGTCCGTCCGCTAACCATGTAGGCCAAACGGCGGCTCAGCTTTGGACTAACGTTTTATACTCATCAGGCGCCTAAGAAACTTTGGATCAATTTTTCTCGGGATTTTCCGAGTAGTGCGTCCTAATATTTTAACCACGTGAGGTTCAGGGGTCCTCTTTCACCACACAAAATTGCGGACAAATCCCCGAAACCACGGTCGTGCCGTCTCCTTATTAGCCACAGCCTGGGGGATGTTTCCAGAATGAGAGCTTCTGTAAAGTTTGGGAGGTAGGAGACGAGGTACTGGCAGAAGTAAGGCTGTGAGGACGGGGCGTGAGTCGTGCTTGGGTAGCTTCGTTGGCTGAGCACTTGCCCACGCGAAAGGCAAAGGTCCCGAGTTCGAGTCTCGGTCCGGCACACAGTTTTAATCTGCCAGGAAGTTTCATTTAGCTTACGCGTTGACTGATTCTCGATGCGGCGAAAGTTCCTTGGGGCCATCAGGTGGCATTCATTATCTCGGTCAGAAGTGGTTGTTATGCTTTGTCTCATTATTGTGAGCCAGGTAACATAAGTATCGTTAATAAAGTATGAAAATTATGAAACACGCAAGGAAAAAAATTCCGTTTCCAGTCCACCGACTGTTACGTGCTGTCGCGTTCGGAAATCGAGGAGAGAAACCGGGCGCAGGAAAACCAGCCGCTTTCCAGCGACGCTATGACACAATCTGCGAGGAAAGCGCCAGCAGTGAGTACAGCGTGGAGTTTGCTTGGCTTGCGTCGCGCTGTAGCGTGCCAGCACGTCCTTGACACGGTGGCAGGCCACGGTGGCCGCGCCTCCGCCAGCTGAATGCCGAGGGATGAGATGGGGGGGGGGGGGGGGAAGGTGGTGGGGGAAGCAGGCCGGAAGGAAGGCAGCAGCGCGCGTGCCCCACAATGCACCGGAAGCGCGCGCTCGCGACCGCTGCGTTTCTGCCAACGGAAAAGGGCACGGCGCCCCATTCCATTCCGTTGCGTTCCTGTTGTCTCCTTCCCTCCACAAATCACTGTGCGCCACAACGTTCTTTCGGAGCCACTTTGTAATCGTTGTTCCCCAGGCGCGCACAAACTTGAACTACACTCATCACTCATTGGGCGCATTGGTCAGTTTACGTGACCTACGTGGTGCAGTAATTGAGCAAGGTGAGAGACCTGAGTGTACGAAGCCTGTATTCCATGTCCTTCAGTCTATATTGAGCAAGCAGTAAAAGACGCCAGAAAGAAATATGGAAAGGGAACTATACTTCAGAGAGAGAAAACAAAAGGTTACAGATTGTAGTTGTCTCAGAAACGGCAAAGAATCTGAAGATGAGTTTAAGGAATACATAGCCATTTATTATTTATGTATTTCTTCCCATCTTAAGCGTGCTGCAATCGAAGAGTACTTTTCACCATTTTCGTTGCTCTTTAATTTACAGTTCATCTTCAGCAGTTACTGGTGTTTATGCCTCGTTTTTACGTGTTCTTAAGTCGACAGCTTTTTAGCTTTTTTCCCCTCGTCGTTAGCGAAGATTAAAGTCGAAATTGCTTGTTTTTCTCGCCATACGCGTTTCGCTTTATTGAAGCAAAGCACCACCAGTGGAGGTAATTTCTGCTTGGTATTTCGCCTACATCAGGAAACGCCGTCTGCTAGCACGTCTTTGGTTTCTTTCTTCCTTAGACACTGACACTTCTGCTTTGTAGAGAAATGCATTTTTTAAACAGTTGCAGTTAGTCAACATGGGTTTGGCCAAAAATAAACAGGGCTTTACTCGTAAAGGTATTTTGTCAAAACAACAAAAATACTGCTGTTGCTCCTCGCGAGTATGGACGAATTAAAGGAATACGGAGAGGTCCTCTTTTCGCACCGGGGTTGAATATGATTCGGAAATTTGAATTAAATGGCGATTTGAGAAGTGCTCGTGGGAGAGGCCGACGACCAATTGTGCCACAAATTGTTGAAGACCTTACTGTTGCCATAGCTAAGAATACTGGACATACGGCGCTATCGTCAAGCACTGTACGAACTGTGCCACGATGGCTGAACATTCCATGGTTCACTGTTGTTTTGGACAGCAGTAGAGCAATCTCGAGTGCGATTCCAGGCTGTCGTGGATGCAGATGTTAGTCACACTGAGCAGCGTTTGTATCCTGGAATGTAAATATGGTTGGCAATTACGAGGGTGAGTCAAATGAAAACCTTAAATATTTTTTAAAATATTATTTATTGTGCAGAAGTTATACAAAGCTGTATCACTTTACAAAATAATCTCCCCCATGCTCAATTAAAGTCCTCCAGCGCGTACAAAGTGCATAAATTCCTTTAGAAAAAAATTCCTTTGGTAGTCCGCACAACCACTCATGCACCGCGTGGCGTACCTCTTCATCAGAATGGAACTTCTTTCCTCCCATTGCATCTTCTAATGTTCCAAATATATGGAAATTACTTGAGGTGAGGTCTGGTGAGTATGGTGGATGAGAGAGACTTTCAAAATGCAGGTCTGTGATTGTTGCAACTGTCGTACGGGCAGTGTCTGGCCTTGCATTGTCATGTTGCAAAAGGACATCTGCTGACAGCAGTCCACATCGCTTTGATTTGATTTCAGCCCGCAGATGATTTTTTAGATCTGTGTATGATGCACTGGTGACAGTGGTCCCTCTAGGCATGTAATGCTCCAAAATGACGCCTTTTACGTACCAAAAGAAAGTCAGCATAACCTTTCCTGCTGATGGTTCTGTTCGAAACTCCTTTGGATTTGATGATCAGGAATGGAGCCATTCCTTGCTCGCTCTATTCGTTTCCGGTTGGTGGAAGTGAACCCAGGTTTCGTCCCCAGTAACGATCCTTGCAAGGATGCCATCTCCTTCTCGTTCAAAGCGCCGAAGAAGTTCTTCACAAGCATCAGCACGTCGTTCTCTCATTTCAGGAGTCTGCTGCCATGGCACCCATCTTGCAGACACTTTGTGAAACTGGAGCACATCATGCACAATGTGGTGTGCTGAGCCATTACTAATCTGTCAACATGCTGCAATGTCATTCAGTGTCACTCGGCGGTTTTCCTTCACTATGGCTTCAACTGCTGCAATATTCTGTGGACTCACAATTCGTTGTGCCTGACCTGGACGAGGAGCATCTTCCACTGGAGTCACAGCATTTGTGAATTTCCTACTCCATTCGTAGACTTGCTGCTGTGGCAAACATGCATCACCGTACTGGACCTTCATTCGTAGATGAATTTCAATACTTTTCACACCTTCACTACGCAAAAACCGAACAACAGAACGCTGTTCTTCCCTGGTGCAAGTCGCAAGTGGGGCTGCCATCTTTATACTGATACTGCAACGGTATGTGTGCATGTGCACTATGCTGCCACCTACAGGCCACTCTGCACGTTGTTTGTAAGGATTTCATTTGACTCACCCTCGTAACAAACGTTACTGTTTCATATGGAAATGAAAAGGTTTCTTTTAATCGTTTCTTCCTTATTTCCCCTCTGTGCGTCTTTTAAAACGTTTCCACAAAGTTTCGTTCTACCATCACTCGTTTCCTATTGGGCTCTATAAAGTAGCGAAAGTGTAACTATAACCTCCATGTACTTTACGAGTACCAGCTTTAGTAATCCCGATGTTGAGTACTCTAAATAGTCAAATACACACTCCACTAGTAGCGATTCGGCCCTGTCCTTGATATTATTAATGGTTTTTACCTACCAAGATGGTGCAAAGTACGCTGTTTGTGCCGCCTCCAGCCGATTCCGCTAAAGCATTTTGATGTGATTGTATTATGTCGAATCCTCTGATTGTATTATCTAGAATCCTCTGTGAACCTTCATTGCAGCGAAGACAATAAAGTCGGCATAATTCTTGGCTAATATCGATTTTCGTTTCCGAGACTTTCGATGAGTCACTGTACCAGGGCTAAGCATGTTGCAGTGCAAATGACCTTGTGTAGTCGCAGTTCAGCGAAACAATAGCCTTGCGGCATTGCGGCACGGCGTATTGAAGTCCCGCGAAGAAATAAAAGAGCGCAGTGCCGTGTCTTTGTCCTCGTTCCTAGATGGACTTGCAGAGGATTATTAGCGTGGCCACGCTCATACGCGGCGGCGTGCTGTACGATGCGTAGCTACACGTGAGGCCTCATACACCCAACGCAAGCAGACACGGACAGTGACGTTGATAAACTGAAACGCTTTTCGCACAGGCTTGGGTCGATGATTCTGTCTGCGATTTCCGAAGACAGAGCGTTTTAACTGCGAAGAAAAGTTTTTCTGTCGTAGGCATGCGGAAGCGGTTCGTTTGAGCGACTTGGGCCAGGAATCTTATTGGCTGAGGTAGAATTGTCTACAGTGGTTAGTCGCGCTTGGAATTGATCCCTGATGACCAATGAAGACGTGTGTGCATACTCCGGAGCGTGGTAGGATTCCAACCTGACTGCCGCTCGCCTTACATCCCAACGACCAGGAGTGATCTGGGTATGCGATTTCTTTTCATAACCCATTTGGTTATTATCTGCGGTACGTTTACAGCGAAGCTGTACGTCGACGACATTCTACGCCCCATTTTGTTGCCATCCTGGGATTACATTTCAGCAAGATAATGACAGACCACACACGACGAGAGTCTCTACTGCTTGTCTTCGTACTTTCAAACTCCCCAGTATCTCGGGTTTCTGACGATCTAACACCTCAGTTGGACAGAGTTTGGCACGATATCTCTCGGAAGGGCATCCAACAACTGTCAGCACCGTGAGCGATATAATATAATATAATATAATATAATATAATATATACTACATTAAGTATGTCCTGCAGCGGTGTATTAAATCGCGTTTATTTTCTATAACAAAGTATTTCACAGCCGACGTCTCCAGTTGACAGCACTATGGAAGAAAAGGTGCAGCACCAACTCTACCAAACAGTGATTTTCATGGTAGACTAGCCAACCAAGAAAAACCGAAGTGGATAATTGTGAGTGGACATGGACCGTAACATCAAAGGCACACAGTATTGGGCAATTTAGCGACAGATCCCACGCCATCCTTGGTTTCTCAACTAGGCGCTCGCAGGAAAAGAAACTGTTAACAAAATATGAGCACCTCACATGGAGGCTAAGTAAGACACGTGTTTTACTATTCATACCCTCTCTAGGTCGTGGTTCCTGTCGTGCTTGTACATCAACTGACAGATGTGATAAGCACAATCTTCCAACAACAGTTACATTGTACGATGAAAAGTCCGTGCAAAGTCCGAGAGACGGCACAACCGACGCGTATCGAGGTCATGTTTAGTTAGTAGCGTCTTTGAAAAGAACGTACACCTAGTTCCAGCCATATTGGTCTATTTCTTTGTGTCTGGCATTCCTGTGAATCAAGGAAGGCGAGTGATTGTCAAAGAATGGACGAAGAATAATTTCGTGTGGTGATTAAGCATTACTTTATGAAAGGCAAAACGCCTCAGGAGACTAAAGAGAAGCTTGATAAACATCTTGGTGACTCTGCATCTTCGATTAGAACGGTTTATAAGTGGTTTTAAAAATTTAAGAGTGGCCATATGGGCACAAATTATGCTGAACATTCTGGGGGCCTTGTGGAGGTTACGACTCCAGAAATCGTTGATAAAATTCATGATATGGATCAAAGAAGTGTTAAGGTGCGTGAGACTGCTAGTGCTGTGGGTATGTCGAATGAACGGGTACATATCATTTTGCATAAATATTTGGACATGAGAAAGCTATCCGCAAGATGGGTTCCGCATTTTCTCACGCATGACCAAAAACGGAATCGTGTGAAGGGTTGCAAGGATGGTTTGCAGCTGTTCAGGAAGAATCCGTAGGACTTCAAGCGTCGTTCCGTCACTGTGGATGAAACATGGATACATTTCTATATTCCTGACCAAACAACAATCTAAACAATGGGTTACTAAGGGAGAACCTGGACAAAAAAAGGCGAAGACCAGTCCTTCGGCCGGAAAGGTTATGGCGACTGTCTTTTGGGATTCGCAACCGATAATTTTCATCGATTATCTGGAAAAGAGTAAAACTATTAAAGGCGCATATTATTCATTGTTGTTGGACCGTTTGAAAACCGAGATGCAAGAAAAACGCCGGCGATTGGACCGCAAAAAACTCCTTTTTTCATCACGACAGTGCACCAGCACACACCTCAGCAGTTGTGGTCGCAAAATTAATGGAAATAGGATTCCAACTCGTTTCACATCCCCCATACTCTCCAGACTTGATTTCCTCGGACTACTGTTTGTTCCCCAATTCGAAGACGTGGATGGCGGGACAAAGATTTCATTCAAACGAGGAGGTGATTGCAGCAATTAATAGCTATTTTGCAGACTTGGACAATTCCTATTACTCGGAAGGGATCAACAAATTAGAACAGCGTTGGACGAAGTGTATAAGTCTAGAAGGAGACTATGTCGAAAAATAAAAAAGGCTTACCCCAAAAACGTAAGTAGTTTTTATTTTTGCACGGTCTTTTCAATCGCCCCTCGTATATGATTTAAAAAATTATGGGTTGTGCTCCTCTTAAAGTAGCTCTTGGTTCCATCAGTAGGTCAGTTGCCAAATCTATTTTCTATTTCATCCGTCTTTTTTATATTTGAGGAGTGTTTCTGATGCTAGATTATGTATACTTATACACAAATTAGATTTTATATTGAAAATTTGTGGCTTTTTTTGTAACGTACTTTATAGATCATTTGTCTTGCACAGTTTCTCGCGCATCTGCATACAGTTTGGTTATGTAATACCGTGGTTTTATATTTTGCAGTGAGGTCGAAGATGTCCTGTTCCTTTCCTCATATGACATAATTGTATCTGATGAAATTGGCTTTGCATACAACGAATAAATAAATAGACAGTCGACAGTGAAGCGATAAGAAAATAGTGACAAATTGCTAACAGTAATTCTTTCTTCTTGCTGACTAAGAAACGGCCTTTATGTGAAACCACTCAATAATTGACGTCATTATCGGGAGTCGTCCAGTTTTTTATGGATGGCAGCGTCTCCTAGATTGCTACTGTCGACATCAAGAACCGCCGAAAGTAGAGTTTTACAGACGGCTGGCTTCGCTGTTAAGGACGCAGTACAAATGGTCCTGGATCTGCTGGCGAGGGCCTGCAAACGCCTGGGGGAAGCCTCTTTATCTAAAATGAAGCTGGGCCTCTCCTGACGGCTGCATCGACGTCGTACGATCATTCCCTATTATCCACGATTATACAGATGCGACCGTACCGATACGAGCCTAATTAGGATAATAGAGCAACCCGAGCTGGCAGATCGAATATTAGAGAGAGAGAGAGAGAGAGAGAGAGAGAGAGAGAGAGAGAGAGAGAGAGTGTTCGCTTAGCAGCTCCGGACGGTCCACCGTAATTGGATCACTGGGTTAGTTGCGACTTAATGGAATTGCTGTAACCTCTTTGTGCTCACTCTCTACTCAATTTATCGGCACTTCCGTCGCATTATAGCTCTCATTCACGTAAGGGCCGATGCGGAACACTGGTATCTGTGTTGTTGAAAGCTCAAAGAGTATCCTTCGTCTTATTGGCGCGTTGTCGATAATAATTTATTGACGTAAGAGAGATCGCTTTATTTACTTTCGTATTACAGGTGTAAATCAGAGAAGCAGTTGTTCCCCTATTTCACTAAATTTTAGGCCGAAGCATGAAGTATGTAATCCGTCTATTTCTTTTACCATGTGTGGAAGTAGTAGCAGAAAATACTGTGTGTAGCTGCAGATGTAAAATCAAAAACAAGGTCTGTGTAAATTTAGATCTGTCTACATACGCCCTCCAGCCTCCTCGAATCATATACAAAGGGTGATTGACCTGCTCCTACTGATGACGTTTTATGCAACCCGTAGTGTTACATTTGGCCTTCATAAACCACGCGCGGCATTTTCATATTCTCTCGCTTGCTGCCAGATAACTATTAGTCCTACAGATAAAAATGAACAGGATCTTTAAATGGGAAATTTTGTACTGCGATGCGTTTTCGTTGGAGACCACGGGTTTCCAGTAATTCAAGATAAAAGTACTAAAATGACCTTCAAACGCACCGCCACCCGCACACTCAGTACTTACCAATCAAGATTTGTAGCTTACCATTGTACAAAAACTTCCGACTGCATGAACTATTCCCGATATTCGACATTTTTTGTCTCTCTTGCTGGGGCCATTACGCAACCAGCATAGTCGGCTATTTCGTTAACATTATAGTTTAAACGTGCCTGTGAGGGTAATGAGCGATAAACGACATTTGTAAACGTTGCGCTAAAACTGATTACGTTGACAATTCGATCCAGACTTAACCCTTACAACCACAGTAGTTTTTTAGTCAGAAGGCCTGACGAATACAACGATGTAATTGTTCATTTTAGAAGCTTGCAACAGTTAAAATTCGGGTTTACAATGAAATATCCAGAATTCCTCCAGCAATTACGAAGGATGTGTTGAAAAACTGACTGAAACGCATCGAGTATTTAGTAGCGCGAATGACCATCATTTGCCCGATGTAGTATTTCGTAAGTATACTTAAGTGTTGTACCTTGTTGTTGCTCCTTGTTCAGTTTCTCCGCGATTAGCTCGTATGTTTTTCAAATTTGAAATCGTCAAAACATTTTGAAATACCCCGTACAAATATATAAGTAATGGGAAAGCAAAGGTTAATTTTATTTGGACACTACCGAATGAGTCGGAACAAGCTAGCGAAACAAATATTCCTATATTTCAGGAAAAACAAGTCAACTATAGCTTGGATTACGGAAATAGAAACAATATCAAAGATTGGAGATATCAGAAATAAAACATTTTGTAAGTAAAATACTAAATTCAGAAGGCGTGCAGTGCAAAAGAAATAAAAAAAGCCGGAGCAACATTAACAGAAAATGGAAAAAAAACCATGGAAAACAAAAAATTTTCAAATGGCTTTAAGCACTATGGGACTTAACATCTGAGGTCATCAGCCTTCTAGACTTAGAACTACTTATACCTAACTAACCTAAGTACATCACTCACATCCATGCTCTAGGCAGGATTCAAACCTGCGACCGTAGCAGCAGCGCGGTTCCAGACTGAAGCGCCTGGAACCGCTCGGCCACAGCGGCTGGCCATGGAAAACACATCATGGGGACCAGGAGTGCGGGAAAAATAGCAAACAACAGAGGAGGACAAGGAATTGATGTGTTAGTGATTTTAGTTGATCAGTACGAAGGTAAAAAAGGTCCTGACTCTGGCGACTTATCGCTGAAATTAGTTCGCAAATAGCAAAGTGTTTACATAGAGACAGACACAGAAATCCAATTTTGGAATGTAGACTGCTGTTATTGCAGGTGTATGTGGACGACTTGTAGGGTTCTGCTGAGCACTGTTTTGGAAACCATGTCCTGTAGCGTAGCGTACATTATTAAGAAAAGTGTGACTTCGCTGGCGGTCGTCGTGCTCTTCCCAGCGGCCCGTGTACCAGCTGCTGTTTGCGGAGTAAAGGTTACGGGGGCGGTCTGTGTCCGGCGTGCACGGAGCGCGGGAAACTGGCCCGCGCCGTAAAGTTGTTCCCGGAATGATCGCTCCCCACACGCGGAGGCTTTGAGGTGCGGTCGAAGCCGCTATGCGATCTCTCAGCGCGGAGGATATTCCCACGATAAGTCTGGGCCGGCGTCTTGCTGCGGGCAGGCGGGAAGCGGCAGTGTCTGAAAACGTGCACGTCGGCTGTGTTCAACTAGAACTCACTCTCTCTCTCTCTCTCTCTCTCTCTCTCTCTCTCTGCATGTGTGTATGTTTGTACCATTACGCAGCCGGCGACACACAAAATGTACGTCTAATGAGTCCTTCGCAGATCACGGGCGAACACAGGTAAATGACGTTTCCGAGAAGGCATAATTATAAGCCTGCATCGCTACTATCAATCTATTCAGGAATTAAAGAACTTGTTTTATGCTGACAAGTTACGTTTCTGTAGAACGAAAATCGTCTGTTCTCCATTTTCTGCGCCATTGGACCGTTTCATTTTGTAGTCACATACGAATGGCTAGTTTCGCGGCGATATAGGCTGATAAAACTTTCCGGCTTTCAGCCGCGTCCAGTGGTTTAAAACCCACGAGCTTTCGGCCGAGTTCTCCTCTGCCATTGTCAAGTGGTGACAGTCACCTCTTGACAATGGCCGAGGAGAACTCGGCCGAAAGCTCGTGGGTTTTAAACCACTGGATGCGGCTGGAAGCCCGAGAAAATTTTATCATTTTTTAGCCATCTTCTTCAGTAAGTTTTGTTTCGGAATTATCTAGTACCTTCTCGTTCTTTCTGATTTTTTTTTTCGCTCCTGATCGGTAAATACCTTTTTCATTGCATGTCGTTTTTCACGTTTCTTTTATTTCTTTAATTTTTTTGTTTAGTTCTGCATTCATCGAGTGTTAACTCTAGCAGTTTCGTATCCTGTTTGATATCCTTAACCCACCCTACTTGAGTATTTTTAATCCGAAGCTTATCTATGATTTTTGTTTGGTAATCTGCTCTCTGGTGTCCTCACGTTGTAACCAAAATGACTCTCCCCTAAAAAATAAATATATATATCTCCGACGTGCCTTACACATACGGATATCTTGAGAAACTGAGCTCGCTCTGTTTGACCATGAAATCCAGATCGCAGTAGGCACCTGCGCTCCGGTTGACGCCCTGTTCCTGAACTTTCAGAAAGCATTACATACAATTAGAAATTCTCGTTTACTGAACAAAGCACGAGTTTACTGACTATCGGACCAGATTTGTGACTAGATTGCAGACATACTCCTGCACGCTGGTCTTAACGGAACGTAATCGACAGGCGTTAAGGTAATTTCAGTAGTATCCCAAGGACGAGTGAAAGGACCGTTACTGTTTGTAGTGTAGACAGGGTGGTTGTAAGTAAAGTCCCAGTACTTGAGAGGGCCACCATGCGAAACGACTTAGCGTACTACAGTGAATCTTCGTGGAAACATCTATAAGGACATGCGGAAGAGAAGTAACGAATAATCCATTGAAAGAAACACATTTTCATTTCCGTATGAGAGAACAACGTTTGTTAATTGCGTACCCTGTTAACGTTCCACGAAAGAAGTGGCTTGAAAATATTTCATCGACCAATAATTTAGTATTGTTTATTAGGCTGGCACCCTTACCAACTTCGGGTCCGCAGCTCGTGGTCTCGCAGTCGCGTACCATATCCCGAGCTCAGGGTCCCTGGTTCGATTCCCGGCGGGGTCAGGGATTTTCACCTGCCTCGAGATGACTGGGTGTTTGTGTTGTCCTCATCATTTCATCATCGTTCATGAAAATGGCGAGATTGGACTGAGTAAAGGTTGGGAATTTGTACGGGCACTGGTAACCGCGCAGTTGAGCGCCCTACAACACAACAATCATCATCATCTTACCAACTTCGATTCATAGAATGGAGAGAAAATCCAAAGAAGAGCGACAGACTTTGTGATGGGATCGTTTTGTCACCGCGAGAGCATTGCGGAGCTGCTCAACAAACTCCAATGGCAAGAGGGGTTCTGTGCATCACAGAGAGATTTTCTGTTGACATTTCGAGGAAGTACGTTCCGGGAAAGGTCGGGCAACGTATTGCTTCCATCTGCAGACATCTCGCGAAGTGACTACAACGAGAACATTTCAGAAATTAGAGCTCGTACGAAGATTTACCTCCAGTCATTCTTCCCATGCGCCATTCACTTCCGGAATAGGGAAGAAGGAACTGATAAGAGATGCGAGAAGTAGCCTCCGTCACACGCCCTAAGGTTGCTTGCGGGGACATATATGTAGATGGAGATGCGGCAGAGTTTGGCAGAGGTTGCATAGTACAACTTTCAGACGATTCTCTATCAATCTACTCTCGAAATGTGCACTTGCAAAGTGAACACCAAAAACTTTACATAGCAGCTCTTTCATTTATTTTATGACGATGGCCATTTCTCCCAGATCAGTGGAACTTAACGAATGCTGGCAGTCGGCTTTGACCCGTTACAAGCTGTTGTTGTTGATGATGATGATGATGTGCAGTGTGACGTCATTAGTGGGTAAGTAGAGAGAGAACGAAACCCTCACAACACTTAACAAGATTCTTCTTATTTTCCAGTTAATGGTAACGGACCGATTTGTAACGTCGCCTGGAGTCTAGAATATGTTGGAAGAATATGTTAGGAAGGAGTTGCCTCCAATATTTGTACATATTTTTAAATTTTTTCCAGCCATTAACTCATTCGATTTTATCCGATGTTATTGAAGTTGGCATGACTGTAAACGCTTTTGCAGAGGTAGTTTACAGCTTATTCACTACGTTATTCCCATGAAATTTTAACAAACGATCCTACGGCCAGGATTATTTTCACGCCCGGGAAGCAGTGCTTTTGCTAAGTTGGCAGAGTGTAACCGGAATTGTAACTCGGAGCTCCGCTCTTTCATTTTTTTTAATTTAATTTTTTTTCAATTTATTTTTTTTCCCTCTCTAATTAATTCACCAGGCGCAGATAGGCAATTCATCACATTCCCAAGAACTTACTTTTTTTTCCAACTCAAAAGTAAGATACGTATTGCTTAGACGAAGAAGAGGCAATAGAGAGAGTTGATACGTGTCACTGCATTCCCTGACCTGCCAGAGTGAGCGGCGGGAAGTTAACTGTGATGGTAGCTTTCCGGCCTGGGGAAACGGCACGTGATACGATGACGTCACGTTTCCCGCTACGCTACCATACGCCGGTACTACGCTGAGTGGTTGTGTTGTTACACTGGTTAGAGCGCTCGCTGAGTGGATCACTAAAGCACTCAATGGATAAGGTGTCTTAAAAAGATTCCTCAATTTCACAAGACAATGAAGGTAAAAAACGTTGAGGTAAATTTTAACTTACACCTAGGACTTCTGTGTTTTTATATTCAAAAGAACCTTCCTACTTTACAGAGCTATATCTTTTCCATTCATCCATATAATACCTTGGGGCACTTTTCACATTTCCGTAGTGATAAAATTTTCCATTTACTCTTCGCAAATGTTCAGTGTACACTCAAACGGTACGCGGTACAACTGCATACACTGCTGCTGCTATGCTGAACGACATCTGGCGTTGCCCTTAAAAAAACCAAAAAAAAAAGCACGTTCTATCAGTTCAACCGACATTGGAGGCCTGTGGTACAATGCGAGATCCGTACAGCCCTTATGGTCGAAGCATCGTGGAAGCAGCTTATTGTTAAGAAATGTTCGTAAGCCAGATCTTCAACAGATCTAGCTAATCCATTCGTGTAACCGCTTTTGCCACAGTAAAGAACGAACTGTAAATTATTTCTCAGGACACGGCGCAAGAACACCTGAAGCTATGGAGAGTCTCTCAACTACAGTACGTGAATCCTGTGTTCCCCATATTCTCACGTTGTGGCGGTTCAGCTTTTCTCTTCAATGGAACGTAGACTCACCGTTGACACTAAACGTGACGGGAAATTGTTGTCTTAGACCTCCAAGTGCAGAATGAATTCACAAATCTCTTAATACTGTAGTAGTTGAATCCTGAATTGTTTGAAACAAACACACACACACACTTGCATTACTCGCCATTTCTAACAGCAGATATTGCTAATAATCATACCCCGATCATTTTGCAAATTATCCCGCCTTCTCACATGATCCATTTCTCCTTTATTTCAGATACTGTAGTTTGTCTTGCCTATTAAAATTATGCTTTGTATAATCCAGTTGTTTGAATTAATCGTTTATACTCACTTATAATATTTTACCTGTTTGTAATAGACTGTTGGACCAATAAAAGCCAAGATTATTTTGTTTAATTGCCCCCTTCAAACATGTAGCCAAAAGTTACCGTACCGCCTGTCGTGTAGTTCATTAATAATATATCACATTTTATCTAGCTAAACCGTTTTTACTGCATGTTTGCTGGGGTAATTCCTCACGTTTTGGTCCTAAATGAAGCATTAACAATTTTCACCTTTGGAAACCAACTAAGGTACGCTGTAGATGCTCTATTTTAAAATCTTTGACCCCACCAAAATTTCACATGACGATTATCTAACAGCCGAAAATCGGTTTATATAATAATATATACCCGTGCCGTGTGTCTTTGCATTCATAGTATTTCATATATTCTACCCAGAAACAGGAACAGCCAATAATGCAGGCATCATTCATGTCACAAAATTAGAAACAGCATCGGACCCTACTACTACAGGCAGCTGAGATTACTACAGAACTTGCAGACACAAAAAATCTGGACAATAAATAAAACCAGTCACTTGGCAGCGGTATCCCTGTCGCCATAGCAGATGACACACAACGAGAGCTATGTTGGTTGACTCTGAGGATAATATTTTTTATCCTTCACGGATTTTCAGCGCGTTGGACAGCTGTCAATGTTAATGTTAATGGTAATGGTCAC
This sequence comes from Schistocerca gregaria, assembly GCF_023897955.1. Lineage (NCBI taxonomy): Eukaryota > Metazoa > Arthropoda > Insecta > Orthoptera > Acrididae > Schistocerca > Schistocerca gregaria. The sequence continues at coordinate 162,776,267 of NC_064921.1, forward strand.
TTCTGTGGCGTTTGCAGTCTGTCATGACGCTGCAAAGGCATGCAGGGCACAAAACCTGTAGCGAGTGCCCATACAATGGACTATTTGCATTCGCAACCTCAGGACGGATTGAAAACATCAAAAAAGCGACCACAGAGTTAAAGTTCTAATACATTCACACAACCACAGTGAGTGGTGTAAACCTCACAGATCCAAGAATGCAAATCTGTCCTGATCAGACAGCATGCACAAAAGTACAGGAAAGATGATACGTATTATAAAGACCTTGAGTCTACAGACACGAGCCTTTAAGCATGGAGCGGGCGGTCGACATAACGACGATACCAAGAGCTTAAAAACATATTAGGTGGTTTTTTTCTTTTGAGTTCAGCTACATATTCAAGGACCGCAGTCAACAGCATATCTTAACAGATTTGTGACTTCTTAACGAAGAACATAAAAATTATCTAAAGGGAATCTGCCTTTAGATCAACTGGAGTACCTACACGGCAACGTTCTATCACCTAATGCTCAAGCCATGTGGTATCGTCAAAGATAAAATACGTAGCAGCTAAAAAAGATCATTCATCACCTCAGAACAATTTTAATTCGTCAAACATGTGGTCTCGTGGTACGTTACGTCACAGGTTCACGGGCGGATTCACATATCAGGTCTGGTCGTACATCTGAAGGAGACTTGTGACCACAAATAGAACAGCCGCAAATTGCATCGACGTGGTGAAAATGACAAGGCCGCAAAAGTTGCGATACCCACAATCCAAAAACAACAAAGCAATTTGTACGATTGAACACACGACTACGTACAACTTTTCATCGATTATTACTCATACATAGAAGTAGAACATAAAACAATAAGAGTCCATAAGAACTACGCAGAAATAAAAAGCCCAGCGTGAGAACCGTCGCACTGCAATATAAGTCACTCGTTTACAAATCATCAAACTTTAAGGTTCTTTCGAGGCATTCTTTGTGGGTGTTACAGTTTTTCATAAACTTAAGTGTAAGAGAGATTAGGGCGTCGGTGCATGAGATGCCTCGCCGCCAAACACTACGGAGGCCAGCGGGCAGATGCAGGCTTCCGGACTTAATTATCCGGTTGCGGATTGGGAGACTACTGCCGCCCGATGGCGATGCGGCTGGGAAGCCTGGGGTGGGGGGGGAGAGAGATCTGCCGGGTTGCCTTGGCAACGCACCGCAACCAGCGTCTCGGACGGTTCAGTGCCCTAGGGCGTGGCGCGGTATTACCCTGCCTGTCCCGAAGGGGAAGGGACAGTGTCTCGCGCGTGGCTGCTGCGTCATGTAATACGAGATAACGATTGGCCGTAGTCTCTCAACGATCATTATTCCGTAAGAAGATGCAAGCAAACAGGCTTCAGACGTTAATCGTTATTTTTTTTATTTCAATCCTGCCCGCTCATCATCTGATGCTTAGGCATTATTTTAACTTAAAAAAAATGAAAAAGAAAAGCAAGTTGCTACTGATCCTAATCGAACACTGCAAGCTTTCCCGACCGGTACATGTTTAAATGGTGATATCTTTTTTATGAGGTTTAGGCCATACTCCAAGATTTCTCTGACTCATGTTTCGTCTACCAGTGCTGGAGACATCGTCAGAGGCTATAACAACTCAGAAAGCAGTAACAACCCCAGATAAGCTTGTCTGAGATGTAAAGAAATTAAACAGTATCTAAATGAAAAGAACCAGACATATGCGAGCAACGAAAAACTTAGTCTCTATGGCTGAATGGGGATTTGAATTGCCTGAAACTCGCTTATATATATATATATATATATATATATATATATATCGGGTGATCAAAAAGTCAATATAAATTTGAAAACTGAATGAATCGCGGAATAATGTAGATAGAGAGGTACAAGTTGACACACATGCTTGGAATGACATGGGGTTTTATTAGAACCAAAAAAATACAAACGTTCAAAAAATGTCCGACAGATGGCGCTTCATCTGATCAGAATATCAATAATTAGCATAACAAAGTAAGGCAAAGCAAATATGATGATCTTTACAGGAAATGCTCAACATGTCCACCATCATTCCTCAACAATAGCTGTAGTCGAGGAATAATGTTGTGAACAGCACTGTAAAGCATGTCCGAAGTTATGGTGAGGCATTGGCGTTGGCTGTTGTCTTTCAGCATCCCTAGAGATGTCGGTCGATCACGATACACTTGCGACTTCAGGTAACCCTAAAGCCAATAGTCGCACGGACTGAGGTCTGGGGACCTGGGAGGCCAAGCATGACGAAAGTGGCGGCTGAGCACACGATCATCACCAAGTGACGCGCACGAGAGATCTTTCACGCGTCTAGCAATATGGGGTGGTTCTAATTAAACCCCATGTCATTCCAAGCATGTGTGTCAATTTTTACCCCTCTATCTACATTATCCCGTGGTTTATTAAGTTTTCAAATTTATACTGACTTTTGATCACCTAAGCTGCCGCTGCTGCCGGGCTTTACACAGCCTGCAATGCCTTCATCTACATCGATACTCTGCAAATCACATTTAAGTGCCTGACAGAGGGTTCATCAAACCACCTCCAAAATTCTCTATTATTCCAATCTCGTATAGCGCACGGAAAGAATGAACACCTATATCTTTCTGTACGATTTCCATTATTTTATCGTGGTGATAAATACCACATGCAAGATTTTCGTATTCTCTCACTTATTACACACCGATTGTTAGCCCAACAGAGAAAATGAACATATTTTTGTAGGAAATTTAATGTTTCAAGAAAAACCCATTTTTGGAAAGTTACTTTGGTAGGTTTTTCTAGAATAATTTGAAAACTATGACCTTTAGCGACAAAGCATACCAGTACAGAATTTAAGTACATTAAATTACCTACAAAAAGAGCCTGACAGTTGTATCATGTAGGACAGATAGTTTTGGGGGTAGTGAGCAAGAGAGTATGAAAACCTTGCGCATGATATTTGAAGGCGTTGGGGGTCGCATAAATCACTATGATTGGGATTGCTTAATCATCGTGCGTGTGCGCGTGTATGTGTGTAGCTATAAAATGTAACGTTTACATTGGCTCTTGGCGCAATAAGCTTTATTCCTACGTTTCAGATCTTAGGTGAGCGAAGATGCAGTTGTGGACGCATGATGCCATGAAGTGCAGTGGGGTGCGAACGACAGACTACAGTTAAACCTACCATCAGTTGAATTGTCTTATGACCTGATTGGCTGCTGTGGTAAGAAGTGGAGGGATTATACTCGGGCCAGCGCGCTAAAACTCATATTTTCGTTCATTAATGATTATGAACCTCCAAAGACTGACATTCTGCTACATAGACAAAACATTATTTCACGGGTATTATCAACTTTTCGGAAACATTTGAGTAAAAGGAGCCGAATCATTTCGTGCCGAATGGGTGTTAAGCGAAGTGGTTCGCGAGAAACGGTACAGTAGTGCTTAGGAGGAGCCAAATTGTGAGGTTAAACTGCAATTAACAAGAGTCTACGAGTAAATGCAGAGTGTAATTGAGTTTCGGAAACGTAAAAGACTATTGTGTTTTTTGAATAATAAGAGTGGTTATTAACTTAACGTGCGATTATTTCAGGCGTAGATATTACTGTAACCTATCTCGGTGAACAGTTTTCTATTTTGCATGATGCAATGTGCATAATAAAAAAAATAGCTGGCTTCTCTAAGAAATTCGGAACTTATTATTTCATTAAGAGAGAGTCTCAGCCTGTTTCTTAACAAGTCTGAGGGACGGTTAATAACAGTAAGAAAGACTACCACGTATCATGGAACTTAAAAATTGAGAGTTGAACGCTGCTCGTACCTCTTTTTTTTCTTAAATTTGTGGAAATTATCCTCTGAAATGTCTCTAGACGTTCTGTCTAAACCTTTCTAGAACATCCACATACACATCTTTCTCTAAATTCAAATTTTCTCTTCCCTCGTGACAACGTATTGATAATGTTTGAGCTTCCGAATCTCTCCTGCGGCGTATGTACTCAATTAAAATGACAATCGGGATAAAAAAAGAAGTCCTGATAGCATTTCATCGCTAGACAGTGAATCCCTCGCTCCATTCTCATTTCGCATGCATCGAATTGGACGGTGGGCTTGTGGCGATGTGCAGGCATCATTCCTATCGCCTGTGTGCGGCTGCGCCGGTGTATTTCATTGCTTTGATCATGTAAATCCGTCCCTGTCCGTTGGGGCCGTTGTGTGGTTCGCTAAAACGTTATGGACATCTGAGATGATTTAGTAAGTCAATAAATCTGTGATCGAGTGAGGTGAAGTGTGTGAATGACCATTGAGCAGTCTATAATCGTAGTACGTATACAGCAGCGAATTCTGGAGGGGAAACAATTCGCCTAGGATGGATGTTCTATACACGACTGATGATGCAATTATATCTTTCCTGACCAACTGCACATACCCACAATCCCACAGTACAATTGGATGCATGTGAAATGAGAATGTAAGGTCAGTTCTACGGAAGGCAAATGGTCGACGTTTTATTATGAGAATTCGAGGGAAGTGTAGCTCATCTGTTAGCGAGACCAGGTACAGAACACTTGTTCGACCTGTTCTTGAGTTCTGTGGACCCACCAGGTCGTGGTAGAGGAAGACTTCGAAGCAATTCGGAGGCGTGCCGCTAGATTTGTTATTGGTGGATTCGACCAACACGCGACTGTTACAGGAATGCTCCACGAACTCAGGTGGGAGTCTCTGGAAGCAAGAAGGCGTTCTTTTCGCGTAGCGCTTTTGAGAAAGTTTAGAGAACCGTCATATTCGACTGACTGCAGAATAATTCTACTGCCACATCTCGCAAAAGGCCCGCGAAGGTAGGGGTCGTGAAGAAGCATATCGATTTTTTTTTTCTGTCTGCGAGTGGAATAGGATAGGCTATTCTGATAGGGAATGACCAGCAGTGGTACCCCACCATGTACCTGATGGTGACTTGCGGAGTGTGTATGTAACGTAGATGAAGAAACACTTAAATTATGTAAAGGTTTCCAGAAATAACTGCAACCAGCTGTTTTTTGTGATGCTTCAATTTCTATTTACTACGACCGTTTTCGAATCACCAAGCGACTCACCATTTTTGGGGTTAATTAAATACTAATTATTAATTAAACACTAGAGCTTATACCGAGCGAGGTGGCGCAGTGGTTAGACACTGGACTCGCATTCGGGAGGACGACGGTTCAATCCGTCAATTCCGTGATTTCCCTAAATCACTCCAAGCAAATGCCGGGATGGTTCCTCTGAAAGGGCACGGCCGACTTCCTTCCCCATCCTTCCTAATCCGATGAGACCTATGACCACGCTGTCTGGTCTCCTTCCCCAAACAAATCAACCAACTAGAGCTTAGCATAAATAATCAATGAGTATTAACAAAAAAAAAATTCAAGCCTACTTTCAATACAGCAATTATAGATGAAATAATGTCCTGAACTTAAAGTCTGATAGATTTCGTAAATAACACATGTTGATTTGGCAGTAATGAATACATGTTACTCTTGTAATTATATATTGCTAGCAGTGTGTAATTTTCGATAATGCGAGTGCTGATCAAATAAAATCTCTGCTCCAACACAAATTCTTTGACCACTAACCTTAGTCACTTTGTTTGGTTCGTTTACATTCTGTAATAAACATGAGAGTTGCTGCCTTTAGCAAACTATGTGTACTGCTGTATATTTAATGTGGCCACCAGAAGTCTGCTGATAACTGTATAGGCATGCGTATTCAAATACAGCCTATATGTAAACAAGCAAAATACGGTGCTGTTGTCGGCAACGCCTATATAAGACAAAAAGTGTCTGGCGTAGTTGTTAGATCGGTTACTGCTGCTACAATGGGAGGTTATCAAAATTTAAGTGCGTTTGAACGTGGTGTTACAGTCAACGCACAAGCGATGGGGCACAGCATCTCCGAGGTAGCGATGAAGTGGGGATTTTCCTATACGACTATTTCACGAGTGTACCATCAATATAAGTAGTACAGTGAAACATCATATCTCTGACAGCGCTGCGGCAAGAAAAAGATTCTGCAAGAACAGAACCGACGACGACGGAAAAGAATCGTTCAACGTGACAGAAGTTAAAACCTTGCGCAAATTGGTGCAGATTTCAATGCTGGGCCAGCAACAAGTGTCAGCGTGCAAACCATTCAACGAAACATCATTGATACGGGCTTTCGGAGCCGAAGGCCCACTTCTTTACCCTTGATGATTGCACGATACAAAACTTCACTCCTTACCAGTGCGCGCCAACACCGACATTGCGCTGTTGATCACCGGAAACATGTTGCCTGGTCGGACGAGTGTCGTTTAAAATTGTATCGAGTGGTTAGACGTGTACAGGTATGAAGACAATCTCATGAATCCATCGACCCTTCATGTGAGCAGGGGATTGTTCCAGCTGGTGGAGGCTCTGTAACGGTGTTGTGCGTGTGCTATTGGAGTGATACTAGACCCCTAGATACGTAGAGATACAATTCTGACAGGTGACACCTACGTTAGCGTCTTGTCTGATCACCTTCATCAGTTCATGTTCATTGTGCATTCCGGCAGACATGGACAATTCCAGCAGAACATTACGTAACCCTACACATTCATAATTGCTAGAGAGTTTCTCCATGAACACTCTTCTGAGTTTAACCACTTCCGCTGGCCACCAATCTCCCCAGACATGAACATTACTGTACATATGTGGGATGCATAGCTGTTCAGATCTCCACCCCTAGTACTCTTACGGATTTATGGAGAGCCCTGCAGGATTCATGGTGTCAATTCCCTCAGAGCTACTGAAGACATTAGTGGAGACCACGCCCTCTTATGGCTCTTCTGCGTGCTCGCAGGAACCCTACACGATATTAGGCTGATGTACCAGTTTCTTTGGCTCTTCAGTGTTATTCCACCACACTCAGCGCCTACTTGTTTCGCTTTTCTATCTTGTCACATTAAAAATGTGCGCTATCTGATGGTGAGTCGCTAGGCGGCTCGAAACCGGTCATGGTGAATAAAAATTAAACCATCACAAAAGGCGACTGGTTGCAGTTATTTCAGAAAACTTTTGTGCATCACAGTCGCAGTATTCCACATCCATAAAAGATAACAGTTTTGAATTATATGTTCGACTGGACCACATACATTCCATTAATTTCCTGACGCATTTCGGCCGCTGGCTATCTTCAGAAAAACTGTATGAGGAAGAAAAGGTGTCAGAAAAAAGTTATGTATACAAACATTTGCACATCAGCCCGTTCTTAAAGGCAAAAACATTTCTAAAGCCTGTGCATTGTCGCTGCAGTTTACCTGTATTGTACTGTCCTCTCAAATTCTTAATAATTTTGGTAATCTGTTTCATTCAGTAGATATTTAGCGGGTTGTTTTTTTGGCTGCCAAATGATATGACTGTTTGCGCCGGTATGTGTGTAGCCAGATTTCCGTCACAGTACAGTGAGAATATTATTTACAGTTAGTATTGACTTACTTACTTCTAAAAATCACGCTTCCTATCATGTTAGGAGACCAGAACCCGTAAATACTCGTATATCGAGGTGCTGTTTTCACTTAGTTATACCGAACAGTGTGGCGCAACCTCTGGCGTACGAAGAAATTTTTAGCGTTTATTGTTGATGCAGTTTGCTATATGCTTTTCCTCTGTCAGAAAGAGACTTTTAGGAGGACTAAAGTAACGTCGAAGTTGTGAAACATAATAAAATAGTAACGAAATAGCAGTACAGCAAAACAGCGTCTTGTCAGGAGAGGAGGTCCCTGCTGTACCATATGTAAGCTAACACGTAACTCGGTTCGTGTGGTGTTATGACTGTCGTATCCAGTGCCCAAAATGTTTACCTTCTGCAGTGGCGCAAAAGCGATTTCGGGAAGACAATACTATCACATGCTAAACTTTACCTGGAATTATTGCAGCGCAGCTCGTGGAATATAGCATTTGTCTTCGCCTGCAATATCCAAAATGATATGTAACGCCCCTCACACTTCTTAACAGGGCGGAGGAAGGTAACGGCAAAACCCTTGCCCAGGGTGTCATTGTCGGGATGCCAGCGTCTTCCCCCAACGCTTCACTCAGTTTGAGACTGAATTGCATGTACAGATTCGTTAATAGCGGCTTTTAGAAGACAGCTTTGGACATCAGATGGATACAGGGCAATAATATAAAACTCCATTAGCAGAACCTGTAAACGCCATCCTTATTTTACCAATCGGTTGGCTGTCGAATTAAGATACCTCACTGGGCAGCAGTTCGTATTCGTGGGTGAGAAAATGTGAACGGTTCTACAAATCTCGTTTGCAAAAAGGATGACTTTCTTCTAAACATTTTGAACGATTGTAATAACTGCCAACTCATAAACTGGTATAAATTCGGCCGTAACTTTAAAACTAAGCGCGGAGCTGTGTAATTTTTGCAGCCAGTCTTCCTATTATTGAAATAACCTAGTGCAGTTTTTCCCCAATGAACGCAGCAAGCTTGGGGGTCGTTGAGACGCAAGCTAAACTATTGCGTCAACGGCTGTAAGAACTCGGAGCGACCTATCGACCCGCCTTCGACAGAACTGCTCGAGTGAGTGATTGCGTTCATTGTTCGCGAAGGCTGCGTGTGCCAGTTTTCACAGTCAAGGACTTTCAGCATTGCTTGCGTCACCTGTTGGCGTGCACTGTTCCTCGCAGGCTCTTCTCCGAAGCAGCTGCGTGTTTATTTCCTCCACAGTAGACAGATTTATTCAACATTCTAGAGGTGGCGTTCATACTGCAGTGGGTGTCAAATACGTAACGCGCGGAGCGCTACATAACGAGAGGGGAGGTAAGACTACGCGGCGGATTCAGGACGAGTGTGGGTTTCAGACGGTTCCCCAGGCTCGTTTAGGCAAATGTCGGGTTAGTTCCCGATCTCCCCTTCGGAAAATAGGCCACGCAAACGTTTAAAACACGGTGAGACACAGACCAAGGTCGTCTCACATTTCACAGACAGTATAGGTAACCTGGAGGCCGTGGTGGCAAGAAACGTATCGTGGCGCCAAGTCAAAATAAACGTATTGGCCAAATCAGTAAACACGAGGGAACAGTGTGACCCTGGGACAACAAAAAAGAGAAGCTGAAGAGAGTCAGATGGCTTAAGATGATAGTTTTGAGACTTGACGCCAATGATTTCGTCGAAAGCATAGATCAAGAAACCCGACAATGTGCACTAAAAAATAACGTTTAAGTGGTACCTGTCACCTGTTATCTGAACTGCCGTTCATCAACTTACTGGATTAGACCGTTGTCAGAGCAATAGCAGGTATATGAAGCATTTTTTTTTTTTTTTTAGCGGAATGCTCCATCTATAATATGCAGTCTGCCAAAATCGAATGTTATTTTCTTCTCCAGCAGCTATTTCCAATCTTTCTCTCTCCCGTTTCAGTGAGTCTTCGTTGTAACAATCGAGTAGTTCCTTCTTGGGGAGTCACAAAGAAGATAATTACGATCGCCTCTTGCATCCAACATTTATTTTATCTTGCATTATAGTAGCAAAAAGCACAGGCTTTTCCCTGTTTGTTGCCAGATTAGCTAACCAGAAAAGCACGACGGGTTTCAGCAGTACGCTGTCATCATCGGATTGCGTCTATTCGCGTACTGTTCACGTTTTATCTAATGCTGACTGCCAGTCCTCTACATATAGAAACGGCTGTGGCATTGTAAGGCAACTCCAAGCCGTTCCGCAAACTACGTGCGCTTCAGCGTAACAGATTTAGATGTAGGGCTCATTGTTTATATGGGAAGCGTTAATTTGGTAGAGCCGTCCCGCAAGTTTGAACATGTCGCAATGTAATTTTATCAGTAATCTACTCATACCGCTAGAGATAAGCCACCAGTTGCGTATACGGTTTCAATACGAACTCTCCAGGTATTAGTCGTTTTAATGATTTGAGATGACCAGGAGGTCATTATTATGTCACTGTGAATAGGTAAGCAGGAAACGTATGCGGAAAGTAGTAGTACTCCTTCATGTGTCCAATTTCGCTTCTCTGGACCTTTCTGCAGGCAACTATTATGTTACCAGTTCTCGAAGAGAGTCCGCACCTTCGCGTTTTCACAAAGGGCTTCATCGAAATTATTATTATTCACGTTTGGGCGGTACTTTACCATGCGATGTACAGTAAAACGCATTTGCAAAGTTTTTACTTTCATTATCTTCATGAAAATTTTTCTATTTGCACTTTGATGTTGTGTTATTCTTGCCTCCTCCTGATGTTCTTTTACTGCATCGATACGTTTTATTGTTTCAGCATTGGGTTCGGTTTGACTTTCGTAGAATTTCAGAAAACTGTGTCGTGAACGTCGTTGGTTCCGATCTTTTGATGTACCCATAACATTTTAGCCTGCTTTTGTTATTCGAATAAATGTGGGTATACTTCTCAATTTCCTTATTCGTTATTAATCTCTCTATTTTCTCTTCAGTATAATTTGCACCTACATTTTTCATGATTAATATTATTATTTATATTTGTACAGTATCTCTGTTTGGTTTGATAACTGTTGTTTCACAGTATTGTGTATATTGAGTTGCCTTTTTCGTCACAGATATTTCTTGTAAGTCTGAAGACTGTGTACGTCTGATAGCAACGAATTTCGCGTTTGTTAGTCCGCTGGTGAGGACAATATTGTCATCGAAGCAATCTTTTCTCGTCTTTGTCATTCCCTTATTCTTCTTTCTTCGTATTGCGGGTGCTTTTTTCTTCACGGTTATTCCAGAACAAGCAGTAGCGTTGTTTCTGGACTTCCATGAACTGTTACAGTTTCCGGAGGACTGTGTTTTAAATTCTCTCCAAGGTGAAAAAGGATTTTCTAAACAAGGCAAGGGAAAAATAAAGACCTCCGGTCGCTTTTCATGCGCACCTTCACTCTGACTGCTCTGTTTATGTTCTTGGGGGAGAGAGAGAGAGAGAGAGAGAGAGAGAGAGAGAGAGAGAGAGAGAGAGAGAGAGAGAGAGAGAGCCAGGTGCGCTCTCTGTGGCAGAGGTGGAATTATTAAAAACCCTGGCCACGTCACCAACAGACTCTACGCTGGCACGCCCGAGCTACTTCCACACCCGAGCTACCTCCACACCCTCTTAAGCCGTTCGCATGGGAGGAGAGGAGGTCGTGGACGAGGAGCTGGTAGAGTTTCGTGACGTCACAACGTAGAATTCCACGTTCCAGAGCTTCCGAAGCGTGAAAGACGGAATAAGGTACAACAGATTTTTGTTCTTTGGAGATAAACATGGGTATTAAGATGCAAGATAACTTTTTAGGTCAGAAGCAGAACTTAAGAGACGCCATGTTGGATCACGTTATTGACAGTTCAAGCTGTATTTGGTGGGTTTTATATTACAACATACATCGTATGAATGTGTGCTATTTCAGGGGGCACCATTACATTGACAGTCTGTAGAAAACGCGTAGTTTTTGGTACGATTCGTTACAGTTAAACGTCAGTTATTGATATGTTGGCGGTTAAAGCCTGCAGAATATCTTACCATCAAAGACAATGTAGATAACAGTAGTTTGCAATAATGTAGTGAATGAAAGTGTGGAATTGTTGTTCTCAAGTGTAATCGGTTTGCATCCTCTTATCTGCAAATACTTTTTATTTACCTTTACGCTTCCTAAAAAATTCTGGGAATTTCTTATTAATTTAGTAGAAATGTGTTGAACGTACCATGTAATATGGATCAGTGAACTGCAAGATTGCTTTCTTTGTTACTGCCTGATACTATATCAAGTATTTATTGACTCATCCATCCATCCAAAACAACTTTACAGATTGTAGTATAAATAATGTCTTCATAAATACTGTGTGTGATTGTGTGCACTGAGTCACGTGTACGCTCGAGCTACTGTCTTGATACAAAACTTTTCTTTCCATCCAGTATCACTTTGAAGCATATTGAAGATCTTATTTATCTAAACTGCAGACAGAAAAGCGTGGCTAGCATGTGAATGAGAAATGTGCTTTTCAGTGAAGAACACGTAACGAAGTTCGCGTCCATTTTCCTGACAAAAACTATGTAATTTGTGCGTCAGACAGATGTAGCCGACATCTGCTTCTGGAGAGCGCCGCTGTGGTCGCAAATTACGATGAGGAGCACGTTCCGTGTGAGGTACGGGTGTACCGGTTCGCATCTGGGCTTGCGCCAACCACGATGTAAAACGTGTCTGGCGTGCTTCATTATGAGAAACGTGTCCCACGTGAGAATGGTTTAACGATCTGCTGCGGCCGGCTGTTTCACTGGACCTCGCGAGCTCTTGCGGACTAGCCACTCCCATCGACACAGTTATCGGCCATTGGTCCGCTGGTCGGCGGATTCCTGGGTCCTGCCAGAGCGCGAGTAACATTCCTCGGAGACAGTTCGTCTTTAAAGTCCCTCGATATATTTAACGGTTTTTGACAATGCACATAGCTACATTTACATCTATTCCAGTACTGAGGAAGCCACCTGACGGTGTGTTGCGAAGGGTGCTTGTGATACCATTAGCTGATGGCCTCTTGTTCCATTCGCGAATGGCACGTGGCAAAAATGATTGTCGGTAAACCTCTATATTAGCTCTAATTTCTCGAATTCTCTCGTTATCATTTCGTTGACATATATGGGAGGAAGAAATATGTTGCCCTATTCTTCGCGGAAGGCGCACACAGCAATTCAGTAGTGTGTGATGCACACCACCTCTCATTTAGCGTCTGCCACTGGTATTTGTTAAGCATCTCCGTAACGCTCTCGCGCCGGCTAAACCATGCCGTGACGAAACGGGCGCTCTTCGTTGTGTCTTCTCTGTTATTCTTACCTGTTAAGTGTCCCAAATTGATGAACAATATGCAAAAATCGGCCGAACAAGTGTTTTGTGAGACATTTCTTTCGTGGATGAGTGAAATATCCTTAAGATTCTTCACATTAATCTCGGTCTGTTATGTTTTTCCTACTCTTTGTGTTCTCTATTCATTCCATTTAAGGTCATTCCGAATAGTTACTCCTAGATAAGTTACAGCAGTTCCTGTTTCCAGTACTTTGTCATCAGTTGTGTAAAGTAATGGACTGTTTTCTCCTATGTATGTGCAAAATATTGCAGTTTAGTTACGTCCAGGATCTACTGCTACCTCGTGCGCCATTCATCAATTCTCTGCAGGACCTCTTGCAAATCGCGAGTCTTCCGATCTTGCTACCGTCTTGTAGACAAGCGCATCATATACGAAGAGTCTTTCGGAGCTCCCGACACATTCTACTAGATCGTCTATAGACTTTATGAGCAGTAACGGTCCTATCACACTTCCTTTGAATAAGCCTCAAATCATTTATACCTCTGTAGATTTTGTTCCGTTAATAGAGGGGGGAGGTTTGAGATTCCCGTTAAGAGCGACAAGTGGAGTTCTATCTGCAGGGAAGTCTTGAGTCCAGTCTCAAATCTGTTCCAGTAGTCCGTTAGCTCGTTTATTTATTTATTTATTTCAATAAATAGCACTGGGAACTATGTAAAATGTCTTCCTCACGTCAAGGAGGCGCCAGCAACCTCAGCACCGATGTCTACAGCACTGTATATCTCGTGGAGGAACAGAACGACCTAAGTTTGGCAAGACCTCTCTTTTCACAATCCATATAGATTTCTGTAGAGATGATTTTCGTTTTCCAAAAGCGTCAAAAAAGCAAAACATGTTCCATAATTCTACAACAGACTGACGGCAGTTACGTGGGCTGTCCTACGACCTGTCTGGAAAACGGGAATGAATGCCTCTTTCCAGTACTAAGCGGCGCGCTGAGTGGCCGGGCGGTTTGAGATGCCATGTCACGGATTGCTCGGCGACTCCCGCCTGACGTTAGTCCCCTCCTCGGGCATCAGTGTCTGTGTTGTTCTTAGCGTAAGTTAGTTTAAGTAGCGTGTAAGTCTAGGGACCGATGATCTCAGCAGTTTGTTCCCGTAGGAATTCACACACAGTTGAACATTTGTAACAGTACTAAGCGACTGTATTTGATTTTCTGTTCCGCCATCATTTTTCTCCATATTTGCCATTTCCGTGTTCGTACGAAGATTGAAAGGAGGGACTGGTTTACTGCCTTCAGCGGTGAAACAGTTTCGGAAAACCGAATAAGGTATTTCGGCGAACTGTCACCTTTCGTTTCAGTGCCAGTATAATCAGTGAGTGCCTGAATAGGTGATTTGGAGCCACTGAATTTTTTTAAACTAAAATATCTTTGCGTTTTTTAATTAGTTCGGATGAAAAAATTTTACATGTAAAGTCGTTGAACGCTTCTCTGTTGCTCTCTCTACGCTCATTTCCTCTTCGTCGAACTTCGGTTTGTCACTTAGTTTTTAACAACTCTTAAATCTCTGGTACTCTCTTCGCCTGCATAGCAGTCTCCTAACACGACTATTAAACCACGGTGGATTTTTTTAATCCCTTAAGACCTTGCCTTGTCCAAGGCATATTGAAGGATACTTTAGATTTATTTCCATTTCGGCTCCAGGTCTTCGTTCTCAGCGCCGAACATTGGATGTTGACTACCCAGATACTCAGCAATTTGTATCCTGCCACTCTTGTTAAGCAAAAATGTTTTCCCGCCTTTCTTAACAATCTTCGTAACACCAGTGGTCATTATTCATCGCTTCTGCTAGCTTTACCACTGGATAGCTGTGACCAGCTTCACTTTGCGTTGTGTGGCAACAGCGACGATTTCACTTTTGGTTCACCATGGCGTGTAAAACGGCCGCCATTCAAATGGAGATTGGAAAAGAAAAATATAAATCGGTTTCGGCGTGACTTAGCAAGCAGCGTTCTTACTTCAAGAGGGCAGTTACGTAAAGATCAAATTTCGATGTCGGTTTGAGTGATCTTGTATGAAACGCACGAAAAGGATATGCTCCGAACCAATAGAGAGATAACTGTTAAATAACAAAAATTCAGTGAGTCACTGAAAAATTTTAGTGAATCCATAGATCAAAACAATTTCTGAGCGTTGCGAAGGAATACATTTTTAATATTCAGTCACTCACGAGCACAGCTTGAGTTCCCGTGTATAAATGTGTAATCTTTCACTGTGTGATGGGTTGCAGTCGCAGAGATGTTAGTGGTTTGCTCACGACTTGTCCTCCACCCATAATGACAGGTTTCTCCTGTTGACGTGGTTGTATACCACATAATATATTTCAGCGGCCCCAGAGAAAGCAAGAATTGGCTGATGGGTTTCTCCTTTTGATGTGGTTCTCTACCACATATTATATTGCAGCTGCCGCAGAGAAAGCAAGAATTGGCTAATTTCTGTTAGCACTCCTCCTTGCAGTTGTAATGTGCGCTTTGTGGCGCTGGTACCCATATCCGGTACTTTTCCCGCTCGCTTTAGTGCGCTCTGTGGTGAACGTGAAAATGGGCGACTGCGCCCGACGCGATGTGGCTTACGTTCTGTAGGAAGGAAAATCCAGTGACGTAATAGCAAACGTAGAGTAGTACATAGCGCAATGATCACGTGCGTCTTAAAATTCTGGTCTTTCCGGTGCCGCTTTGGGATCTTCAGTTCCGTGTTCACATTGCTTACGTCAGGGCTTCTCAGGGTCTTTGCACCAGCGCATCGCGTAATGCAGAGTGCAGAGAACGGATTAGCCGCTACGTTGACGACGGTCAAACACCCACTCCTCGATTCTCTGCAATAGCGCTGTCTCTCTATTTCCTTACACTTGTCTCGTGCGCTCCGCCTGTCCAAAACGTCACCTCTGTTTTCTTAGTCATTGCCAAATGTTCATGTGCAGTGGGCGGAGAGCTTAGTTTATGGGACAAGATTACCGGCGTAAAAGAGACAATAACTACATTCCTTTACATGTGGGTCGTCGTTCAACCCACAAAAAAAAAAAAAAAAAAAAAAAAAAAAAAAAAAAAAAAAAAAAAAAAATTGCCGTGTCGGTAATATCTGTGGACACTCAAAGTGCAATGGAGTACACTAGGAGGTTATCAATTTTTGCTGCCAATCGTTCGTACAAATTCCCGACATTGTCGCTGTTTCGCCAAGAGATTGTCACTCTGAACTATGGTATTCTGTTGCATGCGAGAGCTGAAGTGGGATTCGTTTTCTCTACTGCGTCCAACAAAATATTCTTTATTAATGGAACTTCCGTAAGCGGCTTCCGAGCTCTTTGCTAAACGTAGAGTAATTTAATAACTAGCTCTAAGAGTCCTTCCGCATCGTCCATCATCTTCTTCGCCCTAAAGTAGAGGAAAAAAATTGTGTTAGGGACAACAGACAATACAAGCGAAAACGAATACACATTTGAGAGGAATGTAAACGAACTTCAGTTTGTTTAGGTGGTTCTTTGATCAATATAACCATGCAAAAGTAGTGGTATAACCTCATTTGTGGGTACAGAATTCTATCTGACTCCCTTAATTCCTCCGCTCTGGCGTCCCCTGTGATTTCACTGTACTTTGCTGAATGCAATTTGCTGCAGTGTCTTTCAGTAGACGCTTTTCTTAGACACGTAATTACCGCACCGCAGATTAGACAGTCGGTTTTATCGTCACGACTAATAAAGAAGTTCCCCCTCTCTTTTAAATGGTTTTTCGGAAATCTTGTATTTTTCGGAGCAGATTGTTCCATTATTCTAGTAATTGTCTTGCGCGTTGGTGATTAAAATTCTTCCGGGTATTATGCCATGTCATTGCTAAAAACTAACAACAATAATAAACTAAAATCGACGTTTCGCCCAAATTGCGACGGCCTTCCTCAGGGCCGCGGAAGCCTACGTTCTTAAGTCTTGCGCTTATCTACTTCTGTTGAATAAGTCACCTATCAAAGCACTCGGCAGCGCACCTACGGCGTCTTCACTATATAAGCCGAGTTGATGAGAATTAATCCAAGCTGGACCGATGCACCATACAAATACTCCCTGCACCTACTGTAGCTTTCCACACAGACTATTTTCCGTGTGCCAGAGCCCCTGGCCTACATGCTACCGTGTTAATTGGATGGATCTTTTCAGACCGCATCGAGTCACTTGCATCGTATACAGAGATGTGTTCCATTAACCTTCTCTTTTCCCAGAGGGTTTGGACGTACAGTAGCTCGAGGTGAAAGCTTGTAATAAATCTACAGTCGCCTTTATTCCACGAACAAAGCAGTGCGAGTCCGCCCCGTTAGATACACCGTTGAGCTCCTGTGTATAGCCCCCTTTCGGGGTTGGGTCACCCTTCTGCGTCGTGACACATTCGCCCGCGACTGAGAAGAAGAAGAAGAAGAAGAAGAAAAGACAGCAAAATGAAACGGGATCGTTTCTCACGTGCATGTCTTGGCCTTCTTCTCGTGGCGGACCCGGCGAAAGCACCATCGACCGTAGGGAGTGCCGTGTCGGGGTCACGTGGAGGTCACCGCGGTTAGGCGGGATTGTGGGAAGGGGTAGGGGGGGGGGGGGAGGGAAGATTAAGGGAAGAGCACGGAGGGGTCTGCACCGTGGGAACCGACGCGACCTGCCGCAATAGCGACGGGCGAGACAGCTTGGGTGCGTGCGTCACTCCTTATCAATACCCAGCGACCACGTGTTGCGTTCCCACTGGTACACGTGACACGCCGTTACACCGGATGGCGCCTCCTTTGTTTAACTACACCCCCGCCGTCTCATCGTAGACTCGAGAGAAAAAGACGAGTACATTATGTTCGAGTATAATGACTTTTATGGAGATTAGAAATCCATTCTGTAGGAATCACCTTGGTTTCCGAAAAAGACGATCGTGCGAAACCCATCTCGCGCTATTCGTCCACGAGGCTCAGAGGGCCATAGACACGGGTTCCCAGGTAGATGCCGTGTTTCTTGACTTCCGCAAGGCGTTGGATACAGTGTCCCATAGTCGTTTAATGAACAAAGTAAGAGTATATGGACTATCAGACCAATTGTGTGATTGGATTGAAGAGTTCCTAGATAACAGAACGCAGCATGTCATTCTCAATGGAGAGAAGTCTTCTGAAGTAAGAGTGATTTCAGGTGTGCCGAAGGGGAGTGTCGTAGGACCGCTGCTATTCGCAATATACATAAATGACGTTGTGGATAACATCGGAAGCTCACTGAGGCTTTTTGCGGATGATGCTGTGGTATATCGAGAGGTTGGAACAATGGAAAATTGTACGGAAATGCAGGAGGATCTGCAAAGAATTGACGCATGGTGCCGGGAATGGCAACTGAATCTCAATGTAGACAAGTGTAATGTGCTGCGAATACATAGAAAGAAAGATGCTTTATCATTTAGCTACAATATAGCAGGTCAGCGATTGGAAGCAATTAATTGCATGAATTATCTGGGAGTAGGTATTAGGAGTGATTTAAAATGGAATGATCATATAAAGTTGATCGTCGGTAAAGGGGATGCCAGACTGAGATTCATTGGAAGAATCCTAAGGAAAAGCAATCCGAATACAAAGGAAGTAGGTTACAGTACAATTGTTCGCCCGCTGCATGAATATTGCTCACCAGAGTGCGATCCGTACCAGGTGGGGTTGATAGAAGAGAGAGAGGAGATCCAACGGAGAGCAGCGCGCTTCGTTACAGGATCATTTAGTAATCGCGAAAGCGTTACGGAGATGATAAACTCCAGTGGAAGACTCTGCAGGAGACACGCTCAGTAGCTCGGTACGGGCTTTTGTTGAAGTTTCGAGAACATACCTTCACCGAGGAGTCAAGCAGTATATTGCTCCCTCGTACGTGTATCTCGCGAAGAGACCATGAGGATAAAATCAGAGAGATTAGAGCCCACACGGAGGCATGCCGAAAATCTTTCTTTCCATGAACAATACGAGACTTAAATAGAAGGGAGAACCGATAAAGGTACTCAAATTACCCTCCGCCACACACCGTCAGTTGGCTTGCGGAGTATGGATGTAGATGTAGATGAATGAAGGGCTGTTCGCTGTAGTTGCACACGTAGCTGCCTATGTTCTCATTTGTGTTCAATGCTGCGGCAAGATTTTCGTAGCCTGCAGTCACGTGGGAGACGAGGATTACCACCTTAGATTTCAAACAGAAGGGCGGCTTCAGAATATCTGTCCCTCCTACTCCCGGGGACACTCGCGTGCTACACCCACAAACACGGCGGGTCACTTCACAATTGCTGTTAATGTGTAACGCGGAGCATAGTGTGACGGGACCGCCGCGAGGTATGTCAAAGTGCTAAATGCTCTGTCGAAGCTGATTTCAAGTGATCAGTGACTGAACTGTGGCAGACGACGCGCCTTATAGCCCTGAAATTAAACTCGTTTCTTAAGGTAATCACGAGCTCGTGATGTGCAGCGTATTCGAGGAAGCGGCGATCAACAATGTGAGCAGAACGAGAATAACGATCGCTTTGTTCACGGCGATTAAAGCTAACCTCTACGAGAAAACTCGGGACAGGAAAAAATCCAGAGTCAGCGCTCAAAGCAAACTGTAACTTCTCGCTACCATTGGTTACCTGAAACTATCCTCACACTGGCTACGCGAGCTGCCGCGCCTGAAATTGTCAAAGAGAAACATGTTTTTCAAACAAGGCTTTGGAGTCTTACGCGCCGGTATCCTCTAAGTTGGTAAGCGTGGCTACAAACAGCGTGCAGAATAGCCTGTAGGTGGCAGCATAGTGCACATGCACACATACCGTCGCAATTTCAGTATAAAGATGGCCGCCCCACTTGCGACTTGCACCAGGGAAGAACAGCGTTCTATTACTCGTTTTTTTTTTTTTTTAGTGAAGGTGTGAAACCTATTGAAATTCATCGACGAATGAAGGTTCAGTACGGCGATGCATGTTTGCCACAGCAGCATGTCTACGAATGGTGTAGGAAGTTCGCAAATGGTATGATTGCAGTGGAAGATGCTCCTCGTCCAGGTCAGGCACAAAGAGTTGTGACTCTACAGAACATTGCAGCGATTGAAGCCATAGTGAAGGAAAACCGCTAAGTGACACAATGACATTGCAGCATGTTAACAGATTAGTCATCGGTCAGCACACCACATTGTGCGTGATGTGCTCCAGTTTCACAAAGTGTCTGCAAGATGGGTGCCAAGGCAGCTGACTCCTGGAAAGAGAGAACTACGTGTTGATACTTCTGAAGAACTACTTCGGCACTGTGAACGAGAAGGTGATGGCTTCCTTGCAAGAATCATTACTGGGGACGAAACGTGGGTTCACTTTCTCTAACCGGAAACGAAGAGAGCGAGCAAGGAATGGCTCCATTCCTGATCACCAAAACCAAAGAAGTTTCGAACAGAACCATCAACAGGGAAGGTTATGCTGACTCTCCTTTGGGACGAAAAAGGGGTCATTTTGGAGCATTACAAGCCTAGAGGGACCACTGTCACCAGTGCATCATACACAGATCTAAAAAATCATCTGGCGCCTGCAGTCAAATTAAAACGACGTGGATTGCTGTCAGCAGGTGTCCATTTGCAACATAACAATGCAAGGCCCCACACTTCCCGTACAACAGTTTCAACAATCACGTACCTACATTTTGAGTGTCTTCCTCATCCACCATACTCACCAGACGTTGCCCTAAGTGATTTCCATATGTTTGAACCAGTCAAGACGCAGTGGGAGGAAAGAAGTTTCGTTATGATGAAGAGGTACGCCACGCGGTGCATGAGTGGTTTCGCGGACTACCAAAAGATTTTTTTTTCTAAAGGAATTTATGGACTTTGTAAGCGCTGGAGGACTTGCATTGAGCGTGGGGGAGATTATGTTGAAAAGTGATCCAGCTTTGTACCACTTCTGCACAATAAATAATATTTAAAAAATATTCAAGGTTTTCATGTGACTCACCCTCCTATTTCATCCAGCTATTGACAACAGCCTTTGTTACTGTGCACTAAAAGATAATATACAAATACCATGTTCTTGATTTATGGTATATTTGTATAGCGATGTCGGCATATCATGAAGATCTACTCATCCCGTATTACAACTCTACATTTGAAATGTAGATGATCTTGGTACGGGAATATGCTCTTTCCTGTCCTATCCCACTCTTTTGCCTTGTTCTTTGGCTCCACACGTGTTAAAGAAGATAAGAGTAAATCATTTGTTATCACACGACTTGAAATGATGAACTTGCCTGTTCTGTGAACTTGTGAACCTATATCATCTCGTCCTTGCCCTTTCTTATCCTTTTCATCAGGAAGAGCACATTGGTTGAATCTTTCACTCCTCATTAATCTTTCACTCCTCATTAATCTTCCACTCTTCATTAGGCTCTGAGCAACACGGTATTGTACTGTATGTTAACCGGAAACATAGAAACGACGTAGAGGCCTCGTCTCCGCCTCAGCCGCAGTGGCCCGCAATCCCACGACGACGATAACCCCTTTCTGTAGTGGTTGTTAAGCATTCCTTCTGCTTTTAGTTTCTACAATTTTTTGAGTTTCGTTCCCATTGCTGCTGGTTTTCATTTTCGTTTTTTACCTTTTCCTAAGTCACAGACCGGGCGCTAATGACCATAGCAGTTTTGCACCCTAAAACGAAAACAAAAAAAACCGCGACGACTACCGCAGTCAACTTCACCTCTCCGCCGCCCCGCACCGAACCACTCTTTCAGTGTTATCGTGCGATTCGGCCCCCGGTGGAAACACCCCCCCTCCCCCACACCAGGGGACGTCTCACACCCGACGAGTGTAACCCCTATGTTTGCGTGGTAGAGTAATGGTGGTGTACGCGTACGTGGAAAACTTGTTTGCACGGCAATCGCCGACATCGTGTAGCTGAGGCAGAATAAGGGGAGCAAGCCCGCATTCGCCGAGGCAGATGGAAAACTGCCTAAAAACCATCCACAGACTGGCCGGTTCACCGGACCTCGACAAAAATTCGCCGGGCGTTTTCGTGCCGGGGACCAGGCGCCCTCCCTTCCCCCCCCCCCCCCCCCCCCCTCCTCCGAAAAGCCGTGCGTTAGACCGCAAGGCTAAGCGCGTACGACGCGAATAAATTAGCGACCGTTTTCCAATACTTCAGTTAGTTTGGGCACAACATTGCAACCAAGACCATTTGCAAGTATTCGCTATGCCGCCTTAGAAGTTGCAGATCAGAAAGTCGTACCAGCCATATGGGCGACCACGCCTCATCAGTGAACACAGTCGGAGGCTTGCCCGGTCTGTGAAGCAGCATGTGCACTGATCTGTGGCCGATCTGACGACAAAGGTGAAGCAATGCTGGTGTAGGCACAGCTGTTTCCGATCACACCGTTCAGCGCACATTACTGGGCCTTTTTTTTTTTTTTTTTTTTACATGATTGGTACGACTTTCTCGTATCCAGTCGAGCTCCTGAAGATGGGATTTAGATTGTGAAATCCGAGTCGTGTGTACAAAAGTAGTCAAGTACAATTGGAGTGAATGTATTCACATCGAAAAAGTTCAGTTTTATGAAGTTCCATGTTTTCGTAATATAAAAAACGGGAGGGAGATAAGGATAAGAGATAAGGAAAGGACAGAAAAGACTTTGTCTATAATAAAGAATACAGCCACCGTTGATCTTGATTTTACAATTGCCATTGCCGACTTTCGCCCATATATACAGGTACTCATCAGTATTAAATTTCTTCTTCTTCCTGGTAGACAAAACAAATGGCATACTGGGAACAAGAGTATCATAACACTGTTTGGCCTACAGTCCTGTAGTCTCAGCAATACTCAAAGTCTTCCATGCCAAAATATTAGCATCTGGAAAAGCTTCAAGGCCACCATAATGAGCATTACTGCCCCAAACAACAGCCAAGGTCAGCCATGTCGAACCACCAAACACAGCCTGCAGATCACAGGTAAAGTTCAGGTGCAAACCACGAAAAACATTTGGTCCTCCAATCAATTGCTGTTTATTAAATTGTCCAGCCGAGTCAATATCAATCGCCTTCAAACTGCGATACACAGGTACACTGCGCCGCCAGCGACGACGGTTCAAATGGCTCTGAGCACTATGCGACTTAACTTCTGAGGTCATCAGTCGCCTATAACTTACAACTACTTAAACCTAACTAACCTAAGGACATGACACACATCCATCCCCAAGGCAGGATTCGAACCTGCGACCGGAGCGGTCGCTCGGCTCCAGACTGTAGCGCCTAGAACCGCACGGCCACTCCGGCCGGCACCCGCGACGACAGTAACCACGTCGCAGAGGCATTGCTGTGGCCCGTTAACTCAAGTGAACGTATATTTCGTAATTTGTTTGTGAGTCATTGCCGTGAAGGCATGTAAAAAAAAAATTGCACTGTAAGCATCTCCAAGATTTACAACTGCAAGGAGAGCGGCGTGAGAGGAAGCACTTGTTTAGTGCGCAGTTTCTGAGGAACGAGTGCGGACAGAGGCGGAACCAAAATACGCGGCACTAATTACTCGCCACTTGTGCCGGCGCGCCTCGCTTTGAGACCGGACAAGCTCCGCCGCGGGCGACCGCCGACGGCCGGGGCGCGCACTTGACCCGCCGGTCTGTCCCGGTGCCTCTCGTCTCCGGCGCCCGGTTTGTCTCCCAATTAGTGACCCGGACCCGCCGTCTCCTCCCGGCAGCGCTTCGCGCGTCGCAGCCACCTTCTTGAGACGAAGCACGTCGGCAGCTCGGAACGCAGAGTCCCTCCTTCGTTTTGCGCCTCTGTATCGGCGCCCATTCTACGAACGCACACGATACACTGCCGAGCCAAAGCATCGCGTTGGTTCCTCTTCGGAACGCTGTAAGGTAGCGATTTTGTGCGTCATGCATTGGTAAAGTCCTTCGTAGATTTCAGATATTTACACACAGGTTACGCAACTTCTTAAACTACGGCTGGTAGATACTGAGCGTGGAGCTGTCTCCAGGAACCGCCTCACGTGTGTTCCAACGCGTTCAGATCACGTGTATTAGGTCGACAATATTATGGAAATGGAAGAGGATGTAGATGAAGATGGAATGGGAGATACGATACTGCGTGAAGAGTTTGATAGAGCACTGAAAGACCTAAGTCGAAACAAGGCCCCGGGAGTAGACAAAATTTCATTAGAACGACTGACAGCCTTGGGAGAGCCAGTCATGACAAAACTCTACCATCTGGTGAGCAAGATGTATGAGACAGGCGAAATACCCCCAGACGTCAAGAAGGATATAATAATTCCAATCCTAAAGAAAGCAGGTGCTGACAGATGTGAAAATTACCGAACAATCAGTTTAATAAGACATGGATGGAAAACATTAACGCGAATTTTTTACAGACGAATGGAAAAACTGGTAGAAGCCGACCTCGGGGAAGATCAGTTTGGATTCCGTAGAAATGTTGGAACACGTGAGGCAATACTGACCTTACGACTTATCTTAGAAGAAAGATTAAGGAAAGGCAAACCTACGTTTCTAGCATTTGTAGACTTAGAGAAGGCTTTTGACAATGTTGACTGGAATACTCTTTTTCAAATTCTAAAGGTGGCAGGGGTAAAATACAGGGAGCGAAAGGCTATTTACAATTTGTACAGAAACCAGATGGCAGTTATAAGAGTCGAGGGGCATGAAAGGGAAGCAGTGGTTGGGAAGGGAATGAGACAGGGTTGTAGCCTCTCCCCGATGTTATTCAATCTGCACATTGAGCAAACAGTGAAGGAAACAGAAGAAAAATTCGGAGTAGGTATTTAAGTCCATGGAGAAGAAATAAAAACGTTGAGGTTCGCCGATGACGTAGTATTTCTGTCAGAGACAGCAAAGGACTTGGAAGAGCAGTTGAACGGAATGGACAGTGTCTTGAAAGGAGGATATAAGGTGAACATTAACAAAAGCAAAAGTAAAGGCGTTTTGCTATTTGGGAACAAAAATAACTGATGATGGTCGAAGTAGAGAAGATATAAAATGTAGACTGTCAATGGCAAGGAAAACTTTTCTGAAGAAGAGAAATTTAACATCGAGTGTAGATTTAAATGTCAGGAAGTCGTTTCCGAAAGTATTTGTATGGAGTGTAGCCTTGTATGGAAGTCAAACGTGGACGATAAATAGTTTGAACAAGAAGAGAATAGAAGCTTTCGAAATGTGGTGCTACAGAAGAATGCCGAAGATTAGATGGGTAGATCACATAACTAATGAGGAGGTATTGAATAGAATTGGGGAGGAGTTTGTGGCGCAGCTTGACTAGAAGGTATCAGTTGGTAGGACATGTTATGAGGCATCAAGGGATCACAAATTTAGCATTGGAGGGCAGCGTGGAGGGTAAAAATCGTAGAGGGAGACCAAGAGATGAATACACTAAGCAGATTCAGAAGGATATAGGTTGCAGTACGTACTGGGATATGAAGAAGCTTGTACAAGATAGAGTAGCATGGAGAGCTGCATCAAACCAGTGTCAGGACTGAAGACCAACAACAACAACAACAGCAGCAGCAGCAGCAGGTGGCCAAGACTTCAACTGGAGATCACATTCGTTCTCCTCAAGCCACTGTAAAACGATTCTGACCTTGTGACATTCACAGTTACCCTGCCAAACGATGCCACCGCCGTCGGAGATGACATTGAGCATGAAGCGAGGTATGTAGTCCACAGGTGTCGTGGTTCCTTCGATTACTACCTCAAGTCCCATTCAAGCACAAGCCCGCATCCGTAGCGCGGTGCATGTATCGCCTGGGTGACAGCGTTTCAGGACACGTCCATCGACCCTGGTGTAAGAGGAAACGTGATTCATCTGACCAGACGTCACGTTTCCACTGACACATAGCAGTCGTAATTAATGATGTCGTTCCGTCAACATGGGAACACATAGGGATTCGGAGCCCCATGTCCAACACTGTGCGCTGAACGCTGTGCTCCGAAGCACTTGTACCTGCGCCGTCATTTTGCTGTGTTGTTAGGTCTGCCACAGGTTGCTGCCTGTCCTAGTTTACAGAGCGGGCAAACCTGCAACCTCCATGTCCTCTGATTAGGCCTGGACGTGCAACATCATGATACCTACTCGCGGATTCGTCACGCTACAATCACCTTCCACGACATTAGCACACGAACAGCTATCCAGGTTGTTTGTTTCCGAGACGCTCCTTCCCAGGCGCTGGGGTATAACAGTCTGTCCGCTGTCAGAGCCGTTTATATCAGTGGATATCCCAATTTGCGGCCTGTTTAGTCGTTTGAATGAATCCACATTCGTCTCTGCTACGCTTAAACATTTTCCCTACCGCTTGCCATCTCGACAACGCCACCAGGCGAAATCAAATCTTGCGGTGGACAGTGGTCATAATGTTTTGGCGTATCAAAGTGTATTAGGGCACTTTCTATTCTCTTCAGAGTATTCATACAATGGTTGTGTTGTGGTCTTCATTCCTAATACTGATCTGATGTTATTATCCATGCTAGTTTATGAGGCATTCACCGTGGCTTGTAATACACGCTTTCCTTCTTATTTTAAGTGTACAATAGATGTGTGATAAAGTAGGTCTAAGGAAGTATCTATAATACAGGTTTTGTTGTTTGTCTCCTATTGTTAGGTGAAATATACTTTAGTGCTCAAGCTACTAAAGGTTTTTAACAATTTTCAGTTCAATTTCCGATTTTGTATTGTGTCTCATTCAGATCTGTTTTCCGCTGGAACTATATTTAGTTACCCTGTACGATGCAGGATGTCCTATTCTTGATACGTATGTGCACTATCACTACACACAGTTAATTTTTCAAAAGTTTTTTTTTTAAATAAATGTGTTCATTGTGTGCTTTCATTGCCTATAGTATTGCCAATTGTCTTTTATTTGTGTTTTGATGATTGTAGGCCGTTCAGCTTTCGTTCATTTGTCGTGTGCCGCTGTGTGTTGTGGGGGAGGGTACTGGGAATAAAGAAGGAATTTGTAAACTGGTAAAATTGGTTCCCCTCGACCGATTACGTGCACGAGCGTGTGCGTGCGTGTGTGTGGCCGCTCTTTCTTTCCTCTTTTGTTAAGAATCCAGCTGATGGATGCTCATACCTCGACGTAGGCAGGACAGTGAACTTAATTATTTTTGTATATATAATGTCGACATGGTTTCAGAAATTTGCAGTTTCATGGGAATCTGAAGTGCCTGTGCAGTATCATATTTGTCTGCCGATACCAGGGTAGAGACTATCCATTAAATGTTTTCCCATATGGGAATTACAGTAAGTGAAAGAGTGCAGGTTAGTGACACATGGACGACGACATTCGAAGTTTGGGTCCGGCCGTGAAGCGTGCACGATAGCCGAAATTGGTAAGGCGAGCTCTCGCGGCAGGTGGGAAATCTAGGTTCGAGCTCCGGTCCGGCACAAATTTCCAGTTTCGTGATTCCAGTCTACAGGTGGAGGTTGCCCGTATTCTCACCTGCTAATACATTTCCTGAATCTGAAATGACTGCAGGTCATCTGAAATTTTAAAATTTGCTGCCGCTGCTCCACGAAAGCTCATGCTGCGTCAAAAGTTACGCAATGAAATATGTTATTTGTGTTTTTTCATTTTATCCATACTGGGTGAGAGGTCGTGGTAGTGAATGTCAATGTTAAAACATATATAGGCTCAACCACTTGTTTATAGTGTAAAACACTAAGACTGACGCGTTTCGGAAGTCAAGCTTCCATCATCAGAATAATAAAAAGTAAAAGAACCTGTTAAAACTCCCTAAAATGGAACATGCACCAGGCACAACAACATTGATAATGTTCCATTTTATAGAGTTTTCACAGGTTCTTTTACTTTTTTATTATTCTGATGATGGAAGGTTGACTTTCGAAACGCGTCAGTCTTAGTGTTTTACACTATAAAAAAGTGGTTGAGCCGATATATTTTTTAACGTGTTCTTTATGGCCTTTTCCAGAGTAAGACAGCAGAAACCTTTAAGCCATGAGGTATACGTTACCTTCTACTAATTTGTTCTCTGCAGTGAAACTATTTTTGTAGCGACAAGACGAAGAACTTATTGATAATAATATTTGGTAGGATCGACTACTTCCGATTTTGACACAAGGGTTTTTTGTATCAGTAGCCTCTGTCTTTTGTAGACAGTAGTTACCGGACAAGGAGAACTTGAAAGAGAAGTTAACTTCTGATGATGCGTAAGTATGTCCTGAAATAGTTACCATTCTAAACTGCGCTCATTTCAAAGGGACCAAGTCTAGAATCTGTTACCTGTCCATATTTCCTGCGAAATGGGTTCCCAGAAAAGTCTGCGCCCGCATAAGACAGTCAGTAAAACAAAATTATCTCCTCGCACTCAGATCCAATAAATAGCCGCCAAAATTACAGATATTCGTTCATATCAGACAGCTCTTGAGGGTAACCCATGACTAAACGACTAGCTTATTTTAGCAGTTGTAATTCGCTTATGCAATAGAGACAGACACAAATTACTCTCTTATTTAAGAGTGATATATTTTCTTTCTTTACCAGAATTTTTTCTGTGAGGGACAGAAATCCGATTCATACTTCCGTAGAATTAAATACAGCAAAGAGATCGGTTCATACCTCGTTTGGTTACCAGGAGTACGCAGCTCCAGTCGGAAGGCACCTCTCTTCATTCGCTGGACCGAAATTTTATCTCTTTAATTGGTCCACCTTCTTTCGAGAAGTTGAGTAACAACTTAAATAGCTACCGATTCTCTCTCTTTCTTTCTTTCTCTCTTTCTGTCGTTCGCGCGCATGCTATCGGTCGACATGCCCACTAAATCCCGAACTACTGGCCCCACAGCATTCTCCAGTGTCGGAACGGGAGAGAAGAGAAAGGAGGAGAGCAGGGCACGGTGGTATGTGGAACCCAGCACCGCTTGCTATCGCCACCTGCCACTTGTTTACTTAGTCTCGACTGGTTCGTAACAAACAGCTCAACTCTCTCACCTCGTGGGGATGTTGTCGGCGGCGGGACATTCAGCATTTGTCGGTGGGGAAAACGATGTGACGCTCGTAGCTTTGTAACCTAGTTTCCAGTCAGACGTTCCACATTTCGACAAACATGTTGTAAGAAGTGAGAAAAAGTATGGCCTCAGTAGAGAGGCCAATTTTTAATGATACGTGAAAAACGAATTGGTAGATTATATAAAATACTGAACAAGGTTTTAATTCTTTAAAGCTGTTGGTCACAGAAGATGAGTGGTTTAATTTAATTCCGATGTATTTGCAACTCAGGGAGCTGGTCTTCAGTCGATGAGTATAGTTAAGAGTTTAAACAACTTCGGCAATGTTTAATCTAGGTGGTAAAATACTTTTCAAGAAAAAAAGACAGAACACTTGCGATTAGGATTCACACTCTGAGGGTTCCGTGTAAATGTAATTACGTATACAGATGATGATGATGATCGTTGAGAGGGAAGGCTAGGTTAAAACAGACTGGAGAACCCTTAGCTTTAGTGTTAGTCCACCAGGCACGTCGTGTCATTTATAAGTTTCAATGGGCGAGTTTGCGAGCATAAAAATATGTCAAATACATGGCCGTATCTTTTGACTGCATTGACTTAGAAACTTAAGTAATTTACAGCGCCAAGGGACCAAAGACCTTAGTTGTTTTTTTTTTTTTTTTATTACAAAAATAGCTCCTCCACTGTACACGATGCCTTAACACATGTAGCAGTGGTCTGCCACTTGACATGACGCCCCACAGACGTTTCACATAATCAGTTGTCTGTTACTGACATAGACAAACCGAGTGTAGCTTAGACGGTTTGTTACTTATTAGCAAATAACAAACGTAGCTAATGGTGATTAGGGCATGATCGATATGTATACTGCCACATTCAGCATTTCTCTTCTTCCTTTGGCTATTGTACTGTTTGTGGATGAAGTAATGTCTGCATATAATATGAGTTATACAGAAATACTAATTTCCTTTGCTAGGTCATCATAGTCTAGATATATTCGAATAAAAACATGATTTACAGCAGCTGTTCGATTACAATGAGTATTTAAGCCTTACTGGCTGGTTTGGTGTTCCCTCTCGGCGATTCACATATGGATATGTCCACATATGTTATTGAAAATGAGCTTAATCTCTAAACTACCGAATAGGTATAATTAAAATATTTTGACCCAACACCTTCGTGAAAATGTCTGTCTTTGTTTCGAGAAATTCTGGAACCTCAGAGAGATTCCTTACATGGATTTGATACGATTTTTACAAGCAGCTGATTCCGCAACGCTCGAGTGTCCCTTGTGTGTCAGTACGTGAGATCTGTCTGTTCTTCGTTTAGTTGCGGTTGCTCTTACGCTTCTCCACTTTACTATCACATCACCTATATTCGACTTGGGCTGCTTAAGACGGGTTGAAATGTCCGTGATGGATTTGTTAGTAAACTGTTGTCGGTGACATACCACACTGGAAGTCAACGACCTCTGCTGATCGACACATTCTGCTGTAGCTTCTTCTCTATTCACAACACACTACTTTCCGCCTCCTTGCATGCTGGTAATGTCCGCCTGTCGTGACATTCGGGGATCAGTTCCGCATCACAGTCAGATACTGTAGATTCTTTTCCTATCGACGTTAAAATATTTTTCTTTTTCCGAAACAATTTTCTTGCTATTGTCTGTCTACGTTTTATATCCTCTGTGCTTCTGCCATCGTCAGTTGTTTTGCCGCCCAAATTGCAAACAGATTCTACCACTTCTAGTATAGAATTCCTGATTTAATTCTATCAACATTAAGGTAATTCGACTTCACCACACCACTCAAGTTTCACTGTTGTTGGTGCTCATCGCATAACCTCTTTTCCAGGCGCTATCCATTCGTTTCAACCGATTTTCCAAATCCTTTGCCGTCAGGTTACATACTAAAACATTGCTGCGTTTGACGATAGTACTGTCCGTATTAGTCCATGGTCAAAGGTTCGACATACTTTTTTACCGCTAAAAACACACACACACACACACACACACACACACACACACACACACACACACACACAACGCGCGCGCGCGCGCGCCAAGTCGTCGTTAATAGCTGGATCGCTGCGTTGAAATCCAAACACATTTCCTGGTAGCTCCCGCAACGAGTCCAAGTCAGTTATCGTTGTTGTCAGCTGTGCACATGTCAGAAGCCCAAGTAATGACGACCGAGTTCCAGTACAAAGAGTCCGTACGGTATCAGTCGACCTGGCTTGCTAATTTGCGTCTTCCTTCTACAAACCACTGTGAAGTGATGGGAAAGGGCGATTCCCATTGTACCACATGTTAGTTTCTTCATGTTCCATTAAAGTGTGGAGTGGGGGAAAAAAATAATTAATACCTCTGTGGGTGATAAGTCTAAAAATTTCCTCGGTGTTCGTACGGGAACGCGGACTGATATGAAATAACCGTCTATATTGAGAGAAATATGCTGTGGGCACTATAAAGTGTAGATTTTTTTAGACAGCCGCCAGGGAGGTGTTCGGGTGGTTGTTACGCCGTCCTCACACGGGAGGAGTTAGTTAACATTGAGGTAGAGCTGTAAAAGTTTTGCGACGTCACGTCCTGCTATTTCGCGTTGAGGAGTTATTGCGTCACGTGAAATGCAAAATAAGTTCTGCGTTACTTCGGCAACCAACAGGAAACGTGAAAGCTCTCCACGTCACAAGCAGAGTAAGCAGACGCCATACTGTATGTCATTTTCAGTTGACACCCATGTGAGAGGTTTTTTGTTATAATATACCCAATGATTATATGCCCTTTCTAAGCACAAGCACAATAAGCATCTGTAGAAAATACGTCATTCTTGTTACGAAGTATCGCAATAAAATGACGGGAAACGCCAAATTGGTATTTAAAGAATTTTCGCGTTATGACACGTGTGTTACGAAAGTAAGATATTTTATGCCAACAGCACACTGAAGATTAATCAAAGTCCCGTCGTTCATGGTAGGATTTGTTATAATTATAATGCCAATTAATAGCATGTCGGGGA
This sequence comes from Schistocerca gregaria, assembly GCF_023897955.1. Lineage (NCBI taxonomy): Eukaryota > Metazoa > Arthropoda > Insecta > Orthoptera > Acrididae > Schistocerca > Schistocerca gregaria. The sequence continues at coordinate 162,808,085 of NC_064921.1, forward strand.
TTAAACCCTTCGTTAAATTATAACATGAAATAGGTCGTCCATTGTAAGACTTCAGCGTAGTGTAATTGGTTGAGGCTACGATACAGTGTGTAGCGGGTTCGCATCCCTGTGTATCCAGTCTCTCTCTCTCTCTCTCTCTCTCTCTCTCTCTTCTCTTCTCTTCTCTTCTCTCATCTCTTCTTTTTTTCTTTTCTTTTCTCTTCTTTTCTTTTCTTCATTCTTTATTGATTTATTTATTTATTTTCGTCCACCTTTGCGTTTCTTGAAAGATTATGGAACTTTGTTGTTAAATTAATAGAAATAATTCCTATATTACTCGATGTTAAGTAAATATAAGTGCACTGTGTCACATGAGTTATTTTGTCCGATTTTCTGAAGTTTTATAAGCTATTGTCTTTACTGACTGTATATGGAACTTTCTGTTTTGGCTTACAACTTGTCCATGGACATTAAAGGCTTAATTTGTGTCTGCCACAGACAAAACATCATGTCTAGCATATGGACAAGGGAGGAAATTTGTGTCTCAATAGAGCTGACGAAAGGACATTACGCACATCAATTGTCGTAAACAATCTGTGTGGTTTGCGAGCCAAATAAATCCGACAATGCCACTCGAGACAGCTGGGAGCGCAGATCATATTAACCAGCTCATCCCGTGCGAGGACGGCTTACACCGAGCCGAGAAGCGACGCAGGTTTCGCCTGCGTAAATAGGCAGCCCGGCCAGCGCGCGATCCTGGCTGGCTGCCGACGTGTGTGCGTTAAGGCGAACTCCCACAGCGCGTTATAATTTCCTTTGCAAATGGCATGTTCTGGAAAATCAATCATCTGTTTTATCTATGACTTTGCCTATTTCATTTCATATCTTCAAAAAAGATTACACTCAGATATTCACATGAATTGACTGATACTAATTATTGTTCATAGGTAGTGTCGTCATTGGATGCAAGTTTCTTTTCTGGAAATTTGTGGTAGGGTGTTACGGGAGCAAACTGCGAAGGTCATCGGTCCCTAAACCAACACACTACTTAAACTAACTTACGCCATGGACAAACACACACACACACACACACACACACACACACACACACACACACACACACACACACACACACACACACACACGCCCGAGGGAGAACTCGAACCTCTGACCGGGGGATGGGGGGGGGGGGGGGGGGGGGGGCGGTGCACGAACCGTGACAAGGCGCCCCAGACCACGCGGCTACCCCGCGCGGTGCAAGCTTCTTGCTCTTTGCGTGTGCAGCTCACGTTTTTCAGAATTTCCATGGATCTCTTCTGTGGCTTAGACAAACCTATCACAATTCGTCCTGCCGCTATTTGTACGCGTTCAGTATCTCTTGTACTCCTACGTGTGTGCGAAATAATAGAAACCCACAAATATTTTAAAGCTACAAACCGGCGGGACGATGATGGAACAGATAGGAGCTGGAAAAATTCACATCGTTTAAAATTCCTTGAATGGCGAGTAGGAGGAAGAGGAGGAGTAAGAGTACTGATATCTGCCCTGAAGCAGCGCCCTGCCGTGTTAGAGCTGAAGCAAGCAAGCCAGCAGGAGGGGCGAGTGGTGTGACGTCACACGTGACTGCAGTGGGACGAGGGCCCTCGTGTCTTGGCTAACAAGGCGCCGTGCCGCCACTCGATAAGGCGCCGATGTTGCAGGGTGCAGGCGAAGACGGTGCTTTACGTGGCCTTCATACTGCTTGCTGCATGCCGCGTCCGCTGTTCACGACAGCCCGCTACTTAACGGCTATCCTCCGCACGTCAGTCTTGTCACATTGCCGACACTATAACGGTGCAACTCGTCTTTCTGTATCTGTACGTGCGTCAAGGGCCGTTCCTTTCGGGCTTTTCATTTGGGCTTGACATGTTACTGGAAGGAACCGTCCCATGTGCAGATATGCTGTGTATGACACCAGAATGTTGCGGCTACATCAGGCGTATGAGGGCGTTAGTGTAAACTCGAGCCGTCACTCGAGCTTCCTTCACGCGAGCGACTTCCCTGTCTCTCGACTACTCGTGACACGTGTCTACTGCAGCGCCCCTGGCGTTCTATTCCTGTACTGAGACTCGCTTGCCACGAGTGGTCATTTCCGTTTAGATTTCAGCGACAAAACGTCTTATGTTGTGAGAGCTGCCTGCTGTGCAGTTTGACGCTTTAAGTCTGAAAGTGATGATATAAACGACAACCCGTTTTACGAAAAAAATAGAAACACTGTAACATAATGTTGGGAAAAGCAACGATAATAGTAAGCTGAGAGGTGATCAGTTATGGCGTACCTCCTAATACCGTGTCGGATCTCCTTTCGCCCGACGTAGGGGAGCAATTCGACGTACCATGGACTCGATAAGTCGTTGGAAGTCCCCTGCAGAAATTTTCAGCCATGATGCCTCTATAGCCGTCCAATATTGCGAAAGACCGCTATGGTCGCGGGTTCGAATCCTGCATGGATGTGTGTGATGTCCTTAGATTAGTTAGGTTTAAGTAGTTTAAGTTCTATGGGACTAATGACCTCAGAAGCTAAGTCCCATAGTGCTCAGAGCCATTTGAACCAATGACAGTTGGGCATTACAAGGGCAATGTTGCAGACCATCTGCATCCCTTTCTGTCATTAGATTAAGCCGGAAGAGACGTTTCAACAGGACGATGCGACATGTCCCTGCTCTTTGATTGCACACAGGTAGCTTGATTGACACTGCAGTGACCTCATGACCATGGCTTGGCCCCACAGACCACCCGATCTTGACCCAATGAAGAGTCCATAGAAGGCTGTCTGTTCCCGTGTACGCTCAATGAACTCCAAACCAACTACACAAGAACAATTATTCTGGGTAGAACTGCAAGACGACTGGATCAGTATTTCTCCAGAACCATTCCAACACATGGTAGAGCCCAATCCTTCAAGTTTTATTAAATTTCTGAGTGTTTGCGGAGGAGCAATTCGCTGTAATCCTCACATCCAATGCCTTCCCAAAACTTTTGGCCACCCGGTGTATCATAACTACGAGATCTGACAACTCAGCTCCGGTGACGGTCTCTGGCTTTCACATCCGTTATGAGCTTGCCTCGGATTGTCGGAATTTATTCAGTGTTGTGACGACGTTGCCTGGGTGGTTGCGTAAGACTCGTGTATTGCAATATAGTGCTACGTATGGAGAAACTCTCACAAAAAAAGAGCATATATGTTTAATCGTCTTTTTTATTAATTTATTACTTACTTGCTTATGAAAGGTCCCCCCATATGCCATTACCACCGATCCACAGTGAAGCAAATTCAAGTTTAAAAATAACGTTGAAACCTGCCCCGAGGCAGACCAAAGAGCGTGCATATTCTTGTTGGCTTGTCTGCGAGAACAGCAGTCTCTGATCGAAAACTATTGCGTTAACTATTTTTTGGCCATTAGTAAAAGGGTTTCCATAGTATCATTGGTATTTAGAGTTAGAAATTCTATAACTTTTTATTTGCACGAAAACGTTACCTTCCTCACTTAAAATGTCGTAGTAATTTCCGTCTTCTTTTCCACATGCAACGATAAGGCAAATCATATTTAAGTGCATGAAAAATGAACATCTGAGCGTCATGCATAGGTGACTAATTTTTGTGAAAGAATAATTCGAAGTTCTTTTTATAAGTATATTTTACACATTCTCATGAACTGTACCACAACTGAACCAACAAGAAAAGTCATATTGTGAACACGTGCGAACAACAAGAAGCTCACGAATGTTGTAAGTTTTCGTTTGTATACTATTAGTACAGAGCTTACATAAAATGTGCAGAATAGTTTTAACGTGAAAGAAGTGCAAGTATTTACAGTTCGTGAGGTTCCATTTCATTGCTCTCTTCGCTGATGATTATTTCTCTGCTTGTCGGTGATGGACTGTTTCATCATTAGTATTATGCTATTATATCAAATGTGTGTGAATTCCTAAGGGACCAAACTGCTGAGGTGATCGGTCCCTAGACTTACACACTACTTAAACTAACGTATGCTAAGAACACCACACCGCTTTGTGCGAAACGTGTTCCCCGGAATACAATGTGGGAAACGCTGCTGTATAGAAATCTTTCAATTGTGGCGCCTCTGGTACTGCTCTCACTTTGGCGCCACAAGCATCGGCTTGTGTCACTTGCCTTAAATCGACCTGCATCTACTGCTCCCATTTTATGTCCTTCGACTCTTATAACTGTACCGAGCGAGGTGGCGCAGTGGTTAGACACTGGACTCGCATTCGAGAGGACGACGGTTCAATCCCGCGTCCGGCCATCCTGATTTAGGTTTTCCGTGATTTCCCTAAATCACTCCCGGCAAATGCTGGGATGGTTCATTTGAAAGGGCACGGCCGACTTCCTTCCCCTTCTTGGCCTAATCCAATAGACCGATGACCACGCTGTCTGGTCTCTTTCCCCAAACAACCCAACCAACCTCTTATAACTGTAGCCTGGTTTCTGTACAAATTGTAGTTAACCTTCCGCTCCCTGCTCCTTACCCAATTAGAAGGAGTGTATTCTGATCTGTCAAAAACTTTCTCAAAATCTACAAATGCTGTGAACGTGATGTTACTTTCTACGGCCTATCATGTAAGATTAATCTCAGGCTCAGGACTGTATCTTTCCCCGGGCATGTTAGACACAGCGCTGTTTACTGGCTGGACTGTAAAACTGAGAGATGGTGTTTTTGTGTGTGTCTGCAGGGAAGTGCGCACGGTGGTGCTGAACAAAGGCGCGAGTGGCCTGGGCTTCAACATCGTCGGCGGCGAGGACGGCGAGGGAATCTTCGTGTCGTTCATCCTGGCCGGCGGCCCGGCCGACCTCAGCGGCGAGCTTCGGCGCGGGGACCAGATCCTCAGCGTCAACGGCGTCAACCTGCGCAATGCCACGCACGAGGAGGCCGCGCAGGCCCTCAAGGTGAGCCTCAACCGCTGGACGCGCTGGCTTCGACGCATAAAGAGGGAGCATTCTCCGTAGAAGACTCTTGGAGCATAAGAACATTCTCCGGAGGCAGTTGTCGATTTCGTACGAAAAAAGCCTTCTAACCATATTTCCTGACGAGCGAATTCCTTCTCACTACTTAACCTCCTCCTCGAGAAAGTTGTCTGTCTGTGTTTGTACCACGTCCGGGACAAGAAACATGCGTAATCTTAAATTTCATTCCACTCACTTAGACAAATTATTCAACGCATAAACATGGAACTATCCTCATTGTGTCCCCGAAGAGTTCGACTGTGTTTCGATTTTAGTTTTACGTTCCCTAACGAATTACTAAGACGATTACAGACAGTTTACAGAAATTAATTTTCTGACGATGTTATCGAATTTATGACGTTCAGGAAACTTTTTTATTCCAAGGAAATCTTAGGGGGGTGGGGGGAGTAGGAGGCGTTTATAAAATTGAGCAAAATGCCGATTTTCCAGTTTATTTTTATTTATTAATGGAGCTCGTGGACAATGAAGTCCTAAAGTTTCGAAGACGAAATCGCGTCCCAAGTGCCTGAAAAATAGTTAAATGTATGGCGTGACCTTCCTGCCAGGCCCACATCTTGACGCAACACTTCATTACTATCTCAGTAAACAACAATTTTGTGGATTACATTTACGAGGAGAGGGTTCCAGATTGTATGCTAGATGTTTTCAAGCCCAGTTACAGGTTTCTGGCGGATCCTGAACTTACTTTTTTGTATGTTCATGACAAAACCCAGAATCCAAATGAGTCTCTAAATTCACTCATATGGAAACGATGCCTTAAAACCACATTTTCATCTGCTACAGTTGTCATAATTGCAGTTTTTGTATTGAATGATGGGAACAGATATTGGAGAGAATGGGCTTTAAGGTAGGAAGTTTCGCTCAAGACATCTTGAGAAAAATAATTTACAACGTCTCTCTGCCAGTGAAAAGTCAGTTGAAGACGTGGTAAAGGAAAGAAGGCAGAAAACTAGGAACCATAAGAGAAGCAATGAAGGGAGAGAGGAACCTGAGTACAAATCTGTGACCTTCGGAGGATGAGACATAAGAAAAAAACGTTAGGTTGAACATAAATATTGCATTTCTTGAAAATTAGGTTTCCTTTCATAAAATTTTTATACCTTTCCATGAGAATCTATGAAGGTTACAGTCCTGAAATCTTGCACACTTAGTTCTATAAACCCAATAAACGTTAACTCAAGAGTAAATTTTGAACTTCTAGTGTAAGCTGGAGATATGGGGCAAAGTGCTTGGAAGTTTGCATGAATTTTATATTATACTTACAAAATTATAATTAAAAAATCATTAAAATTCTCCTATTTGATAGTAGCTTACTAATGGCAAAGTGATTAAGTAGAGAAAATTTTGCACAAACCTCTTGAACAGTTTCTGAGAATACGGTATATTTATTTTTTGAGAATAAAATTTTTAAATTGCATAAAAAAGGCACAAGTATGTAAGCCAAGGACCTTAACACTAAATGTGTTAATTTCATGTTAAGTGTGGTACCAAATTTTATTGTTGCATCTTAAAAATTCTGGATTTGAATCGTCTTTTAAATAGCGTTCGATTTTAATCACCATCACCCCTTAAAACTAAATCACATTTTCATTTATTCAAACTGAAACCATATCAGAGGTTTCTAGCACCAGATAATTTTGGTTGAATGTGACTCACAATGGTCCAACCATGCGTCAAGTACTCAAGTTGTCACCCGTGTGCATTCGTTACGAGCAACAGTTCACTAGGTTTGAAAGTAACCAGTAACTAATTTCTGCTCCCCCTCCTTGTTTCTAACAAAAGAGGATTTGTGCTGTTAGAAGACAAACCTTAAATCAATGAAACAATACTGGAAGAACGAGCAAAAGCAATACAGAAAACAGAGCCTCAGTGTTGCAGCAGCACTTATTTTGTGTGACACAGCCACAATCTTTTAGATGAACTTCATTTGGAATTAGCTACTCATGAGGCCTTTTTATTAAAATTTCAAAACTTTTGTCAACATAATTTTGGTGTGTAGCTACTTACGGAAGTAAACTATGCACTCCAAACATACAGCTGAATTCATCTGTGGTGGTACAGCATCTCTCATGACTGGTACGTGCATGCAAATGAAGGACCCCCACTGAATGTGGAAACTGTTTCCTTGATTGCCACTTAACTTTTATTGTTTCCAGTTCTCCTAAGTTTCTGGGATATTCGGATCCACAAAAATGTCAATGGCACATTTGTTTGGTGTACATGTAAATCTTCTCCTACACCAGTGTTACAACCTGGGTCTGCTAAATAGCACAAAAACATTTCGTTTTTTGCTTTGTTTGAAAGGTCATGCCCCTGTTCTTTCATGATTTTTGGGGAGGATGTGGTTCACCAGTCAAATAACATTTTTGTTCCTAAACCTGTATAAACTTCCACAGTTTCTCTCTTCAGTATTCCTTTGGGCTACTTAAATCTTCTTTTGCCTTCCAAGCAACATAAATTCTGCTGTTTTAGTAAAAAACTTCAGTAAAACTTAACCTCAACGGAACTTACTGAGCTTGACGTGTGCGGCAGGGCTCATTCTAAAAGTGGAGAATGTTCTACACTTATGAGAAACTTCTCTAGTAGGTTGCCCGTTTTATTCATATGAAACTGGAGAATATTCTTCGCATTGAGCAACTTCTCCTATCCTTTAATCCAAGGTGAGAACAATCTCAGGTGTAGTTTATTCTCTCTCTCTCTCTCTCTCTCTGTCTCTCTCTCTCTCTCTCTCTCACACACACACACACACACACACACACACACACACACACACTATTCTTGTGAACCTGAAATTTTTTTCTGAAATCATGGGAATAAAGTACATAGTGATTTTATTCATATAGCCCGAAATCCTAACACAAAAGCTTTCAAACAATAGATCTGAGGTCTTCCCTGCAAAGAACAGCTGCCAGCATGACTAATGTAAAAGTAGAAACTCTTGGTGCAGCAAAGCAACGTAAGTCACTTAATAAGGGCCCATCACCTGGGCCAGACTGTATAGCAGTTAGCTTCCTTTTGTAGTATATGAATGAAACTGCCCCATTTTTAGCAATCGTATACAACCACTCACTTGACAAGAGATCAGAGTCTGAATATTGGAAAGTTGAACAGGTCACACTAATAGATGAGAAAGCAAATAGAAGTCAGAAGAAATATTCTAAATTATAGACTTAAATCATTAACATTGATTTACAGTAGGAACTTGGAACATACAACAATGTTCCAATATTTTTCCCATGCCTGTTTAGGCAAATACTGAGCGTTTCAGAATATAGGATGCACAAACAATTAAAATGCGATTACATACAATAAAATTTACACATTTCACAGATCGGTGGTGCATGAGACTTTCTTACCTTCAGCTAGCTTAAACTGTAGCAACAGGAATGCCAAGTGGCTGCAAAATTAAATAAAATAAATTAGCTGAAACTTGAGTTCAGTGGATCCCGCACTTTATGGGAACAACATTGAGGTGATGACTGAGTTCCAGCATTATGAAAGATCTCAAAGAAAACAGTTTATTCACACACAACCAGTACAGATTAGGGAAACATCATTCTTGTGAAACACAACTGGTTCTTTATCCAAATGAAGTCCTGAGTTCTGTCGACAGGGCAGGTGAAGTTAATTCCAAATTTTTAGCTTACCAAAAGGCTTTTCACAATGTTTCTCTTAAGCACTTCTAATCAATTTGCATTCCTATGGAGTGTGCAAACAATCCTGTTGGAAGAAAATCAGCTTGGTTAAAAATACTGCTTCACTTCAAAATTTCTTGTATTATCACGACAAGTTTTGGGCTCTCATAAGCCCATCCTCAGGTGTTGCAACTGTGCTGTGGCCCCCGAGCACCGCGGTGGATGTGTACTAGGTGCAGGGCTCCCTGTTCTGCACTCATTCATACGTAGCACACTGCACCTAGAACACATCCACTGCGGTGCTCGGGTTCCTATATCCAAACCCGGGAAGATAGATACCTTCCTTCTAGTTACCGCCCCATTTCTCTTACAAGATGTGACTGTAAGGTGATGGAGCGCATGGTTAACGCTCAGTTAGTTTGGATTCTTGAATCTCGGCGGCTACTTACCAATATTCAATGCGGCTTTCGTCACTGCCGCTCCGCTGTTGACCATCTTGTGACCTTGTCAACATTCATCATGACCAACTTTTTGCGAAAACGCCAAACGGTAGCAGTGTTCTTCAATTTGCAGAAGGCTTATGATACCTGTTGGAGAGGAGGTATCCTTTGCATTATGCACAAGTGGGGTCTCCGCGGTCGCCTGCCCCTTTTTATTGATTCCTTTTTAACAGATCGAAAGTTTAGGGTACGTGTGGGTTCCGTACTGTCCGACGTTTTCCTCCAGGAGAACGGAGTGCCTCAGGGCTCAGTCTTGAGCGTAGCCCTTTTTGCCATAGCAATCAATCCAATTATGGATTGCATTCCACCGAATGTCTCAGGCTCTGTTATTGTCGATGACTTTGCGATCTACTGCAGTGGCCAGAGAACATGCCTCCTGGAGCGCTGCCTTCAGCGTTGTCTTGACAGCCTGTACTCATGGAGTGTGGCTAATGGCTTCCGGTTCTCTGAAGAGAAGACGGTTTGCGTCAAATTTTGGCGATATAAAGCGTTCCTTCCGCCATTCTTACATCTCGGTCCCGTTGTTCTCCCATTCGTGGAAATAACTAAGTTTATATGGCTCACACTGGACAGGAAACTTTGTTGGTCTCCGCACGTCTCTTATTTGGCTGCCCATTGTACACCTCCCTTAATGTCCTCAGAGTTCTTAGTGGTTCATCTTGGGGAGCGGATCGCACTGTCCTGCTTCGCTTGTATCGGTCCATAGTCTGATCAAAGTTGGATTATGGGAGCCTCGTCTACTCGTCTGCTTGGCCATTCCTCTTACGCTGTCTCAACTCCATCCACCATCAGGGGTTACGTCTTGCGACTGGAGCATTCTACACTAGTCCCGTCGAGAGTCTTTCTGCTGAAGCTGCCGAATTACCATTGACCTACCGGCGCGACGTACTGCGTTGTCGGTATGCCTGCCAGCTGTTGTCAATGCCCGACCACCCCTCTTATCAGTCCTTCTATGCCAATTCTCTCGACTGTCAGTATGGGTTGTACGTGTCTGCCCTGCTGCCCCCTGAAGTCCGCTTTTGTCGCCTGCTTCGACAATTGGATTTTGCCCTACCTACCACCTTCAGAGAGGGTGAGAGCCCGACACCACATTGGCTCCAGGCTCCGGTTCATATTCATCTCGACCTCAGCTCGCTCCCGGAGGAGGTTACTCTGGCTGCAGTGTATTGCTCACAGTTTGTCGAACTTCGTGCGCAACTTGTCAGTCACACCTTTATTTACACTGATGGCTCCAAAACTGACGATGGTGTCGGCTGTGCCTTTGTCCTCGGGGCCGTCACCTTTAAATACCGGCTCCTTGACCAGTGTTCCAGCTTTAAGGCCGAGCTTTTTGCTCTCCATCAGGCCATTCATTATGCCCGCCGCCACCGCCATTCATTGTATGTACTCTGCTCTGATTCACTCAGTGCTCTTCAGAGCCTTGGAGCTCCATATCCGGTCCATCCCTTGGTGCAACGGATCCAGCAGTTCCTCCTTTCTTTTGCTGATGATGGCTCTCCTGTCAGCTGTCTGTGGGTTCCCAGCCATGTAGGAGTGCCTGGGAATGAGGCTGCTGATGCTGCAGCCAAGGCTGCAGTCCTCCTGCCTCGGCCAGCCTCCCATTGTGTCCCGTCATCTGACATTAGTGGGGTTGTTTGTAAGAGGCTTGTGTCATTGTGGTGGGGTACTTGGTCATCACTTCAAGGAAACAAGCTCCGGGTCGTAAAACCATACCCAACTGCTTGGACAACCTCCTCCCGACCATCTCGGCGAGAGGAGGTCCTTCTGACCAGGTTGCGGATTGGGCATTGCTGGTTTAGCCACCGCTACCTGCTCTCCGGTGACCCAGCCCCGCAGTGCCCTTGTGGTCATGCATTGACAGTGCGCCATGTTTTATTGTTGTGTCCCCGTTTTAGTCAATCTCATGTTGTCCTGTCTCTGCCATCTACTGTACAGGATATTTTAGCTGATGACACTCGATCATCTTTGTAAGAACTTTGTTGTGTCCCCCCCCCCCCAAGTTTTACTAGATTCTATGTGCTCCTATAATTGTGACTGGGCGCTAATGACCTCAGTAGTTGAGCGCCCTTAAACAAAACAAAAACAAAAACTGTGGTGCTCGGGGCCCACGGCACAGTTGCGGCACCTGTGGATGTGCTTATGAGAGCCCAAAACCGGTTGTGTTTATAAAAGAAATGTACAACTGAAGCTGTATTTTCAACTTCCAGTCTATGGAGTGTGGTCATAGATATACAACTGGATTCATGACTTTTTGTGAGAAAGTTCACAGTTCATAGTAATAGACAAGAACTTCTAGTGGAACCGAAGTAATATCTGGCATTCCCCAAGGAAGTGTTGTAGTCTTCTGCTGTTCCGTAAACTATATAAACAATTTAGAAGACAGAGAATGCAGTTCTGTTTTGTCTAGAAAGTCATCAGAAGATCAAAACAAATTACCAAATAGTTTACATAAGATATCTGCCCGTTTTGGAAAGTGGCAATTCACCCTAAACAGCAAAAAGTGTGAAGTTCTCAACCTGAGTATATATTGAAAAGATTCTATTAAATTTGTTAGCATGATAAGTAGACAACATTTCAAGATTACCCAGTCAACTAAGTTTGTAAGTATTGCAGTTACAGAGAACTTAAATTGGAATCGTAACAAACAAAATGGGCGGAGATGAACCAAAGATAGTTGTGTAGTGCCAGAACATGTGGAAGATGGAGCATATCTCATAAAGTGACTGGCTACACTAAGTTTGTCCGACCTCGTCTGGAGTACTGCTGGTAGAGAGGTTTGGCAGAGGATATGGAAAAAATCCAAAGAAAGGATGCTCGTTTTATATTTTTGCAACATATAAGGGAGATTGTCACAAGTATGATAAAGAGTTAAAGCAAAGGCATTTTTCGTCATGTAATCATTTCACAAAGTTTCACTCACAAAATCTCTGTTCCAAATGCCAAAATATTTCATTGGCTCCTCCCTACATTGTAATTAAATAAATAAGGTCAGAGTTCACATAGAAAGATGGAGGTCTTAATTTTTGCCACATGCTATTTGAGATTGAGATGGTTAAGAAATAGTCTGAAGCTGGTTTAGCAAACCCTTTGTCATTCACTTAAGTCTGAACTGCAGACAAGCCATGTGGATTTAGTTGAAAGATGCAATGGACCTGCACTTAATCGGGAGCTTCATTTCAAATAGAATCAAGTATAAGGGGCAGTTAAATGAAAATGAGAGAGATGGGAAGAAATAAGTAAACTGTTCATTATTTCAAAAGTAATCTGTTAATACATTTATCCCACTTTGAGACAATATAGCCAGGGCCCTCATGGAAACCTTGGGGCTGCATATGGAAACATGATTGTACCCAGGTATGCCACTCTTCGTTCGAAAGCAATTGACGGCCACGAGTGTCTTTCTTCAGTGCTCCAAAAGTATGGAAATCACATGGGAAGAGATTGAGACAGTAAGGAGGATGTGTAAAGGCTTTCCAGTGAAATGTCTGCAACGTAGTTGAAACAACCATGGCAATGTGGCTGGGCTCCTGTCACACAGTGTGATAAATATATTATTTATGGAGATTACTTTTGAAATAATAAACAGTTTCCAGAATGAAATTTTCACCTTGCAGTTTCAATAAATAGCTTACTTACTTTTTTCTGCATCTGTCTAATTTTCATTTGACTGCTGCTTATAACTCTCCGTTACACCCTCTCATCCAATAACTTCTGTTGGTACAAACACCAACCCAGTTTGTCCATTCCAAGTTATCAATGGTTGCAGAAGGCATCTGAAACAGGAATATTTTTCTGACGACTCGGGAACACTGCTGTGGCCACCAGGTGGTCTGTGGCACACAGCTTGGCAGCCATAGTGTTGGACCATCAGTAGGCCGTCTAAGACCTGTCTAGTGCAGATACTAAGCAGCATTTGCATCCTTGTATTTCATGCAAAGCAATTGCTGACATGTGTCTTACAGCATTCATTAATCTTGTAAGATAACAATAATTAAAATTACATGGCTTGCCATCTTTATGCAAAAAGCCTGCCAGCGAGAATAAATCAATAGTTACCAGTAAGTAGTTGTGTTTTGTCAAAATTATGTCTTGAACTGTGGTTTCTGAATATAATTGTTATGACATCCCATTTGCGAACGGAAAACTGTTGACAATCCAAGTCTCGGAGGTCTTCACAACCTTTATCAGTTAAATGGGAGAAATTTGCAGAAGACTATTTAAAATTCTTAGAAGGAACAGTACTTCACAGTACACTGGAGCATTACACTCCCATTTTTTGTTGTCTCTCATTTCATTTACAGATGGACTACACTTATGCAAAAGTCTCGAAACTCTTCCATTCTTGTTTCCCACTGCTATTTACATGTGAATGTACAATGTCATATCACTTCATAGTATTACAAATGTTGAGATACACACAAGAAGTTTACTGCTATCAAAATGCTTCAATGTTGCTGTGGATAATGATAAAAAACAAGTGTCTGTCATGTGTCAACCGCGTCATAGTTCCTCTGTCAAGAAGGAACTCACAGCGTTGGACACCATGATGACTGTGGTAGTGGTTTCAATGGAAAATAGTGCTCATGACTGCATAGTCTCACCTTATTCAGATATTCATCTAAAACTCTTCCATCATTGCTTGCATATAGCTATTTCTGAAAGCAGTAGTTTGATTGGTAGTTACTTGTGTATAGTTATATAAATATTTCTTTTATTAAATTATTTTTATTACATTGTTGCAGGGTGCTGGCCAGACAGTGACTATTGTGGCACAGTATCGACCTGAAGAGTACAATCGATTCGAAGCTCGGATCCATGACCTCAAACATCAGATGTCCCAGCAGATTATGTCTGGCACACTCATGAGGACATCACAGAAACGGTCGTTGTATGTTCGGTAAGTAACAGCTGGTTTACATTGCAATACTTTTCTTCTTGTGTTCACTAGGAGCCAGGATTCTCAATAAAATCCTTTAGGTAATCAATTATTGTTGGCATCAGCAGTTTGTATGTAGAACGTAAACTCCATTTCTTACACAGTCAAGGGAGCAAAAGTTATCTATAATTTTTATAGAAACTAATCCGGTGTTAAGATTTGAAGGAAATAAATGCAAGGCACTGTTTGAAAAGGGAGAGATGCACATTTATAGCTCTTCCCCCATGTCATTCACTTGGTACAGCGAGCAAGCAATGAAGGCAACCAAAGAAAAATTAGGAAAAGGAATTAAAGCTGGTGCAAAAGAAATAAAAATTTGAGTTTTTCTAGTGACAATGTAACTATCTATGATGCCAAAGGACTTTGAACGTAAGTTGAATAGAATGAGTTGTGTCTTGAAAAGAGACAAGATGTACATAAATAAAAGTAAAAGAAGGGTAATGGAGTGTTACTAACTTAAGTCAGGTAATACTAAAGGAATTAGAATTAGTTGACAAATTTTGGTATTGCTGTTGCAAAATAACTTACAGCAGCTGAAGCAAAGAGGACATAAAATGTAGACTGGCAGTAGGAAGTTAATCTTTCCTGAAAGAAAAAAGAAGTATATTAGCATCAAATATGAATTTAAATGTTACAAAGCCTTCCTTTTAAGAATTTGTTTTAAGTATAGCATTATAAGTAAGTGGAATGTTGCAGATAATATAGACAATATGAGAATAAAAGCTTTGGAAATGTGATGTTACAAGAAATGTTGAATGTTAGATGGATAGATGGAGCAGCTGGTAAATCGAACTGGGGGAGAAATATCTTTTTGGCACAACTTTACTAAAAAAGAAAAAGGACACGTTGTGAAGCATAATGGAATGGTTCATTTGGTAAAGGAGAGAAGTGTGGAGAGCAAAAATTCTTGGAGAAAACAAGGCTACACTACAGTAAGCAGGTTCAAATGGATATAGATTGCAAATGTCAGACAGATATGAAAATATTTGTGCAAGAGAGCCTCAAAGAGTTGCTTCAAATGAGCCTTAGAATTCGTGAGGATAATACGAACAATTACTGTTGCCATTTGTGTATTATAAATTTAGAAATTTGTATGTAGAGTGTCAATACTCTACATTATATGGTCACGATTTCTTTCTTTAAACGTAATAGTGTACTTTTAAATCTTCTGGCAGTGTTCAATGATGATTAAAAATTTTTCTTTTTGATTGCAATTTTGCTCATGCTGATGTAACTCTGACATTATTGTACACAGGGCACTGTTCGATTACGACCCCAACAAAGATGATGGCCTGCCCAGTAGGGGCTTGCCATTCCATTATGGAGACATCCTGCACGTCACAAATGCGAGCGATGACGAGTGGTGGCAGGCACGCCGCGTTCTCCCTACAGGCGAGGAGGAGGGAATGGGTATCATTCCATCCAAAAGACGTTGGGAACGCAAGCAACGAGCCAGAGATCGTACTGTCAAGTTCCAGGGACATGTTCCAGGGGGCCCAGGCTCTGACAAGGTTTGTTAATTTTGGATATCTTCTGCAGGAAATAACTAATGAGTAATTTACTGTTTGGAAGGTGAGGGTAGAACTACTTTGTAAAGAGGCTACATATATTTATAGAAGATTAGATAGGTGGCCCCAAATCAATCCCAGACATTTGATGTCTGGAATACTATTTGATATTGTGTTTTATTCAAGCACAGAGTATACATTAAATGTCTCATTGATGTTTCCTGTTTCATTCTCATCAAAATGGTGCAAAAATGTGTGCCTGCCATAATTGTTTCTTACATTTATTCCATGAGACATAAAATAGAAACTCAAAACATTTTTATGCAGAATGTCATTTATCTTTCAGACACCCAGAAAATATTAAGGTGATCTGATAATAAATTTTTGTCAGTGAAGATAACTGTATTTACCAATAGTGTGTGTTATTTATGCCTTTGATTTGCCAAAATTTTAAGTAACTACTTCAGTCCTCTAAAAATGTGAAAAATTCTGTTTAATTTATGAGAAGACTGCTGTTCAAGTGTAAAACTGACACACATTATGGCTAGTGGGATATTTGGAACTCGAAAATCATTCTTAACTAAAATGTATCTAGTAATGGAAATCAAACAGTGGAAGTGAGAGCTTTTTCAAAAGTTTGTTTCCTTCTCGTTTCAGCTGGCATAACCACAAATAGTATTAAGCAAGTTGTTAATTCAGCATAAAAAATTAATTTTACAGGAGATTTATTAATGTGTGTCTTCACTATTTCCATAGCCCTGGAGGCTTTCCTTCTTGACACTGTTTATGTAGCACAGTGACTGAATGAAAAATGAAGTAGGCCTTTTAACGTGCCTTACAATGATGATAAAAGAAATTATGCTAACACTGTTTTTGGGCACATTACTTGAATAACTGACCTGGTCCTCTTCTGCAGGTACTCTGAATAGCTTGCTGCCTAGAGTTCATCATAAAACACAAAAACACTACTTATAGCACCTGAAGGAGACTGGTCAGATGTTGAAATGTTGTGCACAAAAATAAACTTGTCAATGTGACTAGAAACCAGAAAACATCAGAAATCACATCTATTAATCTTCTAAGTAGGCTAGTTGTTGTGTTATTGAAACTTATTTACTTCCTTCGTGTAACTGGTGACAGTGGGATATTGGACCTAGTTTCTGATATCCTGTTTATATTTGTGCAACTAATTTGCGAAAAAAAATTTTTTTCCCTGTTAGGAATTTTAGCTTAGTACACAGAAAAAAAATGATTGGAATCTTTTCAGCTAAATGGCATACCACAGTTGCTGTGTGTGATAATTTACATGATAGTGCTATTAACATTTTGCTTTGAAAATGCAAAATGAATAGTCACATATTGTAAAGATTAAAATTGTTTTCCTGTTTAATTTTCTTGGGCCAATACTACAGCATTCAAGACAGGGGTATCAATTTTTTGCATTATTTTATAACTCTTTATTTGTATTGTTTAGTGAGCTAGCATATGAGATGGAATCCAAAATTTTTGGGACTGCTGCTGCCATCTGGAAAGTGAGTAGTAGAGCTTTGCACCACTAGTTGGTCAGAGATGCATATCTGATGAGTCAGTGTGCGGAGGGGCATGTATCTGGGAGGACGTGTTGCGTGTCCACAGTGGTTTCCGTAATACTCCGTGTTTGGTGTGTGGCGATTTTATGATGGATCCGTGAACAGAACAGCAGACCTTCGTCAGACCGCAGCTTGTAATGGGTTACCACCGGCGATGAGAGCTGGATTTACGGTTATGACCCAGAGACAAAGCAACAATCATCCCAGTGGAAGAGCCTGGGCTCTCCAAGACCCAAAAAAGCGAGACAGGTGAAGAGAAAAGTGAAGAGCATGATCATCATTTCCTTTGATACCAAAGGAATTGTGCACAAAGAATTAGTCCCACCCAACAAAACAGTGAATTCCACGTACTACTGTGACATTTCGCGACAGTTTCGTGAATACGTGTGGCGACAACGGCCTGAACTTTGTCGTCATGGGAACTGGCTATTGTGTCACAACAATGCGTCCTGTCACGTCCTAGCTCACCAGGACCTTTTTGGCAAAAAACAACATGGCGGTTGTACCCCACCCACCGAACTTGCCAGATTTGGCACCTTGCATCTTTGTGCTATTGAAGACCGTCAATTTGACACTCCATACAGGATTCAAGAAACATCACTGGCAGTTACAAACACCATCAAAGAACAGGAGTTAAAGAAAAAGTTTTACCAGTGGCAGAAGCACTGTGACCGGTGTGTACATGCGGATGGGAACTACTTTGAGGGTATGGTGACCTTCAGTCCAAAAATATGGTTTTCAACGGAAGGCAGCACCAGTCTCGAAAATTTTGGATAGCTCCTCGTACTTTGCTAATTTCCATTCTGTCATGTCATATTGACTTATATTCTGGGAGACATTACCTTGATGAAGGAGGTTTTCATTACATAAAACTGTGCCATATGAATAAAGCAGTTGTCATGCAAGTTCATGTTGTAGACGACTATTTTAAGAGTTGGGTATTTTGACTAAAGTATCATAATCATCATCTTTTACAGCTTACCACCACTGGCAGGTATGCTTGGAATACAAGCCTCTCCATCCTCCCCACTCGTCCTATCACCTCTCTGTCACTAATGTGACCCAGAATTCTCCTCCCAACTGAATGCTTTCTTCCACTTGTCTCTTGGTCTCAATCATATTACTCATTCTTCTCTTGTAGGTGTTCCTCCTGTGTGTATCGTTCTAAACCTTTCATTTGTCAGCTTTTACACTTTTATTACGCCTATCCAACTTCTCAAATCTTCAGTTGCTTGCATCTTACTTTTCCACTTTCTCTCATGAGCAAGGTTTCTGCTCTGTACACTTTGTATGTAGTGTGAACTGTACATCACTTTCTTACCTTTTGGGGGACATTCTTGTTCCACATAATGAGCCTTCCTTTCCCTTAACCCCTGATCATTTCTTTCATTTTCCTGTAGCATCAAGGTGCATGTTTTCTTTCATGAAATTTGTTGTATATAATCCATTAATGTTAAGGAGGAGTAACTTTTATGAAATTAAATATTAATTTCTGTTATGTGAATTGTTGCAGCTATATTAAAATACTAATTAGCTTAATAACCTGTTAATTCAGTTGTTTTACATTACAGTGTTACAGTGTGCAACTGACTTGTGAACCATGTAACCAGCTGATTAACCAAGGAATTTTATGTAGCTAACTCTGCAGTGAGCATATGCACTGTTACTAATTAGGGAATGTTTCATTCTGCAGCAGTCGACACTAGACAGAAAAAAGAAGAACTTCTCCTTCAGTAGAAAGTTCCCATTTATGAAGAGTAAAGATGACAAGTCAGAGGATGGTTCAGATCAAGAACGTGAGTACACTTTATTCTGGTATGAGATTTACCCCATTAGCTGCAGTAGGGGCTTCTCCCCTCTCTTTCTTCCAGAGGAATGTGACAGCATTTATAAAAAACAGTTGTAGATTTTGCATAGCTACTTTGTTTCGCAGGTAGTTAAAGGAGGTAGATACTGTTCCCGTTCTACCTGTGTTGAAGTCTTGACTAACATTTTCCAGAAAGTAAAATCTGTTTTCTGGTATTGTTTCCTGAGTGTTGTTTGTTGTATTTAAGTGCATTTTTCCCTATGTTTTTGACAATAGCATGAAGCATGAAAATAACATAAACATGTAAGATGTATTGCAAGGAAAATATGTGAGAAGGACTTGTTAAAATATGACTTTTCTCCAAAAGAAGTCATTTGGAACAAAGCACGCAGTACTACAGATTCAGTTTTAAGATTGTTGTAAATAGTTCGTGGTATATGCCAGGAGATAGATAAATAAGTTAGGAAAGGTAGGGAAACCAGTGAATTATGTGCAGAATTAGAATTGTTTTAGTGAAGAATTCTGTGCTCCATAGCTTGAAACTCTTTGCCTTTCTTCTTGCAACTGTGGAATTTGTTGTACATTGCACAACCAATTTCTTCCATTTTCATGGCTGAGAAATCTTTATATAGCATCGAAGTTTAATTTTGAAATTATCAAATATGGAAACGCTGTTCTCTGCGAACAAATATATTATACCAGGTTGGTTAATACCAGTATTACACCATTCTATACAGAAAGTTGTACATTCTGTCTTTCATTTGTTTATTTTGAATTTTCTGATACCTTCCAAAGGAAACTGACTGACAAAAAGTTGTCTTTATCACTGCAGTTCAGTGTAAAACTTCAAAGATTCGGAGCGATAGAAAAACAATGGGGTTTATTATAATCTGTGGAAGAATGTGGTGTTAATTAGTGGTATGAGTATTTTACATTGGCTCAGTACTTTTTCTTCATCAGATGCAATTATGCACATAATTTGTTCCATATCTCTGATTTTGACTACTGTTTAGTCAGACCTGAAATTTACTATTCCCAGATGTCCATTGCTCTACAGGGCATTTTCTAGCTGCACATATTTTGTTCTGAGTTTATAATCAGTTTGGGTATGATGGAAATGACAAGTACTTCTCACATTGTTGTCAGTTTCTTTCTTTTGTACATTATTTCCATATTATTATGTTTTCTACATGTACATAAATATTACAATAAATTTAAATATTTTCAAAGTACAAAGGAATTTTAAACATTCTTCAGTTTTTGTTGAAACTGAAATGGTACAGGAAAACAGTTATTATTAGTAGAGAATGTGCACACTCATTTTATCTCAAGATTACTGTCAATACATCTTACAGTTTATGAAATGTTTTGCTAGTTAGTAGAAGTCTCTTAATTGTTAGCATGGAGCTGTGGTTTTTGGGTTCTGCATTTTTCCTTTTACTTGTAAAAGTTGAACTGTGTAAGGAAAGACACATGTTTGTGCAGAACTGCTGCTACAGAGGTTAAGACTCAAGTAAGCATTTTATGTAATGGTAATGAAGTAATGTTCATTGTCTGTGGCATGTTATCTAATACTATTTATTGTATGCTGTTGCCAGTTAATGTTTGCTTCCCATTGTTTTTGTTATGAAATGATGTTTATTGTTCTCTGTCTGTGCTGTAGCTTCTCCAACCACTCCCAACAACGAGGGTGATCCTAATAACATGCGTAAGTATTCTTTCTTGTGGCGGGATGATGGTGTGCATGGTATTTGTGTTGCCTGTTTGTATGTGGAAATTTGTGTAGTTCGTTTGATCTTGTCGACAGTCACTAATTTGTTTGGTACATTTTTAAGAGATTCTGAAAATTATCTTGACAGTCTTTTGTAGCCTTATTCATAGTAAATTTCTTTTAGTGGGTCATACTTTTTGAACATATTTATAGAATTCAGCATAATCTGTTTAGATTACGTGCAAGTACTCTTGTGAAAGCAAACAACAGTAGACACAACAGTCTGACAGAAAAGTTAATCATCCATGGTACCTGTTAATAGAATAGATACATGTGATACAAACTACCATTACTTTCAATCTGAAAATCACTGATTCATCAATCAGTGGATGACACTGTAAATGAAAGGCATTTAATTACAAAGAATGTTCCTATATTTGATTTAATTGCTCTTTGTTATATTTTACAGATTACTCACTTAATTGTGTCAATTTTGTTTCAGCATTCATGCTGTGCTACACTCAAGATGACACTCACACAGAAGGTATTAGTCACTGTTTACTAAGTAGTTAAAACTGATGTAACCTCCTCTGTTGTTGAAAACCTTGATCCATGGCAGCCTTGCTTGTCTTCCCTGTGGACCATTTCTTGCATGCTTATCCTTGGCTTTGGAGCTAGTGTTGCTTAATATATTACATCAATTGATTGAAAGATTTAATTAGTTGTTGTTTGGGGTATGTTTAAAGTTTTGTAATGACATTTGATTCTGTTACAGGAGGAGAAGAATCTGTGCTGTCGTACGAGCCAGTACAACAGCTTCAGATACAGTACACGAGGCCTGTTATTATACTTGGTCCACTGAAAGACAGAGTGAACGATGATCTGATTTCAGAATTCCCTGATAAGTTTGGCAGCTGTGTGCCTCGTAAGTACTGAAGATGTAGCACTTCTTACTGTTTGATATTGTTAATGAAGGAAAGAAAATTAGGTTTTAACATCTCATTCACATCGGGGTCATTAGCACAAAATATCTCAAACAAATACATTAAAATATTTACTTACTGGTTATAATATCTATAAAGTAAAATCAGTCATAACTTCTATCTTTGGTGAAATATGCATCTAAATTTTTGTTTGTTTGTGAATGACTAAGTGTATATATTTAAAAGATT
Organism: Schistocerca gregaria; assembly: GCF_023897955.1. Taxonomy (NCBI): domain Eukaryota; kingdom Metazoa; phylum Arthropoda; class Insecta; order Orthoptera; family Acrididae; genus Schistocerca; species Schistocerca gregaria. The sequence goes on from NC_064921.1 coordinate 162,829,948, forward strand.
GTCATGCTGTGTACCTGAAAACAAAGCTTTTATGGTTTGAAACTGAGTGATAAAAAAGTGGTGATTGGTGACCTTTTGACTAGAATGTCCACTTTTGCAAAAACTTCAGTGGCACTTTTTTTAATGGCTTTTGCTTTTTTCTCATTTGGCTGTATTGCAACTGTCAGCAAATGATTATTCCTGTTGAGGAGCAGCTGCATTTTTCCAACCAGTGAACAGAGAGCTTCTCTGACGGAAGGTGTTTCTCGGCATTATTTTTCTTGTCCCTCCAACTCAATAATTACAAAACCAACAGAATACTGGTTTTGACCTTTGGTTGGCATTCATAATTGTGTGACTCATACTTGACAACACTGCAAGTACTTTGTGTAGAAGTTTAAGTATAAACAGAAATGACTATTCATTGAGGGGACCTTCAGCGTGGTTCAATTATATTAACAGGTTGTTTTGTCTGATTGTGAAGTGCAAAGTGCAGACATTGTGAACTGGCAATCAGCCATGAGCAAGCATAAACAAACCGCCAGACAGGAGAGCAGGGAAACCATTCCTGCCACCCTGTTGCAGGGCAGCAAGCCTGCACCTGTGTTTTTCTTTTTAGTGAAAGTGGATCTTGCTCTCGGTTATTCAGATTGCCAATCCCTTCTGGTGCTGCGAAGTTTGTAACCAAACTCAGAGGTGGACCAAGATAAGTCTTGTCACTCATTTCAAAATAGGAAGAGACAACAATGCACAGTACAAAGCATTCAATAATGGCTACAACGCAATTTGCTTGCTGAGATTTGTAGTGCCCTACTGCTATTAGTATTTGATGAAACCAAGGAACCACAGTCCTAAACACCCACCACCTAAAACTGCCATGTTAAAGTGTTCACATTGTACCAACTTTTGAAATTATGCTTGCAGACAAACATAAACATTTCTTTGCCTCTGTATGTGCAGTAATGCTTCTAATCTTATCTTCATGATTCCTATGTTAGCAATATTTAAAGCTGATTCTTGAAACTTTGTTAATAGACTTTCTCGGGATAGTTGCATCTGTCTTCAAGTCTGGCAGTTTACTTTGTCCAATATCTCTGTGACACTCTCCCATGGATTAAAGAAATATATCCCTATTAGTCCTATCTGATCGATTCCTACAGTGACTTATTAATGTTATAGTCATGGGATACTACACGTTTTTTCATTTTGTGAAGTGCAAAATTTTAAGTTTCTGAACATTCAAAGAAAGTTGCCAATCTCTGCATTATGTTGGAGTCTTACCAAGATCTGACTAAATCTATATGCATCTTCTCTGAGATAGTACTTCATTATAGATAACTGCATCATCTGTGAAAAGCCCGATTTTACTATTGTCTGCGAGGTCATTAATATACAACATGAACAGCAAGGATCCTACCACACTTCCCCAGGGGCACACCCAAAGTTAGTTTTACATCTGATGATGACTCTTCATCCAAGATAACATGCTGTGTCCTCCATACCAAAACATCCTCAATCCAGTCACAAATTTCACTCGATATCCCATATTATCGTACTTTTGACAGTGATGCTGGTTGTCATTGAGGAGGTCATACTGCTAGAGACACCTCATTATGTCCCTTCTTGTAGACAGGTGTAACCTGTGCCTTTTTCCAAGAACTGGGCACAATTTTTTGTTCAAGGAATCTACAATAGATTATAGTTAGAAGAGGGGCTAACTCAGCCACATATTCAGTATAGAATCTGACAGGGATTCCATCAGGGTCTGGAGCTTTGTTCAGTTTTAACAATTTATCTGTTTCTCGACACCACTGACACTAATACATATTTCATTCATCTTTCAGCTGTATGAGGATTAAATTGAAGCAATTCTCGTGGGTTTTCCTTTGTAAAGGAGCATTTGAAAATGGATTATGCTTTTCAGCTTTTGCTTTCTACCTTCGATTTCACTTCCTGTTTAGTTTGCTAGGGACTGGACACTAACAGTCTTTACATATGACCAGAATTTCTTTGGATTTTGTGAAATGTCAATTGACAATATTCTGCTACAGTAGTCACTGAAGTCATAACGCATTGCTCTCTTGACAACTGAATGCGATTCACTCAGAATCTCTTTATCTTCAGCCCTATGCTTTGTTTTACACCTGTACACAGTAATCTCTCTTTCTTTAGAAGGTTCTTTCCAGTGACTGTGTATCATGCAGGTTCCCTCCCATTATGAACTGTTCTACTGAGTACATATCTAACCAGTGCATGATCAACTATTCTTTTAAGCTTGAGCCATAGTTCCTCTACATGCTCCTGCCCTGTGCTGAAAGTTTAAAGTTTCTCATTGACGTATGATCTTACTGATTTTTTATTTGGTTACTGAACGTATATATTTTTCTGCTTGTTTTAGCTGCTCTCTGTACTTTAATAATTTTTGCTGCCACAACCATGTCATGGTCACTGATACCAGTTTCAATGTGGACATACTAAAAGATGTCAGGTCTATTTGTTGCCATGTCATCAGTGGGGTTCCTAACTATCTGTTCTAGGTAGCTTTCAGAGAAGGCATTTAGTAAAGTTTCACAGGATATCTTATCACACCCACCGCTAACAAAACTGTAATTTTCCCAGTTAATTGTTGGATGACTAAAGTCTCCACCGATGATTACAGTATGATGGGGAACTTGCAGACAAGTAAACTGAGGTTTTCTCTAAAGTTTTTGGCCATGTCAGGAGATTAGTTTGATGAGCAATAGAAGGATCCAATTATCATTTTATACCCATTCCTGATACTGACAATACCTCATCTCCATTTCCCATTTTCCTGTCCTTTCAATATATACGTAAATTTTCCCCAAAAATCTCGCTGTTTTTAGTAAGCACTTCAACCTCTGGCACTTTGTTATGAATGCTTCGGCAATTTACTTCTAGGGTTTTAATACTCACACCAGTGGTAGGCATTTCCTTCACTCTTACACCGATAATCTTGGGTTTCCTACAGCTATCATTATTTTGGTTGGATGTAGAGTCATCTAGTCTAAAATACCCTTGTGCAGCTTCTGATGTGTGCTGCTAACCTGACATATTAAGGGGGACCCTAAGTTGTCAACCCTATGACCCAAGTCCAGGAAGTTGCAGTCTATAGCTTGTCACAGAACCTTCAAAGCCTCTGCTTCAGTCCGTTCGCTTGACACAGAACCAAAGGTTGACAATCATTTCTGAGGACAATGCTGCAATTTGTGAGCTTCGTTGAAACTCCACACGCAAGGCTGGTCTTCTCAACCCTCTCCACCAGTTGCTGGAATGACCTCGGAGCACAAACAGGCATAGTTTTTTTTCCAATATGCACCACAATCAGCAGCTGGTTGCACTCTGTTCCCTCAATGACTCCCAAATAGCCTCTTGAACTTGCTGAAGGAGGCCCCCAGGCATACACACTGAGTCCACCTGGCATCCTTCCCTGTCCCTTGCTGCCATTTCCCTAAGGGGTAACATCATCTGCAGTGCGTTCAAACTGCCGACAATTAATAGACACGTACAGTTTTGCGTTTGCATCCTACTGACACCAGACAAAACAGGTGAAGTGAGTCCCACCGGCTCAGTTTCAGTGAGAGACATGGGGGTCAGTACAACACCCTGAGTCCTCCCTGGTCCCCTTCCACCCTGTACAGGACACCTAGATATACTATTGACATGTCACTCGCACTGAAGTGAACAGGTAATGACAGATCCTGTAGAGGAGATAGGATCCTCAGGAGAAGCCAATACTTGGAGTGCCTCTGATACAGTTATCACAGGTACGCAACTCTCGGGAGCTCTTTCAACACACCGATTCGCAGAAGCTGCCAATCGTTTAACAGTTGTCAGAGCAATTTCCAGCTGCATACGACTGCCATCCGTCTCCTGCCATGTTTGCGAACAGCATTCACAGTGGGCCTGCATTGTGGCTGTTGCAGTGTATCACAAGGCATCGAACAAATAACATTAAATTAAACCTGCTGATTTTTTCACCATTTGTTGAGCTAAAAAGTTGCTACTTGCTTATAGGAATTGAAGCAGATACACAAAACAAGATTTCTATTAAGGCAGCACAAAAACCTTTGGTAAAAATTACTAGTTTCCTAAAACACTCTGTTATTTTTAGTGTTAACAAACATGAAAATAAAGTTAATTTATGATAAATGCAGATAATATATAGGGCTGTTCACCTTTAAGTGAAAACTATATGTAACACAATGTTAGAAAATAATCTGCTACAGTAACTAAATCACAAACAGTGATTTGTTAAAAGTTGCTCATAGATTATGCAAAGGACAATGGTAGCTTCCAAAAATTCTCAGAAACTGTCATTTATTTGTCCTGATACAGAATGAAATTCATGTGTGATGTATACTGTGGCTGGAGGGTTGCAACTATATGAAGTGTCTCATAATGAGAATGAATTAAATTTGTATTGAATGTCGAAATAAGTATAGCTTTGATGACTGTCTTTGTCTCCATGTGGTGGTTTTATTTTTTACACCATTGTGGCATTGGATTTTAAACTGTTTTTCTCGGGATTTAACAGTGGGACTAAATATGCAAAGAGAATTCTTCTTCATAGCATTACATGTAATCCAATATTACCAAGGCGTGCTGTCACCTGACTCACTATATGACATAAACCTTTTGATCAAGTAACACGTAAGTGACTTAAATTTAATTGTGATAATCTTTAATTTAAGGCATTTCTTACCAAGCTTTCATGCCCAGATTCTCCAGAGAATCCTGTAGTAGTGACAAGCAGTCATGCATGGGGTGTCTTGTCAGCAGGCGCAAGTGATAATTATTACCAATGAAGCCACCTAACATACTGTGGGAAACTCAGTCATTTTTTACACAAATACACATTTTTGGAATCATTATGTTTTCAAATGGTGAACTTCTCAGGTATCCTTTTCTTCTTCTTCTTCTTCTTCTTCTTCTTCTTCTTCTTACTCTCTTTTTTTTCTCATCCACACCTATATTTCACAAACCACAGTACAGTGCGTGGTGGAGGGTACTAGTGTCACTTTCCCTTTTTCCGTTTCAGCCGCAGTGGTTCGCAGGAAGAACAATTTCTGGTAAGCCCCCATGTGAGCTTCAGCTGCTCGGATTTTACCTTCATGGTTTTTCAATTCAATTCCCGTAGCACAAGGCTTTGACCTGCTGTGTATAACTTAATTATGTGGACAAGTTTCATAAAAAGTTAGTTTTCTGTTACATTGTGGTAGCAGACATTCGGCTAAGCAACATATAGATATACACATGATGGCATTTTTGAATTCTGATAATTTTACTATAGCAGGGCAACAAAACATTAACGTATGCATATTGAATTGTGACTCTTCTGACTGTGAGTTCACATTTTGATACATCAGTATTGAATTATTCTCTGATTTAATGGTATAAAGTAATAACTGAAGGCTGACTCTGATAGACATTGGTAGATCTTCCAGAATGGTTCGCAGAAGAGCTTCTGTAAAGTTTGGAAGGTAGGAGACGAGATACTGGCAGAAGTAAAGCTGTGAGTACCGGGCGTGCGTCGTGCTTCGGTAGCTCAGATGGTAGAGCACTTGCCCGCGAAAGGCAAAGGTCCCGAGTTCGAGTCTCGGTCGGGCACACAGTTTTAATCTGCCAGGAAGTTTCATTGGTAGATCTTGCTGGAACATTGTAACAAAACCAGAATACTGATCAAATTTTGTCTGCTGCTTTTCACAACAGAGGTTTCATTGCTCCTTTTAAGTATTGCCAGTCAACATTGTATTGTCTTAATTTGCAGACACGACAAGACCCAAACGAGAATATGAAGTGGACGGAAGGGACTATCACTTTGTGGCATCTAGAGAACAAATGGAACGTGACATCCAAAACCACTTATTCATAGAAGCTGGACAATACAATGATAATCTCTATGGCACATCAGTTGCCTCTGTGAAAGAAGTTGCTGAAAAGGTTTGTTCAAATAGTATTCCATATATGCATATTAACTGTGCCATTCACAATATGGGTTGCAGTGTGGGTTTTTTCAATTTCATTTTTTATAGTGTTCTTCAGAAATGCCATGTGTTCAGATTTTATTTCTTTAAGTTCCACTGCACTTGATTTTGCAGGGTTATCTAGTTAATGAATTCAGTAAGTTTGCAACTATTCATGAATACATATTTTTATATTTGTAAAGCCCTAGCAATCCACAGTTAGGCGTTTAAGTGATGCAACATATCAGTTCATGCAATTAAGACAGTTATTATGAATACCAGTATATGTAAAAAGATAGTAATGTAATTCTGATTGCCTTTGGAAAGCAAAAAATCATCAATGATTTGACTCCTCTGCTAATTTTTTAACAGGGAAAGCACTGCATCCTGGATGTAAGTGGAAATGCAATCAAGAGGTTACAAGTTGCTCAGCTCTTCCCCATTGCCATTTTCATTAAACCAAAGTCCGTGGAATCCATCATGTAAGTATTTTCTCAAATGTTAGTTTAGTTACATCAGGCCAAGTAAGTGAACTGTAACAAGCCATATATACAAAATATTGTTCTATGACATAGCATGTAAATTTGGATATAGAAAGTGATCAGTTACTTTTTTAACTGACATATTCATATCCAAAGATCGTTTCATGAAAATGAAACTGGTTACAATTCTTAAATGTATGCGGTCTAGACAGACAACAAAATTTGTTGTGCAACCATTGGTAATGGATTTTCTCCAAAAAAGACAGTATGTTACTTTTTGCAAAGGTCTATAAAAGTTTGATAAATTTCAGTATTTTAAACTGTACTGTAGAAGAAAATCTATTCAAAAGGCTAAAAAGTCGTCTATCCATTTTGTTGCTGGCTACTATGCAACACTTTGTCTTAAAACCAAGCTAAACTGTGTGTTTTGTCCATCATCTTTTAATTACTATTTAGGTTAATTTCAAATACTTCTTTTTTGTTTAGTCTTTTAAATGTGGATATTATTGTGTTCTTCCATCTAACCACGTTCTGGATTACCAAAGCCCAGGATTTCCTTCACACTGATGCTTGTTGTCTTTATATTTCTTTTATTTATGCATAGTATTTGTAAGGATTATTTGCATTTAAGTACATTGAGACTTCTTCATTTATAACTTGTTTTTGTATGGCATCAGTGTGAAAAACCAGAAATCTCTGCTACAAGAAACTATAGTGGTGTAGAGTCGTGCAAAATGAAATTTGTTCTATGAAATTATATAACTGAGACAAGACTCACAAATGCATCAGTCTATTACTGTACTTACTTTATCAAGGATTTCAGATCTATTCAATTTATTTCATCTCATTTAATGTATTTATTATGTGCCAGATACCTTTCCCAAGAGTCGTTCCGCACATTTTCTTTTTTTTTGGGCAGATGTGTGTAATTTCATTTTTGCAGTGTGTTGATGGAATCAGCCGAAACAAATAATGCTTGTCCTGTGTTTCATCTAATATCCATTGTCAACAAAAAACATTGGCTTGTTACCCATTTTAACCAAAATGTTGTTTGAAGTTAAATTATACATAACAACAGATAGACAGTGGTCCAAATTTAGTCTAGTGTGATGCTTGTTTTAACAATAAGTGTTTATCAGGCCAGCAAAAGTCTAACAACCATTTATACTCAAGGTAGCAACCAAGCAACACTTCTACATAATGATAGCAAACAGCCTGATGAGATGGTGCAAGTAGACATAAGGAAATTGAAACACTAAACCATTATAAATGAAAACCTTTTGAAAGTTATGCTGTACTGTCTTGGTTCACTACATCTACAAGGCTTATTTTTGAAGTTTAATGTGGTTTATGACAAAAATTAACATCAAAAAATCGGTTAGCATTTGTTTTCTACTTCTTGCTTGCCCAACTTCGCCAGTCTTGTATGTCGCTCCGCTCAGCACAGTACTCTGTTATTGCCATGCAGCAGCACTACTGATGCACCCGATGACCCTTAGGACAGATAGTTGGTATTCCGGTATGATGCCCTCTTGAGTAAATTGTAAATAGTTTAGCTAATGGGCTAAACATAAAACTAAATCCACTGGTATCCATTTTTCAATTGTTTCTGGTAGTTTCAACCACTGAATTTGGATTAGATACAGTAGCTGAAAGCAGTTTGTGCCCTGTTTGTTAATATTTAATTCATGATAATTATAAATACTTAAACTTTGATTTTTGCTCCTCTAGGGAGATGAATAAGAGGATGACAGAAGAACAAGCCAAGAAAACATATGAGCGTGCAATGAAAATGGAACAAGAGTTTGGAGAGTATTTTACAGGTAATTTATCCACATTTCCCCTATTTTTCAGTATTGAATCAATATTTGATGAGAGTGATATATACAGTGTTTGACTGAAATTATTGTTGTTAGAGAAAAGGTAATAGCACCTTGTGTGTTCATAAGAAGGGACATACCTGAAGCCTATAATAATAATTTTCTGCCAGATACCCTCTGGTGAAAGTTTTATCAGAAAATCCTAGGAAGTCCTGGTCATGTGTAAAGTCAATGAATAATCCAAACCGTCTGTGCAATCTGTTGCGGATCCTTCTGGTTCAAAACTGAAGGTAGAGATAGAAAGCAGAAATTTTAAATTACACATTTAAAAATGTATTCACACGATAGGATACTACTGTACCAGTGCTTGACTACCCTACATACGAATGAGTGATGTTGATATAAGTCCCCGCCCCCAAGATTGAAAAACAGTTAAGACACTATAGAGTGAACAAGGCACCAGACACTGATGGAATTTCAGTTAGATTTTACATTGAATATGGTATGGAATTGCCCTCTTTCCTAGCCTGTATTTACCAAGAATCTCTTGCACAGTGAATAGTCCTATGTGCTTGGAAGAGAGTCTCTCATGTTTGTGAAAAGAGTAATAGATTGGATGCACATAATTAGCAACCAGTATCGCTGATGTCTGTCTGTAACAGGATCCTAGAGTGTATTCTAATCTCAACCATTTTGAAATTCCTGGAGCTGTCAAAAAGATCAGCACTTATTCAGGGGGAGGGGGGGGGGGGGGGGGGGGGAAGAAGAAACTCATGTGAAACAACTTGCTTCATTCATACATGACATCTTGCACACAACATACGATAGTAGGCTCCATCTACCTAGAATTCTGTAAGGTGTATAATCATGTTTTTCCAAGTATGTGATTAGCTAATACAAAGGAGGTGAAAGAGCACTTTTTGTGTCCCAACCATGGTCTTCTTTTCAGGCAACACAAGTTTCAAATGATTAACAATGAAGCATAATAGTCGTATCCCAGCCCCCCCCCCCCCCCCCCCCCAAAAAAAAGTAATAATCATCTTTGCAGCTGAAAAAATGGTCTATGTCTACTTTGGTGTACTTTAACTGTCGTTGTCCATTGTTTTGACTGCTATTTTGACTCTGGTGCATGTTGTTGATGGAGCCATGTTTCATAAACAGTCACAAATCTGTGCAAAAAGTTTTGTAGATTGCGGTTAAATATTGCCAGAGATGATGCACTTTTTGTCATCTTGTGAGAACTGCAGCACCCACCTTCACCACCTTGTACACAGCTTCTTCATAGCCAAATCTCTGTGCAATATATTGAGGTGCTTACAGTCTTAGAAATCTTACAGATTTTTGTTTGGTGCTCTTACATTACCGTATCATGGATTTTGTCTTTGGTATCCGTAGTGGCATCTTTGGTATCCTTAGTGGCGTCTTTGGTATCCTTAGTGGTGACTTCACTTGCACATTTGGAGCATGCTTCGTCTTTGGTGCTTGTCCATCTATGTTTAAACTCACTAAACTAAAAGTAAATGCAAAATGGGATTTTCAATCTGCAGCAGTGTGTGCGCCGATATGAAACTTCCTGGCAGATTAAAACTGCGTGTCGGACCGAGACTCAAACTTGGAACCTTTGCCTTTTGCGGGCAAGTGCTCTACCGACTGAACTATCCAAGCATGACTCATGACCCATCCTCACAGCTTCAAATCTGCCAGTACCTTGTCTCCTACCTTCCAAGCCTCACAGAAGCTCTTCTGCAAACCTTGCAGAACAAGTAAGTAAATGGTCTTCAATGATGGTGATGATTCTGCATGAACTTCATCCATTTCTGTTTTGATTTTTTGCAGTAGTCAGACCCTTCAAATGAAAATGTTTAATAACAATATAAAACTCGGTGTTCTTCATTTTTCAGTCACAGTCAACACACTGACCAACTCGGACAGCTGTCAACAATGAACTGTATGTGGCACAGAGTTGGAATTCTTTATATGATTCATAGAGTAATCAAGCTTACGAACTATGCAGAAATAACAAAAATATTCGATTATTTCATGGAAATTTATCAGACTTACCAAACCACGCTTGTAGAACCCAGTACATTACATTGGAAGGTGAATGCTCAGCAGAAATGAAAGTAACATCAGGTGTGCTCCAAGGAAGCATAATACAGCCTCTAATGATTTCAATCTTTATAAATAACCAATCAAATATGATCAGCAGCTGTCTAAGATGCTGACAATGCTGTTGTGTGCAGGAAAGGTGCATGATCTTACGGAATTGGAGAAAGAATTGGACAAAATTTTCACTCGGTTTAATGAATGCCAGCTCTCTTTAAACATGGATAAACATAAGGTACAAAGAGAGAGAACCGTGTAACATTTAATAATATTAGTGATGAACGACAAGTATCTCACGGAGTATAAGTATTTAAGGGTGATACTAGCTGTGTGAAATGGTACAATCACATACAATCAGTATGGGAGAGAGCATAGGGAAGAGTTAGATTGTTACAATGGTTGGCCACTTGGGCTGCTAAGATGAGAGGGGTGCAAGTGTAAAATGTGTACCCAAAAGTATCACAATCAGGAGCAAAAACAACCCATTTCCATGTTCACTAGATTTGTATTTATTTTTAGAGATCTTACAAGAGCCCAAGGAAGGAAGGAAAGGGGGAGGAGTGTCAAATGTATGTAGCTTGTGTGGAAAAATGTTCTCAAACTGGCCCTTTGTTGGTAAGACAAGAGACTCTGAATGAATTCAGAGGCGCTCTACTAGGATTGTAACATGTTGGTGTAGCCCATAAGAAAATGTAATAAAAATGCTCAAGGAAGTTGAATGGGAGTCCTTAGAAGAAAGACAATTTAATCCTCGCAAAAGCACCATTGGTGGGTAAATTTGGAGAACCTGTGTTTGAAGGAGACTTTGCAAATATGGTGATGCCACCAACATATATCTCAGGTACAGATCATCAGAAAAAGATAAGACTTAGGACTTCTGCATAAGCATGTAGATAGACATTTTTCCCTTGTGCAGTACGTAAAAGCATTAGGAAAGAAAATTGACAAAATTGGTATGATGTAATTTATGCCACGTATTGTGTACAGTGTCTCTCTACAATATAAAGTTGCTGTTCCTTCATTTTCAGCTGTAGTCCAGGGTGACACTCCTGAGGACATATACATGAAGGTGAAGGAAGTGATTGAGGAGCAGTCCGGACCGAGCATCTGGGTTCCGTCGAAGGACCAACTGTGACGGTCTGCGTGGACCATGCCCGCCCGCCGCTAGATGCGGCTGGCCCGCGTGGCGTAGTGTCCGAAGAGACCGTGGCCTGTCCACATGCCCAAACACACAAACACAATGCGACGGAGTGTTCCGTAGTGATGTCCCACGATCCGATGTGTCGCAAGGAGATTTGCGTGTTATTATCAGTTTTGTGTAGAGCTTGTTGTTTGTTCTTATATCACTTAACTTGTTATGTGATTGTGCAATTTGTGTGTCAAAGATCCTTTTCAATTTTAACACATGGAATCTGACTAACCACAAAATAGAGTAATAATCTGATCTGAAATGTACACAGAGTCCTCGTTACTCGGAGTTTTGAGGCTTTGATTTGTAACTCGCATTGTATTGGCAATAAAGTTTTATTCGACTTAGGTGGTGTCGAAGGCAGTGTTTGACTGTATGCTGGCTTGCTCTGGACAGAAGCTCTGATATTAGTGGAACTCGTGTTATTAGACTGTGGATGGCTCATCTGATAACAGATTGTGTTTCCGGTTCTGCTAGATGCTGTGCAGTGGTGGTGATCTGTGGGAGTGATCTGGGAGCTGAGCACGAGGCAGTGATTTGGGATAATATGGCCGAATTGAAATAGTTGTTTTTAAGAATATGAAGATGCCCAAGTTTCTAAAGTTTCACCCTGTGTGTTGTGAAGCAAGTTAAATTATTTTTCAGGCAGAACTTAAACTGTGTATAGTGTGAAATCTTCATCGGACTGTGTACAGTCGCGGGGTTAAAAAGACTCAGTTTTTGTAAATGACTGACAATTTGGAAAGTGTCTTTGCTGGCACTCTAGAGATCTGATTTTTACTAAACAATACAGAAATCTCAGTTACTGCATATTATTTCCCTCTGTGTAAAGTGTGTTGCATTAAATGGAGTGAATATAGGTAAAAAGGTAGTACTCACTAGAATGAGGGTTCACAGTTGAGCCAAAAATGTGAAAAAGTGGATGCTGTAACACTAGCATTTAGAATGAGAGGAGTTACAAAGTGGGAGAAAATAAAAGGTGTAGGGAAATGAATGAAAGGAGGTGGCTTTATCCAGTCTTTCCATTAAATAGCAGGTCATGGATAAAGCAGTTACGGAATGTAGTAGTATATGATGAGAAGAGGCATTTTGGGACAGGAGAAATGCTACAGAATGGAAAGAGAGAGTAAAAAGTCAAGGTAAAATTAGGATACAAACAGGAGATAGAACCACGAGGAAAGGGTAGACAGCTTGCAGAAACAGTATGATGGACAAAGATGTCTGTGCAATTACAGGCCTTGAGGATTCAGTCAGTAAAATTAGCACCTTGATCTGTTTAGATGCATTGCAGAGCTCCTGCTGAAATAACGTATTTATTGTACCTGTGCCTATTTATTCTCTGGGTTTTATTGTTAGTGACACTGATTGCATCTGTTGCGGCAGGTAACATGAATGGCTTTTAAGATGTGCATGGGTAGTGTGCAAACATCTCATCTGTCAATCATTGTGGAAGACTTGACATAAGAAAGTGGTCATAAAGACATAGGTTTTATAACTGCAAAGAAAGAGCAGGAATTGGAAATTGATGAGGAATAAGAATGCCACCTGACTGTTCATTCATTTACCATTTACACTCAAGATATTCTCTTTCTGCTCTCTTACACACGACTCGGTCCTCCTGTAGAGTTTTTGTTTCTGTGTTTGCTCAGTGCTTACATATTTTTTTTTCCTCCTCCTTTTTGCTCTCTGAATACAGAGACAGGAGCAGTTTAGGTTTCTATATTCCCCCTCATGTTTTTGTTGGCTGAACTGTGATACCTATTCTTGCTGAGTACATCAATTTCATTGAGCTGTACTCAAGTTTTCTATTTATCAAATGGGCTGCAAATGCCCATAATCCAAAGATAAGAAGGAAAGCGTCCTGGTTTCCTCCATGAAGAATTAGAGATGTAGTTTAAGAAGAATTTACTACATATGAATAATGATATAATCTGATTGCCATGTTTCAATTTTTATATAGCAATTTAACATTCTTATTACCTGAATTTGAAGATGGTCATGTTTAAAAAAATATGCAGTTTGTTACTAGGTCTTTATTTATTGTGAACTGGTGCCGAAGACATATTCAGAGCTTGTAGTTTGAACACAACATGAATGTACATAACACTCTGTTTATTGGGAAGCTGTATTAAGTGAAAAGTCCTTAGGGGCGTAATGGTGGCTAATATTAAACTCCTTGTTTTGTTTTTAATCGTGTAAACCTGCTAACAAGTTGTTAATGCTGAAGCAGTATGGAAGCACAGCCTGCAAGGCACATATGATGTACTGATGGGAAATTCTTAGATATGATATGATGACAATGCATAAATAATGCATTTTCTGTACACTTTTGTGTGTTGTTATTTCTACAATTTTCTGATTTTATTATGTCGTAATGTTCTCTCTCTTGATGTTTTGCAATGATGTCAGTCTTTACTCTATTTCTCTTTTCTGTAAACTCACTTCTTTTCTAGCTTTTTTCTTTTATTAGTTAGAGTGGCCTCTATATTTAAATTGCTGTGCCTGAATGTTCTTTTAAATGATGTTTTATCTCATTTTAAATTTTTGAAACTAACTGTCTGCAATTCACTATAGTGTTTTAACATGGCAGATAATGCTTGTAAATCTGAGGCCATGGTTTTCATAATTAACTTGTTGATGTGTTACTCATTTGTACAATTCATGTTTTAATTCAATGGCTGACATACTCAGTAAGTTCTACTCTCTAAGCAACTGTAGCTTACTATTAAGTGTGTTGGCTGGTACAAGTAAACAGATCAGATGACAATGTGCATGGCTTTTACATATTAACACTGTTTATAATAAAACTTCTATCCATTGACTGCAGTTGTGTAAAAGTGTTGTTGAATTATTATTGTATACAAAAAGTACTGCCCATTTCATTGCAGTGTAAATAAAGTTGAGTCCCCATAACTTTGGTTACTTACATTTATTTCTTATTGGTATCCTTTACTGTGTAAACCATTGAAAAAAGGTGTTAACCATGTTATTACCAAAGCAAGAATACATCCAAAAACACTTCAGCTGACACATGAGAACAGATTTATGTTCCAAAAGCAAAATATTTATATGAAAGATAATTACCACAATAAGCAGAGATAAAAAACAACATCCATTTTGTAAAACAATAAACTGGTAGCCAAGATTACAGGAATTCTTTTTATTCCATGATTACCGGTTTCGGCAAAACTAAAACCGCCATCATCGGATCTGTGGAGGACAGAAAACATTATAAAAGTGGGTTTGGATTCCACTTATATAACATCTATACATATAAGTTTAGTTACATACGTTGGGACACGTACAGGTTGCAACATCAAGGCAAACAATGGTGGTATTAATAGTTGCCTATAACATGCAGGTCTTACAAAATTGTCATAAGTAGCACATAGGCGTCAAAGAGAGATGACATTATAAATGTTAAGTGTCTCCATCACATACAAGCACAAGCTAGGTACTACCCCAACTCCGGCTCTGTAATCATGGAATAAAAAGAATTCCTGCGATCTTGGCTACCAGTTTATTGTTTTACAAGCATCTAGATCCCTCCCACGCGAGCACAATGTGCTCCCTACAACATCCATTTTGAGTTATTTTCATACATTTCTCAAAAATTATTCCAAGATGAAGCATGTCCTAAAAAGTTTCAAAAAAGTTGTTGGCTCAGAGTGATTAAGATGATAATAAGTTGAGTTAGTGAATTCTTTTCTAACATATTGTTATGGGTTGGCTATGTTCATTGTAGGGTAAGTCTTTCTGGGAACCCAGGTATGATATTTCATTGAGTAAGAGATAATAAGTGTAATATGCAAGACCTGTCATTGGTCTTCAGATAAGCAGGTAATTAGACACTTGAACATGCCAGTAAAAACTTGATACTACTTTTACTCCCTTAGGAACATCATTGTCAAGAAGGGTAGTGTAAAGAATAATGACACTCTCCATAAATAGAGAATAAGAAAGTAAAAAATACTCTTTGTGTTTTCCTGACATACAACAGAAGGGGGTGGGGTGGAATCGTGATAAGTTATGCAATGATATGAAATGTCTAATGTACAGTAAGAGAAGTTATTTGCTTAACGTCAACTTTACTTTTATCACCTCAGCAGTAAATTCAGAATTAATTTCTGTTCATCCCAATCAGAGGAGAAATAAATCTAAGAGTAACTATTTAAATGACCAGCATATAACAGGAAGTAAAAGGTGCTGTACGTACTGACTATTTAAAATAGTCTCACATAACAACAAGAAACTAAAACCAGGCACAAGAGCAGGACATTCAATAAGAACTAACACTTCATGTTGAAAGAATGTTTATTGACACAATGAAAGCATGGATGCAACTGAACTGTCCTATTTATACATGAATAAACCATTCAAGAACTTATCAATGTCATATTCATAAATAAGTCCCAGATACCACAAGTGTTTGCAGTACCATTAATCTGTATGGTCTCAGCCAGTGACTGCAGCCAACAGACCATGCAGATCTCCAAATAGGCTGTGGCAATATGCCTTGTAATTATTGGCAGTCATCATCATTCATTATCATCATTTAAGACTGATTATGCCTTTCAGCGTTCAGTCTGGAGCATAGCCCCCTTAAAAAATTCCTCCATGATCCCCTATTCAGTGCTAACATTGGTGCCTATTCTGATGTTAAGCCTATTACTTCAAAATCTTTTTTAACCGAATCCAGGTACCTTCTCCTTGGTCTGCCCCGACTCCTCCTACCCTCTACTGCTGAACCCATGAGTCTCTTGGGTAACCTTGCTTCTCCCATGCGTGTAACATGACCCCACCATCTAAGCCTGTTCGCCCTGACTGCTACATCTATAGAGTTCATTCCCAGTTTTTCTTTGATTTCCTCATTGTGGACACCCTCCTGCCATTGTTCCCATCTACTAGTACCTGCAATCATCCTAGCTACTTTCATATCCGTAACCTCAACCTTGTTGATAAGGTAACCTGAATCCACCCAGCTTTCGCTCCCATACAACAAAGTTGGTCGAAAGATTGAACGGTGCACAGATAACTTAGTCTTGGTACTGACTTCCTTCTTGCAGAAGAGAGTAGATCGTAGCTGAGCACTCACTGCATTAGCTATGCTACACCTCACTTCCAGTTCTTTCACTATGTTGCCATCCTGTGAGAATATGCATCCTAAGTACTTGAAAACGTCCACCTGTTCTAACTTTGTTCCTCCTATTTGGCACTCAATCCATTTATATTTCTTTCTCACTGACATTACTTTCGTTTTGGAGATGCTAATCTTCATACCATAGTCCATACAATACATAGTCCTTACATTATTGGCAGTATTTTCCAATTTTTAATTGTGTTGATACACACAAATAAATTACTTGAAATCACCTATTTCTTCAACAATCTTTTCATTGCAACTTTCCTGATGATTTTCATTGTTTTGCATTTCGTTAAACTAATATCTCTGCCTGTTTCTTCAATTGCTCTCTGCCAGGTATTGAGTTCTTCCAATTTCTGCTCATTTTCTTTTCAAATCATCACATCATCTGGATAAGGTTATCCTATTCTAATTCATTGATTGACGTCTTGTGCCAAAATATTCTAGGGTAACTCATCACAGAAAAATAGTGTTTACTTAGAACCTCTTTAAACAGCTGCACAAACTGACGACAACCTAACAGTACATTTACTCCATTACAAAGTATGTCGTGAACAGTCAGTCACAGTTCAAAAACAACAGTAACATTGATAAGTATAATACTAGACGAAGATCTGACTGACTCATCATTCAACTTTAGTATGTACAAAAGGAAGTGAGGTATATGACTATTAAAAACTTTTAACAACTTTCCCAGTGACCTAATTAATTTCATATACAACAAAATTGACTTCAAACACAAACTGAAATCATAGCTGTTCCTACTGCTTCAGATTTCTGAGTGGGCGAATGTTTGTTCAAGTATAAATAACTTTAAAACAGATAAAAAATTATAGCTCTTTGGAGTCTCAACAATATGAAAAAGAAGTTTTATTAAATTTTTCCTAAGTTAACCTTTTTTGTCATAGGAAGCAAGGACATGGTTGCTTTAAGTTTCCCCAAGTAAACTTTCATGATATTTCCCTGATTTCCAGACAGGTTTTAGCATTTTTACCTGACAGATTTTGAGATCTCAAAAACATGTAAGGACATTTGTATTTCTCTCCCATATGAACAAAAATCTTAAGTACTAACCTCAACATCTTTTGTAATGAACTGTTTTTAGATGGAGAAAGCAAGCCAAATGGTCTGCATGTTTCATTAAGACAACTGTTGTTATTTTATTTCAATAAAACAAAACACGTTTGGTGACAAAAATACGCACTTCCCCTTGGAGTCACGAGACAGATTTCAAATACCTTCACTGGTTTCAGAAATAACTTCAAAAAAATTATGCCTCTTGAAAGAAGTGTACAAGACAGGGAAGAGTTGTATAAACCAACAGTATAGGTGACTGCCAATGAAATGTTGACTCTACTATACTTTTTATTGTTGTTTATTACCCACTGTGTTATGTCAGTTATTTTATGGGTATTGTGTGATTTTTCTTTCTACAAATATGAGTACATAGCATAGAAACCACCAGTCACTGCTACAATTTTCTTCTTCTTCTTCTGCTTGTCCATACTTTCTAATACATCAATCTACTTTCAAAGTGCCAAAATGTACTACAATAAATAAAATGTCTATAAAACCTTGCACTGTGCAATGTATTGGCAATGAGACATTCTCAGTTCCTGAAATCCATCGACTCTGGCCTACCGATGAGCACCGCAGTTCTGGGTTCATGGATAGAACATGAGAATCCACCGAATTATGCCATACACAGACCGATCTGGCCTGCAGGCAGATCAGTAAGACTTAGATCTGATGGGCAGCTCGTACACATTAGTGGGAAATGAGGTGCTTCAGATTGGCAGGCCCGATCCGTTAGAGAAACCCACAGAAATGGCCTGTGGTCTTGGCCCATCGTGGAATTCCACTCACGTGGGCAGCTATTCAGGAGTCACAGAGAGCATGTTGACGAACTGAGCCCGCATTAATCAATCCATGCAACAGATAACTTGTGCAAATACTCTGAGAATCAGTACTAATGATAGGTAGCAACTCAGTGTAAAGATGGTTGCTGAGCTGCAGATAGGCACATAGAAAAGACAGTCACACTCTCACAACTAAATTTTTGGTCATAGCCTTTCTCAGAAAATGAGAGCACACAATCACTCAGAGACAGCTCATGTGCATGTAGCCACCTTCCCTGGCCGTTGCATCTACAGTCTCTGAGAAAGAGATCCAAACAAACCAATCCTCACACCTCCCTGCCTCTTTTTGACAGCTGCTAGACTATGGCAAGAAGTGGTGGCAGCACTGACTGCAAGCTGAGGGGACTGGTAGGAAACACATTCCCTATGAGGGAATAGGGAAGCGGCGTGTGTTCTCAACTGCATCAAGCCAGTGATGATGCATCATACATCAGTAAACAAACCTTTTCATCTACTGAGACAAAAATGAGATTTTTCCAGTGTCTTTTTCCCCAAATTTCCCTGACTTGTTTGAAATTCCCTGATATTCACTGATTCCTACAACTTGTGGCAAGAAATTGATGAAAAGTAAAAAATTATATTAAATAGTAGTACATAAGAGCTAGTAGAAATCCTTGGGTAACAGAAGTAGTACTGAATTTAATTGATGAAAGGAGAAAATATAAAAATGCAGTAAATGAAGCAAGCAAAAAGGAATACAAACGTCTCAAAAATGAGATCAACAGGAAGTGCAAAATGGCTAAGCAGGCATGGCTAGAGAACAAATGTAGGGATGTAGAGGCTTATCTCACTAGGAGTAAGATAGATACAGCCTACAGAAAAATTAGAGAGACCTTTGGAGAAAAGAGACCCACTTCTATGAATATCAAGAGCTCAGATGGAAACCCGGTTCTAAGTAAAGAGGGAAAAGCAGAAAGATGGAAGGAGTATATAGAGGGTCTTTACAAGGGCGATGTACTTGAGGACAATATTATGGAAATGGAAGATGATGTAGATGAAGATGAAATGGGAGATACGATACTGCGTGAAGAGTTTGACAGAGCACTGAAAGACCGGAGTCTAAACAAGGCCCCGGGAGTAGACAATATTCCATTAGAACTACTGATAGCCTTGGGAGAGCCAGTCCTGACAAAACTCTTCCATCTGGTGAGCAAGATGTACGAAACAGGCGAAATACCCTCAGACTTCAAGAAGAATATAATAATTCCAAACCCAAAGAAAGCAGGTGTTGACAGATGTGATATTACCGAACTATCAGTTTAATAAGTCACAGCTGCAAAATACTAACACGAATTCTTTACAGACGAATGGAAAAACTGTTAGAAGCCGATCTCGGGGAAGATCAGTTTGGATTCCGTAGAAATGTTGGAACACGTGAGGCTATACTGACCTTACAACTTATCTTACAAGAAAAATTAAGGAAAGGCAAAACTACGTTTCTAGCATTTGTAGACTTAGAGAAAGCTTTCGACATTGTTGACTGGAATACTCTCTTTCAAATTCTAAAGGTGGCAGGGGTAAAATACAGGGAGCAAAAGGCTGTTTGCAATTTGTACAGAAAGCAGATGGCAGTTATAAGGGTCGAGGGGCTTGAAAGAGAAACAGTTGTTGAGAAGGGAGTGAGACAGTGTTGTACCCTCTCCCCGATGTTATTCAATCTGTATATTGAGCAAGCAGTAAAGGAAACAAAAGAAAAATTCGGAGTAGGTATTAAAATCCAGGGAGAAGAAATAAACACTTTGAGGTTCGCCGATGACATTGTAATTCTGTCAGAGACAGCAAAGGACTTGGAAGAGCAGTTGAATGGAATGGACAGTGTCTTGAAAGGAGGATATAAGATGAACATCAACAAAAGCAAAACAAGGATAGTGGAATGTAGTCTAATTAAGTTGGGTGATGCTGAGAGAATTAGATTAGGAAATGAGACACTTAAAGTAGTAAAGGAGTTTTGCTATTTGGGGAGCAAAATAACTGATGATGGTCGAAGTAGAGAGGATATAAAATGTAGACTGGCAATGGCAAGGAAAGTGCAATGGCAAGGAAAGTGTTACTGAAGAAGAGGAATTTGTTAATATGGAGTATAGATTTAAGTGTCAGGAAGTCGTTTTTGAAAGTACACTCCTGGAAATGGAAAAAAGAACACATTGACACCGGTGTGTCAGACCCACCATACTTGCTCCGGACACTGCGAGAGGGCTGTACAAGTAATGATCACACGCACGGCACAGCGGACACACCAGGAACCACGGTGTTGGCCGTTGAATGGCGCCAGCTGCGCAGCATTTGTGCACCGCCGCCGTCAGTGTCAGCCAGTTTGCCGTGGCATACGGAGCTCCATCATACGGAGCTCCATCGCAGACTTTAACACTGGTAGCATGCCGCGACAGCGTGGACGTGAACCGTATGTGCAGTTGACGGACGTTGAGCGAGGGCGTATAGTGGGCATGCGGGAGGCCGGGTGGACGTACCGCCAAATTGCTCAACACGTGGGGCATGAGGTCTCCACAGTACATCGATGTTGTCGCCAGTGGTCGGCGGAAGGTGCACGTGCCCGTCGACCTGGGATCGGACTGCAGCAACGCACGGATGCACGCCAAGACCGTAGGATCCTACGCAGTGCCGTAGGGGACCACACCGCCACTTCCCAGCAAATTAGGGGCACTGTTGCTCCTGGGGTATCGGCGAGAACCATTCGCAACCGTCTCCATGAAGCTTGGCTACGGTCCCGCACACCGTTAGGTCGTCTTCCGCTCACGCACCAACATCGTGCAGCCCGCCTCCAGTGGTGTCGCGACAGACGTGAATGGAGGGACGAATGGAGACGTGTCGTCTTCAGCGATGAGAGTCGCTTCTGCCTTGGTGCCAATGATGGTCGTATGCGTGTTTGGCGCCGTGCAGGTGAGCGCCACAATCAGGACTGCATACGACCGAGGCACACAGGGCCAACACCCAGCATCATGGTGTGGGGAGCGATCTCCTACACTGGCCACTGGCCGTACACCTCTGGTGATCGTCGAGGGGACACTGAATATTGCATGGTACATCCAAACCGTCATCGAACCCATCATTCTACCATTCCTAGACCGGCAAGGGAACTTGCTGTTCCAACAGGACAATGCACGTCCGCATGTATCCCGTGCCACCCAACGTGCTCTAGAAGGTGTAAGTCAACTACCCTGGCCAGCAAGATCTCCGGATCTGTCCCCCATTGAGCATTTTTGGGACTGGATGAAGCATCGTCTCACGCGGTCTGCACGTCCAGCACGAACGCTGGTCCAACTGAGGCGCCAGGTGGAAATGGCATGGCAAGCCGTTCCACAGGACTACATCCAGCATCTCTACGATCGTCTCCATGGGAGAATAGCAGCCTGCATTGCTGCGAAAGGTGGATATACACTGTACTAGTGCCGACATTGTGCATGCTCTGTTGCCTGTGTCTATGTGCCTGTGGTTCTGTCAGTGTAATCATGTGATGTGTCTGACCCCAGGAATGTGTCAATAAAGTTTCTCCTTCCTGGGACAATGAATTCACGGTGTTCTTATTTCAATTTCCAGGAGTGTATTTGCATGGAGTGTAGCCATGTACGGAAGTGAAACATGGACAATAAATAGTTTGGACAAGAATAGAATAGAAGCTTTCGAAATGTGGTGCTACAGAAGAATGTTGAAGATTAGGTGGGTAGATCACGTAACTAATGAGGAGGTATTGAATAGGATTGCATGGAGTGTAGCCATGTATGGAAGTGAAACATGGACAATAAATAGTTTGGACAAGAATAGAATAGAAGCTTTCGAAATGTGGTGCTACAGAAGAATGTTGAAGATTAGGTGGGTAGATCACGTAACTAATGAGAAGGTATTGAATAGTATTGGGGAGAAGAGAAGTTTGTGGCACAACTTGACTAGAAGAAGGGATCGGCTGGTAGGACATGTCCTGAGGCATCAAGGGATCACAAATTTAGCATTGGAGGGCAGCGTGGAGGGTAAAAATCGTAGAGGGAGACCAAGAGATGAATACACTAAGCAGATTCAGAAGGATGTAGGTTGCAGTAGGTACTGGGAGATGAAGGAGCTTGCACAGGATAGATTAGCATGGAGAGCTGCATCAAACCAGTCTCAGGACTGAAGACCACATCAACAACAACAACAACAACAACAACAATAGTAATACATACATTTGCAAAACGCTCTGGTGGGAAAGTTGTTACCATTTGTCAGCTAGAGCAACACTAGTGCTCCAAGTTGTGAAAAAGCAGTCACGTGTCGTAAGAATAATGTAAGTTTTTAATTATTTTTCTGCTTAGTCAACGAAATGATCGTTACATTTTTTCCATTCCATGTATTAGTAAAGTATCAAGGCACATGAATTAATGTGAATTAAATGTAAAAATTGCCGAATTTCACTTATTCTGACATAAGCTGCATCTTATTCATCAACAAATTCTTGCAAATATATGTATAATTGCAGCTTACTCTCCTGACAGCAAGAGAATATAAACACATACTTCAAGCTTCAGAAGCATATATTTCTGCTCTTGTTTGTTCTTATTATGATAATTTCATTGACACACACAATATTTGCCCATTCCTACACATCACTTGACTTTCTTATACATGAATATTGTTGTAAATGCAGTTACTTTTGTTTCAAAAACGAATGACTTGAAGATTCTTGTCTTTTGTGGCTCAGAGGCAACGACAGCAGAAAGGTTGATTTCCTTTCTGTTGGAAACAGTTTTATTGCTTTTGACATCTTATTGTCTGTGTGATTTTTCCCTTCAGATACAGGTGTGGTGTCTTACTTGGTACATTAAATAACATAGGTATCGCATCCCATACAGGATTATCATATCCCACATTCACCAACTTGGCTGGAAGAGCAGTGAGCAAAATTACATATTGTTGAGTACAGACTAGATGTCATTCTGCAAAAAGTCAGGTCTTCTGGTGTTTACTAGTAATTTTTTGTTATTAAAGGAATCCTTCAGTAAATGTCTGTACATTACAAGAGAACCATAAATAAACAGTTCTGTAACATACTTTTTCATACCTCCTTGTGTCCTTAGAAAACTAAAGGTTGACAAATGTAATGTTATTTTTTAGTTATTGTTGATTTTTATGGCACTAAATGTGCTTCAAGTTGTAAAAACTAGGTTACAGATAAATATAAACAATAGTATTTGCACTCATCCTATATCGTATTCAGCGGTGTCCCTGGCCGCTTGCTACACAGCTATTGCAGTTGGTAACAAAAACAAGACAGAGTGTTGCTGCTTAACATTACACTGTGGTTTCACACTGGAACCACTGCAACACACTGTTTTCAACCCCCATTCGAAACCAATTTCACAGTTGTCTTAGACAATCCCAACTCTCAACACTCACGTAATATCATAATGCTGATAACAAATCATAATCATAACAAACGAAAATTGACCGAAAATTTAATAAATTTGTATTAAAATTACTTACTGTCCCAACAGTTTCATTTTGAAACACAAAATCAGTAGTACAAACTCAAATTTACGTTACAATAACTTTAGTCATACATACTTTCACTGCCAATGATACCCTCAATGTGGTTACTTATATATGCACTGAAGCACCAAAGAAACTGGTATAGGCATACATATCATACACAGACAGAATATGGCATTGTGGTTGGCTACACATACATAAGACTACAAGTGTCTGACACAATTGTACGACCAGTCACTGTAGCTAAAATGGCAGGTTATCAAGATTTAAGTGAGTTTGAATGTAGGTTACAGTCGGCACACAAGCGATGGGACACAGCATCTCCAAGGTATCGACGAAGTGGGGATTTTCCCATATGACTATTTCACAAGTGTACCATGAATATCAGGAATATGGTAAAACATAAAATCTTTGACATCACCAAGGCCAGTAAAAGATAGTGAAAGAATGGGACCAATGACGACTGAAGAGAACCATTCAACATGACAGAAGTGCACCCTTCTGCAAATTACTGCAGATTTCAATGTTAGGCCATCATCAAATGTCAGCATGAGAACCATTCAACAAAACATCATTGATATGGACTTTCTGAGCCGAAGGCCCACTTGTGTACCCTTGATGACAATGTGACACAAAACTTTACGCCTCATCGGGGCCCATCAACACCAGCATTGGACAGTTGATGACTGGAAACATGTTGCCTGGTTTCTGCAGAGTGGCTCCAGGAACACTCTTCTGACTTCTGAGTTTAAAAACTTTTGCTGGCCATGGAACTCCTCAGACATGAACATTATTGAGCATATTTCGGATGCCTTGGAACGTGCTGTTCAGAAGAGATCTCCACCCCCTCGTACTCTTATGGATTTATGGACAGCCCTGTAGGATTCAAGGTGTCAGTTCCCTCCAGCACTACTTCAGACATTAGTCGAGTCCATGCCTGATATATGTATATATGACTCTGACAGGTGATATGTATGTAAGCATCCTGTCTAATCTCCTGGATCCCTTCATGTCCATTGTGCATTCTGACGGACTTAGGCAATTTCAGTAGGACAATGCGACAACCCACTGTTGGGGCCTGAGCTGGAAACTCCCTTTGCAAGCCAAGGAGTATGTGTCCATCATGGCTGGGGCACATGCAGTCGGGGCACTGGTTTTACTGGCCAGGTAGCTAGGTGGCACCTGTGGGGATAGCCACTGTTCAGAATGGGTGCTACCATAGTGGAAGACACCCACATGAAACCAATCAAACTTTCTTCAGGTAGAACACGTTGAGGAAAGGTTTGTAGAAGTGGCAACAATTTTAAAAGTGGATATTGGCTTTGTTCTGCCTAAAACAGCTGCTCACCTGCAACTAACTGGGTGACATTCCTGTCAATATAACCCCCCCATGAAACTCGGAATAAGGTACAGGGTATCATTTTCCACTGAGATCTCCTTTTATAGACTGATAACAAGTTGCTTCCTGATTTGGAGTGACAAAATGTGTATTTTGTCCACCATGAGCAGTGGGGACCAAAAGATAATGAATGGATACTGGAGCCTTCCTCTTGGCCTTTGAATGTGACTCATTGCCTAAAAACGTAAAGGTGATGGTGAATTGCTGTAATTTAAAAGCGTATATTCCTTCCATGCGGTGATACAAATGCATGCTATCTGGACATATTTAGTGCCTCTTCTGTGGGGATTGTGGCTATCTGTTCCACACAAATCCTCCTTGTGCCCCTCCCCTCCCCTCCATCTGTGTCAGCTGTGAAGAACGCCATTCACCATGTTCCTCATATTGCATTGTTTAGTAGCAAGACAAAAAAATCCAGGAATATAAGACCCTTGACCATCTCACATATCAAGAGGCCAAGAAGAAATACACTGAAGAGTCAAAGAAACTGGTACACCTGCCTAGTATCATGTAGGGCACCTGTGAGAACACAGAAGTGCCACAACATGACATGGCACTGACACGACTGATGTCTGAAGGTACTTTGATGTCTATGAAGACACTTTAAAGTCCCTAAGAGATAGCTCTTACATCATTCTTAAATTCCAGCATATTGTCCTCAAGGCATTAAATATTCTCTGACAGGCTGCTGAATGTGTATCTGACTCTCCTCTGTCTTTGTAGAGCACAGACAGCCAAGAATTCAATTCGCAAGTTAGGCTCCGACTTACGTGCCATAGCTCTCACATCTGGCTGCGCACTTCCACCGCTGCCATACTGTCCCAGTGTGAGGAAGGGAAAAAGGAGGAAACTGCAAATGAGCACCACACTTAAATGACAATGCAGTTTCACTGCATATGACTGTTTCATATTTCATAACATGTACCACAAATAAAACAAATTTTCAGTATTATTTATTTTGTTGCATGCTGAAGTCATAATATAACTTTTATCTGTACAAACTGTCAGTATATGGACAGACACAGACAGTTTCATTAGATCTCATGCTCAGGTTGCCACATAATCATGACTTATTTAGTTTCATAACTACAAAAAGCCTTACACACACACACACACACATACACACACACACACACACACATGTAGATTGAAATATTTTATCAAGTTTTCAATCTGATTGTGGGGAAACTCCTCAAGGAAAACAATGCAAAAGTTTTTGTCTTTCAAATGGGAGTTACATTGCAGGTAAGTCAGTTCCAATCAACATCAGATTCAAGATTGGCAGTGTCCTCAACATTTAGAAAACTATCCTCTTAATTTTTCAAGGCCACTATGAGTTCTTCAAATCTTGCGTTTTCTTTGATGTCAGTGAGTTTAGGGAAAATGATGGCATTTTTTGTCAAAATTTATTGCTTCCGCAGCGTTATTTCATTTTTAAATGCATCTCCATCAAATCACAAATAAGTTGTTTCTCACCTTGCAATGTCTGTCTGCCAGCAGTGTTCTGTCAAGTCCACTTACCCTGCGAGGTTTGCAATCCATGCCAGACCATTCTGATTTTCTTTCCTGCTACCAGTCTACTTTTTGGTAATATATAAAGTCTCCATACTGTATGTATGTCTACATCTACACTCTGCAAACCACCATGAGATGCATGGCAGAGGGTATGTCCCATTGTACCTGTTGTTAGGGTTTCTTCCTGTTACTTTCACATATGAAATGCAGAAGAATGATTGTCCCCTGCTGGCATACAGGGCCTATGGACTCATTTGGTTGTCTCCATACCTGTACATATCCATCTGTTTGATACAATTTGAAACAAGACTTGTCCTACCAAGCAACACGTTCCCAGTCATCAACAGTCCAATGTTGATGTTGACGGGTTTGGGCGAAGTGTAATGTTTTGTCAGTGCAGTCATCAAGAGTAAACGAGTGGGCCTTCAGCTCCAAAAGCACAAATCGATGATGTTTAGTTGAGTGGTTCACATGCTGACTCTTGTTGATGGCCCGGTACTGAAATCTGAAGCAATTTATGGAAGGGTTACACTTCAGTCTTAGTTGGTTCTATTCTTGCAGGATCTTTTTATGGCTGCAGCAATGTTGGAGATTTGATGTTTCACCAGTTTCCTGATATTCACGGTACAGTCATGAAATGGTCATATGGGAAAATCCCCACTTCATCACTATCTCGCTAGTGCACTGACTATAAAGACACATTCAGTCTCACTTAAATCTTGATAATCTGCCTTTGTAGCAGCAGTAACTCATCTAACAACTGCATCAGACACTTGTCTTATATAGGCATTGCCAGTCGTGGTGCATCTTCTGCATGTTTACATATCTGTGTATTTGAATATGCATACCTATACCAGTTTTTTTTTCCGCTTCAGTCTATGATTGCTTACATTCTACATGTAAGATGATGATCTATGTTAATGCTGTGATGACACAATCCTCAGACTTTGCCATCGCCCTCTGTATCTTCTATGTCTGTCCCTCGGGGCTACTCAATTACACCCACTCCTCTGGTGGTTGGTGTTCCTCCTCCTCCTCTTACTGGTTCCCTCACACCCCCTTTGGAAGAGTCAGCTTTCTTTCCATCAGGGACATCATTTCCCAACGCCCAGCTGGAAAGCAACATCCTCCTCCGGCACCCCTTTATCAGGAAGGGGTTCCTCGTGATGCTCTCTTCTTAGGACTCTGCTGACCTGCAACTGTGTGCCAGCCAGTGCCAGTAGGAGCCACAGGTGGTAGATCAGACTTCCTGTTCCTCCTCTGTCCCAGAATCTGGGGCAGACAAGCCCTCACAGAATTCTAAATTGTCTAAGGACAAGAAGTAGTCTTCCAAAAAGAGGTAAATACGGGTGGCACTTGTTCCACCTCTGCTTCTGAGGTCCCCCTGTGGCTGCAGAAACCTCGCCTCACCCCCCCTCCCCTCCCCATCCCACACATCCAATCACCCAGATTCAGAACAAATGTGTTTTGATGGTGTATTAGGTGCTACCCAAAATATCAGAGAATTTCATTGTATCAGTCAAATCGCTAGCAGTACAACATTCTACCACTAAATATCTTGAGGTACACATCTTAGCTGCTGTGGCACAAAGTTGTGTCATCTTCAGTGCATGCAGTTGTGATTTACAGTGGCGTGTGTTAGGATGTATTTCAGTGCTTCTGCAAATTGTGAAATGGCTAACATAAAGGACCAACAGATTTGCATCAAATTCTGTTTCAAGTTGAAGAAAACTGTAGCTGAATACCACTACATGCTGACAGAGGCACTTGGTGAGAGTGCTCTGAGTCAAGCAAGAACTTTTGAATGGTTCAAGCACCTCAAGGAAGGCCCAGAATCTGTGGAAGATGACAAACTTTCTGGTTGACTGTCAACATGCACAATGCCAGAAAAGATCTTGGAAGTGCTTGAAGAGATTGACGAAGACCAAAGGCAGACAATTCACAATGTTCGTTATAGTCTTGCGCTGTCATACACCTGCATGTCAATGAGTTCTAGCCAGTGAAATGAACTTGAGATGAATTGCAGTGAAGTTTATCTCTTCCCTTATCAGCACTGAACTACAAAACCTCAGGTTTCAGACATTCCCTGACCTGCAATGAAGAGTTGAAGTGTGTCCAAAATTCGTATCCACATTCACAACAGGTGATGAATCTTGGGTCTACAGTTATGATGCTGAAATGAATCAGCAATCATCACAACAGAAAACGCCATTTTCTACAAGACCAGGAAAAAAATGACAAGTTTGCAGCAACATGAAGTAACACTGATCTTTTTTATCATTCAGGTAATAATACATAAGGAGTTTGCTCCATCTGGTCAGACTGTGAGGTTTTGAAGCAACTGAAGGAAAACGTTTGGCCCAAGTGGCCAGAGTTGTGGAAAAAGAAAGACTGGTTGGAGCACCATGACAACGCACCCACACACCTTGCTCATTGTGAAGGAATTTGTGGGAAAAACAACACAACAATGGTCCCCCAACCTCCCTACTTGCTAGACCTAGCTCCATGAGAATTCTATCTGTTCCTCAAGGTGAAAATCGTGTTGAAAGGTTGGTGTTTTCACTTGATTGAAAACATCTAGTAGAATCACATTGGGTCCAGAACACACTTCACCCTTCAGACTTCCAGGACTGCTTCCAAAATGGGAACAATGCTGGAATTGTTGCATACATGCCCAAGGTAACTACTTTGAAAGTGACAGAGGACATTAGGATGTAAGTACAATTTTCTGATTTTTACAATGAAATGCTCAGATATTTTGGGTATTAACTTGTATTTTCACAACCAGTGGCAGCAGGTGGCTCCAAGGCACGACCTGCCTCCTCGGCCCCATCACACCCCTACAGGATGCTGATAGCATGGTCCTCCAGTGGAAGTGTAGAGGTTACATCTACCCCTTGGCTAAGCTATGACGTCTTTTGTGCATTTCCCATTTTTGTGCTTCGCCCTCCAGGGAACTTGCTTCCCAGCAATACGGACACCTACCCTTTGTGGCCATCAGGGCTATTTTTAAGGATCATGCTATGAAAGACTGTCAGGTGGTGTTTACACTTATGTTATGGTCTCTGTCTACAGCAAGTTTGTGCTACTCAGTATGTCTTGGAAGGGTGTGGCTGATCGTGTGAAGACATCTCTGGAATTTACAATCTGTAATCTGTATCTCCCTCCTAATGATGAAGTGTCCCAGAACGTGGGGTTGTCTGCAAGTATTCTCAGTTTCCCCCATCCTTCCTAATACTGAGACTTCAGTGCCCACAACCCTTTGTGGAGTGGAACTATGACCACTGGCTGTGGTAAAGCTGTTGAAAACTTGCTTCCAGAGCTTGATTTTCCTTCTTAAATACTGGTGTTCTCCATACACTTCAGTGTGATGTATGGATCTTATTTGGCCACTGATCATTCCATTTGCAGCCTAAGTCCTCTCCCATCCATTTGTTGGAGAGTCCACGACGACCTGTGTGACAGTGATAATTTTCCAATCATTTTGGCCCTCCCTCATTGTCACTTGTCTGGACCTCCACATAGCTGCGCTCTGTCCAAAGCTGATTGGGATGCTCTCAACACTGCAATTGCCCTTCACAACCCACCACATGGAGGTATTGATATGGTTGTCCAGAGCACAGCTGCAGCCATTCTATTAGCAGCTATCACCTCTTTCTTTGGATCCTCCCATCAGAAGACAATGGACCCCGAAATCACCGTGATCATTAGAGAACACAGGTGTGTAAGTGCTGTAAGTGACATCTGTTGACAGAGAGAGCACCTGATTGCCTTTAAACAGCTCTGTGTCAAGGTCTGCCATCTCATAAAATGACTGACATAAAAATTCTGGGAGCGATAAGTTGCTACCATTGGATCATGTACCCCTCTTTTGCAGATTTAGGTGAAGTTTCGACGCCTCTTGGGACATCCAGTACACTGTGTGTGAACCTGTTATCTCTATGAACAGTGATTTCTACACTGATCCAGATGCTGTTGCCAAAAAGTTTGCTTTTTACATTGTGATGAAGCCTCTGTGCCTGATAATTTTCAGCCTGCATTTCTTGCCCTCAAACAATGGGTAGAGTGACTTCCTTTACTGTTTACTACACCTCACCTGGAACCTTAAAATGCTCTGTTCACTGAGTGGGAATTCCTCAGTGCCCTAACCCTTTGCTGTCACACTGCTCTGGAGTCAGATCGCATCCACAGTCGAATGCTCCAACACTCATACCCCCTTGATATAGATAGCTATTGCCCAATTAGCCTCACTAATGTTATCTGTGAACTGCTGGAAAATATGGTGAGCTGAAGGCTGTGTCGGTACTTTAAGTCTTGGGGTCTTTTAGCTCCATCCCAGGACAGTTTTCGCCAAGGATGTTCTACTGCTGACAGTTTGACCTGCTATCTGGTCAGATTTTGCCTGGCATCAACATCTTACCACTGTCTTCTTCGACTTGCATAGTGTTTATGACACCATAGCGTTACTACATCCTTATTACCCTCCATGAGTGGGGTATCCAGGGCCAACTCCCATCCAGGTTAAAATTGTGCTTCCTACAGTAATCCCCATATACAAGAGAATGGAATATACAGGACTATGTATCGAGTGTGTCCCTTTTTCAAGTGGCTTCAAATGCGGGGTCTACAGTGTCACCCTCTATGCATGCTGATAACTTTTGCATCTACTATTGCTCCTCAATTGTGGGTGCTGGTGTCGCGCAGTCTGGAGTGCCTTGTCACAGTCCGTCCATCTCCCCCTGTCAGAGGTTCGAGTCCTCCTTCGGGCATGGGTGTGTGTGTTGTCCATAGCATAACTTTTAGGTTAAGTAGTGTGTAGGCTCAGAGACCAATGACTTCAGCAGTTTGGTCCCATAAGACCTTACCACAAATTTCAAAATTTCCAAATTTGTGAGTGTTGCTGAATGCCAAATACAGGGTGCTGTACAAAAGGCACGGTCCTGGGCTGTTACCCATGGCTTCTAGTTCTCTTGGACCAAGACTTGCCACACACTTCTGTCACCATCGTATTATCCATCTACATCCAGAACTCTACCTCGCTACATCAATGGCCAAATGCACAGTGTGGTGGAGTCCTACTGTTCTTTGGGATTGGTTTTCAATGCCCAGATAACATGGATTCCCCATCTTTGTGAACCTAAACAAACATGCTGATTACTCCTTAATACTCTTTGCTGTCTCAGTAACACCAGCTGGGATGCAGACCGCTCTGCACTTCTGCAGCTTTACAGAGCTCTGATCCTGTCACAGTTTGATTTTGGAAGCCTGGCGTATGCCTGAGCATCAATTTCAGCATTGTGGTTGCTGGACCCAATACACCATTGTCTGGTCCAGCTCATGACAGGCACCTTTCAGACAAGCCCTGTGACAGCCTATTCACAGAGGCTAGTGTCCCTCCCCTATAGATCAGGCATCAACAACTGCTGCTCGACTATGCAATACACATTCAGTGCTCCCTTGAGCATCTGAACTACTGTGCCCTTTATCCCTTATAGGGAGATCTATGTCCGACAATAGATGCCAAGGTCAGGAGTCACAATCACAGTCTCCATACAAAGTGGCTGCTCTGAACTCCATCTTTCCCCACTGTTGCCTCTTGTCAGGAAGAAATCACATGCACCTCCCTGGTGTGCACAGCATTCTCAGATCTGCCTTGACTTCTCCTAGGGGCTGAAAAACTCAACATACCCTGTGGTCTTTTGCCACCTGTTTTTGGATTTCCTTGATGCATTTCTGGGCCACATGTGTTATAATTGATGGTTCTGTTGCCCACAGACGAACTAGTTTTGCCTACACACATGCAAGATGCAGTGAACTATGCTCCCTGCTGAATGGATGCAGTGTATTCAATGCAAAATTTGTGGCCACTGCCCGAGTCCTCAGCCACCTTCGTTCTTGCACTGGCAAGTCATTCTTAATCAGCAGGGACTCCTTGTGTAGTCTTAAGGCAGTCAACTGGTTCTACGCTTGACACCCATTTGTTGGGCCATCCAGGATCTCTGATATGTCCTACCACACTAAATGGTCGATTGTCTGTGTTGACTCCTGGTCACATTGGGATCCCATGGAATGAACATGCTGACTGGTTGGCCAAGTTGGTTGCCAGAATGTTGATTTTGGAGATGGGGCTACTGGAACCGGACCTTCACTTAATTCTACGCCATCAGCCACTTGAGGTATTGAAGAGGTGCCACGTCATCTGCTCGACCCAAGGCTACTCTTGCCCATTGGTATGGCCTGGCTTGGCTCCTGCCCTTCCCAACTTTTTAACTCTTCTTCTTCTTTTAAATTTGCCATTGATTGATTGACTTGTCATCACTGTTGCTTTTCCTGAGAGATTATCTTGTCCTTGCAGCTAGTTTTCTTATGGTAATGGAGGTTGTGGAAGAACCAGTTGAATGCAGAGGGTGTGACTCCAGTTGCATAATGTGTCCTGGGTCTTCCAGATGCTTTCTGAACTGGGAACTTTCTCACATTACCCTTTTATTACCTCTCCTCAACTAGCAGTTGCTTCTGTCTCTTGGTTTTCTTGATTCTCGGATACAATTGAGTCTATTGGGATTTGTATGTTGTTTCCTGCCTCTTTAGGCACACAAAGGACTAAGGGATTTATGACCTCATAAATTGGTCCCTTTAACACCAGCGATCCATCCATCTGTCCATCCTTGGATCTACTATTTGACTGCATTATAAAATATTCTGTCACTATGAGTGCCACTAACAAAAACAACTGAACTGAAACTGACAATTTCATGGAATAATTATTCATTGTAATTTCACACAGAAATTTAAAAACTGCACTCCTGAAATGGACTCAAAGTAAAATGATTAAATCTTCAGCTCCAAATCAGTTCAACCTGTGAAATAACCCTTCACTTGTTGATTTAAAAACAGGCATTGCACCTCAAAAAAGTAATCCTTCTAATAGCTTTAACCAATAATAACTGCAATAACAACCATATGGTGCAACCATAAACAAGTCAGTTCAGAACTGATACAATACAAAGACTGCCTCTTTCACAACAAAATTGTAAATGCTGTCTTTAAAAAAACTCATTGTTTCATTGTGATAGTTCCACACATTCCAATTTGTTTCCCAAGTACTGCATTTCCCAGACGGTGATGATGCTTGGGAGCTTGGATATTTTTTCAGTATACATGTATCAGATTTTCACAAATTTATCTACACTTCCACTTTCCTGAACACAGAAACGTTTAGCATCCTTATGACCAGTTTGATCAACTTATTTACTATGTGAATTCTCCACTATGCACTTTCAGCAGCTATGGGTAGCACTACAGACAGTATGGTTTCTGATACCTATCAACATATTTCAGGACCTGACTGAGCTGCTCCCAGCTTGTTTACCCACCATGCGCCCAAGAGGCTGTTACTGTGGCTATGAACTGTTACTCATATATTCAATTAATTACATGAATCAGATGCCACAGAGTATCGTGAACAGGGGTCTCAAGGATGTGAGAAGAAGTCAAGGATGACAAATTTGTTTAAAGGCGATATAAAGAAATGATTTAAATTAAATAAAAATAATAATATTAATGGTTAGACCATCAGTGACAGAACATCGCATGTTCCTGCTGCTAATAAGGCGAATACACCATTCGTTTATTACATATTTTTACGAGCTTCAAACAGAAGTGACTTATTTTCAGTTACCTGTGTAGTTACTTATGTATTTATGTAATTTCTTCTGTTTGATTGCTTACTAGGAGCATTCTTTTATTTTAAAAACAGTGTAGCGTATAGTACCGCTGTTGCCATTGACCCTTGCAGCGGCCCTCATATCATACAGGCTTTTATTTGTTTTGGTTAGAACAGCTCAGTGTCAGTTAGACCATCAGTGACAGAGCTGCTCGAATTCCTGCTGCTAATAAGGTAAGTACACCATTTGTTTATTACATTTTTTATTTTCAAACAGGTGCGACTTCACTAATGTATAGGTGCTGTGACTGCTGTTTACAGATGCGAGCTGAGTTGGTGACCCTTCACTCACAGCTCCAGGCAGTTTTGGCTTCTGTCACACAGCTTGAGGCTGCTGCCAACGGGCATTGGTTCAGACTCAAGGATGCAAGGGATGTTGAGCACAACCCATGTGTGCCTCAATCGGTCCATTGCTCTGACCACCCCGGGGAGATTATTTCCAGGTCTGGCAGGCAGTGTAAGACTTTCCAAGGTGCCAATCGTAGGGCCTCCCCGGTTCATTTGATGAGCAGGTTTTGGGCATTATTCGTGGCTGACAAAGTCTTTGAGCCGGGTGCAGTTGTTCACCCTGTTCCAGAGGAAGCTTCTCGGCCCACAAGGTCTGGGCATTCACAGAGGGTGGGTTTGCTGGTAGTTGGGAGCTCCAATGTTAGGTGCATAATGGGGCCCCTTAGGAACATAACAGCCAAGGAGGGGAAGGAAGCCAGTGTGCACTCCATGTGCATACCAGGGGGAGTCATTCCGGATGTGGAAAGGGGGCTTCCAGATGCTTTGAAGAGGACGAAGTGCAGCCAACTGCAGGTGGTGGCCAATGTCGGTACCAATGATGTGTGTCGCTTTGGATCACAGGAAATTCTCTCTGGTTTCGGGCAGCTAGAGGAAAAAGTAAAGACTGTCACTCTTTCTTGCGAGATTAAGGTGGAGCTCACCATCTGCAGCATCATTGACAGAACCGACTGTGGTCCTTTGGTGCACAGCTGAGTGGAGGGTACGAATCAGAGGCTCAGGCAGTTTTGTGACCGTGTAAGCTGCAGATTCTTGACTTGCACCATTGGGTGGTGAGTTTCCGGGTTCCGCTTAATAGGTCAGGAGTCCATTACACACAGGAAGTGGAAACATGGGTAGCGGGGACAGTGTGGTAGGGACTGTGTTTTTTTTTTTTTTTTTTAGGTTAGAGGGTCTCAGGAAACCACAGAAAGGGTGTAAGGCATGATCATAATACTAAGATCACAGTCAGCCTCTACAACAGGGTTGGCTACAGCACGCCAAACTACTTCAGCTCTATGTGCAGTCTTAGGCTCATCCTCTCTTTGCTTTGCTTGCTACTTTTCAGAAGTGTTCGGTACAGCATGACATTTCATTTAGTATTGCAGTGGGCATTTTTTGTTCGGCATGAATTTCTTCGGTTCAGCAGAATCATGTCATCAGCACTGTTTACCCTTTGCTATTTATTTGTGGTATAAAAGTTCACACAAGTATAGCAGGGAAAGTTCCCACCTGCACAGTTCAGAAAAGTTGGTGTTGGTGGGAAGGATCCATATGGCACAGGCTGTGAAAAAGTCACTGAAATGAAGGATATCATGTTTGGAAATATGTTCAGCAACAGGGTGGTCCACTTGTTTAAAGGCCACAGTTTGTCGGTGGCCATTCATGTGGGCCGACAGCTTGTTGGTTGTCACGCCTACATAGAATTCAGCACAATGATTGCAGCTTAGCTTGTAGACCACATGACAGGTTTCACAAGTTGCCCTGCCTTTGATGGGATAGGTGATGTTAGTGACCGGACTGGAGTGTAGGTGGTGGTGGAAAGACATCATGGCGGAATACCGCTGTCGTAGAGGTGGGAAGGATAGTGGGCAGGAGTGAGTTGTGCATTTTTGTGTGTGTGTGTGTGTGTGTGTGTGTGTGTGTGTGTGTGTGTCTAGTGTTGACAAAGGGCTTAATGGCTGAAAGCTTTAATTGTGATAATCTTTTTGTTGTGCCTATCCGTGACTCAGCATCTCCACTATATGGTGAGTAGCAACTTCTCATAATATTGATACATTCCATCCTGGATTTGCCATTGTTTGATCTTGTTAGATACTGAGGATTCTTATCCTTCTCTTCTGTCATTTTCATTCACTTTTAAAGGCTTGTGATGATAGATCACTAAACTGCCTATTTTTGTGTAAACAGCCACTGGACCTGTGAACTTTTATACCACAAATAAATAGCAAAGGGTAAACAGTGCTGATGACATGATTCTGCTGAACTGAAGAAATTCATGCCAAACAAAAAATGCCCAATGCAATACTAAATGAAATGTCATGCTGTACCAAACACTTCTGAAAAGTAGCAAGCAAAGCAAAGAGATGATGAGCCTAAGACTGCACATAGAGCTGAAGTAGTTTGGCGTGCTGTAGCCAACCCTGTTGTAGAGGCTGACTGTGATCTTAGTATTATGATCATGCCTTACACTATTTTTTGAGAAAAGAGAAATAGTGGCAATTATAGAGAACATGAGTTATATTACATATTGCCAAGAACCAAATAATGGGAACTCCAGGTAGGAACATCAGCAATGTAGGAGAAAACAGATTGCTACTTATCATAAAGAAGACACGTTAAGTTGCAGCCAGACACACTTGAATGACACTCACCTAAAGCTTTGGACCACAGCCTGTGTCAGTAAAATAGAAACACACACACACACACACACACACTAGCAAGCACATCTCAAACACACGACCGCCACCTCCAGCATCTCTGGTCGGAATTCAATGTCACATGGGATGTAAGCAGCAATCTGGAGGTGGCGAGGAAGGGAAATGGGAAGGTGAAGGCATAGTAGTGTATGGATGGGGAGAGAGACAAACACTGTCTGGTGGAGTGAACTGGGACTAGACTGCCAACAAACACAACGTCACAAGGTTGTGGTGCAGGAAGGTGGGGAAAAAAGGATCAAAAAAGGAAAGGAGTGGGGAAAAATAGGCACCTGAATTTGCAGATGGATGCAAATAAACAGGGTGGGAGATAAGAAAGGGGAGAAGATTATACGGCAGAGGAGGTGGAAACTGTTGGGTGGAGATTGTGGGGCAGTATGTTACCGTAGGTTGAGGCCACAATAATTACAGGAGCGGAGAATGTGTTGTAAGGATAACTCCCACATTCATAGTTCAGAAAGTCTGGTGGTGGAGGGAAGGATCCAGATGGCTCAGGTAGTGAACAGCCATTGAAATTGCGTTATGTTCAGCTGCATTTGCTCAGTATGCTGAGGGTCTCTCCAAGGCCTTCACTGGCAGGCATTATCTTCCAGACACAGTCCCCAAATAGATCATCCACGGCATTTCCCCTCAAACCCCCAATCCTCCCCCTACCACCAACAACCAGCTACAAAGAAGTGTCGCCTTCATCACTCAGTACCTGCCCGGACTGGAACAACTGAACCACATCATTTGCCAGGCTTCCTATTGTATTGCCCTGAAATGAGGGACATCCTATCCAAGATACTTCTCTCCTAAAATGGTGTTCCATCGCCCATCCAATCTCTGCAATGTCCTAGTCCATCCCTATGCCATCCCCAATCCCAACCTCTTGTGACCAGGGTCATATCCCTATGGAAGACCCAGGTGCAAAACCTGTCCAATACACCCACTCAGCACTTCATATTCCAGTCCTGTCACAGGTTTATCCTATCCCATCGGAGGCCATGCCACCTGTGAAAGCAGCCATGTCATTTACCAGCTCTGCTGCAATCATTGCATAGCTTTTTATAGTGGTGTGACTACCAACAAGCTGTCCAGCAGGATGAACAGTCACCGCCAAACTGTGAACAGGAGCAAAGTAGACCACCATGTGGCACAACATGCAACTGAGTATACCACACTTGATTTCAATGGCTCTTCACTACCTCAGCCATCTGGATCCTTCCCTCCACCACCAGCTTTTCTGAACTGTGCAGATGGGAGTTACGTTACAACACATTGTCCGCTCCTGTGATTATCCTATGGTAACATACTGTCCGCATACCGTCCACTCAACAGTTTCCACTCCCCCCTCCCCCCCCCCCCCCCATCGTATCATCTCCCACCCTGTTTATTTGGAGCCTTCTGCCAATGCATCTGCCCATCTTTTCCTACTCCTCTCCTTTTTTCCCCACCTCCCCGTCCCACAAGCTACAGATGCTGCGCCTATTGGCAGTCTTGTCCCTGCACATTCCACCAGACAGTGTTCGTTCTCCCACCTCACCCCCCCCCCCCCCCCCATCTGTACTTATTATCCCTTCCCCTACCCCACCCCCACAAGATTGCTGCTTGCATTCCACGTGATGTTGCATTCTGGACTGACATGCTGCAGTTGGCAGTGTGCGCTTGCTTTTGTGTGTGTGTGTGTGTGTGTGTGTGTGTGTGTTTGTTTGTGTGGCTTTTGCTGAAGAAGGCTGTGGCTGAAAGCTTTTAATTGTGCTTGTCTGCAATGTGATGTGTCTTCTTTGTTGTAAGTAGGAATGTCTTTTCCTACATTGTTGATATTCCTATCTGAAGTTTCCATGCTTGATTTTTGCCAAAAGGTTCTTTTGCACCCTACAACACTGTAATGTTTTCCTTTGTTACTCTTCTCTATAGCATTACTCTTCTCAGTGTCTGTTCTTTCCTGTGTTTATTCACTGCTTTGCAAATTGCATATACTTCCATGGCATACTGTCTCAACGATCATCCACCGATGACACAGACTTCGTGACAGCATGGATTTTTTTTCTTTTCTTTTTTTTTTTCTTTTTAATGTGCGAATTCTTATGGGACTTAACTGCTAAGGTCATCAGTCCCTAAGCTTACACAGTACTTAACCTAAATTATCCTAAGGACAAACACGCACACCCATGCCCGAGGGAAGACTCGAACGTCCGCCGGGACCAACCGCACAGTCCATGACTGCTGCACCTTGGACCGTTTGGTTAATCCCGCACAGCACATGGATTGTTGATGCTGTGTCTAATGTCCCACATTCTCTCCTCTGACAGTTATAATTACATTTATTCCTATTGATCCCACTTCATCTCTCATCCTAACATACTTAAGTGCTTTGTTTTCCACACCTACCCATACCACATGAACTTTTGATGCTCGACCTAACCCAACCCCTTCCACCCCACTCCCTCTCGCTCTTCACTTGTCACAAAACACACACACACACACACACACACACACACACTTACCTCATCCTTCCTTTTCCCCCACGTTACTGTACTTTTTTAACTTACTTGTGATTATTTTTACATGGTTTCAAGTATTTTTGCGTATTTGTGTGTATCTGTGCAAATTTTTGCGTATATGTGCATGTCTTTAAGCATTTTTTTATGCATCTTTACGCATATCTTCGCTTCTCCCACAACCACCAACACTAATTTTGTCCATTTCTGCGTCATTCCCCTTTCCTTTACACCACTCCTGCTGCAATGGACCCTTGCTCCTCTTTCTGCAGCAGTTCAGAAAAGTATCCCTTTCCCTGGCTAAAACCAAGTCCCTAAAGAATCCTTTCTCTGGTCCCAAACTTCCTTTCACAATGATCTACACCTTTTCAGATTCCTCACAAACCTGGTACTGCAAAAACACTTCTCCACAGCACAGGTACCCTAGAACCAACCGCCTCAACTCTGTCTGCAAGATACTACTACAGTGCAATCCCTACTCCATACGTCATATCTCAGAAATTGGATCCCTTGCTCTTCAGCATCTGGAGGAGCAATCCAGACACCACCTCCATAAGTTATTCCACCTGCTGATATCCTGTTGCCTCCTTGGGGCACCATTATCCATCCCCTATCATACCCATAATATTCCTCCTTGTCCACCCCTCATAGCAGTTAAACCCTGCCTAGCTGATCTTCTAAGCTTGTCACATCCCCCAAAATTCCCTACCAGCCCTTCACCAAAAATCCAGAGCCAAAACATTCCCGTAACACTGCTGTTAACCTTTTCACCAAAATCCTCAGTTCCACAGATGTTTCAGTCCTATTCAAAGGCCTCACCTTTCACCCTACACCTAAATTTAACCATGCTGGACTTATCAAAGACCTACTGTCCTTCTCCTAATCCCTGCAATGGAAGCACTTCTTTGCCACCAATCCCTCCAACCAAAACCACCATAATTCCAACACTGAACCCTACCATAATTCCAACATTGAACCCTGCCCCTTCCACTTAATACCAACATCCCACCATGATCCTGCCCCCCCTCCCACCTAACCACCCACTGGTCACCTTCCAGGAATTCCTTACCTCCAATTTCGCCTCACCATCCTTCTGCAGGTCCCTTTCTCAGAACACTAACCTTCCAGTAGAAGAAATAACAGCCATAAACAACCTCAAAAAAAAATCCTGACCTAATCATCTTACCTGCAGAGAAAGCTCCCAATGCTGTTGCTATGAATTTCAGTGACTAACTGGCCTAAGCCTCCTCCAATTATCTGACTCCTCCACCTATAAACTCTGCCAGTGTCATCCCATCCCAGAAGTCCAACACAAACTCCAATTACACACATCAAAAAAAGTTTTGCATCACCCAGGTTCCCAGAACTCCCGAAGATAGACGCTGACTATGGATACTGTATCACAGACGCAGTCCCTTTGACTATTGAAAGATGTCACTAAATCTGCCCAAATATGTAAACAACCAGCGCCGGCTCTTTAGGGTGGGGCGACCCGGGCGGTCGCTCAGGGCGCCGGGGCCCAAGGGGCGCCAGGTACTAAACGCATGTAAAAAAAAAATTACAATTTACTATCACCCATTTCGCGAAACTAAAATATTATTCAGTCTCATTCAACATACGTCGCAAATCTCACGAATGCGCGATCAATTCGGGGTAGCAGAAGAGAAATAATGCTGAATGCAATCTTAGTATTGTCTGCAACGATCCATGTTTGACGCGGGCTAGCACGGGCTCTAACCAAAGCGCCTCTCCTATTTGTTTCAAGAACTGCAACAAGGAAGAGCCCTTGCAGCCGCACCATCTCTCGTTCACAACAGAAACTACCGGTCGCTCCAAATAAAAGAAAATACAGACTGTGAAATATACATTACATTATGATTTAATTAATACGAATGTATTTATATCGAATATTTGTGACTTGATGACTCATGTACATTAATTAATAGATCATGCAATGCGTGCACTGCATACATAGAGAATTCTCCCCTAACGTACTGAAATAATACAGCGCCACACAATGTTTGTTAGACTGCATATGTTGGCAGCGCTACGATTTGCACCTGCATGTCAGTAATAAGAAAAGCTGAAAAAGAAAAAGTTCTTGAAGAAACTAAAAAACACATGAATATTTATAAGTACCTTAAAGGAAATTCTAAGGCAAATACTTCAGATATTGAATCAAAAGTCCATGTATCAGCAAATATTTCTTCAGACTGTGAACAATTATACACAAAAAATATACAATCACCTATTGAAGGTGATCAAATTGGCCAGCGCAGTACATCTTTGCATGAATCCTCTGATATTTCTCCAAGTCAAAATCAACACATGACATCTGTGGTCGATGAAAGTATCAACGTTCTTGCAAAAAAAGAATACAATGTTTCTGATGTAGGTACGTGGCCAAAAGTACTTAATGCTAGAGATATAGATCTCATTATAATATGTGGACCCTCACAAGTATGTCTAAATAACTTTCCAAAAGATGAAAATGGGCGTCATTTCTCTTCAACTCATTACACAATTAAACTATCAAACGAAGAAACTATCAGACGACGGTGGCTACTTTATTCTGTATCAAACGACAGTGTCTTTTGCTTTTGTTGTCGACTGTTTGATTTAAAGTCAACTACTAATTTGATTGCCACTGTGGGTTTCAGAAATTGGAAACATTTAAGTGGAGCTCTGAAACTGCATGAAAATAGTCCTAACCACAAAAAAGCATTTACTCAATGGACTGAAGCTGAAATCAGGTTTAAAGCTGGATTAACTATTGACAAGGAAGAACAAAAGCTAATTTCTAAAGAAAGTTTACGATGGAGCAATGTGCTTCAAAGATTGATACACATTACTTTGTATTTGGCTGAAAATAATATGGCATTCAGATGGTTATCAGATAAATTATTTACCCCAAATAATGGAAAATTGTTAGGTCTTGTACAGTTATTGGCAAAGTTTGATCCAATCAAGGAAGAGCACATCAGACTGGCATTGAATGGTGATTTGGCTGACCATTATTGCGGCAAAAATATACAAAATGAATTAATAGAACTCATGGCATCACACGTTATGTCTACAATCGTATCTCGCATAAAGGGTTCAAAGTATTATACAATCATAGCTGACTGTACTCCAGATATAAGCCACAAAGAACAACTTTAGATAACTTTAAGATGCGCCGACATAACAGAGGATGGCGTACGTGTAAAAGAACATTTCATCTCATTTCTGCAAATAGATTATACAACCGGTGAAGGTCTCACAGAAAGCATTTTAAAAACATTGAGTGATCTTGACCTTAACATTAATGACTGCAGAGGACAGGGCTACGATAACGGCGCGAACATGAAGGGGAAAAATAAAGGGGTCCAGAACAGAATTAAGAAGTTAAATCCACTAGCTTTTTTTGTGCCATGTGGATGCCATAGTTATAATTTGGTATTGTGTGATGCGGCAAAATCATCAGTAAAATCAGTGACACTGTTCGGAATGTTACAAAAAATGTTTTAATCTATTTGGTGGATCGGTAAATAAATTTTGACCGACCATTTGAAGATACACACCCTGAAAAATATAAGTGACACACGCTGGGAAGCTCGAATTGATAGCGTCAAAGCGGTTCGTTATCAATTATGCGAAATGCATGACGCTTTGGTTTCCTTGGCCGATGCTACTGAACAAAGCGATGCTGCGGTGTCACACGAAGCGACAACACTAGGAGGACAATTAAAAGACTTCAGCTTCATTGTTTCTCTCGTGACATGGTATGATGTTCTGTTTCAAATTAACGTTGTGAGTAAAGCAAGTCAGTCACCCACAATCAACTTTGTCGAGTTTATGGGAATCATTGACAAATGTTGCTCTTATTTGGAAACATATAGATAAACAGGTTTCGAACAAGCTATTGTAACAGCAACTGAACTGGCTTCGGATCTTGATACGCAGCCATTATTTAAACCACAAATGCGATTAAGACGCAGGCCAGGTGAAGAGGCACTTGATGATCAAATAACTGACCCAAAAAAGAAGTTTAAAGTAGAGTTTTTCAATGCACTGTTGGACACCGTGCACATATCCATGAAAGAAAGATTTGAACAGATGCAAGAATTTTCTGCGACATGGAGTTTCTTGTTTGACATTAAAAAAAAATCAAAATAAAGAAGAACTAATACAATGCTGTTCTAAATTACAAGAAAAGTCAACATGAAGTCAGATATTGATGGAAATTTGCTCTGCGACGAAATTTTAGGCCTGCAACACTATCTCGAATACAGCCAGGCAACGCCCATTGAAGCCTTAAACTTCATAAAAAAGCATACTCTTCAAGAGTTATATCCCAACATCTGGATAACGTCACAATACCAGTGACTGTCGCAAGCGGCGAACGCAGTTTTTCCGAACTGAAGTTGATAAAAACGTACTTGCGGTCTACAATGTCTCAAACAAGACTAACCAGTTTGGCCTCACTGTCCATTGAAAATGAAGTTGCAGAAAACCTGGACTTTGCTAATCTGATCAGAGACTTTGCCGACAGAAAAGCGAGAAAAGTAAAATTTTAGTTGTTTATAATTGTTTTTCATTAGGCGTAATGTGTTTTGTGTTCAGATGACTGACAGAAAATATAGGTTTATGGCTTACAGTTATATTAAATTCAATAAAAATATGGTACCCAATTCAAAATTAGTGTTTTTCGTTATACATATTACCTCCTATATATAAAAATCAATTGTTGTGTGTTAGTCTTACCAAAACAAAGAAATGGCTTGACCAATTTGAATAATTTTTGTTTTGTTTTATTCACTTTAGTACAGGGGTGCTTCAGAAAAGAAAAGAAATATTTGGGATATACGAGCCTGCTTCAATCACATTTTACGCATCTTTTCTTTGTTTGGAACACGCAAAAACAATTTTCTGGAGATGTACAGTGCAGTACTACGCAATATTTTTAGACAATTTCCCAAAACGTGAATGCCCAAACAATATATCACTGCCATACTGACTGTCACGGCAGCGACAGCAGCATGCTGGACTGACGTCACAGGCTACACAAGACTCAC
The DNA here is from genome assembly GCF_023897955.1 of Schistocerca gregaria. NCBI lineage: Eukaryota > Metazoa > Arthropoda > Insecta > Orthoptera > Acrididae > Schistocerca > Schistocerca gregaria. The sequence continues at coordinate 162,874,927 of NC_064921.1, forward strand.
ATGGAGCGTCTTAGCGAGCTTTCAGATTATTTGGATTTCATTTCCATTTAAAAAAATGAAATACTCAAATTTACGATGGAAAAAACCATGTTATGATCATAAGATGACGCCATTAACCACTTAAGACGATTTCTAGAAAACAGTCAAATACCGTGTTGCAAAGCACTGCCAGGTTCGCTATTTATACAATAAAGGGCGCCAACTGGACAACTCGCCCGGGGCACCTGGATGGCTAAGGCCGGCCCTGTAAACAACCATGCATGGGCAACACCTAAAAGATGGAGGGGGTCTGACAGCTGATCAGTTCCTGTCATTCCACCAGGAAGGAGGTAAAGGCTCGTGTTGTCTGTAGTTCAACCATGCCTAGACGGTCAATATTACAGTTTGATCACGTCCGCATTGTTATTTTGTGCCAGCAAGGACTCTCAACAAGGGAAGCGTCCAGGCATCTCAGACTGAACCAAAGTGATGTTGTTCGGACATGGAGGAGATACAGAGATACAGGAACTGTCGATGACATGCCTAACTAAGACCGCCCAAGGGCTACTACTGCAGTGGATGATTGCTACCTATGCATTATGGCTCAGAGGAACCCTGACAGCAACGCCACCATGTTGAACAGTGCTTTTCGTGCAGCCACAGGACGTCATGTCATGACTCACACTGTGCGCAACAGGCCTCATGATGTGCAAATTCACTCCCGACGTCCATGGCTTTGCAACCACAACACCATGCAGCATGGTACATATGGGCCCAACAACATGCTCAATGGACCTCTCAGGATTGGTGTCACGTTCTCTTCCCAAATGAGAGTCACATATGCTTTCAACGAGACAATCGTTGGAGATGTGTTGGGAGGTTACGCGGCCAGGCAGAATGCCTTAGGCACACTGTCCCGTGAGCGCAGCACGGTGGTGGTTCCCTGATGTTTTGGGATGGCATTATGTGAGGCTGGCGCACAGCACTGGTGGTCATGGAAGGCACCGTAATGGCTGTACAATACGTGAATGCCATCCTCCAACTGATAGTGCAACCATATAGACAGCATATAGGCGAGGCATTCGTCTACATGGATGACAATTTGCGCCCCCATCGTGCACATCTTGTGAATGATTTCCTTCAGGATAATGACATCGCTCGACTAGTGGCCAACATGTTCTTCAGACATGAACCCTATCGAACATGCCTGGGATAGATTGAGCAGGGCTGTTTATGGATGATGTGACCCATCAGCTACTCTGAGGGATCTACGCTGAATCGTCGTTGAGGAGTGGGACAATGTGGACCAACAGTGCCTTGAACTTGTGGATAGTATTCCACAATGAATACAGGCATGCATCTATGCAAGAGGTTGTGCTACTGGGTGTTAAGAGGTACTGGTGTGTACAGCAGTCTGGACCATCACCTCTGTAGGTCTCGCTGTGTGGTTGTACAACACACAATATGTGGTTTTCATGAGGAATAAAAAGGGCGGAATTGATGTTTGTGTTTATCTCTATTCCGATTTTCTGTACAGGTTCCGGAACTGACGGTGATGCAAAAATTTTTTTGAAGTGTGTATATGAAGGTGTGGTATCTGGCCTTTCAGACACGTTTGCATTCATATAACTGATAAGCCTAGCTGGGCAGTGGATCCACAAACTTCAATTATATGAATGTGTGGTGTCTGATCTTTCGGACATGTCCGTATTCATATAGCTGATATGCCTAGCTGGCCAATGGATCCACTTTCTTCAGTGTGGATGCACAAATACATCCAATCTCCTATGGGAATCTCAGAGTAGTGAACCATGAGTAAAATGACGGTCTGCGGATAGGTGGCACTCGGTGGGAATGTGAATCAGCCTTGAGCCATGCTGAAATATTTTGTGCAGTTGTGTTAATGCTGTGTCCCAGATGGTACAGTGGTTAACGCACCTGCCTAGTAAGCATGAGATCCTGAGTTCGAATCCTGGCGATACACATTTTGCTTATAGCCGGTAATTCCATATAATAGGACAGCAGTGATCCCCTTCAGTTTTGACCAACTCCAGTCCTTGCTTAAACCCTTAGACCTTTCTCAGAACATCTCCCCTGAATCCATTTCCCTCCTCACCCCTACAACACCCCACACACCAACCTTCTACATGCTCCCCAAAATCTACAAACCCAGCATTTCTGTATGCCCCACTGTGGCTGGTTATTGTGCCCCCAACGGAAGAATTTTGGCCCTCACTGCCCAATACCCCCAACCAATTGCCTGTAATCTAGCTTCCCATGTCAAAGACACCAACCACATCCTTCACCGACTCTCCAACACCCCAATCCTACTCATCATTATTGATCTCACCTCCTCATACACCAACATCCCTCATGCCCATGGTCTTATTGCTGTTCAACACTACATTTACCAACATCCTTCAGACTTCAAACCCACTACCTCACTCCTCATACACCTTACTAACTACTAACTTTATCCTAACCCACAACTACTTCTCATTTGAAGGGAATATATATATATTCTCATTTGAAGGGAATATATATATATATATATTAAAAACAAAGATTCCAAGACTTACCAAGCGGGAAAGTGCCGGCAGACAGGCACATGAACAAAACACACAAACACACACACAGAATTACGAGCTTTCGCAACTGGCAGTTGCTTCGTCAGGAAGGAAGGAAGGAGAGGGAAAAATGAAAGGATGTGGGTTTTAAGGGAGAGGGTAAGGAGTCATTCCAATCCCGGGAGCGGAAAGACTTCCCTTAGGGGAAAAAAAGGACAGGTGTACACTCGCACACACACACACACACATATCCATCTGCACATACACAGACACAAGCAGACATATTTAAAGGCAAAGAGTAAGAGCAGAGATAACTGTCGAGGCGGAAGTACAGAGGCAAAGAAGTTGTTGAAAGACAGGTGAGGTATGAGTGGCGGCTGGGTCGCTTAGAGGAAGCCTTCTTGGTTACCCAAGCCTGCCAACCCAAAGTTTGGTACAGATTTATTGATGACATCTTCATGATCTGGACTCACAGTGAAGAACAACTCCAGAATTTCCTCTCCAACCTCAACTCCTTTGGTTCCATCAGATTCACCTGGTCCTACTCCAAATCCCATGCCACTTTCCTAGACGTTGACCTCCAGCTGTACAATGGCCAGCTGCACACATCCGTCCACATCAAACCCACCAACAAGCAACAGTACCTCCATTATGACAGCTGCCACCCATTCCATATCAAACGGTCCCTTCCCTACAGCCTAGGCCTTCGTGGCAAACGAATCTGCTCCAGTCCTGAATCCCTCGACCATTACACCAACAACCTGAAAACAGCTTTCGCATCCCGCAACTACCCTCCCAAACTGGTACAGAAGCAGATAACGAGAGCTACTTCCTCATCCCCTCAAACCCAGAACCTCTCACAGAAGAACCCCAAAAGTGCCCCACTTGTAACAGAATACTTCCCGGGACTGGATCAGACCTTGAATGTGGCTCTCCAGCAGGGATACGACTTCCTAAAATCCTGCCCCGAAATGAGATCCATCCTTCATGAAATCCTCCTCACTCCACCAAGAGTGTCTTTCCGCCGTCCACCTAACCTTCGTAACCTCTTGGTTCATCCCTATGAAATCCCCAAACCACCTCCCCTACCCTCTGGCTCCTACCCTTGCAACCGCCCCCGGTGTAAAACCTGTCCTATGCACCCTCCCACCACCACCTACTCCAGTCCTGTAACCCGGAAGGTGTACACGATCAAAGGGAGAGCCACATGTGAAAGCACCCACGTGATTTACCAACTGACCTGCCTGCACTGTGATGCTTTCTATGTGGGAATGACCAGCAACAAACTGTCCATTCGCATGAATGGACACAGGCAGACAGTGTTTGTTGGTAATGAGGATCACCCTGTGGCTAAACATGCCTTGATGCACGGCCAGCACATCTTGGCACAGTGTTACACCGTCCGAGTTATCTGGATACTTCCCACCAACACCAACCTATCCGAACTCCGGAGATGGGAACTCGCCCTTCAGTATATCCTCTCTTCTCGATATCCGCCAGGCCTCAACCTCCGCTAATTTCAAGTTGCCGCCACTCATACCTCACCTGTCTTTCAACAACTTCTTTGCCTCTGTACTTCCGCCTCGACTGACATCTCTGCCCTTACTCTTTGCCTTTAAATATGTCTGCTTGTGTCTGTGTATGTGCAGATGGATATGTGTGTGTGTGTGTGTGTGTGTGTGTGTGTGCGCGCGAGTGTACACCTGTCCTTTTTTTCCCCTAAGGGAAGTCTTTCCGCTCCCGGGATTGGAATGACTCCTTACCCTCTCCCTTAAAACCCACATCCTTTCATTTTTCCCTCTCCTTCCTTCCTTCCTGACGAAGCAACTGCCAGTTGCGAAAGCTCGTAATTCTGTGTGTGTGTTTGTGTGTTTTGTTCATGTGCCTGTCTGCTGGCGCTTTCCCGCTTGGTAAGTCTTGGAATCTTTGTTTTTAATATATTTTTCCCATGTGGAAGTTTCTTTCTGTTTTATTTACATCATCATTAATTTGAACCCAACAATTACGTTTGTTATTGTCTCTGTTGCATTTCGAAATCTTCTCTATCGTCTTACTTTCTCTTCTCGTTTGTACAAGAAGTTCCACTTTGTATTCATCTTCCATTTTTCCGTAATCTACCATACATTTTATCCTGCCTAATTATACTCAATAATACGTAATTTACTTCCAAACCATAACCTAAAATTTTAAACGCTTTCAACATAACCGCTGCTATAAAATCCATTGTTCCAAGTTTACAAACATTTCGTGTAAACTCGTGAATACTATTTCACAGCTTCAGTTCCTTTCACCCATTACACAACCATCTCAGTCTTTTTCCAACAACTTTAGTTTTATTTCCATTCCCGTTTTTCCCACAAAACCGATCATTTTTTATCAGCTTCCCACCGGTTTACACGCTATTATTTCTTCATCAAACAATTGTTAGCCTCATTATCATAACCTGCCAGTACATAACCAGTCCTTTGAATACATTTACACACATATTCTTCGAGATTTTATTCGAAATTTTTTTTGAATTTTATTTTTATTTTTTCGAAACTTTTGCACCCATTGTTGTTCACCAACCTAAGTTCAGCACATGATCAACATAGCTCATCTCAAACCAACACTTTTTCGACTTTTTTCACACCTTTATCTCTCCCTATACAAATCTCTCTTTACTTTCACTTTAACCTTATATTACCCTTTCCACCTACTAATACCATGTCAACCTCACAACATCCCTACAACGACCCCATTAAATTTTATTTACATTCCCTCCGCAAACATGCCTTCACCCTAGCCAGATTACGCTCCCATATTTTATTTACTCACGCTTGTCTGACATTTGGCATTACTCCCAAAGGCCTCACACTTAAAGTTCCCATCTCTGGCTGCAATCCTTCTTTCCATCAGTCCTTATACCAGTTCCAAACAGCACAATCCATAGCCCTCACCCGCCTAATCCTTCACCTATACATCGACTCGGCCAATGAACACACCCGTCAACTCCTATCCCAAATCAAAGTCCTCAATCTTTCCTCTCCCACATCCACACCGGCTGTACATAGCATCCTCCTACAGGCCAACCGCAAATTAGAACAACATGCCACCCTCCACCTCAAAAAACTATCCAATCTCCTGGTTTCCCACCTCCGGAAAGGCAACTCACTCACCCTCCACAACCTTTCCAACAAACCTCAACCTCCTCTCATTGCACACAGACCCAGTCTCTCCCATCTACTCAATCTCCCACTTCCAGCTCCACTCCCCCCAACACCTCAAAATTCCAGTCAACACAATCTGGAACCACAACACCCCAATTCAGTAGTTAACCTTTCCTCCAAACCCCTCTCCCAATCCGAAACTTCTGTCCTATCCAAAGGCCTCACCTTCAGCCCCACTCCCAGGTTCAACCAAACTGCCCTTGTCAAGGATTTACTGTCCTACACTCGTAGTCTCTGCTGGAAATATCACTTTGCCACGAAGAAAAACAATCCTGATCCCACTCCTAATGATCCAACTCCCCAAGACACTATCCAAATTGAACCCTACCTGCAACAGTTCCGTCCTCCATCACAGTGGGACCCACCTCCTCTTCCTCAAAATCACCCTCTCCAAACCTTCCAGGAATTTCTCACTTCCAGCCTTGCCTCTCAATCTTTCTTGAAAAACCTTAATCCTACTACCAACATCACCACAGCCGAATCCCAGGCTATCCGTGATCTGAAAGCTGACCGATCCATCATCATTCTTCCGGCTGACAAGGGTTCCACGACAGTGGTGCTTGATCGTCGGGAGTATGTGGCTGAGGGACTGCGTCAGCTTTCAGACAACTCTACATACAAAGTTTGCCGAGGTAATCCCATTCCTGATGTCCAGGCGGAGCTTCAAGGAATCCTCAGAACCTTAGGCCCCCTACAAAACCTTTCACCTGACTCCATCAAACTCCTCACCCCACCGACACCTCGCACTCCTACCTTCTACCTACTTCCTAAAATTCACAAATCCAAACATCCTGGCCACCCCATTGTAGCTGGTTACCAAGCCCCCACAGAACGTATCTCTGCCTACGTAGATCAACACCTTCAACCCATTACATGCAGTCTCCCATCCTTCATCAAAGACACCAACCACTTTCTCGAACGCCTGGAATCCGTACCCAGTCTGTTACCCCCGGAAACCATCCTTGTAACCATTGATGCCACTTCCCTATACACAAATATCCCGCACGTCCAGGGCCTCGCTGCAATGGAGCACTTCCTTTCACGCCGATCACCTGCCACCCTACCTAAAACCTCTTTCCTCGTCACCTTAGCCAGCTTCATCCTGACCCACAACTTCTTCACTTTTGAAGGCCAGACATACCAACAATTAAAGGGAACAGCCATGGGTACCAGGATGGCCCCCTCGTATGCCAACCTATTTATGGGTCGCTTAGAGGAAGCCTTCTTGGTTACCCAAGCCTGCCAACCCAAAGTTTGGTACAGATTTATTGATGACATCTTCATGATCTGGACTCACAGTGAAGAACAACTCCAGAATTTCCTCTCCAACCTCAACTCCTTTGGTTCCATCAGATTCACCTGGTCCTACTCCAAATCCCATGCCACTTTCCTAGACGTTGACCTCCATCTGTCCAATGGCCAGCTGCACAAATCCGTCCACATCAAACCCACCAACAAGCAACAGTACCTCCATTATGACAGCTGCCACCCATTCCATATCAAACGGTCCCTTCCCTACAGCCTAGGCCTTCGTGGCAAACGAATCTGCTCCAGTCCTGAATCCCTCGACCATTACACCAACAACCTGAAAACAGCTTTCGCATCCCGCAACTACCCTCCCAAACTGGTACAGAAGCAGATAACGAGAGCTACTTCCTCATCCCCTCAAACCCAGAACCTCTCACAGAAGAACCCCAAAAGTGCCCCACTTGTAACAGAATACTTCCCGGGACTGGATCAGACCTTGAATGTGGCTCTCCAGCAGGGATACGACTTCCTAAAATCCTGCCCCGAAATGAGATCCATCCTTCATGAAATCCTCCCCACTCCACCAAGAGTGTCTTTCCGCCGTCCACCTAACCTTCGTAACCTCTTGGTTCATCCCTATGAAATCCCCAAACCACCTCCCCTACCCTCTGGCTCCTACCCTTGCAACCGCCCCCGGTGTAAAACCTGTCCTATGCACCCTCCCACCACCACCTACTCCAGTCCTGTAACCCGGAAGGTGTACACGATCAAAGGGAGAGCCACATGTGAAAGCACCCACGTGATTTACCAACTGACCTGCCTGCACTGTGATGCTTTCTATGTGGGAATGACCAGCAACAAACTGTCCATTCGCATGAATGGACACAGGCAGACAGTGTTTGTTGGTAATGAGGATCACCCTGTGGCTAAACATGCCTTGATGCACGGCCAGCACATCTTGGCACAGTGTTACACCGTCCGAGTTATCTGGATACTTCCCACCAACACCAACCTATCCGAACTCCGGAGATGGGAACTCGCCCTTCAGTATATCCTCTCTTCTCGATATCCGCCAGGCCTCAACCTCCGCTAATTTCAAGTTGCCGCCACTCATACCTCACCTGTCTTTCAACAACTTCTTTGCCTCTGTACTTCCGCCTCGACTGACATCTCTGCCCTTACTCTTTGCCTTTAAATATGTCTGCTTGTGTCTGTGTATGTGCAGATGGATATGTGTGTGTGTGTGTGTGTGTGTGTGTGTGTGTGTGTGTGTGTGTGTGTGTGTGTGCGAGTGTACACCTGTCCTTTTTTTCCCCTAAGGGAAGTCTTTCCGCTCCCTGGTGGCTGCTTCGTCAGGAAAGAGGGAAAGATGAAAGGATGTGGTTTTTAAGGGAGAGGGTAAGGAGTCATTCCAATCCCGGGAGTGGAAAGACTTACCTAAGGGGAAAAAAAGGATAGGTATACACTCGCACACACACACACACATATCCATCCGCACATACACAGACACAAGCAGACATTTGTATATATGGATGACAATTTGCGCCCCCATCGTGCACATCAAAAGTTCAGGTTCATTGATGATATCTTCATGATCTGGACTCAGGGCCAAGACATCTTATGCTTGTCCCTTCATAACCTCAACACCTTTTCTCTCCTCTGTTTCATGTGGTCCTCCTCAACCCAGCAAGCCAATTTCCCAGATGTTACTTCCTCCTCTCTGATGGCTCCATCTGCACCTCTGTCCACATTAAATGCACCAACAACCAACAGTACATGCATTTTGACACCTGGGCATCTGTTTCACACCAAAAAATGCCTCCCAGCCTCCTATATAGCCTGAATACCTGGGAAGGCACATCTGCAGTGACAAAAACTCCCATGCTCAATTTGCTGAGGGTCTCACCAAGGCCTTCACAGACAGGCACTACACCCAGACCTACTCCGCAAACCCATCTCCTGTTCTATTTCCACTCACACTCCCAATCCTCCAACCACCCACAAAAACCAGCCACGAAGGAGTGTCCCCTTCACCCAGTATCACGCTGGACTGTAACAACTGAATCACATCCTTTGCCAGGGCTTTCTTTACCTATCATCATTCCCTGAATGACGGACGCCCTACTCGAGCCACTTCCACCCCTCCTAAAGTAATATACCGTTCCCCACCAAACCTCCACGACATCCCTCCTGCAGCCCTCAATCCCAACCCCTTGCCACAAGGAGCATACCCCTGTGTGAAATCTGCCCAGGTCACCCACTCAGTACTTCCTTTTCCAGTCCTGTCACAGGTTTACCCTACCCCATAAGGGGCCAGGCCACCTGTGAAAGCAACCCTGACATTCACTAGTCCGCCTGCTTAGCTGAGTGATAATGTGATTGCCTCCCATTCAGCGGGCCTGGGTGTGATTCCCGGCCGGTTTGGAGATTTTCTCCACTCATGGGCTGGGTGTTGTGTTGTCCTCATCATCATTTCATCCTCATCACCGGCAGTCAAGTCGCCGAATGTTGTGTCGACTCAGATAAGACTTGCACTCAGCGTCTGAACTTCCCCGGATGGCCAACAATGCCATACGATCATTTCATTTCATTTCATTTACCAACTCTGCGGCCATTGTTGCACAGCTTTTTATATTGGTATGACAACCTACTAGCTGTCACCCAGGATGAACAGCCACCGCCAAACTATGGCCAGGAGTGAAGTACACCATCATGTGGCACAACATGCAGCCGAACATAACACAACACAATTAATTTCAATGGCTGCTTCACTACCAAAACCATCTGGATCCTTCAGTCCACCAATAGCTTTTCCGAACTGCGCAGATGGGAGTTATCCTTGCAACACATTCTACGCTTCCATAATTATCCCAGCCTCAACCTATGGTAACATACTGTCCCCACACCCTCCACCCAACAGTTTCCACCTTCCCCATTTTCACCTCCCACCATTTTTATTTGCAGCCCTCAGCAAATTCATTCATCCATCTTTCCCCACTCATCTCCTTTTTTCCACACCTTCCTATGCCACAGCCTCCTGAGGCTGTGCCTGTTGGTAGTGTAGTCCCTGCACACTCCACCAGACAGCGTTCATCCCTCTCCCCACCTGTACACAACTATCTCTTCCCCTTCCACTAGCCCTTCCCCACCCCCTCCAAATTGCTGCTTGCATCCCATGTGATATTGCATTATGACCCGAGATGCTGGTGTTGGCAGTCGTGTGCGTGGAATGTGCTTGCTAGTGTATGTGTCTGTGTGTGTGGATGGTGGGCATTTGTGTTTCTCTTTTACAGAATAAGACTTTATGTGAGTGTCTTAATTGTGTCTGTTTGCAACTTGACATGTTTTCTTTAAGGCAAGTAGCATTCTATCTTTTCCTACACTGTTGTTGCCAAAATTGCAAGTTTTTGAAGGAATCTCTGCAGGTAGTTCTCTAATTAACAACTGATACAATTCTTAAAGCATGATCCTGTAATCCATTACACTGCCATGGTTGAATGACATTAAATTAAACTAGTGTTAAATAGAACACACACCAAGAGCATAAGCTTAAATAACAGCTAGGTTAAGGTGAAGAAAATTAGGCAACCCTTTCCCAAGATTTTGTTTGTCATTTTTTGTTCATGTATGTGTTGCTGACATTAAATACATACAATCAAATAAAAATCAAAAGACTTTAATGTTTATTTTGGAGAGCCTTTCCATGAAGATGCTAAGTTTCAACAGTGCTTGGAGGTTCACAGTCAGCAAAGAAAAGAAGTTGCTCAGTTACACAATTGTAAGTTTTTAACAACAGTCCTGCATGTTTTGTAAAACAAGTCTTCTACCTTAATCTCATTTTTGTACAAGGAAATTTTACTTTAAAATACACCACAAGACAAAGCTGTATCAGTGTTTAACAGTATAAACCATTGAGATACCCTTTTTTGATATGGAGGGATTAGAAAAATAACACATAAACTACATTAGTATTTGTTTTAGATAAAAACAATTTATTTAATACAAGAGTCCTCAGGTAATAATCAAATAGCAGTAAAAAAATTCTCAATCAATCACTGTCATCATCATTTCTGCAACGATTAAGTGGTCTTCTACTTTCCTCATCAGATCCATAAATAACATCCTCATCAGAGTCATTTATCATGGAAAATGCTGGATTATCTTTGGTAATGGGAGATTCTGCAATGAAAACATCTCATTAGACAAACATATTACACTGTTCAATTTAGCTACACTTCAAGGATATTTTATGGTTACATAATTACCAAATATTGTTCCTTTTGAAGGAGAATACACATATGCCATTGTATACAAATAGAAATTGAGGAGGCCATAAAATGACATAAATTCTGCAGAATTCTTGTAGTTGGTAGATAATTCTGCGACAAAATTATCTTCCAGTATACCAACCCCAAATCTAAGTACAGTTATTGTAAGACTTACTGCCAAGACAATAAGCATCAACAATGTCAAAAATTTGAGCCGCATATCTGGAACAAAAATAGAGGAACAGTGACACACCTTATGACAGCTAGCAAAAGCAAACTGGTAAAGGTTGCATGAAACATTTATAAAATAGTAAATGGTGAATGGTGAAATGTAGTGTAATCTACAAAGGTGCATTGTTTGAAGTATCTCCACTAAGATGTGAGATAATTAAGAACAGAAGACATACCTGAATAATTGAAATTATGTAAGATATTAAATACATATAGATTTTTATTGTTTTACAAATAACCAATTATTTTGTTCAGGTTTCGAGTTTCACAGATCTTTTTTGCAGGTTTCCATACTTGTGACTACTTTACTGTTGTTACAAGATAGGCCTTACTGTTTTCTTATTCTGCTGATGAAATGTAGTGTCCAACAAAGGACTCTCTCATTATAAATGTAGACAACATGAAAATAAAGGCAGATAGAAGAATGCAACAAATGGTGTGTTTACTGTGAAAGCTTTAAGAATTTTATACAGCAGTTTCAAAATAGTAGTTACAAAATTTACCAACAGATAGCACTATACTCACAACATGTAACGTAGCGCCTATAAATTGCACTCCAAGGCCCAGAGCAATGTGTTCCACCTTTCAAACATGAAAAGATATAAGGGCACCGAAGGAACTAGTTAAAATCATGTTCGGGGTATCAAGCAAAATTTGTAACTGGATTGAAGATTTTTCGGTAGGGAGGACACAGAAAGCTATCTGGGACAGAGAGTCATCATCAGATGTGAAAGTAACTTCAGGTGGGTCCCATGAAAGTGTGTTGTGGCCATTGATATTCATGTTGTATATTAATGACATTGCAGATAATATTAACAGTAATCTCACACTTTTTGCAGATGATGCAGTTATTTATAATGAAGCACTGTTTGGAAAAAGCAATACAGATAACAGACAGATTGTGATATGGTTTCAAAACGATGCAAAGACTGCCAATTTACTTCGTATGTCCAAAAATTTAAAATTATGCATTTCACAATATGAAGGGGGGGGGGGGGGAGGGGGGGAATAACACATAGCATCCCTCGATTATAATATCAAAGATTCACAACTGGAATCAACCAGTCCATACAAATACCTGTAGCGATATGAAATGAAACAGTCAGTTGGAGGTTAAGCAGGTGGCAGGTTGTGGTTAACTGGTAGAATACTAGAAAAATGTAATCAGTCTACAAAGGACACTGCAGACCAAACATTAGTATGACTCATCCTAGGATAATGCTCTAGTGTGTGGGACCTGTACCAAATAGGACTAACAAGGGATAATCAATGGATAAAAGAAGGGCAGCAAATATGGTCACAAGTTTGTTCGACCCACAGGAGAGTGTCACGAAGAAGGAACTGGATAGGCAGACACTTGAAGACAAATGAAAATTATTACATGAAGATAGAAAATCTTTAGAACCAACCTAAGTGTTGAACCTAAGAATATATTACAACCCTGTACTTATCACTCCCACAGGAATCATAAAGACAAGATTAGACTAATTACAGGGTGTGCACAATCATTAAAGTGATCATTGTTCTTGCACCTCATATGGAAATGGATCGGGAAAAAGCCATAAGCAATGGAAATTTAACCTCTGTCATGCACTTCACAGAGGTTTGCAGAGTATAGATGTTGATGTAGAAGCATTCCATTGAATAACAAAGAGTTTATGGTACTGCAATATCACAGGTTAGAACAAAGTATTGCAGCAACAAGGTGTAGATTTCAAACATGATTAAGTTCCAAAAGGATGGGAAAACCATTCGTAAGTTCTTCAACAAAATCAAATAGACAGTGTGGCCACCCCATATAAACTGTAGTTATTTCTGAAAATGTCATCATACTTTCTGAACTTATTTAGCAATATCTGAGAATATCCATCTGAAGGATTACAGTAGACTGGTTTGAAGCACCCTAGCATGCATTCAATACTGATAAACAGTCTACACGTTTCCATTCAAAATCCAAAGTTACCAGGTCATTTGATGCTGTGCGGCAAATGCCTGACTCTGCAAACCAGGCAGGGTGATTGATTAATGAGAGAATACGGAACAAAATAGGTCTAATGAACTTATGTCCGGAAACTCATGTTTTCCACACTAGAGACCATTTATTCAATCATACATTGTTACAGAGACTGTGGCCTTATATGCGCTGTACCATGCAGCCACAGTTACAGTATGTGTTGCAAATGGTTTTCACTTGCCTCAAGGCATCATAGCATGTTCTTATCTCACATGTTCACTCAGCCAGGGTGTATTCGAACAATGTCAAAGGCAGCATGAATATGCTGCTCCAGTGTCTTCAAATCTGGAATGGGCTCTTTATACATGATACTTTCGAGATGGCCCCATAACCAGAAACTGGATGGGCTGAGATCTGGTGTACGAGCAGGCCATGCAGCTGGAACCCCTCATCTGGTCCATCGACCAGGGAAGACACTATTGAGATGTGTCGGGACATTAATGGCAAAGTGGGCTAAACCCTTTGAATCATCAATGGCACTTCTTCCAGCAGGGGAGGCAAAGTCACCTGCAAGAAACACCAATAGTTCTGGCATTTTAGACGATGTGGAAGGAAGACGTCCCAAAATACGGTTGCCAATTATCCTGGTCTACAGATTCCAGTCACATTGATGCTGATGATTCACTACCACCATACCATGGGGTTTCTGCATACTATCCCACAGATAACTGTTATGAAAGTTGAAGATACCACTCCGCGTAAAGGTGATCTTACCCGTGAATAGGATGGATGACACAAATCCCAGTATTGTGGTTTCCTGGTGAAGAAACAGTGACAAAACTGCTCCTGATGTGGAAAGTCTGTCACTTGTAAGACCTGCACACACTGTACATGATAAGGGCGGTAACAATTGTCATGGAGAATGTTCCACATGATCATCTGGCAGCCTAACTGCCTGTTACTGACACGGCAGTCGCCTTCCACAGTCTTAATCACATTTTCCTCCAAGCCTTGTGTCTGAACATTATGGGTATGTCTTTCATGATTTCCTGTTTTCTGAAATGACCCTGTTTCAGAAAATGGCAAAACCCTGTTGCAAACATTGAATGCTGGGGTTGCTGGCAGGGACAGGTCTCCTGATATAACCTTTCTGTCCACTGCCCATTGCCATTTGCCTTTCTGTAAGCAAACAATACGTCAGCAAGGTCTAGATTTGAATACAGAACATAGAGTACAATGCCGTAGCACAACCACCACCGGGTGAGCCAGCAAGAGAAGTGAATTGGACACAATGTTGCCAGTTAATATGGGAGGAGAGGAAGTTTGGGCATGACGTTCGAGGAAACCATGGATACTGTAACTGTGGCTGCATGGTACAGTGCCTATTAGATATCAGTCTCTGTAGCAAAGTATGATTGAATAAAGGGTCTATAGCACGAAAACCAAGCATTTCCGGACATAAATATTTTGAAAGGTACATTACACAATCCCTTGAAAGGTACATTACAGTTGTTGTTGTCGTCTTCAGTCCTGAGACTGGTTTGATGCAGCTCTCCATGCCTCTCTATCCTGTGTAAGTTGCTTCATCTCCCAGTACCTACTGCAACCTACATCCTTCTGAATCTGCTTAGTGTACTCATCTCTCGGTCTCCCTCTACGATTTTTACCCTCCACGCTGCCCTCCAATGCTAAATTTGTGATCCCTTGATGCCTCAAAACATGTCCTACCAACCGATCCCTTCTTCTAGTCAAGTTAACATTACAGTTATATTACTTTAATTTCTAATTTAAAAAGGAATCAAAAAATAATCTATGACAAAATTGTTATTACTAAACTTTTGGTGTGAAATTGGTGTACGAGGTGTGTGAGAAAAGCAATGAGACTGATTTTTTATCTATCAAATCTTTTATTTTTTCCAAACAACAATCTTGTCCCCTTCAGCAGCTACATACTGGCAGACTCACTGTTCCTGCCTTGGTAGCAGTACTGAAAGGCTTCAATTGGTAGTGTCTTTATAACAAGTCAGTCACATTCTTTTGAATGTTCTCCAGAGCCCCAAAATGAGATCCTTTTAAGATGCTTCTCAATTTTAGGAAAGGGAAAACAAGCATTTATATCAGATGAATTGGGGGGGGGGGGGGGGGGGCTGTGGAACAACAGGAATGCCCTTTGAGGTCAAAAATTCTATGATGGAAGTGTCTTGTGACATGGATTGTTGTCATGATGGAGCACCCTCTTGTCTGCATGTGCAGTCTCAATCGATCCACCCTTTTCCTGAGTCTTTCAAGAACATCTTTGTAAAATGCTTGGTTGACAGTTTGTACTGGAGGAATTGTCTAATAAGAGCATGCACACATTTGACATTTTTGTTGGATTTTGAAGTCGGTGGTTTCCCTAAGCGAGGTTCATCTTCAACTTGTTCTTGGCCTTGCAAAAATGATTTCTGCCAGCAAAAAACTTGTCCTCTTAATAAGGAATGTTCCCTATAGGCCTGTTTCAACTTTTCAAACATCTCACTCGCGGAGTCCCAAGTTTACCACAAACCTTGATAGCATAACATTGCTTTAAATTCCTCTGTTCCATTTTCATAACACACAACAAAAAAACAATTTCATTGATGTCACTCTCAAAAATCAGGTGATAACTGTACAGAGCTGAAACTCAGACTGAGCATCTGGAAGAGATGAACAGGCCAGTCTACACAAGTAGAACAACACTGCACTGCCAGATTGTTTGCATTGTCAGTTCCATTATTTTTCTTACACACCTTGCATATTTGCAAAAATCAAAACCGGTAACCTAGAACCTGATATTTACGAATTTTTTACATGAAGATGTATTCATTCATTGCATTCTATTGACACCGAGTAACTCAAATATAGCCTTTGATTTAAAGCTATTGCAGTTTCCCATGTGGCTTGCATTCACTCTGAGTATCAACAAGACTCAGGGCCAATCACTTAGTGTGGCAGATATTAAACATCCTGGGCAATGTCAGGCACTGCTGCTAGTAATTAATGATGAAGGATCTGATGTTGTCTCACGCTCGCAGATGATGCACGCATCCACCTGAATGATCGTGAAGAAGCAAAACTGGTGTTTTGTGTGAAGTGTTTCTGTTTGGGGTGTGGGATAAAGCAGAGGCATTATTGGCCCTTTTTTCATGCAAGAATCGATAACTAGTGTACCGTAAGTGGAAACTCTTGAACAATTTGTTGCCACGCAGGAACTGTTGGGAGGACCGACCAGGTACTAAGCGGTCCTTGGAAGATGGGGCGTTACTAGCATGGATTAACCCAAATTCAATGGCACAGGTGTGGACTGGCCTCCATGTTCATCCAATCTGACTCCTTGTGACTACTTTTATGGGGTACACTGAAAAACACTGCCTACCAGAACTATCCCACTGCACTGGAAAAATTTTAACTATCAATCTGTGTGACAGCTGAATCCCTTTCCATTGACACACTACAAGATGTGATGCCAAATGTTGTTGTTTGTTTGTGTCACATCCTTACTGCAAGCAGGGGACATTTTGAAAAGATTGTGATTTGAATGGAAAGACTGCTTACAGAGAATGAATTCATTTATGTATGCCATGCTGTACATCACAACAGTCCCATGTTACCAAATTTTTGTTACCAAATTTTTCGACTACTACTTCAAAGCCTCTGTATAAAATTCTTAGAGCTTACACAATAAACATGTTCATTTGCATTCTTCTAGCAGTCTTTGTTTTCATGTAATTTAATGTGAAAATCAGGGAATCCTTTGTTATAGTATCTTGCGTAAGCAAACAGGAACTAACAAAACTGGAAGAACTACGTAAGTTACAAGGAACAACTTACCAAAATAAGGCATGGCACGGAGTTCACTGTATGCCCTCAATATGAGGCACACCAGGTACAGTAAATAGACACCACATGCTATGAAGAAAAAAACCTTGAAACCCTGAAACAAAAATTAAAATAGATGAGCAAAGGTAGGACAATTTTGAATTATTTGACTGACATAAGCCTAACTACTTACAACTAATGATCAATAAAACAAAAAGTGTGTGAATAATGTTGTCTTGGAATTAAAACAATAGAAATGATCTTACCTTGTTACTAAAGGGGCCTACACTTTCTGCACTGAGAAATGATATTTTTTAAATCATGTTCGAAAGAACAGATACTATCGGTGACCATGCAGCTTGTTAGAATGAAATTACTACTCCTGGCTGCATACAGGCATTGATATAAATCAACGGGGACAGTTGAAAATGTGTGCCACCACTGGGACTCAAACCCGGGATCTCCTGTTTACATGGCAAATGCTCTATCCATCTGAGCCACCGAGGACACAGAGGATAGAACATTCCCAACACGGACATGTCCGAAAGAACAGATACCATCTTCACGTGTGTGTGTGTGTGTGTGTGTGTGTGTGTGTATATAAAACAAAACTTTCAAGTCCTGGAACATTTGGTACTCCTGTACCTCCCCGAACAATGGCTACAGTAAACCATCCATTGCCATGGCCGAATGAAACATTTATATCTAAACTAAAGTTCAGTCTGCAACTGCAGAAAACAGCAGGTCCATCCAGCAGGGCTTGGGCAGCGACAGACTTAACTGGAATACGATTCTTCTTGTCTCGAGCTGTTGTAGCAAATTCGATGTTCTCGATGGTTTTGTAGACTGTCTGTCTCGAACGGCGGCGATATCTTCTGTACGGCATCTTGGCAGCGTTCAATGCAGTTGCCTGTGCAGCAGCAGCAGCGTGACATAGCCGCTGAGCGGCGTTCGCTCGCTTCTATATAAGTCCGAACGTGCGTGACCTTGCGTCGGACTTAGAATATTTCTGCCTGCTGGCGGAGCGTTATCCCAGACGTGAACACTAGCCGTACTAGGCGATCACGTCTGCTGTGCGCCAGGCAGGCGCGCTGCCAAGATTGCGTAAGCTGGTTGGTGAGTTGCGTCAGCCGCCTATATGGCGTGACATGCTGTTGCCTCCTTGAGCCCCCCGGTTCTAGATGTACGCTCCCCGGTTCTCAGCTACGCTACAGATCAATATATATTAAAAACAAAGATTCCAAGACTTACCAAGCGGGAAAGCGCCGGTAGACAGGCACAATAAATAAAACACACAAACACACACACAAAATTTCTAGCTTTCGCAACCGACGGTTGCTTCTTCAGGAAAGAGGGAAGGAGAGGGAAAGACGAAAGGATGTGGGTTTTAAGGGAGAGGGTGAGGAGTCATTCCAATCCCGGGAGCGGAAGACTTACCTTAGGGGGAAAAGGACAGGCGTACACTCGCGCACACACACACACACACACACACACACACACACACACACACACACACACACACACATATCCATCTGCACATACACAGACACAAGCAGACATTTGTAAATGCAAAGAGTTCAGGCAGAGATGTCAGTCGAGGTGGAAGTGTACAGAGGCAAAGAAGTTGTTGAAAGACAGGTGAGGTATGAGCGGCGGCAACTTTAAATTAGCGGAGGTTGAGGCCTGCCGGATATCGAGAAGAGAGGATATCCTGAAGGGCAAGTTCCCATCTCCGGAGTTCAGATAGGTTGGTGTTGGTGGGAAGTATCCAGATAACCTGGACGGTGTAACACTGTGCCAAGATGTGCTGGCCGTGCACCAAGGCATGTTTAGCCACAGGGTGATCCTCATCACCAACAAACACTGTCTGTCTGTGTCCATTCATGTGAATGGACAGTTTGTTGCTGGTCATTCCCACATAGAAAGCGTCACAGTGTAGGCAGGTCAGTTGGTAAATCACGTGGTTGCTTTCACACGTGGCTCTGCCTTTGATCATGTACACCTTCCGGGTTACAGGACTGGAGTAGGTGGTGGTGGGAGGGTGCATAGGACAGGTTTTATACCGGGGGTGGTTACAAGCGTAGGAGCCACAGGGTAGGTAAGGTGGTTTGGGGATTTCATAGGGATGAACCAAGAGGTTACGAAGGTTGGGTGGACGGCGGAAAGACACTCTTGGTGGAGTGGGGAGGATTCATGAAGGGTGGATCTCATTTCGGGGCAGGATTTTAGGAAGTCGTATCCCTGCTGGAGAGCCACATTCAGAGTCTGATCCAGTCCTGGGAAGTATCCTGTCACAAGTGGGGCCCTTTTGGGGTTCTTCTGTGAGAGGTTCTGGGTTTGAGGGGATGAGGAAGTGGCTCTGGTTATTTGCTTCTGTACCAGGTCGGGAGGGTAGTTGCGGGATGCGAAAGCTGTTTTCAGGTTGTTGGTGTAATGGTTCAGTGATTCAGGACTGGAGCAGATTTGTTTGCCACGAAGGCCTAGGCTGTAGGGAAGGGACCGTTTGATATGGAATGGGTGGCAGCTGTCATAATGGAGGTACTGTTGCTTGTTGGTGGGTTTGATGTGGACAGATGTGTGAAGCTGGCCATTGGACAGATGGAGGTCAACGTCAAGGAAAGTGGCATGGGATTTGGAGTAGGACCAGGTGAATCTGATGGAACCAAAGGAGTTGAGGTTGGAGAGGAAATTATGGACTCACAACTTCTTCACTTTCGAAGGCCAGACTTACCAACAATTCATTACATCCCGCAACTACCCTCCCGACCTGGTAAAGAAGCAAATGACCAGAGCCACTTCCTCATCCCCCCAAACCCAGAAACTCCCCCAGAAGAACCTCAAAAGGGCCCCACTTGTGACAGGATGCTTTCTGGGACTGGATCAGACTCTGAATGTGGCTCTCCAGCAGGGATACGACTTCCTCATATCCTGCCCTGAAGTGAGATCCATCCTTCATGAAATCCTTCCCACTCCACCAAGAGTGTCTTTCCGCCGTCGACGTAACCTTCGTAACCTCTTGGTTCATCCCTATGAAATACCCAAACCACCTTACCTACCCTCTGGCTCCTACCCTTGTAACCGCCCCCGGTGTAAAACCTGTCCCATGCACCCTCCAGTCCTGTAACCCGGAAGGTGTACACGATAAAAGGCAGAGCCACATGTGAAAGCACCCACATGATTTACCAACTGACCTGCGTACACTGTGAAGCTTTCTATGTGGGTATGACCAGCAACAAACTGTCCATTCGCATGAATGGACACAGGCAGACAAGGTTTGTTGGTAATGAGGATCACCCTGTGGCTAAACATGCCTTGGTGCACGGCCAGCTGTGTTACACTGTCCAGGTTATCTGGATACTTCCCACTGACACCAACCTATCAGAACTCCGGAGATGGGAACTTGCTCTTCAATATATCCTCTCTTCCAGTTACCCACCAGGCCTCAGCCTCCACTAATTTCAAGTTGCCGCCACTCATACCTCACCTGTCATTCAATAACATCTTTGTCTCTGCATTTCCGCCTCGACTGACATCTCTGTGCAAACTGTTTGCCTTTACATATGTCTGCTTGTGTCTATGTATGTGCTGATGGATATGTGTGTGTATGCGAGTGTATACCTGTCCTTTTTTCCCCCTAAGGTAAGACTTTCCGCTCCTGGGATTGGAATGACTCCTTACCCTCTCCCTTAAAACCCACATCCTTTCGTCTTTCCCTCTCCTTCCCTCATCCCGATGAAGCAACCGTGGGTTGCGAAAGATTGAAATTTGTGTGAGTGTTTATGTGTTTTTTGTCTCTATCAATGTACCAATGCTTTCGTTTGGTAAGTTACAGAATCTATGTATATGTGTGTGATGATGGTATCTGTTCTTTCAGACATGTTCGTGTTGGGAATGTAGGTCTCACAGGAGGCAGACATTTAGTATTTGCTGATAATCAGATCATCAGAGGTGGAGCCAATAGATGGCGCAGGAAATTGATCATGTCCTTTTCTGAATAATCAATGTGACATTTGCCTTACAATCATTATGAAAAGTATGGAAAATCTAATTCAGGATGGCCAGACAGGGAACTGAATACCAGTGCCCCAGATGTCGATTCAATGTTTTAACCAGTGTACCATTTCAATCGGCTGCTTGTTTCAGAAATTTTCATAAATGTTTTCTCAGCTGTCAAGCAAGAATTCAAGTCCTATAAGTCAGACATTGCAAGAATCACCAGTTCCAAAAATCGTCAGGAACACTGTATCACACAAATAATAATAGGTTGGAAAATAAATGAAATACTGATACTGTGAGACAATGACGTTGTGAGGGATACAGTGCTGCCAACGGTGAGACACTAGGACAGTTCACTGCTGCATAAAGAATTTAAGTTTCTCTTTTTCTTTTTTTAACAGACCCTTTACAAGATAATGACCAGACAAACTTTTTTGTATAATGGAAAAGCACAGAAGTATCAAAATAAGGTAAGCAATATTGGTAAGGAAACCCTTCAGTTAAAGGTTCTATCCTAAGATAATTGCTGGCAGCCAGAACAAGGTTGCTGATGTTCTGGAAACAATTAGGAAACTTTTACTCAAATTCACACTGAACACACATCTCCAATAAAAAACAAAAAGGTCATGTTCTGATATATGCAGGAGGTTGTCTCTTAAAATACAGTATACTCATTAAATTTGTTTGTATGGATGAAAATACATCCCAATTAAAAAAGTGTTCGCAATGCATATCATTGCTGATAGTCTTATAATTGTGGCATTAAAATTTAGATAATTCCAAACATGTTATTTGGGCTGTTTAATGAAAGGCTTCATTCGTGAAAGGTACATAGGTGTGAAACTGATGTCCACACCCGCACACTGCTGCAGTAATTATCAGCTATACATGGTAGGACGTCAAAAGTGAGCTGAATTTGTGGCACAGAAGGGGTACAGCTGTAGTATTTGTAGTACTTTCAGAATAGGGCTGTTGGTCAACTATTTTACTTTTGGACTGATGATTCCAGAAACCACACTAGTCCAGAATTTTTTTTTACACATTTTATAGCATTGGTGGACTTGTCTGGGGTCAACAATAATTGCCTCATTTGGAGACACTGGGACAGTGAAGCCTTCAACTATTACAGAAATAATGTAAGCCATAAACTCATATGGTTTTTGTTCCAATCGTTAGATGGAATGATGTGGCATAGTACTATGCAGCTGTGTTCAGTTTTGACCCAGGATGAGCTTACAACAATGTGTTCTCATTATATCCACTTTCAAAGACTGTGCTCTTTCCTGAAGAAATTTCATAAGGAGTTCCAGTGAAAGTAGCACTGAGGGTGTGCCAAAGAAGAGATGCTTCAAAAAAGTGATGCATTATGTTTTCATTAAATGCCATTCATTTCTTCCCAATGGTTGAGATTTGGGTATAATACAGAAAAAAATCAAGAAACATGACCATTTGTATGTTCCAGAACAGTATGTAGCCATACTCAAACATGCATGTGCTTAGTTTCAACTGTCATAATTTGAATCCCGATAATTTGGATTTTGATAACTGGTAGAAAGTCCTTAAGCCACAAATCACTCGGAAAGACTATTGCAGCTCAACAGAAACTTAAATTTTTGCCTAGTAAATAGATGGACTTTCACTATGATTCACAATGGAGGAAACTTTAAACTGTCAACAAATTTACTGATGATTTCATGTAGTTTCCCAGAAAGAATATATCTATTTTTTGCATGAAAGCAACCTCTTCCAATAATGCTAGAAGCCCATTCTCAAGAAAGTTTAAATAATGGGGTAAAAATTAAACAACGGAAAATCCAGGATGGATAGCTTTTAGCCATTAAGGCCTTTGTCAGCAACAGACACACACACACACACACACACACACACACACACACACACACACACACACACACACACACACAACTTGCACATACGTCTGCAGTCTCAGACAACTGAAACCACACTGCGAGCAGCAGCAGCAGTGCATGATGGGAGTGGCAACTGGATGGGGGTAAGGAGGAGGCTGGGGTGGGGAGGGGGAGGGATAGCATGGTGGGGGTGGCAGACAGTAACTCAGTACGATCTGGGGCTGGAGCAACTGAATTACATTCTCTGCCAGGGTTTCGATTACCTCTTGTTGTGCCCTGAAATGAGAAATGTCCTGCCCACTATCCTTCCCACCCTTCCTACAGTGGTATTCCGCCATCCACCGAGCCTACAAAATATACTTGTCCACACTTACACAACCTCTGCTCATATCCCTGTAATAGACTAATAGACCTAGATGCAAGACCTGTCCCATATATCCTCCTACCACCACATACTCCAGTCCGGTCGCTATCACCACCTGTCCCATCAAAGGCAGAGCTACCTGTGAAACCGGTCATGTGATTTATAAGCTAAGCTGCAAACACTGTGCTGCATTCTATGTAGGCATGACAACCAACAAGCTGTCTGGTCGCATGAATGGCCAACGACAAACTGTGGCCAAAAAACAAGTGGACCACCCTGTTACTGAACATGCTGGCAAACATGATATCCCTCATCTCAATGACTGCTTCACAACCTGTGCCATATGGATCCTTCCCACCAACACCAGCTTTTCTGAACTGCACAAATGGGAACTTTCCCTGTAATATGTCCCACATTCCCGTAACCCTCCTGGCTTCAACCTTCGTTAGTACTGTCCTCACGCATCCAGCCCCTTCACTGTTCCCATTCCAGCACTACACAGCTGTCATTTCACTGCCATGCCCAGTCTTTCAATTTGTTTTTATTTCTCTCCTTTTTGCTACATACCCCCCCCCCCCCCACCTTCTCTCCTGCCCTTCATCTAAACTGCAGCATTTCACTGTCCGCCCTCCCCACCATACTATCCCTCCCTCTCCCTGCCCCAGCCTCCTCCTTACCCCCACCCAGTCACCACTCCCAACATGCACTGCTGCTGCTGCTTGCAGCGTGGTTTCAGTTGTCTGAGACTGCAGACGTATGTGCAAGTTGTGTGTGTGTGTGTGTGTGTGTGTGTGTGTGTGTGTGTGTGTGTGTGTGTGTCAATGGCTGACAAAGGCCTTAATGGCCAAAAGCTATAATTGTGTGAATCTCTTTGTTGTGCCTATCACAACTCAGCATCTCCGCTATATGGTGAGTAGCAACTTACCTTCTCTAATATTGTTAAATAATGGGGTAGCAACACAACTGTCTAGCTTACCACACCATACATTCACAAAGGATTCTTGAAAATGTTTCTCCTTAAAACACAGTGGGTTTTTGGTGGACCACCAGTATTAGTTACAAGTATTACAGTTTCTTTCACAAATCAGTGCTGCATCACTAATAAAGGATATTAATGGAATTCCGCAGCGATTTGCAACTAACCAATGACAAAATTTCAGTTGCCTACCTTCATCTCCTCCTCGGAGGTGTTGAATCCACTGTAAATAATAAGGATACAGGACGTTCACATGAAATCTCTGTCCATATTCTTGCATGTATGATAATAATGGAAATACTTGGATGGAGCAATACACACAACAAGGGAAAAGCAACGACCCACCTATCGCAGACTGATGCATGGAGCACAAAAACATGTAACAGAAAACAACATTCACACTAACTTTTGAGCACAAGCTATTTTTCTAACCAATTTACACACACATTCACACACACAATCACACAGACACCCAAATGTACACAACCTGGCCACAGAAAGACTGATTATTGATACTCAATTACTGAAAGCAGCTGCTTGAAGTGTTGGGGGTGGGGAGTGTAAGGAAGGAGGCAAGGAGAGGGCAGTGAGAAAGAGGTAGGTTTTTTTTGTCAAATGGCTTCCTGGCTGTAGTAGATAAAAAGAGTAAACCAAAAAGTTCTGTAGGATGAGAGAGGGATGGGGGGAAGTGAGAGGGAGCAGAATGGGGAGGGGAGAGGAGGGAGGGAGGGAGGGGGAGAGAGAGAGGGAGAGGGGGGACACATTGGAGGGAGGGAAGAGTGGTGTGTGGGCAAAGGCAGTGCACAATCTGGATGTAGAAGGGGTGGTGTGGACAAAAGAGAGAAAGGAAAAGGAAAAGGGAGGCAGTGGGAACAGGTTAGTGGAAGCTGAAGCCAAAATGCGAGCGTTCAGCATATGTTGAGAGAGAGAACTTATGTGGAACACCAGTACGTGTAAAAATTCAATCTGTGCTAGTTGAAGGACCACATTCTACCACACAATGTTAATTTGCACATTCAGATGACTCCAGGGCATTGCACCAGTTTCACACAGTGTAGTGAAAACATGAATAAACACTCTTAATTGGGTATGCTGCAGTTAGGAAATCGTCTACTGTATTCTCTACAAACAGCACCAGTGTTTCCATTACACAACCCATACACAAATACCATATCAGCAAACTCAGCATCTGTAAATATGTATAGAATACTTAATACAGTAGAATTGGCCAACAGATCACAATCATAATTAAAGTTGAAAAATTCAATTATGTAAACACCAGCACAACTTCAAAATCAAAACAAAAATGACAATCACAAATAAACACAAAGCAACTGGTATATCAACATACAAATTTCAAATTTACCTTGTAACCAACAAAAACTGGACAAATGTTACATAGAGTGTTTCAGTAAAAGTAGTCTATATTATCACCTCCTAAAGCATATACTTTTCCTGCTGAAACACTCTGTACACTCCGCACAAAATACCATGGCTGGCAGATGTGCAGTCAGCAGGGCATGTGTGGGGAGAGCTATAGTGGTGGGGATTAGGGTCAGGCACTGTAGGGAAAATGTCAAGTGCTGGATGGAAATTGCCATTCTAAACTGAAGCTCACATTTTTCTGTAAATATTACATACTTGCATGGATGGAGGGGAGAGTGGTATGTGGGTCAAGATAGTGCACAATCTGGATGTAGAAAGGGTGGTATGCTTTGGTTAGTATCTAAAAAGAATTCCACTGAAAATGCAGCAATTTATTTATGCTTGGCCAATTAATCATTTGTAACTTTTAGAGAAGCATCCTGAATGGCGAATTTTGAGTGAAACCTATACAGTTCTCTTGCTGTCACATCACTATCATATTGTGTAGACAGAATTGTGAGAGAATGATTTATTAGTTTATTAAATGAGGAACTGAGGAAAAGTAAGGTCAGTAGCTTATGAAAAGCACACTTCAGTACAAAATTAACATGTAATGTCTTCAATCATGCTGTTCCCAAACCCACAGATTTTCTCATTTCACCAGCTATTGGTGGCCCTTAAAATTAAATCCTTTCATTGAAAAGTCTGTAGTTAGTTGTATAGCATGTCAGACAATGAATTTTTGCATAATAAACATATGGCAAAATATTCTCCTCTTTGTGTACTATCATTTGCCAAAATCTCTTTCAGATATCTCTTATTACTTCTGAAATATGAGGTAGGATATTATGGACATTTCACTCTGGTTTTATCACAGGCACAGCACGATCACAAATCAAATGAGTATGCTACATCAGGTCAACTTTGTTGAGACTGGTGATGAATTGAGACCTTCACCAAAGCCTTAAAAAACTGAGCTAAATTTCAAATGCAACAATATACACACATCAAAAAATGTTTTGCATCACATCACTTCCAAGAGTTCCAGAACCTGCACAGAAAATTGGAATAGTGACAACATTAGCATCATTTCTGCCCTATTTATTCCTCATAAAAACACACAGTGCATGTTGTAACACAATACAGTGAAACAGAGGTGGTGCTGTACACACCGGTATCTCTAATACCCAGTAGCAAGTCCTCTTGCACTGATGCAGGCCTGAATTCATTGTGGCATACTATCCACAAGTTCATCAAGGCACTATTGGTCCAGATTGCCCCACTCCTCAATGGTGATTCGTCATAGATCCCTCAGAGTGGTAGGTGGGTCACATCGTCCATAAACAGTCCTTTTCAATCTATCCCAGGCATGTTTGATAGAGTTCATGTCTGGAGCACATGCAGGCCACTCTAGTTGAGCGATGTTGTTATCCTGAAGGATGTCATTTACAAGATGTGCACAATGGGGGCACAAATTGTCGTCCATGAAGACGAATGTCTCGCCAATATGCTGCCGATATGGTTGCACTATCAGTCAGAGGATGGCATTCATGTATCGTACAGCTGTTACCGCACCTTCCATGACCACCAGCGGTGTACGTCAACCCTGCATAATGCCACCCCAAAACAGCAGGAACCTCCACCTTGCTGCACTCGGTGGACAGTGTGTCTAAGGCATTGAGCCTGACCGGGTTGCCTCCAAACACATCTCTGATGATTGTCTGGTTGAAGGCATATGTGACACTCTTCGATGAAGAGAACGTGAAGCCAATCCTGTGCGTTCCATTCAGCATGTTGTTGGGCCCATCTGTACCGCACTGCATGGTGTTGTGGTTGGATGGACCTCGCCATGAACATTGTGAGTGAAGTTGCGCATCATGCAGCCTACTGCGCACAGTTTGTGTCGTAACGCCACATCCTGTGGTTGCACGAAAAGCATTATTCAACAAGATGGTATTGCTGTCAGCATTCGTCCGAGTCATAATCCGTAGGTAGTGGTCATCCACTGCAGTTCCTCTCTCTCTGAGTTTCCTCCATGTCTGAACAACATCGCCTTTGGTTCACTCCGAGATGCCTGGTCACTTCGCTTGTTGCGAGCCCTTCCTGGCACGAAGTAGCAATGCGGACGCGATCGAACCTTGGTATTGACCATCTAGGCATGTTTGAAGACAACAAGAACCATGTACCTCCTTCCTGTGTAATGACTGGAACTGATCAGCTGTCGGAACCCCTCTGTCTAATAGGCACTGCTCATGTATGGTTGTTTACATCTTTGGGCAGGTTTAGTGACAGATCTGAACAGTCAAAGAGACTGTGTCCGTAATTTAATATCCACAGTCAACATCTATCTTCAGAAGTTCTGGGAACTGGGTGGATGGAAAATGTCTTTTGATATGTGTATTATATAATACACACCCAACCCGAATTAATTGTAATCCCTAATTTTCATTGCAAACTTTTTCATGTCTTGCAGTGTCTTACGTCCATGTAAATATCACTATAACTATGACCATTAATGAAATGGTGGTCATATCGTTATGAACTTGACAAATAAGTAAGGCAAAAATGAAATATTTTTACCAAATAGCTTCCATAAAATAGTTTGAGAAATTTTGCAGGGTGTGTGCCATGATTCTTTCATTGCCAACCGGCCAAAAGATTGTGAACTTGTCAGTTTCCCCTTCTGAAAAAAAGGAATGAACTCACCCAGCACTTTGGATGAAAATTGGTCACTGTGCATCGGCTACCATGTCCTACACAGAACCTAGCTATACAACAGGATTTCACTAGATTTTATTGCTTGTCTTCCTGAAATTTTTTTTCTAGTGTGCTGTTTTGTATGGCATTATATTTACGACATATATTTTTTAAAAAGTGCTGAAAATGTCATGTGTTTTTTAATGTTTCCATGTTTGTTTTTCATCTAGGAAATATGGCTGAATGAGTTCCATAAACTTTGATTATAAAATATTTATGTCCTGTAAATACAATATTTTGTCTTTAAATTCAGTCAAGCATTATTCACTTAGTGCAGACACAATGTAAGTTTTTCTGAATATTTACTTTTGGAAACTGCAACTGAAACCAAGTTGAGAAGTTACGTCATTGTATTTTTCAATGAGGGCTGTTGGGAAAGGAAGTTCCGATCGATCGCAGAATGGAAACTACTGTAAAAATACAATGAAACTTTACACAGATGTGATGGGCAGTGTCTCTAGTATGCCAGTCTATCACATCATGTCACTCTTTTCAGTTCTGATTGCACAGCGAGCACATGAAGGTGCCAAGAAAATAGTATCTCCCACCAAGAACGAGGGCCTGATAAGATTTCACCTGAAGCTATGCAGCCCATATAACATAAATGTTATGTGTTTCCTTCTTCAAGATAATTCTGTAGGAGCAATGAAGATGCTTCTGCAGCATTTTCGATGGGAAGTGTTTGCTCACTCACAATACAGCACATAATTGGCCCCCCTCTGAGTTTCATCTCTGTTGTCATGAACCACTGGCTATGAAGACAACATTCTGGCACATACATGGATTTCTATGATGAGGGTATTGGAAAGTTAGTACAATGCTGTAACAAATGTCTCCGTTGGAGGGGTGATTATGTAGACAAATATCTGGAAGTTGTAGCTCACTGTTGCAAATAAAACATATTTGATTTTCACTCTGGTTTCCATTTCACCACCGATCAGAATTTACTTTCTGAATACCCCTTGTATACAAGATGCATATATCTATACAAATACATAGAGGCAATGTCTTGACCTACTGACACATCATCGCCCTCTCCAAACTGCTACAGATAGTCACTTGATTTTTATAGAGGGTGTTGATCAAATACTGGGGTGTCATTTAAGAAGCGATTTTTTGAAATTCTACCCCTAAGGGGGTGAAACAGAGGAAGGAAAGTTCTACGAAATTATTGCACTATGAAAGCGTTTTAAAAGATAAACCTATGAAAATTTGTATTTACTTTTGACTGTTAGAAATAAAAAAAAATTATTTCACTGTTTATGGTTATGGAAATTCGACCACTAATGGGGAAAATAGTGGACAAAAATTTTTAAGGAAATATATTGATGATGTAAATAAAATAGAAAGAAACTTCCACATGGGAAAAATATATTAAAAACAAAGATT
This sequence comes from Schistocerca gregaria, assembly GCF_023897955.1. Classification (NCBI taxonomy): domain Eukaryota; kingdom Metazoa; phylum Arthropoda; class Insecta; order Orthoptera; family Acrididae; genus Schistocerca; species Schistocerca gregaria. The sequence continues at coordinate 162,904,935 of NC_064921.1, forward strand.
ACAAGACTTACCAAGCGGGAAAGTGCCGGTAGATAGGCACAATAAATAAAACACACAAACACACACACAGAATTTCTAGCTTTCGCAACAGACGGTTGCTTCTTCAGGAAAGAGGGAAGGAGAGGGAAAGGCGAAAGGATGTGGGTTTTAAGGGAGAGGGTAAGGAGTCATTCCAATCCCGGGAGCGGAAAGACTTCCCTTAGGGGGAAAAAAGGACAGGTGTACACTCGCACACACACACATATCCATCCGCACATACACAGACACAAGCAGACATTGTCTGTGTGTGTGTGTGTGCGAGTGTACACCTGTCCTTTTTTCCCCCTAAGGGAAGTCTTTCTGCTCCCGGGATTGGAATGACTCCTTACCCTCTCCCTTAAAACCGACATCCTTTCGTCTTTCCCTCTCCTTCCCTCTTTCCTGAAGAAGCAACCGTCTGTTGCGAAAGCTAGAAATTCTGTGTGTGTGTTTGTGTGTTTTATTTATTGTGCCTATCTACCGGCGCTTTCCCGCTTGGTAAGTCTTGGAATCTTTGTTTTTAATATGTAAGGAAATATATTGATATATTAAAAAAATTTAAAAGCTAAATCTATGAAAATTGGTGTTTTGTTTCTTGGTTAGATATAAAGAAAGTGTCACAACATGAAATGAACTTGAAAACCCAGTTTAAAAAAAATTAAAAATCTGCGTATGCCATATACTTTACATCAGCAAAGTAACAAGTGCACTGAGCTAGTAAAAAATACCATGACACTTGTTCTCAATTTGGAAGCAAGATGCAGTTCTTTGTTCTCCTGGAAAATTTAGAAAATGGACTACTGAAGTCTCTGTGATCACCAATTCATTTGTACTCTTCCATGCGTGCCATATACTCTGGTAACTCTTTCTCATACACCATAGTCACACATGCATTTAGCATGTGGCTGTTATCAAACATGCACAAACCTTATGCCTTGTTCACCCACTCTGCAATTGACACCACTGACAATTCATGAGCTGACAGTACCACATACATACAAACCCATACTGTTGAATTTGCTGATGTGACAGAATTTTCTTTCTAACACCTCTAATTTGAGACATATAGAGACAAAAAAAAAAAAAAAAAAAAAATGGAATGAATAAGGAAACACAGTTAACTGCACTGTAAGCAGTTGCAGTTGACTTTCCCTAGTATCAAATGTTTAATTATATGTACTGATTAGAGCAGTCTTATGGTGAATGAAAATATACAGTTACAAAACTATCGACCAGCAGAATGCAGGAATACTCACATAAAAGTGGCTAGTATCCAACTTGTAACTGTACGTTGGATCTTGTACTTCATTTATCTTTTGCCACGTGGCCATAGTAATGGCTGAGAACCACAACATACCAACTATTACCATTTTTGGAAAATAGAATGTTAGAAGTCGTCGTTCATTCTGCAAAAACAAGCCCATTTTCAAAAGAATATCATAACATAAAAACACTTACAGACTGTGAACTGTGAATTAATGAACAAAACATTAAACAATGGAAAATCCAGGATGGAATGTAACAATATTATGAAAAGGAAATCTGTGACACACCATATACTGCAGATGCTGAGTCACAGATAGGTACAACAAAAAGACTGTTTCAAACACAGCTTTCAGCCTGTAAGCCACAGTTGCCTTAGACTGCCGCCATGTGTGTGTGTGAGTTGCATTTGCTTTTGTGTGTGTGTGTGTGTGTGTGTGTGTGTGTGTGTGTGTGTGTGTGTGTGTGTGTGTGTGTGGTCTATTTTTGACGAAAGCCTTACGGGCGAAAGCTTTATTTGGAACAGTCTTTTTGTTGTGCCTCTCTGTGACTCAGCATCTCTGCTATATGGTGAATAGGAAATTGTAATTCTTGCTGTGAATAAAATACACTTCCTTTCTATAACCCACTAATTGTTACCCATACATTAATTTTATGCAATTTTCTTCACATAAGCACCAGTAACTCTTAATACAGAATTTTCTATTTTTTCAGCTATTTTTGAAATGGTTATCATGTGATGAAACTGAAATGTTGAACACATGAGACAGTTCTCGAGGGTTTGCAAGGTCACAGAATATTAAAATCACTCTGCAGAACTGTTGTGACTGAGCTTCACATCAAACATGTACCAGTACCATGAAAGTTTGGTATGACTTTTTTATATGTATATGCTGTTTAGTACAGCAGAAACTACATGAAAGCTCACACACAGTGCTTCTAACTAAAAGAAAGTTTTCAACCACTGACACTGAATTCCGTTGACAACACTGATATCTTGAGTAAAACAGACAATGAAGTCAAGTTTCTCTCATTAGCAATATGTTTGATAACACAGAAACATTACGGTTTAATATAGCATTTTATAAACCATACAATACTCTGAAGTGCGAGCATTAAGGCAGTCATTTCAATGTACTTTCAATGACAATTTTGGCTTCTACAACCAACTCATATGAAGATCATAAAAAATGCTAAAGAGCTAATTAAAATGTAATTATTGAAAAAGAAACCTTTCAGACACAACTGACTTCTCAAAAATTAAAGATGAACTTTAGGTTAACTTCATAAAGGACATACCAATAAATCACTGAGAGTTTATTCACACCCCTCCCATGGGACACCACCTTTTCAAAGACACTTTCATTGTCAAGCAACAGAGTTTGTGTATTTCAAAGAAGCTGAGGGCTATGCGGGCAGCAGCTTAGTTACCGGCAGGGTCTCCCAAGCCTGGCTTGGCCTCAGCACAGGAGCCAGACAAAGTGTGTCCCACATTGCTGGATAGGAGAGCTCAAAAGGTGTAGAAAATTCAAACTTTCTAGAGGAATAAACAATGAAAATATCCAAGTCCTCCAGGACGGACACTGGGTGGGGGGCCGATAAAGCCACAATCTAAAAGTGTCATATTACAGAACCACAATGGGAGCCTTGGAATGTACAGAAATGACTTCGCCAAAGGAAAGGTACAACAGATTTGGCAATAGCAATGCGGAATATACAAAAAGTGATGAACTACAGAAAAATGAAAGAAACAGTTGAAGATATAAGAAGTTTAAGTACAATATTGTGTCCCTTCTAGAAGCGAAATTGCAAGGGCTTTGACAGATAGATATATCTCAGTATTCTCTGCTGTATAGTGGGCCAGAAAGAAGAACAAGGCCATCTGGAACAGGGTGTATAATAAAAAGAGATTAGGAGAAGTCTTTTGGAACTTGAACCTATAAATGAAAGACTCAACAGACCAAGAATTGAAGGGAAATTCAGGACTGTGACAATAACAACAATATACACACCAATAATGGAAGCAGAAGAAAGAATAAAAGAACAGCTTTGAGAAGATAATGAAAGTACATGTAGTAAAGTACAAAACTACAACCTATTGCTAGTTTTGGGAGCTTCTAATGCAGAGGCTGAGCGAAATGAATGCTGAGAGTGTCAGGGAAGCACACTTTACGTGATGAAACTAATGAGAATGGAGCTGTGTTATGTCAGTTTGGTGCTACAAGTAATTTACTCATTTAGAGTACCTGTTTCCCATAAAAATGGATACATCTTGGAATATGGAAGTCAAGTAGAATAGTTAACGGAATAGACTATGTGTTAGTAAAATAACAATATTCCATGTCATACAACCTATTGCTAGTTTTGGGAGCTTCTAATGCAGAGGCTGAGCGAAATGAATGCTGAGAGTGTCAGGGAAGCACACTTTACGTGATGAAACTAATGAGAATGGAGCTGTGTTATGTCAGTTTGGTGCTACAAGTAATTTACTCATTAAGAGTACCTGTTACCCATAAAAATGGATACATCTTGGAATATGGAAGTCAAGTAGAATAGTTAACGGAATAGACTATGTGTTAGTAAAATAACAATATTCCATGTCAGTAATAGATGTATGTAGCTGCTGGGTTCCAAACTGTGATTCAGACCACTATGTTGCAAAAGAGATGTTATCTGTAATACATAAAAGCAAATTGGATTACTGAAAAATCCAATCTTGATCCCAAAGATGTAAAAACATACTTAATAAAAATTAAAGATGTCTGATATCTGGTGAGGAACCACTGGGAAATCAAGATAGGTGGAGCAGGATCCAGAAAGTGGTGAAAGAGGCAGCAGAATTGGGATAAGGGAAACGGAAAGAAATGAATGGTGTGATGATGAATGCAGACTAGCAACAGAACACAAAAATGCAGCAAGACAAAGAATGGCATCATGGAGAGCGACAAGAAGAAATGTGTATAAAGAATTAAGATCTAATGCTCATATGATATGAAAGAAAGAAAAAGAAAAAAGGAATGACCGAAAGCAAAATTTCAAGAGATAGAAGAACTAAAAACAGAAAGAAACATGAAAATTGTATTTCAAGAGATAGAAGAACTAAAAATAGAAAGAAACATGAAAATTCTATCATCCAATAGAATCAAACAGAGAAAATTTTCAACCAACACAAAATGCAAGTAAAAATATAAATGGTAAGATAATTATAGGTGAACAAAAACATTGCAGATATGGGCAAAATATTTTGAAGATATGCTTAGTACCAACTCAAACCTGGTATCAAGAACCCACAAGAACAGGAGGAGAACTGAGAGCCAAGAGAAAAATAAAAGAAAGAAGCGAAAATACCAACAATGCAGGAAGTGGAGTCGATGAAACATAAATTAAAAAATAATCATGCACCTGGTGAAGATGGGATAGTGTCAGAACTTATAAAGTGTGGCATTCTACCTCTAATACATGAGATACATCCACTAATATATAACAAGGGAAAATGAAAGCATCCCTGAGGACTAGAAAACAGGAATATGACGATATACCCTATACTCAGGGTATAACTAAATTCCCGTAACAATTCCTGCTATACATGAAATGCCACAGCACATGTCTACCGATCACCTGATTCCGCATGCACATTACAGGCTTGTTTACCTGCCATGCAACTGAGTTTGTGGATCTGCCTGTAGAGGTTTGTACTTACTGTTGTGCTTTGATTTTTGTTCATACTGTACTACAGTACAGTAATAATCATTCACTACAACACATTATGCAAGCTGTGTGTACATTTCATTTTAGTGTGTTGATGTTGACCATGGTGAACAACACATTTGTGGAATACATTGACATTATGTTATTGTACGGTGAAGCTAGGCACAATGGGAGGGCTGCTTGTCAGTTGAAAGAGTTTTCCACACTGCCAGACACCTTTGCACTTACTCTTTGTTAAGGTGCCAAAGAACCTTGGAGACGGGTACACTGACCACCAGCAGGGCTGACTGTGGTGCTCCTTGGCAGCATTGCACATCTGAGTTTGAAGAGGCCATACTCGACGCAGTGGAAGAGGATGCAACAATGAGGATCAGAAACATAACTGGTAGACTGAATGTTGATTGACAAACTGTCTACTGTGTTCTGCATGAGCAGCAGCTACACCCATACCAACCCACAGAAGGCATATGCAATGCAGCCACAGGATTTTGCATCATGAGCCCACTTCTGCACGTAGTTCTTTCATCAATGTGCGGACGAGTCTGGCTTCCCGCAGCACATCCTTTTCATGGATGAAGCCAAGTTCACTAGGAAAGGTGTTTCTAAGTCCCATAACTGTCATTTGTGGACTCGTGAAAAGATGCATGCTGTGGTCCTTCATGAGTTTCAGCAACAATAAGGTCTGAACATTTGGACAGGGTTCTTTGATGGATGTGCGATTGGGCCATACCTTCCTCCACCATACCTCAAGGGTGCCGTGCACTTGGAATTCACCAAAGGCTCTTGGAAGATGTGCCAATCCCTGAGTGGCAACACATGTGGTTCCAGCATGCTGACACACCACCTCATTTTCCACATATAGTCCAAGATCACCTGGATTAACAACTTGGGCAACATTGGATAGGCTGTGACTATTATCTATGGGGTCACATGAAATCCTTCAGTTACGAGGCCATTGTTAGATCCAATGAAGACCTACTGACATGGGTTATGGCTGTGGTGGATGCTGGAGGACCAGGGACTGATGATTGTGTGTACTGGAACATGGTATTAAGGTACTCTATCTGTGCTGATGTTGGTGTTCATCACACCGACCCCTACTTGTAAGGGGACCAAGATGACAAGCAGGAGTCAAAGATCATTGTGTGTTGTGGTATTTTGCAGTTAGTAGGAAAACTATGTTTCTGGACAAGAGTTCCTACTCTAAACACAACCGTCTTGGTCTCCACTAGATATTCCAAAAGTCTATAAAGGGAATTTAATTACATGCTTTATAAGATGGGAGAAATGTTAGCATGTGAAAATTTTAAAAGCATAACAAATGGCTCATAAGATGTTTTCTGGGGTGCTGGACGAAAGGATAAAAAGTGTGCTGAAGATACCCTCAGAGAATACCAATGTGATTTCTGGCCAAATACAGGCACAGGCATAAGCTGTTTGTTATTAGACAAATAATAGAAAAATTTTATGAATATGACAAACTTCTGTCAATTCACAAGGGAATGTAGATGCTGTTGCAGCTGTCCAGCAGATGTCTCTGCACCATATAGGCAATCATTGTTTGCGACAACAACAGTCCATGTCACAACAGCAACAGCCTCGTGCTCTGTCACCTTCATGCCATACTGTTTCATGTAACACGAATGGACCATGTGTCCCAGGTGCTGAGCCGTGTGTTATAGGTACCATAAGAAAGGACACATTGCTTCTGTATATAACTCCTTTCCAAACCTAAGTGAGGATGGAACAAACATGGGTGTGATGAACGTATCAGCAGTGATGGTGTCTCAATGCAAGTTATACACTGAAGTGTGTGTGTGTGTTTAAAAAAACCTTTGAGAATGCAAGTGGATGAAGGTGCAGCGGCAATGTTGGTGAATTCTCAAACTTATGTGGATCTGGGTGCGCCCCCTCTAATTCCAGTGTCATACAGGCTGGTGAGTTTAAGCAAACAACAGATTCACATTCTTGGACAGTTTTCTGCACCTACGACTTCCAAGGCTATGGTTCATTCATTAACATTCCTAGTTGTGCAGCCTCGCCACAGTGGTAACACTAGTTCCCATTAGATCACCGAGTTAAGCACTGTCAGGCTGGGGTAGCACTTGGACAGGTGACAATCCAGTCTGCCAAGTGCTGTTGGCACACAAGGTGCACTCAGCACTTGTGAGAGAAACTGAGGAGCTACTTGATTGATAAGTAGCGATCAGGTCTCGTAATCTTGCATACAGCCAGGAGGGTGATGTGTTGACCACATGCCCCTCCACTCCATACCTGCTTTCAGTGACACATGTGGGCTGAGGAGGACATGGCAGCCAGTTGGTACCGTTGGGCCTTCATGACCTGTTCAGACAGAGTTCAGGTTTTTAGTTCTGAACCATGCTTACACTGAAAATCTGTTTGGTTTGGATGCTTTTAAACTGTTCGGGCTGTCAATCCATGATGAAGTGCATTTGATCTCTGATCAAGGAGTTAGATGCTCTCTGTGCCAAATTTTTGTCTCTATTTTCTCCAGGACTGGGTTGTGCAAAAGAATCTGATTCATATTATCATGAAACAGTCTGCCCACCCTCAATTTTTCCAGGCCTGCCCAGTACCAGTAACTTTACAGGACCATGTAAAAGCAGAATGTTATTTGACCTGTTTCTTCCAGTGAATAGTGAAAACCATTGGTGATATTCAAAAAAGCTACAGGTAAATTACATCTCTGCAGTGATTTTAAGAAACCTATTAATGCACAGCCAATCATTGATAACTATCCTTTACCACACTCTGAAGAGCTGTTAGCCAAATTATTGGGGGCCATTATTTTTCAAAGATTGACTTGGCGGAGGCATATTTACAGCTGCCACTCAATGAGGAATCCACATGCCTTCTAGTTATTAATAACCCATTCAGGCTTTATCAATACCAGTGTACACCTTTTGGTGTGGCAAGCACACCATTTATTTTTTAATGGTTTTTAGAGTGACTCACTGCATCTGTTCCAGACAGCATCAACTATATAGATAATATAGTAGTGTCTGGTGCCTCTAGAGAGGAACATTTGCAGAACAAGCCAGTTTTTTCAACCATCCATTATTTATTTGTGTTTCAAAGTGTCACGTGCTGGCATTAAACCACTGTGCCAGCATATTGATGCTATTGTTGCACTACCACAACCCATGTCCATAAAGGACTTACAGGCATTTTTAGGCAAAAATGTGTACTATCACAAACTCATACTAGACACTGCTACTGTTGCACAACCATTCCATGCAATATTACGTAAAGAGATTCCTGGTTATAGACTTGTGACTTGTTGAAATCGAAGCTGCAGTTGGCCCCTTGTTAGGTCACTTTTCAGCCAGTTCAGCACCTGGTGTTTGCGATGGATACGTCTCATTTGGTCTTGGTGATGCCCTTGCTCATAAGTATGTGAACAGATCTGAATGCGCTATTGCATATGCCTCTAAATCCTTAAATTCCGTACAACAGCATTATTCTCAGATAGAAAAAGAGGCTTTTGCAATCGTGTATGTTCCAAAAAAATTACATGTTTTTCTATAGGGGTCTCAGTTTCACCTGACCACAGACCACTAATGACTTTTTAGCCCTTTAACATCCTTGCCATACAAAGCTGCACATTGCTTACAAAGATGGGCTTTTGATACAATGATGAGATACATGTTCTATCTATGACATAACGTGCCAATGCTGATGCCGTGTCGTGTTTGCCAACTGTCCAGATTCAGCATTTGTTAAAGTAGAATTACTTTGTTTTCATTTAGTTGTGGTAACTCAATAAGTTGTTGATGGTTTTTCTATTACCAGCACTAAAACTGCAGCCATGGTAGCCGTCAATCCTGTTCTACATAAAGTTGTTTCTTCTGTGCAACACCTCCTGGTTGTGTTTCTGATCCTTTGAGAAATTATTTTGCATTACAAACTTGTCTTTCTATTTTGAATGCAGTGCTGCTGTCAGCTACGGAGGACATTGCTGCGCAGGTTGTAGTCCTGTTCGCCCTTTGGCATGAGGTTATCCATTCATTACATGTGGACCACTGGGGTGTGTCCTGTACAGAAGTGCTAATATGCAGTCATGTCTTTTGGCCAGGCACTGATGAGGAAATAGCGCGAGTTGTTGTAGTGTGCCACTCATCACATATCACACCATGCTTCTTTGGCACGGTGGCCATATCCATCTTGTGAATGAATTCATGTAGATTTTGTGGAAACTTTTTTGAATTTATACCTGTTTATTGTAATTGATGCTTATTCTAGATTTCTGTATGTGATATGCTTCTGTGGTGGCAACAATCTCAGCTTTGTCAAAAATTTTACAACGGAAGGTCTTCTGCAAACAATGACACCCAGTTCATATCTCAGGAATTTGAATACTTCTGTACAAAATGTGTTGCCACATCACAGCTCCTCTTTCCACCTTCAATTGAACAGGGAAGCAGAATGACTAATACAAACACTCAAGACTCAGATGAAAAAATACGTTTCAGATATGTCACCAGAAATACCTCTTGACTGATCTCTCAGTTCTTACAGGTTCCCATCTGTTGGCAATAAAGAGTCTGCCAGAGTTCTTGCGCGGTCATCAACCCCAGAACCTGCTACATATGCTTGGACTGACACCATGCTACCTCTGGCACTAGTGTCACAATGCTTCCAGCCTGGCACAGCTGTTTGGGCTCACAGGTTTGGCCACTGGCCAAAACAGATGCCAATGGTGACAGAGTACACGTGGTCCACACCTCTGCTTTATATGCATGGCTGAGAGGAGGGTGTCGCAATACTTTGACCAGCTACAACTTTGCGTGGCCGGCTGTGCTTTGGGCGCACCTCCGCTGCGCTCACGTACTCTGTCTGCTTGGCCATCTCATACATCACAGCTGGTGCCCTTGCCTTCTCCACCGCCACTCCCAATGCTTTCACAACTGCCTCCTCTGCTGCAGATGCCTCCTTCAACTGTCATGGGCATGGTGGGAGCCCACCTCCCGTGCTGTCGCAGTCGTCTCCTCTGCTCCTGCTCCCTACATCACATCACAGATGGTGTCACCTGTTCTGCCCCCTTTTCTGCAACATCCTTCCTTGGACATGGAAATGTAAGCTGTGTCAGTGTCGCCTGTCCTACCATATAGCCCCTCACAGGGGGCGGGCACCAAACCTGTCTGCACTCTCACCACTAACGACCCTACACTCCGGAGGCAGCATGTCACATGACTTAACAACCTACATCGACCACAGAAGAAGTGAACGTGAGCACTGTGCTCACTTCTTTGAAAAGGAAGAGGAGTGCTGGTACTACCAATTTAGTTTGTGCACCACTTCATAGTTCCCATATGAAGTTTTTGCTTGTTTCAGCCACTAAATGCCACCCAGCCTATTAATGTGACAGCAGCCTATTAATGTGACAGAATTTGTATGCGCAGCCTGCTGGCTGTGCCCTTTGTTGGAACTAATGACACTATAGGCTGGAGCGCAAGGCTTCATTGGCCATTTGTGTCTAATTGTATTATACCTTGTCTTTGATGTGTGTGTGCTGTTTGTTGTTGTTGTGGTCTTCAGTCCTGAGACTGGTTTGATGCAGTTCTCCATGCTACTCGTGTGTATTGATCGAACAATAAATTAGTGTTATTGGTCTAAAACACAATCTAAACAGGGTAAGGTACTTTATTACACCTGTAATGAGAAAAATGAATATGGATATGATTAGGAGAAATTTCTTATGGCATTTTTATGAGAGTGAAGTGAGTTAAGTGAGGAAGCAATTTGTACATTTATAAGAAACTGATTTTAAGTAAATATTAATGTCATAAATACAAATTTACCTTTAATTTTAACCCACAAACAAGTGATTTTTTTTCAAATTTTGTTGCACAAATAGTTTTTTTTTAAATTAATGAAAACATTCTATAATACATGACATTACATATAAACACATAAAGATAGCTTTTAAAGCTCACAAAATAAATCATCTGTAATAAAATCCAGAGTATAATGTTGCACTGGACTTTGACTAAAATATCTTGAAACCTAAAGTAATTTTTTTTTTTGTTTCTGTGTGGCTGAGCATGTATCTCACAATGGCTTCCTGTGAACAGAAGTCTTTGAAAAGCTGGGTGAAATACAGAGGATGTATTTCTCATACCACTGTGAGCACTTGTCAGTCAGTGACAAACTGTTATCACTTTATCTCTAATGAAGTAGCATCGCATTCTTCTTCACTTTCTGAGCTGCTAAATTCAATGTCAAACTCAGCATCACTACAGTCATCCTTTTTGAAAGCACTGCCTAAACAACCAAACAGAACAGAAGCAGAAAATGCATGCTTTGTAGTCAAGTATCCAGAGCTGCTCACAGTAAATACTGTATCTAGTGGTAACCACCTCAACCAAAACACGATAGCCAGGCTACAAATGTAGAACTGGATGCTCTCCAGAGGCCAAACACTTAACTACCAGTTCTGAAACGGATATAAGTGAGGTTTTACTTTTTCATAGGTCTAGTTTTAAGTTGCCTGAGTGTACCAGGGATTTTATGTTACAGTGCTAATTTCATTTTAGTTTTAAGTATCTATTCATAAGTAACCCTCTACTTCCAGTTTAAAACAAGATTTTCATGCAAAAGAGAATAAAAACTTCTTTTCATAAACAAAGATCCAAATAAAGTCTTCTTTTCTGTTACATTAAAAAATACTATAATGTAGACAGATAAAAATATGTGCTCACCAGGAGAAAATACATACATTCTAAGGAAAACAATTACAGTTCACTATGAAGTGGTCCATCTCTGGCTCCTATGCAAGCACTTACTCGGCTTTGCATCGATTGACAGTGTTGTTGGATATCTTCCTGAGGGATATTGTGCCAGACTTTGTCCAACTGGCATGTTAGATTGTAAAAGTCCCAAGCCGGTGGGAGGGTCCTGCCTACAATGCTTCTAATGTTCTCATTTGGGGAGAGATTTGGTGATCTTGCTGTCCAAGGTAGGGTTTGGCAAGCATGACGACAAGCAGTAGAAATTCTCACACTGTGTGGGCTGGCATTAACTTGCTGAAATGTAAGCCCAGGATGGCTTGCCATGAAAGGAAACAAAACAGGATGTAGAATATTGTTAACATACTGCTGTACTGCAAAGGTGCTGTGGATGACAACCAAAGGGAGCCTGCTATGAAAAGAAATGGCACCACTGACCATCACTTCAAGTTGTCAGACGATATGGTGGGTGACAGTCATATTGGTATCCCACAGCTGTCAAGGGCGTCCCCAGACGCTTCTTCACTGGTCACTGGGGCTCAGTTCAAAGCAAGATTCATCACTGAATACAATTCTACTCCAGTCAATGAGATTCCAGGCCCAGGACGTGTCTGGAGACACCTTGAACAGCAGTGGGATACCAACCTGAGTGTTACCAGCCATACGGCCTTACAACTGGAAGTGATGGTACAGGGTGCCATTTTATTTTGTAGCATGACCCCTTTGGTTGTCATCCGCAGCACCCTTACAGCACAGCACAGCAGTACATCGATGGAATTCTATGCCTCGTTTTGTTACCCTTCATGGCAAGCCATCCAGGGCTTACTTTTCAGCAAGATAACGCCCTCCCACACACTGCGAGAGTTTCTACTGCTCGTCCTCATGCTTGCCAAATCCTACCTTGGCCAGCAAGGTTGCTAGTTCTCCCCAACTGAGAATGTCTGGAGCATCATGGGCAGGGCCCTCCAACCATCTCATGATTTTTACAATCTGATGAACCAACTGCACAGAGTTTGGCATAATATCGCCCAGGAGGACAACGCTATCAACAAACGCCAAGCTAAATAACTGCTTCTATAAGTGTCAGAGGTGGACCAACACATTTCTGATGCTCTTTCTCTTGAATAAATCATTCAATTTTTCTGAAATTTTAATCTGCACATGTACGTCACATTTCCAATTCCTGTCCCATTCAGATAATGGCTTCATGGTGTGTCTTAGTTTTGTATTAGAGTGTAAAAAACATATCAAAATCTGCAAGTTTTCAGAGATAGCGGCTCCTCCTCTTGGCAGGAGGGCTGAAGTGAAAGAAGGGGTGAAGAAAAGGACTTACAAGGTTTAGACAATAAGAAAAGTTATGGAAAAGTCACCCAGAACCTTGGGTCAGGGGAGACTTACTGGACGGGATGAGAATGAAATGCTAACTGTTGGTGCCCAAATTGAATGAGATTTGAAATCGTGAGAACTAGAAGGTGGAATATAGAGTAATAATCAAGACAAAGATTACTGAAACTACATCATGCAAGAGTCAATATGAGTGGAAAGCTAAGTGAGTTTTATATGGAAAACAGTGAGGTGAGTATGGGAAAGTAGACAGGTTGGAAAATAAAAGATATAGAAAAGTAAAATGGAGCAAAGAAGAAGAACCCAAAAGAAATGCTGAGACCACAGAAATTAATGTAAATTTAGGCCAGGTGCGTAATGAGAGCTAAGCACATGTTGTAACACCAGTTTCCACCAGCAGAGTTCTTAGAGACTGGAATCAGGAGGGAGAATCCAGATAGCACATGTGGTGAAACAGGCACCATGGTCACAACTGTCATGTTGTAGAGCATGCTGAGCAACAGGCTTTTGTGGGTCACCAGTATAGATCCATCTATCTATGCCCATTAACCTTAACTGCTAACTTGGTGGACATAATACATATCACTTCAGGCAGGGGGGTTACCTTCATAGTCTCGGACATTATTGAATTTGTTGTTGTTGTTGTGGTCTTCAGTCCTGAGGCTGGTTTGATGCAGCTCTCCATTATAATCTATCCTGTGCAAGATCCTTCATCTCCCAGTACCTACTGCAACCTACATCCTTCTGAATCTGCTTAGTGTATTCATCTCTTGGTCTTCCTCTACGATTTTTACCCTCCACGCTCCCCTCCAATACTAAATTGGCGATCCCTTGATGCCTTAGAACATGTCCTACCAACCAAACCCTTCTTCTAGTCAAGTTGTGCCACAAACTTCTCTTCTCGCCAATCCTATTCAATACCTCATCATTAGTTACGTGATCTACCCACCTGATCTTCAACATTCTTCTGTAGCACACAATTCAAAAGCTTCTATTCTCTTCTTGTCCAAACTATATATTGTCCATGTTTCACTTCCATACATGGCTACACTCCATACAAATACTTTCAGAAACGACTTCCTGACACTTAAATCTATACTCGGTGTTGACAAATTTCTCTTCTTCAGAAACACTTTCGTTGCCATTGCCAGTCTACATTTTATATCCTCTCTACTTCGACCATCATCAGTTATTTTATTCCCTAAATAGCAAAACTCCTTTACTACTTTAAGTGTCTCATTTCCTAATCTAATTCCCTCAGCATCACCCGATTTAATTTCACTACATTCCATTATCCTCGTTTTGCTTTTGTTGATGTTCATCTTATATCCTCCTTTCAAGACACTGTCCATTCCGTTCAACTGCTCTTCCAGTCCTTTGCTGTCTCTGACAGAATTACAATGTCATCGGCGAACCTCAAAATTTTTTATTTCTTCTCCCTGGATTTTAATACCTACTCCGAATTTTTCTTTTGTTTCCGTTATTGCTTGCTCAATATACAGATTGAATAACATCGGGGAAAGGCTACAACCCTGTCTCACTCCCTTCCCAACCACTGCTTCCCTTTCATGCCTCTCAACTCTTATAACTGCCATCTGGTTTCTGTACAAATTGTAAATAGCTTTTCGCTCCCTGTATTTTACCCCGGCCACCTTAGAATTTGAAAGAGAGTATTCCAGTCAACATTGTCTACAAATGCTAGAAACATAGGTTTGCCTTTCCTTAATCTTTCTTGTAAGATAAGTCGTAAGGTCAGTATTGCCTCACGTGTTCCAACATTTCTACGGAATCCAAACTGATCTTCCCCGAGGTTGGCTTCTACCAGTTTTTCCATTTGTCTGTAAATAATTCCCATTAGTATTTTGCAGCTGTGACTTATTAAACTGATAGTTCGGTAATTTTCACATCTGTCAACACCTGCTTTCTTTGGGATTAGTATTATTATATTCTTCTTGAAGTCTGAGGGTATTTCGCCTGTATCGTACATCTTGCTCACCAGATGGTATAGTTTTGTTAGGCCTGGCTCTCCCAAGGCTGTCAGTAGTTCTAATGGAATGTTGTCTACTCCCGGGGCCTTGTTTTGACTCAGGTCTTTCAGTGCTCTGTCAAACTCTTCACACAGTATCATATCTCCCATTTCATCTTCATCTACATCCTCTTTCATTTCCATAATATTGCCCTCAAGTGCATCACCCTTGTATAGACCCTCTATATACTCCTTCCACCTTTCTGCTTTCCCCTCTTTGCTTAGAACTGGGTTTCCATCTGAGCTCTTGATATTCATACAAGTGGCTCTCTTTTCTCCAAAGGTCTCTTTAATTTTCCTGTAGGCTGTATCTATCTTACCCCTAGCGAGATAAGCCTCTACATCCTTACATTTGTCCTCTAGCCATCTCTGCTTAGCCATTTTGCACTTCCTGTCAATCTTATTTTTGAGACGTTTGTATTCCTTTTTGCCTGCTTCATTTACTGCATCTTTATATTTTCCCCTTTCATCAATTAAATTCAATATTTCTTCTTTTACCCCAAGGATTTCTACTAGCCCTTGTCTTTTTACCTACTTGATCCTCTGCTGCCTTCACTACTTCATCCCTCAGAGCTACCCATTCGTCTTATACTGTATTTCTTTCCCCCATTCCTGTCAATTGTTCCCTTATGCTGTCCCTGAAACTCTGTACAACCTCTGGTTTAGTCAGTTTATCCAGGTCCCATCTACCTAAATTCCCATCTTTTTGCAATTTCTTCAGTTTTAATCTACAGTTCATAGCCAATAGATTGTGGTCAGAGCCCACATCTGTCCCTGGAAATGTCTTACAATTTAAAACCTGGTTCCTAAATCTCTGTCTTACCAATATATAACCTATCTGATACCTTTTAGTATCTCCAGGATTCTTCCATGTATACAGCCTTCTTTTATGATTCTTGAACCAAGTGTTAGCTATAATTAAGTTATGCTCCGTGCAAAATTCTACCAGACGGCTTCCTCTTTCATTTCTTCTTATTGAATTTAGCATATGTTAAAATTCAGGAGTAAGTAAGAAACACATATTTCTCTCTCTCTCTCTCTCTCTCTCTCTCTCTCTCTCTCTCTCTCTCTCTCTCTCTCTCTCTGTGTGTGTGTGTGTGTGTGTGTGTGTGTGTGTGTGTGTGTGTGTGTGTGTGTACACCTGTCCTTTTTTTTCCCCTAAGGGAAGTCTTTCCGCTCCCGGGATTGGAATGACTCCTTACCCTCTCCCTTAAAACCCACATCCTTTCGTCTTTCCCTCTCCTTCCTGAAGAAGCAACCATCGGTTGCGAAAGCTAGTAATTCTGTGTGTGTGTTTGTGTGTTTTGTTCATTGTGCCTGTCTGCCGGTGCTTTCCCGCTTGGTAAGTCTTGGAATCTTTGTTTTTAATATATTTTTCCCATGTGGAAGAGACTTTGTTCAGGTTGGGAACAAGTGTTCTCATTTGAAGACTGTTTCAAAGTGAAGCTGTTTCCAGTGATGACTTTTTGTGTTCTCAATGTTTTGACAGAATAACAACAATGATAATGTCTGAACAACATGAAGCCTCCCATGGTGCAGATTTTGCATCAATAGAGGAAGAATTAAATACCCTGAATCAGTCAACTACAAAGGTAGGTGTTAGTCCTGTTAAGAAACCATGGTCATTGAAGTCGAGTCACACGCTCTATGCATCAAGAAAGAGAAGAGAAATTACTAAAGCTATGGATGAATACACTACAGCAAAACTGACCACACTCTTCAAAGTAGAAATTCCACCTTCAAGAGAAAATGGACGAAAGCACTCTTGCAAGGAATTTTTCACAAATATAAATTTAGCTGTTGAATATTGTGAATCCTACAGTGAAAAGAAGCAAGTTTTAACTATTATTTGAGAGAAATTTTCAAAGAAAACAATTTTGAACCACGTCCCATCAGTATCAAAGTACATGGTATGCAAATCAAGAAATGTGAGGTCTGTAAAAGGAGTCTTTGGCAGACAAGATCCCTATTATGGTCATCCTGTAGAAGCAGCTCAAGTTCAAGTAGTGCAGTCATTTTATCTGGAAGATAAATGGGACTGTTCTCGCCGGAATGCCAAGAAAAAAGACACTGTAATAGTTGAAGGTCTAAAATTTGTGAAAGTGAAGAGGTACATGACTCGCAGCATTAAAGAAACTTTTGCAATTTATAAGAGCAATCATACAACTTCATATATTGGAAGATCAAAATTTTATGCACTACGACCTAAATGGGTAGTTCCACACCCACCTAGAGACGTCTGTTTAGAGGTGTTCTGTGCGAATTTTGAACTATGTGTGGTAACTTTGAAGAACTTACAGGAGCATGTGACGTATGACACCTTGGTTGGATGTCTGAAGTCTTTAATAATCTGTGACGTAAAGCAAGAGACTTGTTTGTTTCAAGAATGTGATGACTGCCCTGGAAAGGGAGGACTGTCTTTACAGACACTTGGCCTAGAAGACGTAGCAGATAAGTCTGCAGAAACTACATAAGTGACATGCGAGGAAAATAAACTAATTAAGAAAACTGTTGCCTTTGACAGTTTCATTGATCAACTTGGTAAATGGCCATTGAAAGCAGTAACACACCAGCACCTGAAGAAATTGCAACAACACACTGCAGATGTGAAAGGTTGTGTACAAGCTGAAGAACTATGTTTAGTGCCTCACTGTGATTTTGTTGAGAACTGGTCTGTAATTCTCCCACAAGAAGTACAAGGATATCATTGGTATAATGACCAGGTTTCAATTTTTATGGGAGTGACATATTTTCAAAACAAGACCACAAGTGTTGCCGTTATAAGTTATGACACAGGACATAACTCAGTACATGCTTTGCTAGCAATGCGCAAAATTCTTCAACTGGAAACAAGGGCAGAGAAGATCATCATTATTTCTGATGGTGCTCCTAGCCAGTTTCAAAATTGTTACCAGCTGTTTGAATTGAGTAAGTCGCTTGTGCCAACTGACGGGATATACAGTGCTACTGGTCACAAAAAGGGACCTTGTGATGGTGTAGTAGTACTGCTGAAGCACCATGCTACAAAAAATAATCTTTCCAGACCAAATACAGCTGTGATTCAGGATTTTACGAGACTTGTGAAATCTTACACATCCAGAGCCCCCATTCTTTTGTCCAAAGAAGAAATTGAAGAATTCCATGAGCAGAAAAAAGAAGAATGGTCCAAACAAACTACTCCTGTGAAAGGAACTCAGATCACACATTTTTGCACTCAAAGTGATGGGTGAACTCATACTGCACACACTTTAAAGAGCAAGAAAGAAGAAATTTCGTTCATTTGGTCAACAGCTCAGAAACAGCAGGATACTACTCATATTCACAACCTGAGAAGCGGGATGTTTGTGGCACGTGTGTATGACTGTGACTGGTGGGTTGCAGAGTTATGGACACCAGTTATGAGTTAAACACAAATGTAGTGAACTTTATGCTATCACATGAACCATCTACTGGATATAGGTTCTGAGCTGAAGGAATTATGTTAAATAAGGCTAGGTTTTGATTTTCATAAGCCTGTTATGTGATAATGTGGTAATAAAACTGGTTTTATGTATGGCACAAATTTCATTTGTTTATAAAACCTGTTCAACCTAAAAGTGGAAGCTCTCCTTTTCAGGGAATGTGGAACTATAAGGTACTAATCAACAGAAAAAAATCAACATTTTATGGATTAGCATATTTTTAAAAAGAGAATATTATTCCATAAATTGTAAAGCATTTTAAAATTTTTTCCCAAAATTCACATATTCAAAATGGTATGCACAGTGTCATATTTGGAAGGCTGTATTTCGGAGCAGAATTTTTTTTGGAGAAAACAAAAAATACGTGTTCCTTACTTAGTCCTTCCTTTTAACATATGCTAAATCAATAACATCCAAGGCTATGAAGGTAATATTTTTTCCTAGTCTGCCTGAATTGATATGGACTATGCTGGTGGTAGTCATGCCAATGTAGATGGTCAAACAGTATTTATAGTATAGTGTAGTTGGTACATGACATTTCATTCCATAGATGGCTCTCCCTCTGATAGTTTGTTTAGCCAGTTACAGGGCTGTTGTAGGTGGGGCAGGAAGGTGCGTTGAGTAAGTCTTACAGAGGGGATGGTCACAGGAATAGTAGTCAAATGGTAGGAAAATAAGTGCAAGAAGGAGCATAGAGTTTCACCAGGATACTGCAAGGACTGGGGGGATGAAAAGCTATTCTAGGTGTGATGGGCAGAATGTCAAGACAGATTGGATCTCATTTCAGGGCCTGAGTTTCTCCTTTCAGAATACGTGTAATGCCTTGTCAACGTAACTGATTAATATGTTCAGAACCAGGATAGTACAAGAGGTGTACTTCTAAGATGTTTTTTGGAGGGATTATCAGTACCAGGATTGGATGGGATGGCCCAGGAAATCTGCTTTTGAGCTAGGCTGGTTAGACAACTATTACAATGAAGGCTGAAGTAAGAGTGGTGATGTATCACTGTAAAGAGTCTGCATCTGAACAAATATGTTTGCCATTAATGCCAAAGCTGTAGGGGAAGCAATGCTTGACATGAAAAGGGTGGAACCTGTCAAAACTTAAGTACAGTTATTTGTATGTGATTCAATGTGAACAGCAGTGTGTAGCTGACCCTCGATGAAGATAAGGTCAACATCAAGGAAAGTGGTGCAAGATTCAGAATAGGACCCCATGAAGTTTAATAGGAAGAATGTATTTAGAGATTCCAAAAAATTCAACATGTCAGCCTCATCATCAGACCATATGTCACAGATGGCACAACATGTCTATACCAAATCAGAGGCTGAAGGCTTACAGATCCCAGGAAAAAAATGTGTATGGCACTGTTGGCACGATATCTCCTTCTGGGAAGTTCAACTGCCTGTTGCAAGTCTTTTTTATTTGATGCCACATTAGCTACTTGTATGTCGATGATGATGAAATGATGATGGCGACACACATACCCAGTCCTGAATGGAGAAAATCCCTGATCCAGCAAGAGTACTATGATCGAGAGTCATCAGTGCTAACCACAGGACCAAGAGCTGCTGACACATCCCACAAGTAAACCACGAACAGGTTGCATAAGAAGGAACCATCCTGGTTTCCAAGGCCATACCTCTGATCTGTTCACATGACTGCCCTTCAAAGGTAAAGTAGTTGTTCGTAAGTATAAAGCTGATTAATGTGAGCAAGAAGGATGTCATCGGTTTGCAATCAGGTGAGTAGTGGTGGAGCTAATGCCCAGCAGCCAACCATGTACATGGGGAATGCTGATGTAGAGGGAGAAGATGATGATGTTTGGTTTGTGGGGCGCTCAACTGCTCGGTCATCAGCACCCATACAAAGTCCCAATTTTTACACAGTCCAATCTAGCCACCATTATGGATTATTATGATGATAGGGAAGAAATGATGAGGCCAAAACAAACACCCAGTCCCCAGGCAGAGAAAATCCCTAACCTGGCCGGGAATCGAAGCTGGGACCCCATGATCCAGAGGCAGCAATGCTAGCCACTAGACCATAAGCTGCGGGCTAGAGGGAGGTGGTATTGAGCAAGGAGTGTGGGGTGGGAGTTGGATGGGCACATACTTGAGACAATCTAGGAAATGATTGCTGTCTTTAATATAAGAGGGGAGCCTTTGCAGATGCTGTTCGACCCAAGGCAGAGGTACGTTTAATATGCGCCTTGATGTTGCAACTATGGCAGGGCGATTGGGTTTGTGGATCTTAGGAAGAAGGTAAAAGGTGTAAGTGTGTGGTTTGGGTGTGTAAGAAGTTCTATTGATTGAGGTGTTATTTCTTGTGATGGGCTTGAGGTTTTGAGGAGGGACTGTGGGTCAGACTGTACCACAACAATGCAATTTTGATTGCTGAGGCTATACGTAGAATATCAGAAAGCCAGCATAGACCCTTGCTTGTGTACTCCTATCAGTCAAGTAACATGGTGGTAGATCACTTATCTGTTGGGAGGATAATGACGGAGGCAACTGTTTTTAGGAAACAAGCACCTGGAATTCTACAGCACACAGGTTAGTGTCATGTTGTAGAGGCCTGAAAAAGAATGGCGAAGCAATGCTGAATGTTTGGAATCCTTGGAAAGGTTGTAAGGAATGATTCTGAGGTAGTGGTGGTGGAACAAGTTGGGAAAGTGGTCGGAACTGTTCAAGGCAGCATTCAACATCAGGTATACTGTTGGAAATGTTTTGAGACTGGGTTGTAAAGTGGTACTTCGAGTTGATATTATGAGTGAGGATGATAGGTTCTTAACCAAAGCAGTACGATTAAATGCAGATTTATGTCTGACAGTGATACCCTTGGCTAAAAGAGATAATTCAGGAGGAGAGAGAGCTTCAGACGAGATGCTGAAAACACTGTACTGTTGTGGATGGTTCTTGGGACCCTGAGCTGCCATTCTTGGGAAGACAGTGGTGAATGAGGAGGGGGGAGGGTGGCATGTTAAGAAGGTTGTTGAAGCCCTCCAAGTTTGTTTTTCATTAAAAAACTATGTAATTTTGCCAGTCTTCACTTTGATGTGCATAAATAGTGTAGCCATAGTAGTTACTTTCAATATCCTTTTAGAGTCCACAAGTTAAATACATATAAACCATCTGATCTATCACTTCTCTGTCATACTCAGTTATAAGAGACGCTCCCTTTAATGGATATCAAATGCTACCTTTATCTTACATGATTGGGAGGCAAGCAATTTCGGTAATGCTATTTAAAATAATAAAAAGAATGGAGACATTAAGCTCAAATAGACATCAGTGCATGTCACACTACAGGAAGCTAGTAGTGAAAAGTTTATGTTAATCATTATGGATGCACTGCATTCTAATCCAAATGATTCATGTGAAGCTGCAGCTAAGACTTTCAAGCATGAATGATGTGCTGGTGTAAAAATGCTCCACATTTTAGAACAGTCATGGTTCTGCCAAATTGCAGTGTGCTGTATGCTTTGGAAACTATTACTAAAAAAAATTTCTTAGGTGTGAAAACTTGATGATCATCTCATACAGTATGCGCATCTGAACAGTGATTAAAAAATGGGAATAGTTTCTCAAGATTTAATTTTATTTAAAATCACATATTAATTTTTCTGCACACTTCTCAACCATTTTAGGTGACAAATGTAAATGAAGTGTACAAAATTTGTTTAAAGGTTTGCAGAAAAGAAGAATATAACTGAAAGAGACAAAATGTAGAGCTGTTGCAGTTTCTTGAGGTATAAATAGATTAAATGGCAAACAGCAACAACAATTTTAAGATTTCATTTTGCTGGATAATGTAGAAACAATGCTGGTTTCCCCTTTATTCTTACAGCAGCTCCAAATCATCAAAACGTGTGAATGTTATATATTTTCCAGAGCTATGAAAGTATTTATACTGTAAAAAAATTGTTAGACAACTAGAGACAGAGAAAGAGAAAAAGACACACACACACACACACACACACACACACACACACACACACACACACACACAGAGAGAGAGAGAGAGAGAGAGAGAGAGAGAGAGAGAGAGAGAGAGAGATAACAGAGGCTTATTGTCAGTAGTGGATAGCATTTAACAATTTTAAGATAATGATACAACCTGCCTGAGGCCATGGTACATACACAGCCAGAAAAGCAGCAATGCACACAGGAAACTAGCCTGTAGAACAGCATCCAGCATTCCTGGTAACCAGGAATTGACTAAGAATGTCATAGGAAAAATGGGATCTGAAAAAATAAAAATACATACTTTCAGACATTTAAATATGAACTCTAATTGATGATATGAATATAATAGAGGGAAACATTCCACGTGGGAAAAATATATCTAAAAACAAAGATGATGTAACTTTCCAAACGTAAGCATTGGTATGTTGATAGACAAACAAACACAAACACACACACAAAATTCAAGCTTTCGCAACCCACGGTTGCTTCATCAGTAAAGAGGGAACGAGAGGGAAAGACGAGAGGATGTGGGTTTTAAGGGAGAGGGTAAGGAGTCATTCCAATCCCGGGAGCGGAAAGACTTACCTTAGGGGGAAAAAAAGGACAGGTATACACTCGCACACACACATCCATCCGCACATATGGTGTCTGTAAATGTGCGGATGGATATGTGTGTGTGTGGGGGGGGGGGGGGGGTTGCAAGCGTTACCTGTCCTTTTTTCCCTCTAAGGTAAGTCTTTCCGCTCCCGGGATTGGAATGGCCCCTTACCCTCTCCCTTAAAACCCACATCCTCTCGTCTTTCCCTCTCCTTCGCTCTCCCCTTATGAAGCAACCATGGGTTGCGAAAGCTTGAATTTTGTGTGTGTATTTGTGTGTCTATCAACATACCAACACTTTCATTTGGTAAGTTACATCATCTTTGTTTTTAGATAAATATGAACTCTATGTCATTACAACAAAATAGTAAAAACAAAGATTCCAAGACTTACCAAGCGGGAAAGCGCCGGCAGACAGGCACATGAACAAAACACACAAACACACACACAGAATTACGAGCTTTCGCAACTGGCAGTTGCTTCGTCAGGAAAGAGGGAAGGAGAGGGAAAAATGAAAGGATGTGGGTTTTAAGGGAGAGTGTAAGGAGTCATTCCAATCCCGGGAGCGGAAAGACTTCCCTTAGGGGAAAAAAAGGACAGGTGTACACTCGCACACACACACACACACATATCCATCCGCACATATGTCTGCTTGTGTCTGTGTATGTGCGGATGGATATGTGTGTGTCTGTGCGAGTGTACACCTGTCCTTTTTTTCCCCTAAGGGAAGTCTTTCCGCTCCCGGGATTGGAATGACTCCTTACCCTCTCCCTTAAAACCCACATCCTTTCATTTTTCCCTCTCCTTCCCTCTTTCCTGACGAAGCAACTGCCAGTTGCGAAAGCTCGTAATTCTGTGTGTGTGTTTGTGTGTTTTGTTCATGTGCCTGTCTGCCGGCGCTTTCCCGCTTGGTAAGTCTTGGAATCTTTGTTTTTAATATATTTTTCCCATGTGGAAGTTTCTTTCTGTTTTATTTACAACAAAATAGTAAGCTATTAGGATAATAACTGGACAGAAATTGATAACATAATAAAAAATAAACAATAAATAAATAAAAACCAACAATATTTGCAAAGTATCAAGACAGTAAAAAATTTTTGTAAACTGCATTTGAGAGTAATTTACTACACCAACAGGTTTCTACTGTTTTAGTATATTTCTCTCCTTCCATTTGTCCCCCAGTTCATCTCTATATCTATAAATTTTCTTCCATCACGTATAGCCTCTCTTCCCACATATTTATTTTGCAGCTGAAATGTTACCTGAAACTGTTTTTCCAATTTTCTGTATATTACAGTAGATATTATATTTACAGTAAAAAGAAATTATTAGGTAATCAGTTGGTAATTTTTATGTAGAACACGCACAAGTGTTTTGAACAACTAGAATAATGGCAACAGGAAAAATAAACCTCTACAGGAAATTGAAATGCACATAGTTTAAATTTCACAATTTAGTTTTTAAGTACCTAATTTAGTTCATAATTAACTTAACAACAGTAATTATTTTACATCTACTGCTAGATACTGGCATTTGACAGAGTTATTCACTTACTTATGCTATCCACCCCACACAGAGTGCATAATTTGTTCCATGGTGCAAAACACCCATTAAGCAAATCAATTTATCCGATATAAAGCAATGTAAAATGCGATAATCCGTTCCGTGCAGAAAAAGTACTAGAAGTTTTGTCTTGTTCATGCCATTTATTCAATAAAATTGTACATACAGTATTATGTACTTTATTATTGACAGTACATAACTAATTCTTTTCTATTAATAAGCTATCTATAGTCATTTGTTTCTGACAATGCTTCAACACTTGGCAAAAATGCAAAATGGCGTTATCACCAAATACATTTGTAGCATGAATAGCCAGTGCTTTATTGGGCCGATGATTCTCATTGTACAATGCAACTGATACACATGCATTCAGCATTTCTCTTGTTGTGCAAGAAGACTGCTGCTTTTCCTCTACACAACTTCATGCTGTAAAACACACTGCAACTCCGTAAGTTCTTCAGTGGTCATTTCTTGGCTGTGATCTCCCACCAGCTCATCGCTATCACTGTTATCGAATTCTAGTCTCATACTCTTGGCCAAAGACACTCATTGACTACAGGCTCCACAGGTGCTGACTCAAATGACTCAGAGTCACATTCAACAATGCACTCCAGCCAAAGCTTCTTCCAAGAAGAAGAGAGAGTTCTCTTGGTAAGCCCTTCCCAAGCCTTTCTGATCATCTTGGTGCAGCCAATAGTGTTGAAGTGACTTTTCCAAAACTCTCTGAGAATGAGATTGATAGCTACAGTCATCTCAAAGCAATGTTTAAACAATGCTTTAGTGTGTACCTTCTTAAAGTTAGAAATAATCTGCTAGTCCATAGGCTTGAGTAATGGAGCGGTGTTAGGAGGTGCAATTGGATCATGATGAATTGAAATTCTTCAAGGAGGCGGTCTTGTAGGCCTGGAGAATGGGCAGGAGCATTGTCCGTAACGAACAAGACATGGAGTGTCTGATTCATCCAAGCAAATATTTTTTCACTGATTGATCATTGATCAAATTACAAAAAGATCACATGTCATCCCCACCTTGTTGTTGGATCTCTAAATCACATTTAACCTGCTCTTCTGGTCTCTGAACTTCTTGAAGGCTCATGGAGTTTATGAATGGTAAACAAGCAGCAGTTTGGTTTTCAAATCGCCGCTTGCATTGGCACAAAATAGCAGTGCGAGATGGTCTTTCATTGGCTTGTGTCCGGGCAATGCATTCTCCTCTGCTGTTATATACAGGTATGCTTTGGCATCTTTTTTCAGAAAAGACCCATCTCATCATGATTAAAAACCTGTTGCGGCAGATAACCCTCAAAATCTACAAGCATCTTGAAGTTGCTGCTAAAGTTCCCTGCTGCCTTTGTGTTGAAGCTGACTGCCTCGCTGTGCCTCACAATGCTGTGGATGCTGGTTCTTCTCTTAATCTTCTCGAACCACCCACAGCTTCCCTTAAATACCTCTTTGGCCTCTGATGATCCTAGTGCACTCTTAATGAGGTTGGTGAAAATCATTCTCACCTTCTCACAAGTTATGTTCTCGTTAATAGTGTCACCTTGCAATTGCTTTTCATTTATCCATATAAGGGGCAACCTTTCGGCATCATCCAGAATATGAAACCATTGTTTTGATAATCTTGTCACTCCCTTTGAAGCACATATCTCCTTAATCTTGCCCTTGTTCTTGAAGACAGTGCAAATAGTTGAAGGTCAATTGTATGTGTGTGCTACATCAGCAAAGCTCACACGTTTGCATTTTTCGTTTTTTTCCCCTTGTGGTCATCATCTTATGACTTTATCATTGGGAACGTTTCATTGAAGGTCATTAAAATTTGAACATAAAAAACTGTGTGAACACAAGTTTAGAAAAATGTTTGATCACAAGCTGCGCTAAGATGGTAGCGGAAAGGGTGTTAAACCCAGACTGCAGTATGAACTAAAGATAGTGTTCATATGCTATTACTGACAATGACAGGTGTTCATATTCTTGAATGTTTCCCCCACCATGCACAAACAGCTGATAGTGTCACACTAAATTGTCATCACTCATTATGCAAAACTTTGCTCATTACGTGAGTAATTTTTTAAACATTTGTTATGCTCATTATGCAGACTGCATGTTCTAGAAGGCACTCATTAAGCAAGGTCCACTGTATTTCACAGTGAATGAAATTTTACTTTTGATTTTTTTCCCTCTGCGGCCACCTCATAGTTCAATGTTCCACTTTCTTTTGAGCATGAATGTATTCTTGCACTACACTAGCACACAACAGAAAATTGTTGACTATCTGCACTCTGACAGAGTGACAGAGAAGGAAATAAAGGATAACCTTTTCACTGTGTAATGCTCTGATGAACACTGCAGTGCCACAAAGCACTTCATAAACTGACAGCAATTATGAGTAGTATGAAACGTTCCAAATTGTTGTTCAGTTCAGGTGAGAAAGGGGGAAGGGGCAAGAGAATGAAATAGTGCTCGCGTTAACAGCACAGATGTAAAGTAATAAGCAATGAACACATCATTTTTTAATTAAACCTCTATTAACTTCATTCATGCAATATTAATCAGAGGTATTACGTTTGGAGCTGGCTTACTGCTTAACGAAAAGAAAGCAACATCTCCTTGTATCACTCTACTTTTGCCTTTAAATGTTTTATCACTTGCATCTTGATGTTTAAAGTGTTACTGTTCATCAAGTGCACTGCTCCCACATGGTAAACACCAGCAGGACTACTCATAAGATTTGATTTTGTTAATTTCAACTACTGTGGAAACTGAAACTTCCTGGCAGATTAAAACTGTGTGCCAGACTGAGACTCGAACTCGGGACCTTTGCCTTTCGTGGGCAGGTGCTCTACCAACTGAGATACCCAAGCATGACTCATGCCCCATCCTCACAGCTTTACTTCTGCCAGTACCTCATCTCCTATTTTCCAAACATTACAGAAGCTTGCAGAACTAGAACTCCTGAAAGAAAGGATATTGCGGAGACATGGCTTAGCCACAGCCTGGGGGATGTTTCCAGAATGAGATTTTCACTCTGCAGCAGAGTGTATGCTGATATGAAACCTCCTGGCAGATTAAAACTGTGTGCCGGACCGAGACTCAAACTCGGGACCTTTGCCTTTCGCGGGCAAGTGCGCTACCAACTGAGCTACGCAAGCACGACTCACACCCCATCCTCACAGCTTTACTTCTGCCAGGACCTTGTCTCCTACCTTCCAAACTTTACAGAAGCTCTCCTGCGAACCTTGCAGAACTAGCACTCCTGAAACAAAGCCACAGCCTGGGGGATGTTTCCAGAATGAGATTTTCACTCTGCAGTGGAGTGTGCACTGATATGAAACTGCTTGGTAGATTAAAACTGTGTGGTGGACAGAGACTCGTGCTTGAGAGTCGTGCTTGGGTAGCTCAGTTGGTAGAGCACCTGCCCGCGAAAGGAAAAGGTGCCGAGTTCGAGTCTCGGTCCGGCACACAGTTTAAATCTGCCAGGAAGTATCCTATCAGCGCACACTCCGCTGCAGAGTGAAAATCTCATTCTGGAAACATCACCCAGGCTATGGCTAAGCCATGTCTCCGCAATATCCTTTCTTTCAGGAATGCTAGTTCTGCAAGGTTCGCAGGAGAGCTTCTGTAAAGTTTGGAAGTTAGGAGACGAGGTAATGGCAGAAGTAAAGCTGTGAGGATGAGCCGTGAGTCGTGCTTGGGTAGCTCAGTGAGGAAGTTCACGTAAAACATTTCATTATTTCCTGCAGTAAGTAACCTGTTCATGAGCACACGATTACACTGAAAATCAATGAACTTTAATTGAATTCAGGAGTCACACTTCCAACACCCATTGTAAAAGGAGTTGCAAAAAATCACTGCCATCAAGTTCAAACTGGTTTGAGTCACTAAAACTACAATCAATGTTTTGTAACAAATTCATCAAAATGTTCACACAATGTCTGGTTTTCAAGATTAATTTCATTTATAATTAGTGCAACTTTTGAAAAGTGCATAAATGATCTTTCTGAAAGTTGCTTTACCCACAACGGCAATTTTCTTTTAAAACTCAAAGCCAATGTCAAAACCATCAGTAATTAGTTTATTTGTACCATGCAAAGATGTACCCGCAACATTCAGTTGCTTTGTAAGGACATTTAGAAAAGTAAACTTTAATATCCACTGCAGATGATCAAACTCTTTTACTGGCATTCTTTTTATGTCCATGAACAATCCTATGTCTTTGCGCAAGTTGAGAAAAAATATTCTAAAACTATACCTGGACACAACCATTGTACTCATACAGCACTTCACTATAATCACACCCCAGCTTCCAGGAAAGAGATAAACTGCCAATGTCTTAAACCATGTGGTCTCAATTTTATTAAATGTTTCACAACAATGTACATGACACCACATATTTTGGCACATTTTGCCAGCCAATTAATGCAAACAGTTTGAGATTGGGTTGCAAAGTGATACTGCAAGCTGACAGTACGAGTGAAAGAAAGTGGTTCCTTAACCAAAGTGGCATAATTAAATGCATGTTTAAGTCTGAAAGTGAGACCCTCAGACAATACAGATAATTCAGCATGAGAGAATGCCTTAAATAAGTATTTCCTGCTGGATACCCACTTATTTCTTATCAAAGCAATGACAGCAGACTTTCAACCAATCATTACAGGAGCTTCATTTATTTCACTGAAGTTTTTCCCATCATTGCTCATATTTGTAGATAATGTTTCCTAAGCAAGAAAATATGTTGTCAACCAACGATGTAATGTGCTTTGACACTAAATCAATAAATGAAAGAGAAACTGTTTTGAAAACTGTGTCATGGACACAAGATTATTGTGGCAGCAACAAAGCACTCCTAAATAAACTCTCCATTGCTGGCACTGTACCTCTTCCACACCAATAAAATAGGAATTCAAAACTGACGCTGAGGGCCAGTTTGCATTTCCAAACAATATGCTTCTTCCGACTTTGGCTTGAAGCACAGGGATTTACCCAATTTTTGTTTTGTGAACCTCACCTAAGTCTCAGCCACTTTCTTCTCATCAGTTTTGTCCTACAACGAATACCAAGAGACTTTGACACTGACAACTCTAATAACATGAAGAAAATAGGCCTGTATTGCCATGCACATATCATTAACAGAAAAGATATACTGCTACTTACAGTGAAAATGACATGTTAAATTGCAGACAGGCACACTTACAATACACTTACACATTAGATTTCGGCTACAGCCTTTGTCAAAAAAAGAAAGACAAACACACAAACATTTATTCACACAAGCAAGCACACCTCACGCATACATGACTGTCATCTCCAGCAGCCCAGACGAGAACAGCATTCTGGTCTGAGCTGCTGGAGATGACAACCATGTGCATGAGATGTGCTTGCTTGTATGAATGAATGTGTATGTGTTTCTCTTTCTTTTTCTTATAAAGGCCATGGCCGAAAGCTAATGTGTGTCATTTAATTGTGCCTGTCTGCAACTTAAAGTGTCATCTTTACAGTCAGTGGCAACCCATCTTTTCCTTACATTGTTGATATTCCAAACTGGAGTTTCCATTGTTTGAGGTTAGCAGAGAAGTGGAGGAGGAGGAACTGCTTGCTGACAATGACCAATCCCCGTAGGCAAGCAGTGTGGGTATTCACAGGCACTCACACGTGCATAGCACATTTGCCTATCTGTGGTCTAGAATCTTTCTTGTCTTGAGGAAGCCAGCAAAAAATTTTCTTAGTCACTTTGACTGCACGTCCTCATTCTCTCAATTTGATGACACTGATCTTTTGAATTATTCCTAATATACTACTCAAATTTATAATAGTGTACACAGCTAAATTCCTTATCTCACTGTCGCACGTACTTATAGACTCCATTTCAGTCACAACTGAAATGTGGCCCCAACCATCCAGACATATTTAAAGGCCTTTTTATTCTAATTTATTTCTTACACTTTACGTCTGATCACTGTTTTTGTTTGTTTACATCAGGAGATATACAGTGCTGGTGAGAATTACTGAACCATTAGTT
This sequence comes from Schistocerca gregaria, assembly GCF_023897955.1. Classification (NCBI taxonomy): domain Eukaryota; kingdom Metazoa; phylum Arthropoda; class Insecta; order Orthoptera; family Acrididae; genus Schistocerca; species Schistocerca gregaria. The sequence continues at coordinate 162,935,651 of NC_064921.1, forward strand.
GTAAACCTCACTATTGCTTTTTTCTTCTTCATATATTTTCTTTTTTCATTGTGAAAGGATTGTTATGAAATTATGAAAGCTAGAGATTCAAGAGCACTGTTTAATTTAGGAGACTGACAGCCTCACTGCTGCTGTTTTTATACTGGTGCCTGGTAAATATACACACCTCTTCTGTTCTCAAATATTATTATGTTAATTTCTTGCTTCAGTTTTGAATTATACTCAGAGCATAATCTAACTTACATATTTATATCACTCTGAAAAATCATGATGAATTCAAGTCATAAAAAGAATTATGGCTTACCATTATAAAACAACAGAAGGGGCAGAAGAATTGACATCCATTTCTGTTCTATCGACCAATCAAAGACTGGGAATGCCCGAAGAGAATGAGCAAACCAACACTGCAACATAAAAAAATTAAATTTTACAATACATACTAGAATTTACAAAATGCAACAAACATATGTACTACTAACAGTTTTCTTGTAGTGGCCATTTTTTGCAGCAGCAATATAATTTGTATCAATTAAAATGCCTCTGCATGCTGAAAATGAATGTTTAGTTGCCCAGATTATTTTGCCTTTATTAACAAGGCATCACCAGTGCATGTCCTGGAATGTTAAATTATCTTTTTTGTACTGATGTTGATTTTTGATTATTATGTAAATTTTTTAAAATCTGAAATCAATGTCTGTAAACCAACATAATGTAAAATTTCAGGACATCCATTCATGATGCTATGTGATGTCTGGGTGATTAAATACATTCATTCACAGCATGCTAAAGATGTGCTTAATGATGCAAAAAAATTACTATTGTTTGTACAAAGTGAAAAAATCCAATGATTTTTAAAATGGTAAGATGTAACTCATGAAGAAGAGCACAGGAATGAATGATTCCCTCCAGAATCCTGCAATTAGCCTTTACAAATACCCCCTTAACCATACGTTAAGAGAACTTCAAAATCCATTAAATAACTTAACATATGATTGCAGAGACACGAAATATGACAAAAATGTGTACATCTGTACTGTGAAAACCATTGTGGCAGAAGGTATTTGTAGGCATATTAGGGCTTTGTGTTACGTTCACATATGGAAAAATTACTGTTAAAATGCCTCTGAATGTTCCGTAATTAATCTAATATTGTCCTCATAATCCCTATGGTAGTGATCTATATGGGGTTGTAGGATATCCTTAGAGTCGTTACAGTTCTTGAAACTTTGTAAGCAGACTTTCTGAAGATAGTTTGCATCTGTCTTCAAGTGCCTGTTTCAGTTCTTGAAACTTTGTAAATAGACTTTCTGAGGATAGTTTGCATCTGTCTTCAAGTGCCTGACACTTCAGTTTCTTCCGAATCCTTGGGACACTTCCCTATGGGTCAAACAAACTTGTGAACATTTGTGCTGTCCTGCTCTGTGTAAGTCTGATATCCTCTGTTAGTTCTATTTGGTACGGGCACCACATACTTGAGCATTATTCTATGACTGTCTGCAATCTCCTCTGCAGCCATTTACGTAGTAATCCACCAATAAACTGAAGTCCATCATCCATTTTACGTACCACTGATGTTATGTGATGGTTCCATTTCACAAACACAATGTGTTACACCCACATATTTGTATGAGTTGATTCATTTCAACTGTGACTCATTGATACTGCAGCCATGTAGTACACAATTTTACATTTTTCAACATTTAAAGCAAGTTGTCAATCTTTGCACCATTCAAACACTGATTTAGATCTGACTGAATATTTGTACAGCTTTTTTCAGACAGTACTTCATTAAAAGTAATTGCAGCATCAGCAAAAAGTCTGAGGCCACTGTTAATATTGCCAGCAAAGTTATTAATATATAACACAAACAGCAAGGGTTCCAACAAAATTCCCTGTAGGACACCCAAACTTGTCTGGCAATGACACTCCACCCAAGTTAACTTGATGCATCCTCCCTACCAAAAAATCCTCAACCCAATCACAAATTTCACCTTCTACCTCAATATGATTGTAATTTTGATAATAAGCATAGACGTGGAACTGAATCAAGTGGTTTTGGAAACAGAGAAATACTGCATTTACGTAACTGCCTTGATCTATAAATGGCTTTTAGGATTCATGCGAGAAAAGTGCGAATTGTGTTTCACTTGATTGATGTTTTCGATATCCATGCTGGTTGACTTGGAAGGAGTCATTCTGTTTGAGATAATTCATTACATTTGAGCTCAGAAAATGTTCTACGATCCTACAACAAATGGATGTCAAAGAGATTGGATGGCTGATTACAGATCACTTCTGCTATCCTTTTTGTGGATGAGTGCGTCCTGTGCTTCCTTCCAACTAATGAGCACTCCCCAGCCCCAAGGCATCTACAGTAGATTAAAGTTAAAAGAGAGGCTAACTCAGCTGTAAATTCGGTATGGGATTGATAGGAATTCCATCTCTTTCTAGAGCTTTGTTCAGTTTTCACTTTTCCTTAACACCACTGACATTAACACCTGTATCACTCATCTTTGCAGTGGTATGAGAATTAAAATGGGGAAATACCCCTGGATTTTCATTTCTAAAGGAATGTTTGAAACTGAGTTAAGCTTTTCTGCTTTTGCTCTGTTACCCTCAATTTGTTCCTGTCTCATCCATGACTGACTGGACCATTAACAACCTTCACTTATGACCAGATTTTCTTTTGGATTTGAGAGATCTGTCAATAACATACTGCTACAGTAGTAGTACAAGGTTTTGTGCATTGTCCTCTTGATAGCCAAATGCATTTCATTCAGCATCTCTCTTTCTACAGACCTATGCTTCGTTTTACACCTATTATGCAGTAGCCTCTGTCTCTTTAGAAGTTTCTTTACAGCAACTGTATACTATGGAGGGTCCCTCCCATCATGGTTTATAGATGATATGTGCCTCAACTGGAGTGTGTTCTGCATATTTTTCACACTGTTATATATTCTATTGGCATGCTGATCTCTGATTATTTTGTTAGTAATAGTGTATAACATTTATATGTTTTAACGCATCTGTCATCTGTTAGGTCTTTTATGTCTAAGTAGAGTAGGACTGCTAATCCTTGTCTTGTCATTAAGTACATGTTACTACTCAACTATCATGATCAGTTTTTGATTGTTGTTTATTCTGATGATAAGTCACATCTGTTATTAAGTTGCAATTGCAGTTACGAAGACTGTCTGCAACTGTGGAGCGGTTATGTAAAAATGAGGATTTAAATGTCCTGTATGTTTTGTTCCAAATTCAAGGTACTTATAGGCCTTGTATGTTACATTTGTAGCACATTGGGTCTCGGGCAACATGTTGGTTATATTGTATGCAACAGATATGTTAAAATTAATCTGCTTACATGCATACCACTGAAAGAGGTCTCTGGGATGTGGGTAGAAATCAAGGCTAAACATTTTGTTTAAGTAAAATGTAATGAAATGGCTTTAATACTGTGAAATATTGAAATGCTAATATTAATTATATTACTAATTAACAAACATATTTTAAAAGTTTCTGTGAAGACAATCTTTAATAGAGTAAAAGACATCGCCCACAAGAACGTTCTGTAACACATCGAATTTCCTGAAATAAGTCATTTTCTTGAGCATGACAGTTCTTTATTTGAAATAAATACTTTTCTTTCATTTCATCTATGATTAGCTAATTTAGCCTCCTAGGGGATTATCACTCAATTACACACACAAATTATGACCTTTTTTCATAATGTGAGATACCATTACATATTGTTCTTTGTAGACTTCTGTGAGGATCATGATGTGCTGTAAGTATATAAAGTAATTTTTGTGTAATTTAACAAGATAATTCTCAAGACGGCAAAATAAGCTAATTGCAAATGAAATGAATTCGACTGTTTATTTCAAATGAGAAAACAGCTTCACTGCATGAAAATTACTTCTTTTAAGAAAATGAATGTTGCTGAACTCTACCACATCAATAATAACACATTTAGTATGCTCTGGCAGATTTCTGAGTGTGTTCACATGTCTGAATCTTTCATATACCAATGTCAAGCTCCAAAGTCTTTGTGGACGTTGTATTTGGTCCTAATACTACAGCAATATTCTGACCTGTGCTACACCATTTTATGCAAATCCAGAGATACATGATTCATACGTTAGAATGCCACGCATCTCTATTCCCTCACTCTGCCCACAGAGTGTTTGGCTTACAACAGGTTTGGATATACTTTGCATGGAATCATTTTATCTGTGGAGCTGGATAGGTAGATTTTAACTATGTCATCCAAACAAAGCAGAGCTGATTTGTTTGCTTCAAACAAGAAAAGAAAATCATTATCTTTTGAAAGAAAACATAATATAACCAGAGTTTAACACAAAAATTAAAATTTTTGAAATGGCAAAGAAGTTTGATGCGCAAGAAACAACAGTCAGAACAATTATAAACGTAAAGAAAGCAATTCTCAAAGCTATGACAAATGCTCAATTTCTGAATTCAAGTATCATTAGTAAACATCATAGTGTCATTGCTCAGATGGAAACAATGTTAAAATTATGATGTGACAATCAATTAAGAGTGACAAACTGTCCTGTTGATTAGAACACTGTATGCTCTCATGCTAAACTGAGTTTTGAGAGACTGAAAGGCACGGCTGGGGAGGCAGCCAAAGATGAGATGTTTAAAGCTAGGAATGGATGGTTTAGCCAAGTCAAAAGTCATTATAATTGGCATAGCTTTGGAGAAAGTGAAGAGGTGGCAAGCACTGATAAAGAGACTGCAGTACTGTACCAGAGAAACTCAAGGCTATGATAGAAGAAGGTGGCCATACCAGCCAAACCATATACAGCGTAAAAGTCACCAGAGATCGATTGGCAGTGCTGGTTGGTGTGAATGCAGTTGGTGATTGTGCATTAAAACCTCTCTTAATTTATTTCTCAGATAGTCCAACAGCTTTCAAAAATACATCTGAAGCTGGGCTGCTTGTGGTTTGGAAGTCAAAAGCTTTAGCTAAGGCTTTAGTGACAACTTCCCTTTTTGAGGACTGCTTTGGTCATCACTACATACATGAAGTCGAACGTTACTGCGAGTTAAAACAAATCCCATTTGCAGTGATGCTATTACTCAACTAAACACCAGGTCATGCTTCTGTTAACAATAATTAATTTGGACCCATGTGTGAAATTTGTATTTTTGCTACCAAAAACAACCAGCTTCCTGGAACTGCTGAACCAAGGAGTCATTGAAACAGTTAAAGCATAGTACAAGAGATGACCATTTGCCCATCTACATGAAGCTATGAGACAAAACAACAAGTTCTCTGTTAAAAATTTTTGGAAGCAATTCAATGTTTAACATGCCATGAGAATTAATGAACAGTCGTGGAATGAAATTCCACAGAAAACTTTAAATGATGCCTGGAAAAACTGTATACATTTTTTCACCACTGAAACCCTGGGGGAATCAGCACCAGATCCTAACAAATCGATAATGCGACTGAAGAAGTGCTTGATCTTGCCAGACAGTTAAATTTAGAGTTGACGGTGGTGACACTAAAAAACTGATGGATTCATATAATCACGAGCTGAAAATTGAGCTTATAGAACTGCAAGAGCAAGAGCAAAACAATGAACAAACGCAGTTCAAGCAAAGGATCAAACTACAGTTGAAAATTTGACACAAGGCCTCATTTCAACTGAAAAAATGATTTTAAATATTGGAAAAAAAAGACTCCAACAAAATGCACATTTCTGCTCAAAAGTAGAGAATAAAAAATTTGTTAGCATGCTCAGAGGAAATTTTTTGTGAGAACAATAAATTGATTCGTCAGATGACACTGTTAATTTTTATGAAGCTTTCTACATCAGAATGACTTTACTTTACGTTGTTGCACTGTATAACACCTAGTGTAATATAATTTGCTGTATTGTTGAACATTTTACTAAAAAATTTTCTTCTAAATTACATTGTTTTCTTTAGTCTCTGGTCTCAGCTGAACATAATTTGTATGTATTTATATACAAAATTGAATCATGACTCACATGAATTTGACTTTCAAGGTTATCGTTCTGTCCCACCTATCGTATAAGTCCAGGGTATTGCTGTATACTGTATTTACCCGAGTATAAGAAGACTTGAATGTGACATCTTATTTATTTTTTAACATATTCTGTCTAATCAAAATTACAAACTTTCACTGATGTAAGGTAGTTCTCTAAAAAGTTAACATTACACCTATTCTAAACTTACAAAAAGGAATTTTTTACTTTAAATTTTTGTCTTCAGAACCTGTTCTTTCTTTTTTTTTTTTTTTTTACTTAGCATGTCATTTGTGGTATCACTATTTTTAATCATCACTTTGACAGGTCAGATGTGAAACTTACATCTTCATTGTTACAAGTACCTGGCTATGGGTAACAATGTCTGCTTAACACATCATCAAACTGAATTACAATCTACAGTGACATTTATAAACAAAAGGCTGTTATGAACTGAACTAGTTATATCACTGTTCATATTACTTATTGCAGCACTAGAAGCTTTATGCTTTGTACACTGTTATCTTGCAGATTAATATTATATAACAGAGCATGAATAACAGAGTTAATAAAATATAATTTTAAATACAAATGATTACTATGTTTCCAGGATTGTAAATGGAATGCACTTACTGTGACAGCAAATGTAATAAGTAAGAAAATAAAACGGAACCAGATTTCAATCTGAGTGAAGGCAGGATTGTAGCTCTTGAACTGCAAAGAAAAGAAATAGTAACTTAAGTGCTTGCTACTCTCTCATAAACAATAAATTTCTTTAAAAAAGACTGTGATACATCAGATTTAGGGAAAAGTACTAATAACAAACACAAAATATAATGAATATGAAATAGATTAGAAGTTGAAAAACCAGTGAAATTATTATCTAGCTCTAAAATTCATAGAAACAAACATATTTCTTACATAGAATGTTACATCACGGATTGTGTACCGCTGATGAAAACTTTCAAGGCCATAGAAATGGATGGTGAGGATGTAATGTGTATAGTCAAGAAATCCAAGATGCAGGACAATGAATTCTTCACAGTCCTGCCGCTTACATTTCAGATGGCGTGTTCTGAAAGAAAAAGGTGATGTTAAAATACACAGTATTAATGTTCCACAATAACAGTTATTTAATAGTTCATTATGAACCGGCTTTCGACTTCTTAGGCCATCATCACATAACTTAACCTGTTGTATGTGATTGTAATCTTTTAGTATTGACAAGCTGTCAAAGGAAAATACAATTGGAAACCTAAGTTATGAGAGCCTGGAGATAGCAGTTACTGATTCTTATCAGGACAATTCAGAAGTAATTGAGCCATGTTTCTGTAATAGTGGTGGTGATATTGTCTACAAGACAAAGCACAGAAGTATTGTATCTGCCTGGTAGTCTATTTGTCTGCACACCAGGCAGGCCATGTGGGCAGTCGCCCCGCCAGCCAGACGCATGTAAACAGCTCTCATCAACACTGAAATATTTTCTGTGTATGGGCTGGGCTGTTTACCATGGACTTACTTTTTGCCTCCATAGTATCTGGTCATGCCAACCTCACCTACAGGCAGTGTGCCTGTTGCAGCAGTCAGCAGGGCACTCTTTTGCTACACCAGGTCACGTGCCCTCACAGTGTCACACGGATATCCATCGGCATCTGACTATTTAGGACACCGTCGAACCATGCTAAGTGAGTTTACGGCAGCACCAACTCAATGAAGTCCCAGATCTTCATGCCGCCACCTACTGTAACTCTGGGGTCTGTCATGTTGGCACATTATAGACAACATCACATGAGAGACATTTTTGTTGTATGTAGTTGTGTTGGTATTCATCTAAGGACATTATAATTAAGTTTTGTTTTGTTAATAAATAGTTATTCTTTCAAACTGTCTTTGATCACTCCTCAGTATGAGGATACTTAAAGAAAATTGACGTTGATGATCTGGGGATAGTGCGGACAAATGTTGATGTAAATATTGACAAGTAATGAACTGATTTCTGATGTAGTGCAAAGGAATATTGCTGATGTACACTAACTGGGAGTCGATCAGCAAATTTTGCTGTAAATAATGGTATTTTTGCTGATGTTGAAACAGACTGTGGGCATTTATTAAATGAAATGGCTAACAAAGTTGATGATTATGTTAATAATGGATGTAAAACGTATGTGTTTAGCAATAAAGTATCTAATGTTCAACGTAAATGAGCAAAACACAAGGTAGATGGTAATGGTGAATGCATTTGCATTCGCTGGATGTCAGACATTCAGAGATTTCATTGTGTTTTGCACTGGTCTGGCAAACTTTCTGAAAGGTGAATGTGGGATTTCACTCAATGCTGCAAAAACAAATTAGGTGGCAAGGGATCAAATTAACAGTGAATTCACCAGTAAGTAGGAGGTTCACTACTCTTTAGGACACTATTTGGCACATAATGCTTTCCCAAGCTGTGCGATTTCACTCTTCCTTTCTGGAATCACTCAATCTCCTGACTATCCTATACATTGTTGGTAAAGACAAAGGTTAATTATCTTCTGCTACCTGTATTCCAGTAATCAAATTTTCTGTGCGCTTGTAATTACAAGTTTTGTATGTCAGTTCATATTGATAAAAGATAAGAGAATGGAAGCAAAAGATTTGTCAGCAGAAATTTTAGAAAAAAGTGTCTTATTTTGTTGTTAAGTATATTAATGAGGAAATTTTGGCAAATATCACATCTCTTTCAGCAAAAATTGATGTAAAAATAGTGATTTAATCCAAAATATGAGAAAATGTGAATTTTTTAAAAAAGATTGTAGAAACTATGATATTGCACTGCATGTGTTGTTCAGAAAAATGATACAATGTTCCTTCGGACAAGTATGTATGCATGCACACATGTCCGAAAGAGCATTTTGCATTGTACTTCTGAACAACACAAGCACTGTAGTATCATATTTATCCACAGACATTGGGCAAGCAAATTTCAATTAAGATGTCTCACCTGTACATGAATATACATAATGAATGTACGTGTACAGTTAAGGGCACATGGTTGACAACATACGGAAGTTGAGGTCTGGCCGTGGGGCATCGTCGGATAGCCTAACAACATAGTGACCACTCACGTTAAGTGGGAAATCTGTGTTCAACCTGGTTCAAATGGCTCTGAGCACTAAGGGACTTAACTTCTGAGGCAGTCCCCTAGAACTACTTAAGCCTAACCAACCTAAGGACATCACACACATCCATACCCGAGGCAGGATTCGAACCTGCGACCGTAGCGGTCTCGCGGTTCCAGACTGTAGTGCCTAGAACCACACGGCCGCTCCAGCCGGCCTCTTCAACCTGGTCCAGCACAAATTTTCATTGTTGTCATTCCATTATACAGCTTATGGTTGTCCATATTTGCAACTGTAGATACATTTCATGTATTTCACAACGACTGTAGTAGCTGCAGTGCCTGTTCCTTTGGACATGTATGTCTGAAGGAACACTGCATTGTAATTCTGAACAACACAGGCACTGCAATATTGTATTTATACATTGATACCAGGCAAGTGACTTTCAATTAAAATGTCTCCCTATACAGGGGAATATACATAATGAATGTATGACTGCAGGTTAACGACATATGGAAGCATGGGTCTGGCCATGTGTCACACTCCAATAGCCTAATGGTAAGGCAACCGCTTGCGATAAGTGGGAAAGCTGGGTTCAACCCCCAATCCAGTACATATTTTCATTGTCTTCATTCCAATATAAAACTGACGGCTGTCCATATTTTCAACTGAGGATACATTTCACAGATTGTTACAAAGACCAAAAAAAAAAAAAAAAAAACCTGTAAGACTATAAATCAATGATAATTTGTACAGAAGCAGCAAAAGAAATGGTTTTAATAATTAATTCAGTATTATTTACGTAAATATCTGATAGCAATATAATGTCATTTGTTCAGTTTAAAGCAAATATTTATGTCAGTAAGATACAATAGATTATCTTGTCAGTTAGTGTGTTTGTCATAAAATAGTCCTTTAGGCTGATGTAGAAGACTGAATTAAATAAGGTTCTGTCAGTTATATACTACAAAGAAATGTCTTGTTAGTAATGTGACATGTTCCATTTTTTGTGAAGGGATTTTGATGTTTACTTAATGAAGTAATGAGGCATATATGCAAGAGACATATTAAGTAATGGAGATGTATATAGTAATGAAGCGACAAAATATGAGGTACAAGAAGTGACAAGTTTAATGAAGCATTATGAGGTCTATACGAAGCAGCAATTGTTAGTCTTTTTTGTAGTAGTTTAGTAGTTTTGTAGTAGTTTATTCTGTGGCTGCACTTCTGCAGTCATCTTGTTTATAATAAAAAAATCAATGATTTACAAGAGAGTATTTTTTATTGCGATGACAAATCCACGTAGTACGAAGTAAACTAGTGCCTGAAAAAGTGTGGCATATTAGTCAGGAAAAGTTTGATATTTTACATGAAAAATGAAGGTACTAATGAAAATCAGTGAAAAATTATTTGGTACAGCTAGTTGAAGAACTAATTTGTTTAAGAAATGTTGAGTATATACCGTAGCACAGTTCATTTTCATGAGATTATTGTTCTTACTGCCTATGTGATGTGTACCTGTCATTTAAGTTTCATTTCGAGTAATTTCAAACAATAAGACTTTCACAAAAAGGTTTTGACAATTAACCATTTTCAATACATGAACTAAAACTTGATAGTTTTCTAACACGAATTAGCAAAAAAGAAAAAGGTAAATTTTGCAAATATAGAGTCAAATTCTGTAAATTATACTAATTAAAGTTCAGTTTCAAGAAAGTTACATGGTCATATTTCGGAGCAGACCATTTGGATATTCGAAGCATCTTTCACTCTTTTCCATTCTTTTTGCATGTTTCATTTATGTATTGTATTGTACTGATATCTATGTGCATTTCCAATATGTGAGCAGTGTATAATTAATAAGAAAGCACTTTTTTACAATTTTAGAGATAAAAATTGTTAGTGTACTAAAGTTGAGGATTTTGTATCTTCTTTATACATGATTCCTGAGTGTATCACTGTCCAAGGACACTGACTGAGGTTCTTAAACGTGGATCTCTGATTTGAACTTGTGGAAGGAGCTGGCTAAATTACAGCAGTGTTTAGAAGTGTTCACAGAGAAACTGTGAGACAGATAAAAGATTTAAAGAATTTTTCTCCTGTAATCATTCATAGTAAAAAGAAAAACTTTCTAAAGAAATACGCAAAAGGGAACTTGTTCTTTTGTATGGTGAAACAGAATATACATATGTTTTGAGGTTCTGTAAATTTTATGTCACAAGATGGTCAAGGAAGGTAATTAGATGATTCACAATTGTAGTATTTTGGGCAAAAATTTCTTTAAAGTGCCACGAAACTTTTTTATTATGTTTTGGTAAATAATTTAGTATCTTATGGACTGTTGAGTCAGCTATTTCTCACTAACTGTATAATTCAATGGCAGGAGAGGGGTAGGAGTGGTATCAGACATAACAAGTTGGAAAGTCCTCCATTTTTTATGTTTCCTTCTCCCATGAATAACTAAATTTTTCTTGGTTACTCATTTTATTTTCAGAACTGTTGTACACACAACATGAGAGAAATATCCCCAAGGACATGTCAAAGTGTTATTGAAGCAAAGTTCCAGTTAAATTTATTGTCTGGTTGATTATATTGGACCTATAGATTTCAATAATGCAACTAGTTTTACTAAAAGCTAATTGAGACTCTTACTATAGTATTTAATGCAGAAACATTTTGAGCTAGTAGGCAGAATATGAAGTGCTGGTACCATTCACTTGAATGTACATATTTCACTCTTTCTGAGAACATACTTTAAATTGCCAGAAACTAATTAACTTGCTAAACAACTAACAGTGAAAGTTTGGATCCTTACAACTTCAACTGCCTATTTTGCCTCAATGGTTGCTGGATTCTGAACTTTGACACTGTAGTTTTGTTACTATATTTCTCCAAATCAGATAGCACAAATTATTTATTGATTGACTAGGGCAATAATTAAGATTTTGTGTAATTTAAGATAATGTAAAATTATTTTCAAGATTCTCAGATGCTAGGACACTGATGAGTCTTCAATGGAATCTCAACATAGTAGTTCTCATCCCTTTCCATCAGCTGGTAGAGCACACTAGTTTGAAGCTGCTACAAGCTGTATAGTCACAGTTACTCAGAATCAGAAAGTGATAGCAAAAAGCTTCAGAAAAATCATGCCTTAATGACAATTTTGATTGGAAACAAATTAATTTGCAGACACTAAAGCACACATTTGATGACTCGGCTTGAGGACACAAATGTCAAGTGGTTAATGACACAAGAACACTGTAATTTTGCATATTTCTGCAGTTTATAGCAGATGAAAATTGATTTTATGTATTCCCCAGGTAAAATACTCCAGAACCTGGGTATGCTAGACCGTCAAAGTGGAAAGATACTGGATTTGAAGAACTTTGCTATTTGTCTTCTAATGATTCAAGTTAAAAAGTTGAAAATAAGTGATTTTTGGTCCAAAGATATACTTTTAAACACTCCGGTTTTCAGACATTTATGTCCTGAGACTCATTTACTTTACTTTTGTGAGTGCTACACTTTAGTGACCACCCAATGAGTACTTTGAGGTGACAGTTTGTTTGAAATTAGGAATATTGTCAATAAAGCTCTTACAACATTTTGTTGTATATTTAGTCCACATCAAAAGTTTTGCATTGATGAAAGTCTCTTGTTGTTTAAAGGTAGATTACCTTTTTAAAAAAGACTGAAAATATGTACGCATGTTGTAAAAAGTATTCAGACACTTAAAGATTCTGAGTTTGTAGCATCTCTCCAACTGAAGTAGTATGTTGGCAACAGACAGAATTGATTCTTCATATGCAGCAATATTCAATTCATGAAGTAAATACACCACGTACATAGTATCAATTAATAAAAAATATGCAGTTCCATCTCTTCACAATGTGATCAATTTACTCTGACTTACAGGAAAGAGTTTGTTTTCGAAAACATTGATTTCTGGCTCTGGCCTTGAAGTTTACCTGAGAACAATTAATTTTATTCATGGGCTCAAAATTTATTTGGATACATCAAAAGTGTCTCCTAGTAAGCACTTTGTTTCCCTCATGAACTGTTTATAAATGAATTATTGTGCTACCATGCACAAAAAGCACAAACAAACTGGAGAGACTGGATGTACGGGTTATACAGCATGTATCTCACAAGCTGTGTTTGAAGTATTCAGAACAGAGCCAGAAGGCTTGACAGAAGTAATGCACGAGGCAAGAACTGGTCTCTTAGGAAAGATCTGGACATAGGTAATCAACTTTGGTGCTAATGACACAGCACTCAGAATGGCCTGTGCTAAGTACATCTGTAGCAGTGAAGGCATTAAGATTGGAGTCTGGACAAATCACAAAATTTTAAAATACATACTTCAACGTGAACTAACAAAGGGGCAGATCGCCACTTAATGTTGCCTCTGCCCTGTCATGAGCACATAATATAGACTTACACTCATGAGCACATAATATACACTTACACTGCAGTGATCTGAAATGATTTTGCCACATGTTTCATTATCAAGTGGTTATTCCTGCCAATAGAAGGCTACATACACGCAGACAATGTCCTAAGAAGACACAGGTCAGAGACATTCTGTCTTTTCTGTGATAAGGAGGAAGTATCGCACAGCAAGACAGTTGGTTTTCCATATTGTCCATCACTTTTAACCTCTCTTCCCCACAAGGGCTGATGGGCTTTTAACTCAACTGTGATAAAAGATTTAGCACGAGGACAAAATGCTGCTGACAAGCTTCCCTGACTGCAATGTCCATTTGCTCATTTCCCTGGATACCAAACTGAATTGGCACACAGCAGAATGCTACAGCCATAAATATTTCAGCTAGCTGAAGCCTCAGGGCATGGCCAAGGAAAACTAAGGAGCAGCAAATAGGAGTCGTCCTGCTTGGTATAATTCATTTAGAACAAAATCAAATTTTGTCGGTTATCTCAAATATTGTGAAAACATACTTATTCAGGTTTCTCTGGTGTGGCAACCAGGTAGGGTAATCATCAAAAGTAACAGACACAAATTTTTAAAACTGAAAATGGCGTAGTTCATTCCAAAATTCTGGAAGATTAAAGGCAAGATACGAGTGGTTAAAAAGGAGTCATACAGATTTCTGTGCAGAAAAAATTTCAAACCAGTATTTTTTCCCACCCCAGTTCCACAGTCTTATCAACTAATTGTTGGACAGTTTGAAGAAGAACAGAAAACTTATAAATTATCCATGAATAAGGAACACTGAACAACAGTCCTTACAGTGAGTTTAATATATTACTAGTGCTATATGAGCTATACGTGTCTCGACAGAACTAATACACACATACACACACAAGACTTTGAGAGAAATGACAACACATTGGCCGCAACTGGACACTGAAATAGGTACAATGGTGACGAGTGAAAATTTGTGCTGGACTGGGACTTGAACATGGGTTTCCTGCTTCATATGACTGGTTGCCTTAGCTGCCTTGGCCATCCGGGCTCACTTCCCATCCAACCCAAATTCTCAACATGTCATATGCTAGTAGTATCCATTTGTTCACAGCTTTTGGCTGAGCCCTGCAACAGTTCAGATGTTGTGGGCATCTGCACTGAAATTTCCATAAGCCGTCTATACTCACAGATGCCACACTTACATATGAGTGGTGATTAAAAAAGTAACTTTGCCCTTCAAATACAAACTTGAAGGATATCATTCTCTTGAATAAAAGGATATGATAAGATACCACTAACGTCATCATCATCTTGCAGTTTCCTGCCACAGAAAGGGTCTACTTGGTGTATGCTTCTCCATTTTCTTTGGTCTTCCCGCCGTCTCACAGTCACCAGTCTTCCGAATGCTTTCTTCCATTCCTTTTAGTTATTGCACTTGGCCTCCACTTTGGTCTCCTTCCCTCCACCTTAATCTCATGTATTGTTCTACTCATCCTTTTCTCAGGCATTCTCTTTGCATGCTCATACCATTTTAATACTTCATTACTTAATCTTCTCTTGCAGGGAACCTTTCTCACACTTTCATTTCCAATCTTTCCCATTATGTTAAACCTGCCTGACTCGAAAATTTTAATTTCACTTGCCTGTGTCTCACTTTTTTTCCTTGCATTCATGACTCAGGCTGCTGCAGCATACAGCAGAATTCACCCTCTTACTTTTCTACATACTTATTTCTTCCATGTCATGGCTCTCTTACTCCTCAAAAAACTATCATATTTCCTTGAACATCACTTTTCTCTTTTGTCATTTCTATCATTTTCCTGCATAATAATTCCCAGATACATGAAACTTTCCATCCTTTCCCTAGAGGAACAGTTAGTCAAAAAACACAAGGTCCAGTATAAGTACTTAGATAACACACAAGATACTAAACTTCATTGAAGCAGTAGAAAGTATAAAAAAACAAAGCAGGAAAAATGGAAGACAGACATCTAAATAATGAGACTGATAGTAGGTGCAAAGTGGGAGAGCACAAGATAATTGCAAAGCTGTAGAAGTGTGCATGAGTATAGGAAAGTTACATGCTAAAGTATAAGAAACTGTCTTGAGGAAAGAAAACAGCTGTACAAATAGAGACAAGAGTCCAGTTGCAAGCCAGAACTAAGCAAAGAAAGGATGGTTAGAATGTGGAAGGCACATACATAAGAAATGAAAAACCCAGAATTACGCTGGAGGAACATGAATGGGAAGATGAGAACAATAATGCAGTACCATGTGAAAAACCTAACAGAGGACTGAAAGAGCTAAGTCAAAACAAGACACCGGGCAAAGATGACATTCTCTTAGAGTTATTAATGCCCTTGAGAGAATCAACTGTGCCAAAGCTGTTCCATCTGGCAACAGGACATGTGGAAAAGCAGAAATATTTCCAGGGTCCGAGAGTAATATAATAATTGCAATACCAAAGAACACAGACAGTGAAAGGGTGAGCATTACAGAGCTGTTAGTTTAATATGTCATGACTGGAAAATACCAACATGAATTATGTATAAGAAGAATTGGATGACTAATAGAAGCCAACCTGGGAGAGTAATTTGAGTTCTACAGAAATGTAGGAACAAGACAGGCAATTCTGACCCTACTACATATCTTAGAACATAAACTGAAGAATGGAAAACCTACATTCATAGAACTTGTAGATTTAGAAAATGCTTTTGACAATACTGACAGGAATACACTCTTTGAAATTTTGAAGTTATCGGTGACAAAATACTGGAAGTGAAAGGTCACCTGCAGCTTGTAGGGAAGCCAGACCTCAGTTATAAGCCCATATTATTTAATCTGTAAATAGACTGTACAGTAAAGGACACCGAGGAGAAATTTAGAAAGTGAATTAAAGTTAATTTTTTTTTAATACAGTTAGCAGATGACATTACAACAATGTCAGAGAAGTGAAGGACTTTGGAGATCAGCTAAATGGAATAGATAGCATCTCGAAAAAATGAACATTAACAAACATAAAACAAAGGGATTGGAATGTAGTCTAAAATCACATTATGTTGAGGGAATTTGATCAAGAAGTGAGACACAGAAAACAGCAGATGAGAAAGGGATGTAGTCTAATTAAATCAGCTTATGTTGAGGGAATTTGATTAGGAAATGAGACACTAAAAATAGAAGATAAATGTTGCTATTTGAGCAGCAAAATTTCTGATGATGGCTGAAATAAAGACAATATAAAATGCATATTGAACAATGGAAAATCCAGGATGGAATGAAACAATATTAGGAGAAGTAAAGCTGCTACTCACCATGCAATGGAAACACTGAGTCACAGTAAGCACAACAAAAAGACTCTGCATGGCACATGCATATGTGTATCTATTTTCTCTTTAAAAAGACAAAATGCTAATATCAAATATAAATTAATGCACTAAAAGGTTTTTTCTACAGCTATTTGGGGAAACACATGAGAAACATCTACATCTATATAGATAATCTGTAAGCTACTACTTGTCATTTCCTCTCCTATTCCACTTGCAAATATATATAGAGAGAAACAACTGTCTTTATACCTCTGTATAAGCCCTAATTTCTCATATCTTATCTTCATTGTCCTATGTATGATGTATGTCTGCGACAGTAGAATTGTTCGGCAGTCAGCTTCAAATGCCGGTCCTCTAAATTTTCTCAATAGTGTTTCTCAAAAAGAACGACATCTTCCCTATAGGGATTCCCATTCGAGTTCCCGAAGGTTAAGTGTTGTGCAAACCTACTGGTAACATATCTAGCAGCTCGTCTCTAACTTGCTTCGATGCCTTCCTTCAATCCGTCCTCGTACAGATCCAAAACAATTGAACATTACTCAAAATTAGGTCACAGAAGTGTCCTACATGCAGTCTCCTTTACAAGTGAACCACTCTTTCCTAAAATTCTCCCAATAAACTGAAGTCAACCATAGACCTTCCCTACCATAATTTTCACATGCTCGTTCCACCTCATATCGCTTTGCAAGGTCACATCCAGATATTTAAATGACTTGACCGTGTCAAGTGGGACACTAATAATACTGTATCTGGACATTACAAGTTTTTCTTTCCACTCATCCACATTAACTTACATTTTTCCACATTTAGGGCTAGTTGCCATTCATCACACCAACTAGAAGTTTTGCCTAAGTTGTCTTGTATCTTCCTACAGTCACTCAAATTTGACACCTTACCTACACCACTGCATCATTAGTAAACAACTGCAGACTGCCACTCACCCTGTCCGCCAAATCAGCTATGTATATAGAGAATAACAGCAGTCCTATAACACTTCCCTGGGGCACTCTTGCCGATACCCTTGTCTCTGATGAACACTCGCCATCAAAGACAACATAGTGAGTTCTATTATTTAAGAAGTCTTTGAGCCACTCACACATCTGTGAACTGACATGCCTGTACCTTCATTAACAGCCTGCAATGGGGCACTGTGTCAAATGCTTTCCGGAAAGAAAACAAGCAGCTTTAAAAATATGGTGCTACAGAATAATGCAAAGGTTAGATGGGTAGATCGGATAAGCAACACACAAGTACTGAAAAGATTCACAGTGAAAATATGTTTGTGGTACAACTTGACTAAGAGAAGGGAGAGATTTACAGGACACAACCTGAAGTAATAAGGAATGATTAATTTGGTAATGGAGGGAAGTGGGGATGGGTAAATATTGTAGAGAGAGACCAAAGCTTGATCATACTAAGCAGGTTCAAATGCACACAGATTGCAGTAGTTATGCAGAGATGAAGAAACTTGCATAAAATCAGTTGTTGGACTGAAGACTGCAGCAACAACAACAACAACATATATGAAGTTAAAACTTCTAGGTGGTGCTAAGACATGCTGCTGTGCATTTAATTATCACCTGCTGACATGCTGGGAAGATAGGGCCTATTTTTCACTTGCTGTCACAAAGGCAACATCGTGTCAAATGTCAAATACTGATCCCATATTGATAAATGGTAAATATAGGAAACAACTGTTTCTCTAAGAGGCTGAGTGCTGGTGGTGGAAAGTTGGATACTGCCTGGAGGTGAGGATAATTCGACTAAAATACTCTGGGTGATATTTCCTTTGCTGGTCTGGAGAATCCCATTCCTCATGACAGTATTAACAGAACATGTTGCATCATTACCAGAAATCCTTGTGATGCCTTCCCAAACTACAGATGATTTAGGGGAACAATTTTACTGCCACAAACTCTTTTTTGTCTTTTATTATATGATAACATTTCACTCTTGTGAGCCATCCAACATTCTGAACATTTGGTCAACATTTGAAACTCCACAGGTACGCCTACCACCTACCTCCTGACTGCAGATTGTCGTCCTTCACTTCTTTGTGAACAGGATGGCCACATTTTCCATGTGCATTGCACACCATACAAAGAGGGTTATGGGTCAGAGTCGAGCATTTTTTTAAAATTTTATTTATTAGTTGCTGTCCCTAATAGATTTGCACCCTAGCAGCAGCAACTGAAAGTTACATTTCACAGTTCTTATTCTGATCAACAGTGCAGTAATAAATTTTTTTTCTTATTCTTATACAAACAGCTTAGTGTACAGATCCGAGATCCAGACAGCCTTGAAATCCAGTGAGAGAAAACAATTACTGAGAGGAAAGAGCAAGAAATGTGTTAGGAATAGAGCTGAAGACAGAGGCTAGCTGTAGGATAAAAGCTACCAGAAACTGAGGCTAGGAGAACTGCAGTACCCAAGGATGTGTTGGAAATCTATTCCAATGTTTGCCATTCAGAGGAAATTATATTGGTGCAGGTTACAAAGCAGACACTGACAACTATACAAATGCTCTTCGGCAAGGTGTGGGCATGTATAAGTTTGACCCCCCCAGTGGCAGAAAACAGGGTTGAGCATATTACAGTTAATTTCAATGGCATCCTATGGTCCAATATCTCTCTTGGCACACCAATATCTGTTAGCACCAATTATATTACTCTGAAAAACAAACTGGTTAACATAGATATAGCATAAACTAACAATTCAAAGTAGTGTGCCTTGTTACCTCGCAGTGTAAACTGTGAAAATAATGGCAGAAAATGACTTCATTGAAAGCTAAAAGAACTTGCTGTTAACACCATTACTATTACTGACTGTAAGAATGAGAAAGATATGAAAGCCAACAGAGAAGGTGACATAATGTGCAAGCAAATGTTGACAAGCAAAAGTTCATGGTGTCTATGGGGTGCAAATTACAGAAGGAGAAACAGAATGCTGAGTGGAGCAGGATTCAAGTATTTTCCTAAACTGAGGGAAGATCCATTAATCAGGTGAGAGGTCTTCTCTAAAATTTGGACACCCCCTCCCCCCTCGGTGTGATGTTGTCTGTATCACTCCCCCTTCCCCACATGAGGCTTACCCCCTAGTTGGGTAAAAATATGTAACAATGAAATTTTTAAAATCTGTTTTAAATATAGATTAAAACAGTTTAACAGATCCATGTTTTATTTATGAAGCATATTAAACAGTATTTTTAATACATTTCAAAAAAGCTAACCCCCAGTACTATTTGGATAGGCAGAACAGAGACAGGTAGATGAAAAGGCTCCACAGCAATAGTCTTAACTGTTTTTCAGGATAGCTAAAACCAACCTTTTCTTTGTATGTTGTGTACATAAATGTCACTGAACCTTTACTTACTTTGCAGATGAATGACATTATTTGTACCTTACTTTGAACTATATGATTATGTAGCTTTTCAGTCTCTTGATTAACATGACCTTTAAGAGAATTCTTGTCGTTGAACTTCACTTTAGCTCCCTTCCATAAACATTTAACTTCTTGCTTGCATGAGTGTCAGCACACCACTCAACACAAGTGTTGTAAGAATTTTAAGGCAAATTCATGTGAACACAATAACATCAGCTTTATATGCATTGCAAACCACAACTGACTCACTGAATGCAGTAATTTTGAATGGCACAACGGACAACTCCCCAAATGAAATCTAACACTCGTGCAGTGCTTGTTTCAAATTGGGGAATCTTGGGCATGCACACATATAAAATGTTTGGTTCAATTCAGGGAGACTACAAAGATTGGTGGCCACTTTGCTTAAGATTAATTATATAAAACAAAATGTTATCTGTTATAATAATGTATATTCTTTGAATTAAAAAGGTTGAAATGAGGTTTTCATTGCCCCCCCCCCCCCCCCCCCCCCCCCGCAGAAATATAAGATTTGGTGAGATTTTGCCAGATGCCTCCACCACTATTTTGAGATAATGTAATCAATGGAAGTCCCCAAAGCAGTTCTGCAAAGAACTAGAGCACCAAGACTCTGATGGGTGTGATGAACTGTTACAGCAACGCTCAGCAAAAAGACATCATACAGAGGGAAGCAAACGTCAGCTTGAAGTCCAGATACTGTTTCACTAAAAGGCACATTCACATTCAGAATGAAAGAGCACTTAGCAAATTTATTAAGGAAGCTGATATAGCATAACAAACTAGCCAGTGCTTCTGAAGAGTAAAGCTGGGCAATATTACAGCTCCATTAGGCTCCTACAGGAGATGACTAAACAAAAAATCCAGAACAAATGAAATCATCATCACACAATGGCGACACTATGCTGCAAACGCCTGTTGTCTCTTTGAGTAGGGTGCAGCTGTTGGAAAAGTAACAGCTGCATACTTTATCCTGGCTGCTCTGTGATCTATGAAAATTGCCTCACTTTGTGCCACTCAGTAATGTTTACACTCATTGCCAACATTACCTACATAACGGTATTGTGTTCTGTAACAATAAGTAACCACTGTGAATATAGTGCTGATCTGTGAGTGCTGTTGGACCCTCTTTCACAAAATGAGAGAGGGTCCCCATAGTGATTCGACATCAAGTTTCGTGTCACTTCTTCAACACATTAACCCCTTACATGTTCATTTCTTTTATACTCTGTGAGTTGGCTGCTTTGGGAGAAGGATGTGTGACTTGCCTAAGCAGCCTATGTGTTATGAGCTGATTGCAAGCTTCTGCTCCTAGCACCCTGCGCTCAGGGGCCAAGTAAAAGCATGCAATCAGTACTGGCACTAGGCTCTCATAAACATCACCCCCTCCACCACCACCCCAAATCAAATCATCACTCTCTTAAGCTTGCCGATGTTTTCTGTACATGACAGAATAGGGATTTTTGCGTCATGCTGAATGCCACTGCCTCCATAAGCTGTTAACTTCAAGACAAATATTACTGCAGTGAAAGATGAAACATCCAGTCACCTTTCAATACATCATCTCTACTAGCATTAGGCATCTGCCTGAGCTGGAGAACATATCCAGACAACTTAGTGCCTTCCCATTGCTAGGTCACATGCCAGGTGACTACCTTTTTCTATCGATTACCTTCCTGGTAGGTCGCATGTTTGAGCTTGGGCTAGGGGTGGCCTCGTCTCTTGTTACTGTACACCGGTTCCTATGGGCCCCGATCATTGCTGATCACTACCCAGTGTGGACATATTCCTTTGAATTCAGCCTTTCTGGGTACCAAGGCATAAACACTGTCATTCCTGGTGGGGTACATTGCAACCACGAGGCTGGTAGGAAGCCAGGAGCTGTGCCATCTTCACATTGATGGCAGTGTGTGATAGCGTCAGCCTTTGGCGGCTTCGCTGATGTCAGTACCACTCATTACTGATGGGTGCTTTGACTCAGGCTGGCAGCTGCTGACATCGGCATGTAGTGCATCTGCATCCAACTACATTATCGATTTCCTAGCAGATATGCAATTGCTACAGATCAAGCTCCATAAATGATGATAAATCTAATATTACAAAATCCATTTATGAAATGAAAGAAGGATTCTGTTGTTTAATGGATGGAATGCAATAATACAGAGCTTGCATCTAATGCTACTACATCATATAAGGAATTTACTAAATCAGGTAGGTGCCCCAGTAGTATGTGGGTCTGCACTTGAGATCACAAGAATATTTTCTGAAAAATGTACTGCTCTCAGTGCATAACGGTCTGTGGTTGCCTGTGGCACACTGCAAATTCAACACCATAGAACTTATATGGGCCCTTGTCTAGAACCATGTAGCAAAGGTGAAGAAGTATTTCAAGATGAACGGTAATTTACAATCATGCCATTTAGCTCTGGAAACTGATCCCCAAAGTATCTGAATGAATTCAATGAGTCATGTGCACAAACTTGAAAACAGATACACGCTATAAAACCACAGTCTTGACATAGCAATAGGACCACTGTGATCAAAGCAGATGACTGCAACAGTAGCAGTGACACTTCAGTCATCAACAAAAGTGATTCAGGTATGTTTTATTTTATTTATCATTCTTTCCTGCAAAATTTATTCGAGTTAATCAATTTTTCATTTATTTTTAAAATGTACAATACATTTAATTGCTCATTTATCGAGACCCACTTGCATATCAAGTGTTCACTCACAATAACAGCTGAATGCGGCAATGATATATTGGAATGTGAGTACGAAGTTGCCATTCTTCACTGGTTAATAGGCACTTATCACACATTACTACAGTGGCAGAATGTTGGGATGACACCTATGCTTCACCACAGCCTTGCAAAGACTGCAGTTAGTAATGCAACTGCTTTACAAATTCTTAACTGAGAAACATGGGTTGTATGCATTAGTAATGACATGTGATGCAACCAACAAAAGATTCAGCTTTACACTCATGTTCTCTCTGGCACAATAACTGCAATGGTAGGCTCAGTCACAGTGTCTTACATCTGTCATTACAGCAATGAAATGATTAAACAGAAAATAATGACAGTCTGCTGGAAATAGAAAAGGTTGTAACATGAAACTATGCATGGAAAATTTTTTTCTCCTAATTAGAGTCTGGCTTCTATGACTTATCAAAATTGATGCCAAACAAAAAATGCTCAGAAGAACAAGCTTTCTCTTAAATAATACCATGCATGTCACCAACTTTTCAACAAAAATGTAATATTCATACACCAAATAAAAGTAGATATTTCCACAAATCCATCAAGGTACAACACAGTGATGTTCATCATGCGATGTAATCAGAGTATGAGCTCCAAGATAGGGGTCAATAATTATGAAATGGATAATAATAACTAATTCAAAGTAATTCCAGTACTCAAAATGTAAGGTGTCCATATGAATGGATTAAGAAAATCACAGCAAATGCTATGTTCCTTAATTCACTTTTTAAGCAATATACTTTTCATTCCAATAATTTTTTCGAACTTTTGATTTATGAACTGTAGTATTTTTATGTACTAAAATTATCAGAAAATGATCTTCAAATATATTGTTCCATGAAATGTTGTGGACAAGAAGCTGAAAACATAAAAAAAAAATGTGCAAGACTTACCAAACTTACAATCTTGTTACTACTGTAGAGCGATGCAAATGTATTGTAAAGCAGGCCTGTCAAACAATAATGGAGCACAGACCCCACCCGCTTTTCACTTTCTTTTCCCTGGTCCTTTCTGTTCTTCACAGTACATTTCAGTCCTAGGGATAAACATGAAAAAAAGGGAACGGCAGTTTTTATGAGACATAGAACATGATGTCTATTAACATTAATCTTTACCTGAGGATGCAATTACATATTATTACATACTTAACCATTTTTGCTCCGGTGTAGATGTATGCAGAATGCTTTTAAAGTTTGACAGACCTGCTTTAATGCAATACATGTCACTAATCATTTTCCTTCTCAACTCTTTCAATCTCTCATCTTCCCTTTAATTGGTTTAGTTCGGAAGGTCTTAAAATTAAAGAAAACAGTCAAAAATACATTAAATAAGAGGTCTGTTCAAAAAATTCTGGAACTTTGTCCACAAAATTTTTTTATGCTTACCTTTCACTTATTATGCATGGTCTCCTTCGAAATACTATCCTCCACAATAGATAGGCTACTTCCAATGCTCTTTCCACATCTGGAAGCAGTCTTAGTATGACGTGAATTTTCTTTCATCTCATCTATCATTGCAAATCTTCATTCTTTCAACAGGATTTTCAACTTCAGAAATAAAATAAGTCTCCAGAGCCAGGTCTGGAGAGTACGGAGGATGAGGCAGCACAGTGATTTTGTTTTTTGTGCAATAGTCAAGCACCAATGGAGATAAATGTGTGGGTGGATTATCACAATGCAAGAGCTATGAACTGTCTCACCACATTTCAAGCAGTTTTCTTCTCACATTTATTTATTTATTTATTTTTGCAGGTGTCGCAACACATGTTTAATGTTTATAGCACCAGTGATTAACAGTTTGTCCCTGTGGCATGAATTGATGATGAATAATTCCTTCAAAGTCAAAGAAAACTATCAACATGGCTTTGACTTTTGACCTGCTCTGATAACCTCTTTTTGGTCTTGGAAAACCTTTCCCAACCCACAAACAACATTACCATAGACCCACATCTCATCATCAGTTATAATTCTCTAAAAGAACATCTCATTCTCATTTGCACAGTCCAAAAGCTCTTCACAGATTGCTGTGAGACAAAACTTGACAGCCGCATGATGCATTCCAAGATGATGTCAGGATTTCATGAGATAATCCATCTGAAATGTTACATTCTTCTGGAATTTCTTGAACAGTTGGTCTTTGATTGGCACGCACAGTTCTTGACATGAGTGTCATCAGTAGACGTCAATGGGCTTCCTGGACAAGGGTCATCTTTAACTTCCGTCTGGCCATTTTTAAACAATGTGAACTATTTGTAACACTGAGTATGGGTTCCTGGATCATTTGGAAAGGTTTTCATGAGTTTCATGGATAATTTAATGCAGATGCATTGTTACTCTAACTCTACCATTTCAAAATTCACAGACTGTGTGAAACAATGTTCTATTCAATACAGCACTGAACAATAACAGACATACAACAATGAAACATATGGCAGTTACACATTAAACACACGCATTTGAAGGGGTGCCAACTGCATTTTTTTCCAGTGCACTACTGGCATGAAATTACAAATGTTCTGGAATTTTTTTAACAGACCTCGTATTATGGTATTCATCGGTATTGGAAAATAGATCCTGAAAGATGCACTGACTGTTAACTGCAATTATGTAACCCTTTCTACAGTCAGTCAGTAAATTTATACATGAAATGATATTAAATGACAATTTACTCCATACACTAGAAAGTGCTACTTTGGGAAAAAAATTAGAATATAAATAGAAAAAAGATTCTCTTTTAGTTGCAATACTCATCAGCTGTTTACTAATAACATAAGTTTTAGATGTATGTAAGTATGTGGTTATTTGTTGACAGAAAACTTTTACTTTTATCTATGATGTGTTAAGTTTTCTTACTACAAACCTGATCCATCACAACAGTTAGCAGATTGTGTGTGTGTGTGTGTGTGTGTGTGTGTGTGTGTGTGTGTGTGAAGATTTTATTATCACATTGGAATAGTATTTCTGTGAATCCTCAACTTCCTACCATTCATCTTGGGACAACTTCTAGTGGACTTGCATTAGAATACTCCACTTCAAATTCAAGACAAAGATACAACATTTACATGAAAACTGTTTCTATATCGTGTTACATTTGTATATGTAACAAATTATCCGAACTGGGCAGAAATGCCATTTGAACAACACAGTTTGTACAGTGTCCTACTGATCAGTTTTTAAAACCAATTATTTACCGATATCTATGCATTACCTCAGTAGCCTGTAGCTCAAAACACTGGGAGATAATTCCAAGTGGAATGCAATAACTCTGGAACTTCCTGACAGGTTAAAACTGTGTGCTGGACTTGAACTCGATCCTAGATATTTCCATTTATGGGCAATGGTAACCTCTACATAATACATAAAGTGCAAACCACTGTGAAGTGCATGGCAGAGGGCACTTAGCAAAGTACTTTTCTACCTCTTTCAATCGTGTAAGGAGTATGGGAGGTATGACTGCTTTAATGACTCTGTGCATGCTGTAAATGGTCTATTCTTGTCTTCATGATCCCTACGGAAGGGATACTTAGGAGGCTGATCCTCAAACATCTGCCAATTAAGGATTTTTAGTATTTTGATGATGCTTTTCCGAGAGTCAAAGAAAACTGTGAGCAGTAGTGCTGGCTTTCTGTCATCCTTGTCAGCCCCATTTGGTAAAGGTCTCCTTTGCAGATTGCCTGCAGTTTCCCAGCTAGTGGCAGTGGCAGTGGCTTAGTGACTAAGCTACCCAGGCACAGCTCAGAAAACACCTTCACATCTTGAATTCTGTCACTTCCTCTCTCCTGTGTTCCAAGCTACATTTATTTGTTAAATATTATTCAGTTTGTTGGTTCTATTTTACACCTTTACTTTGGTCTCCTTTTGAGAAGAAAATTCAAGTGAAACGAGTGTACATTTTAATTCAGTTTATGGGGATATTTTTTTCCACACGAGAAAGAATATGGAAAAATTAATGTTTCATTGTTTACGTTACATAAAGTTAAGGGAGGGAAACAAATACTAGTCTCTGTTTTTACTTTTCAATGTATCACAACTGACCACCAATGAGAAAACAATACTACTGCCAAATAGCCAAGTTTTCAAATTATGAAATTTGTACAAAATTCTAGCACAGTTATGGGAAAGTATGCCTTCTGGGCACACTTCTGTTATAACAGAATATCTGCATGAATTCCTGAAATCATCATATTGTGTAATTTTGTTGAGAGAAAAATTGTTTCTCTGTTATCCACCATGCTGGAATTTTTACAAAACCTATCTTCTTCATGGATTATTATTATTTTCCTCCAGTTTGGATTCCATCAACAAAGACAGTTCATTGATTTACGTAAATGTCTATTGGCCACTAGTACTGTAGCAACTATATTGCCTATTTTTACATATTTTTATAAGAATAAAAAGTAACAGTCTAAACCACAATTACTTTTCTTTCTACTGCTGACAACTGGTACTGGTTGTCATAACCAGCATCTAACCAAAATTAATTTACCCAGACTACATGACTGCCACTGAGTACTATCGAATGGAGCTGCTACATTGGTTTTGATTGATGGTTCCTCATGTGATCTGGGTAAATTAATTTTGGTCAAATGATAGTTATGATAATCAAAACCAAATTATGATTTAGTTTTTTTTCTTATATAAAGTCAAAAAAAGGTTGTTGAAGTTCCAATAGGTTGCTAAAATTTGTTACTTTTATTATGCTGAGGAACACTTACATCACTTCATGTACTAATTGTGACAAAACACAGTTAACCTCATGATTTTATAAAAAATGTCACAAAAGGTATAAGACTTTTCAGCTACTGTACTGGCTGTGTGTATTTTAATGAAAAATTTTGGGTTGAATAAAAAAATTAAATGAGTAAACACAGTTACCGTGTAGATGAAGTGTTAAGTAGATAATGAAGTAGTTAAACAATAGTGCTCAACCAGAATGAATTTTCTTTCTATAGTGGAATTTTCACTGATCTGAAACTTTCTGACAGATTGAAACTGTGTGTCAAACTGGGACTTGAACCTGGGACTTTTGTCTTTCGAGGGCAAGTGATTCTCTGGCTAAACATCTGTGTTCTCACACTTTTACTTCTGTCAGTACCTCTGTCCCACTTTCTAGACTTCACAAAAAAGTTCTCCTGCATACCTTGCGAGACTGGAACTCCTAGAAGAAAGAATACTGCAGAGAAATGGTTTACCCACAGCCTATGGGATTGTTTCTAGAATGAATTTCTACTCTGCAGTGGTGTGTTGGTTCTGAAAAGGAAAGAGGGGCATGATGAGGAAATCACTATGAAAACATTGTGGTGACATGGATTTAAGTTTATGTTTATCAACATAAGTGAAGCAATGGATCCAGAGAAGTACAAAGCTGAATAGTGTGTGTGTTTGTGTGTGTGTGTGTGTGTGTGTGTGTGTGTGTGTGTGTGTGTGTGTGTGTGTCTGTGTGTGAGGGAGTGGGAGATGGAGGCATATGGGATGGGAATAAGGAGAGACGTACGTGGATGACAAGACCTAGCAAAGACTGACATCATGAGTTTTACAAACTAAACGATATAACAACAAAAAAGAGGGGCAATCATCACCCCACATCTCAAGACAGTCAGACACATGGGCTGGGGTGAGTGGGGCAGGAAGGACCAAACAACATTCAAATACAAGGGTTATGTATGGGTGATGATGCAGTAATTAAGAACTGGAGTGACATTTGGGCAGAATAGGAGCCAAATCCTTATCAGCATTGCTTGTGAGGATGCAATGAGTATTATACCCAGGTTGGGCTAACAAAATGATTGGTTAGTTGTTTACAGCCAGAGAACAAGCTTGGTTGCACCATGTTTTCAATACATTTGTGTAATATCACCATATTATCATAGGGCCCAGTTACCAAATGCAGCTGTGAATGAGAACTGGTCACCAATGTAACTGTTATGATCTTTTTGGTAATGTGATTCATATCACTGTATCGATTTTCTTTATTTTATGTGACAGCTTGTCTGAAGCTAGCAGTGAAAGTCAGGAAAAAAGTGATAAAATCATTATGATACTGCAAAGTGAATTCTGAACTGCATGTTAACTGGAAATGTGTGAAGGATTTAGTATTGAAGTACATGGCTTTTGTTGTCACAGCATACTGTGCACGTGGGTACTGCAAAATTCACCTGCTTTCAGGTCTAAATCTATTCCGAATTAGGTGTGGGTGTATGGGAGGGTATAGCAACAACAATCTGTTCTGTGGACTAAGTTTGGTGGCTAGTTGCTGTTCCAGAAGATCTTGGTGTGGCTTTCGACATAATAATGTCCATCAATGCAGATGCACCATTTGCAAGAATATAAAGGACAGCTTCTTTGGTGTAAAAGGAATGACAGCTACTGAAGTGGACATATTACTGATGGCTGATTGGCTTAATAAAGACAGAGAACTGCTTGTATGCTGCTGCCCTTTCTCCTTCAATTACCTTGGCATAATATGCGACTTCTCTTGCCTGCATGTGTTTGAGTTCTCTTTCTCTCTCTCTAGACCTTATTTATCTTTCACCTTTTAAGCATTCAGTCGACTCACTCTGTCCAAGACAAATAATCATTCAGTGCGATCACCAAGTTGGGACAATGCAGGACGTATCTATGTGTTGCACTGATGAGGTTTGAAGAAGAACATGACTTGTAAAGTTGTGTTACCATGATCATTTTCTTGCTTAAATGGATGTCTACTGTTTTACAGATCTTCTATACCATGAATGATTGTCTTTACCTAGACCATTGTTTGCTGTTTGTATTATAATCTGTTCATCATAAGAATAAACCTGATGTAAACATGGCCATATGTACTCTTCCGCGTTTGCTGGAACATCATTGGATTTCTGCTTCACATGGGACTGCAGCCAAGCTGTCTCAAGTACCGTCAAGAATGATAATAAGGGTACATTTTGTGCTGTGCTGTGCATTACGTGCACATCGACTTAGCAATAATACAGGACAACAGCTTTACCGGTGCATTTAACTAAGACAGCACTGGCCGGTTAGCTGGTACAGCTAGGCCTGCAGTGATGTGGCCAGTTGCAGTTCACATGTAAAAAGAGATGATCAGAGGAACAATACAGCTTCGAATGTCATTTAATTTTTATGCAAAATGAAATACTACACTGCAAATCTCCCACAATATGCTCCTTAGACGACTAGACAAAAACCGCAACATGTTATTGTTTTTAGCTAACGTACTATCATAATTAAAAACAAGAATGATGAAAATTCCTGACTTAACCACACTGTAATTTTTCTGCATAAGCTGTGTGTAATGTAAGAGACTATTGAAGGATTTCACCATATAGTTAATTAAATATTGAACAGTCTTTCATAAAACATCAATAATCAAGAATTTGTATTTGAAATGGAAACAGGAATTTTTGTCCAATATGTAATTAGAAACAAGAAGACATGCATTATTCATAAAAAATGGTGATGAGTTTTATAATTACGAGACGTAGACATTTCAATTAGAATGAGAAAAAGGAAGTGATACTGGGGAGATCTGAACTAACACACTAATAACTGCATTTGTTTCCCATGCCACTACGCAACTGACTGCACTACACGTTCAATGTAACTTTATTGGTCGACTGCATTATATACAACACTGGAAAAACTTCAAAGCTGAATATCTCCATAAATTTATGAAAAACATTAAGACCAGCCTATTTCTCAGCACTTTTTAACCGTGTTCCACATGCGTGTTTCACTACGGAACAGAAAGCAGCCTTATGCCATTTTCACACTGTGCATTAACATTGCTGCAGAGGCTTTGACTGTACAAGATACTTTAAATAAAAACTACCTAGCTGAAGTGTGATTATGAGAAACGTTGATGGCTATTAATACATTTGAATATCTTAAAGTTCCATTTAACATAACTTAGTAATATGATATCTAATACATAAGTGGGATCCACTTCCAAAAGCGTAACAGCACCAGTGTACACGTGTCACGGCTTCTGACCAATCATCGCGTGTGTGTGTGTTTACATCAGGTTTATTCTTATGATGAATGGATTGTAGGATTCACAACAGCCTAGTTGTTAGTAACTCCAGTGATTCACAACAGCATAGTTGTTAGAAACTGTGGTAAGGCTGATGACTGAGTTTAGGTTTATGATCAGTAGACTTTAATGCCAGTTAACATAGTTTTTGAAAAATGCTTCAATCACCTTTGGTTAAAAATTTATGTAAGCAAAAACTGGGAGGGGCTAAATCCCAAAACTGTGTAATGCCATACTTATACATAAAAGTGAGGAAAGGCAGCCACTCACCTACAGCAGCCCAATGTGTAGTGCATAGAATCATGCAACAGAAAAGACTGGTACACACATTCCCACATACAATCACACATACACCAAAACCCAAACTCTGGGTGTTTGTGTGGTTGTGTGTACTAGTAATTATAATAAAGAAACAGCAAATGCTAGAAAGCTAGTGCAAATGATCTTTCCTGTTGCATGTTTCTATGCTCCACATTTACATCACCTACAGGTGAGTGACTTCCTTTCCTTAATTTTATATATTATTGCACCCAGAAATTTCAATTTTTGTTATAATGCCATATTTGATATTTTTCTATTCTGTGTTTAATTTTACTTTTACAGTGAAATATTTTAATCTAAACATCAGCCTTTCTGTTAAGGAGGTAAATCAACAGAATGCAAAGAGAAGTGACTACCATTAATATTATGGCATTAAAATTATTCAAATAAACATCTATGATCTGTGGTATCAACAGTCCCTATGAGACCAGAAACTATGCTGCAAGAATAATTTTTCCTAGCGTAAAGCAAAACATGACTTTCATTGATGAACTACACATATGAAAATTTTAGATTTCCATAAAATATGTACTGTGATATGACAGAAAGCGGAACCAGTTAATATTCTGGATGAGTCTGATGTCAATGATGTGTCCAAGACCCGGATAAAAAAAATGTTGAAGACATTTATGAATGACGTCTCCAAAGCATTCAAGGTCAAAAATGGTGTCAGGCAAGGTGACTGACATTCTGCATTACTCATTTTCAACTATGTTTTGGAAAAAAAGTAGTTCAAATATTGAGGAAAATTAAGCAAAGAAACAGAAAAAAATTATCCATGTTACCACATAATTTGGAAGTTCAACTATCTAAAGCAAGCTGCCAGAACACCAGGACTACAAACTTCCTTTAAGACAACATGGCTGCCGGCCGGAGTGGCCGAGCGGTTCTAGGTGCTACAGACTGGAACTGCGTGACTGCTACGGTCGCAGATTCGAATCCTGCCTCGGGCATGGATGTTTGTGATGTCCTTAGGTTAATTAGGTTTAAGTAGTTCTAAGTTCTACGGGACTGATGATCTTAGAAGTTAAGTCCCATAGTGCACAGAACCATTTAAACAACATGGCTGACTTCAATGATGGACACAAGTGGAGGACCACTATGAAGACTACATCTGTACTCAGCATGGTGCCATACAATGCACGGTACGGGGTACTTCTTAAATATTTATTTCCCCATATCCTATTTATTGATGTATGGTACATGGGTGTAAAGGCTGTTGATACAAAATATTTCACATAATTTGGTAGCATAGGAAGAAAATAAATAGTAGCATCTCAAAATGAAACTGATGTCACCTGACACTGTTTTGTAGTTAAGATAACATAGCAGAACACAGTTATCAAAGCAAAAGACTTAAAAACGAGAACAGTGGGTAATTTCAATAGGTAGAGTGATGGACAAATTAGTAATTGTACAAGAAAATAGAACTGATGGCACATTTAAATAGAAAGAAGTGGCTGCTGTTCTATTTTCATGCAATTAGAGTAGCCCATGATTGTCTGACCCAGATCTGAAATTTGTAACCCAAAGAGAACAATCAAAATTATTTCAGAAACGTAAGAAATATCTCTGACAATTTGCTGTCCTTGAACAGACCAGCATTCTTCTTTCTTTTTCTTACGCCTTTTTCCTGGTACAGGATCGGTACAGGTATGAACGAATCTCGTGTGGTTAATTTCTGGGGTGGTCAGATGTCCTCCCTTGTGCTGCCCCGTTACTGCCTTTGACAACTGCCTGCATTTAGTGTTATTCACATGAAAGTTTTATAGAAGGAAAACATCACTGAGAGGAACAAAATAAGGCAGATAATACAAATCTTCCAAACTTTGAAGTGGAACCAGAACACAGGTGATAGCAAGAGCCTCTACCGAGACAGAAGAAAAAATGGTTAATGGGCTCGAAAAATATTATCAGATCAACAAGATCTAAATGTCAAAAATGATTCTGATTGTCAACATGCCATCTGCTGAGACATGGGTTGACAGTACAGGCACAACACATAGTTACAGAACAACTTTATTCATAACTCACTGCATGGAGAATAATACAGAACTACAAACAATTTACTTGAAAACATATACTTAATGACATCTATAGACACCAAATGTGGTGAAAAAATTTGAATCTCAATACAGTTAATAAGTCTCAAATTGAAAGGGGAAAAATTAATATTGTGTGATAATTCAAGTGAAAAGGCTCAAGATGGAGGGAAGACTATCACACTGGTGTATGATTTGTACAGTTCACTAGATACACTTTTATCAGCCATGGAATTACTAATTTCCTCAGATTTATTAACAGTTGTAATCTATTTACACCTGAGATACCAGACGACAGAGAGAGGTACAGGAAGCTGAAAAGAAGGTTAATGCAAAACTAAACTATTCTCTATCTCAGTATATTTCTTTCACATTTCTAATACTAAAGAAATTTGACCATGTGATGGTACATATCAACTTTTTGGTTACCTGTTGTGCGCCCTGTCACTGTGTAGTATGGTGACGGGTTTATGGTCTGCAGTTAAACCTTCAATAGAAACACTGACATGGAATGTCTTGTCAAAAGTCTCATCTGGAAATAGAAAGACAATAAAAGAAAGAGCAGTACAATTATCAAGATATAAACAGGTGGTAAGACATCATTATGTACACAAAACTTTATGTTGATGACTTGCCTCTGTCACTAGGCAAGGTCACTAATACACACTAGTGCAAATCATAGTGACACATAAAATATTATCATACTATACGGCAGACAAGGAAATGAAAGGTGGTAGTGTAAATTTCTCGATCATCAAAACCATGCACCACTGTTCTGGATTAAATTTCTACCCTGTCACATATGATGTGATGCAGTGGTTATGACACTGGATATATTTTGGGAAAGTGGAGTTCAAATCCCTGAGTGGCAATCAAGGTTAGGTTGTCTGTAGTTTTCCTAAACTGCTTAGTGCAAATGCCATGTGGTCCTTCCAAAACGAACAAAAGCCAGTTTCCTTCCCCACCCTTTCCTCTATGAGCATGTCCTTTGTTCTTAATGGTTTTGTCATCAGTCGAACATTAAACGGTAATCTTCATTTTTCTTTCAAAATGTCTTCACAATGAGTGATAACTAAAGAAGAATTTCACACATTGCAAATCGCCCCCACACTGATGATGTCAGGAAAAGATGTCCTCTTCATATAAGCATGCTGATTGTAAGTTGTTAATTGGATGAGAATATTAAGATTGTGTGTCCACTTGATGCTACTGAAGAGAAGACTTGTGCTGTTATTGGGATTACACAACCTCTTATCTCTCTCACTGACACCATGAACACCAAAGCCTTATGCTACACTCTGCACACACCAGTCACAGCTAGTGCTTACGACTTGACACATTTGACTAAGAAAAGTAGTTGGCAGGTTGGAGCAACAAGAAGGGGGAGGGACAGTTGAAATAAAGTTGACAAAACTTCAAGGTGATTTCCAGTAATGAATTTCAATACATTTTGTTTACTGCTTCAAAACATACACACAACATAGTGCTCATATACTAAGTGTTAGGAGAAGCAGTTATTGTTCACTTCATGAAAACAATTTTTTTGGCAACTGTTTATAGACTGAGAAGTTATGTGATGCAGCATTATTTATTTTTCTTCTTTAAAAGTGATTTCTATAATGGCCATTCCTTCCTTTTTCCCCACAAAAATGACATAAAATGATTTCTCCGCATGCCTTTTAGAAGCTACATCCATCAACTATCTCACATCTGTAGGAGGCTTATTTAAAAGGAAATATCTGTCATTACTGCTGCATTTTCATTTATGGGACAACAATTACAAGAAGTCAAAACTATTGGCTAAAAGTCTCTAAATTACTTACAACCATCTGTCACAGAATAGTATCTAGAAGTTGGTTCATTATCATGACAGTGACATTTTGCCACCCAAAGACCTGCAGTTCTCTGTATGGTTATCACATTTACAAACTTACATGCTGTGTTCAAACTTCTAAAAACAAATCTGACATATAACCTTCCCTTTACATCTGCCACCTTACTTAACCACTGATATCAAGCCGCTGTTCGGCAATTATATGCATATGATTAGGAAATAAGGTAGTGCAAAGTCATGACCAGGGATTAACAGAATCACCTACTGCACGAAACTGTTGCTCACAGCAACTCATGGCAATTGGTTCTTCCACACCCTTTACTTAGCCCCACCAATAGCCCAATCTGTCATCTCCATGCTTATCCAAACAACTGCTTGGTAATTTGTCTTGTGATTTGTTTCTGAAGTCCTGTTTTCTTGAAAGATGAGCTTATTTCCACAAATACTGTGTATTTGCATGGAACAGTGTTTATTTAAACCACAATTAACCAATTTCAGCTATACAGCCATTTTATAATTGACAAGTCTGTGAATACATGCCATCGTTATCCAAGCAACAACCAGGATGCCACACTGTATAATGCATAGTAACATGTCGGTTACTATACCTACTGCTCAAAGCAGATGCAAGTCAGGCCACCAGAGAAAGTATAGAGCACGCTACCTTTCAAATAGCTTGCTCACAACTATCCAAAGCGGCTGCCAGGGGCAGCCCAACCACCAATTGGTTCACCGTGCACAGGCAGCACTACACCAGTGACACATGATGTGGATAACATCTTTATAATGGCAAGCACAGGCCTCCAGGTCCTCAGTTGTTAAAAGATGTGTGAACTAGTTCATTGCATTCTTGTTGATGTCAATCAATGATCCAATAAATTGTATCTCTTTTATGGCCATAGTTTCCTCGTGTTCCTAGTTAGAGCAGGGTAGAGTTTTTGCAGTTTTAGATTCTGTGATTTTCTCGCCATTCAGCTCTCCATAGAGGCTTTACTCTGGTCACTTCTGCAACAATAACAGGCACTTACAGCCAAGTTGGAGCATTTGTTGGCTACGACAACCCAATGTCAGCCAAGGGGTGTTCATCCACCACCACTCCGTAGAATACTGGGGCACGTACAAAAAGCAACTTTTGTGACATTCCGCGTGGGATCACAGAGGTCTGTAAGGGTCTGTTCTTATCACTTACTGTGGAAGTTAGCTCCTCTGCAAGAACCAGCATCACTTTCTTTCGACAATGTGTGTTGTTTGCTGTTCTCCTAACACTACAAGCAGCATGTGGTCACTGCGCATGTTGAATTCTACAAATGTCTCAAACAGCCACAGCAGTAATATCAAGCTTGGATGACTAAGCTTCATTACCTCAATCACACATGCCAGTTCCTCAAGACCAAGTTCCAGGAGTCTTATGCTGACATCACAGTCAGAGAAGCTATCATTCGTTAGCCCCAGGTAATGAAGTGAATCATTATGACCTTAAGTTTGAGGAACCTTCAATAAAAGAGGTTTTGAATATTGCACAGTTGTTCGAGGTCTCCTGTGCCATGGGCTGCCGATCAGAGGCTTGGAATGATTGTGCTGTTGTTGAACTGCATGCAGCTCCAGCACATGGAGCATAGTGCACTGGGGGAAAAGGAGGCAAGTGAACTGGGCCAACGCAGACAAACATGTCATCAGCAAAAGGAACAACAAACGCCATTCCTTCGCAGCCTTCTTGTTTTGTACAGCATGAGTGGGCAGCCTGTCGTAAGCAGTGAGCCTCTGGCAATAAATGTAAAAAAACGGTCACATAGCAGCAGTATGTTGATCCCCCCCTCCCTCCCCACCCCCCTTCATTGTCGTGTTCACTGTTGTCTGCAGCCCAAATCAAACTTTTCCTTGAAGTGTGAGTGATGGATAAGCCATTAATCATATGTGCTGCTACTCAACTCATAGATGTATGCCAGATTTGTTTCTCACCACTGGCACATGTCTAGTGTTTATTGATAAGCTGTAACAAATAGCAAATTCAAATTCCTATTCTCAGCCAATTCACGGCAAGACAATTTATAAATCATCGCTCCATTTCATTATGATGCAAGTACTAAAATTTGTTTGGGTTAGTTGTCTTTGCTACTGTTGGATTTTTTATTGAGGAAGTAGTGCATCTAATGTCAGACCACGCGCCTTCTGAACTGTATTCCTTGTGTTCTGAGTTATCAGATCTTTTTGCCCCAGGGTTGGGTTATGCAGACGGTTTCATGGCACACATCCTTGCTTTTTTTGGGCACGACCAGTGCCAGCAGCTTTTCATGACCAGGTTAAGATGGAGCTTGGTCAATTAATGTCATTGGGAGTGATTAGACTGATTTCATCAAGTGAATGGACTACTCCCTTAGTGATCATAAAGAAACCATTTGGTCAGCTTTTGCTCTGTGGAAACTTCAAGGTCACTGTAAATGAGCAGGCAGTCATAGACACCTGCCTCCCCCATGTCCGGAGGAATTGCTCAAAAAGCTGGCTGGGGGTCAATTCTTTTTTAAAATTGATCTGGTTGTAGCCTACATCCATACCTTCAGATTCCATTGGGCAAAGCATGAAAATAACTGCTTGTGATTAATATGCCTTTCGTCCTTTATCAGTATCAACAATTGATGTTTGAGGTGATTAGTGCACCTGTCATCTTTCAAAGATTTTTAGAACAGATTACCACAGTTGTCCTCCATTGCACTAACAACCTTGATGATATCATCATGAAAGGTGCTACCACGGAGGATCACCCATGTAACCTCTGTTCTTTGCTTACTGTTTTACATGCTGTGGTCCTGAAACATAACCTCACTATTTCTCACTTCTTCCAACCTTTCATTGGTTATTTGGGTCCCTACACCCATCCAAAGAGTGCAGCTGTTTCTGGAGGCATGCCACAAGTCAAACTTTGGTGCAAACCATGAAGATGCAATGAGTACGCTGGCTGTAGATGACAGCCAGAATCCATTGAGGGTGCCGTCCAAAAGCCCTGACCCAGATTGGTGTGCCGGGCATGAACATCAACAAAACTGATGCCACTGGAAGATGCCTTCCCAGCAGCAGGAGGTTGAACACTGTGTGCGGTTGATAGCAATGTAGGAGTTTGGCAGGACTCTTGGCCACAATTGTTCTCATTCTGTAAGAGCTTACGAAAAAATGATAGCCTCCTTGGCTGGAAAATTTTCTATATACTAGCACATCTATGTCTTAAATGATCAGACAAGGAGTTCCGCCTTGCTGTTTGACTGCAGGTGGAAGTGAGGTGCCATTGTGTATACAAAAGTTTTCAAAAGATTCATGACACCCAGCAGGGTGTGCATCCCATAGAGCATCATATTACCACCTTTACAACTTTGCCCTGTCCATCTAATCTATGAGAACTTCAAGCATTCCTCGGCAAAGCGGTGTACGAGTTTATTTGCAGAGCAGCTACTATCACTCATCCCTTGCATTTATTGCTTTGGGAAAGGGGATCTTTTGTTTAGTCTGCAAGCTGTAGGTGTGCCTATGTGCAGCTTAAGGTTAGTCTTCACTCCATGCCATTTCTTGCAACATTTCAACCCAGCGAGCATCTGGTACTGGCAACAGACGTGTCCCAGTACGAGGTGTGGGTAGACCTGACCCATCGCCATTCACATGGCTCTGAACAGCCTATTATTTTTGCATCAAGAAACTCTCAACGTGGCTCAGCAACATTATCTCAGGTTGAAAAAAAGCTCTTGCTGTTATTTATGCCTTAAAAATTTTGTGTTCATGTATGGAGTAAAAGCCCCCAATTTCCTTGTTTAGCATGTCGGTCTTCTCATTGGACAAAGCCACTTATCATCCTCAGCATTGGGCTCTGTTCTTGTCCCCTTTGTTAGTCCATGAGGAACAGCTTTGTTCTCAACAGGATACGGAGATGAGGTACACAGTGGATGGCTTCTCCCATTACCAATGCCAGGATTGGCTCTGTTGTAGTGGCAGATCTAGTACTCTGGCTTGACACAATATGGGTGATCCGACCTGCCATGCTGGACACTGGACCCTCTTCAGAATTGTTATGTGTTGCACCATTGCCTCTCCCTCTTGGATGCTCCTGCAGACAGGAGTGTTTACTCCACACACTGTGGTTGCAGTGGTGGGGTGTCCTCTACTCATTTCATCAGGGTCACTGGGAGATCTCCAGCACAAAGCCGTTGGCATATGTGTTTCAGCCAGGCATCATTCAGGGAGTGGAACACCTTGTTGCAGCCTGTTGCAAGCGTTTGGATGAAGGTGATGCCACACACTGCTTATTTGTCATGGCTGACCCCTACACACCCTTGGCAAAGAGTCCACACTGATTTCACTGTTGCTTTTTTACACACTTTCTTGCTGATGGCAATTGATGCTTTTTCTCATTTTTCTTATGTCACTTGTTGTCCGTTGGTGACAGCAGACACCACTGTCATGGCCCTGTTGAAGAAATTCTCCATAGATGGCTTGCCTTGTACCCTGGTTTTGGAGAAGGGTTCTAAGTTTGTCATGAATCTTTTGAAAACTTTTGTATACACAATGGCACCTCACTTCCACCTGCAGTCAAACAGCAAGGCGGAACTCCTTGTCCGATCATTTAAGACATAGATGTGCTAGTATATAGAAAATTTTCCAGCCAAGGAGGCTATCATTTTTTCGTAAGCTCTTACAGAATGAGAACAATTGTGGCCAAGAGTCCTGCCGAACTCCTGCACTGCTATCAACTGCACACAGTGTTCAACCTCTTGTGCTGGGAAGGCATCTTCCAGTGGCATCAGTTTTGTTGACGTTCATGCCCAGCACACCAATCCAGGTCAGGGCTTTTGAACGGCACCCTTAACGGATTCCGGCTGTCATCTACAGCCAGCGTACTCATTGCATCTTCATGGTTTGCACCAAAGTTTGACTTGTGGCATGCCTCCAGAAACAGCTGCACTCCTTGGATGGGTGTAGGGACCCTCCTCAGGCCATGGACCTGACATCTTGCTCTTCATTTGCCCTGACTGCTCCAGGGACAGAGCTGGCCTGATCGTGCCTGCCTACCACAGCAATTGGGGCTACATCAGCAGTAATGGCAGGTTTGCTTCCTGTGGCCGATGTCAGCGCCTTCCACTGCGCTGAGCAGGTGCTGCCGTCAGTGAGGACAGAAATCTAGTCTCCGTCACCACAGCCTCTCCTTTCCTGTCTGCCGGCACTACTGCCTGTGGCGGCACTCCCCTCGCATTCCCCTCCCACCCCCGTTGCTGGTCCTGTCCACCAGTCACCCAAATGTCTGTGAGTGGCCCTTGTCCCACTCACTTTATCTGTATCCACTGGTCCAGGCAGATCAGGAACTTCCCACAGCTATGACAGCTGCCCCAGCACCACAATGGATGCTATTGGCATCTCTTCAATCGCAGAACTGTGGACAGCGATGTCCGGTCTTTACCTCC
Organism: Schistocerca gregaria; assembly: GCF_023897955.1. Lineage (NCBI taxonomy): Eukaryota > Metazoa > Arthropoda > Insecta > Orthoptera > Acrididae > Schistocerca > Schistocerca gregaria. Next base: position 162,976,345 of record NC_064921.1, read on the forward strand.
ACAAGGAAGGAGGAGTGGAATAATCGATTGGTTACTATATCTACTGCCCACAGTGGATGTTAAGTCGGACCACTACAATAGTCACAGTGTGCACAGACATACAGCTGAGGTGGCCACCAGGGGCATCTTGGGCAACATTCAAATGGTGCACCCGCAACTACCTGAGGCGGCTCCCAGGTGCCAGGGGCAGCCCAGTCACTGACTGCCATCACCAGATCCACCGTGCGTGCACAACGCTACACAGCTGACACCTGACTTGGATTTAATCTTTATAAGACCATGCACAGAACACGATATACCTATACATATGCACATAATAATCATTACTAGTGAGAAGAACAATATTATGTGCATCTCAAAGAATAAAATAATTATCGTCAGACAACACTGTGTACATTATGAGCCCATCAAATCATAACACCGTAGTTATCACATCATCAGTAAAGATGGAAGCATGATTACTGTGTATAAAATCACAGTAAATATTGTCACTCATTAGAACAAGATAAGGGTTTACCATCTTGTCAACAATGAAGTCATCAGAGACAGAGCAAAATCTAGAATTGGTAAAGGATAGTGAAGAAAACTTGATGAGCTGTTTCTAAAGGAACCATCCCAGTATTTATCTTAAGTAATTTAAAGAAATCATCAAAAACTTAAACTGGGATGGTCGAAGGAGATTAGAATCGTCATCCTCCTGAATGCAAGTCCAGTTGGCTAACCAGTGGGCTGTCTTCTTTAGTATAAACAAGCACGAGTGAGAATATGAAGTGTGCTCACTTTCACAGGACTCATGCATACATGTTTAGTACTTAATATTATTTTATAATTTTACGTGTATTATAATGTTGTCAGATATTCATTATCCATTTTATACTGTTCTTGCACTTTTAATTATTATGTAGGCAAATGATGAACAAAGTGTTCCTTGAGAAATTTTGTACAGTGACGTCAGCACAGATGGAAGGGCCAAGGGTGTTTCTCTGAAGTGCTGAAAGGATCAATTCAAGAATATAAAGAATCTAAACATTAACCTGAGTAACAGGTGTGTCACACTCACTAGTGCAGAACTAATTCAGCCACTGTTTTATGTTTTGGGCAGGAAAGGCAAAAGCTGACAAACGAGAAATTTGGAGATTCAAATTTTTCCAGGCCCAACCATGCCCTCCACTTTCTATTATGTGTCATCTATGTGGCCTTATGTTTCATACCAGAATTTGTCTGTTAAGCCAAACTCGGATATGAGTATCAGCCACTGCTAATGAATTATTGTGTTGTGTGTATGGATACATTGCCCAATTAGATGCCCTGATTATTGTTTGGATGCCCTGTGCCATATATTCAAGGACTTGTCCATTTGAAAATGACTATATAGCTGAAATTAAGGATCATTTTCACAAAATTCACCTACAAAATTTGCAAACATGAGTTATATATGTATTCATGTACTTCTAAATGAGACAAATGCACTGCAGTACAGAGATTTTATGAAAACTATTTGTCTGTTTATTCTTGCTCACATGACTGCGAAATTTTTCTGAACTTAACATCTACAAAAACAAGTTTTCCCAAATGTGAACATCTACTGCTTGTGGTAGACATTTGTCATTGGTTTTAGACAAAATAGATCACAACTTCCCAATCAGGGGTCAAAGTTTCATACCTCCAATCAGGTATTTGGTACCATTAAAAAGGAATTGAGAAAACTTGAAATCCACAACCTTAGCATCACACTATCATGAGGTTCTCAACAACCATGGCACCCATATGGTTCTGAGCATGGCCTGGCATGTGTACTGTTTCAGGATCTCTGCTATTAGATTAATAAGAGAGAAGCTACCACTCAAAATGTCTGAAGCACACAAAAAGATAGTGCCATCAGTAAAGTCATAACACATACTTTACCTCTCTGATAATGCATGAAGTGAAAAAAACTAATACAGGTAGTTTAAAGAACATTTATCAGTCAGCCAGAATAACACCTAGAAATCAAGTGAGTGTGAAAAAAGCTAATGTGAAAAGAAACTGAAGATATTTTTTGATAAATCACCACAAGAAGCCTTAGAGTTCTTTTCGAAGGTGACAGAGTGTTACAATGAAAGTGACAATGAAAATAATAAAGCACAGTACCTTAATGAACCAATTTATTAAATTATTACGTCCTCAGCAGGTTAAAATAAACTAAAACATTAGAGCTATAAAATAATTAATCTGTAGAGGGTCAGTTTTGGAAAAAAATCATGATTTTTTTTACAAAAATGTTTTACTTGCAACTGAAAGATAGAAACATTTTTCCACAGTTGTATTATGTACCAGGAGTATAGGACATCAGCAATGTATATTTTTTAAGCAGTTAAATAAAATGTGTTTCCTGAAAAGTTTGTGTTTTGTAGATGTTGACTTTTGTGAAAATGGTCCTCACTGGGAGGATAATGTTTTAAGAATATACTGCTTTATTCAGATTTGAGATGTGACCATTATAAAGTTTTAATTATAAACTAAAAAAGGTATGTTGTAATTTTTTTATTTGTTTACAAGCACATCTGTATTCACGGTACACATTGAAATCCCTGTGCCACAGTAGTGTAGCAACATTTATAGAACTGGGAGTGGGAGAGGGAGTGGGAAGGGAGGAGGGGGGAGGTGGGGGGGAAGAGACAACCTGAAGCCCACTGAGAAAGTGGGCTATTGTGTGGTAATTTATTTTCTGAATTTGGAGGGGAACAGAGCTGCAACTATATACACTGTGTCAGAGTAGTTAGGTAACATGACAATTCCTGTGTGGTCAAATGAGCCTGAATGACGAAGAACAAAGCAGAAGACCATCTCTCTGGGAAGAACCAGGAATTGCTAGAGAATTGGAAGCCCTTGTTCTTGAAGACCTATGTAACATATTCGAGGCAATAGTGAATAAAGTGAAAAATCAGTCATGGATCAGTTACAACATTTTGCACGACATTTTCAATATGACAAAGGTTGCCACCCAGTGCATTCTCTGACATCTCATGCTGTCCCCCCCCCCCCCCCCCCCCCCCCAAAAAAAAAAAAAAAAAAAAAAAAAAAGTTAGAGAGAGAGAGAGAGAGAGAGAGAGAGAGAGAGAGAGAGAGAGAGAGAGAGAGAGAGAGAGAGAGAACACTACGCTGAACTGAGGCAGCAGCCGGTATGTTGAGCTGTGTCAAGCTTATGCTTATGACTTTTTCAGCCATCTTATCACAATGCATGAGTGGTGGGTGACCCTGAGACAAAACAGCAAAGCAAGTACTGGAAACATGTGGTTTTATCATTGCTTGAAAGAAGTGAAGATCCAACCATCATAGGGCAATCTTCATATATCCATAATTGAAACCGATGACTTGGAATGTCAGCAAATATCATATATGTTAAAAAAATGACGAAATTCCTCCAGCTGTATTAAGGTGTTGGTTTTATTGGCAACTAGTTTCGATGTTGTTACAACATCATCTTCAGGCCCATACTTGTTGACAGTAACCGTATGTGTCTAACACTAGTAGTCAGTGGTGAGATAGGTGTATTCCATGCGGAAGGAAGGTAGTAACTGCCTTCCGCATGGAACGCACCTATCTCACCACAGACTACTAGTGTTAGACACATACGGTTACAGGTAGTAACTACCTGACTTCCGCATGGAACACGCCTATCTCACCACTGACTACTAGTGTTAGACACATATGGTTACTGTCAACAAGTATGGGCCTGAAGATGATGTTGTAACAACATCGAAACTAGTTGCCAATAAAACCAACACTAATACAGCTGGGGAATTTCGTCATTTTTTAACATATATCATAAGGCAGGTGATGCTGAATGTTTCTTGGGACTGGTATGGTTTGACACTAACAAATTATTGCTATATGGGGCAAAGTGTCACAAGGCCCTCATTCTGCAAAAGACACAATTTTTAGCCATTCCTAAATCCTTTACTTCAAACTCTGAATGTAACTTACTTTTCAAAAATTCAGTCTCACTTGAGTAATTTGAAAAAAAAACAACATAGAAGTCATCAACATATAAAGCAATCATAGTAACTAAGTCTTTATCTTTTTGTTTTGTGAACAAACAAGGTTCTAAAGCAGATCTCTTGTAACCTAGGCAGCTTAAGACATCATTTACTCTTTGATTCCACACTCTGGACGATTGTTTTAAACCATACATAACCATTTTGAAATTCAAAACTTTTCTTTTATCATTACAGAGATTTAATCCTTCGGATTGTTGTAGGAAAATATCTTCTTTGAGAATACCATTTAAAAAAGCAGCCTTAACATCAAGACGTGTACTGTACAAATCTAATTCAACATATAAGGCCATTAGAAGTCTAAGTGTTGAATGCTTACCACAGGAGAAAAGGTCTCACCATAATCAACTCCAGATTTCCGAGTGAATCCTCTTGGCACTAGTCTAGCACAATGCTTCACTTCACCTTCACTGTTGACTTTTTTCTTGAACACCCACTTACACTGCACAACACTTGCACTTTCTGGAAGATTTACCACTTTCCATGCATTGGTGTCTTCAAAAGCTTGTAAGTTGTCACCCATAGCACGTTTCCATTCTTCTGCATCAGGTGTGCTAAGGGCCTCCTGCACAGTTGTTGGGTCCTCGAGTTGATCTGAAATCTCATAATCATCAAATCTTCTATTTGGTTTGAGCTACCTTTGTGATCTTTTTTACCCTCTGCCAAGCACTTAAATGTGAATTGCAGAGTAGTCATGTAGATGTAGATGTAGATCTTCTTGTGTAACACATTTTTTAACATCAGTGTCTTTCTCTGAAGTAAGTGCTTCTTTTGAGACATCATGTAAGTCCTCTCTTAATACAACATCAGACTTCTCATTTTCTTCATCATTCCCCCACTGAAGTGGTGATTTCTTCATGGTTCTTTATTTCAATTCTTGCATCATTAATATTTTCCATTATAGTCACATCACGGCTTATCACTACATCATTTGTCTCAGGGTCATAGAGTCTATAACCTTTTGTAGTATTGCTCTAGCCCACTAAGATCATTCCCTTTGTCTTTTTATCCCATTTTGTTCTCTTGACTTTGGGAACATGCACCATGACCTTGCTTCCAATTATTATGAGATGACTAATGTTGGGTTTCTTTGCCAGTCCATTGATCATAGTGTGTTTTATTCCCTAAATTTGAACTCACTGAGCTATTTCAAAAATATACTGCACTATTAACCGCTTCAGCCCAAAATATTTTATAAGTTTACCACCAATCTTGCCTTTTCTACAACAGTTCTATTCAGCCATTCTGCCAAACTGTTTTGTTCTGGTGTATAGCTGTCGGATAACTGCTGTATAATACCATGTTTTTTCAACAAACTGCCAAAATCCACACAACAGAATTCATTTCCATTATCTGTTCTTACTGTTTTGATTTTTCTTTCTTGCTGATTCTCCACCATTTTCTGAAATTCTTGAAATTTTTCAGATGTTTCATTCTTTATCTTCAGAAAATACACAAATCTCATTCGGGTGTAATCATCTTCCAAAATGAGAAAATACTTTGCACCACCTAATGACATTACTTCCATTGGTCCACACAGGTCTGCATGTACAACTTCAAGTGGTTTAGAGGATCTAGTGCCAACAGATGGAAAAGGTTGTCTTGTTTGTTTGCCTTCATTGCATACTATACAGTTTTGATTGTTAATGTTAATGTCTTCACATACCACTCCTTCTACAGCACCATTTTTCATTTTAATAAGATCCTTTGCATTGAGGTTTCCTAATCTTCTATGCCAATCAGATGCTGTAATCATTCCCAAAACATGACTTCTTCTGTCAATGTTTAGCTTGAACACACCATTAATTAGATCTGCAGTTGCAACTAATTCTTTATGCTTGTTATAAATATTGCACTGATCACTATTAAATTCAACAAAATGTCCTTGCTCAATCAACCTGCTCACAGACAGCAAATTTGTAGTAAGTTCTGGAGCATACACAACATTTTTTACAGTAATGTCATTCCTTGCTCAATCAACCTGCTCACAGACAGCAAATTTGTAGTTAGTTCTGGAGCATACACAACATTTTTTACAGTACTATCAAGTGAGTTCTTTATGAGTACTGTTGTTAAATCAGCTTGTCCAGAGCACAACACTGGGATTTCTGTCTGGTTTGCAGCCCTCATGTTTTGCATCTTAACATCATTTATTTTGTTTTTCAGCCATTCTTCATTTGCTGTGAGTTGCATACTAGCACCTGAATCAACATACCAGGCACTTCTGTCAAATGAGCCACTTACAGACACTGCACTGAGAACATTTGAAGTTTTATGTTGTCTTATTTCATTGTCACTGGGGCACTTACTTTTAAAATGTCCTGGTTTCTTGCATTTATTGCAAATAACATCCTTCCTGTTTTGATTTCCCACTGTATTTCCATTTTGGTGAGAAAACATTGGTTTACTTTGGCAACTTTTGGACCTAAAAGCACTACCAGAGTGGTGACGTCAAGAAGCTTACTTTTGATTGTGTCCATTGGAATTGGAATTCCTGAATGCTCAATTGCCATTATCATGGGAGAATATTTTTCTGGCAATCCTGCTAGCAGTAACAAACCAATCCATTCATCATTAATAGAAAAACCTGTTCCACATAATTTCTAACCGTTATCTACTGTCTGGTTCACACAACTTGTCATTGAATCACGTTTTTCTAGACGTTTTGATATCAGTGTTCTCAATATATTTATTCTTCTCGCAAAACCAGAGTCATCAAACATTGATTTCAGTTTCTTCCACAAGTCCACTGTTCTTTTTGCTTCTCTTATGTACACATATAAAGATGAATCAATCATAAGATTTATTATCGCTTTGGCCTTTGAATCTTCCAGTGAAACTACTTCTGAGACATATTGCACTAATCCTTTGAGAATAAGCATATTTTCGATAGCGAATGCTGAATCTCCATAATTCTCACGTCCTTTCAGCATTGGCACATTAATCAGACAATTTGTCAGCATACTTGTTGACTCGAACGATTCCCCTTTGTGAACAGCAGCACAAACTGGACTGTGAATCATGACACGTGGGTTTTAATCAGCGATTCCTGATACTTTTAATGATTGGGTTATCTGTGTACCTGGGCCCATAACCTGTTGAGGTTCCGTAGATATTGAGAACATGATATATGTGTACACATTCTGTGATTTATTATAAAATTTCACATTGGTGCACTTTACTACATTTTAGCACACACACAATGAATATGGACAAAACAGAACTTAACAGAACAGCTTGTAGCAACAAAGATGTAGAAACTGTCAAAGTAAAAACACACATAGCTCCTCACATATCAATATCATTTAAATGGGTTTGAAAAACTTAACAATTTGTTACTCTTTCCTCGGACACAGTCAACATTGTGCAGTTGGCATTCCAGAATGATCACAAGTTGATTTTTGAGATGGAATGATTCCTGAACAGTCGAAATGCAGACTTCTATAGCCAAGGTCAGTGGCAATATGTCCATTAGTAGGCAAAATATGTCACATCGAAGGGTGAAATTGTACAGAAGGAATAAAATCATCACCAAGTTTCAAGGTGGCTGCTTGACTTTTTTGAGGTGATAATTATTACTTAATGGCTCGCTACATTTATGGTCATAGTGGAAATAATGTTAAATAGTGCCCTCCATTGCCTCACTCCTCCACTACCGCTGATAAATTTGTTTCATTTTTCCTATCCCACAGCTTCCTTTGTTTATTTTTACTGGTTCCCATTTTGTGTTATCCTTCTTCTCTTCTGCTTGACTGCTCTGTACTCATATTGATGCAGAGAACATAGTGCAGTGGTATACACGAGTTTTTCCTGAGCTTTTGTCTTTCTCTCACAATCTTCTCTCATATTTCTCTTCATTTCACAAGAATATCTACCATTTCCCACACTGCACCTCCTCAGCAGGGATCATGCTGCAGTCAGGTGTGTGTGTGTGTGTGTGTGTGTGTGTGTGTGTGTGTGTGTGTGTGAGAGAGAGAGAGAGAGAGAGAGAGATCATCTCTTCTCTATTCTGCTTCCATGTATTTTCACTGCTTTAACATTTAAACTGAGGTGTGTTTGGCCATTCTCAAACAAATTTTTTTAGCCTTCACATAAAAAAAAGTTGCTGTTATAGTACTTTTACAGACCTCTGACAATGCTTTTCAAATAGAAATATTTCTTCTTATAAAATGTATATAACTGCAGAAAGGTAGTTAATACTCTCTAACAGCATTCATACAAGAAACTATGTTCATAATTATCTGCTAAGTACCATTTCTCTCACAGAAGCACAGCTCAGAAATGAACTTCTGTTCACACCAACTAACATTTCTTGTAGAGAATACTCACCGTCAGTGTTTTCAGTGGACACCTTGGCAATAACCCATAACTGTTGGCTGTACGTAGTCATTGCAGGACTCCTCATAATGAAAGCTCGATTTGCTGAGTCACTTGCATTCAGACGAACTCTTTCTTCTGTTGTACTCGTAATTGGTGGTCCTGTACATGAAAAATAGCAGTTTTACTGAAACACATAATTATTTAACAAGTTGTCCACCTGATGTCCATGGAACAATTTTACAGGCAAATACCTGCAACTGCTAGTAACAATATATTTTGATGCTTGAGCTTCTCAGCATAAGCTCTAAAAGAGTGTTGGCATTTCTAGTAGTACAGAAATTGCACTAGTAACAAAACAGCAGCTTCAGAGCAACAATCTATAAGCTGCTGCTTTGTGGGAAAAAATATGTGAGCTACAGTAATATGTCAATGGAAAATCCTGTGTGTAATACAATAAATGGGAAAAATAAAGATAACCACTTACCATATTGAGGAAACATTGTGTAGCAGTCAGCAAACACAAACAAAAAGTTCAATGTCACAACTCACCCATTAAACCTCCATTATTCTTCAAAGAATCCTGTAGTACTACCACAGAAATATATAATATATGTAGAAGACTCTGTAAATGTGGAAGCAGATAATGCTAGCATCTGGGCCAGGAGGTGTTTTTGCATAAATCAGTTGATAACAGTACTGCTCATTAATGGTACAGTAATATTAATCAATGGGGAGGTTTCACCACTCTACAGATTTATATTCTCACTTTAAATGCCTATGATGACAAAACAAAACAAAGTGACTATATGAAGTAAGTGAGTGGGTGAAATATTGGAAGATAGTGATTACAGTGCAACAGAAGGGAGCAGAAAGAAATGCACAAATATACAAGACTACTGTCTCAAGGAAATAAGTGAGACATGTCTTCTGGAATTCTAAGATAAGTTTCAACTGGTTCTAGAGAGCACATTCTTTCTGTATCACAAGAGAAGAAAAATGTAATATCGACAACATCAGACTATATGAGAAAAAGTGGACTTCTTTAAGACAAAGACTACAGGTCAAAGTACAAATGTTAAGGGTAGTCAATAGATGTAGTGTGTTATAGAATGAAGTAGAGGGCACAAAACAGAAGAGAGGGGGAGGGGAATTAAGCAATGTCTAAATTGAACTCGAAAAACGTTCTGGGAAAGAGATTAAAAACCTGAGATTTGCTGATGATATTGTTCTAGTCATAAATAGGATAGAAGAACTTCAAATGTTTTTAGAAAACTTGTGTTAGTCTACTCTGAAGTTGGTCTAAAAATGACCTATGACAAAACCAAGATCATGATGAATGAATAAATACCAGAAGGAAATACATGTTGCAGGTACAAAACTCCAAAGGGTCACAGAACGTAATCATCAGAGTCAATTTGTAAATATGAAAGCAGTCCTAAAATCAGAAATAGTTTGACATATTAAATTGGACTGGGAAGTTTATGGAAGATACTCTTCAGTTTTCAAGTCTAAGATGTCGACTGAGCTGAAGAAAACAGTTTTTGACCAATGTATACTACCAGTAATAACTTATGGCTGTGAGACAAGGACATTAAGAGAATTCATTGTTAGGCAGCTCAAAGAAGAATGGAAAGATCAGTGTTTGGCTACACAAAGAAAGAGAGAAAGAAAGCAAAAGACATAAGGTCAGTGACATAGAGGAAAGAGTAAACACCATCAAAAGGCAATGGGCTGGTGAAATCACTCAAAGAAGGAATGGCAGATGATCAAAACAAATACTAGATTGGAGTCCTCAAAACAAATACTAGACTGGAGCTCTGTGTTAAAAGAAAAGGACCGAGGTGAAGATCACCAGACCAAGGGGCCAGAGACATATGAAAGACAGCTGCATTAAAGTCGACATTGGAAGCTCCGGATCGAAGAACCTGTTAGGATTCTATGTTGCATGCCATTTCAAAGAGCTCACATCACCAAGTGATGATGTCAAAAATTGGTTGATGATGTTAATATGAGGGCTATTCAGAAAGTGAGGAACGATCGGTCGCAAAATGGAAACCACTGTAAAAAATCACAAACGATTTGGGTAGTGACTCTCAGCTGCACTCTGCAGGGGCTGTAAAGACATTCCTGCAGCCTTTTCGATGGGAAGTGTTCGATCACCCACAACACAGCCATAATTGGCTTGTCCTGAGTATCATCTCTGTTTACATTAAATGCTGGATACGAAGACAGTACTTGGGCGCAGGCTACACACTGTAGACCAGCGTAGAGAATTATCGGAAAGTACAGGCAGCTGCCTTCTATCACGATGCTGTTGGAAATTTGCTCATCATCGGCCCAACAAGTCACCCAATGTGGTGTCAACTGAAATAAGACTTCACTCGGCGGCCACACTTCCCTGTATGGGGCTTCCTGGCCAACTATGCCACATGGCTCATTTCATTTCATTTCAGATTTTATCCAAAATTAGTCACACAGGAATTCAAGAGCTTGAACAAGAACTTGGAAAAAACAGAGGTCAATTTCGTCCAGGCAAAGTTCTCTGGACCTAATCATCAGTTCTTAGTGTATCATGGTCATCAAACAGTTTGAAATAAGAGTCTTTTATCACTTTCATTGTTTCAAAAAATGTAACAGTGTCAACCGGGAGTTGTTATGGAAAACCCTAAGCAATTTGGTGCACACCAAAACTTACTGACATTATTGAAATCAGACACTGTAATATTAAATGAAGAGTTAAATTTATAGGTGACTGTTTTAATCATAATTAGACTAGGTCAGTGGGATGAACTCTCACCAATAATGTTTAACTGTGCAATGGAGGCAGTCACAGGTGAGTAGCAAATAAAATGGTGATCAAACATTTGATACTGGTAGAAATATAAAAGTTAAGTGCTTCGTATTTGTACATGATCTCAAACTATTGGTATCAGCAAGAAAGAGACAGCTCCAAACTGAACATCTGAGAAACATAGCAACAAAAGTGGGACTACAAACCTCATTCAAAATGGTGGAAACAATGGCAATGGCCTGGTTTTGGAAATTCCTTGGTAGAATATAAATAATGATAGGAGTAAAAGTACCAGTTCATCATATAGTTGTGTCACTAACAGGCAGATGCACAAGACTTAGAACATAATCAAGCTTTCAGATGAATCCTTTTCCAGAGCTAAGAGAGTATACATACATACAAATACATGCAAATACAACTGCATGGCTATATTGCCCCAGCCAACTACATTGTATTCTACTGACCCTGAGGCCTGACAGGTCAGTGTATCTCTGACTGTAATAATATTATGAGAAGGATAGTTGCTACTCACCATATAGCAGACATGGTGAGTCGCAGATAGGCACATCAAAAATACTGCCAGATAGTGATCTTTCAGCCACCAAGGCCTTTGTCAAAAATAGACAACATACTACACAGCCATGTGGTCTGAGGTGCCTTGTCACCACTGTCTGTGCAGCAGTTTGGTCCTATAGGACCTTACCACAAACATCCAAAATACATACACATATACTCAAGCAAATGCAACATACACACACATGACCACAGTCTCTGACTGCTGAGGCCAGACTGCAAGCCAGGCCTCAGCAGCCAGATATTGTGGTCATGTGTGTGTGAATTATGTTTCTGTGAATGTGTGGGCATGAGGTGTCTATTTTCGACAAAAGCCTTGTTAGTCAAAAGCTCGATTTGTGACAGTCTTTTTGTTGTGCCTATCTGTGACTCAGCACCTCCACTATGTGGTAAGTAGCAGCTATCCTTTTCAAAATATTGTTACATTCCATCCTGGATTTTCCACTGTTTGACTGTAATAAACTTTATTGAATCTCAATGAGACCAACTGACTTATCTGAGCTCAAATCATCAAGTACTCTGTCAAATTATGATTGTAATATTGTATCACTTAGCTCTCCCACATCAGCTTTGTTTCTCTTAAATCGTGTTGTGTTCAATTGCACAGACTGTAACTGGTAGGCTATTATAAGCCTTGCTTGTATACTGATCCTCCACATGTACAGATGAAACTAAGAATCATTCCATGCTTTTATCTTATGGTTTTATAGTGCTACTAAAACTGACAAATAAGTTGAAAATAGTGTAGACACTGAAATATTTTATGGCAACATCTGAGTGTTATATACTTATTGTTAAAAATGATCATTACATCTTTATATTTTGTGACAATACATTTCTGAAAAATGCCATCTTACACAAGCATCTACAAGTAGAAAACAACATTTATCTATTTACTTTTTGCAATTTGGTCATTAAGCATAATTAAAAATTAGAGAATACTATAAAAATGTACTATAGTTGAGACAGCTTAAAAAGCTCCCTGAAAGCTAGCAGCACTATGGCCAGCTTTTATCTGTGAAGCACAAATGCCTGCAGTTGAGAAAAGAGCCTACTGTAGCACTGCAAGGAAATTGAGGCATTGCTATAGAGACTTTTATGAAGTCGTGTTATGTCATTTTCTGATGTGGGCACACAAAGCTGTTGCGTCTAGACCTCTGCAACTGCCACAGAGCTTCTTATGCCATCTCGACTATAAATGTTTAAGAAAGATTAAGATTTAATGATTGTCCTTATAAGTACCACTAAGAATAAAATTATCTCTGTGCCAGCATCCAGCTGATGGCAGAGATAGGTGTCTTGAACACCTCGAGATTTTTGAGTTACTGGTGAACTGGAAAGATCTGGTTGGCAAAGATTCTCTCTATTCTCTCATAAGTGCAGTTTTATAGTACAAATCTGGTGTGGACATGTGGAACAGTTCAAGCGGAAATTGTATAGAGGTTGATTTTGTATTACCAGCAATAATGTGCATTGATTCGGTGCACCTGTTCAATAGATTAATGCAGACACTCTTGAGCTATACAAGAGAAAAACACTCAGCAGCAAGTACACATCACCTATGGCATGTGATCACAATATCGATGTAAAAGAATTTCAGGAGGTTTGACACAAGGACACCGTTCCTCATTCAGGTTTTGGCAGTAAACCTGCACAATTTAGAAAGAAAAAATAACTACAGTATATGTTAGGGCTATCAGTGAACCAGATGCTTCTAAATTATGTGCCTATAGTGAAGACATACTCACCTGCCAAACCAATGAAGACCCCAAGTCCAAAACATGCAAAGAATGCGAGGAATACCATGACAAATTCCCTCTTGTGCATAGAATACAGTCGCATCTGAACTGACCTGTTAACATATTAATGGTGTAGACCAATTTTAAAAAAGTGAAGATATTGCATTTTTTGTACTGAGCTACAGGCACAAAAAACAATTAGCTTTATTATGGAAAAAGTGGGGGAAACATTTTGAAAAATGATTGTTCTATTACCTTGATTTTGTTACAAAACTGGAGCACTTATAAAGTGCATTTCCTCAAAAAGTGAGATATTGTGTTTCAACAGTTCATGTTAATATACAGTGTGAATATACAGTGTGTACCTGAACTCCACCAACAATATTTCTGAGGTTGTTCAGGGACATTTTCTTAGTATTTTATACAAGGGACATGTGGTTTCAACTGGCTCATTACAGGCAATAAAGTAGTTATCGCTTATTCAGTTTATTACCCCAATCACCCCCCTCTCTGTGACCATATGTTCACAACAGTAACAACGCTTCTAATATAACAACACTGTCCAAACAGGTCATGAAGTTCCAACAGTACCAACCAGCTGCCGTGTCATACTCAGCCCTTAGGCATTACAGATGTGGATTATGGAGGGGTGTGTGGTCAGCACATCGCTCTCCCACCCGTTGTCAGTTTTCATGACTGGTGCCACTACCCCTTAATCAAGTAGCTTCTCAATTGAAAGCCTGTAATATGCAATTACCAAAATATGTATCACAAATGAAACACATATGATGACTGTTCGAAAAATTCCGGAACATTCGTAATTTTGTGCCATGGTGTGTTGGAGTGAAATGTGGTTGGCATCCCCGCATATGCCTGAGTTTAAAGAGCAACTGCCGGAAGTTTCATTGTTGTTTGTCTGTCAGTGTTAGTGCTGCATTGAGCAGAATGATGTGACACACAGTTTGCGAATTACGAGAAGGCAAGTAAGTGGAGCAATGCATCCACATTAAATTTTGCGTGAAACTCAAGAAAACCTTTACAGATACACACCAAATGATGTAGGAAGCCTGTGGTAATGATTGCTTAAGCTGCAGTTGATGTTACAAATGGTTAACATGGTTTAAAAATGGCCAGACAGAAGTTAAAGATAACTCTCATTCAGGACACCCTTATATGTCTACCAATGATGCTCATGTCAGGAACGTCAATGAAGTTGTGTGTGCCAATCGAAGACTGACTGTCTGAGAGACCGCAGAAGAACGTAACATTTCAGCTGGATCATGTCATGAAATCCTGACACAGCATCTTGGAATGCATTATGTTGCTGCCAAGTACGTCCCACAGCTCATGAATCAAGACCAGGAAGACCTTTGCCTTACAATCTGTGACAAGCTTTTGGATTGTGCAAATAAGAACAAGATGTTCCTTAAGAGAATTGTAACTGATGATGAGATGTGAGTCTACAGTTATGATGTTCAGACCAAGGTTCAGTCACAATAAGTTGCGAAAGGTTCTCCAAGACCAAAAAAGGAGCTCATCAGGTCAGGTGAAATGTCAAAACCATGCTGATACTTTTCTTTGATTTTTAAGGATTAGTTCATCATGAATTCATGCCACAGGGACAAAGTGTTAATCCATGGTACTATTGGGACATGTAGCGAGTCTGGGAGAAAGTGGGAGAAGAAAACGACCTGAAATATGACGAGACAATTCATGGCTCTTGCATCACGATAAAGTACCCTCACATTCATCCAAGTTGTGTGTGACTATTGCACAAAAAACAAAATCACTGCACTGCCCCATCCTTCGTACTCTATAGACTTTTTTTTTAATTCCCAAAGTTGAAAACCCCATTGAAAGAATGAAGATTTGCAACAATATACAAGATAAAAGAAAGTTTACAGATGGTGCTTTATATGATCCACCAAGAGGTGTACCAAGACTGCTTCCAGAAGTGGAAATGGCATTGGGATAAATGTATCAATTGTGGAGGAGGGTATTTCAAAGGCGACCATGCACAATAAGTAAAAGATAAGCTCATAAAAATTTTGTGGGCAAAGTTCCAGAATATTTTGAACAGCCCTCATATAGATTTATCTCAGAGCATTTAATCTGTTCTGTCACTGCACAGTACAATACGTTACAAATGCAGAAATGTTCCCATGTAGGTATTATTCAAAATGTTGACCACCATGATTATGGCAGAGTGTCAGTGTCTGTTATCATACATCTAACATTGCTGGAAAAATGAACCCAAGATGGAACCAAATAGTACTAAATGCAAGCTTGAACTGAAGGGTAAAGTGGGTGTTGTCAACAGCAAGCATGACGAGTAAACGGAGAAAGTTTGTTTCAAAACAAGACACGAAGCACATAATGCCAAAATTTGCATTGTTGTACAGATATATTCAGTGAAATATAGATACGAAGCTAAATGGGGGTAAATGAATTGAAATTACTGTGTAATGAGCTACTGGACTCCAGGAGTCACCTACACCAAAATGCACAGAAAATATCCTTGAATAACTCCAAAAATAAAATTACCAAATATGCAGCAACCAGTCGCAAAATTATTTAAATGTATATGGATGCATTAAACCATTTAAAATGAACATACAAATTTATCTTGCAACCAATATGTGCCCTGTGAAGTAATACTGTCTTAAGCAGAGTCAAACATAAAGTGATACATTGAGAATTGACTATGACAACGAGGAACCATAAGAGGGCGTCGCAAAGCAAACACACCCTCTATGCGAAAAGATACAGGTAAAATAAAAATGAAAAGAAGAAGAAAGAGGTATTACATGCAAAGTGAGGTAAAATATAATGATATAATACTAAAATATTAACATGAAATGGATATATTGACAAAGATTTTGTAAACCACATAGTACAGTTATATATGCCAAAAAGCAATTGTACAAATTAGTAAAAAGGAACAAACATATATGAGAAGCACACCATCAAAAAAATTATTTTTTTTGAATTTTTAAATTATTTATCATATTTTTTATCCAAAATCAAAAGTTTTCGATTGATCTGTGTTCAGTTTCTCAAGGCCTATCCACTGTGCCAACTTATAACTAAATCTGAGGGGGCAGGGGGGGCGGTGAAATGGGGAGGTTCCCTTGTTAGCACTGTGATGTTGCAACCCATTTTGCCTTGATGCATGCACTTAATTCAGTTGGGGAGGGTGTCACAAGCTGTTACAACCATTCCTGAGGCAATCTGACCCACAGCTTTTGTAACAGTTCTTGGTCACCCCTGTTCTTTGACATCCTGGAGACTAGTACTGGGACAGAGTTGACATTTGAGCTGATCCTACAATATCCTATTGGGGGCATATCTGGAGATGTTGCTGGCCATGGGGGCACTGGAACATTATTAGGAATTCATAGAGATACATGGCATGTATGGATGAGCATTGTCTTGTTGAAAAATGTCACCATGATACTGTTTCATGATGAATAACACATGAAGACACAGCATGTTGGTGGCATACTGTTGTGCCTTGAGGGTGCCCTCAATCACTGTCAGCCTTGACTTGAGGTCATATGTGTTGGTTCCTCACATCATGACACCTGCAGTAATATTGCTATGCCTCTTCAAAACATTGGAAGAATGGGGCCTCTCCCCAGGTTGCTGCCATTTTGCTGATGATGGTCATCTGAAGTAGTGCAGAACTACAATTCTTTGACTGAACACAGTGGGGTGAATTTGAACACAGTGGGGTGCCATTCATTGACAGCTATTCTTCCCAGTGATGGCACTATTCCAGACACACTTGATGTGCTGTTATGTTAATGGCAACCTGTCTATGGTATAGTAATTCCATAGTGTGGCTGCTGCTAGTCTCCAACAAATTGTGTGGGCTGGCACAGAATGTTGCAGGGAAGTCATTACTTATTCTTGGATGGTGGGTGCAGAAATAAATGGGTAGTAATGTGCTTTGTGCACAATACAGCATTCCTCCCTTATGGTGGTCAGAAATGGTTGACTGGAACATTGACAACCAATATACCTGCCGTTACATTCCCTTGCAGTCCAACATCAGGCTGCTGTCACATCCAAATGCCCCACAAATAAGAATATTGCTGGATTCAGCCAGCCAGCCAGATGGAGACCCACAATGACGCCTGTTTCAAACAGTCAAATGCTGATAATGCTCTGTCATATGAGTACGTGGTATCTTTGTGTCCTTCACAGTGATCAGCCAACACCTGACACTGTTCATGCCCCCTGTATACCATACCGGGCCTGGTAACAACACTAAACACGAACAGTACTAATGCACTCTGATGGCCATTCTTCCTGTCACAGATGATTGTAGCTCTAATCATTTACATATCTGCTAATGGTGTGAAAATGCATGGAATTACATTGACATCTGACCATGTCTTCTGGGTGCTACAGATTTTGTGTGAGGCATCATATTTTTCATTGGAAAAAATAGTTTGCTAGAGAGTAAGCATTTCATCAGAGTACATAAGAGGTGAAAGTATGACATTGAGATACAAAGTAGGACTTAACAACAAAAATGTACATATTAGTACAGGAGTAAATTTCTTGAAGTATTGGACATATTATTCCTTGTCTCTTTAGCATTCTTACAATCACCTGACTCATCATCATCAGTTTGCGTGGTTGTAAAGTGATAAAACACTCAGATGTTTCATTGGAATAAGAGAGTCTGGATTCCAAGGTGACAAGGAAAGAAGCACGGGGATGAAAGGGTGATAACAATACAGAGCCATAGTTCATCATCACAGTAGTTTAAAATATATTTTGAAGAACCAGTTAAGGAAATGAAAGACTTATGAATAGCAGGAATGAATTTAAGTAGACTGGATGCCATTGCTAAGCTGTGAAGAAGTGATGAGAAGTACCAAGAATAAGAGTAAATACCACACACTTATGTCAAGGGACACTAGCAAAATTGACATCAAAGTTATTCTGTCTGAACCCTGAGAAGATTTTTTCTACATGAAATAAAGTTTTTGTGGCTGGCCAGCCAGAGTGACCGAGTGGTTCTAGGCACTACAGTCTGGATTGCTATGGTTGCAGGTTCGAAACCTGCCTCGGGCTTGTATGTGTGTGATGTCCTTAGGTTAATTAGGTTTAAGTAGTTCTAAGTTCTAGAGGACTGATGACCTCAGAAGTTAAGTGCCATAGTGCTCAGAGCCATTTGAACCTTTTTTTGTGTTGGCTCAATGGAGGATTTAAAAGAACTGTGCAGATTAATCAACTAACTTTGTTACTCAGAAGTTGAAATGATATTTGTAACTAACACAGAATTTATGAAGAGCAATGAGACTGAAAGTAACAGCCCGTTAAACATGAAAATTCAGAGTGCGTGATAAGAGAAATGAATTGATATAGACATCTAGGAAATAAGATGAGCACGGTAAAGGAGCGATAATCAGTAGAATGGTGAAATAAAAGGATACATCTACCAGTGAAAGAAACATTCCTTTGTCAAAAATGATTTGCAAATGGAAATGTATGTATTCAGTGGGAAAATTGGGCAAAAGGTAACTAGAGGTGTACAAATGTGCCACAGAGTCTGCAAAATAATATCAGCAGTATAGAAGACTGCTTGTTTCTAAGGCATATACTTCAGCTGCTATGTGTCTGTTGTTATATACTTAACAAGTAATGCTGATGGGGATTTGCAACTTAAGAACACAGATATTATATGTAAAAGCATTTGGCTGTGCATGTCAATTATAATTTGGTTGTAGAGATTTTGTTTCCTACTTCACTTATGTGAGTAACTTAGTAAATAATTATTCCAATCATTTGTGATCTGCATTTGTAATGCTGTAATCTCTTCTTTATAGCATTTTTAAGGGTCCATGTTTCACAACCAAAGATGGCTATGATAGTAATGATGGCATTAAACAGTTTGAATTTCATAAAGCTTCTGACTCCCAGAACCACATCTGTACACTTATGCCTACAGGGTTTACAACTTCATTTTAGCCTTTCTCAAAATGCCATGCACCCATACAAACCAGGAACAGTTTTATCATTGGTGACTGTGCTAACAAGTTACTAAACAAATGTGTATGAACTATATCAAATGAATGTGATATTAGTAGGATTAATAAATCATCATCACCTTGTACAGTTTCAAGCCACTGGCTGGATCTGTTTGGAAAATAACCTCTCCCTCATTTTCTGTTGCCAATCATCTGTTGGTTTCACCTTCATTCAGACTTCTCCCCTCTTCTGCACCCTGTCCTTTCAGCCCCAAGTTTCTTAGTCTTCCACTTGGTCTTCCCCCCCCCCCCCCCCCTTCATCTTGTTCACATTTCTGGGTATCCTCCTCCATTTGCTTAACATCTCCATTTCATTAAGCCTTGAATCCTCTATCCTATCCAGTAATGGTTCATGCTTCACTAATTTCCTGATCCTCTCATGCCTTAACCTGTACATCTTTGTCACTCCAATACTATTTACCATGAATTTCATCTCACTCACTTGAATTTTGCTTCCCCCCTTCCTTTCATTCATAGTAATAAACAGATGATGTAACATTTCATCTGTTCTTGTTACAGTGTTAGTTTTGATGAGATCATTGTGAAGTAGGACATGGAAAAAAGAAAGAGTTACAGTTTCTGCTGCTACAGTTACATCACATCAGCATAGAATGTATTGTAGGTAGTTTTCATAGAAAACATTAAGTAGTAAAGTATTACAGACTTCGTTATTTTTATTTGAGGAACCCTTCACTTCTTATTTACGTCATACCAGCTCCATTCTAGCTGAGGCTACATTGAAATTACTACAGTTCTAAGACTTTTTATTAGGAACAGGAGTCAGAATTTTAAAATCCTTGGTGTCATGTCTCCTGTCTAGCCCATGGGAATGTGTTTAATGTGCAGATAATCAAGAAATCTGGTACATGATGTTGATGTAACATAAAATTCACTTTGATTCTTTTGTACTAGCACACAGTGCAGGTATCCAGGATAAAGTAATTTGTCCACTTGCTGGAGTTTACAGTAAACAAATTAAAACACAAGGAAAATGCACACTGGCTATTCTGCTAGCTTACAGTCTCCATAGATGAATAGCACTTCTACACTCAGTTCATTGGTGTACATCGTATCCTGATAAACCTTTTACTGGAATTGGTTGATTGAGTGATCAGTGTGCATTTTCCTTGTTTGTTTACTGTCAGCTCCAGCAAGTGAATGAGTTACATTACTCTTGATACCTGCACTGTGTGCTAGTACAAGAGAGCCAAACTTAGTTTAGTCTTGTATTTTTAATAAGGTCATGTTTATGTGAATGGCACACTATGCTACATCTTTGAAAATATCTTGAGAGGAGGAAATGAATAACCGAATAATAAATATAGGGTGCTATTTAAGAAAGACGTAATGCCATTTGTATCTTCAGTTGAACATAGCCACAAGAAAAAAAAATTGCTCTGAGCACTATGGGACTCAACTGCCGTGGTCATCAGTCCCCTAGAACTTAGAACTACTTAAACCTAACTAACCTAAGGACATCACACACATCCATGCCCGAGGCAGGATTCGAACCTGTGACCGTAGCAGTCGCATGGTTCCGGACTGCGCGCCTAGAACCGCGAGACCACCGCGGCCAGCCTATGAGAAAAGCATTTTTGGTAGTTAATGTTCCCAGGTGATTAAACATTTGCTTGATTAATTTTTTGCTTCTAGATAAAAATGGTTAAGACAGTTGTGGCACAATATAATAAAAATCTCTACTTACAACATTTTTGGAGTTATGAATGGTGGGCTCCATGTGGTTCCCAAGTCGTGCAGTGAGCATAAACCATAAAATTACCAAATATGCAGCATCCAGTCACAATATCATGTTTTATTTATTCACTTGACTTGAAACAAGGACCACTCATACCGCAGCTGCTCACGCTAACCATGGGACCACGGCGCTCCTGAGCTCACACTGTCCTTGATGTTGCCTATCTTGTGCATGGACTACTCAGTTTGTATATTTTGCTTATTTTTTTTCTGTTCCACACAACTTCTTACTGTTTTCTCAATTGATCTGTGTTCAGTTTTTCAAGGCCTATCCACTGTGCCAACTTATAACTTATAACCAAACCTGAGGGGGGGGGGGGGGGGGGTGCAATGGGGTGGTTCCCTTGTAAGTAGGCATATACTTTAATTTGACTCAGTTTTGTAATGGTATTATTTTACAGTGTAATTCCAGTTGTGTTCATGAGATCTTAATATTGCAGAAGAAAGCTATTACAGTAATTACTGGTTCTTGATATAAAGCACAATGTAAATTTTTGTTTTGTGAACAAAAACAATGACAGTATTAAACTTAGATATATACTATGTTTTAATTTATACAAAGAAGAAGTTACCAGAAGTAAAACACAGAGAAAGTATACATTGTTAAACACAAGAAGTAACAGATGCATTTATAGCTCATACCACATCACTTAACAGCTATGGCCTCATGGGGCACAAATTATTTAATGTACAAGATTTACCAGAGCAAGCATTCAAACAAACACCTACATCACTGATTAATAGACAAACTATTCTACAATATTAAGAAATTTACCAATTAGTAAATTAGAACATAAAACTCTAATGTTAATAACTACTATAGCGTTTTTTCGATTAGAAACTGTATTATATTATGTGTGTGATGTTGCCTACTGCAGTTATGGCCCAACGACAATTATTACAACTGAAATGTCATTACAATCCTCTCAATCTTTGAAGTTTCATATCATTTCCTCCTCTCTTTTTGGTAGCTTCACTTTTTTTGTCAGGCGCTGTATACTGTCATGCATTTTGTAATGGACTGTGATTAGAATAGAGTTCACACCAGTATTAGCACTTCACTGGCCCTCTAATAGAAAGGTGAACTGTCAATGGCTTATGCTCTTATTTCTGGAAATGAATCAAAGATCCTCTACTCAGCTTTCTCCCAATGTAATAACCTGTGTTTTCCTAATCATCACAGTCTACTATTGCTTGCTTCCTGTGCCCTTCTTAGCAAATCCATAAATAAAAGTAATCCAAAATCCTTTGCAAATGACTGAGAATGCGTATTTTATAAACCTCAGAATATGAATTGATTGTGTAGATCAGCCCATCTAACACATACAATTTTGTAAAATTTGTGTAGCTAGATATAGCTGTCTCACCTTTCACACCGGTCATGATGGTATGCTGGAGCAATGTATCGATTGAACTCACTGAACAGGTCACTAAATTGTGATAACGTACTGCGGATTTTTAATCCCCATCCAGCTGAAGGCAGATGATATGAATATCCAAGACCTGCTCCATCAATTTTGGCCATCATGTAATACCCTGCAACAGACAAGCATTAGCTATTTTTCTAGTAAAGGAAGAGAGAATGGCAAAAGCAATACCTCAAGATACAAAAGAGCTTAACAAATAATGAGTTAACTTCTTGAACTTATGGTGATAAGTGACTTAAAGAATTCTGCATAGGCAGCAAAGAAATCTTTACTCTATGGAGACTTGCTCATCAAGTACTTCCTAGTCCTGAAATAGCTTGTACACTTAATCTAGATGCAGTCCAAGCCTCTGAGCGCAGTGAAGAACTACAATCACAGCGTTATAAACCACAAAGTTACATTGTTTTATCCTGTAAAGCAGTCATATTCTTCAACGATATGCCACTACAAATTGAAGTATCAGCCTCTATCAGTTCAAAATAAGGTAAGATTCAAGAGAAGAAACCAAGCAGGTAAAGTGATTGCCTTCTTTTCAGTCTATGTTTTACAGTTACATAATTTTGGGAATAGTATGCATAACGAATAAAATTAAGTTGAAATAAAATAGAACTAGCATCTCTGGTACATATCTACAATGAAACAGAATTACCAAATGTGGCTGCAAATGAGTTACAACATGCAAATAATAAGTCATGGATGTAATTCAGATTTAGGTGTTCTTGAGTGTCTAGCTGAGTTGTCTTTTCCATTTTGCACATAAGGCTTTATTGACTGATCTAGGCTTTGTCAGATGTTTCATGCTGTGGTCTTATATATTCTTGCTGTCTGGAGCCAAACCAGACCATTTGGGGTTCAGGTGAAATGATCCTTTCATTCAGATGTTTCAGAAATTTCTCTGCCACAGGTGCTGGAAACACTTGCCATCATGGAGAAAATTCTCACCCTTAAAATCAGCTTAGTCATGTCCACCCACCAACCAGTTTTGAAGAGCAGGGGCAGACCGGGCAATCATATTTAGGTCAGAAAAAAAGCAGAAACTGGCGAGGCAACTACAATAGTGAACAGGTCTGGGCAGATAGGAAGTGTTATGTTTCACAGAGAGTGAACATACATGAGATTAACACATGAAAAGAAGGAATAGGCCGATTAAAATGGAATTGTTGACTCAGCTATAATTTTGAAAATAACAGCCAATCATGATAAGAAAGTCTAAGAAATCAGAAAATCTTTCACAATGACTTACAATTGACACTGATTGTTTGATGCTACAGTTTGTAGAGTAAACCAAAAAATGTATAGTCATTAATGCACAAATTATGAACTTTAGTACAGTATGTACTCATAATTATTATGAACTCCAACCATAATCGATTCAGTTAAATTCTTAATATAATTAAATGAAACATGATAGTTCTATAAATTTATAATGCTATCTTTATCTCTCTCACCACAAATTATTATAATTGGATTACTTTTTTTGTTCATTGTTAATTATAGCTTATTTCTGTGATGACAAATACAACCTGTAAGATTTCTCAAATAAATTACTGATCTGTTTACCAGATAAATCTAACATTAGTTGATTGCTGTTTACACAAACACTGGTTCAGTGCTAAAATGGTGCTGCATGTCACCCTTAGTAGTGAGGATTGCCACAAGTTTCCCCGAGTGTCATTTTCTGATATTTCCCTGATTTCCAGACAAGTTTCAGCATTTTTCCATGACAAATTTTGAGATCTCAATGATGGGTAACAACGTAAGTTGTCAAAAAATGTAAAGACTTCTGCATCTCTAAATGTGTAAGCAAAAATCTTAAGTACTAGCATCAACATCTTTTGTAATGAACTGTTTTTAGATCAAGAAAGCAAGCCAAATGGTATATGTGTTTCGTTAAGACCACTGCTGTTACCTTATTTCAACAAAAATACGCCTTTTAGTTAGATTCGCAACATAGATTTGAAATACCTTCACTGATTTCAGAAATAACCTCAGAAAAAAGTAGGCTTCTTGAAAGAAGAGTATAAGGCAGGGAAGAGTTGTATAAACGAACACTATAGGTTACCGCCAATGTTGGCTCCACTATGTTCGTAATTGTCGTTTATTACCTACTGTGTTATGTCTATTATTTTACAGCTATTGTGTGGTATTTCTTTCAAGAAATATGTAAGTACATAGCGTACCAACTGCCAGTGACTGCCACAGTTCTCTTCTTCTCATTGTCCATACTTTCTAATGTATAAACTACTTCCGAAGTGCCAAAATGTACTAGAATCAATAAAATGTCTATATAACGCCACACTGTACAATGTACTTGCAGTGAGACAGTAGCAATTCTTGAAATCCATTGCTCACTGCCCCAACCTGACAAGGAGCACCACAGTTCTTGTTCCATGGATAAACCACAAGAATCTGCCGCATTACACTACACACAAACAGAGCTGTGCTGCGGGCAGATTGGTGAGACTATATCTGATGGGCAGGGCCTGCACATTAGTGGGAAACGATGGATTTCAGATCAGCAAGCCCGATTCATTAGTGATACCCACAGAAAAGGCATGCGGTTTTGGTCTCTCATGGACGTTCACTTGTGTGGCCAGGTATTCATGTGCCACTGGCACCATATTGATGAAATGAGACTGCAGTAGTCAATCCATGCAACAGACAACTCGTGTGAATACTCTTGAGAATCAGTGCTAATGAGGATAGGTAGCAACTCATCGTAAATATGATCGCTGAGCCACAGGCAGGCAGATAGAAAAGACAATCACACTCTCACTTTGGCCATAGCCTTTGTCAGAAAATGAGAGCACACACACTTTCACACAATCATTCAGACACAACTCATGCACTCATGACTGCCATCTAAAGCCACTGCGTCAACAGTTTCTGAGAATCAGGCCCAAACAAAACACTTCTCATGCCTCCCTGCCTCTTGTCAGCTGCTGCTAGGCTGGCAACGAGATGTGGTGGCGGCACTGATTGCAAGCTGAGGGGAGTGGTAGAAAGGGAAGATGGAGTAAGAACGAGGGAGTGGGGAAATGAAGCATGTTCTCAGCTGCACCCAGCCAGCAACAATGCATGACATCTCAGTAATCAAACAATTTCATCTACTGATACAAAAACGAGATTTTTTCCTGTGTTTTTTCCAAATTTCCCTGATATGTTTGAAATTCCCTGATTTACAGAACTCGTGGCAACCCTGGTAGTACTGAGTGTGAAAGATAAGAAATGCAATAGACTTCTTCAACATACTGTATTCCAAGTGCAGCACACAAGTTTGTAATTACATGTCACAGTGTGGAGTTTGGATATGGTCTTGTGAAGGCACAGCTCATGTGGGTTTGATTTAACTATGATACTGTAATCATCACAGAAACCTACTACAAATAAGCCGTGAATGAACAGTGTCTCACAAAAAAAGTGAAGCCCAAAAATGGGGATGTGGACAATGTCATGGGTTGAGGTTGAGAGGGTATGGATGTTTACAAAATCAAGTAAAATTTACAAAGAACTCGGCAATTTGAGCCCACTTATCAGTATTACGTTACATTTCCTCAGGCCTGGGTGTGTGCATTGATTCTGTTGGGATGGGTGTCATTAAGCTGTTGTATCCTCTCCTGAGGCAATCTGACCCTCAATTGTTGTATCTGGTCTTTGATATGGTACTGGGATGGAGTTGAAGTAGGAGCCGGATGCACAAATGATCTATCAGGGAAAGATCTGGGGATCTGGCCGGCCAGTGGAGTAACTCAACTTCATGCAGGCAGTCTCTCTAGATGTGCCAAGTGCAGACAAGCATTGTCCTGTTGAAAAATGTCACTATAATACTGTCACATGAGCAGTAACACATGAGGACACAGGATGTCCTGGATGTACTTTTGTGCCATCAGAATCCTCAGTCATTACCAGCCCTAACCTGAAGACATACCCTATGGCACCACAGAATGTCAGGAGTATTGGGCGTAAAAATACTGTGCTTCTCCTAAACATTCGAAAAATGGAACCTTTCCCAATTTGCCACCAATGACTCATGTTCTCAGCTGCGCCCAGCCAGCAACAATGCATGACATCTCAGTAATCATCTGGGATAATGCAACTCAACGTTGAACACAATATGATAGCATTCATCAGTAGTCCGTGCTTCCTAGTCACAGCACCACTCCAAGTGTAGCCATTTGTGTCGTGGTGCTAATGGCAGTCTATGCATGGATGTTAATTCCATAATCTGCCTGCTGCTAGTCTATGACCAATGGTGTGGGATGACACAGAATGTTGCAGGGAGTCCATTACTTGATCTTTGATGGCAGGTGCAGATGTGAAGGGGTTACAATGTGCTTGGTGCACAATATGGTGATCTTCCCTTGAGGTCATCAGACATGATCCACCAAAACCGCAACAACAAGTATACTTGCCCTCACATTCCCATGCAGCCCAACATTGGGTCACTGTCACATCTGAATGCCCCACAAATCTGGATATTGCATTTTTCAACTACTTGGCCAAATGGAGACCCTTTCAAACTCATGTTCTCATAATGCTCTCTCACACATGTATCTTGTTATCCTTCACTGTGATCATTTAACATCTGCTGCTGTTCACATCCCTTATACACCCTATGATGCCTGGTAACAACAGTAAACATGAACAACACAAACACACTATGGAGGTCATTCTACATGTCACAGAGAACTGTAACTCTAACCATTCACTTACCTGACAATTTCTGTGTACATGTACAAAGTTACATCGACATTCGATCACGGTCTGCTGGGTGCTTCACTTTTTTTGAGGCAGTGCTTATTTTGTATATGAAATAGTTAACAGAAATATGAAATTCACATACTGAATCTATCAAGAAGGGCATTTCTCAGACTGCATAACTTATGAACCAATCAGTGTGTGTTAGAGAAACATGGTTATCTTTCCAGAAACAGTCGCACTGCCACTCTATCCAGAATTTATTAATTCATACAAATCATTTACTTCTGTTTATGAACCCTTTAGCTGTTATTAAAGAACTGCCCTCCTACCAAGACACACAATACGTGAAGGTGGAATAGCTTCCTTTATAAACTGGAAAAGTAGAATGCAACGAAGGCAAAAACCACGAATTTCTACCACGCAGCTACGAATGAGGAATCTCCATCGAACTATCCTTGCGACAGGTTTATTACTCACTGCAAAAAATCTATATTTACCATATTTTGCAATGCAAAAAGGAGATCTTCAAGAAATGCATACATCGAACAGGCAGCAGAAAGCTCAGCCAAGTTTGAAACGAAAAATTATGCAGAGTAGATTTACATGCAATAAAGGAATGTTATTCAGCTTTCAGTGATCACCTCACTAGATTTTGTCATAAAAAGAATACTTGTGAAAGCGTAAATTTCTGAATGGAATCAATATTTACGATATTGAAACACTCAACTGCCCACAAGCAGATGAGTGTTAGTGGAGGTGGCAAAAAACACAGTTACAAATCAGATAATAAATTGGTTTCTTTTTGGCCCTTTCCTAGTTTTAGCAGAACCTCCTGATGTACCTTCACTCATGGCGTGTGTGATTTCAGAGTTTGCAGTTCACAGGTCACTTACAGAGGTCACCTGGGAGGGGGGAGTGGCTAGGTGGCTGGACTCGAACACTGATATTTTTTATGTAAACGAGTTGGTCAGTTGTGCTGCCATAAGGAGTAAATTTAATATATAACATCAAAACTTATTAAATACCAGAGAATTAATGGTTATGCACTCAATACATGAATAAAATCTCTGTATTCTTGTGGGGAAGGGGTGGAGGGGGTGGAGGAGTGCAATGCCCCCTCTCACTCTACATCCTTGCCATTGTCTATGGCATGAAGCATTTCAAACTATATGTTTACTGTCATGTTCTGAGGAATATACCACATTTATTTTCACAACTGTACTCAAATCTTGTTCAGTTCTAATAATGGTTATTGACTATATCACAAATGGTTGAAGCACTGTCTGAAAAAAGTTACAGAAAAATTTAGTGAAAACTTGATAAGATTTCAAAGTGGTGCAAAGATAGACAACTTGCTTTATGTACTAAAATATAAAATTATGCATTTAAAAAAAATCAAGGAAAAAAACGCAGTACTCTGTGATAATAATGTCAAGGAATCGAAATCAGAATCAGTCAATTCATACTAATACCAGTGAGTAAAAACATATAGGGATACAAACTGGAATGATTACATAGGCTCAGTTGCATGTGAAGTCACAAATTTGCAGGATATTATAAAAGAACACGAAATGATACTTTGAGTCTACCACTCAATGGCTTGGAACCAATAGGCTAATTCTCAATTATGATAAATCTAAAACAATACTGTTCAGGAACAACAACAGTAGAAGCATAGAGGAATCTCAACACTTACAAGCACTGGGTATAAATGTAGATCAAAACACAAAATTATTAGGACTCACCATAGCTAATTGTTTACTGTGGGAAGACCACACTGCTACCATACCTACCAAACTAAATTCGGCCATATTTATTCTCCAAAACATTAAACCACTAGCAGCAGATGATGTTATGTGAATGCTGTATTTCTCATACGCTATAATGAGCTATGTGTTTAGAAATGTGAGGTCAATCAAGTGATGCAATTAAAATCTCCAAACAGCAAAAAGTGAAAATCAGAATAACGCCTAAAGTGTTCACTTTTTTGAAAATATTCCATTCCAAATGGAATATAACTGAATACGAATGTCACATCTTTCATTCAACGATCTACAATTATCCCTTTGTAAGAACAAATCTAGGGCAACCAAAAAGTTATAGAGTATAATGCTTGAAAGCATTCACAAGAAATGTCATATTGGAAAAATGTTGGGTCGAAACCGAAAATTACAAATCTGATAGAGAAAAGAAAAATCAGAATTACTGAGTAGGATACCAACAAAAATAATAAACAGGTAGTGCCCCATTAATATTCCTTGAAGTGGAGAAACAGGGTATAAACTTTTAAAAAGTTTTATTCAACCTTAATACTATTTACAACACTTTGCCTATTACATCACAAGCATTAATGGATTTACTGCATTAAATTTGAACAAAAATTAAATCTGAAAAATATGTGTTTTGAAATCTATATTTTTGTGGTTGGTTAAGTAAAGTGCAACTTTGAGCCATTAGGCTATAGGGCTAGAGCTAAAAAGTTGAGAACGTTCCAGTTCCTGGGGACGATAGCTCTTTGACCTCGAAATCTGACATTTCTTTCTCATTCTTCTTGCGCAGATGACATTTACTTCTTTTTTTTTTTCAGTTGACATTTGGCCCCATTGTAAGAGGGAAGATGGACACCTAGCATGGCTATGTTCTTCAGAGTTTACTACACTAGCTTTGCTGGGTAAAATAACGTAGAATAAGCAAGCCAACTGGACTCTCTTATTGCGCGCAGTAGAATGATAAACTACTGTTGTGTTCCCGTTGGGCAGCAACTGCAGGAAACGTTCTTGTGGGAATTTGGGGATGATGATTGGCACGTGTATACTGCCGCTGTGCTTGTGTTGTACTACGAATCTGCGCTTCACAATATTGGCCCCTACCTGCAGCTCAGAAAGGGCTGTACGAGGATGACAAAGAAACAGGCGCGAGGACACTATTTCTGCACTGAAAATGTGCGTATGGCATATTTGGCCGGGAATCCACTGCTCTGTACAGATTCAATCCATCTTGACAGCACAATGGCGTCTAAACCGCCGCCGCACCGAGGAAACCGCATAATTTCCCGAGAACACTGTGACAAAAACAAATATCCCAGATACGTAGTCACTGCTAAACTCACAGTGTTTCCCGTTGCGCTCGACAATGTTAAATCTGCAGCTTAGTAGAGTCAAAGACAAAACACCGCCAAAAATTCTGCAATGAATAAAAAAGTTATACCCTCAGATTTCAGGAAGGGGGCCCCCTCCCTCCAGACGGATACGGAACTGTGCGTATTATTAAATCTGACCTCTTACTACGAATCAAAACTCCAAAACTTGCCAACGCAATGGATCTTAATTTCAACAAAACCTCGAAGTGCCAAACACACATGACTACTAGACACACATGACTACTAGACTTCCAACAACTGGCCTTAGTGTTAAATCAAGTACCTACTTAACGTCCACCTTCAATATTTGCAACCAGGCACAACATAGACACTCCTACAAGTTTACGATAAAAACTCCCTCGTTATGAATTCGAACTCGCTGTAGCCATTAGTCCCGTTGATACACTTTATCACAATTTACTTTCCGATCCCACAAGGGAAGGCACATGTATTATTGGCTAGCTCCCTTCGTAACATTTATCTTTCTGAACAGCCACATGCACTCCATCAAATCACATTACAGTAAATCTAAAAGCTGCCTTCCCAAAACCAATCCCATTTCATATTCAACCAACTTAACGTATATGTTAGCAAAGAAGCAAATGGTAACTTCTCATTTAAAAAATATCATCCTAACACTGCTACATTCTTTAGCTTCCAAACATGCACTCAAACCAATTAACTAGAACGATTGCTCCTGTTAATAACACGCTGCCTAGCCTTTTCTTTCTATACCGCCATCAACTTCTGCAGTCTTTCAGACAGCTACAGCTACCATGAGCACCCAGGAATCAAATGTTAATCCCACCAACAAACATCGAGCATTTCTACTACCTCCACTATCAAGAGCATTACATCACTTTCGTCATAAAATGAACATCAAGAATATTGTTTCACCCATCAGTAACCATTCCTGCAGTTGAACGTAGCTGCGCACATGTATCACCACACAATCACATCTTTCCTTTTCCAACATCGTAAATTCTCTGCTACGAATCTAATAATCTGATGCTAAAGGGCAACAATGCAGCTCCTATCAGCCTGCCCCCAAAAGGGGGAGCGAAATATAACAATTTAAAAGACTGAAGATTCAAAGTGACATAATCTGCAAGGTACAATACGAGGAACATTTTCCGCCACATGGCACCTCGATACGCTACCCTTTTAGTAAATCTGGTACATCAGTGCGGGATATCACAGCCTAATTTACCTGACATTTACCACACTTCGTATGACGCTGTTTTTTGATTCGACCAGATCTTTTTTTATGTGAATAAGTGCAAGATGCGTGTAAATCTGGATCGGGCTGCACTGTTGTCATAATCCACTCGTAATCCGGCTCCATAATTTCTTTTCCTCATTTTGTTATTTGAGAATAACTGTTAAGCACATAATTGGTAATCCACAAAAAACTGGACTGCATTGTTGTTTGCCACACGCATTTCACAAACACAAAATAAAGTGGCAACACTGACATCTTGAAATCCATGGATGCCAATACTATCAGTAGTGTTACATATTACCACAGTCTAATTAAACTGTGGTGTTACGTTAGCGACTGCTATATCGATATCTCGAACGCAGCTAACAACAAAAGTAGGAGCTCTGAAACAGTTGGCATATTTTTCAGAACATTCTGAAAGGTGTCAATGCAGTGCCTTTATGTATGACAGTATAGGAAAGACATGAAAATTATTTAATAATATTACCTGATAGTTTATATGTCTCCAATACTTTTCGCTCTCTGCATCCCGAAAATTAAAAACTCAGCTCAAATAACATTACTGATTGAAGACAGGGAATAGAACAGCTCTGTCAGGCGTATTAGTTTCCTTTTTGTCCTTTATTTTCATTCACTTATTTTTGCGCATGCCGAATACAATTGTGAACACAAAAACGAAAATTTCCCTACCACAGTCTACGTTACAACATGTAACTCAAAAAAACAGTACAGCCAACGTGATCATATAATGCTTTCCTATCTAAACAGCAAAATTAATTGAAATTTAAAACATAATACGTGATAATGCTCGTGACTGTAGGTGGAGCTTATTGGGTTCTATTTATAGACTAAATATCGAAGATATTGAAATTGTTTCGTACTACTCTCCCAAGGGTTTATGAATAATTAGATGCAACAGTCAGTAGTGGTTGCTACTTTACAGTTACACTTTGCTGTCAAGTCGTTTTCTCTCAGCAAGCACGTGCAAAAATCTTTGTTTTCTAACCATGCCGGCCGTTGTGACCGTGCTGTTCTAGGTGCTTGAGTCCGGAATCGCACTGCTGCTACGGTCGCAGCTTCGAATCCTGCTTCGGACATAGATGTGTGTGATGTCCTTAGATTAGTCAGGTTTATGTATTTTTAAATCTAGGGGACTGATGACCTCCGGTGTTAAGTCCCATAGTGCTTAGAGCCATTTTTTCTAACCAGTCTTTATTAAACGGTGTAACTTAACTCCCTTCTTCGGAAGAGACGAACTTGATGGCGTGTCTTCATCATCAGCGAAAGGACGAAACATCTTTTCCGAACGACAATCCTTTACAATTCTAAAATGCTCAAACTACACGTGTATTGCGCTGCAGACTCATTTACCCAGTAACCACTAACTTAAGACGAAAATATATATTTTGAATCATGTGTAGTGACTTGGGGGAGAGGGGTGAGAGCGCACGTATCATTCTTCGCAATGGTTTGCATGATTTGCAAATTCGGCAACAGGTGGGATAAAAGTGTGTCCCGAGCCTTTTACTCCTGATGGTACTTTAAATTCCAGGAAAATCCCGACGAAAACTTGACGGATGGCAACCCTACACTAACTTGTGACAAGTGAGACAAGGCAAAAAAATTTCGATAAACAGACTAAAGTAGGGTTTCAGTCAGTTTTTGACCATCTTCAGACCTCATTACCATCATGGAATGAGTTCTGAAGATGGTAAAAAACTACCCAAAACCGGTTAGCACCAAATAGAGACTGTTTGCGGTCGAGACTATTTGCGCTCATTTTAAAGTGCTTTTTGCCAGACCGCTGTTCTCCATGAGAAATGTTCTCAAAAATTTCAAACAAAACAGTAATAGTAGTGGTGATGCATATTTTAAAAATGCAATCCCTGAAGGCAACAGCAGGACGATGTGGCCGAGTAGTTCTAGGCGCTTCAGTCCAGAACCGCGCGACTGCTACGGTCGCAGGTTCGAATCCTGCCTCGAGCATGGATGTGTGTGATGTCCTTAGGTTAGCAAGGTTTAAGTAGTCGTACGTTCTAGAGGACCCATGACCTCACATGTTAAGTCCCATAGTGCCCAGAGCCATTTGAGCGATTTTGACGGCAACAGAACAGCAGTCAGAACGAATAAATTTTGTAGAAGGTACTCAGATAATAAAGCAGACGCCACAGGAAGAACACTGGTTTGGGCGTCTGCCTAAAGTGTTACACAGACTTACGAGGTAATAAAAAAAAGGTCGAACCATGAGTTGCAGCAGTGCGTTGGCGGTGACCATATATGGTCACGCACGAGACCTCGAGGGCGGTGTTCGGAATCGACAATATGGAAGGTGTGGCATGGCCTGCCACACAGTATAAAGGCGGAGGCGGCGTAGCCCATGAGAGAAGACGCGCTCCTGCCGTCAGTGTGGGAGGAGCTCTCAGCCGGTGATGGCCGGTGCAACGGTAGCTATTGGGGTTTAGGCCTCGCTGACCGCTCTGCTCTACAGAGAGTTCCCTTTCGAGGCGCCAGTAGCGCTCGGTGGATCGGCGGAAGGTTGAGCTTGCTCCCTTTCGTCGAGAGAGTCACTGACTCGCAGTAACCCGTAACTTCGGTTACAAACTTCCTTAGCGAGACTATCTCGTTCCGTGTTAGGGTTGATCAGTGCCAGGGGCCCGTTCCCGTCGGACCACCCCTCGTACTGTAGGCCACTTCTCTTCCTCCGCACCTCCTTTAGGTGCCGCGCCACTGCACCAACGGCGCACGCTAGGCCGTAGGGCATTCCCCCTCTTCTGTAGGACCTATTTGGTAGCCTTTTCTTTTCAGAAAAAGCATAATTGTCGTGCCCACCCACACCTAATAAAGCTACTGAAAGCACCAAGATGGCAGATTCGGCCGGCGTTTCCCCCGCCCTAACCCGCAGCAAGGCTGCAGCTAAAGAGGCGCTTGAGTCGGCTGTTCCCGTCGACGTCAACGTCCCGCTTGCCGCCGTCGAGGAGGTGTTGGCCGACAAGGATCGGCAGATAGCTGCGCAAGCGGAGCAACTGCTGAGCCAGCGTCGATTGATAACCGACCTCTGCGGCCCAAGTGAGTCCCCCACGCGGACAAGTACCCTCCACATCACGCTACATTCACCTGCAACTGGTGACGCAAGCACTACCGTCCCACTGCGGCAGCTGACTCCAACGGCGTAACCAGCAGCTGCAGATGCGGACACAGAACAACAGTACACTGGGCCCTGGCAGGTGGAGGGCCCACGACGCAAACCGAGCAACCACACTCGCAAGGTAGCCGAAAGGCGCTGCTGCCTACACCAAAACCCGCACTTCCGGTTAGGAACACCAACACAACAACAAACACGAACCGACCTACGGTTAACAACACCACACAAGCACCAACCGCAGCTACGCCCGCACAACAGAAGACTGGTTTTCCCCCAGTCGTAATACAAAACTACGGGGACCTTAGTGTCCTCAACACAACATTCGCGGAAAGGCACACACCTTGCACGCTACACACGAAGTACTCCGGGGATAGGGCTTCACTGACGTATCAACCAACAACGAATATAAAGATCTTATCTTCCTCAAAGAAACGGGGATCGAACATTATACGTACAGGACTGCTGAAGATCGAACACAGCAGTACGTGATAAAGGGAGTGGATCCCAGTACCCCGAACACTACAGTACAAGCGGCGCTCAACTTCCTAGGATTCGACTGCAAAAGTGCTTCCAGGATGATGGGCTTCCGCTCCCACCACCGTCTACCACACTACCTGGTCGAGATGGCCAACACGGCCGCCTTCCGCGGCCTTCTGCAGATAAAAAGCCTTCTGCGGATGTACGTAAGGGTAGAGATATACGAACCGCCACAGGTCCCTCAACAATGTAACAACTGCCAGCGGTTCGGTCATTCGGCCCTCCGCTGCGGCCTGGCGCCCCGTTGCCGTGGGTGCGCTGGCAAACACGCATCCAACGCATCCACACTAATCCACGAAAACATACGCCGTTGCGCCAACTGTGGCCAAGGCCATGCGGCCAACCACAGGGCCTGCGACGTGCACAATGAGGCGCAGAGGCGCAAAAATCAAAAGGCGAAGCCACCGAACGTCATAACACCTCCAAGGCCCGCACCAAACCTGGTCAGGAACGGAGTGTCGTTCGCCATGGCTACACGCCCTGGAGGAGCGGGCCAGGCCGCGGAACCTCTGCGCCCAGCACACGCACCTAACACAACCACTGCGACAACAACACAGTCGTCTCAGCCCACACACGACAGTGCAACCACACCGGTACCAACACCAGCCCCCACAAACAACTCAACCCCACCCCCTGAAGCCACTGCCTGCGAACCTACACACGACACACAGGAAGACACACTTACACAAGGACCCCAGAACCAAAAACCCAGAGAAGGCTTAGGCGACCACGTGGAAACAGGAGCCGGAACACACGTGCACCACAACAAAGTACCCAACAACAACAAAACACTGACACACAGACAGCAAGTCAGTGATACCAGCACACACACTACTCCACCCCTCACCACGTCTGACACACAGGCACCTCAAAATGTTCCACATAACAACAACACAAACGCCAGCCCACACATAACGCCAACACCCGCACCAGCGGCCGCCAACACCACAACCGAGCCACAGGCCGACACACACAACGGCAACTCAACACTTGAGGGCTTATTGGAAACAATATTCCCCCATCACACGGCCACTCAGATCTTTAATAAGATCGCGGCGGCCGTCACACGGCTCATAACTGCTCAACCTGGGCAGTACTGGGCCGTCATACAAACAGCGCTCACCACACTGTTTACACCCATACACGGGTAACACGGCGCAACCGGCCCCCATCGCAAACAACCAGACACTGACACAGATCCTGTTCTGGAATGCAGACGGGATCAACAACAAAAGGGCGGAATTTGCGGCGCTCATGGAGCGTAAGGGTATCCTTATCGCACTACTGAGCGAGACTAAGCTCAAACCACGCAACCAACTAAACTTCACCGGCTACTGCGTCTATCGTACCGACCGACCGGACGGCTCCGGTCATGGCGGAACAGCCATCATCATACACAAAGATAGAACACACAAACATAGTGCTCCCGGAACTTGGAAAACTAGAGACAACCGCCGTTAGGGTCATGTTCAACGGAGCCTACACTACACTGGTGTCAGTATACAACAGCCCTAAAAACATCAACACAAGCGACATCAGCACAATAGCACAATACCGTGCGACTGCTACGGTCGCAGGTTCGAATCCTGCCTCGGGCATGGATGTGTGTGATGTCCTTAGGTTAGTTAGGTTTAAGTAGTTCTAAGTTCTAGGGGACTTATGACCACAGCAGTTGAGTCCCATAGTGCTCAGAGCCATTTGAACCATTTGAACCAATAGCACAATACTCAACATATCACCCCGCGTAATCGCCGCTGGAGATCTCAACGCAAAACACCCGGACTGGAACTCACGAATACGAAACTCCAACGGCAAGAAACTATACAAACACGCAATAGG
This sequence comes from Schistocerca gregaria, assembly GCF_023897955.1. NCBI lineage: Eukaryota > Metazoa > Arthropoda > Insecta > Orthoptera > Acrididae > Schistocerca > Schistocerca gregaria. The sequence goes on from NC_064921.1 coordinate 163,013,611, forward strand.
ACGAAACTACATCACACTAGCGCCGACCGAACCAACGCACATTCCCTCATCAAGGTCATAACAACGACACTCAACGTTACCGTTGAAAACGATCTGCCCTCAAATCACCAACCCGTTATACCGTACATTGAAGAAACACTGCAGCACATGGAACAACGTAAGATGTTAGACTACAGGCGCGCGAATTGGGCCCAGTTCAAGGAAACGCTTGACAGTCGCATCCCACCCACCCACGCGATTAACGAGACAGCCCAAATCGATGAGGCAGTCGAAACCCTCACCGGCGCCGTCCAGGACACAATAGCCGACACCATACCAATCCGCACACCACAAAAACACAGTGCTGCCCTGCCCCAGGAGATCCTGGGGCTAATCTCAATGAGGAACCGCCTCAGGAGACATTGGCAGCGTACCAGGCGCCAGCACTTCAAACAGCACATTAATAGGCTCCAAGGTATAATCCGGGAAAAAATACAAACATTTAAGACACAACAGTGGGAACAGAAACTCGAAGGGCTGGACACGGCGCGGCCTGGCGTGTGGCAGCTGGCCCGACACTTCACCAGGGAGAAACTGTACAACCCCACGTTACAAGGGCCCGACGGACCAGCATATTCTGCGGAAGAAAAAGTGGAACTGATGGCCCTCACGCTCGCAGCGTCATTCACACCGAACCTGGATCCCTCAGACCCAGCGTTCACACTTGCTACGGACCAGAAGGTCACACGCAACTTGGCCCGACCAGCGCGCAACATCATCCGACAAGCTAGTACAGCTGAAGTCAAATGGGCCATCATGCATACCACCGCTAGGAAGGCCCCTGGTCACGATGGCATTCAAAACCGTGTCCTCCAGGAGTTCACGGATAAAGCTGTAGACTACCTAACACACGTCACGAATGCCATACTCAAGCACCAACACTTCCCCGCCTTTTGGAAGACAGCCAAGGTCATGATGTTAAGGAAGGCGGGCAAAGACCATTCCCTCCCACAAAATTACCGACCCATCAGCCCCCTGAGCGCGCTCAGCAAGATCGTTGAGAAGATAATATTAAAACGACTCACCAGGCACTGTGTCACAAACGACACCCTGAGACCGGAGCAATTCGGTTTCAGGAATCACCACTCAATAACACAGCTACTGCTCCGCGTCGTTGAATACATAACACACGGATACAACACAAACAAAGCAACTGGGGCGGTGTTCCTGGACATCGAAAAGGCTTTCGATCGTCTATGGCACAACGGCCTAATACGCAAACTTAGCGACGCAGGGTTCCCCGACGGGCTCGTGCGTCTCATACACTCATACCTCACGGACAGGAGTTTCAACACCGACGTGCAGGGCAAACAATCGAAACGACATGGTATACAGGCAGGAGTACCCCAAGGAAGTATCCTAGGGCCCTTACTGTTTAACCTCTACATTAACGATCTCCCAGCTACATTCAATACGACGGTAGCAATCTACGCGGATGACACCGCCATCCACGAAAGCAACAGAGCACCGCATTCATAGCAGACAAGGCCCGTTTACTCAGGAGGCCGTCTAACATTAACTCACGACTACAGACTGAACTCAGAGCGGCGGAGCCTTGGCTGGTGAAATGGCGTGTTAGAGTAAACGTCGACACGTGCGAGGCCGTTCTGTTCACTAGAAGACCGAAGTAACTGCGCAAACATCAGCACTGCAACCCAATAACACTACACACACGCCCAATACGTTTCCGCGAGAAGGTCAAATACCTCGGTGTCTGGCTGGACAGGAAATACTCTGGGGGGACCACAGTCAACACGTGACCAACAAAGCTAACGCGAGGCTCAAACAACTCTACCCTATGCTTAACAGGCGTAGCACACTGAACAGGAGGGTGTCGAGGTCCATGTACATGACACTTATCCGACCCCTGATGACGCACGCAGGCCCTGTCTGGGGATACGCTGCGCCAACTCGCCTGAGCCGTCTGCAGCTCATACAGAACAAAGTACTCAAAATCATAAGCAAAGCTACGCGCTACACACGCATCGCGGACCTTCACCGGGAATACCGGCTAGATACTATCTTGCAGGTATTCCAAAAACTCTCCACACGACTGTACAATAACACGAGACACTCGCGCAACCCGTTTACCCTTTCTCTGGGTAACTACGACCACAACCATAGATGGAAGCATAACAGACCAAAGAAATTACTGGCTAGGAACTAAACATCTATGGTCCATAGAACGCTAACACGACAGTACTGGCGAGCCCCTGCAACACAGTTATTACTGGAAACCCCAGATGTTCGACCAGCCGAAAAACAGGCAACCGCAGGGAAGCCGTACTGTACACAGCACGCAAACCAGCCACACACACCCCCAACACCGTCTGGGAGCCGATCTATGACCGATCGCCCACTAATCTACAACGACCTTGAACTGTTGCAGGGACGCAGCAACTGCAGCAAGCACCGCAACAAGCTCCAACAACGACAAAGGTAACGATGCACGATACCTCGAATTAACATAACCACACCTTGCACGCACTGTCGCAGATAGCAAGCCGCTACTGCCCTTACTACCCGACCTACTGTCGCAGAGGTTTTTTTCTCCTGGCGCTTGCCTTGGCACTTTTTTTTCCTCTTCCATTACAGCCGCTACCCTTCGATCACTTTCGTCCACTTCTATCTCCTGAGGGACCATATTAATGAGTAATCTTACCCAGACGCATGGATAACATCACAGCCCGCATCCTGTGATTCCTGATTCAAAAACTAACATGTTATACGGAGGTGACAGTAGAACTGTTGGTTTGGTCACCACGTTGGTGTGGGCGTGGAGGGGCCCCATCCTATAAAAGCCCATGAGAGAGTTCAGTACAGACAGCGGTCCAGGAGGGACGTTTGTGTAGGTCTGACAAGGGTTTGAATTTAAGAATTCGCACTGTCTCGTCCGTAACTCGTGGTCTCGCGGTCGCGTTCTCGCTTCCCGAGCACAGGGTCACGGGTTCGATTCCTGGAGGAATCAGGGATTTTCAGCTGCCTCGAGATGACTGGGTGTTTGTGCTGTCCTCATCGTTTCATCATCGTTCATCAAATTGGCGAGATTGGGATGAGCAAAGGTTGGGAATTTGTACGGGCGCTGATAACCGCGCATTTGAGCGCCCCACAAACCAAACATCATCATCATCTGCAATTTTGCAATCAGGAGTAGTGTATTTACATTCAAGTTGTTAACCAATTCTTGCTCAGACGAGCAATTACAGATTGTGATTATTCAAGTCTTGTCTTCGTTCGATTATTTCCCGACCGAGTTCCATAACTCTTTCAGACTTCCTTTTAGCCATCTCCGCGTTGACTGACTGGACGGACCTTCCGCAGTCTACAATGTCAATGAGGGCCTAGACAGCTCGCTGGAGGCGACAATGGGACGGTACAGCTAAGCTACATCCGTCCCTTTTTTCCTGACAGTATTCTCGTTATGACTTTAGGTTTGTATGTGATGTAGATTCACGACATAGCTTTAGTAGTTCAGCATAGGTCGTATGAGCTTTCAGTTGCCTAATACTGCAAGGGAAGCCATAGTTTGCTCGTGCAGATTTTTGGTGTCACATGGCTCCGTGATTCAGATTTGACAGCAGCAAATAAGACAGAGAGTTAGAAAGTTCTTGGCTCATCGCCATCAACGACATCTGCTTGGAGACGTTGCTTCTCCTTCGATTGCCCAGCAAACATTCGTTGCTTTGGTGGTCTTACACAGAGCTACCAACAATTGGAATAAAAAGTCTCCCTCTCCTACTAGTCAGTTTCAATGTCGATTAAAGCTTGCCATTTTGTATATGATCACTGTTATTTAGTACAGCAGGTGTCCAAACCATACTTTGGGCTAATGATTACTTCATCGTTTGTTATCCTGCAAAAGTGGATTAACATTTAGTGTGGAAGGATATCAGTGATATCATCTGCTGATAATATTGTCATCCTCGGTGAAAGTGACGAAGAATTAAATAACGTATTGAATGCTATCAACAATCTAATGATCGCAAGGCGATTCGTAGCTAAAAGAAGTGTAACACATTAGGAACGTAAGGAATAACTTAGATGGTACTAGAGGAAGCTTTAGCGGTTAAAAACTGTAAGAGAAGACAGAGGCTGGAATACATTCAACAAGTAACTGAAGACGGAGGGTGCAAGTGCTTCTCTGAGATGAAGAGGTGGCAACTGCTTTGCCTGGCATATCGTGATAGTCAACTTTTAAATTTTTACAAAAACAATGGGTCTACCAGTGCAGCCCACAATTCTTTGTAGTACTTCCCGAAATATTCGCCTTTAAAATCTGTACATTGCTGTATGAGTCTGAAACAATTCTGGAAATATTTTTTGCACTTCGTTATACATGTGGGTACATCAGAGACATGATTTTGGGAGGTTGCAACAGTGGTTTGAAGTGGTGAAAATCGCTGTCCATGGATTTTTTTGACATACGGGAACAAAAAGAAGTAGTTACACGATAAATCACGTGAATATGGACAATGAGACATTCATTCGAGTGTTTTCTCCTCCAAAAAATTAATTATTTGAGGCGTTGCGTGACAGGTGCCATTCTCATGATGAAGAACGATGTGACGTTTTGGGGTTGTCTTTCCTCATTTCATCGATGACTTTTGCGAAACAAATTGTTGGCATAGTGATTTACTACATTAAGAACGTTAATAATTACAGTGTACATATTGCCGGTCTGGGTAAATGATTGTCGTCTTCAGATGTGATAATTCTAATAAAATATTCGTCAACGTATATAACAAATGAAGTCGTAGAAAATACGTCAATGAATTATAAGTCCCGTCGTCCACATAGCAAAAGAGATCTGTTACATATCATGACGAAGCTGGGTAAAGCAAACTGAAGATAGTAATCAGTTGCCGAAGCCGGTAACGAAAAGAGTTATTTAAACATTAACAAGGTCGCGCACTGCCTCTTGGCAGTCTGTCAGTTCAAAAATAATTTGTTACATAGCACTCAGATTTAACTGGTCTTCGATCCACTAAAGCAATGGTCGCGGTATGTGCACTGTAACCATAGAAAGAAGCCACTACTTTCTTGAAAGCGCTTAGCAAAGTGGCCCGCGCTAGGTTCATTGCGGAGAAACTAACATCCTTGTAGACAATGAACAACAGTTTTGTTACTAATAACATAAATTCACTCTCCCCCGTGTAGGAACATAAATTCACAAGAACACAAAAATAGTTTCTGACTTTTTTTTTACACTTCCAGTAGGTAAGTCAAAGTTCAATTGTTTGCTCTGAATGGCTAAGCCACTACTACATGACAGGGTCAAAGTCTTCGCGCCCACACTGTGCGACGACTGTCTCTTAACACAATTACAGCCATGAGCCGAAATTGTCTCTTAACACAATTACAGTGATGATGATGAGGTCCCATACTCCGAGGAGCGTAGCGAACGATGTGGGAGACCCGCACCGCCGACTAGGCAAGGTGGTAGCGGAGGTGGTTTTCCATTGCCTTTCTCCGACCATGATGGAGATGCTTAATGATGAAGACAACACAACAACAACCAGTCATCTCCAGGCTGGGAAACTCCCTGCCCCGCCGGGAATCGAACCCGGGACCCCGTGTGCAGCAAGTGAGATTGCTATCGCAAGACCACGAGCTTCGTACTTGTAAAGAGCCGAAATTCCAAACTCCTGGGAATACAAGTGTCCAGAGGCCAAGTCTCTGCATAGCCAGGATGAAAACTACTGGTGACTTGTAGCTCTGGAAGATGCGATCCCAGGTTGGTTATAGACCGATCCATGAACGATGGCACCGTGCAGTCGAGAAACAGATAGGCATTGCGTTGTTGTCGGTTCCAAGTGACAGTTGCGGCACGCGCTTACACGTCCTTTGCGCATGATGCAATCGTGTATCCTGCAAAATATGTCTAACACTTGCTTGTGTAGAATTTTTGGCTTACCACCACCACCATTATCCATGACAATTAGCAACAAATGGAATAAAAATTCACTAAAGAAGTATCCAGAATGAGATTTTCACTCTCCAGCGGAGTGTGCGCTGATATGAAACTTCCTGGCAGATTAAAACTGTGTGCTGGAGCGAGACTCGAACTCGGGACTTTTACTAAAGAAGTAGTTACAATTACGTTTAATGCTTGCACTGGGTATGTCATTCACAGCATAGGGCTCAGAACACTACTCATTGGCTGGCGGAGAATGTCTGACATAGGTGCAAGGAAAGGGCCTAAACTCGACCGCGGTCGTTTGTAACTCCAATTATAAGTGGTTGCAGTTGTGTGTTATGAGTCAGGTTATGGCTTGAGTACCAGCAAACAGATGAAGTGTGCCGCGCGGGATTAGCCGAGCTGTCTAAGGCACTGCATTCATGGTCTATGCGGCTGGTCCCCGTGAACGTTCGAATCCTCCCTCGGGCATGGGTGTGTGTGTGTGTGTGTTTGTTTGTTTGCATTGTCTCGGCCCCTGCACTCTCATGTGCAGGCAACCCATGGTGCAGTACTGTCATGTTGGATGGCTCAGAGAGCGCATCCCTTTCGGCCCCAGGGGAGAATGGGTGACAGATTTCAGCGTACCAGAAGATGACGTTGCTGTTGCTGGTGTCCAGAGGAAGTGGTTGGTTGTACAGTTCGTTGATTGATTTGGGGGAGGGACCAAACATCCAGATCTCTGTCCCATCGGATTAGGGAAAGATGGGGAAGGAAATTGGCCATGCCCTTTCGAAAGAACCATCCCAGCCTGAAGCAAATTAGGGAAATTATGGAAAAACCAAAATCAGGATGGCCAGAACTGCCATCCTCCTGAATGCAATTCCAGTATGATATCCACTACGCCACCTCGCTCAGAAGAGGAAGTGGCGAACATAGTGGACTGCTGTTGACATCTACGGCGATGGGGGTGTCAGGTGATGAAGATGTGCCTGCCAGGAGGCTGGTGTCCATGTGTGTCATGGCTGTTGGATGATGAGGTTGGAGCAACTGGAGTCAGTAGCTGTCGCTCTTGGGTGCTGCAAGGGACGGATCTGGAAGAGAAATTGAGGAGTAAACTCTGTCAGGGTCACCAGAGCCTTGCAAGGGTGTACTCGATTGGGACAGTTGCAGCGTTGGGTACAATCTGTAAGTTCGACCTTGTTCATGGCCCTGAGTGGGAGGCGTGTAATGCAAGACAGCACCCTGTGCTGGCTCCTAGCGAAGAACACCAGTGCCCATACATCGTTCCAAAGGGTATAGCAGTGAGGATGCCAGGGTAGGAGTTTATGAGTGGTGAGATGAATTATGGAGACCTGGAATCGTTGCGGTCTACCATGCAGTTTTTCTGCAAGGCTTCATCCGTTCTATAGTGTGGAGTGATAGGCGACAAGCAAGGTAAGTGCCTCATTGAGACCAGATGCTGGTGCAACTTTATCCTCTGTGAGGTAAAAGTGCAGACAAAGCATACAGCCATGTCATTGTACACCAGATGGAATGGTCCATATAGACTAAACTGATATTGTCCGCTTCACAAAAGAAACGAAATTATAGCGTCTGAGAGACACAGTGTAATTTGCTCCCAGCATCAAGAGAAACCCACAAAATGACCAGCGAAATCCACATGAATCCAGGATCAAGGGTAACACTAATGTGGTGGAACTGCCTGACTGTTTGGCATCTCTGACTCGCGCCATCTTCTTTTCAATGCCTATATCGATGCCCTTCCTGAAGACATGTTCTCACGACAATCTTTTGGCGATAACTATCCCCCAATGACCTTGGTGGAACAACGTCAATAGCCAGCATTGGAGAGCTCTTAGGATGATTACTCTGCTATGACCATTGCCTCTGTGCAGTAAGAAGACGCAGTTCAGCATGGATAATTCATGCCGATGGTGCCAACACACCTGGATCTCAGGCTGCTTGATGAGTTTACGATCCATCAGTCACCGTTGTTTCACAGTGTCCAGGAGGGCCAGGTCCTCTGGTGATCCCTGGGTGGCAGTCTTGCTATCTATTGACAAACGTCTGATTGGTGCCTTCTACTATGCATCCTTACGGAAACAGGCCTCTGGCGCAACAACAAAATCAGGGTCCTCCCATCGGCAGGTGGAACAGCGAATCTGTGTTCGCATACTGCACTGTTGAGTGCTAACAGATGTCGTAGTGGTACCCAGAGACGAGCAGTGCCCACTGTTGGAGGCGTCAGGCGGTCTTGGTAAGTAACTGTGGGAATTAAACAGCGGCAGACGTGACTTACGGTTTGCTGGAATAAATAATCGCTGTCCATACACAGAGCCGCGAAACACTTTTACCGCAAAAAGGATGGAGGAAACGGAACCAACAGGTCTGTGCTAACCGTGCCTCACAGGAGCGATGCCGCTGCCATCTGGCGGCGAAGCGAGCGTTCTGAGTCGTAGAGGTGGCGTCCGAAGTCGTTTTCCACAACATGGCTTTTTACTGGTATTGCCCTACTGACACACTTTGTTCTGCTTGCCCTGTCACGGTAGTTGAAATGCAGTAGGGAGATAGTGTTGAGTGGACAGGTTCTGAGCCACAATGAATTTATGGAAGTTTCTAAAAACACTAAGCAATTTACTTTAAAAGGCAAAAATCCAAGAACAACATTAACAAATTGTCTCCAAAACTGAAAACACTAAATTTCAATAGCACAACTGATAATAAACGCCCCAGAACGGTCACAGTATAAAATTGCTTCCTTCTAGTACAGAATATTAAATGAAGTAACAATATATTTACATCACAGACAGCAAAATCTGTGATCAAATGAATATGTAACAAATATCAACCATCGGCTATTGCCAGTAATTATCAAAACGCGAGTGCCTTCTAAGTAGCTAAAATGACTGATAAATGTGGTTCAAATTTATGATGATAGTGGCGAGGCCACAGGCAACGCCAGCAGCAGTAATTCCACCTCCAATACTAAGATAGGACGGCGGTTGCCGCTACCACAGTACTAGAAACCTTCATTAGAAATTTCAGTCATGGTACACAGGCATCTTTAACTAGACAGTTAACAAGAGATACAATCACTTATCCTGTGACACAAAGACAACTCGTTATTATTTAGCAAAAATTAGACATACTATAAATGCAGAAAAATACGAACGTTATGCAGAAAACTTGGACTTGACTACTGAGGCGTGAAAGTTTCCATTACTTCTGTTTTATTTTATTTTTCATTTTATCTTATTTATTTATTCACTTTTTTTGAGATGCAGACAATTTAGTAAACAGATCGAGCTTATGATACTAGCCAACAGATAACTATAGACACGTCTCAGAAATACGATAGATGGATTAAACAATTTTCACTGACTATAAAATATATGGATTCTGTACCCTTAGATTCAACCCCCCCCCCCCCCCATGAACCATGGACCTTGCCGTTGGTGGGGAGGCTTGCGTGCCTCACCGATACAGATGGCCGTACCGTAGGTGCAACCACAACGGAGGGGTATCTGTTGAGAGGCCAGACAAACGTGTGGTTCCTGAAGAGGGGAAGCAGCCTTTTCAGTAGTTGCAGGGGTAACAGTCTGCATGACTGACTGATCTGGCCTTGTAACACTAACCAAAACGGCCTTGCTATGCTGGTACTGTGAACGGCTGAAAGCAGGGGGAAACTACGACCGTAACTTTTCCCGAGGGCATGCAGCCTTACTGGCGTCCTCTTGGGTAAAATATTCCGGAGCTAAAATAGCCCCCTATTCGGATATCCGTGCGGGGACTACTCGGGAGAACGTTGTTATCAGGAGAAAGAAAACTAGCGTTCTACAGATCGGGGCGTGGAATGTCAGATCCCTAAATCGGGCAGGTACGTTAGAAAATTTAAAAAGGGAAATGGGTAGGTTAAAGTTAGATATAGAGAGAATTAGTGAAGTTCGGTGGCAGGAGGAACAAGACTTTTGGTCAGATGAATATAGGGTTGTTGTTGTTGTTGTTGTTGTGGTCTTCAGTCCTATGACTGGTTTGATGCAACTCTCCATGCTACTCTATCCTGTGCAAGCTTCTTCATCTCTCAGTTCCTACTGCAACCTACATCCTTTTGAATCTGCTAAGCGTATTCATCTCTTGGTCTCCATCTACGATTTTTACCCTCAACGCTCCCCTTCAATACTAAATTGGTGATCCCTTTATGCCTTAGAACATGTCCTACCAACCGATCCCTTCTAGTCAAGTTGTGCCACAAACTTCTCTTTTCCCCAATCCTATTCAATACCTCCTCATTAGTTATGTGACCTACCCATCTAATCTTCAGCATTCTTCTGTAGCACCACATATCGAAAGCTACAATTCTCTCCTTAACCAAACTATTTATCGTCCATGTTTCACGTCCATACATGGCTACACTCCATACAAATACTTTCAGAAACGACTTCCTGACACTTAAATCTATACTTGATGTTAACAAATTTATCTTCTTCAGAAAGGCTTTCCTTGGCATTGCCAGTCTCCATTTTATATCATCTCTCCATCGACCATCATCAGTTATTTTGCTCTCCAAATAGCAAAACTCCTTTAATACTTTGAGTGTCTCATTTCCTAATCGAATTCCCTCAGCATCACCCGACTTAATTCGACTACATTCTATTATCCTCGTTTTGCTTTTGTTGATGTTCATCATATATCCTCATTTCAAGACACTGTCCATTCCGTTCACCTGCTTTTCCAAGTCCTTTGCTGTCTCTGACAGAATTACAATGTCATCGGCAAACTTCAAAGTTTTTATTTCTTCTCCATGGATTTTAATACCTATTCCGAATTTTTCTTTTCTTTCCTTCACTGCTTGCTCAATATAAAGATTGAATAACATCGGTGATAGGCAACAACCCTGCCTTACTCCCTTTCCAACCACTGCTTCACTTTCATGTCGTTCGACTCTTATAACTGCCATCTGGTTTCTGTACAAATTGTAAATAGCCTTTCGCTCCCTGTATTTTACCCCTGCCACCTTCAGAAGATAGTATTCCAGTCAAAATTGTCAAAAGTTTTCTCTAAGTCTAAAAATGCTAGAAACGTAGGTTTGCCTTTTCTTAATCTAGCTTCTAAGATAGGTCGTAGGATCAGTATTGCCTCACGTGTTCCAACATTTCTACGGAATCCAAACTGATTTTCCCCGAGGTCGGCTTCTACCAGTTTTTCCATTCGTCTGTAAAGAATTCGTGTTAGTATTTTGCAGCTGTGGCTTGTTAAACTGATAGTTCGGTAATTCTCACATCTGTCAACACCTGCTTTCTTTGGGATTGGAATTATTATATTCTTCTTGAGGACCGAGGGTATTTCGCCTGTCTCATACATCTTGCTCACCAGATGGTAGAGTTTTGTTAGGCCTGGCTCTCCCAAGGCTGTCAGTAGTTCTAATGGAATGTTGTCTAGTCCAGGGGCCTTGTTTCGACTCAGGTCTTTCAGTACTCTGTCAAACTCTGCACGTAGTATCATATCTCCCATTTCATCTTCATCCTCTTCCATTTCCATAATACTGTCCTCAATTACATCGCCCTTGTATAGACCCTCTATATACTCCTCCCACCTTTCTGCTTTCCTTTCTTTGCTTAGAACTGGGTTGCCATCTGAGCTCCTGATATTCATACACGTGGTTCTCTTCTCTCCAAAGGTCTCTTTAATTTTCCTGTAGGCAGTATCTATCTTACCCCTAGTGAGATAAGCCTCTACATCCCTACATTTGTTCTCTAGCCATCCCTGATTAGCCATTTTGCACTTCCTGTCGATCTCATTTTTGAGACGTTTGTATTCCTTTTTGCCTACTTCATTTACTGCATTTTTATATTTTCTCCTTTCATCAATTAAATTCAATATTTCTTCTGTTACCCAAGGTTTCTACTAGCCCTCGTCTTTTTACCAATTTGATCCTCTGCTGCCTTCACTATTTCATCCCCCAAAGCTACCCATTGTTCTTCTACTGTATTTCTTTCCCCCATTCCTGTCAATTGTTCCCTCGTTCCCTCCCTGAACTCTGTACAACCTCTGGTTCTTTCAGTTTATCCAGGTCTCATCTCCTTAAATTCCCACCTTTTTGCAGTTTCTTCAGTTTTAATCTACAGTTTATAACCAATAGATTGTGGTCAGAGTCCACATCTGCGCCTGGAAATGTCTGACAATTTAAAACCTGGTTTCTAAATCTCTGTTTAGGGCAACTAAGCTAAAAACCAACGTAACATGCAAGCTGCTTTTTCAGTTGAACCAAAACCGAATTGTGGTTGTTAGTTGGTGCACGTTATAAACATTCTACACTGATAAGCCAAAGCATATGACCACTGCACACCGCGCCGTTGGCTGCCGCCTGGTTGCTTTGCGGGCACGTGACGCGGTAGCGGAGCAGACAGGGACCGGGGGATCACGTAGCCAAGATATGGGCTGCAAATAAGGGAAATCCATTGAGATAAGCGACTTTGACAAACGGCAGATTATTATTACGCACTGCCTGTGAACGAGTATTTATAAAATGGCGAAGCTGGTCGAATGTTCACCTGCTAATGCTGTGAGAATCTGCGGAAAGAGGTGGAAGGACAGTGAAACTACGACTTGACGCTGAGTCAACCATTCAGCGCCAAGTGGTAGTTTCACTTCCATTACTCTACAAGAACGTGGCGTCCGGAAGCTGCTCTGTACAGTAGGATAGATGGTGATTTGTAGCATTTCTGCCGAAAGGATGCAATGCTTGTGCGCGCACAGGTGTTTCGAACACACCGTTCATCGTACATTGATGAACATGGAGCTCCGTAGCAGAACACCCCTACTGTTGTAATGGAACATACTCCTCTAGCATTACTTTTCCTCAATAGCAGCTGACGATACCAGTAGTATTTTTCGAATTTTGGACAGGTCAATATTATCTTAGCTGCTTTTTTGAAAACTTCCATATAATTTTATATACAATATGTTACATATCAAGTTAAAATTTATGGAAAGAACTTACTTCATTTTCGTCGTTACAAACGATAAGTTCTAGCTCTGAATGTACAGTTAAAAATATTTTTTTTGAATCACTTGAAATTACGAATTATTTGACACACTTTAAATTTCTATTAATAATTACACAATCTAAAACTGTTTACTATGTTTATTTCCGGATTCATTTATGAAATAATAATCGAAATTAACAGAAATTGATTTGTCAAGGAAAATTTTAAACTCTTTCGAATATTATTATTACCGCAGAGTTAAGTAGTAATAAGCATCCCTCTGCTGTGATCAGCCTTTTTTTGTATTTTGGGCGAATAATGTAATTTCGGTTTTGTTAATGTGAAAATTCAAAAGTCTGTACGCTATACTAAAATCTGACAAGATATATTATGTTAACGACAAAAATTCTGCAACAACGATCTTCAAATTTATTTAGATCAATTCAAGTATGAGGACCTAAAATGTGAGAATTTCGGCTTTCTAAAATCCCATAGACAAGAAGAGCTGGAGCCAGCTCTACACGAAAAGCTACGTAAATTAGAAAGTGTATTGTAATCTTAACCCCTCTCAATTTTTTCATAAAAGACTTTGCTTATTGTGGACAGCATCTGGAATTAGGAAGGAGGGAGGAGATTACAGTTACACATGTTGACCCAAGGGGATCGTCCATAATGATTGCAGTGAGCACGGGACTATCGGGATTCGACCGTCGTTCAACGGAAATGCGTCGACTCTTTTTGCTACACTACATCAATGATGTATTTCGTTCCAAAGGTGGACAAACAAGCTATTAAGCAGGTGGTCATAATGTTTTGACTCATCAGTGTAGACGGCTTCCATGCTTTCCAAAGTCATGCACTTCTCTTCTAGCTATTGTCAACTTTCTGCGAACTTCTTCTTTGTAGACGTTTGTATTCCCTTTGGCGTGCTTCATTTGCAGCAGTTACAAAGATTTCTTTTTAAATTTAAAAAATTTCTTTCTTCCGTAGTTACGAACACGAACTTACCTGTAAATTCAAGAAAAGGAATAAAGTAATCAGCGTTCCATTAAATACAATTTATTTGAGAGGTGAATAATCTCACAAGGTTGTGATTTCCTGCGCCTCATACTACTGAAGTCCATGACATGCAAAGTCATCGAAACTTCGGAATATGTGAAAACTACATAAACAGACGAATACGAAGATAATCGATGTGAAGCGATGAATGACAGAGAAGTTTCAGAGTTTCTCAGCGAACAGGATGGTTTACAGCCGAGTTGTCCGTTATCTTCGCACAATGTTTCGACAAACTCTTTAGTACCCTTCTCAGGAGTCGAAGGCCGATTTGTTAGTCGCTGTTTGGTCTCCAGAAAAACTGAGCGGCGGACGGTGCGCTCAGCACTAGCAATTGTTTTTGAAAAGAAGTGCTCTTTCGGCGCTCCTGACCAAGAATTGTTTTGCGACTTAACGTCCGTTTCGAGACTTGTCGGATCCCTGGTACTTCGGAGGGGGCCACAATTATCTGCCGAGTCATCGGCACAGGTGCAAATGAGAGTTCTGGGAAGCCCAGTGACGGCCGAGTGGCCCTCTCAAATTTACACCGCGCATCGCACATTTGGCACTGTTCTCACCTCTTGCGTTGAGCGTGGCGACAAAACACGACGACGGGGCATTCCCCCGCAGCGCCTTGGACGGTGTGGTTATTTCTGGAACAACCTGCCTCCCTGACCATACAAGTGCATATGCGTCTCCTCCGAGCCTCTGATGCTCTTCGAGTTGTTTTCTAGAACAGCTTGATATATTTATGGATGTTTTAACTTTCTGTACACGCCTCTAGTCCTCTACTGACACATTTGAGAAAAATACATTTCTTTCGGCAGCAGTGATCATGGGTTCGTTTTGTAAATAAATACCCACTTTTCTTGGTGCAATGTGTTTTATTTCTTCCAGACGCGTTTTGCCTTTTACTTTAAGCCATCTTCAGTGGAATCTAGAATGATACAGCTTTGTTTGATATACGAGATATACAAATTATGATACAGTTCACGTCTTATATTTTACGTAACTAACTGATTACTTACAGCTCCTTACGTTTTTGGTTGGCATCAGCGTTTCCTCCCATCTGGGCACAAACTGGAGGTCGTGTTATAACCTCACTTACGAAGCATACGCACTCCAGCGTGTGACCAGATGAGAGGAAACGCATATGGCAACAAAAAACGTGAAGAAATGTAAGTAATCACTTATTTACGTAAAAAAAACAAGACGTGAACTGTTTTATAATCTACAAATGTCGCATATCAAAATGAAATTGTATCACTCTAGATTCCACTGAATATGCCCTAAAGTAAGAGGCGAAACCCGTCTGGAAGAAATAAAATACATTGTAGCAAGAAAAGGCGGTGCTTATTTACAAAACTAACATTTCTGTGCTTGCTGCGGTTGATGGCCATGCAAACAAACTTGTTGGAGATCATTTGAGTTAGATATTTAGTTAAAGATTTCAGAAATAGCTTCAGCCAGTCGCTTCAAATGGCTCTGAGCACTATGCGACTTAACATCTGTGGTCATCAGTCGCCTAGAACTTAGAACTAATTAAACCTAACTAACCTAAGGACATCACACACATCCATGCCCGAGGCAGGATTCGAACCTGCGACCGTAGCAGTCACGCGGTTCCAGACTGAGCGCCTAGAACTGCGAGACCACCGCGGCCGGCCCCGTCGCTTCTGTAATGGTTCCATTTTTATCATTATAAATAAAAATTGAGCCATAACTAAAGACGACAGATTGAATGGTTCGAATGTCTCTGAGCACTATAGGACTTAACTTCTGAGGTCATCAGTCCCCTAGAACTTAGAACTACTTAAACCTAACTAACCTAAGGACATCACACACATCCATGCCCGAGGCAGGATTCGAACCTGCGACCGTAGCAGTCTCGCGGTTCCAGACTGTTGCGCCTAGAACCGCACGGCCACACCGGCCGGCACGACAGATTGAAGTTATTTCTGAAAATCTGTTGTTCATTACGGTCACAGTGTTCTACATCAATAACGGGAAAAAAGTTTCATTTATTTAAAGCGTTTCTGATAAACAGAAAGTTGTTGACATCGAATAAAAAGTGTTAGAAACTAATGCTCGAAGGTATTTGTATGGAGTGGAACCTTCTGTGGAAGTCAAACGTGGAAGATAAGTAGTTCAGACAAGAAGACAATAGAAGGTATTTCAAATGGGATGCGACTGAAGAATGTGGAAAATTAGATGGGTAATTGATAACTAATGTAGAGTTACTGAATCTAGTTGGAAAAAAAGAAATTTGTCAGGCAGTTTGACTAAACGAAGGGGTCGATTGATAGGACAGATCCTGAGGCATCAAGGTTTCGTCGTTTAGTAATGGGCGGGATTATGTGTGTGAGGAGGAGGGGGGATGTAGAGGGAGGCCGAGGTTTCAGTACAGTAAGGAGGTTCAAACAGGTAAATGCTGCAGTGGTTGTATATAGGTGAAGAAACTAGCGCAGGATAGACTAGCTACATGAAACCAGTCTTATGACTGGAGACCACAAAAAAAAAAAAAACTCACAATAAACACTTTGTAAAGTCACAGTTTTTCATAATCGGTAACCAAATTCACAGCTTCAGCCACCATGCTCCACCTTCAGATCTAGAAAAAATGATAAATGCAAAAATAGAAAATAGAGGCATAGAAAATTAGAAATGACAACAAAAAATACAGACTAAGGTTATCATAGGCAAGCTACAGTATTAACAGAAATGTGCATGAATAAAAGCGTCAAGACATCAAATTTTCATATAAAGCAGTGCGGGTGGAGGATGTGTCAGACCCCACATTTTGCTGTGACCCAGTGATGAGATGAAATTAAAGCGAGCTCTCTCTGTTTGGCATTTGTTGAAACATCGTTATATTTTTATTCAAAACGATGGTTTTATGAAAAATAACAAATAACTTGCACGTGCAGCTATTTACAATTTACAGAATTATAAAATGTTGCACACTATCACATTCGTGTTCCGTTATTTTATTTGATGCCATCTCTCAAACATTATTTCTATTTTAGTATTAATTATTATATGCTAGATTTGAGGTGGCACACGGTGGCTGAAACTGGTAACTTGGTTAGGTTGTCCAAAACGGTGGTTATGCCAAAGGGTTCCTATGAATAAAATATTTTGGAACCTGTTATCTACATGCTGAGACTACTGCATTCTGGTCACGTTTTGGAACCTGTTAACTATATGCTCAGACTTCTGCATTCTGGTCATGAAAAATGCAATGCGCAATGGATCAGTTGATGAGCCCAATAAATTTCTAGGAAATTTCGGGAATTTCTGTTAAATGAGAAGGCCGGCCTTTGTGGTCGAGCGGTTCTAGGCGCTTCAGTCCAGAACCGCGCTGTTGCTACGGTCGCATGCTCGAATCCTGTCTGGTTGTGTGTGATGTCCTTTGGTTAGTTAGGTTTAAGTAGTTCTACGTATAGGGGACTGATGACCTCAGATGTTAAATCCCATAGTGCTTAGATCCATTTGAACCATTTTGTTAAGTGACAAGCCTTTTGATAAAAATGGTTTTCTCTCAACTTTTTCAGCCAGATGCAACGGATTCTTGTTTTTTGACAGATACACTACCTGATCAGAAATATGTGAGCACTGTTCTGCTGTATGAAGGTTTGAACTCTGATGGGGGCACTTTCAATGAGGCGTCTGAATGTTTGTGGAGGAATGGCACCCAATTCTTCCCCAAGAGACGAAACACGGGAAGTTTTGGTGACTGGTATGTGGAGCGAAACCTTCGTTCTTACGCATCCCAAAGGTATTCTGTCTGGTTCAGGTCGGGACTCGGGGTAGGCCAGTCCACTCCACAAATGTTAATATCCACAAACAAATGGCTCACAGATGATACTTTCTGCCAGGGTGCATTGTCATGTTAATACACTCATCTTCTCCGAACTGTGCCTGTATTGTACGCAGTACACTATGCTGCAAAATGTATTCGTACCCTTCTGCATTTCGGATTTTCTTTGTAGTAATAAGGGGACCGCACTATAATCACGAAAAACACCGTCGGACGCTAACACCACTTCCTCCGTAATTCACTATTGGCACTACACACGATGACAAGTAACATTCTCTAACCATACACCGAAACCAAACCCTTCCATCTCACCGCTGCAGGATATGGCGTTATTCTTCGCTTTAAATCGCCAGTTTTATCATCCACTGTCCACTTGTGTCACTGTTCGGACAACATCGAGCGTCGCTAACACTGACTTCAGAAATGTGGCGGTTATGCGGAGCTGCTCTACCATTGTTTCCCATTCTTTTCAACTTCCTATGTTTCCCGTTCTTTACAACTTCCTGCGCATGGTCATTGTGCTAGCTTGACCGCTGGTACTATTTGGGAACAAACGAGCGGAGTGTTTCCTTCCACTGATTTAATGCGATTTATTACAACCACCCTCCATAATGCTCGATGGTCCCTGTCCATCAGGACATAAGGTCTTCCTGGTCTTGATTTACCTATGTTTATACCTTCGCGTTTCTGCTTCGTAGCTGCATCACCAACAGTCGACTTGGTCAGCTTTAGAACGGGGAACATGTCCCTGAAGGATTGTTCCCTCCAAAACTGTGTCCAATGACTAGTCCACGTTCTAAGTCAAAGAGCTCTGCTGATAAATCCATTCCGGTTCTGTACTAAAATGTCGTGTGACTAGGGCCTCCAGTCGGGCAGACCTTTCGCCGGGTGCAAGTCTTTCGATTTGACGCCTCTTCGGTGACTTGCGCGTCGATGGGGATGAAATGATGATGATTAGAACAACACACACCCAGTCCCTGAGCGGAGACAACAGAACAATCCCCGCTTCCTTTTCTACTGGCGTGTCCGCCTCTCGTGCCATATAGTGGAAAATTCGCCATTACATAGGTGTATCCGGATGCTTTTGATCAGTTAGTGTACATTCTGTGCACTGTATGATATCCATTCTGGGGTGGGTGTTGGGAGCAAAAGCTTACGATCGGTTCGTAGCACGTACACTGTTGGAACAAGCTTCACTTTCTCCCAGGGCTGCCATTTCAGCCTCTAATAGCAACAATCAGGTTATGGGTTAATGCGCCACAGTGACACTGAAGCTGATGGCGAATCTCTAGAAGGACCAGTTACAGCCCCTTTGCTCATTTTTCTGAAAAATAATAACTATGACGTACAACTCGAATTTATACGACACTAATGGAAAAAAATCGCAGCATCAAAATATAACTAATGTGGAGTAGTGAAATTTCGGGAATATATATGTCTAGACAACATACGAGAGTCACTCCAAAAGAAATGCACACTATTTGTGTAAAAATACAGATTTCATTTTGCATGTGTGAAAGTTTTACAGTGTGTAGATACATCCTTCCTGATTGTTTTCAAACTTAGTTCAACCTGTTCCCATGAGTGGCGCCATCACAGCATGTCTTCAAGATGGCTGCTACAATTAACGTTCATCAGAAGCAACGTGCTGTCATAGAATTCCTGTGCTGTGAAAACGAGACAGTGGGAAACATCCACAAGAGGTTGAAAAAGGTGTATTGAGATGAAGCTGTCGATCGCAGTACAGTTAGTCGGTGGGCAAGCAGGTTACGTGATGAAAGTGGCAGGCCTCGTACTGCACATACCCAGACATCTCTTGCTTGTGGACATCAAGCCAAGTGGAACCACCATAAATTCCGATGCATATGGGACGACACTGAAGAAACTTCAAGCTCGACTGAGTCGTGTTCGACCACATCGGCAAAAAGCAGGATGTTTTGCTGTTGCACGACAATGCACGGCCTCATGTCAGTCAAAAAACCATGGAAGCGATCACAAAACTCGGATGGACAACACTGAAACACCCGCCGTACAGTTCTGACCTGGCTCCATGTGACTATCATCTCTTTGGGAAACGGAAAGACTCTCTTCGTGGAACAAGGTTTGAAGATGATGACTCCCTTGTGCACGCTGCCAAACAGTGGCTCCAACAAGTTGATCCAGAATTTTACCGTGCGGGTATACGGGCGCTGGTTCCAAGATGGCGTAAGGCAGTTGAGAGGGATGGAAATTATATGGAGAAATGAAAATATTGTTCTTAAAGTATGTATCTACACACTAAAACTTTCAAACATGTAGAATAAAAGATGGATTTTAAAAAATAGTGTGCAATTCTTTTGGAGTGACCCTCGTATGTAAGTGGTTAACATTGCAAGACCATAGGTCAATGTAAGCGCGAGATAACCCATTAAAAATGTGAAATGCCGGTACACTAATAACCGGTGTGATCGCCAGAATGTTGAATACCTGCACATGTTGTGTCGTGCAGCGGCTGATGTCAGTTTGTAGATGGCGTTCCATGCCTGTTGCCCTTGGTCGGTCAATACAGGGACAGTTAACCCTGTTCGTGGATGACACTGGAGTTGTCCGATGATGTCCCATTGTGCTCGATTGGAGACAGGTCAAGGTAGCCTGTCGACACTCGGTAGAATCTGTTGGCTTACAACAGCGGTACGTAGGCGAGCGTTACCCTTTTGGAAATAGCGCTAGAATGATGCTCACGAATTGCGGTGTAACAGGTCGAAACACCAAACTGGCATACAAATTTACAGTCAGGGTGAGTGGGATAACCACGAGAGTGCTCCTTCTGCCATACGAAATCGCACCCCAGACTCCAGACGCAGTTCCATTGGGTCTAGCACGCAGGCAGGTTGGTTGCAGCTCCTCAGCTGGTGCCTGGCTTCCTTTAACCGACACACGGCCATCGCTGGCACAGAGCCATCAGAAACCGCAACAGACCTCCAATGAGCACTCGCTTGACACCACTTAAGTCGCAAATGACGGTTGTTTGCGGTCAGTGGAGTGCATGCTACAGGGCTTCGGACCCGGATTTGTCCTTGAAGTAGCCGATTTGTAACAGTTCGTTGTTACTGCTGCTCAGACTGCTGCTGCAGATGCAGTACTATGAGCCAGATCCATGCACCGAATACGATGGTCTTCCCTCCCGATCGTACCGGCTAGGCGTCCACAGCCCGCTTTTCTCGTGACCACCGCTGCCGGCGATCACAGTGGCTACATTCCTGCCAAGTCTTTCTGCAACATCGCGTAAGGAGATGTCAGCTTCTCCTACTCCTATTACACAACCTTGTTCAAACTCAGTGATGAATTGATAATGGCGTCTTTGTCGCCGTAAAGGCATTCTTGAATAACATGAACTCAACACGTCCTAGGCACTTCAGTCTGGAACCGCGTGATCGCTACGGTCGCAGGTTCGAATCCTACCTCGGGCATGGGGGTGTGTGATGTTCTTAGGTTAATTAGGTTTAAGTACACTCCTGGAAATGGAAAAAGTACACATTGACACCGGTGTGTCAGACCCACCATACTTGCTCCGGACACTGCGAGAGGGCTGTACAAGCAATGATCACACGCACGGCACAGCGGACATACCAGGAACCGCGGTGTTGGCCGTCGAATGGCGATAGCTGCGCAGCATTTGTGCACCGCCGCCGTCAGTGTCAGCCAGTTTGCCGTGGCATACGGAGCTCCATCGCAGTCTTTAACACTGGTAGCATGCCGCGACAGCGTGGACGTGAACCGTATGTGCAGTTGACAGACTTTGAGCGAGGGCGTATAGTGGGCATGCGGGAGGCCGGGTGGATGTACCGCCGAATTGCTCAACACGTGGGGCGTGAGGTCTCCACAGTACATCGATGTTGTCGCCAGTGGTCGGCGGAAGGTGCACGTGCCCGTCGACCTGTGACCGGACCGCAGCGACGCACGGATGCACGCCAAGACCGTAGGATCCTACGCAGTGCCGTAGGGGACCGCACCGCCACTTCCCAGCAAATTAGGGACACTGTTGCTCCTGGGGTATCGGCGAGGACCATTCGCAACCGTCTCCATGAAGCTGGGCTACGGTCCCGCACACCGTTAGGCCGTCTTCCGCTCACGCCACAACATCGTGCAGCCCGCCTCCAGTGGTGTCGCGACAGGCGCGAATGGAGGGACGAATGGAGACGTGTCGTCTTCAGCGATGAGAGTCGCTTCTGCCTTGGTGCCAATGATGGTCGTATGCGTGTTTGGCACCGTGCAGGTGAGCGCCACAATCAGGACTGCATACGACCGAGGCACACAGGGCCAACACCCGGCATCATGGTGTGGGGAGCGATCTCCTACACTGGCCGTACACCTCTGGTGATCGTCGAGGGGACACTGAATAGTGCACGGTACATCCAAACCGTCATCGAACCCATCGTTCTACCATTCCTAGACCGGCAAGGGAACTTGCTGTTCCAACAGGACAATGCACGTCCGCATGTATCCCGTGCCACCCAACGTGCTCTAGAAGGTGTAAGTCAACTACCCTGGCCAGCAAGATCTCCGGATCTGTCCCCCATTGAGCATGTTTGGGACTGGATGAAGCGTCGTCTCACGCGGTCTGCACGTCTAGCACGAACGCTGGTCCAACTGAGGCGCCAGGTGGAAATGGCATGGCAAGCCGTTCCACAGGACTACATCCAGCATCTCTACGATCGTCTCCATGGGAGAATAGCAGCCTGCATTGCTGCGAAAGGTGGATATACACTGTACTAGTGCCGACATTGTGCATGCCCTGTTGCCTGTGTCTATGTGCCTGTGGTTCTGTCAGTGTGATCATGTGATGTATCTGACCCCAGGAATGTGTCAATAAAGTTTCCCCTTCCTGGGACAATGAATTCACGGTGTTCTTATTTCAATTTCCAGGAGTGTAGTTTTAAGTTCAGGGGACTGATAACCACAGATGTTGAAGTCCAATAGTGCTCAGAGCCATTTGAACCAATCAACACGTCCAATCTCAAAGTTAATTTAATGCTCACGACCGTTAGAGCGTGTACTTAAATCGAACCTCATTTGCATCCTCATAGTGACGCTACGAGCACCACTCTTACGCGACTGGAACTGAATTTCAATAGACATCATCTGTGAGATGTAAAACACCCTTACCAAATTTCGTTTATATCGTACAACCCCTATTTGGTGCTGCGATTTTTGTTTCTATCTATGTATTTCAACAAAAGCTAGTTTATTGTTACAGCCTGGAGTGAGCATTGCGTTCTGCGCATGTTGTCAACATTAAACCAGGATTGTCACGTGTTTTCGGGACTTCGCTGTGCATGTGTGCTTTCTGCAGCGTTTGAAGTTTATAATAACAACAGTTTTTGTTGTGTTTCACCGTTTGTTGATAGTGTAGTAGAGATGGTGAATTACTGTTGTTGCTACGGATGCAAAGAAAAATATGTGAAAGGAGGGATAGTAACTTTTCATGGGTACATATCATGTAGCTCTAATTATAGTTATCATATTAGTAAGAGACACTGTATATGTTTAAAAATTTCGAAACGCGTTATAATTAAGGCTTGATTCTGTAGACCTATTTTTCTACGGTTTTATGACTGTATAATAGATATTAAGGCTCGTACAAAAGCTTACAAACAATCGCTTTCTCTCGTAAATTTGCTAGTGGAACAGGAAAGGGAATGGTTAGTTGTTTCAGCAAATACTATCCTCCATGCATTTATCAGTGACTTGTCGATTATATATATAGATTACTCAGTCTACTATTTATTTAATAAACTAGGAGCAAGTACGTAAAATGCGTTAAATAAATACTTCAAAGTGTCACCAGTAAGAAAAATTGTGCGTTAGGTCGCAAAAAAGAGAAAATAAATACGCAGAAATAGCAGAAAAAAAATACGAATTAGCAGGAATGTAATCGCTAATGTGTGGCCAAATTCGGTGTTTTTCAGACACTTGCAAAAGTACTAGCGTACTGTCAAGTCGGTTTGTTGTAAAAATGTACGCCAGGCTCTTTAATACTATAAAGTGCCGTATCATACTGAAAACTACCAAAAATCGAGTGCATCTGAACTGTGACATCTATTGCAAAGAAGCAGGATGTAATATCACTTGCCCTTAAAAGTTACGTAGCTGGTTTATTCCCGGTATCAAATGGATACTGTTAAAATGTCTGCGCAACGTATATAAATAATCCACGACACTTACGAAAAGAATCCGTCTGTACTAGGGATGTAGTGACATTCTAAATATACAGGGCGCTATACGGACACACACACACACACACATCCCGAGATCACGTGACCAAGCCGGCAATGTAAGTTGGCAACACAAAATCTGTTCTGCACATGTGAATGGGCACGCCAGAGATATTAACTCTATGGTTACAGCGCTCAATATTGTTTAATAGCCAAAGCTGGCAACGAGTGTAAACATACTGTAGCCATCCGAAGTTAGTTGAATTTCACGCACGAGAGAACGGCCTTCTTAGACTGTGCAATTAGCATCTGGCAGTACACTGTGATCGGTCAAAATTATACAAAAATTGGCAGTAGGGAAGTGACGGATGTCTTTTCATGCTGCTGCACCCGTATGCAATGTTGACAACTCCGTTCGAGTGCTGCGCCATCGCATCGACACGGCGGCTCCCTATGTGACCGCCAACCTGTGGCCTCCTTTGATATTTGGGTGTGAAATTGCCTTTGGAAGGAGCGACCTCTGAAGCGAGCCCGAGTGGATTCTTTTATTTTGCGGTGTGAGCGCTGATGCATACACGAGCGAGTATGCTGAGGTGCTCATGTAACATTACTGGCCATTAAAACTGCAACGCTATGAAATCGGCATGCAACAAACGTCAAAATGGATGACTTGTACAGCATTGTTGTACATGAAAATGATTAGTATTTCGGTGAAACAGCACGAAGAAAGTATGAGTAGTGTCTTCTACATTCTATATGTAACGAGATTACGCAGTGGGTTTCTCGCTAAGAAATCACATTTGAATGCTGTACCAGGTGGTTATAATTAAAATGAAAGCAACTCAAGGAGGTCCACTGTGGGGAGTAATTATTATATAACAGCGAAACTTGGTAGAGATGCTAGTGCATTAATGCGGAACCGATGTATGCTGGAAAACAAATTAGCTCAGATTTTGGCCACCAGGTGCAAATATGGCGCTGTGCACTGTTTTTATGAGGCTATGACATCCATAGTGTCATTTGACAAGCTATGATGCGAGTGAACAGTATGGTTTCTGAGAAGAGAGACCGTGCGCTGTTAGTGAAACAGTTTTTGTTGGATTTTTTTTTTGTGGTAAGTTCTTATGGGACCAAACTGCTAAGGTAATCGGTCCCTAGGCTTCCGCACTACTTAATCTAACTTAAACTAACTTATCATAAGGACACACACCCACGTCCGAGGGAAGACTCGAACCTCCTACTGGGGGAGTCGCGCGAACCGTGACAATACCTCCCTGACCGCACGGCTACCAAGCGCGGCGAAACAGTTTTGTGTGAACACTTACAGTGCTGCACTGAGAGAGTATCACTGACTGAAAGGTCTGAGAAGAAGCCCGATACGAACAAACTGTTTAAAGAAGATGGTAATCAAATTTGAAAACACGGGTGAGCTTGGGGTGGCATCTCGAAGAGGAAGGAGCTATGGGTGGCATCTGGAAGAGGAAGGTGTCCTATCCCTTTTGAAGTTACTGACGAAACTACTGTTGCTACAACTGTCCATGCAGCTCGTACTCCAGTTGGTACTAATGCTCGTGCAGTGTCAGGAGAATTGTCCATCCCATGGTCAACAGTCCGGGAAGTTCTGTAGTCCGTTTTATACTGGTTACCTGTACAATATCCAGATGGTGCAGCAACTGAAAGCTTATGATGCGCAGCAATGTTCTGAATTTGATCTTCAGTTTGTGGCACAGATCGAAGATGTTAACATATGGTCTGGCAATATTCTGTGGAGTGACGAAGCACATTTTACACTGCAGGGTGCAGTGAATACACAGAACTGCCGAATTCGGAGGCCATTGCACTCTCCATATGTGGCTGTGTGGTGCGGATTCACAAGCACCTTTATAACCGGCTCGTTCATCTTTGAAGAGGATACACCCAGACGGCCTGTCAGGTGTACCGTGACATTTGGACGTTACCGAGACCTCCTTGTACAGCATGTAATTCCAGCGCTGGAAGAGCGAAACAGTGTGGAAACCACAGTTTTCACGCAAGATGGGGCAAAACATCATATCACTCACCCAGTGAAAGTTCTGTTTAATGCAACCTTCCACGAACATGTTATCTCCAGAGATTTTCCAGACGCATGGCCTGCAATATCACCTTATCTGAATCCATGTGACCTGGCTCTGGGGATATCTAAAGGGGCGCATTTACCAGGGACTCGTTCAGTCTGTACCTGATCTGGAGGCCGTACCGGAACACGCTGCTCAGATTCCACTGGAACTGTTGCTAGCAACTGTTCAAATGGCTCTGAGCGCTATGGAACTTCAACATTTGAGGTCATCAGTACCCTAGAACCCAGAACTACTTAAACCTAACTAACCCTAAGGATATCACACACATCCATGCCCGAGGCAGGATTCTAACCTGCGACCGTAGCAGTCGCGCGGTTCCGGACTGAAGCGCCTAGAACCGCTCGGCCGCCGAGGCCGGCGAACAACTGTTGGTCATATCGTTTTACGGATGCAGCATCTCTTCAGCGTCTCCAGTCTAAGACTGAACAAACTGTGTAAGCGATGGTTGATACTAAAATCGAAAGCATACCTTTCTGACTTGCTCGACCTTTCCAGCTCATGTCCCGTTTCTAATCCATTACATATGGAAGCATTTCCATACATCTTCCTTGCATTCACAACGCCAGATGTGCATCTGGTGGCCACAATTGGAACTAATTTGCTTTCCAGCGTAAATCAGCCCCGCATTAACGCGTTGGAATATGTACCAAGTTTTGCTTCCATACGATAATTACAGCCGACATTGGATCTCTTGAGTAGCTCCACTTTAATCACCCAGTATGTTCGTGAGAAGCTCGTGTTATGTCTCGTATAAGTTGAAGGAATGTTTACCGGCACGTGTTGGTATTCGACAACGGCAGGATCGTGACCTATCAAGAATCTTGCAATATATTGCAACGCAGTATTGCTGTCTTGCAAATATTGATTCGATAGGTATAGGCGGCACATATTATGCAAAATCTCAATGACCTTACGCGACTACCGCTGAGAGGACACACGGATTGTTCGTTCGACCTTGTAGAAACATACGTAAGATAATTTGATTAAGGATACTGAACTGTTTGCAGCAAAACAGATGACTATGTATACTGACAGTGTGACGACATCTGCAGTAGTGCTGCCACCCTGGTGACCACTGTTGCAGCTTCAGTGAGAGGCGTGCCGTAAGTCGTGTGCTCATTGGTCGTACACTTCTAACATTCTGCGTGGTGTCTGTCTGTTCTAAGTCGTGTCTCCCTACCACTTTCGCGCAACGACGCTCTGAGCGTGTTTTTTAGGGAATGGACTAGTTTGAACAGGGGACCTGTTGCTGGTAAGGAGACGCCAGACCACACATGACATGTAGAATTCAGAAGAGTTCAGTGAGACTAGCGATGATATAATCAAATACTTAATGATTTCAGCGTCAGCTCCACTGCACTCCCTTTAAAAGAATCTTAATACTAACTAAATTTAGTGGAAGGGTTCAAGACTTTCCTATTTTTAGTTAGCTGGTAAAATAACGTCGAAAAATCAGTTAGTTTCCCATTGGAATTTTTATTCTACTCACAAAACATTCTTTATAAATTGTATTATTGATAAAAGGATATATTTTAATACAGGATGATAAAACCCAACTGTGTTCAACAAAAATGTGAACGAATATTCTCTCGGTAGCAACTCTCTAGAACTTATCCTTACTACTGTTTACCGAAGTTGGTTCAAGAAAAAGGTATCTGGCTGTGTTTTCAACTGACCAATCAGCGTCTCAATGTTAACCTTAAGCTCCGCCTACAAAAATTCTGTCTATCCAAAGAGAAACGTTATACTTTTCGTGGTGGGGCAATGTTTTTAATGTTTGCTACGTAACAGAGATGCGTATAGTCTCATGCTAAAACGTGCAGCTGGTGTGGCCCTTTTAGTGTTATTGTAAGATCTATACTGTTCTTCTCAAGGGCTCTATCTTTTAACATGGGCTGTGGGATGGACCTCTTGGCGGACGGCAGGCGATGCGGGTGTCCCATTGTCTCGCTCTTATCGTAGGGCCTTCCAGCCTACACAGCTCTGCTCTAGGCTTCTGTTCTCGTTTCTCCCCTCGGAACTGCGTCTGTTTCACGGTGGGGAGGTATGACATGCATTTAGACGTTCTTGTGTTAGTCAATGGTATTCCATTTGCTCACTCGTTGATCGTATTACTTCGGTTAATTTAATGTCAGGATTTATTCGGAGCTATGTGACATATTGCCGGATTTGCTATCATGTCAGGGTTTTCATGGAAGGTGTTGGATTTGCCTGACACTTTACACACTGAGTTGATAGAAGCCACGGAATAGCGATATGTACATACACAGACGGCGGCAGTATCGCGTACACAAGGTATAAAAGGGTAGTGGATTGGCGGAGCAGTCATTTGTACTCACGTGGTTCACCTAAGAAGGTTACGGCCGCACTACGGGAATCAACAGACTTTGAAACGCGGAATGGTAATTGGAGTCAGACCCATGCGGCATTCCATTTTGGAAATCGTTAGGTAATTAGATATTCCGAAATCCGCAGCATCAAGAGTGCGCCGAGAATACCAAATTTCAGGCATTACCTCTGACCACGGACAACGCAGTGGCCGACGGTCTTCACTTGGCGACCGAGAGCAGCGGCGTTTCCGTAGAGTTGTCAGTGCTAACAGAGAAGCAACACTGCCTGAAATAACCGCAGAAATCAATGTGAGATGAACGACGAACGTATCCGTTAGGACAGCGCAACGAAATTTGGGGTTAATGGGCTATGGCAGCAGACGATTGCCTTTGCTAATAGCGCGGCATTGCATGCGGCCCCTCTTCTGGGCCCATGACCATGTCAGTTGGATCTTAGACGACTATTTAAGCGTGGCCTGGTCAGATGAGTCCCATTTTCAGTTGATAGGATTCGAGGGTGGAGGAGACCCCACGAAGCCATGGACCCAGGTTGTGAACAAGGCACTGTGGAACCTGGTGGTGTGTGTTCACATGGAACGGACTGGGCCCTCTAGTCCAACTGAACTGATAATTGACTGGTATTCGTTACGTTCGCCTGCTTGGAGACCATTTGCGGCTATTCGTGGCATCTCTCAGTTGATATACGTCTACAGAGCGGCAAGTTAATTGTTTATGTTTCTCTGTGTTTTCCACGTAGTACATTTATTCTATGTTTATGAGGTTTAATCTCGCATTTTTGTATGTGTAAATTCACTCAATTTGCACCGCAATAGTTGCTCACTGAACAGCCAGCTACCTAGCTCATTAAGGCATCAGCGTCCTTTGCTGAAACATCAAGAGGGTAGCAAGTTGCATCTCTAGGACTGTCTGCTTTTATAATTCACTTCTTCAGTTACCCTTGCTAGGTTGGCTAGGATTTGTGCATGCTGTGTGCGGACAGCGCAGTTCGCGAACAGCTGACTGTGCTTTTGGCTAAGGTCAGTCACCTTCAGCGCCACTACTGTCAGCTAAATAAAAGATTCTAACTACTGAAGGGACTAACTACTGATAGGCATGGTTAGCAAATGAAAGATTTCGATAAAGAACGAACAATGTATTTCCCTTAATAGTGTTCAAAAGTCATTCATGTCATCCAGTCTTACAAATTTACTGTCTCTTAGATGGACAACGTCCAGATCATCCGCTCTCAAAACTCCGCCATCTCTCTCTCCACATCCGCCACTGCTGGCGGCTCACCTCCAACTGCGCAACGCTACGCGCTGTCAACATCCAACTGCCCAACACTACAATAGCGAATTCCAACGATGCAAACCAGCCACAGACTGCACACAGCACATTCAGTGATTTTCATATAGAGCGCTACATGGCGTTACCAGCATAAAAAGCTAAACAGTCTACTTACAACACGTTTTCTGAAAATTGTCTTGAGCAGCTAGCTCGGCAGCCACACACAATGGAAATATCTTAGACCTTGTAGCAACAAATCAGCCAAACCTTGCCGACGATGTCAGTACAGAAACGAGGATTAGTGATCATGATGTCATTATAGGAACTATGATTACGAAAGTTAATCAGTCAAGAAGGCTAGGAGAATGTTTCTGCTAGATAGAGCAAATAAGCAGCTATTAACGTCTCACTTAGACACTGAACTGGCATCACTTAGTTCCAGTAAGATGAATATAGAGGAATTATGGGCAAAGTTTAAGAAGAGTGTAAATCGTCATCTTGAGAGTTATGTGCCTAGAAAGTGATAAAGGATGGAAAAGACCCATCATGGTTTAATAACGAAATTCGGGGGATGCTGAGGAAATTTGTGGTAAGTTCCTATGGGACCAAACTTCTGAGGTCATCGGTTCATAGGCTTACACACTACTTAATCTAACTTAAACTAACTTACTCTAAGGGCAACACTCACACCCATGCCCGAGGGAGGACTCTAAACTCCGACGGGCGGAGCCGCGCGAACCGTGGGGCAAGGCGCCCTAGACCGAACGGCTACCCTGCACGACGATGCTGAGGAAGCAGCATATATGACGACAAGCGAAGGTTAGTACAGATTCGTGCGTCTCTGAAAAGGTCCATGCGCGAACCACAATCGTCACACATTAGCAAAAGATCTGGCAGAGAACCCGAGAAAATTCTGGTCTTACGTAAAATCGCTAAGCGGGTCTAAGGCTTCCATTCAGTCCCTTGTTCACTAGTCTGGTGTGGCAGTTGAAGGTGGCAAAACGAGAGCTGAAGTTTTAAATTTCACATTGAAGAAATCGTTTACACCGGAGAATTGTACAAACGTACCGTCATTTGACCATTGCATACACTTCCGCATGGACGACACTCTAATAACCATACCTGGCGCAGAGTAGAATTGAAAGATTTGAAGGCAAATAAATCACTAGGTCCGGATGGAACCCCAAATGGCTCTGAGCACTATGCGACTTAACTTCTGAGGCCATCAGTCGCCTAGAACTTAGAACTAATTAAACCTAAGTAACCTAAGGACATCACGCACACCTATGCCCGAGGCCGGTTTCGAACCTGCGACCGTAGTGGTAGCCCGGTTCCAGACTGTAGCGCCTACAACCGCACGGCCACTCCGGCCGGCGATGGAACCCCAGTTCGATTTTACAAAGAGTACTCTACGGCACTTGCCACTTACCTAATTTGCATTTATCGTGAATCTCTCAGCCAGGCAGAGTCCCAAGCGACTGGAAAAAAAGCGCAAGTGATTCCAGTATATAAGCAAAGTAAAAGAAAGGACCCGCAAAATTACAGACCAATATCCCTAACTTCTGTTTGCTGCAGAATCCTTGAACATACT
This sequence comes from Schistocerca gregaria, assembly GCF_023897955.1. NCBI lineage: Eukaryota > Metazoa > Arthropoda > Insecta > Orthoptera > Acrididae > Schistocerca > Schistocerca gregaria. The sequence goes on from NC_064921.1 coordinate 163,044,909, forward strand.
CTCAGTTCGAATATACTAAACTTTCCACGAATCAGCATGGTTATAGTAAGCTGGTGCGAAACTCAGCTGGCCCTTTTCTCATATATGATACGGATGAAGGGCAACAGATTTCTAGATTTCCGGAAAGCATTTGACACGGTGCCCCATTGCAGGTTGCTAACGGAGGTGCGAGCATGTGAAATAAGTTCGCAGATATGTGAGTTTCTCGAAGACTTCTTAAATAATAGAACCCAGTATACTGCCCTCGATGGCGAGTGTTCATCAGAGACAAGAGTGAGGAGTGCCCCAGGGAAGTGTGAGAGGATCGCTGTTGTTCTCTATATACATAAATGATTGGGCAGACAGGGTGGGCAGTAGTCTGCGGTTGTTTGCTGATGAAGCCGTGGTCTACGGTAAGTTATCGAAGTTGAGTGACTATAGGAAGATACTAGAAGACTTGGAGAAAATTTCCAGTTCGTGTGACGAATGGCAGCTAGCCCTAAATGTGGAGAAAATGTAAGTTAATGCGGATGAGTAGGAAGATCAAAATTAGAAATTTGTGGTGAGGTCTTATGGAACCAAACTGCTGAGGTCATCTGTCCCTAATCTTACGCACTACTTAAGCTAACTTAAACTACGAGGGGCGTTTGAAAAATCCGTGCAAAAATAAAAACTACTTACGTGTTTGGGGTAAACCATTTTTATATTTCGACATAGTCTCCTTTTAGGCTTATACACTTCGTCCAACGCTGTTCTAATTTGTTGATCCCTTACGAATAACAGGAATTGTCCAAGTCTGCAAAATAACTATTAGTTGCTGCAATCAACTCCTCGTTTGAATAAAATGTCCCACCAGCCATTTCTTCAAATTGAGGAACAAAACGTAGTCCTAGGGAGTCAAGTCTGGAGAATAGGGGGGATGTGAAACGAGATGGAATCCTATTTCCATTAATTTTGCGACCACAACTGCTGAGTTGTGTGCTGGTGGATTGTCGTGATGGAAAAGGACTTTTTTGCGGTCCAATCGCCGGCATTTTTCTTGCAGCTCGGTTTTCAAACTGTCCAGTAATGATGAATAATATGCACCTGTACTCGTTTTACCGCTTTCCATATAGTCGATGAGGATTATCCCTCGCGAATCCCAAAAGACAGTCGCCATAACCTTTCTGGCCGAACGAATGGTCTTCGCCTTTTTTTGGTGCAAATTCTCCCTTGGTAACCTATTGTATAGATTGTTCTTCGGTCTCAGTAGTAATATATCCATGTTTCATCCACAGTGGCGAAACGACGCTTAAAGTCCTGCGGATTCTTCCTGAACATCTGCAAACAATCCTTGCAACACTTCACACGATTCCGGTTTTGGTCAAGCGTGAGCAATCGTGGAACCCATCTTGCGGATAGCTTTCTCACGTCGAAATGTTTATGCAAAATCTTATGTACCCGTTCATTCGAGATGCCCACAGAACTAGAAATCTCACGCACCTTAACTCTTCTGTCATCCATCACGACATCATGGATTTTATCAATGATTTCTGAAGTCGTAACCTTCTCAGGGCGTCCAGAACGTTCAGCATCACTTGTGCCCATATGGCCACTCCGAAAAATTCTAAACCACTTATAAACTGTTATAATCGAAGGTGCAGAGTCACCATAATTTTTATCAAGCTTCTCTTTAGTCTCCTGAGGCGTTTTGCCTTTCATAAAGTAATGTTTAATCACCACACGAAATTCTTTTTACAAATCTTTAGTCCATTTTTGACAATCACTCGACTTCCTTGATTCACACGAATGCCAAACACAAAGAAAGAGACCAATATGGCTGAAACTTGGCGTGCGTTCTTTCCTAAGATGCTACTAACTAAACATGACCTCGATAGGCGCCGGTGGTGCCATCTCTCAGACTTTGCACGGACTTTTCTAACGCCCCTCGTAACTTACGCTAAGGACAACACACACACACATGCCCGAGGGAGGACTCCAACCTCTGATGGGAGCCGAGCCGTCCGTGACAATGCGTCCAAGACCGCGGGCTACACCGCGCAGCCTAGGAAGATCAAACCTGTAATGTTCGGATACTGTATTACTAGTGTCATGCTTCACACAGTCAAGTCGTTTAAATATCTGGGCATAAAGTTGCAAAGGAATATGAGGTGGAACGAGCATGTGAGAACTGTGGTAGAGGAAGCGTTTGATCGACTTCGGTTTATTGAGAGAATTTTAGAAAAGAGCGTTCAACTATAAAGGAGACCGCATGTAGGATGCTGGTGCGACTTATTCTTGAGTACTGCTCGAGTGTTTGGGATCCGTGCCTGGTCTGGTTGAAGGAAGACATCGAAGCAGTTCAGAGGCGGGCTGCAACATTTGTTACCAGTAGTTTCGAACAACTCGTAAGAGTTACGGAGGTGCTTCGGGAACTCAGATAGGAATCCGTGGAGGGAAGGTGACGTTCTTTTTGAGAAACACGCCTGAGAGAATTCAGAGGGTCGGCATTTGAAGCTGACTGCCTAACAATTCTACTTCCGCCAAAATACACTGCGCGTAAGGACCACGAAGATAAGGTGCGAGAAATTAAGTCTCATACGGAGGCGTACAGACAGTCGATTTTCCCTCATTCTATTTGCGAGTGGGACAGGAAAGGAAATGACAAGCAGTGGTAGAGAGTTCCCTCCGCTACATAGTGTACGGTGGCTTGCGGAGTATCGATGTAGGTGTAGAAACAAGGATGGATGGAATTTTTATGGGTGACGATGCACCATAACACAGAGTCCAACTGTTTGCGATTAGTTTGGAGAACATTCCAGACAATTTGAGCGAGCGATTTGGCCACACAGGTCATCCGACATGAATCCCATCGAACATTTATCGGACGTAATCGAGAGATCAGTTCGTGCCCAAGACCCTGCGCCGGCAACACTTTCGCAATTATGGACGGCTGCAGAGGGAGCGTGGCTCAATATTTCTGCAGGGGAATTCAGACGTCCGTGCCACGTCGAGTTGTTACATTACACCGGGCAAAAGGAGAACCGACACGATATTTGGAGGTATCCTATGACTTTTGTCACCTCAGTATGGAAGTGCCATGACACCGTCCTTTCAGAGTCTTGGTTTTATGTATAATTAAATTAATTTGTGGTAAGGTCTTATGGGACCAAACTGCTGAGATCATCGGTCCATAAGTCTACAAACTACTTAATCTAACTTAAACTAACTTACGCTATGAACAACACACACACCCACGCCCGAGGGATAACTCGAACCTACGACAAGGCGCCTGAGACCGCGCGGAGTAAAATGAACATCGCCAGATCGCATTTCTCATCGTCATAAAGGCCCAACACCTAGCTTGATGGTATGGGTGCCAAGTGATACGCAGTTTAGTACTAGTGTGTCAAGGACAGAACTTGGACAGATAACTATCTTATCTCGTGATGATGAGATAAGGCATACGGGAAGTCTCACTCCCAACCCCTTCACCCCCAGCTGAGGCTGATACATGTCCAGGTCATGCCTCGGGCATTTGTGCGAAAAGAAATTCGTGGGAAAATGAAGTTGGCAAGTGTCTGGATCAAGCCCATGGGTCTGCGACGGAAAACCCATCCCATCCTCCCACTTTCTCTTTAGTTCATTTGCATGAGCCTGATCATTCGTGCCATGTGCACCACAGTGAAAGTAACAATCATAAACAGCATAGTTATACTACTTAATTTATTTGCTTGCTTCATAAGCCCGCAGCGTTTCTCCATAAATTTAATTATACAAAACAGATAGACATAACAGAGACTCTACTCATCAGTAAAGTATTCTCCTTCACAATTTACAACAGTCTGCCAAAGCTGGGGTAACTTTTCGATTCCGCGACTGTAGAAATCACGTGTATTTTAAGGCGGAGAACTCTGTACCACACATGCGGCTCGTAGTGCTTATGGAATATCGTCTCAGTCATGTGACTGGATCTGTTATTTCCTGTCAGAGAGGTCACAGTTAATTGTAATAGACAGAAAGTCGAGTAAAACAGAAGTGATTTCTGGCGTTCCCCAAGGTAGTGTTATAGGCCCTTTACTGTTCCTTATCTATATAAACGATTTGGGAGACAATCTAAGCAGCCGCCTACGCTGTCGTTTATCGACTAATGAAATCATCAGAAGATCAAAACAAACTGCAAAACGATTTAGAAGAAATATCGAAATGGTGCAAAAAGTGGCAGTTGACCTTAAATAACGAAAAGTATGAGGTCATCCAGATGAGTGCTAAAAAGTACGCATTAAACTTCGGTTACACGATAAATAAGTCTAATCTAAAAGCCGTAAATTCAACTAAATACCTAGGAATTACAATTATTAACAATTTAAATTCGAAGGAACACATAGAAAATGTTGTGGGGAAGGCTAACCAAAGACTGCGTTTCATTGGCACGACACTTAGAAAATATAGCAGACCGACTAAGGAGACTGCCTGCACTACGCTTGTCAGTCCTCTTTCAGAATACTGTTGCGCGGTGTGGGATCCTTACCAGATAGGACTGACTGAGTACATCGAAAAAGTTCAAAGAAAGGCTGCACGTTTTGTATTATCGCGAAATATGGGAGAGAGTGCCACAGAAAAGATACAGGATTTGGGATGGACATCATTAAAAGAAAAGCGTTTTTCGTTGCTACGGAATCTTCTCACGAAATTCCAATCACCAACTTTCTCCTCTGAATGCGAAAATATTTTGTTGACACCGACTTACATAGGGAGGAACGATCACAAAGATACAATAAGGGAAATAAGAGCCCGTACGGAAAGATATAGGTGTTCATTCTTCCCGCGCGCTATACGAGATAGGAATAATAGAGAATTGTGAAGGTGGTTCGACGAACCCTCTGCCAGACACTTAAATGTTATTTGCAGAGTATCCATGTAGATGTAGATGCAGAGCCGTGTTCGGAGCACATTTTCGTCTGAAAAGCAAGTTCCTTAAAGATTCTTTCATAGAGAGCGGAAAATGTGAAAATTGGAGGTCGCAAGTTCAGGTGAATGAGGTGGGTGCGGAAAGACTACCCAGCCCAATTCCTGTATAGTGTTCTTTGTTAGTCTAGCAGACTGTGGGCGGCCGTAATCGCGTAGTAGCATGACTCACGTGATCTCCCTGGTCGTTATTCACGGAATGCGTCTGCAAAACTTCTCAGTTGTTGATAATGAACGTCAGCAGTGATGGTTTCACCTTGGGGGAAGCAATTCGTAGTACACCACACCGTCCCTGTTCCGCCAGATGCATAACATTGTCTTTTGTGAACGCTTGCAGGTGTTTGTTTGGGAACCTGCTGCTTTGTTTGGGCTAACCATTCTTTTATTTTCCTTATATTAGCATTAAGACACCATTTCTTGTCACACCAGTTACGATTCAGGATGGCAAAGGTCGATGTTGTTCACGAGTCAGTTCATCATGAACATGGTTCAAATGGCTCTGAGCACTATGGGACTTAACTTCTGAGGTCATCAGTCCCCTAGAACTTAGAACTACTTAAACCTAACTAACCTAAGGACATCACACACAACCATGTCCGAGGCAGGATTCGAACCTGCGACCGTAGCGGTCGAGCGATTCCAGACTGTAGCGCCTAGAACCGCTCGGCCACTCCGGCCGGCTAATTCACGATGAGAAAGCAGAGATGCACATATGACCACCCGCTGATTTTTGTGATTTTGGATGAGAGCACTTATTTTTGGACCTTACCCATTACATGCAAATGCCGCACGATGGTGGAATGACCACAGTTCATCACATTTTCCAGTTCTCGAGTACATTTACGTGGATCATTGTGGGTTAATGCGTTTAAACGATCTCCGTTTCTTCCTGAACGTGGAGTGTAACTAATGCCAAAACGATCCTCCTTAAAACGAGAAAGCCATTTTCTTGTCGTGCTCTGTCCAATGGTATTATCCTCAAACACGAAGCACATGTGTTTGGCTGCGTACGTTGCTGTCGCTCTCTGTTGAACTCAGGTAGGAGAATGTCGGAAATGTTCCGGTTTCTCCTCTCGACATTCACCGTGCGAGGTGGCGGAGTGGTTAGCACGCTGGACTCGCATTCGGGAGTTCAAACACACGTCCGGCCATCCTGAGTTAGGTTTTTCGTGGTGGTTAGCACGCTGGACTCGCATTCGGGAGTCCAAACACGCGTCCGGCCATCATGAGTTAGGTTTTTCGTGATTTCCCTAGATAGCTTCAGGCAAATAGCGGGATGGTTCCTTTGAAAGGGCACGGCGGATTTTCTTTCCCATCCGTACGAGATGGTCTGTCTCTAATAGCCTCGTTGTCGACAGGACGTTAAACACTAATCTCCTCCTCCTCTGTCCTCCTTTTGGGCATTCAATTTTCTATCGTGAACAGCTCCACTCAGTACCTCCAAATGACAAAATAACTGTATGTAAACTCACATAACAACGGTGAACTACAAATAAAAAATGACAACTGATAAATAAATCCATAGCAACCGGAATACAGACACGCAAAACAAAAACGCACCGAACTCATGCACCAACCTGCTACGAGATTAAGGCGTATAGACATTACGGTGTGCAACCGAATTACTATAATTTAATGTCAACATGGCATATTCTGGAAAATGGTGGTATAATTTATGGCGTAATATAAAATAATGACGTCATCTCATGGGAGCAGATGGGCCGCCTGCAGGGCAAACAGTTTCTCATCAACTCCGATTTCCTTAGTGGTTCAAATGGCTCTGAGCACTATGAGACTTAACTTCCGAGGTCATCAGTCCCCTAGAGCTTAGAACTACTTAAACCTAACTAACCGGGATTAGCCGAGCGGTCTTAGGCGCTGCACTCATGGACTGTGCAGCATCCCAAAATCGATATCATACAGTGCACAGAATGTACACTAATTGATCAAAAGTTTCCGGACACACCTATATAATGGCGAGTTGACCACTAAATGTCAGCCGCGCGGGATTAGCCGAGCGGTCCGGGGCGCTGCAGTCATGGACTGTGCGGCTGGTCCCGTCGGAGGTTCGAGTCCTTGGGCATGGGTGTGTGTGTTTGTCCTTAAGATAATTTAAGTTACGTAGTGAGTAAGCTTAGGCACTGATGACCTTAGCAGTTAAGTCCCATCAGATTTCATACACACACACACACACATACACACACACACACGCACACACACACACACACCTAACTAACCTAAGGACATAACACACATCCATGCCCGAGGCAGGATTCGAACCTGCGACAGTAGTGGTCGCGTGGTTCCAGACTGTAGCGCCTACAACCGCTCGTCCACTTCGGCCGGCTTTCCTTAGTGTCCTACAATCATTGCAGCACATGTACCCAACAGAGAAAATGGTCCCGTTCACACATGACCAACTGTACGTCCTACAGCGGCAGGGGAAGGAGGTGTCATTCTGCTGGGTACCAGAGCACATGGAAATTTGTGAAAATGAAATGCAGGCAAAGTCGCCAAGGAAGCCTGCGGGGAACGTAACGGTACAAGGTGTGCCATTCCCTTGCAGGCTATCATCTCACTGTTGAGTCGCAGATAACAGAGTTAGGGGAGGAGTGGCTGGTAGTGACAGACAATAAACTGCGCTTGGTGACGCAAACTGTCCGGCCGTGGGGGTGCTATTGCCGGTCACTTCGGCGGGATGAAGTGACTCTGACCCGCCTCAGAATTGGACACTGTCGTCTAACGCATGGCTTCCTAGTCGGGTGAGACAACCCTCCAGTCTGTGATACTTGTGGCGAACAAGTTACTGTACGTTACATTTTAACTGAGCGCATTTTATTTTCAGGGTGTATACGACCCGGGACAACCGGGAGATCCGGGAAAAACCCGTGAATTTTTTCATCCGGGAGAAAAGCGGGAAAAACCCGGGAATTTTTCATTGTTTTAGTCTTCACTTAAATTTTCGTGATTTTGACTAGTAAGAACCAATACTCTAACAAAAGATATTACTGTATACCGCTACTGCAGAATAATACTACAGCAAAAAAAAAAAAAAAAAAAAAAACATGAACGAGAGAAAAGAAAAACGAAAGTAAAACTTAAGTTTCAAAGGAAATGCGCCGTATACAACAACAAAACAATGCTCATACAAGCGTTTGCCAACAGCAAAGTGTGTCAAAGGCCTTAGGAAGACTATGCAATGCTTTGTAACAACAAATTGCCTCCGATGAGCGTGGCGTCACAACTGTTTAAATTAGATTCGTTTGAGCAGTCGCGGGAGTGCTCTTGTGCATGCGCAGTTGAGTCGCGTATGACTAGTACCTTCTCCCGCTCCTGATTACAGAAGTGTGGCTGGGCGCCACTACTTAATATTGCCCCGGTTCGGTAATATAGTAAATCTGGGTGTGATGCACAGAGCAGTCTTGAGTTGAGGTGCGGAGTCTCCACGTGGGCTGTGTTTAAGTTCAGTGATTTTGTCGTTTCCTCTTCGTTTATTGCTCTCAGGTTAAATGATAACGAAACAGATCGCATAATTACGGAAGGCTAAAATATGTTATTAGTTTCAGATTTTATTTCAACCTTTCTGACAGTCAAGCATAAATCGCCTTACGGAACAATGAAGTTATTTTTGCCTGTTTGCTAAAGAGATTTCGCTTCAAATTAATCTTTTCTGCTGAGGCAGTCTTTTATTTGAAACGAAGTGTTTCATCTCACACTATTGGTTAGTTTCAACTGTTCGCTACATTTCAAGTGCACGTATGGCATTATGCCATAATAAAGAACTAAACATGAGATACTACAGTACTGGTACTCGAAGAAAATTTACATACGAATGTTCATTTTAAGCCGAATTATGCGTTTTAGTATGGTTCACGAAATTCCGACGCTCTTGAAGTACCGACTGATGTCTTGATTCTTTTATGACATATGTAAGATCTTTTAATGTTTTACACGTACCAACATACGGGCTTTCTGCGTCATCGTAGCTGCGCAAGCGCAGTACGCCTGTTATCTGGCGCTCTCTTGAAACCGCTGAAACGAACCTATTTCTAACAGGTCGGGGGAAAATGTTGCGAATTGTGGTTTGAAAAGCGTTACATTCAAAGCGGATTTCCTTTTACGCAAGATGAACTATGTACGAGAATGTACGCTGAATTTCCTAGATCACAGTGCGTTTGACTCCCATTTAAAAATCAACTCTTTGAGGACGACCATGTAGAAGAACTTCGCGCCCAGAAGATCAGATATTTACGTCGTTATTAAAACTTTCACTGACGCATTTGTGTGATGCATCTTAAAGTGTAACATGCGCAAAAATGATCAACTTTTTATGTGGAAGCTTAGCTTCTGTTCCAGCTTATTAATCTTCCAGAGCAATATTATATGTGAGTGCTATGTTTGTTAATTTAAACCATAAACTTTTCTTATTTGCGTGTTCGCGCTACTTAAGAGTGATCTAGCTATTGGCGTACTACATCACGTGCCCTATGCTGCCATCAGCTGGCGAGATCACGTGACATGAGCTATGGCTGACTTAAAAAAGCGCATCGCACTCTCGATTTCATTGTTTCGGACAGTACCATGCGGTGTTTGCTGGAATTCAAATTTATACCTTCGTAATATGAAAATATGCGGCGTACATGTTGCTGCACATAAAATGTCTTTCAGAACGTGTTTTTCCAGCCTGAGTTTCTTTTTCTAAAGTGCCAGTGCTACTCCGATATATAAAACCATAAACATTCAAAGGATTGGTGAGTTTTACAGTGCGGAGGAAGAGTATACTGTAACTTAACGAGGAAAAAGTGCATTTTCACCCGGGAGAAAGTGTATTTTTAACCGGGAAATCCGGGAATTTTTTTCGTTGTCCACGTATACACCTTGATTTTGAAAAAGTGGGCAGAAACAAATTTAACTATGGATCTGTCCTCTACTCTAGCTGATGACGGGACAAGTGTGGTCAAGCTTTGAAAATCTGTGAAGTGTCTAAACTCTGGCGTAAGCTTTTAAGCTACAGATTTTAGTGTCTTGCAGAGCGGCTGGCTCATCCCTTCCATTCCAGTGACCAGCCATCCGAAGGCATCTGCTATCTTCTTTTACTTTCTTCCTTTCTCTTTTTCCCTTATCATCGTGTATTACATTTGACGTTATGATACACGTTGTTTTGTGTTTGTTTGTGTGTGTGTAGTGAGGGTGTGGGCGTGTTTGTATGTGTATGTGTGCGTGTGTGTGTGTGTGTGTGTGTGTGTGTGTGTGTGTGTGTGAGAGAGAGAGAGAGAGAGAGAGAGAGAGTTTGCAAGTTTTTAGAACGTTCTTTATGTCTTTATTTGCAGCCGCGTTTTCATAATTTTGGATCCTTTATTGACACCCATCTCATCGCATTTTTGTACTGGCGCTACAGATCTTCCTATCATACGACTTCATCATATCATCACCATCTAAGAATGCTGTAAGCATTGCACAGCACTGATTGTTTAATCCGGAATACAGATGTATTCGCTAAAATATCGCGCTGTGCTAATTGTTTGACATATGATATTAGTGTTATTTTGTTTAAATATCGCAAAGTGCTAACTGTTACAAAGATTTAAAAATCATATGGTTACGTGTACCTTAGAATGAAAGTGCGGGTATTCGGGGAAAAAATCTGAATCCTAGCGCCGAAAAATTAGGTCTGCAAGGAAATTGCATTTGTAAACAAGATAATGACCCAAAGCATACGGCTCTAAATACAAGGCTGTGGCTCCTGTACAATACCCCAAAACAATTAAACACCCTTCCTCAGAGCCCAGACATTAATCCGATTGAACAGCTTTAGAAAGTACTGGAAGCCAGCATCAGGAGAAGACACATTTCTGACACGAGAGACCTAGAAGAAGCACTTCCAGATGAATGCCCAAACGACTAGAAGAAGTAATAGCTGCAAAGAGAAACCCCACTAAATATTAATTTTTGATTGTGAAAAAAAAATGAGTGGACGAATACTTTTTGAAGTAGCCCTTGAACAAATCCTCCATTTTGTCAAATTTGGTATCGCTATGGATGTTATTTATTTCCTTGTCCATCAATAAAAATGACTTAACCAAGGTTCGTTGCATATGACTGGAAGTTCACATTTTATGTTCCCTTTCTTTCACGTGACATATACTTCGTTTATTTTAAAATTACAGCTGGACGAATACTTTTTGGACTCACTGTTAGTGTTCAGTGAATTTATAATCTTCCTTCCTTCTGACATTTTCATCCTGAGTAGACACTAGGCATTCGTAGAATCTTTTGGTATTTGTACATGAATAATAATGTCCCCATCACCATATCTAAGTCTACATCTTTACTCCACAAACTACCGCGAAGTGCATGGCAGAGGGTACGTCCCATTGTACCAGTTATTAGGGTTTCTTTTGTGTCATTCACGTATGGAGCGCGGAAAGAACGATTGTTTGAATGCCTCTGAGCGTGCAGTAATTATTATAATTCTAGCCTTACGACGTGTTAGCGATACGTAGGAGGTTGTAGTATATCCCTAGAGTAATCATTTAAAGCCTATTCTTGAAACTTTGTAAGTAGACCTTCTCAGGATGCTTACGTAAAGGACCCAATGGAACTATGACCGAAAAGAAAGACAGATTAAACAAAAAGATAATTGTTCAACTCAGTTGGATAACGTTGAAATATGGGTAGTAACATGCGATGCTGAAGCCCAGATCCTAGCAGCATAAATGAAAGAAAAGTGTACTATCTCCACGCCTCGATCCATCACCATCCGTCACAAAGAAATTCGATGCTAAAGACCCTGACCTACAGAGCTCGTACACTTTCAAACAAGGAGAACATCGCCGAATAGCGTCCCGGAGGATTGGGTAGTGAAATCATCAAACTGATAGAATGATGCAGTCAGAATCAAGAATGTCTGTGAAAGAGGTGGCGACTGAGACCGCGGAAGAGAACTCAAAAATCGTTTACCTATTTTCTCTTGACCAAGTATCTGGAAATATCGGTAGGCTCCTACGGAAACACAGTCTGGCAGTAATGCAGACAGCGAGTAGGCCTACACATAATAACAAAACCCGCAGCACTTAAAAGAGGGTCGGTAGTCGAAATACTGCACACAAAACGGAAAAAAATCAACTCGGCTGAACACCCGGAAGCTCACAATTAAGCAATCATTCCGAGGAAACCTGAGAAATGACAGCACAAATGAAGTTACCACGTGTAGGAAAGGGGTTCTCCAGAACCTACCGTACTACCGTATGAGAAAGGAGTTATATCTTTTATTTCCGAGGCAAATATTTATAAATATCACAAAGAATTGTGCAGAAATGCAATGGGACTGGATGAAAATCGCATGCCAAAATCAGTTGTGCAGCCCCTAGAAAGACGCAGCGTGCGACATTCTAGAAATGGGTGTTCTGTTAAGCCGAGATAAGCCATAATTACATACGCTTCCACAGCCAGCGTCAATTTCACTAAAATCCTTCTGTTAGTACAGGCGCATACACTTATATGAGTAAACGATAAAATACTCAAATTCGACTGGTGAAACATGACCGAACGGTGGATATGTATTTTTTAATTTACGTATTTTAAGATGACGCAGGATCTTAATGGAAGTATATCGGCCAGCGCGACCTCCTCCATGCCAGTCAACATGGATCCCAAAAACAACGGTCACGAAAAACCGAACTTTACTCATATGAAATCCTGAAATCCGTGGATCAAGGCAGTCAGGTGGAGGCTTTTTTTGACTCCCAAAATCATTTGACTTTGTACCCACCAACGGTTCGCTTGTTGACACATGTATAGTTATCTGTGGCATCAAACAAAACGTGAGACTCGGTTGAAGATTTCTTGGTTGGGAGTTCGCAGCCTTTCATTTGGAATGGAATGTCACCGACAGAAGTGCAAGCAGCTTCAGACACGCCACAGGTAAGCGTGTTGGGACCATTGAGGTTCAAATTGTGTGTCAGTGACCTGACAGACAATAGCAATTGTAAATTCAGGATATCTGCGGATGAGGTCATCTATGATGTAATGTCTGAAATAAGCCGCACCAACATCCAGTCGGATCTTGATGAGATTTCAAAGTGAAGTAAAGATTGGCAAGTTGTTTTTCATGTAAAAATGTAAGATTGTGCACTTCACAATTTCTGGAAAATACTAGCTAATGATTCCGACGTCAGTGAGCCAGTACTGGAACCCGTCGACTCATGCATGTACCTAGATGTGTTGTTGTTGTTGTGGTCCTCAGTCCTGAGACTGGTTAGATGGAGCTCTCCACGCTACTCTATCCTGTGCAAGCTTCTTCATCTCCCAGTACCTACTGCAACCTACATCCTTCTGAATCTGCTTAGTGTATTTATCTCTTGGTCTCCCTCTACGATTTTTACCCTCCACACTGCCCTCCAATACTACATTGGTGATCCCTTGATGCCTCAGAACATGTCCTACCAACCGATCCCTTCTTCTAGTCAAGTTGTGCCACAAACTCATCTACTCCCCAATTCTGTTCAATACCTCCTCATTAGTTACGCGATCTACTCATCTAATTTTCAGCATTCTTCTGTAGCACCACACTTCGAAAGCTTCTATTCTCTTCTTGTCCAAACTATTTATCGTCCATGTTTCACTTCCATACATGTCTACACTCCATACAAATACTTTTTAGAATCGACTTCCTCACACTTAAATCTATACTCGACGTAAACAAATTTCTCTTCTTCAGAAACGCTTTCCTTGCCATTGCCAATCTAAATTTTATATCCTCTCTACTTCGTCCAACATCAGTTATTTTGCTCCCCAAATAGCAAAACTCCTTTACTACTTTAAGTGTCTCATTTCCTAATCTAATTCCCTCAGCATCACCTGATTTAATTAGACAACATTCCATTACCCTAGTTTTGCTTTTGTTGATGTTCGTCTTATACCCTCCTTTCAAGACACTGTCCATTCCGCTCAACTGCTCTTCCAAGTCCTTTGCTGTCTCTGACAGAATTACAATGTCATCGGCGGACTTCAAAGTTTTTATTTCTTCTCCATGGATTTTAATACCTACTCCGAGCTTTTCTTTTGTTTCCTGTACGTAGGTGTAAAATTTGTAAATTTGTAGAGATATGAACACTGGATGATCTTATGGGCTCAGTCATATGCCAGAAAAGTGGCAGACTTTGGATATGGAGAAAGAATTTCTTTTTTCGTATTCTGCTGCTGCCAAAGGGCAAGGCTGATATTATTCTCGAATAATCATGGACAACTTTTTAAGTTACGTAGTTATAAACCCAGAAATGTGCAGCTAAATCATAATTTTCACAACATAAACAAATTTTTACTCTTGTATCAACAAAACAGGTTTATACCGGTTAAATCATTGTACAAATTGTCGTAGAACACGAGTTGTAGTCATTAAAAAGGACGTGCACATACATTTCTGGCTCACTAATGAGTAAAAATCTGCTCGTGGCTGATTATTAACACATATGCGAGATGCGAAGCAGGCAAATACACAATTAAAAATGATTGTCTATCAGGCTATTAATTTTTTACGCCTGTTCAATTGTGCAGCTCTCGATCTTTACATAGCAGTTCGTGATTTATTTTGGTGTTTGGCTACTACATTTTTCACATGCCTGAAGCTGAAGTAGTTTACTATAATAGTTCGTGCGAATATTTTTCGGGCCGGCCGGAGTGGCCGTGCGGTTCTAGGCGCATACAGTCTGGAACTGAGCGACCGCTAGGGTCGCAGGTTCGAATCCTGCCTCGGGCATGGATGTGTGATGTCCTTAGGTTAGTTAGGTTTAATTAGTTCTAAATTCTAGGCGACTGATGACCTCAGAGCCATTTGAATAGTTTTCGTTTTACAATGTTGCAGAGCTGTTTCAAGTTAAAAAAAAAAATGGTTCAAATGGCTCTGAGCACTATGGGACTCAACTGCTGTGGTCATCAGTCCCCTAGAACTTAGAACTACTTAAACCTAACTAACCTAAGGACATCACACACAGCCATGCCCGAGGCAGGATTCGAACCTGCGACCGTAGTAGTCTCACGGTTCCGGACTGCGCGCCTAGAACCGCGAGACCACCGCGGCCGGCTGTTTCAAGTTAAAACTAAGCATAAAAGTTACTCTACATCAGCGAAGATTCTCGTCATTCATATGGCAAGTTATGTTGTGTTACTGTACTTCTGTCACGCGAAACAACGCTTTGTTGTCAGTGAACTTATTAGAAAAGTTAGGAAGAAGCTTTCACTGCATTTGTAAATGTAATACCGAACAGATACAGTACTACATTCTATCACACTACTTCTCCTCGCTTACTGCGTATATGTTTATTTGCAGTCCCCTTGTTCGTTATCTCTGAAACATTCCACGTTTTTCGCCCCTGTTCATTCGACTGTAAACAGTTTTTTTTTTTTACGTATAGTTCAATTACGTTCTGTTTTACATGCGACAGACATAGCGAGTACATCAATAACAACTAATGAAAGTAAATAAACAATGTCTTTCATCATGCTATATTACGTATCAAATGTCCACATTTCAACATACCGTTACGCAACAGACTTAATGTTAAGAAAGATGTCGAATTTTAATCTCACAATTTGATATATTGTCTGCTACAGTGGCAAAATGAGTCATTCATTGCAAATGAAGAGATGACGACAACGAGTTGTTAGCGTATTTGCAGTAAACCAACACATTACGATCCGCTGGTCGTTCACTCTTCGCGGGAAAATAGGAACACCTGATTTTATCTGAAAATTATAGAAATAAACAGGATTTCGCATCACTATTTTAATGACTGTGACAAATATCTGGGCAACATCTCCCCATGTCATCAACAAAAGTATGCCAGTCGCCCACAACGTCATAATTTTGATGTGGAATATTTCCGTCGTTGAAAAAAAACATAAACAAAAACCTTAAATAGCAGACACACAAAACGTAGTAATATCTTTCAACTATGTTCTGAAGTAATGAGGTAACACCAGCACTACGAACTTTCAATTAAAATTCGTAGAACGTTGCAGCAAAGTACACTTTGTATCATGTTTGTAATTATGCATGTTATCACCGCTGATCTCATCGATAGTCTGTTTTACCAGACTAGTTGTCACATTATTGACGGTCTTTTTTCTCGTTGTCAATAATGATTAAGATACAACGCGGTTTCATTTATTCTACCTATTTCAAGCTGCAATTTTACGTCAACGCGTGTCTTTTCAAAACCAAAATGGCATCAACGAAATTAATAGTAAATAACATAGAACTACTGAAAAAGAATAACCATGTAAAGTTAAAGATAATAACAGTTTTTTGTGAAACAAGTTTTTGATTCATTTTCATTTATTAAAATAGATCGCATTTTCCTTTCAGTTTCATAACTGGTTTTAGGCGATTGTTCAATTAGACTGCAGCGTGTGAACATATCTTACATCCAGAGATATCTGTGCACACAAAATTCTCAGAATTGTCAGTTGCAACCGGAACAGGTGTTTCATTGTACACAGGCAACACAGATATGCTTGTTCGGAAAGTCCTACCCTTCTTCTTTTGTTTGTGCTTTATTGTAGCTAAAGCTTTATTAAGTTTTTCAAACGCTGGTTCTGCAGTGACGCAATACACTGAAACTATCATTGCTCAGGTGGCACAATTTAATATTATGTCACAAAAAATTCGTAATGTCTGCATTTAAGAAGCGACGTGCGGATACCTAAATACAGGTTGTGTTTCTGGACGTAAAAGTGGACTTGTTCACCCCGGATGCCAGGAAACAGGTGAAAGCGTGGATTCCGAGCCCAATTTTACCGGAGGCCCATTTAACTACCTTCACTAACCTCTTTCAGCTGGTTAAAGCTATCTTCCGCGGAGACCCATGGACGGCATGAAGCTCGTGTCGTGTGAAACCCGTCGGATGCGATGATCCGCTACGTCGACCTGACGACGAGCGTGCAAACTCGTACACACGCAGTGAACTAGGTCGCCAGGCGTAAAGCTAGCCCGTGGTGCGGTGGCGGTGGCGAAGTGGCCAAGGGGAGGGGGCTGTTGTCATGGCAGCCAGTTATTGATCTGCGTCTGGCGTGCAGCCGTCCACAATCGCCCCTCGGGCGTTATCTTGACGTTGTCTGTCGTGTGACGTCCTCGCTGACCACACGGCGTTTACTGGAATTATGCGTGCAATAAACGTGCGACTTATAAGCCTGTTTCAGGTAATAAACTGGGGTCCACAAATCACAGGGAAACAATGACGAAAATAGTGATAAAACATAACTTTATGTGTCAAGTGTAATGAAACAGCCGAAGCGTAACACACATTATCATCGATAAACAAACCACAGAATCATTGTGACAAACAAAAAAAATTAAGTTAGAAATCATTTCGTTTCTGAAATGTAGAAAAACAATGTGGCAATTCTGTATATCAAAAGTAGTTATTTATTTATTGTGTCAAAAGGAAATAGCCTGCAACACATATGTACCCAAGTTTAACTAAAGACGGATTAGAAACATAACAAAAAACTTGAAAAACTGCAGAACATTGCTTGGCAAGATCAAGTGCATTGATCGCAGTTTTTGTGAAATCCTGTATGACGAACAAAATTGGAAGTAGTCGCCGCTGCGAGTAGTCAGATGCCTGCTGAGTCTCACGTTTATAAAATATATACGGCACCCCAACGCCCTATCCCTGGAGATTATTTTTGCCAACTGTGACACCAGAATGGTCTGTTGAATGACCCTAAGATGATCATTCTTCAGCGTGGCTGTGAGGAAGTCCTTCAGGTATTATGAGTCCCCGCATTCCACGTTTGTTGTCTCGTTTAACCTTCCTCCTACCAGGATTTATTTGTTCTATTGACCACCAGTAGAATCATAAAGACCCCAACTAATTTTCAAGCCATATTTTGCCAGTATTTTAAGAAACTAACGTAAAAAAATTAAATTGCTACCGTTCAACGAAAGTCCGCCCCCGGTAGCTGAGTGGTCACGGCGACGAAATGTTAATCCCACGGGCCCGGGTTCGATTCCCGGTTGGGTAGGAGATTTTCTTCGCTCAGGGACTGGGTGTTGTGTTGTCCTAATCATCATAATTTCATCCCCATCGACGCACAAGTCGCTTTCCATAAATGTTACATTCAAGAAACAAACAGAAATTTAGATTGATGTCATTTTGTTGATCCCAGTGGTATTCAGTGCAAAAAACTATGAGTAAATTTTAATGTTTTGCTTATACAAAACTGAACAAAGCATTATTCGATTCATTTGACTTATAGGCAGAAAATAATATATTCTGAACATCATAGGTTTGAAAACAAGGATGATATATATTTACAGTGCACTTACTCGTATGGGGTCATATGATCGCAGTGATACTAGAAAGGGTAGAGCAACAGCTGAGGCAAGCTAACCTAATAATGGGTACTAAAGTAAATCGGAAAGAATATTTTCATTGTTGAAGGTGTTCCCTGTAATAGCTGTGCAATGTAACAGTCATCATTCTACTTTCATAAATGTTGCATTCAAGAGACAAACAATTTAAACTGCGGGGGGAGGGGGGGGGGGGAGAGGGCTTATTGTCCCCACTGGTACTCAGAGGAAAAACCATGAATATATTTTAATGTATTGTAAATATAAAACATTAACAAAGCACTATTGGATACAACTGACTCAGAGGGAGAAAGTCACATATTTTGAAAACAAGGGAGATTTATATTTCCACTGTGATTATATGGTCATACTGACCCTATTGGTACTAAGTGGATTAATATAGTAGCGCTATGGGCGGATATGTAGTATTTTTTCTCGAGGGTGAGAGAGGAGGACGATTTACTACTCAAGGATAAATCTAACTTTGGCTCACAAGGGGGTAAATTATGCTGCCACAAAAGTATTTGGTCACTTACATAATAGCATCAAAAGTCTGACAGATAGCCATATAGCATTTGAAAGGAAGAATTTCTTTATGGCAACTCCTTTTACTCATTAGATGAATTTCTGGATATAGTAAGTGGGTAATTTCCCCAAGCCCCACAAAAAATTAAAAATATTAAGAGTCATGTAATGTTTTGTGTAATGTAATATCTTGTATAGACACCTTTTATTAACCTGACACGTTCCACAGCATTACAAAGTGTCGTATTCATGATCTATGGAACAAGTACTAATCTAATCTAATCTAGTCTCCTGTGCCAGATATTTCATTTAACAATAATACTTACAACCAACATCAATAGTTACTTGTTCAATGTATTCCAACTCTGTCTCATCCATCAATTTGTACCTACCATAGGTCCCTCACGTATCACGAATATTATCATCCTGGCCCTTCTTCTTGTCAGTATTTTTCTCTCCGATTCTCAGGGGATCATGCTCGTTTCTTATGTTGTCATTCCATCTAGTTTTAAACATCCTTCTGTGGCACCACATGTCAAATGCTTCGAGACTCTTCTTTTCCGGTTTTCCGATACTCCACGATGCACTTCCATACAGTTCTGTGCTCCAGTCGTACAGTCTCAGAAATTTCTTCCTCAAATCAAGGTCGATGTTTGATTCTAGCAGGCAGCTTTCAACCAGGAATGCCCTCTTTGCCTGAGTTAGTCTGGTGTCTATGTCCTTCTTTCTCAGTCCGTCGTGGGTTAGTTAGCTTCCAACTTAGCCGAATTTCTTTACTTCGTCTATTTCGTGGTCCCCAGTTTCGCAGGTCGTCGTGATACTGACGATCTAAAGCGTCAATCGGACGGAACTTGGCATGATATCCTTCAGGAGGCCATCCAACACCTCCGTCAATCAATAATACGCCGAATAATTGCTTGCTAAGGGCCAGAGGTGCACCAACGCGTTATTCAAGTGGTTCAAATGGCTCTAAGCATTATGGTACTTAACATCTGAGGTCATCAGTCCCCTAGACTTGTTTGTTTTTTGCTTGTCTTCAGTCCTGAGACTTGTTTGATGCAGCTCTCCATGCTACTCTATCCTGTGCAAGCTACTTCATCTCCCAGTACGTACTGCAGCCTACACCCTTCTGAATCTGCTTAGTGCATTCATCTCTTGGTGCCCCTCTACGATTTTTACCCTCCGCGCTGCTCTCCAATACTAAATTGGTGACCCTTGATGCCTCAGAACATGTCCTACCAACCGATCCCTTCTTCTAGTCAAGTTGTGCCACAAACTCCTCTTCTCCCCAATTATATTCAGTACCTCCTCATTAGTCATGTGATCTACCCTTCTAATCTTCAGACTTAGTAATACTTAAACCTAAACAACCTAAGGACATGACGCACATCCATGCCCAAGGCAGGATTCGAACCTGCGACCGTAGCAGCAGCGTGGTTCCGGACTGAAGCGCCTAGAACCGCTCGGTCATAACGGTCGGCCAATGCGTTATTGACTTGATCGATTTGGGGAGCTCTTACTCTTGAATAAATCATCCAATGCTTCTGAAACTGTAATCATTTGTTTTTCTGTACGCGTACATCACGTCTACCGATTTCCATCTCATTCAGATAATTCCTTCGTGGTGTGTCTTTTTTTTTTGTCTTAGAGTACACTTTTTTTTTCTTTTTTTGTGCAATGGTAGCAGACTACATTCGTCCAGTATTAGAGTATGAAAGCATTAGCGAGTACCAAAAGCTTTACCCATAATTTCAATTCTTTTCGAAACTCCCACCCCCCTCCTCCCAAAGCCAATTTGTGTTGAAAGCCGTGACAAGTTTAAAATTAAGTTTACACATGAAATACACAACCTTTATAATGAACTTAGTTTTCCGTATCTGAAATTATGTGTAGTAGATGGTAACATTAACTTTGCTATTTACAGGAAACCTACCGCAACAGATAACATAATTCATGTCTTTTCTTGTCACCCCTTTAAGCACAAATTGGCATTCTTTCAAGCTATGATCGACCGTATCACTGAGATTTCCCTAACCCCTTGCCACAAAACGTAAAGTGTAAAACGGTGAAAAAGCTATATCAAGCAAACCTTGTACGAAAACTTTATGATAAACTATGAAGAAAATAAATTTCTCTACACTTAATAAAAATCGTACTGTTAAGAAATACACTACAATCCCATTTCTGTGTGACATTTCATGTCGTACGGCGAATTTATTTAAAAGCATGACATCATAGTGCCCTTTACCACCAATAATGCCATCAAGTGGCTACCTAGAGTATATAAAATACAACGTAATATATTTTCAAGTCTTTATGGATGACAGACAAGGAGGGCATTTAACAACCGTTTGCGTGAGCACTTGCTCAACAAAGATGGCGAATAATCATATACGTCAGCTTTTGCAGAACATCTCAAAACAGAGAAACACACACTTCCTTCTACATCCCTGCTTAACATGGAAATTTTACATGTAGTCGAAAAGGGCTACATAATGAACCTTTTAGAAGAATTTGAAATATATAAATGTTCTTACTTAAATTCAAAGGTTTTGTTGAATGATCAACTTACATTAAAAAACAGACTCTATTTTGATTGCATCTCATCTGTCATAAAATGTGAAAATAAGCCTATTCTTATTGTATATTAGAACTATGTACCATGTTTTTTCAGATGTATTGTATATATGTTTTTTCAAATGTATTATATGTAACTTCATTAAATACCTTGGTTATATTTTTATGTATGCTTTTATATATATTCCTTGCTGCTAGCACAACAGATACGTAGATGTGAGGCAGGTACTGTAAATTGTCATTTAGCGTTTAAAATAATCACATACAATATGTATTGAATTTTCTCATTTTGAGAGTACTGAAGAGCGACCTGTTTTAACTGTAAAAAACTATTCAACAGCTACGATGGCATAAGCTGTCTTCTTCAGGTCTTAAAATCTTTTGTCGTAAAATGAACATTTTACGCTGAACCTCACGCACGAGATGTCAAGTGGATAAGAATCAGCACTTATAGAAGGTTTATCATCGCTAAAATATTTACAAGTGGAAAACACCTTGCATTTTATGCGATCTTGTCTGTTGAATGGTTTTTTTACATACCAATATGTGTATTTCTGGACATATCATGAAGAAGATATTCACATCTGCAAAACTGATACTAAGTAAGTATCTGTACTATAATTTTTATACTTCACATAAATATATAGCCAAAGTCTAAAGATTTATAATATCTCTAATTTTGTAGACTTCTGAAGGCGACAAATTAATTTGTCGAAATGGTAAAGCATAATAAAATTTATTTGCAACTGATAACTGAATATTATCCTGGAAAAGTGAACATTTGCGTTATAATGGCCGATACAAGCAGATTCACGACTGAAGAAGGTCTTCTACTTCGAGGACGCCCGTATATAAAGGAAAGAACGGGTGATATGAATAATGAAATTAGGGAAAACTTCTTTAATCACTTCAGGAAAGAAACCACAACGAAGGCTGATCTTCGGAAACTGGAAAGAAAGGCATTTGCATCTGGGTCTGTGATAGACCCAAGAAATATGACAACGATAATGAAGTCACTGAACGCTTAAATCCACTATTGCTTCGTTCAACAGCAAAATCGACAAAGAAGCGGTCGCCGAAGATGAATATTCGTAAAACCTCAATGCGTCTTTGAATGAAGAAAAGAGGTTATCGTTGATTTCGATCCGGCAGCAGCAATGAATTAAGTGATCTTGATAGAAATAAGCGACGTGAATCGTGTGAACAGTTACCTGCAGCTTTTCCAACATTAGCGGCTTGTCGTAATGTTATGATGACAATGAGCTGTATACCTTAGCTGCCGGTTCGAAATGTTTACATCTGGGCAAAAGGCTACCCTGAGAATTATTACTCTTGAACTGCTGCGCCGGGCAAGAAGACGCACATGGCAGCGAATCGAACACTGCGCCCAGAATGCAGCCAGTATACAGAGAGAGTCTGAGATATGTAAGAAGTATGTAAGAACACTTGTACTGTGTTATTCCATTCTTGCTGGAATCTTTTTCTGTTAAATATAATTTCTGCTAGAGACAGCAAGTCGTCTCATGTTCCTGTTTGGCTTTCATGCTGCTTCTTGCTGCAGTTCAATAAAATCAAACTTCACGATCATGAATTCTGGCCCACCAAGCATATTCAAGGTTTGTCTCTTGTTACGATGTTGTACACCTGCTTATCATTTCGTAGGTTAATTTTTCGTGTATTTCCTTACACCAGTCCACACTATCCTGTTTACGAGCTTCGGTCGAACCATGCGCAATTCATTAGCAACAGATATTTTTCTCATTAAATCTTCTTGCAAAATCAAATGTCCTGCAGTCTTCGCAACGCCTAAGAGTGCCTCTGTTTCACAGTAAAGCACGTTCCGATCACATTCAATCATACTGCACACAGCATTGATCTAACAAACGATTGTGGTCTACGTTGACGAAATTAATCGCCAACGAAAGAACGACGGGAAGGAGGGAGGGGGGGGGGGGGCAAAATGAGGAGACAGTGGAAATATGAATATGTGACAAAAGCTTATCTATACAACTACTGTATATAAATACAAGCCTGTGTTTAACATTGTTTCCAAAAATCTCGAACGTTCTTGACAGATTAACTTCAGATTGGTACATAACATGGAAGTAAATGCTCCCTGGGACATAGGCTCCATGTTTTATATGTCTACCCAACGGTAGGGACAGCGATATGTATATGATCGTCTCGGAGATAGCGATGAAGAGAGGATCTTCCCGTACGATAATTTCACGAGTGTGCCGTGAATATCAGGAATCCAGTTAAACATCAAATCTTCGACGTAGCTGCGGCCGGAAGAAGATCCTGCAAGAACGGGACCAACGACGACTGAAGAGAATGGTTCAACGTGACAGAAGTGCGAGCCTTCCGCAAGTTGCTGCATATTTCAATTCTGGGCCATCGACAAGTGTCTGCGTGTGAACCATTCAACGAAACATCATGGATATGGGCTTTCGGAGCCAAAGACTTGATGACTGCACGACACAAAGCTTTACGCGTCGTCTGTGACCGTCAACACCGACATTGGACTGTGGATGACTGAAAACATATTTATTGCCTAGCCAGGCGAGTCTCGTTTCAAATTGTATCGAGCAGATGGACGTGTACGGGTATGGAAACAACCTCACGAATCCATGGACCCTGCATGTCAGCAGGGGACTGTTCGAACTGGTGGAGGCTCTGTAATGGTGTGTGGCGTATGCATTTGGAGTGATATGGGACTCCTGATACGCCTAGATGCGACTCTGACAGGCGCCACGTACGTAAGCATCCTGTCTGATTGGTGCATCCGTTCGTGTCCATTGTGCATTCCGACGGACTTAGGCAATTCCAGCACGACTGTGTGACACCACACTCGTCGAGAGTTGCTACAGAGTGGCTCCATGAACACTCTTCTGAGTTTAAACTCTTCCGCTGGTCACCGAACTCCCCAGACATGAACATTATTGAGCATATCTGGGATGCCTGGCAACGTGCTGTTCAGAAGAGAACTGAATCCTTCGCATCTTACGGACTTATGGACAGCCGTGCAGGATTGGTGGTGCCAGTTCTCCCCAGCATCACTTCAAACATTAGTTGAGTCCATGACACGTCGTGTTACGGCACTTCTGCGTGCTCACTGGGGGCCTAATCTGCAAGTAACGAGAAGAGAATATGAAAATCTTTCGCGTGGTCTCTGAAGATGTTGTGGATTGCATCAA
This sequence comes from Schistocerca gregaria, assembly GCF_023897955.1. Taxonomy (NCBI): domain Eukaryota; kingdom Metazoa; phylum Arthropoda; class Insecta; order Orthoptera; family Acrididae; genus Schistocerca; species Schistocerca gregaria. The sequence continues at coordinate 163,069,488 of NC_064921.1, forward strand.
ACCCAACATTAGCAGCTGCTGAATCACACTGTATAAAGGGGAAAAGTTATTAGCAAAAATCTCGTAAAGTTAAGGACTGATTTACTTCAAAATTGTACACGATACTCTTATAAGCTTTCGGACAAACATAGGTTAAATATCTTTTAATATTTATAGTATACGGACGTATAAATAAAGTCTATAATACTACTTTGTATATAAAAACAATTAGTTGGCTAAGGTTGTTAGCAAAATCCACCAAAAGTTTTGGCAGATTAACTTCAGATTTTTACATTACACTCTAATAAACGATATGATAGGCGTAGGCTACATGTTTTTAATATATTTGGTATGTAAATATAAATGTACTACATAAAGCAGAAACGTTGTTCGTAAAAATCTCGGAAAATTCTTGACCGATTCACTTCAAAATTTTACATGATAATCTAATAAGGAGTTGGACAGACATAGGCCATTTATTTTTAATATACACTCCTGGAAATTGAAATAAGAACACCGTGAATTCATTGTCCCAGGAAGGGGAAACTTTATTGACACATTCCTGGGGTCAGATACATCACATGAGCACACTGACAGAACCACAGGCACATAGACACAGGCAACAGAGCATGCACAATATCGGCACTAGTACAGTGTATATCCACCTTTCGCAGCAATGCAGGCTGCTATTCTCCCATGGAGACGATCGTAGAGATGCTGGATGTAGTCCTGTAGAACGGCTTGCCATGCCATTTCCACCATGCGCCTCAGTTGGACCAGCGTTCGTGCTGGACGTGCAGACCGCGTGAGACGACGCTTCATCCAGTCCCAAACATGCTCAATGGGGGACAGATCCGGAGATATTGCTGGCCAGGGTAGTTGACTTACACCTTCTAGAGCACCTTAGGTGGCACGGGATACATGCGGACGTGCATTGTCCTGTTGGAACAGCAAGTTCCCTTACCGGTCTAGGAATGGTAGAACGATGGGTTCGATGACAGTTTGGATGTACCGTGCACTATTCAGTGTCCCCTCGACGATCACCAGAAGTGTACGGCCAGTGTAGGAGATCGCTCCCCACACCATGATGCCAGGTGTTGGCCCTGTGTGCCTCGGTCGTATGCAGTCCTGATTGTGGCGCTCACCTGCACGGCGCCAAATACGCATACGACCATCATTGGCACCAAGGCAGAAGCGACTCTCATCGCTGAAGACGACACGTCTCCATTCGTCCCTCCAGTCACGCCTGTCGCGACACCACTGGAGGCGGGCTGCACGATGTTGGGGCGTGAGCGGAAGACGGCCTAACGGTGTGCGGGACCGTAGCCCAGCTTCATGGAGACGGTTGCGAATGGTCCTCGCCGATACCCCAGGAGCAACAGTGTCCCTAATTTGCTGGGAAGTGGCGGTGCGGTCCCCTACTGCACTGCGTAGGATCCCACGGTCTTGGCGTGCATCCGTGCGTCGCTGCGGTCCGGTCCCAGGTCGACGGGCACGTGCACCTTCCGCCGACCACTGGCGACAACATCGATGTACTTGTGGAGACCTCACCCCCCACGTGTTGAGCAATTCGGCGGTACGTCCACCCGGCCTCCCGCATGCCCACTATACGCCCTCGCTCAAAGTCCGTCAACTGCACATACGGTTCACGTCCACGCTGTCGCGGCATGCTACCAGTGTTAAAGACTGCGATGGAGCTCCGTATGCCACGGCAAACTGGCTGACACTGACGGCGGCGGTGCACAAATGCTGCGCAGCTAGCGCCATTCGACGGCCAACACCGCGGTTCCTGGTGTGTCCGCTGTGCCGTGCGTGTGATCATTGCTTATACAGCCCTCTCGCAGTGTCCGGAGCAAGTATGGTGGGTCTGACACACCGGTGTCAATGTATTCTTTTTTCCATTTCCAGGAGTGTATATATGGGGAAAGGTTGTTAGCTATACCCTCGAAAAGGTCTTCACTTTTCCGTAGGCTGTATATTTTTAAGCAACTATTTTCAGATTTTCTATTACAGCTGACTGCGAGAAAGAAAATTGTATTCTATGCTGTATTGTGAAAGTATGTGGTTTCGTTTTCTTTCTCACAATTTCGATAGCAGGGCGTTTAAGCCATTAGACAAATTAGGCAAATTGTTTCTCCCAAATATAATGTTTCTCCTTATGTATAATTCAAGAAGAGTTGTGTACAGAACTTCCTCACAGTAGGTTTTAACAGAAAACAAGAATTTATAAATGATTGAGCACAGCAATCAGTCGTCCTTTTTTGTAGATTTTTTGGCAAATCCAGATTTCGGCTAGTGCGTAGCCATTTTCAGTGGACTATTTTCTCGTCTCAATGCATGTCAGTTCCCCGTTGTTCGGGCGTCAGTCACAGTGACTCTGTTCGCCGCATTGCATGTTTTTTCAGTTATCTTCTGTACTATATCGGATCATTGTTGCTGTGTTTTGAGTAAGTTCTATCAAGCTGTGTTGCTTGATAGTAACACACAGTGCGAAACTTACTTTTGTCCATAAGCTTTGCACACCAAAGAATTTGCGGGATGACTCGAGAAAGGCTAGATGGGGACCGGTGGTGCCAACATCACCAACAGCGGCGCTAAAGTCGCAGCGCGATTTTCCTACACCGGTCACATGTTTGCAAGTGAGCGACACACGTTATAGGAGTATGTCCACTAGCATACAACTTCTCCAAGTAACTTCTGCAAGCATTTGCTCTGGTGTTCGCATAAGAACAAAAACTTGCTCATATTTATTTCTGCAAGTCTCTTGGCTTTGTTAATGTCAGGAACTTGCTGCAAGTACTTGCAGAAATGATTTTGTCGTGGGACAAATATGTGGAAATTTACAGCGTCGTGGTTAAAAACATATCAGACGCCACCGTTGTTGCCTTAAGAAGAATAAGGCAGAGAATTGTTACGAAGATGAGTAATCATTACGAAAAACAATAGTTCAGAATGAAGAAATGTTTGGGTGAACAAATGGATTCAGAAGAACATATATTTTAATCATCAAGAAAACCGTTGAATTTGAGAAAATTTGAGGATTTCGTTTAGGTTAAAAACGTTCTGAGAACGCCGTATGCTAGTTTCAGACATTTCTTGTCTACCGCACAAACAAATATTTGAAAACAGGATACAGAAATGTGGCAAGTTATACCACAACAGATGGCCTTTCAATTTCCTTTCGATTTCGCAAGTAGTATTTATTAATAAAATATTCCCGGGTTTCAAGCCGCATCAAGTGGTTAATTACTCACGAACTTTCGGCAGACATCCTCTGCCATCGTTAAGTGGTTGGCTGTCGTGTGGATGCCGCTGCCGTGCTTATGTTGCTGCGCCGTCGCCAGTGACGTCACTGGTGCTTACTTTTACACTCCTGGAAATAGAAAAAAGAACACATTGACACCGGTGTGTCAGACCCACCATACTTGCTCCGGACACTGCGAGAGGGCTGTACAAGCAATGATCACACGCACGGCACAGCGGACACACCTGGAACCGCGGTGTTGGCCGTCGAATGGCGCTAGCTGCGCAGCATTTGTGCACCGCCGGCGTCAGTGTCAGCCAGTTTGCAGTGGCCTACGGAGCTCCATCGCAGTCTTTAACACTGGTAGCATGCCGCGACAGCGTGGACGTGAACTGTATGTGCAGTTGACGGACTTTGAGCGAGGACGTATAGTGGGTATGCGGGAGGCCGGGTGGACGTACCGCCGAATTGCTCAACACGTGGGGCGTGAGGTCTCCACAGTACATCGATGTTGTCGCCAGTGGTCGGCGGAAGGTGCACGTGCCCGTCGACCTGGGACCGGACCGCAGCGACGCACGGATGCACGCCAAGACCGTAGGATCCTACACAGTGCAGTAGGGGACCGCACCGCCACTTCCCAGCAAATTAGGGACACTGTTGCTCCTTGGGTATCGGCGAGGACCATTCGCAACCGTCTCCATGAAGCTGGGCTACGGTCCCGCACACCGTTAGGCCGTCTTCCGCTCACGCCCCAACATCGTGCATCGTGCAGCACGCCTCCAGTGTTGTCGCGACAGGCGTGAATGGAGGGACGAATGGAGACGTGTCGTCTTCAGCGATGAGAGTCGCTTCTGCCTTGGTGCCAATGATGGTCGTATGCGTGTTTGGCGCCGTGCAGGTGAGCGCCACAATCAGGACTGCATACGACCGAGGCACACAGGGCCAACACCCGGCATCATGGTGTGGGGAGCGATCTTCTACACTGGCCGTACACCTCTGGTGATCGTCGAGGGGACACTGAATAGTGCGCGGTACATCCAAACCGTCATCGAACCCATCGTTCTACCATTCCTAGACCGGCAAGGGAACTTGCTGTTCCAACAGGACAATGCACGTCCGCATGTATCCCGTGCCACCTAAGGTGCTCTAGAAGGTGTAAGTCAACTACCCTGGCCAGCAAGATCTCCGGATCTGTCCCCCATTGAGCATGTTTGGGACTGGATGAAGTGTCGTCTCACGCGGTCTGCACGTCCAGCACGAACGCTGGTCCAACTGAGGCGCATGGTGGAAATGGCATGGCAAGCCGTTCCACAGGACTACATCCAGCATCTCTACGATCGTCTCCATGGGAGAATAGCAGCCTGCATTGCTGCGAAAGGTGGATATACACTGTACTAGTGCCGACATTGTGCATGTTCTGTTGCCTGTGTCTATGTGCCTGTGGTTCTGACAGTGTGATCATGTGATGTATCTGACCCCAGGAATGTGTCAATAAAGTTTCCCCTTCCTGGGACAATAAATTCACGGTGTTCTTATTTCAATTTCCAGGAGTGTATTACAAACCAGCGAACCTGGCAATGACTCGCAATTGCTAAATATGTATGGGAAATGCATAGACATCCTAAATTCCTTGGCCTTCTCTCTGCCCATCTTCTCATCGCCACCCTATCTCCGTACATCTCCTCATTTCCCCCATCTCTCAGTGCATAACCTCCTCCGCCTCTATATGTCCTTTTCCTTCTCCCCCTCTCTGTCCATTGCAGTCCGAATGTTCACTACAATATTATGTAAAAATTGGAAGTAATTCGGTCAAAAACTTTCCGAGATTTGTGATATAACGCTTCCCCCTTTACATACTATGTGATCAAATGCATCCGGACACCCCCAAAACATCCGTTTTTCATATTATGTGCATTGTGCATTGTGCGGCCACCTATTGCCAGATAATCCATATCAGCGACCTCAGTAGTCATTAGACATCGTGAGAGAACGTAATGGGGGCGCTCCGCGGAATTCACGGACTTCGAACGTGGTCGGGTGACTGAGTGTCACTTGTGTCATATGTCTGTACGTGAGATTTGCACACTCCTAAACATCCCTAGGCCCATTATTTCCGAAGTGATAGTGAATTGGAAACGTGAAGGGACACGTACAGCACAAAAGTGTACAGACCGACCTCGCCTGTTGACTGACAGAGACCGCCGACAGTTGAAGAGGGTCGTCATGTGTAATAGGCAGCCATCTATCCAGACCATCACACAGGAATTCCAAAGTGCATCAGGATCCACTACAAGTACTATGACAGTTAGGCGGGAGGTGGGAAAACTTGCATTTCATGATCGAGCGGCTGGTCATAAGCCACGCATCAGACCGGGAAATGCCAAACGACGCCTCGCTTGGTGTAAGGAGCGTAAACATTGGACCACTAAACAGTGGAAAAACATTGTATGGAGTGACGAATCACGGTACACAATGTGGCAATCCGATGGGAGGGTGTGGGAGTGGCAAATGCCGGGTGTACTTCATCTACCAGCGTGCGTAGTGCCAACAGTAAAATTCGGAGGCGGTGATGTTATGGTGTGGTCGTGTTTTTCATGGAGGGGCCTTGCACCCCTTGTTGTTTTCTCTCCACTGTTGAAGAGCAACTCGGGGATGGATATTGCATCTTTCAACACGATCGAGCACCTGTTCATTATGTACGGCCTGTGGCGGAGTGGTTACACGACAATAACATCCCTGTAATGGACTGGCCTGCACAGAGTCCTGATCTGAATCCTACAGCACACCTTTGGGATGTTTTGGAACTCCGGCTTCGTGCCAGGCCTCACCGACCGACATCGATACCTATCCTCAGTGCAGCCCTCCGTGAAGAATAGTCTGCCATTCCCTAAGAAACCTTCGAGCACCTGATTGAAAGTATGCCTGCGAGAGAGGAAGCTGTCATCAAGCCTAAGGGTGGGCCAACACCGTATTGCAGGGGTTCCCAACCAAAATTTTCTCGAGGACCCCCTCATCGAGCATGATTGGTACCTTATCATATCACAGTATCAAGTACCTAAAAAGCCAAATTAAGAGCCTCGTTATGCTTTTTCTATTTTTGGTACTTAGAAAAAACATTGACATAATCATTATTGAAAAATTTTGAGCTTAAAACTTTTTCGATATAGCCATCATTGTTATTGTTAAAGTTTTGAATATTGCTCAAAATCTTTGTCTTCAAATCTAGGTGTTTGGTATAACAAACAACTTAAAAAAATAAAAATTGAGTATGAACTGAAAATGACAGGCAAAAATTAAAATTGATTGTATTGGTCTTTCAAATGTACTACACTTGAGATTGCATTGAGTTGACATGTGTGAAAAATAAGAAAACACTAATTTCATACAACGTATTATTTATTTGAAAAAATATAGTTACAACAGAGTACTCCATCAGTATACAGTTAATTTTCAGTTGTTAAGCTCTGCTCATGCAGGAAGCGGCCAAAACAAAAAATCTATCATACGAAATATATTTAATATATTTTTTTATTCTAATAGCATCTTGCGGACCCCTCTCGCATAGCTCGCGGACCCCTGAGGGTCTGTGGACGACCTTTTGGGAACCACTGCCATATTGAAATGACGGCGCCACGAACTTGTAAATCATTTTCAGCCAGGTGTCCCGGATCCTTTGGTCACATGGTATATATATATATATATATATAGTACAAAAGATATGACTATCTGTCTACGTCCGTCCTAACGTTAGAAATTCGTATAAAATTTGAAAGAAATAGGTCAAGAACTTTTCAAGATTTGTGATAACTATGCTTCATTAGAATGTCGTGTGAAAATTCGCATTAAACTGGTCAAAATGACAATGAGCGATCTCTCTTTCATTGGTCTTGGTGTTTAAACTGATCATTTGAGATTGTGTCTCTGTGATAATCACATCACATTAAGACTGTATGTACTGTGGCTTTAACGAATTATGCAAATTGATGGTGGAGCGGGAGAAAGGAAAGGAAAGGAGCTAAAAATATCAAATACCTCGGAACTTTACGCGGAATCAGGGCGACGAAAGAACACGTGTGCGGGAGTGGGACTTGAACTCAGGATCTCCTCCTTACTAGGCACTTATGTTAATCAATACTTCGCCCAAACACAGCGTTTATCGTGAATGGTATATTATCTCGGCACGCTCCCTGACCAACGCACATTCCCACCTAGCGCCATATGCCCACAGTCCCTCACCATGTCCTCCATGCTCGTCAATATTAGATTCCCGCTGGAAGTCGAATGTAAATGTGCATCCGCACTGAAGGTAGCAGATTCATTGCCCATCGAGGCGAATCAATTGTATGAATGTGTGATGTCTGTTCTTTACCTTGATGAGCAATGAATCCACAGCCTTCAGTGCGGGTGCAGGAGATTCTGCATTCGACTCCCAGTCCAGCACACATTTTCACTCATCGCCACTGATTCCGTATTAAGTCCGATGAAGCTGATATCTTTAGCTCTTTCCTTTCCTTTCTCTCCCTCTACCTTCAGTTTACATAATATGTGAATCACAGCTACAGATTTCGGGTGGTCTGTTCTTTCAGATAAGTCCGAAAGAACAGACACCACGCATTCATATAACTTTCATAAATGTTTATTTTTTATTTTTATGAGACTGTTATTGGCAGTTACATACGTAGTCACCTTTGGAGATAGCGGAAATTGAGGGTGCGCAATACAGCACTCGGTGACTGCATTCATTACATTTGCCCCACTTACATCTTCTATGATTTGTGCTAATTCTACTTAAAGATGACCATTCATTTCTTGGTATATTGAAACCAAGTGAATTCTGCATGGATTGGCCGCGCGGGGTTAGCCGAGCGGTCTGGGGCGCTGCAGTCATGGACTGTGAGGCCGATCCCGACGGAGGTTCGAGTCCTTCCTCGGGAATGGATGTGTGTGTTTGTCCTTAGGATAATTTAGGTTAAGTAGTGTGTAAGCTTATGGACTGATGACCTTCGCAGTTAAGTCCCATAAGATTTCACACACATTTTAACATTTTTTTTCTGCATGAATTATGTTAGATGGTAAGGATCTGAAGAGGTCCATTCTCCAGGCCAGGTGTAACGAGGCCTCGAAACATGATTTGACGAGTTTGTCAACAAACTTCCATGATGGGTTCCTGGATTTCAGTCCCTCTGATTTCTCTGGGCTCTGCAGTCCCGATATAAGGCCAGGTGAGGAATATTGCGATATTTCTGCCATTGTCTTAGCAGAGCTGTTAGTCTTCAGATACAAGGGAGGTGTGTACTAGGTGTCAGTTTGATGGTGCACAATATTATCTTCATTGTATCTTTCAGTTGGCTGATATCTTTGGCAGTACGAGCGTTCTAGAGCCACACAGAATAGCAATATTCTGCAACTTAAAGGACCAAGACAAGAGCTGATGATTCCCGGCGGGGTCAGGGATTTTCTCTGCCTCGAGATGACTGGGTGTTATGTGATGTCCTTAGGTTAGTTAGGTTTAAGTAGTTCTAAGTTCTAGGGGACTGATGACCATAAATGTTAAGTCCCATAGTGCTCAGAGCCATTTGAACCAAGAACTGATATTCGTACAACCGTTGCCTTTGCTTCCCATCTTGTTAACCTGCTCCTCTGAGTTTTTGCATGGTTCAAATGGTTCTGAGCACTATGGGACTTAACTGCTGAGGTCATCAGACCCCTAGAACTTAGAACTACTTAAACCTAACTAACCTAAAGACATCACATACATCTATACCCGAGGCAGGATTCGAACCTGCGACCGTAGCGGTCGCGCGGTTCCAGGCTGTAGCGCCTAGAACCGCTCGGCCACCTCGGCCGGCTTTTGCATGCCGCTGCTCCACTTTTCGGAAAGCGATTATTGGCAAAAGTTGAATAAAGGAATACGAGCCATACAGAGATCTTCACGAAAAACGTAAGAAATCATCCAATGCAAGCCTTCACGAAATTTCGATTTTTTCACATCTTTTCCTATAAACGGCCGACCGAAGTGGCTGTGCGGTTCTAGGCGCTGCAGTCTGGAAACGCGAGACCGCTACGGTCGCAGGTTCGAATCCTGCCTCGGGCATGGATGTGTGTGATGTCCTTAGGTTAGTTAGGTTTAACTAGTTCTAAGATCTAGGGGGCTAATGACATCAGAAGTTGAGTCCCATAGTGCTCAGAGCCATTTGAACCATTTTCTCCCTATAAACAAAATACTCAGCCAGTTTATGAGCTGTCATTATTTTAACAACAATGACAAATTTTAAAACAATATTCACTTGATATCTCGCCAGCGCCATCTATTGCGTGCAAAAATTTTAAAGTCGACCTAGCCTCTCCAGTGGACGGGCTGTATAGTAGAATGCCTGTTTGATGCAACATGTCTCATTGGTAGCTATGCCGACCGCTTTGGCCATGTGTATTGCGCTGTTAACCTGCACAAAGCTAGTTCAAAAATTATCGCAGTTTCTGGATGCGCTCCACATGTTGTTCTTGTCAATAGGCAAACAACATTATTTCCGGCAGCCGCTTTCAGTTTGGAATGTTATTACCTCAATTGACTACAACAGCTCATATAGCGGGGTGTGTGATTCTGTTAATACAGTAAGATGTGCAATTCATCTATACGGTACCGACCGGCCACCGTGTCATACTCTGTGAAATAGCGTCATTGGGTGCTGTATGGAGGGGCGTGACGCCAGCACACCGCTCTCCCAGCCGTTGTCAGTTTTTCGTGACCCCGAGCCGCTACTGCACGGTCAAGTAGCTCCTCAATTGGCATAAAGAGGCTGAAAACACCCCGTATGCGGACACCTAACAGCGTTATCCTTGAACTCTGTAGGAAGCGAATGTCATCCTTGGAACTCTGCTCGCAGCGAAGCAACTGCTGGGGAAGAATAATGTGAGCAGCAATAGCTTCCTGAGAATTTGCGAAATAACGATACAGTTCTAAAGTCGTGTTTGGACTACAACAAGAAGATTTTAGATGTCTAGAATGAGTATTGTCTACAGACAGCCACACGTCGAACCTAAGAATAAAATCGAGAGGAAGATGATGCTTCTCAGTGTCTCAGGCCTACCACCTAAAGTCATCAAAATTGCGTTTACAAGGGCATTCCATGCCCACAGATAATGTTGCCGACAACATTGCTCTATTGCGGATAAAGTATGTTGCAATACAGTTTTATGGCTGGGCAATATTGTTGAAAGGGAAGGTTGTTACAAGTAGTTGCAAGGGTATGGTTTAGGTGATTCCGGTGTTGTCCACAACAATAGTTCATATGACCGGACCACATCTACCTCTGTCATTGTCTCTAAATTCTTGCCCCTCACCTAACGAGGTGGCGCAGTGCACAGTGGACTCACATTCGGGAGGACGACGGTTCAATCCCGCGTCCGGCCATCCTGATTTAGGTTTTCCGTGATTTACTTAAATCGCTCCAGGCAAATGGAGGGATGGTTCCTTTGAAAGGGCACGGCCGATTTCCTTCCCCGTCCTTCCCTAATCCGATGAGACCGATGACCTCACAATTTGGTCTCTTCCCCCAAACACCCCAAACCAACTCTGGCCCGTCAATCTGCTTTGCTTCCTCTTTCTCATGGTTCAAAATGGTTCAAATGGCTCTGAGCACTATGGGACTTAACATCTGAGGTCATCAGTCCCCTAAAACTTAGAATACTTAAACTAACTAACCTAAGGACATCACACACATCCATGCCCGAGGCAGGCTTCGAACCTACGACCGTAGCAGCCGCGTGGTTCCGGACTGAAGCGCCTAGAACCACACGGCCACCACGGCCGGCCCTCTTTCTCATGCCGACGACACTTCAGTGGTGATTCTTTTGAATATAACTTATCAGTTAACAACAGTTTTGATTTAATTACCAATATTAAGGATATAATAGTGTCAGATACAGCAAAAAATCTCCAACAAATATCTCCCGGAAAGACCTTTTCTCAATAATACAAAAGTATATAGCCAAGTACAAAAAGCTAAACAATGCAGACATTTATGAACTCATGATGTTGCCTGAATGAATTCTCTCACATAATTCTTTTTCGTTTAATAGCAAGTTTTATATGCAAAATAATGGTCTGACACTGGGTAGGAACCTAACAGACGTACTTGCTGAGATATTTGAACATAATCCAGGGCAAGAATTCTTCTTAGCTCATCCACAATTTACTGACAAAATTAAATATTATAAAAGATAGAATGTAAGAAAAAAACGACGCAACATGACGGAATTATACGAATGGGATGGTAGCTGTGGTGTACATGTACAGACAATCAAATGATCTCAGTTTCAGAAAAACTGGATGATTTATTCAAGAGAAAGAGCTTCACAAAATTGAGCAAATCAATAACGTGTTGGTCCACATCTGTGAGCTATTAAAGCAGTTATTCGGCTTGACATTTATTGCATCTCATTGACTGTAGCAGAATTGCCTTCAGTGATGAGTCCCATTTCGAAATGAATCCCCATGACAGGCAAATGACGGGATGGTTCCTTTGAGAGTGCACAGATGACTTCCTTCCCCTTACTACCCTAATCAGATGAGACCGATGAGCTCGCAATTTGGTCTTTTCCCCCAATTAACTCAACCCAACTCCTGCCCCTCAGTCTGCATTGCTTCCCTTTCTCATGCCGACGGCACTTTAGTGGGTGAGTCTTTAGAATATATCTTATCAGTGAACAACATTTTTGAGTTAATCAGCAATATTCAGGATCTAATAGTGCCAGGTACAGCAAAGTGCCTCCTTTGACATAGTAAATCTCCAACAAATATCCCCCGGAAAGACCTTCTCTGAACCATACAAAAGTATATAGCCAATTACAAAAAGCTAAACAGTGCAGACATTTATGAACTCATGATGTTGCCTGAATGAATTCTCTCACATAATTATTTATCATTTAACAGCAAGACGTGTCTGGAGAGGCGCCGGACAGCAGTGGGATTGAGCCTAACTGTGGCCTGCCATACAGTCCGAGAGTCAGGAATGATGGTCTGGCGTGACATTTATTTTTGTAACAGAGCCGCTTTGGTTGTTATCCCAGGCATCCCTACAGCACCGCGGTACGTCGACTGTATTCTGCACCCCGTTTTGTTGCCCTTCATAGCAACCCATTCTCGCCTTAAATTGCAGCAAGGCAATGCCCACGTGCACAAGGCAAGAATTTCTACTGCTTATCTTCGTGCTTGCTAAACCCTACCTTTACCATAAAGGTCGTCAGATCTCTCCCCAATTGAGAACGTTTGGAGAATTATGGGCAGACCATTCCAATGATCTCAGTATTTTGACGACCTAACGCGCCAGTTCGACAGATTTTGGCACTATATCGCTCAAGAGGACACCCAACAACTCTGGAAATCAATGTCAAGTCGAACAACTGCCAACGTAAAAGCCAGAGGCGAACCAACGGATTACAGACTTGTTCAAAATGGTTCAAATGGCTCTGAGCACTATGGGACTTAACTTCTAAGGTCGTCAGTCCCCTAGAACTTAGAACTACTTAAACCTAACTAACCTAAGGACATCACACACATCCATGCCCGAGGCAGGATTCGAACCTGCGACCGTAGCTGTCGCGCGGTTCCAGACTGTAGCGCCTAGAACCGCTCAGCCACTCTGGCCGGCAGACTTGTTCAGTTTGCGAATCTCTTGCTCTTGAATAAACGAACCAATTTTTCTGAAATTGTAATCATTTGCTTGCCTGTACATGAAAATCACATCTGCCGATTTCCGCCCCATTCGGATAATTCCTTCGTGCTTCTTCGTAGTGAATGACACTACAATACTTTTCAATGGTCTGAAAGAAGCACTAAATACGGTAGTACGTCACATAAATAATGACATTTTTATCGGTTGTAAGCAGTGAAGAATATTGCGAAGTGTTAAGGGTGAACTAAAAATCATTTGTAAACACTTAACGTATTTTATAAACATAATTGGTTCAAATAGCTCTGAGCACTATAGGACTCAACGTCTGAGGTCATTAGTTCACTAGAACTTAGAACTAGTTAAACCTAACTAACCTAAGGACATCACACACACCCATGCCCGAGGCAGGATTCGAACCTGCAACCGTAGCGGTCTCGCGGTTCCAGACTGCAGCGCCTAGAACCGCACGGCTGCTTCGGCCGGTGAACATAATTAGTATACAGATACATTTAATGTTCTTAAAAAAACTGATATACAGCGATAATTTAAAAGTAGCATCTTTATTTAAAACATGTCTATGAAAATAAAAAAGGATCGTTAAGAGACGCGATTGAATGGCCGAGGAGGACTGACGTAGTTAATGGTACACACACTTTTGTTTCGCGATATGGAAGACAGCCATTGAGCGGCTACACATATTTTATGTAAGTTATTCTGTATTCTGCTAAAATAAACTAATTATTGTTATCACATAATGAATTTCTTTGTAATAGTTGCAGCGGCTAATTATTTTTAATAAGCATTTTTTTCAGTAATTTGCGGTGCGGGAAGCTCATCTCAAATGCAGCCTCTGGTCGGCCATTACGCGCCGAAGTATTAATTTATATTTCAAAGTGTTAACAGTAATTGTAAATGCGAGATATTTCGTTGTAAGAGCCTTGCTAAATTGTAACAGATAATTAATTTAGCGTTAAAGTTCATTTTTTTTAAATTGTACAGATTCCATGAGTTCAGCAAGTTTTATCTTGGTCGCTCCACGGCATCAATCGAAATTCCCTCGAGCCTTACTTTGCAATCAATAAATAGGAATTAACAAAATTACATTCAATTCAGTTAACGACAACTATATTTGTAATTACGTTCAAAATCTAAAGTTGGTACATGAATAACAGCGGCCCTTCAAGAACTCGTTTCATATTTACTTATGCACGTAAGTAAAAGTGATAAGAAAAGATAATACCCCTGAGAGAAAGAATCATGCTTTAAAAAACTGAAAAATAAAAAATGTATAATTTATATATACAACGTAACAAGCAGATGAAATGAATAAACTGCATCCAAATATCAGATTCACGGTAGAAATCAGACCACTGAAGGAATTAATTTCCTTGCTACGACTATTTCCAGTCACAATAACAAGCATACCTTTCAGATATACAGAGAACGCACAACCATTTATGTTGCCATTAAATTACCTCATGCAGAACCAACATAAAACCTCGTTCTCCAAGTCATACCCATATGTACATTGTATGCCCTGCATCCCCATCAGTGAAGCAGATGCCCAAACTAACGGATATAACACCTCTCTCATAAATACCATACTTGAAAAAAATCTCAATTAAACGTAAGCATTAACCATCACCATTACAAGCTGAGTAAGTAATGCCAAAATTTCCCAGTCTTCGATTTCTTGGCGAAGTATCAAATAAACTTGCGAATATTTTAGACCACGTAACACAAAAATATCCTTCCAGACTGACAATTAACTACAAAATAACATTTTCAGAATAATAAACCCACTGGAGAGCGGCATCAAAATTCCGGCATATACAAACTCACATGCTCTTGCTTCTGAAGAGCTCAAACTGAGAGGTATTTTGCAGGCGGCTACAAAGTACATATGGATGCCTTTCGACTCAACTACTTAATTAAGTCCGGTTTTGCATCACATATTGCTCATCATGAAAACTTTGTTGGCGATATCAGTGACAATGTTTCTGGGCTACACATCGCTGAGGAATAGTTACAGATGGGCAATTAGAGATTTACAGTCACAAACTAAAATAACCTCAGAAATCCTTAACAAACAAAAGTGATTCAGTACTCTTTCTTCCAGAATTTCCAAGACATTTTGGCCCCAAAACACGAAAAATGACAAACATAAGACGTGTTTGTTCTCCTGCCTAAGTCATATTCTTCTAGTCACGTAAAAACTACGGCATTCTGTATTAACTCCCGAGTTGAGTCTCGGTCCGGCACACAGTTTTAATCTGCCACGAAGTTTCATATCAGCGCACACTCCGCTGCAGAGTGAAAATCTCATTCTGGAAACATCCCCCAGGCTGCGGCAAAGCCATGTCTCCGCAATATCCTTCCTTTCAGGAGTGCTAGTTCTGCAAGGTTCGCAGGAGAGCTGCTGTAAAGTTTGGAAGGTAGGAGACGAGGTACTGGCAGAAGTAAAGCTGTGAGGACGGGCCGTGAGTCGTGCTTGGGTAGAGCACTTGTCCGCGAAAGGCAAAGGTCTCGAGTTCGAGTCTCGGTCCGGCACACAGTTTTAATCTGCTAGAAAGTTTCATACTAGTGCACACTCCGCTGCAGAGTGAAAATCTCATTCTGGTCAAATTACATGTATATTGCCAACATAAGAATACTCCTGTAACTGGAAAAATTCACTTAAGTATATTATCTCTAAGTGTAATATTTGTACTGTAATGCAATGTATCTCGGACCGAAGGTCATGGTTAAATTCTGCGAATTAGTGTAAAACCAAGTGCAGCTGAATACGCGTGTATTACCCGATAATGTACAGTATGAGACCGGTTTTGCTATGGATGTCATGACTCAGAGCACTTAAGTACCCAAAACATAACAACCTTTCCGTTTCATAAAAGTTTCTGTAATTTTCGCCAACACCACAGCATCTAGCTACAGCTGATCCATGATATAATGTCCCAAAACACATCTATCTGATGATGAGACTACAGTGGTTCGAAAACATGTTAATGGTACAATAAATCGCACAAAATATTAAAAAAAACGATTTGCACATCCATTCCCAAATAAATCACCTGATACACATTCTAAGCTAATACGTGGGGAATTGCGAACACTTCATTCGCAACACTGCGCAGTTTGTATAACTCATTCGACTGTGGCTCTATCATTCCAGTACAGGGGGATCCAGAGAAAATATAGACACTCTACGATAGTCAATATTAATGGAAAAAGTGACACACTGCATGGGGAGGAAGGTTATTTAATGTGTTGAAAGTGACCCGTGTTAGCAGCCAAACAACGTTGACCGAAATATGGCAGTGTTGCCGTTGAGATAGCCGCAAAGGACGCCTCGATGGTTTCTCGTAGTGTAGCTGACTTCTACTGATAAACTTCATTTTTCAAGGTCCTCTATAGGTAGAAGTCAAGAGACGTAAAGTCTGGAGACTGTGGTAGGTACTCAATAGCCCCTCCTTGATCTAGCCATCCAGGAAAGCTCAGATATCTCTATGGTAGTGAGGCGTAGGGCCACCTTGTTGTAAATAAAATACCTCTCGTATGGCAGGCAAACTCTATGTTTGCAGCAAATGAAGGTACACCTCACCAGTTACGGTATCTTCAGAGAAGAACGATCCAATCAAACCGCGCGATTACAGACCACACCACACATTAACATCCGGTAGATTAACATGTTTGTCCACGTGAACGTGAGGATTTTCGGGAGCCCAGTACACACAGTTATGCAGGTTCACAGTACCGTTCACTATGAGTTGCGCCTTGGCAGACCTTTCATCCTTGCGAGGCATGCCTTCAAACCACTGAGAATACTCCATCTGGTCCCGGCGGAGGTTCGAGTCCTCCCTCGGGCATGGGTGTGTGTGTTTGTTCTTAGGATAATTTAAGGTTAAGTAATGTGTAAGCTTAGGGACTGATGTCCTTAGCATTTAAGTCGCATGAGATTTCACACACACTTGAACATTTTTGAGTACACCATCCTTCGAGCCGGATCGTTTTCTTTCATAGTGCACACCGATCTTGGAATGTACACTTTCCGCTTTCCAGCCTTCAGAATTCGCTTGATCGTCTTATTCCGTTTTCATGAGCGCTCAGCTTCACAGACTTCGGAGGTGATCCGCAAAATGTTACAACACAGCAGCGCTGCAAGCTGAACTTACTGATGTTTTTTATCGGCCTGATCTTTCCTTATGCACAACCTGAATGGTACCGTCGTCTTCTAATTTATCCCCAATACGATAAACTGTTGCATGTGTTGGTGGCAGAGATCTGCACCCATTACGCCATTGTTGTTGTACCTCCACCATGTTTTCGTACTTCCAGTACCACTCCAATACAGCCTTGCGTTGCTCAAACGACAATCTTACTTATTCATTGCTGCACTGTCATCTGCTGCAAAATACGCGCCAAGAGCTGTTGAGAAAACAATGGATTACGCTACCGCTCAGACCTGCAACGATATTATATTTTTCCAAACACATTACCTATCAGAGAGTGTCTACATTTTTCTGCACCCCCCTGTATATTGGTCAGTTTCGCTGTGGTCTCCCTCTTTACAAGAGTCCCATTTTCTTAATCCTAGGAACTAATCGCGGAAGGAAGTTCGACGATTGTTTCCCTGAGCTCTTCAGGCACGTTCTCTTTGTTTGAGAAATTATTATCAGCAAACCGATGGTGTTGCGATGAGTAGTCCATTATCGCATTGTGTGATGAACGTTTACTTGAAATACTTTGAAGCATGCGCATTACAAGCTGACAAGTTCAAACCTACTTGTTTCTGATAGATACATGGGGGAATGTTTGTGATGTGCCAACATGGAACGAAACAAATTGAAGAGTTTAGGGAATATTACAACTCCATCCATTCTAATATAAAACTAGCAAAGACAGCCATTTAACTTTCTTCAATGTGTTCATTGAGAGAAGAATGGACGGATCCCTGGGTCACAGAGTATATAGAAAACACACGCACCCAGTGCCTCGACCCATCACTGTTTGTAAAAAGAAAGTCCATGCACAAGGCTCTTGTCCATACAGCTCTAACACTTACAGACAAGACCCTCTCCGAAGAATCACACCACCTTCGAATACTGTTTCCGAAAAATGGTTACTCAGATTTTCAAACTGTCTTGAGCGAGATTGAGAATGAAACAGAAAATGAGAATTCAAAAATAGCTTATCAACATTATGCTGGCCCAGTATATGGAACGATCAGTAGGCTTACACGGAAACGTAGTATCCAGTGTATTTCTCTCCTGTCAAGAAATATAAAAAGTGTTCTTTGTAATGCCGAAGACAGTCTAGGTCTCCGAAATACAGATGTGTACCATATTCCATGCGAATGTGGCATGTCTTACGTGGGGCAGACTATTATGAGTGCAAATCAGAAAGTCTTTGCCCATATTTTTATTAGCCAAAGTAAGGTACATACAGGTAGTGACAAATATGCATTCAATTCTACGTGCCTTACACTATGTTTCCACATATTCCCCACACCGGTTCACACATTTATCCCATCAGACCACTAAATGTGAGATGCCCTTTGGGTTGAATTTGTCCAGCTGACTATGGAACCACCCTCAGACTACTGTCTTGGCTTCATCGTTACTTGTGAATCGCTGTCGTGCCAGAAACTTCTTCAGTGGTCCAAGAACGTGGAAAACACTAGAGGCGAGATCTGGACTGTGTGGTGGGTGGCCCAAAATGTCCCAGTGAAATGCCCAGAGGTTTTCGGCAGTTCTGATTGCCACGTGTGGTCTCGCATTTTCATGGAGCAGTATCACGTTGTCCATATCGAGAATTACTCGTCACCTTTGCCTAATGGCAGTCCTCAGACGTGGCAATGTGGAACAATAACTGTCGGCATTGATGGTCACACCTTGTGGCACGAAATCTAGCAGGAACGGTCCATGGCTATCCCTGAAGGCCGTTAACATCGCTTTCCCAATAGATGGCGCTGAACAGAATTTTTTTGTCACAAGCAAACCCAGATCTTTCCACACCAGTCTCTGCTGCTTGGATTCCAGTGTGAAATGCCATATCCACATTTCATCGCCAGTAACAATGTGATCCAGGAAACCTTCACATTCCTAGGATTACCTTTCCCGATGGTTCAGTGAAGAAATTTGCTTCCCTTCCATCCATCTGCTTAGTTACCCACCGACATGAAACCTTCCAGTATCCTAAGGACTTGTGAATGATGTTGTATGCACTGCCATACCATATGCCAAGCTCCTGGGAAATAGCCATAATGTTCGCACGTCGATCTGCTTTCACTGTTGCATCTACGTGGGAAATGTCTTCAGTTGGCGACGAACGCAGCCTTCATGACCGCTCATTGTCACGCCCTTTGTTGAACTCACATCACAACCACCTTACATCCCTTAAAGCGAGATGGTGTCCCCCATATGTGGGCTGTATGTTCCTGTAGATCTCGAGGGGCGTTAGTCTCTTGCTCCATAGAAAACGAATCATACTTCGTTCCTCTAACCCCATGGACGTGTGAAGCACAGCCTCCATCTTTAAAACTGACAGCAGCGCCGTGCAGCGGCTCGAGAGAACAGGAGTCCACAATTTATAACCAATTAAGCAACTCAAATCGAGTGGCAAAGAAAGTAGCGTTCTGCTCAAATTTCCACGAATCTTAAATATTAGAGCAAAACCCTCAATTACTAACTCTTGGTGGAGGGGTCGACTCAATGCTGTCGCCAATGTGACGGTCGAGAATACAGCTTATTTTACGAAAAACCAGGGGAACGCTACAGAAGCTTTCCACTTTCGGCATACAAAATGCACATTTACGAACTGGAGGTTGGTACTGTCCTGGAGCAGTGTCTTCTCGATTGCTCAGCCTCTCCGCACCAAGTATGGTGGCAGGATGATTCAGTCGACCAAACTTTTGGAGCAAAAGGAAGCGATTTTCCTACATTGGTCAGGTGGCGTTATGGCCTACTGTTCTTTGATATTCATACAGAAAAGACAAAAATGTCATGCTCTGTCATACTCTGGAAATGGCAGTTGTGCACGGCGTCCTCTGGCCTGAGCCAATGAAAGTACGGAGTAGGCAATGGCCCAAATTCTGAGACAAAATTGAGTTGCATTATTATGTTGCACATAGCTACACTCCTTTGAAAGGATGGATGCTTCTGACAAACGGCTGGGAGACTTGTGAGCTGACCACATGCCCCTCTATACACACATCCAGTGACGCATGTGGGCTGAGAATGACACAGAGGCCGGTGGTACCGTTGGGCCTCCATGGCCTCTTCAGTCGGAGTTTGGTTTTGAGAGCCTTCTGTTTACTGTCACCTGTAACCTGCGGGCCGACATGGCAATAACACAGACACATGCAAGTGGTCCATCCATGGTTTAGCACAGGGCAGTTGCTGACGTGCACTGTCCCAACCTGAGGGGAGTCTCCCATTCTACCTGTTGTTTGAGCCTCTTTTACCCCATCTGCCTGCAGTCCATCTGCTCCCGTAGCAGTCATAACACTCAGCTAGCAAGCTTTGCAAGTGTAGACAATGCTACAATGGCACGCGATAACCCTGAAATAATCTTCCTCATGAGTGAATATTTAGAGTAAATGTCAATGTGTAGTCATGAAAATGTAATAAAAGAACTTAAGCTTGACATATCTTTAATTTACTTCATCACAAATCAAGACAAAGCAAAACACAGTTTTTACAGTAAATTTTCTCTCTTTGTATGACTATATCAACTTTTACCAGATTATATATATTCTTACTAATTAATGGAAAATCTCATATATATTCTTATGTCATTAGAAGGTGGTCTCTTGGTGATATTAATCTCCTGCACTTAATTTTGTTTCAGGAATATATAAGAGTTGCTGCTACATGCTGTGGTGAGCAATTCATGCAGACTAGCTGTGCATGCAATGTGGGCTGCCTCACCACTGTTGTCACATACAGAATGTCCCTTACAAGCAAGTGTCTTGATTCAGTACCATTGCCACTTCAAACAGCAAAAGAGTGTGATGTACATAACCTTACTCTGAATCAAAGGAAGCTTGAGTCAATGCACTCTCGCAAAGTAGGTCAATCAAATGTTACTATAAAGTTGGCAGTTTGCTTTATTGTAATTTCTTGTTTGGATTTCTCATTGATTACCCATTGAATACAGCCAGCAGAATTAAAGCTGTCCAAAGATTCCCTCAGAGTTATTTTGAAGGTATCAAAGCAGAATTTTCAGACGAAATGGTTCATTTTACATATTATTTTTCACAATCAGGAAATGTAAAATCAAAAACATTTCCAACATTGTGGTAATTTACTCATTTTTTAAAATACTACTCCATCACCTTTGCAAATGCTACAATAATATTAAGAATATATAGTAGTGGCTGTGTATGTTACAAGTGGATGAAGTTAACTAAAAGTTTTGCAAAATTGTTGTCAATATTTAATGAAAGTACTTTATGATACAGTCGCTGACAATAGTGTATCACACAAGACGGACTTTGAAATTGTCCTTAAAGATTTATCGTGAAAAATTGAGGAAAGTGAACATTTAATATGGTGGCTCTTTAACATTTAATTTCTGCATTGTCATGTGGTATTGTTCAAGAATTGTACTTGTATGTCTTTTTTGCAAATAATTTAAGGAGTAAAGGTAACA
Source organism: Schistocerca gregaria (assembly GCF_023897955.1). Lineage (NCBI taxonomy): Eukaryota > Metazoa > Arthropoda > Insecta > Orthoptera > Acrididae > Schistocerca > Schistocerca gregaria. Next base: position 163,091,037 of record NC_064921.1, read on the forward strand.
ACTCTCTAAACAGTTGAGGCATAGAGTTGTTAAAAGGCTCATAGACAAGACTGAGAACTTTGTTAGCTTTGCAGCTCAGCACTCATTGGGGTGAGGGGCTGTGTCACATGAAGTGGGCAAGGGAAAGAAGAAAATGATGTGTGAAAGGCAGGGCTGGGGAAAGGTGGTGATGGCAGTGGTAGAGAGACAGCAGGTGCATGAGATAGGATAGGAATGCTGCATGGGCACTGTGTCGAGTGACCTTGGAAAGCTCGTGCATTGCAAAATAATGTGGAGTAGTTGATTGGGAGGGGGAGACAGAACACAGAAAAGAGAGACTGCAGGAAAAAGGATATTGGTGCTGCATGAGTGAGTTTAGGTCCAGTGGCAGCGGTGGAGTTGAGTGTAAGGCAGAGAGCTAACAAAGATTGAGTCTGGAATATTATCACATCAAAGGATGTGTTGCTGCACAGCTCCCATCTATGTATTTCAGAGAAGCTAGTTTGGGGGAGAGAACCTAAACTGCACAGGTTGTGAAAAATTCACTGAAACTGAGCATGTTGTGCCCAGGAGTGTTTTCTACAACTGGGTGGTCAATTCTGCTCTCGGTTACCATTTGAGAGAGGTCACTTATTCAGATGGACAGGCGATTGGTGGTCATGATCATGTAAAATGCTGCACAGAAATTGCAACAGAGCTGGTATGAACATGGTTGCTTTCACAGGTGGTCCTCTTGCTGATAGGATAGAATAAACCTGTGACATTGACTGGAGTGGATATGCTGAGTGGCTGTATTAGACAGGTCTTGGAGCTGTGCTGTTGGGAATGGGTTCGGTATAAGGATGGACTAGTATATTGCAGATTGGGTAGATGGCAGATTACCACTTTGGGGCGGATGTGAAGGACTGTTGATAAAATGTTTCTCATTTCCGGGCATGAAATAAATAGTCGAAACCCTGGCAAAGGACATGGCAAAGTTGATCTAGTCCAGAATGATGCTGGGTGATTCATTGCAGCTGATTACTGAAGAAAAAGGGGGGGGGGGGATGATGGAAGCTTTGGTGAAATGAATGAATGCTGAAAAGGAAGAGAGGAGTACTTGGAGAATTAAAATGGTAAATCTGAGTTGTGACTATACATGAATATCTCAATTGGGAAAATCATCGTACATGAAAGTCAACCTTCTGGGATCAGATTCTGACCCAGTGCACATTTCATTGTGCCAGAGAGCTTGAATGAATGTAGCTTTTCTTGCATATTTGGGTATCAGTTGCACACTATTACATACTGGGTGCACTGTAACAATCTACATTGATACTATTGCAAATAAATAAATTGATTTTAAAGATATCCTAAGTAAATTTATATTTTCATTACGGGATCTATGAAGAAAAATCAGTTAAAAGAATTGATTTTTCACAAATATAAATTTCAAAATTTGGGAAATAATGTTTCCCCTACTTGAAGCAGGTATGTGAATTTCTACTGATTTTAAATCTTCCACAGTTAGGAGTAGATTTTTTTTCAGCTGGAAAAGGAAGTCCTGACATCTAGAATAATTTTTTTACATGCCATTCTGAATCCACCACCTCCTTTTGTGCCAAAAAAACTCCATAGAAGTTGCTGGTGAGAAGAAGCAGGTCATTCAGTTTTGAGTCTGCAATTATTTAATCAGATTTTCTGGTATCTAGTATAACTGGCAAATGGTTCAGTACTTTAAACCTACAGTTACATACGTAGTCACCATACAAGACAGTTTGAGGAAGATAATAACAATCTGTTTCTGTTAACATCATCATAATAAAGAAATGTGAATACTTCACAAACAATTCACATTTGGTATCTACAAATATATTTAAGGAGAGTAATGATTTATACCAAAATCTATTCTGTTGTTAGCAGAAAAAGTTGTGAATACATTTATGATTTATTGTTGTTATTTTGTCCTATGCCATTTCTTTTTTCAATACTGTTATAAAAAATTCTAAACATCTCTGATCTCAAGATTTTTTGTTCTTATTCTCCATCCTCAAATTTGTAGTGGAATTTCTGAAATGATGTTTCCGTCAATCAGTGGTGTAATATGGAATTACTTTCCTCCGAGACAATGGAAATCATTTTGAAATATGAGCAGACTCAGTGGGAAGTTCCATATTTTTGTTCTACAGATGTCAACCAACCAGACTTGGTACTACTTGTCTGAAGAGTGCCAGTTATAAAATGAGTGTTAAGTGGCAGCACAAACAGACATGTGAGTAGTGTGTCTGGCACTAAACGGTTAGTCAACCAATTTGTTAGTGTTCAGGAGCTTTAATAGCTTGCACTGGGTTTCCAACCTGTCAGTACTGTCAGAGAAGCCTCTGTTGCAGCCTCTTGTGTTTTTGTGTCATGTTATGGCTGGAGTAACTGCCAAACTTTTCATGGTATGTTGCTATTTGTTTAACTATTATTACAATAGATTACTGACACTTGAAATTATAATTATGAAGAAAGCATCAGATGTTAAAATAATAATATGGGACAAAAAGAGATACAAGAAGTTAGACAATTTTTTTAAAAAACTAGAAAAAAATCTATTTTGCCCCTTCGTGTCTAATTTTTATGCTGCAATTAAAAGATCTAGCATTAAATGTGATTAAAGTTAAGTTTTGGTTCCATATCAGTAACACGCTAGAAGTGAAAAGTCTGCAAAGAAGAGATTTAATAAGGGTATCAGCAGCTTACTTAATAATTTCTCAAAAAGAGTTATGAATGATTTTGATGTTACAGTGAACTTCTTTGATGGACAGTATTCTGTTGATTGTCATTACTATACTGCCATATTATTTTTTCTGTGGAGTCTCTAGAATTGTAGGATTTCATCTACTTTTATATAAATAAATACATTTGCTTTATACTAAATACGAATTTAGCTCCTCACCCAAATCTTGTTAGGGCTATGTCATTTATACAAATGTTTTAGAGAAGTACCTTTTGCTGTGTTATTGTTATTTTAACTTTTTTCCACATCTCATTGCAAGTATAAAGTTTGATGATTTCACATATGTTTTTCATTGGATAGTTCTAAGCAATCCTGTATTTGCTGCTAAATGAACTATGTCTAATTCCAAATAATATCAACCTTATGGAAGTTGAATTCAGCTCAATTTTTTTACAATTAACCTTCACAACATATTGAAATTTATATTTATCAGATGTTTGAGCTGTATGTACAGTGATTCAGTATTTTTAACCACTTGATACTGGCTATAATTTAACAAGTACTTCACCACACCAGCTGTTCAGTACAGCTTCAGCTAGTAAATAACTTATTGTAAGCATAATTCACCAACTTCATGTTTTGTAACTGTGTTATGTCATTAACATATACAAGATACAAAAATGCCCAAAAGTACTTCACTATGGGATGCCACAGCTGAGAGTCTTGTATGTTGATTTTACTGGTAGGTTTTCCCTTCAATCTTATAACCTGCTTTAGCTCACTGTCTTCTGTCTTGGAAAAAATTTAGCACCATTCCTCTGATACTGTAAGCATCTAATCTGGATAAAAGGATGAATTCTGACAATGGTTGCTCCTGTTTTTATTTTGAGTTTTGATATTATTTTCATTACCTCACATTCTGTTACACTCCTCATGATAAATGAATTACTCATGATAGTTAAGATTATTACTAGTGCTGATTCATAAGTTCCTTCCCTGTATCTCTTTATAAAATGCTCTATGAACACCTCACTCACCAGCATTCTGTTTTCTCTTAATGCTATATTATTGCAACCTGATATTCTTTTAACATTCATTGTTCATTATATTCCATGCTCAACAGTGCATATAAGTATTTCATATTTTCCTATTATTTGTGAACTTCTGTAAGAATTTTAAGTTTATTTGTATAGTCTATTTTCCTTAGTGTTTTACCACTTGATCTTCTTGAAATTCGTTGGTTAAATATTTCATAGAAATGACCCCAGTTTTCATTAACCTGCTACCAGTCTATGCCATTAGTTTTCCTTCTAGAAATGAGTAAATCACTGTGCAGAATTATTTTGTGGTTGGCATTAATCTCTGTGGCTAGAGCTCTATGGCTTTTAATATTCTCACCACTAATTCTTCTCTATTTAAATTCACAACAATATGGGCAACGCAAGTGTGTGGGTCAGGTGTTATTCTAATTGTTGACAAATTCATATGGATATGCTCATGATTATAGCTTAAAAAGTACATGCTCACATCTCCTATTACATAAACTGTTTTTTTGTTGAGAAGTTATTCAGAAGTTCTTCTAAATGACAAAGGATTTCATCTCCATGACTGTTTGGTGCTCCATACAGGCCAGCTATTATTATGTTGGTTGTGTCTAGCTTTATTTGTACTGCTGCTAATTAAAAGTCAATCTACACAGTGAGTTCATCAACATAATCAATGTTTTTGCATTGAATGTTATTTCTAGCCTGACATAAATGCCTGCAACATCACCCTTGTGTATCTTTCTACAATACACCATACAGACTCACAGTTTTGTATTTATTTAACTTAAAACTATGAGTCTATTCCGTCTTGCATCCAAGTTCAGCTGCAATATATAAACATCATTTACTATGTATTAGAAATGCATTGAATTGTTGTATTTTATCAGTGATGTACTGGATAATATTGGACATTATTTTACATTTTTTGTCTACTTTTGCTCTGTCAGCAGTTGTGTTTCTTTGGTGTATGTAAACTGAAGGCTCTTTTACACTAAAAAAAGGAACTTCACATTCACTCATACACAAACTGTTTTCATCAACTGTGCAGTTCAGTTCAGTCCTTTATATAAACATATATGAACATTCATGTTATCTGGAATTTACATACTTGAGTTCAGACATTCTGATAAAGAAGGAGTGATTAATAGTTACTGTGATTTTGAGTATTGGAATCTACATATTTCTAATTTCCTGACTGATGCCTACCAGCAACCATTTTAACACTTTTGATCATCCATAACATACAACTCCACACTGAACCACAGACTGGAATGCATAGTCTACAGGTAAGTTATTTTTATATCAAGTACTGTGGCAGTGAATTTCGCCATTCGTCTTACATTCACTCTTATTTATGATCATAGATAGGATTATGGTTTAAAGATATTAGCATGTGAGTGTGTGAATCTCAAGGTCCCAGAAGAGGCTTGTGAAAGGTGTTTAGTCATTTTCTCAAATAATTTTCTTACTGTACTTTTCTGTAGAATAAACATGTTTTGGCCTTAGCAACAATGAGGTGAGAATTGGTGGAATGGGGAAGCTATCAGAAAGAAAGGGTCTGGGCGGTATTGAGTGATAAGGGTAATGGTTCTGAGTTTAATGGAAGTGGGAACTATGTCAGTCAAAAAGTAATGAGAGAATATTGCCCAGGAGTTTTGTTTGTGAATAAGGCCTGTGGATTAGTTGTGGGGGAGGGGGGCCAGGTTGTCAGCATAGGTAAAGGTAAGATAAAGTTCCGCATTCTGACCCTACTGGGGCCAATGGTGCCCGACCAATTGCCGTGTCATCCTCTGCTGATGGCATCACAGGATGCAGCATGGTGAGGCATATGGCCAACACGCCACTCTCCTTGAAATGTATTCACAATGGCAAATAAGGACAACCATCAGCTGTAGAATGGAATGATGGCAATGAAAATTTGTGATGAACTGGGACTTGAAGGCACATTTCCCACTTACCGCAAGCAGTCGCCTTACCATTTGACTATCTGTGCATACTCACAGCCAGACCCAAACTTCCAAATGTTGTCAACCATGCGTCTACGATCTGTGCTCATACATCCATTATGTATATTCCCGAACAGGTCAGACATTGTGCTTGAAAGTCACTCACCCAGTATTGGCAGAGAATTAACGATATTGCAGTGCCTGTCTTAATCTGATTACGACACAAAGTTCCCTTGGACTGCCCGCGATAAATGGCAAATCCGGGTACATGTCCTGGTCCGGCACAAATTTTCATCATCGTCATTCCACTCTACAGCTCATGGTTGTCCTTATTCGCAATTGCGAATACATGTAATGTATTTTGTAATGGATGTAGTGGCCACAGTGCCTGTTCCTTTGGACATGTATGCATGACCAAAGGAACTTTGCATTGTAATCACAATAACACAGCCACTGCAACATTGTAATCCCCCACTCCCCAAGTCATCATTGGGTTTCTTGACCTTGGAACCGCCACTAACTGGTTAAGTAGCTCCTCAGTTGGTCTCATGAGACTGACTGCACCCCATACCAGTCCTCCCACCAAGGACCAGGAAGTGAACCTGGGTCCCCCATGCGGCAGTCAGCTGTGCTGACCACTCATCTACAGAGTTGGATTGTTGTTGGTGCAGGTGTCGAGAGAATTCATGGTAAGGCAGTTATATTTGTTGTGAATGCCTAGGCTGTAGGGAAAGGAACGTTTGATAGGACAAGGGATGGCAGCTGTTAAAGTGTAGATATTGTAGTACTGAGGTTTGCGTGTAAGCTTCATTGAGGTCCACATCAACAACAAGGAAGGTAGCTTTTGAGTCTGGAATAAGAGCAATAGCCCAATTTTAATTTAATATTGTCTGCTTCTCTTTACTTGTAAAGGTGAATAACACAGTAACATCTATCTTTTAGGAAATACAGCTTGAGGCATTGACTGACTGCAAAGATTATTCAGACCTGAATAAGGTTGTCAATATTTAAGCATGTACATCTCTATAACTACAATAAAAATATAAGTTTCAACAGCATAAACACTTCTGTAATACAATTGTATTTATTCCTCTGAGACTGACATTCTCTGCTGATACATCTATTGGAATAAATAATGTTTCGTTAGTCCAAGGTTCCATTTCCCTTGGGAAAAATGTGTTCCAACTATGGACCAGTGATTACTCTCTATGCTCAAATCAAATGTTCGTGAAATCTTATGGGACTTAACTGCTAAGGTCATCAGTCCCTACGCTTACACACTACTTAACCTAAATTATCCTAAAGATAAACACACACACCCATTCCCGAGGGAGGACTCTTAACATCCGAAGGGGCAAGCCGCACAGTCCAACACTGCAACGCCTTAGACCGCTCGGCTAATCCCGCACGGCTTCCCTCTATGCTAATAGATCCTATGACAAGTGTTTTTGTTAATATTCGCATCTGTCACTGCCAGGGCAATATTTAGGCAGGTGAAAAATACGCAGCTGCTCAGGGCGGCAAAATGTTGCCATCAAAAATTTTTTTAAGGATAGTTTTTTAATGTTCATTTCATCAGCAGTCAGCTATTTAATAACTTATTGGCAGAGTGCTGACAAAGTGCACGTGTCATTAAACTCTTTAGTCCACCTGTGTAACTTCTTCCTAGTATGAGAGCATTAAGGGTCTGCGGAACAGAGAGCGCTTAACCTGCAACTCTAGTGTTGCGCCCTACGGCATCGTACTGGTCAAAAAGGAGGAGAGCGCCTGCGCTAGATCGCCCTTCCTTGCAGTGTAAAGCTGGCAAGTTGGCGATTTTCAGGTCCGTGGCACGTAAGTGAGCGCAAGATGGCGGCGGAAACAGAAAGACGATTGAGATGGTTTATGCAGATGTATTTTTGTCCGATACACGACACTGTGGTTATAAAAATGCGATGAAAAAGGCAGCAATCAGGAATAAAAGTGACACAATTGTACATCAGACAGGTGTTTTCTTTGTTTATGACGGCGACATCATTTCACTGATGTAGCACCAGATGAATATTTTAGTGTACAATACAGTTCAGCTGAAATAATAATGTGCTTGCACAAGCTAGTGGTGCCATTGTAGTACGGCTTAAGCTTCTAATATGCAGCTTTAACAACAAACCCAGTTCTAAGCAAAGAAGGGAAAACAGAAAGGTGGAAGGAGTATATAGAGAGTGTATACAAGGGCGATGTACTTGAGGACAATATTATGGAAATGGGAGAGGATGTAGATGAAGATGAAATGGGAGATACGATACTGCGTGAAGAGTTTGACAGAGCACTGAAAGACCTGAGTCGAAGCAACGCCCCCGGAGTATACAAGATTCCATTGGAACTACTGACGGCCTTGGGAGAGTCAGTCCTGACAAAACTCTACCATCTGGTGAGCAAGATGTACGAGACAAGCGAAATACTCTCAGATTTCAAGAAGAATAAAATAATTCCAATCCCAAAGAAAGCAGGTGTTGATAGATGTGAAAATTACCGAACTATCAGTTTAATAAGTCACAGCTGCAAAATACTAACACAGATTCTTTACAGATGAATGGAAAAACTAGTAGAAGCCGACCTCGAGGAAGATCAGTTTGGATTCCGTAGAAATGTTGGAATCCGTGAGGCAATACTGACCCTACGACTTATCTTAGAAGCTAGATTAAGGAAAGGCAAACCTACGTTTCTAGCATTTTTAGACTTAGAGAAAGCTTTTGACAATGTTGACTGGAATACTCTCTTTCAAATTCTGAAGGTGGCAGGGGTAAAATACAGGGAGAGAAAGGCTATTTATAATTTGTACAGAAATCAGGTGGCAGTTATAAGAGTCGAGGAACATGAAAGGGAAGCAGTGGTTGGGAAGGGAGTGAGACAGGGTTGTAGCCTCTCCCCGATGTTATTCAATCTTTATATTGAGCAAGCAGTGAAGGAAACAAAAGAAAAATTCGGAGTAGGTATTAAAATCCATGGAGAAGAAAAAAAAACTTTGAGGTTCGCCGATGACATTGTAATTCTGTCAGAGACAGCAAAGGACTCGGAAGAGCAGTTGAACGGAATGGGCAGTGTCTTGAAAGGACCATATAAGATGTACATCAATGAAAGCAAAACGAGGATAATGGAATGTAGTCGAATTAAGTCAGGTGATGCTGAGGGAATTAGATTAGGAAATGAGACACTTAAAGTAGTAAAGGAGTTTAGCTATTTGGGGAGCAAAATAACTGATGATGGTCGAAGTAGAGAGGATATAAAATGGAGACTGGCAATGGCAAGGAAAGCGTTTCTGAAGAAGAGAAATTTGTTAACATCGAGTATAGATTTAAGTGTCAGAAAGTCATTTCTGAAAGTATTTGTATGGAGTGTAGCCATGTATGGAAGTGAAACATGGACGATAACTAGTTTGGACAAGAAGAGAATAGAAGCTTTCGAAATGTGGTGCTACAGAAGAATACTGAAGATAAAGTGGATAGATCACGTAACTAATGAGGAGGTATTGAATAGGATTGGGGAGAAGAGAAGTTTGTGGCACAACTTGACTAGAAGAAGGGGTCAGTTGGTAGGACATGTTTTGAGGCATCAAGGGATCACAAATTTAGCATTGGAGGGCAGTGTGGAGGGTAAAAATCGTAGAGGGAGACCGAGAGATGAGTACACTAAGCAGATTCAGAAGGATGTAGGTTGCAGTAGGTACTGGGAGATGAAGAAGCTAGCACAGGATAGAGTAGCATGGAGAGCTGCATCAAACCAGTATCAGGACTGAAGACAACAACAACAACAGTAAGATACTAAGTGTTTGATTTTAGGAATGAATTTTTTTAATCTTCACCTACATGCTGCACATCCATAACATTCAATCCTGGGTTAGACCATAATATTATGCACTGAAATAGGCAGCTATTGTTTTTAGAACTAGACCATATGCTGCTATCTGTTGAGTTTTGCTGTAAACTGAATATGTTATTGGTCCAAGAAGTATGGAGAACCATGTATCACTAAAACTGTGGATAAAATCACTGTTCCTTTCATAGCCTCATTTCATCTTACTCTTTTATCCAAATATACACCTATAATTTTGTATGCAGTGCTTCATTGATTTCCTGCTCTTTAATATTTACTTAAGAACATTGCAAGCAGGAAATTAATGTGATCTGTGTTTGAAGGTGTTATTGTTAGGTATTATTGTTATATTATTTGTTGTACATGTCCTGTAGTTTGTAACAAAGACTTCGCACAGGCCATATTATAAAGTTAGTATCACTGACATACTTTTGTCAGCAGTTGATATATAAGTATTTGCTTGAGCAAATGCTGACAATAGAAGATAAAAAACATACCATATTTTAAGGGGTAACACACACTTTTTTGTTGAAAAATTGTCTCCAAAATTCAGGTGTACCTTTTACTCAAAATTAATATAAAAATGTCCAGAGTGCGATTTAAAATTCCTGCCCATCTTAAAAATGGCCATATATTTGATGCTGCAGGAAACTTATCTCTATCTGGCAACAATGAATTTAACTGGCAGCAGCAGTGCACCGATGCAACAAACATGAGTTGAAGGGATTCACAAGCTTGCCAGCACTGTCTCCCTCCTGCTTCACCATAACAAAACCAGAATACCACTTAGCATATGATGCAACATCGCAATCTGTGAGCTAAGTGAACTTGAATTGAAAGTGATTTATGTTATCAGTAACAGTACAATATTTTTGTTAGTGGCTAGTTCCATAATGGAAAAAAATAAAAGATATTCATATGATGTGGGCTATAAATTGAAAGTAATAACATATGCAGAAGAACATGGAAACAGTGCAACTGAGTGGCATTTCAGCCCTCCACACTAGAAAAAAACCATTCGTGATTGGCAGGCTAGTAAAGAAGAACTGAAAAAAATGAGCAAGACTAAATCTGCAAATAGAGGACTAATGCTAACTGGGCAAAACTAGAAGATGACATATTGAAATGGATTCAAGGACCCATCAAAATGACACTGAAATTAATACAAAAATGATTAAAATACATGCTCTTAAGCTAGTGCTACAGTGGAACTTAACAGACTTTAAGGGTGGAGTTAGTTGGTGCTACAGGTTTACAAAATGTTTGTGGACTTAGCATGCAAACCAAAGCCAAAACATCTCAGAAAAATGCCCAAGAGTATGAAGAGAAAATATTATCTTTCCATCACTTTATGATTCAACATCAAAAGAAAATCCGTCTGGACCTAAGCCAAACAGTGAATATGGATGAAAGTCCTCTGGCATTTAATGTGATGAGTAACAGAACTGTTGCCATGTTTGTAAGTGCATGTGTGTGAATTCCTAAGGGACCAAACTGCTGAGGTCATCAGTCACTGTTGCCATGAAAGGTGCTAAAACTGTAAACATAAAAACAAGTGGACATGAAAAAATGCACTACACTGTTGTCCTTTCATGTTGTGGTCATGGTACTAAACTTAATCCAATGATCATTTTCAAGTGCAAAAATATGCCAAAACCTTCTGCAACACTTCCAGGAGTTGTTGTTCATGTACATGTCAAGGACTGGATGGACAATGCTGATATGAAATTATGGACTAACAGAGTGTGGGAGAGAAGAGAAGGTGCTTTATTGCAGAAGTGTTCTCTTCTTGTGCTAGATCAGTTTAGTTGTCATTCCAAAAATTCTGTGAAAGAGAAATTGAGATAGAGAAATACAGAGTTTACTGTTATTGCAGGAGGACCTACTTCACAATTGCAACCTCTTGATGTCTTGATAGCTAAACATGTTAAAGTGCATATGAAGGAGGAATGGAACAAATGAATGATGGATGAAACCCAGCATGAATTCACATGGAAGGGAAATTTAAAACAACGTACAATCAAAGAAGTGTGTCAGTGGATAAAAGAGTCATGGTCTAGAGTGAGAGAAGAGATTATTATTAAATCTTACAAGAAGAGCGGCATAAGTAACACTCTTGATGACAGTGAAGACCAGCTTATATACGAAGAGGACAATGATGGTGATGAAGAGGAAGGAGAAGGAAAAAAAAAGATAAAAACAAGAAGAAGAAGAATAAGAAAGTTCAAATGATGATTTTTCAGGGATTTTAAATGTCAGTTTGGTTTTATAAACTAAGAATTCTTTTTCAGTCTGGATTTGCAATCTAAAAACAAAAATGATAAAAATGTAATTAAAAAAGATTAAAAATTAAGGTACATCTTATAATCTGTAGTGTCTTATAGTCCATAAAATATGGTAAACCAAGAAAAGCTATATCCCTCTGATATGTCCTAAGAGCTCTACAGATAATGCAGCAGTTGTCCTCAGAGAAGGTACATACAGCTCGTGCTAAGCTTATGCTAGCATAGTTATATTTTGGTCCAAGCTGTGCATCCTCTGTTGCGATGTAAGTTGGAGATGTAATGGCCACTGCAGATGACAATTAACAGGATACACTACCATACTACAGCATATAAAGTGAACTGTCTGGTACTGAACTGCTGCTCACCAGAGAATGCTGCGTGGCATCAAACCAGGACTACTTATTCATTTTTTTTTTTTTTTAAATTTCGGATTGTCAGTCTTCAGTGCACAATCTCACTGAAATATTTTACTGAAATCACAAGAATGTATCCTAATTCATTATCCAAAAGAGACAGAATTTTATAGTTTATTGGGCACTCTCTTTCTCTCTGTTCATTGTATCTTTGTTGTTCAATTATTAAATCAACTGGTTGTTACTTTTGTTAAAAGGTGTGATTATTAGCTCATACTTCATTATGTACCTAATTTGTTTTCAGCTCTGCTTTATCGTTGTGTTACTCACCTTGCCGAGGGCTTACTCTGAAGATGTTGAGAGCACCACAACACCTTCATTTTATGGGTCAACTAGTGATGAAAATTTCACTCCAACCGAGACAGTAACTGAAACAGATGGAGAGCTGGAGACAGAGAGGACAGTTCAAGACAGTGGTTCAGATGCCAAAGAAACTATGCAGACTGCAAATTTTGTGTATCCTGTAGGGGTGGTTGTTGTTGGAATTCCTCGTCCTTTCTATCCTCCTTATTTCAACCGACCTTTTTATCCTCCGCCTCCTCCCCCTCCCCCTCCTCCTCCTCCTCCTCCTCCACATTTCTTTCACCCATGGAGGAGACGGTGGGGGTAATGTTTAACATATGTACATTAAAATTATGTCTTTATGCAGAACACTGTAAACCTGAGATGTTCAACCAATAGAAAGAAAATGTTGTTACAACAGAAAGATAAACTTAAAATATGTGGTTTTAGTCCACAGTACATAGTCAATCATTAATTGTCAACATATCTTGATTCATCTTGAAACCTTCTTTTCATCTCAAGGTGTATTGTTTCATTTAGATATTTATTTTAATTTATTTTATTTTGTATACTGGATTGTCACACTGCTTTTAAATAGAAGCAAACATAGCTAAACAGTGATTATATGTAAATTTAGTCATAGAATATGCACTACATTTCAAAAGACACAGACTGAATGTCTCTTCTGACAATCTTATCAAACGTAATGATCTCCCTCTTTTTTCTTCTAAAAACATTAATGGGTAATATGTGCCTGCAAAAGTAAGTCAATAATTATCTTGTAGACAGCCTTTTTCAATAAATCTCTAACAGTCCTACTGTTTTTTTTAATTTAATTCAAATAAATCTGTTTTATAAATACATGGGATATATTTTATATGCTAAGTGGGCAAAATTACAGTTAAAATGAAGTGATTATATTCATCTTAAATATTCGTTCTAATATCTTGAAATTTTTTATTTAGACAAATCTGGAACGTAGTGAAATTATATTCACTTTTTTTAAATTCAATCTATCACTACAAACATAAAATTCTTCAAATTTTTCATTCTTTGACATTTTTCCCAGTTAATTTTTCATGCACCACAAGTATCCTGGAAGTTGCTGATAGGAACCATGTTTAGAGCATTTGTTATGATGGTTTAGATCACTTAAGTGTGCCAAAACCAGACTCCTATTAGGCTAATATTGTTCCTCGAGAATAGGAAAATCTGCTGGAGCCTGGTCCGGACTGTAGGTAGCTGGGGCAGTGTTGCCAAGTTGTGATTTGCTTGGAACTTCTAGACATTTAAATAGACATGGGTAGGAGTATTAGTGTGGTACTATTATTAGGTATTGGTGATTTGCTTCCATGTTTTGATGAGCTTTTTTTAAAATTTCTTAACCATGTCCACATGCACTATCTGTCCTTGGGGTATGAATTCTTTGTGAACCATGTCTTTGGTGTTGAAAAGGAGAGACTTAGTTTTATTGGTTGACTTCATAATATATTTGTCATTTTCCTTAATTTTTGCCTCTTTCATGACACGTTTCAAAACTAGCTTGTAGTTTTGGAATAACTATGAAATTCTGGACTGCTGTCATTTTTTGACTGCAGAAAAAGTTCTTGCTTCGTTTTATAAGATACTCTAATGTCTGATGTAACCCAGTTTTTGAGTCTATCTGTGCTTTTGGACATCGCATTCCTTAGTGAAAATGCCATGCCAAATTTATGCTTGAAAATTTTCAAAAAATTTTCCATCTTTTCATTGGTAACAGAGGTATATACTTCTCTCTAAGATTGTTTGTTGATTAGATACTGGAAGAATTCAATATTTTTCATTCTATGGATAATATTTTGTACACTGATCAAAATGTAATTTGCAGGTATGGTTAGTAATTGAAAAAAGGTGGTCACAATAACTGATATCAAAGTTTTCTGATATACACTTGTCCATGTTTACACATACCTGATCAAGGAGAGTGATACTAGCTTTTGTTACATGTATTAGAGAGCTAACAGTCAGACAAAGATTGAAGGTAAGTTTGTCTAAAGCAAGGTCCAATTTTTTGAAAGAAAAAAAACCAGTTATGTTGCTAGCAGGAGATCTATACACAGATAAAATAATAGTTTTTCTCATACATAAACTCAACAGCTATAATTTCAAAGTCTCTTTCACAACCAAGTTTGCAAACAGGCACTGTACTCTTATAATCTACATTTTCTGATATGAAAGATGTTGAATGACAGGTGAGGTATAAGTGGCGGGAACTTAAAATTAGCAGAGATTGAGGCCTGGTGGGTAACAAGAAGAGACGATATCCTGAAGGGCAAGTTCCCGTCTCCGGAGTTCTGACAGGTTGGTGTTAGTGGGAAGTATCCAGATAACCCGGACGGTGTAACACTGTGCCAAGATGTGCTGGTCGTGCACCAAGGCATGTTTAGCCACAGGGTGATCCTCATTACCAACAAACACTGTCTGCCTGTGTCCATTCATGCGAATGGACAGTTTGTTGCTGGTCATTCCCACATAGAAAGCTTCACAGTGTAGGCAGGTCAGTTGGTAAATCACTTGGGTGCTTTCACACATGGCTCTGACTTTGATCGTGTACACCTTCCAGGTGACAGGAATGGAGTAGGTGGTGGTGGGAGGGTGCATGGGACAGGTTTTACACCGGGGGTGGTTGCAAGGGTAGGAGCCAGAGCGTAGGGAAGGTGGTTTGGGGATTTCATAGGGATGAACCAAGAGGTTACGAAGGTTAGGTGGATGGCGGAAAGACACTCTTGGTGGAGTGGAGAGGATTTCATGAAGAATGGATCTCATTTCAATTTATTTTTTAACAATATCTTCCTTACTTTTATTCTACTTCTACAATCTTGGGAAGCACACCACTTTTTCTACCCCTAACTCCATAGCCGTAGTCTTGGTTGCTATCCCAGATTCCAGTTGCATTATAGCATGTAATTTCTGATCCACTCACTACAAGTTTTTTTCTTTTATCACTCATTTCAGACTCTTTAATTAAAACACAAAAAACCACAAAACAACAATTTAACAATAATATGCAACTGAAGAAATAAAGAACACACGGTGCCCAACAGTGTTCCTAAGTTAATTTGTTATTGTTTGTTAGTGCTGCAAGCAGGCTTTTAAGTATTGTTTGTCGAAGAGTAGTTTTAGTAATGTATTCAATATTAACAATTCAGTATGTACCTTATTACTGTGACTCCAGGTGTGCTAAAAGCACAAACAATGCATTAAACATTTTGAAAGGCCACCTCTGCTTGCTAAAGCTTTACAAAAGTGCACTATGTGCAATAAATTAATCCTCATTTTAGCAGGTAGAAGTACTTATATGGAATTAATTATGTGGGCTGGATAGTATGGAGGGCAGATGTATCATTATTTTCAATAAGGTACTGGAATATGACATCATCAAAATCTGTACAAAAAATGTATGTTAGAGTTTTTTTTCAGTATTTTAATGTCGGTTTACATTTGTATGGTAAAGGTGAAAATAACAGCAGGATTGAATAGGACATAAGATGCTGCCCTTTGGCACATCTGTGTTTATATGCTTGTTGACTGACAAGTGTTTTACCAATAATTTATCATCAGCAGACAAGTGAAATGCATCATTTTTCATGTGTGTTTCTAGGCTGCTTAGAATCGTTTTATGGTCAACAGCATCAAAAACCTTGGACAATTCTAACAATATGCCTACCACAGATTCATCGTTATCCACTTTTGTGAGCTTTGCAGTGGCTGATATTGTACTTCCCTTACTTTCGAAACCAATCGGTGCTTCATTAAAAAAGGTTTTGCTTATTAGTGTAACTCATTAGTCTACCTTTCATGACTGATCTATTTATTTTTGAAAACTTTCACAGTAGTGTAACTGGCCTCTAGTTTTCTATACTCTTCACATTTTTACCATTCTATAGTAAGGGCACAACTCATGCATGCTTTAGGTGCTCCAGAAAAATACCTGAACTAAGGGACTGTTCATTTATGATGTTTATATGCTGCCTATGCATGCCTTCAGGATAGAGACTGGAATGCCAGTAAACTGAAGTCGATTATTTGCCTTTCAACAGTAATGATCAGAGTACCCAAGATATTTTGTAAATACTCTAAAATTTTCCCTGTCAAAATCTGAGAGATTGTGGTCTAAAACTGATACTGACCTCTTTGATAGTTTAATAGCACTATTTACTATTTGTATCATGTTAAGAGTGTTCCTAATGTTGAGGGAGTTATAACTAATTTCACCCTCAATACCTGTTCATATTATGTATCCCCCATATTAGTTAGTTTTGGGGACTGAAACTTTTTTTCAGGGTTTCAGTAATTTTGTTGAAGAAAGTGTCCACATTACCACTAGGTACACAGTGGATGGACAGAATGATTACCCTTTTTCTGAATGTCTAGCTTTGTTAATTCAACAGCTGCCAATTCCAAACTTTTTCTATGCAAATTGTGATCAGATCTTATATAGCTTTAAAATGTGAACCACATCTGATATGAATACAAGATCCCCATCCTTTAAAGTAGTTCTACAGTAGCAACTTGCACATTCATCTGATGACAGCATTATATGCTCTATTTCAGTGTCTCCTCACCAGTGCTCTGTTGTGCATATCACTATGTTGTTCAAAGACTGTAATTCATCTTCAAGTTGGTGTAATTTACATTTAATAAGCTGTAGATGCTCTTTTAATCCCTGAGCAGCTTTCTATAAACTTGTACTAACTCTTTCATTATTATAAATGAGGAATAGGTCTATAAATATTTGCTACCACACCTGATTGAAGTTCACCTAATTGTGACTCTTGCTTGCAAGTTGGATTTAAAATTAAAATACTAAAAGGAGTTTTTGACTTTTATGTCTCTGGGAAATTTATGCAAAGGAATATAAAGATATTTTATGAGGTATTACATATGTTGTTGGTTGGTATAAATAAATAATAGGTACATATACACTTCCTAATATGATTCCTGAAATCACTTTCTCTAGTTCAATAATTGCAGATTTTGCCACCATTTCATTATATTAATACTTCCATGAGTGGGTAAATTTCTACATAAATATATTCATTCATACACACATCATGTTTCACATGAAAGATAACCTTCAGGGATATCTCGGAGGCCAAAATTCAGGCCCTGCTTGACCTCTATGCCATGGACCATATTGGTGTCTTAGATGTAGTCTTTACATCAGCAGATAACTGTGGTGGTGCCCCATCATGCATAAACCACATGAAATTTGAGCCTAATAACATGGGGCCATTATCAAAAACAATTTACATCACAGACACCTATGTACTAACTGGGAGAATATTTCATATAGAAGTCGGCGGGAGCTCATAACCAAACATTTAACCGCCTTTTTATTATTATTACAATATAATAAAAATGATCGTTACTACACACCATATAGTGGAGATGCTGAGTCACAGATGGGCACAAGAGGAAGACTGTCACAAAATAAGCTGTTGAGTCCAGGAGGGTTATGGGAACCCTCCAGGCCTCAACCTTCATTAGTCTTATTCCACTCACCTAACCCCTTCCCTTTTCCCATTCCAGCACTACACAGCCCTCTATTCCAAACCACACACACAATCATTTTACTTCTCTCCTTTTCCGCTACCCCCTGCCACATCTCTCCCTCAACTGCACCTAGCTGCCCCCTATTTTTGTCAAAAGCCTTGTTGGCCAAATGCTTATTTTGTGACAGTCTTTTTGTTGTGCCTATCTGTGTAACTCAGCATCTTCAGTATATGGTGAGTAGTAACTACTCTTTTCATAATATTGTTAGATTGCATCCTCGATTTTCCATTTCTTTTATTATTATTATTATTATTATTATTATTATTATTATTATTATGGTAAATTTATCAACTAAATTATTTTTATTTCTTTTTATCCTCATCCATCTTCTCTCTGTTTTTCACCATCTTGTTTTCAGTGTTTAATTGCACTATTCATTTAATATTTCTCTTCTTCTGTCCACCTTTATTTCTCACTCTTTTCTTATACTACCTCTGGACTGTATTTGACTTACTTATTTATTTGCCCACATAAACCTCTTTTTCAGTACCCTTATCATACACAATGTATTGAACAGGAAATATTTTTACCTGTTGTTCTTACAACTTGCAAATGTGTCATTTAAATTTTTATATTATAAGGTGTGTGAGAAAAATAATGTGACTGAATTTTTATCTACCAATGTTTTTATTTTTCTCATACAACAATACTTTCCCTTTCAAAGTAGTTCCCTTCAGGAGCTACACACTAGTGCAGGCATCATTTCTGGTCTTGATGGCAGTGCTGAAAGGCTTCAGTTTGTATGGCCTTTAACATGTTGGTCATCTTCTTCTAAATGTTCTTCATAGTCTCAAGATGATGTCTATGTAAGATATTTTTCAATTTTTGGAAGAAGAAAAGGTCACAAGGACTCATATCAGGTGAATAGCAGGGGCTGTGGAACAACAAGAATGCCTTTGAGAAAAATAAATATCCGTGATGGAAGTGGCTGTTTGGCATAGGGCATTCTCATGATGCAGCATCTACTCGTCTGTTATGTCTGGTCTTACCTGATTTATCCCTTTCCTGAGCCTTTCAAGGACATCTTTGTGAAACACTTGGCTGACAGTTCATGCTGGAGTATCAAATTCTTTATGCACAATATCCCTACTGTCAAGGAAACAAATCGGCATTGTTTAGATCTTTGATTTGCTCATTCTAGCCTCTTTTGGGGTGTCTTAGTGTGTCACTTCTTACTTTTATGCATTGTCTCAGGACCTTACTCAAAAACCCAGGATTCACATCACCTCTGATCACACTGCTGAACCATTTGTGGTCATTAGCAATCCTCACAAAAATATCAACACACACATTTATTTGATTGTCCTTCTGCTCAGTTGAGGTTTTTTGGTACAGTTTGGCACAAACCTTTTGCATGTTCAAAACTTCGATCAGAATTTGACATCCAACAAAAGTGTTTCAGCTTAACAGGTCACCCATCAACCTTATTGCTAAGTGCCAGTCTGATCTCACAAGAGTATGCACACATTCGACATTTTTTTAAGTTGAAGGTCTCCTTGAGTGAAATTCGCCTTCATTGTGTTCTCGGCCTTCCAAAGATGATTTGTGCCAGTGAGAATTTTGTGCTCTTGATAAGAAATGTTCATCTTTTCAAGGTCACAATTGTGGATTCCCCAAGTTTAACACAAACTTGATGGTATAATGTTGCTCCAAATTCTGCTGTTCTATTTTTGTAACTCACAATAAAAACACAATTAAAAAAAACATGTGATGGCTGTACAGAGCTGAAACTTGGACTGAGTATCCAGAGCAAGTAGAACAACACAGCATTGCCAAATCGCTAGCAGTGTTGTCAGTCTCATTACTTTTCTCAAGTACATCGTAAATTTTATCGATTTGTTAAATAGATAGAAAATTGTGAATATGTTGTACATTTACAACTTATTTATACAATTACAAGCTGATGTACTGAGATTTTGAGGAACAGCAGTTTTTGTAGTAGGTTGGATGTCAGAATTTTGTTAAAGGTATGTGCAGGACGGTTATAATTAAACTTTTGCTACTTGAGCCAGTGTAGATGGAAACTATTTACTGTATGCATACCTAACTTTATGGGAATCACCTTTAGACTCTGTGCTTCAGGATTTGCGGTCTTAGTAGTGTTAATTGTCATGACTTATCATTAGGCACCGATACTGGTATGCAATATGGGGTTGAAACAGTATGATCCCTGTGCATACAACTGCAAGCAGTCAACATTGGTGTGGACAATGTGAACAGAGAGTTATTCGTAAAGCTGTTTTATCAAAACAGCAAGCAGTGTTGCTGCTGCTCTGTGTCAGTATCAGTGTGTTAAAGAAATACAGACAGGTCTCTTCCCACAAGGGCTGAAGGACACAATTGAGACGTTCGAATTAACTGCTGATTTGTTGAAAATGTTGCTGTTGCCATGGCTGAGAAAGCTGAATGCATTGTGTGACCTTCAAGCAGTGCATGAGCTGTATCATGACAGCGGAACATTCCATTGACAATTGCATTTTCGGACAGCAGTACAACAATACAACAATCTAGTGTGGTTCCAGGGTGTCGAAGATCCAGATGGTCATCACATTGATGAAAGTTTGTAATCTGGAATGTAAACATGGTACAGAATCAACAAATGCTACCTGTATCATGTGGAAGCTAAAATGTTTTTCTCTGAATGGTTCATTCATTATTTCTCTTCTGCATGTCCTTTCCTAAGTTACCACAAAGTTTCATTGTCCTACAATCACTTGTTTGTCATGGGGGCCCCCTCAAGTAGCAAAAGTTTAATTATAGCCACCCTGTAGTTCAGAAAGAGGTTCAATGTGTCTGGGTAATCTGTTGTACACTTTTGTTTCTGCATGAATACATGTTTTTGGCACAATGCGGTGTTGCAATGGCAAATGTGGATGTCACAATTTGAACTGGTATGGTAATCGTGGACAATTTGTTACAAGTAAAAAAAAAGTTTTCTTTTCTCAGTAAAATTTTTTTACAAGGGTAACTACTTTCAGTATATAAATGTGGGAAATGAGTAAAATTTCGAGTTCTTTAAATACATATCAGCCTGGTTTTGTGCTGCCTATTCATCTGTCTCATTATTCTTATAACTTGTTTTCTGTTTCTTGAAAGTTGTTTTGGTCTGGTGTACATCTTCCCGGACAATACCATGCCTCAGTAATGGATGTACACAATTAGACCAAACAGCGCTAACCGTTTCAGCACAAGTGTTGCTGCAAAAAATTCTTACTACATAGCTCAGTTTGGAATTTAGAAATTTGATGTGAGAACTCCATTTAAAATTCTCTTGAATATGAGTCCCAAGAAATTTAGTTTCAGTAATAGAACTAATGTTTTGTTCATCCATATGTACTATTGGTTGTGATGCATTTTTACTGTGATCTTTATGGAAATCCATTAACACTGTTTTGTGGGGATTTAAAATTACTGTTCCTGGCAAACCACTCAGACTTATTTTGTAACATTGTTTTATGACACAGTAAGAGTTATTACCTCTGACTGGTAGCCTGGTGTCATCTGCAAATAGTTCTGGCTCAGAATTCCTAACATTTAATAGAAAATGATTTATTTATAAGCGAAGTAGACCTAAAAACTGAACCCTAAAAACCAAACAAGGTTGCATCCCACAAAGTTGCTGTGTCTAGAGCCCCACGATATAGAAAGCACACAACAAAAGTGAAGAAGGACTTAAAAATATTAAAAAGGACCCATGCAATGGACTCAGAATATTCATCAGATATTCATATAGAGGAGGTTACCAATTCTCTGAAGGTTAAACCAGGCAAGGCTCCAGGTTTTGATGGTATCCACCTTGAGTTCCTCACACATGTTGGAGCCTACACAAAACAATGGCTGGCTAAGTTCTTTATGGACATTCTCCAAGTGGGTAACATTCCTCTCTCACTTAAATGAGCAAAGATCATAGCAGTCCTGAAACCTGGTAAACCAGGCGATAGACCAAAGAGTTACCGCCCCATTGCCCTTCTCAGTATGGTCTATAAATTACTAGAAAGACTGATCCTCAACAGAATAGACCAAACTATACTCAAACAAATCCCTATCGCACAAGCAGGATTCTGTCCCTATTGCTGCTGTACAGATCAAGCCCTATCACTGACAACATATATAGAGGCAAGGTTGCAGAAGAAACATAAAGTAGCTGCAGCATTCATAGACCTAACAGCAGCCTATGATACAGTTTGGAAACAGGTAATCATGTAAAAATTAATCTGTGCCCTCCCCTGCAAGAAGATAACCAACCTCATTGATGATATGTTGTCAAATAGAACCTTCCAAGTAATAATGGGGAATGAGAGAAGTAAACAAATGAAACTCAATAATGGACTCCCACAAGGTTCTGTCCTCGCACCACTTCTTCTCAGCCTTTACATGGCTGACATGCCTGCAACCAGATCGCACAAATTTGGTTATGCTGACGACTGGGCTCTGTCAACAGCCTACAGAAATATAGAAAATGCCGAAGATATCCTTACAAGTTACCTAGGGATTATCAGTGAGTACTTTAGAAAATGGAGGCTGCAACCTAGTGCTGCAAAGACGGAAGTATCTGCCGTACATTTGAACAACAAAATGGTCAACAGAGAACTACATGTATATCTAGACAGGAAAATACAAAATCACAACAAACACCCCAAGTACCTTGCGGTTACCCTAGATAAGACACTAACATTCCAAGAACACCTGACAGAAAACTGCAGCAACACTCAAAACACGCAACAACATATTGCAGAAGCTCTGTGGCACCACTTGGGGCTCCACAACATCTACCTTAAGAACATCCACGCTTGGCTTGGTGTATCCAGTGGCAGAATACTGTGCCCCAGTGTGGCTCAACAGCAAACACGCACACATGGTAGATAGCCAACTTAATGCAATAATGCGTATAATATCAGGCACAATCAGGCCGACTCCTACAGTGTGGCTGCCCGTTCTCAGGAACATAGCCCCTCCTAACCTGTGCCGAGAACATGCTCTGGTTAGAGAATTTCAAAAAATCATGACTAACCCTCAATTACAAATCCATGAAGATTCTCACTCCGGTCTAGGCACCCTCCACTAAAGACCGCACACGTGCTGCACCAAAAAAATAAATGACCACTGGAAAGAGGAATGGGAGAGCTGAACAGCAGTAAACTGCCACAGTATGCCATGCATCTTTAGTAAACCAAAAGGATTTGATTGCCCTCGCAAAGTTTGCTCAAATCTTAATCGCATCAGAACCAACTGTGGGAGATGCGCCAACTCCTTACACAGATGGGGTAAACTTCCTTTGGCCGCTTATGACTATGGCACTCAGAGACAGACGGTCAAACACATTGGCAGGAATGCCCGCTAAGGGCATATGAGGGTGACCCACAGGATTTCCTAATGGCGACTCAAGAGGCAATCGATTATATATTATCTAAGCTGAATGTTTGTTTGTGATTGCTCTTCTGTGAGTGTAAATCTACTATTGGTGGTGTCCTTATATACAAACTGTTATTTATTGTTCTGTTTATATGTATGTAATTTTTTTAAGCATGTTGTTTCTGTAATTTTTACTGTGATGTTATGAGCTATACGCTAAATAAAAACAACATCATGACTTAGTGCACATGGTTCTGAAAGCTGAATCTGAAGATCATTTCCTTCCATGTAATTTATTTCTGTTACCTGACAATGATATTCCAAATATGATTTAATCTAGTCATCTGGCATGCCTCTTACACCGTATCATTCAACCTTTCTCAAGAGCACAGAATGATCAATCACATCAAATGATTTTGTTAGGTCTAAGAATAACCCTGAGATTTCTGTGTAATTATTCACTTCATTTTATATACATTTCCAGGCTAAAAGTAGCTGTTTTAGTTGAGCACTGTGGCCTGAAGCCATACCAATATCCATAAATATAATTATTTTTGTCCAATAATATATTCAGTTACAAAAGGAACACATTTTCAGTAATTTTAAAAAATCCTGGCAGTAATGATAAAGGCCAATATTTGTCCATACAAAGCTGATCACCCTTTTTATATAGTGATAATGCTTTAGCTACTTTGGAAAGACACCATCTGATGAAAATGAATTCCAGATACCTAACAAAGGAAGGAATGTGTCTCTTGCTGATATTTGTACAATACAATCCAGATGAATTTATTTACGAATTCTGTTGACCCTACTGGACTGAGAAACACGAACAGATTATTTATTTCAGTACATGAAAGTTCTTTCAGTGTTGTATTAGGTGGATTTCTAAATTTTTTATTCTAATTTATCGGCAACTCTTTCTGATGCCTTCCCTTTCTTTTATCTATCATATTCACAACAGGAAAGTTCCTCTTATCTTTGTGACTGACTAAAATGCTTCTCCTTTCAACCTTTCCGAATCTATCCATCTTTCCTCTCTGAAGGAGGAATTATAAGTTCTAAAGCTACAATAGTTGTTTCCATTTTATGTGCCTACTGGCAGCACTATCAGATTCATATCAGCAAATACTACACGCTATCCCATTAGTTCATTTCTGCATCTTGGAGGACAGTGTTCATGAGGTGGAAGCCATGCGCTTGTGCATTATCATCTTGAAAGGCAAATACATCATCAAAATATTGACTGTAGGACTGAAAACAGGTCAGAGGAGCCTGTCATGATACTGCATAGCCCTCAGTAGTGATGGGGTGTCTGACACATACAGGGTGTTACAAAAAGGTACAGCCAAACTTTCAGAAAACATTCCTCACACATAAATAAAGAAAAGATGTTATGTGGATATGTGTCCGGAAATGCTTAATTTCCATGTTAGAGCTCATTTTAGTTTCGTCAGTATGTTCTTCCACCTACACTCAATGGAGCATGTTATCATGATTTCATACGAGATACTCTACCTGTGCTGCTAGAACATCTGCCTTCACAAGAACAACACAACATGTGGTTCATGCACGATGGAGCTCCTGCACATTTTAGTCGAAGTGTTCGTACGTTTCTCAACAACAGATTCGGTGCCCGATGGATTGGTAGAGGCGGGCCAATTCCATGGCCTCCACGCTCTCCTGATCTCAACCCTCTTGACTTTCATTTATGTGGGCATTTGAAAGCTCTTGTCTACGCAACACCATTACCAAATGTAGAGACTCTTCGTGCTCCTATTGTGGACGGCTGTGATACAATACGCCATTCTCCAGGGCTGCATCAGCGCATCAGGGATTCCATGCGACGGAGGGTGGATGCATGTATCCTCGCTAACGGAGGACATTTTGAACATTTCCTGTAACAAAGTGTTTGAAGTCACACTGGTACGTTCTGTTGTTGTGTGTTTCCATTCGATGATTAATGTCATTTGAAGAGAAGTAATAAAATGAGTGCTAACATGGAAAATAAGCGTTTCCAGACACATGTCCACATAACATATTTTCTTTCTTTGTGTGTGAGGAATGTTTCCTGAAAGTTTGGCCATACCTTTTTGTAACACCCTATATAATGATACTGACCCTCCTTATTGCTGAATCCATGGGACTGTATGCCTGGCAAAACCCAGACTTTTCTATAATATCGGGCATTAAACAAGTCCTGGACTTGTCCATGAAGAGAACCTGATGCCATTCAGCCAGTTTCCATCCCAGCTCTTCCCTCACCCTACCTCCTTCACACATCATGGTAAATTTTGGAAATTTGTGGTAAGTTCCTAAGGGGCCAAACTGCTGAGGTCATCAGTACATAGGCTTACACACTACTTAAACTATCTTACGCTAATGGCAAAACACACACCCATGCCCGAAGGAGGACTCAAACCTCTGATGGTGCGAACGGCACGAACCATGGCAAGGCGCCACAGACCCTGTGTGGCTAGCATCAAGGTGCTGCGAGCTTTGTACTGATTGTCTATGGGCCAAATTATTCCTGTGGAGACAGTTGTGTAATGTTATATTCTCTGCAGGGTATCTACAAGACATAATTTGTAGGCAGTAATTACCTCAGCAGTTAATGTTGGCCACAGATGACCACCCAGAGGCAGATTTTCATTGTTTTGTGTCTCATGATGATGAATAAATTTTTGGATAATGTTGTTATGGTGTATGCCAATTTGGCAGGCTGTGCTGACAACCCTTCTTACGATAAAGGGACAATGTGAAGTTTGAAATGACACTTCAAGGCATGATGACAAATAGAAACAGTGAATACAAGCCACATTGTGCCATTCACAATTGGAAACACAGGGCACTCGACTGAAACACAATGAGAATGCAGGATTACTTTTACTGGCATTACACAGGTGACTGTATGTAGCCATTTCATGTGATTGAAAGAGTATCCAATTAAAGAACACCTATTATGCAAGTCACGATGTTAGTGCAAAACATTTTTAAGTAGTTTATATATGTCTCCACTGTCT
Organism: Schistocerca gregaria; assembly: GCF_023897955.1. Taxonomy (NCBI): domain Eukaryota; kingdom Metazoa; phylum Arthropoda; class Insecta; order Orthoptera; family Acrididae; genus Schistocerca; species Schistocerca gregaria. The sequence continues at coordinate 163,117,511 of NC_064921.1, forward strand.
TATTTATCCACATGCCTCAGATTTTCACACAATGAGTTTCATTTAGTGTGCCCCCATTGATTTGGGAATCTTCAAACTCATATTTAGTAATGCCTATCGCAGAATATCTTCAAACCTCATTATACAGGGTTTCCCACTGAAACCTCCCTGATTTAAAGGACCAAGGAGAGAAAAACCACAGTAGATACGACAATGAAAAATGCGCTACATTGTAGAGCATCTCAAAGAATTTATATTGTCACATCAGAAGTACCAAGTATCATCGACAGAGTGCAGCACGGTCGCATGAAGTGAAAATGGTGACTCCACAGCAGCGCGCAAGCAGTAATGTGGTTTGCAGAAACAAAATCACCAATTACTGTGCAAAGAAATTATCATTGTCTGTATGAATGTGATCCATCTGCTGTGAAAACAATGAAGGAATGGTATAGGAAGTTTCTGGCAACAGGAAGTGTTCTGAAACATTCTGGCAGTGCATGTTTTGCAGTTTCAGAAGAGACTGTGGACAATATCAGACAGACGTTTCTCAGAAGCCCACGTAAGTCAATTCGTCAAGCATCTAGGCAACTTGATGTACCTTGATCAACATTGCATCATATAGTTCACCAGTATATTCATATGTGTGCTTACATAGTGTAAATTCTGCAACATCTGACGCTGAGCAACAAACCATGCCGACAAAAATGTGCTGTGGATATACTGCACTGAATTGATCTGGAGACCAGCTTCCTGGAAAGATGTTTATTCTCAGATGAGGTAAACTTTCATCTAAAGTTGGGATTTGGGGTTCGCAAAATCTGCATGTTGTCACTGAACATGTTCGTGTTAGCCCTAAACTAAACGTCTGGTGTGGGCTAATGCACGACAGGACTGTTGGACAGTTATTCTTTGCAGAACAAACAGTGAATGGGTCATTGTATCTGGGCATGTTGGAGCAGTCTGTGTACCCTCAGATACAAGACTGGCAACCCAACATAATTTTTCAACAAGATGGAGCTCCGCTGCATTGGTCAATGACTGTTTGCTAGTTCCTGGATAGGAAATTTCCCAATCGTCGGATCTGATGCGGAGGACCCATTGTTCACCTGACATTACACCACTTGATTTCTTCATGTGGGGATTTGTGAAGGATTGTGTATATGCAACCAAAGTGGACGATATTCCTAAGTTGCAACATTGTATCACTAATGCGATTGCAAGAATGACAGAGGAAATGTTACAAAAACTTGGCAAGAAATTGAATATAGACTCGATATGCTTCGTGCTGCAAATGGTTCACTTGTAGATGTGTATTGTTGATAAATCCTTTGAAATGCTCTACAATGTGATGCATTTTTCATTTTCATATCTACTGTGTGTGATTTTCCTACTCGGGTAGTAAAGGACAGCAGCACATTGGTAGATAACACGTTTATAGACCAAGATAAGTTTAAAAACATAAATGCTCGTCCTGTTGAGAATGGCCTTATCTGATCATGGTGCTCAGCTAGTTACAGTATATGACATAGCTCCATTCACTAATTCAAAACTACCCTCCAAAGTTGTATGTTCAATTAATGACTCAACAATTAGAAATTTCAGGGAAAATCTTCAGCAGTTACAGTGGGATGAGATGTTCACAGAACCCGATGCTAATTTCAAATATAACTTATTTCATGATACACTTGTAAGAGAATTTGAAAACTGTTTCCTCAAGAAAGTAGTTAAATCTAATTATAAGAAACCATGCAAAAAAACCTCGGCTTACTAAAGGAATAAAAATATCTTGTAACCACAAAACGGAACTGTATCTAACAAGAAGAAAGAGTAATGACCCAGAAACAGCCAAATATTATAAAAACTACTTTGCTACATTAAGAAAGGTTATCAAAAAGTCCAGCAGCATGTGCATCATGTCTGATATTAGTACCTCTGATAACAAAATCAAACCAAATTGGAATATTATTACAAGGGAGACAGGGCAACCAAGAGTACAGGATGACGACATTACCATCAAAGCGAATGGAAACTTGACAAATAATAAGCCAGGAGTTGAAAACATTTTGAATAATCATTTTTTAAATGTTGTAGAGAAAGTAGGATCTAAATGTTCATTAGAAGAAGCAAGTCAGTTAATGGAAGAGGCCTTACCGACACAATTTGATACAACTGAAATTCCACCCACCTCTCTTTCTGAAATTAGGAAGATAATAAACTCTCTCAAGAATAAAAGCTCGCATGGAATTGATGGCATTTCTAGCACGTTAATAAAAGCTTGTTCCCAAGAGATAAGTGGGATTCTTAGCCACATATGTAATAGCTCTCTGAAGCAGGGTATTTTCCCAGATAGACTTAAGTATGCCATTGTTAAACCAGTGCATAAAAAAGGGGATACATCTGATGTCAACATCTGCCACCCAACCTCTCTTCTGACTGCCTTATCCAAAATTCTTGAAAAAGTACTGTACAGTAGCTGCCCACCTCTGTAAAAATAAAGTTTTAACACAATGTCAGTTTGGATTCCAGAAAGGTTTTTCAATGGAAAATGCTATATATACTTTCACTAATGAAATATCAAATGCTCTGAGTAACCGGAAGTCACCCGTTGGGATTTTTTGTGACCTCTCAAAGGCTTTTGATGTGTAAATCATGGAATACTTCTACATAAGCTCAAGTACTGGGGTATGAATGGGACAGAGCTCAAATGGTTTAAATCATACCTAACTGGGAGAGTGCAAAAAGTTGAAATAAGCAGTTCACATAATATGCAAAAAACTGGTTATTTCTAAAACTGGGGTACAATCAAGAATGGGGTGCCACAAGGTTCGGTCTTGGGTCCCGAGCTGTTCTTAATATTTATTAATGACCTGCCATTCTATATTCATGAATATGCAAAGCTGGTACTTTTTGCCGATGATACAAGTATAGTTATCACACCCAACAGACAAGAATTAACTGATGAAATTGTAAACGATGTTTTTCAGAAAATCATTAAGTGGTTCTCTGCAAATGGGCTCTCATTAAACTTGGACGAAACACAGTATATACAGTTCCACCCAATAAATGGAATGACATTATTAATAAATATAGACTTTGATCAGAAATCGGTAGCTAAGGTAGAATATTCAAAATTTCTAGGTGCATGCATTGATGCGGGTTTGAACTGGAAAAAAAAACACTGAAGATCTGCTGAAATGATTGAGTTCAGCACTTATGCTATTAGGGTCATTGCAAATTTTGGCAATATACATCTCAGTAAATTAGCTTACCACACCTATTTTTATTCTCTGCTTTCGTATGTAATAATATTCTGGGGTAACTCATCATTGAGTAAAAGAGTGTTCATTGCACAAAAGCATGTAATCAGAATGATTGCTAGAACTCATCCAAGATCATCCTGCAGACACTTATTTAAAGAGTTAGGGATCTTCACTGTAGTCTCACAATATATATATATTCACTTATGAAATTTGTTATTAACAATCTAAATGAATTCAAAAGTAATAGCAGTGTACATGGCTACAACACTAGGAGAAAGAATGATCTTCACTACTCAAGGTTAATATGCAAGCACAGCCATGGGTAACAGCTAGTATTTTGTTTAAAAATGTTCTCCTTGGTGGTTGGCATTTTTTGGTACAAATAAAGAGCTGTTGTTCATGTTTTCAGTATGGTGTCTAATTTGATGCAGTTCTCATTGCTAGTCTATTCATCTAGGCATAACATCCATTTAAACCTGCTTCCTGTAGTCAAGCCTTGGTCTCTCTACAACTTTCATCACCCATACTTCCCTCTTTTACCAAACTGACAATTCCTCGATGTCTCAGAATGTATCTGTCAACCGATTCCTTCTTTTAGGCAAGCTGTGGCACAAATGTCTTTTCTCCCCTATTTGATTCAGTACCTATTCATTTGTTATACCTACTCACCTACATCACCACACTTCAAAAACTTGCATTCTCTTCCTTTCTGAACTGTTTTTCATCCTCTGTTTCACTTCTTTACGAGGTTACATTCCAGACAAATACCTTCAGAAATGACTTCCTACCTCATTAATATATATACAACATTAACAATTTTTTTTCTTCATCAGAAACATGTTGGCTAGCTATGGCCAGTCTGCATTACATATGAATCGCTGATTGCAGAAACAACACTTGTCCACTTTTTGGTTAAATTGAGTTAAGAGCTGATTTCCATGTTATGGTGCTCCCTCTACTGAATGAATGCAGAAACAATATTTGTCCATCATTCTTAATGGTACAAACAAGATCCCGACATTATGAGTGAGAGGAGAAAGAACACTTGTCCAGGACTAGTGCTACTTCTGCAGCCAACATTGGCTAGCCTGTTGTGTAATATCATCTCTGTGTTCACACGCTTTTTCTTTGTGAAGCGCAGCAATGTTGGACAGGGAAGATATGGATGTATATGATGGTGGTGAAAGCAGAAAGAGGAAAAAAAGGCGTAAAGAATGTTGAGTATCAGTGTGAAATCATAAAAAGGTCGTGAATTAAAGGTCTAGAGTATAAAAACTACAGTGGAAAGCTAGTTTCAAAGAAAAGCATTGGTGTGGACTGCAAGTAAGTAATTTTCTAATACGGGAGGTTGTACGTCAGTAAAATAGTAAAGTAATGATTTATTGTGAGACTGAAATATCTGTGTAATTTTGTAGATGTCATAGAAACTGCTTTGGAAGAATTCCTGAAGAGGAAAGAAATGAAGTATTTTCACTTTTCTACAACATGACATCAAAGGATGCACAAGATTCTTATCTCCAAGGCCCAATTACTGTAGGTAATATTTCCTGAAGACGAAGAAGAGTACCAGAAGGAGGCAACTGCAAACTAAGATGCAACAATTTTCAGTATTTTATTAATTCCAGCAAGGGACGATCAGAGGTATGCAAGAAAGCTTTCTTAAGTATCCATGGTGTCACAAGCCAAAGGGTAAGGAGGATAAGCAATCTGCTTGCTTGTGGAAAGTCACCTAGCGACCAGAGGGTTAAAAATGCATCGGGAAATCAAATCGGGGTGCAGAAATAAGTTTGATAATTGATCACATAAATTCCTATCCCCAAAAAATTACTCACTATGGCACAAAAGAACAGCATTATCTAAATAGCCAACAGTTCAGATTACGACATCCCCAAGCAAGTAATATTAAGTACGAATTTTATTTAAAAATATTCAAAGAATGTTTTTCACTTACATTTGGTTGACCACAAGTTGACACATGTGGTATTTGTGAAGTGCTTCAAAATAAATTACGAAACAAAACACTGAATGGAAAGGCTAAGAGGGTTGCCACTGTAGAAATGCAGGGCTGCAAAGTTTTCTGCTCGTATTTGTGAAGTACAAGTATTGTGTCAAAAAGATGAGGATGTTGCAGGTATTGCCATAGATTTTATGTAACATCTGTCCCTTCCTACCATTCCAGTTCAGGAAGTTTATTACCTTCGGCAGCTCAATGTTAATGTATTCAATATCCACAACACTAAGACAGGATTAGATTAGATTAATACTTGTTCCATAGATCATGAATATGACACTTTATAATGATGTGGAACATGTCAGGTTAATAAAAGATGTCTGTACAAGATATTACATTACACAAAATATTGCATGACACTAATGTTTAAGTTAGTTTCTTTTTTCTTCCCCTCCCTTAATTTATATCTAAAAATTCAGCCAATGAGTAGAAGGAGTTGTCATCTAGAAATTCTTTTAATTTATTTTTAAATGTTGGTTGACTATCTGTCAGGCTTTTGATGCTGTTTGGTAGGTGACCAAAGACTTTTGTGGCAGCATAATTTACCCCTTTCTGTGCCAAAGTCAGATTTAACCCTGCATAGTGAAGATCATCCTTTCTCCTGGTGTTATAGCTATGCGCACTGCTATTACTTTTGAACTGGGTTGGATTATTAACAACAAATTTCACAAGTGAATATATATACTGTGAGGATCCCTAGATCCTTAAATAGATGTCTGCAGGATGACCATGTGTAGGCTCCAGCAATTATTCTGATTACACGTTTTTGAGCAATGAATACTTTTCTACTCAACGATGAATTACCCCAGAATATGATGCCATACGAAAGCAGTGAATGAAAGTAGGCATAGTAAGCTAATTTACTGAGATTCTTATCACCAAAATTTGCAGTAATCCTAATAGCATACATAGCTGAAATCAGACTTTTCAGCAGACCATCAATGTGTTGCTTCCAGTTTAACCTCTCATCAATGGACACACCTAAAAATTTTGAAAATTCTATCTTAGCTACAGACTCCTGTTCAAAGTCTATATTTATTACTGGAGTTGTGCCATTTACTGTACGGAACTGTGTATACTGTGTTTTATCAAAATTTAAAGGGTGTCTGTTTGCTGAGAACCACTTAATAATTTTGTGAAAAACATCATTTACAATTACATCACTTAGTTCTTGGTTTTTGGATGTTATTACTATACTTGTATCATCAGCAAAAAGAACTAACTTTGCATCTTCATCAATGTGGAATGGTAAGTCATTAATGTATATCAGGAACAGTGCAGGACCTACGACCGAACCCTGTGGGACCCCGTACTTGATAGCCCCCCTGTTTGAGGAATCAGCTGTTGTTTTAACATTACATGAACCACTTATTACAACTTTCTGCATTCTTCCAGTTAAGTATGAATTAAACCATTTGTGCACTGCCCCCCCCCCCCCCTCAAAGCATAATGATTTAGCTTATCTAAAAGAATTCCATGATTTACACAATCAAAGGCCTTTGAGAGATCACAAAAAATAACAATAGGTGATGTCCGGTTATTCAGAGCATTTAATATTTGCGTATATAGCATTTTCTGTTGAAAAGCCTTTCTGAAAACCAAACTGACATTTTGTTAGTACTTTATTTTTACAAATATGGGAGGCTACTCTTGAATACATTACTTTCTCAAAAATGTTTGATAGAGCTGTCAGAAGAGTGATTGGGCGATAGTTGTTGACATCCGACGTATCTCCCTTTTTATGCAATGGTTTTACAATGGCATATCTCAGTCTATCCGGGAAAACACCCTGCTCCAAAGAGCTATTACATACATGGCTGAGAATCCTACTTATCTGTGGGGAACAAGCTTTAAGTATCTTGCTGGAAATGCCATCAATTCTGTAAGAGCTTTTACTTTTCAGTGAGTTTATTATTTTACCGATTCCAGAGGGAGATGTTGGTGGAAATACAGTTGTTTCAAACTGCACAGGTATGGCCTCTTCTATTAGAAGCCTTGCCTCTTATAGTGAAGATCTAGATCCTATTTTCTCCACAACATTTAAAAAATGATTATTGAAAATATTTTCAATTACTGATTGTTTGTTAGTACACTTGTCATTCAGTTTTATGGCACTAAAGTCTTCCTGTGCTCTTGGTTGCAACATTCTACATTTATCATGAAGGTGTAGCAAAGAAGGGTCCAGATGAAGTCTCACGTTTCTGCTGGATTACATACGAAACTAGTTGCCACCAAACATAAAATACCTGCATATATTTTCAGATGGCTGCCCAGGACAGAATAAGAATAATACTATGGTCAGGTTCCTCATGGCAGTTGCAGCAGATCAGTGTTTACTCAGAATTTATCTTACTTCCCGGTCAGAGGCCATTCATTCTTACCCTGCGACAGGGACTTTGCAGTGATCAAGAGGAAAATTCGAACTGTCGATAGGATTTATAGCATCATGCAGTTTGTAGAACTTATTGTTGCTGCAAGTATCTTTAACAAACACCAGGTTAAAGTTGTTTCAACAGAGTTTGTACTGGCTTTCAAACAATGGTGGCCTAAATTTTACAAACACAATGCCTTGTCTTTGCAAACAATGAACAGCAAAGTGCTCACAAGGAATGAGAAACAATCCTTCACCGTTTCAGACTTCATGGAATTTGAATGCAACAGTGAGTGTAGTGGGAACGTCATCGCAAAACCAAACATTGGAAGCCTGGTGACACACACTTTTTGTTTACTTCTTGATTTAAAAACAACAGTAACTCTACTGATGGCTGCAACATACGAAAAATTGTACCGCTATGTGAGAAGAAAATAGCTGTACTCAAGAAATTGGAGCCGTATATCCCTGAAGAGCACCTATCCTTTTAAAGAGCTCTCTACAACTGGCCTTCAGTAGACAGCAGAGGGCCTGACAGTGAGTAATAGACATGGGTACAAGCAATATTTCACTAAGCTTGCTATTTACCTGATTTTAATTTGTAGTTAATAGTAGTAGTTCAGAATCTGTTATGTACACATAAAATAGGAATTTTGGTAATGAGAAATAATATAGCTGATCTTCAGAAACTGTTATGTGGTCTAATAATAACAATTTTTGTATTGAACATAATAAATTTATAAATAAACTACTGAATAACACAGCAACCAATTGATTTCAGAAACAGCACACGTCCACGAACTTTGCGTATTTAAATCCTTATATAATCTAATCATTACACCATTGAAAATAGTGTCTGGACAGCACCAGAAACTGTGCTGTTCAAAGTAAAATAGAGCTGTCAAAGAAAATGGAATACTCAGGCCCACAAAGTTATTTTTCAGTTTTTCTCAAAATCAACATGCATGGATTAATGCTGTTTCTGCAATCTGTGATTCATATATAGTCTACTTTGGCCACTGCCAATTATTTTGCTGCCTAACTAGAAAAAACTCTCTACCACCTTAATGCCTCATTTCCTGATCTAATTTTTCAGCTGTCTCTTCAACTGTTCCATGACACACTCCCAAGGGTCAAACAAACGTGTGGTGATTTGAGCTGAAACCTGTGATGATTCGGGTTGCCCTGTGTTAAATTTCTTTAAGACCTATTTTTACATCTACATAACCACTACAATCCACCACATAAAGTATGACAGAGGGTACCATGTACCACTGCTAGTCACTTCTCTTCTTATTCCACTCGCAAATGGATCAAGGGAGAAACAACTGTCTGTATGCCCCTGTATGAGCCCTAATTTCTCATATCTTGCCTTTAGATCCTTACAAGGAATATACATTGGCAGCAGTAGAATTGTTCTGCAATCAACTGCAAATGCCTGTTCTCTAAATTTTCTCATTAATGTTTCATGGGAAGATCATCTGCTTCCCTTCTGCAATATCCACTTGAGTTCACAAAGCATCTCTCTAACATTCACATGTTGACTGAACCTACCGCTAAAATTTCTAGCAGCATGCCTGTGAATTGCTTTGATGTCTTCCTTTAATCCAACCTGGTAGAGGTCTCAAACACACAAGCAGTACTCAAAAATGTCACAAGTGTTTTCTATACAATCTCCCTTGCAGATAAGCTACATTTTCCTAAAATCTCCAAATAAACCAAAGTCAACCAATCACCTTCCCTACTACTACCTTCACATGCTTGTTCCATTTCGTATCACTTTGCAACGTTATGCCTAGATATTTAATCAATGTGGCAATGTCAAGCATCACATCATTAATGCTGTATTCAAAAATTACAGGGCAGTTTTTCCTATCCATCTGCATTAACGTACATTTTCCTACCATTGCGACAAGCTGCCATTCATTACACCAAGTAGAAATTCTGTCTGTCATCCTATATCCTTCTAGTCACTCAATATGTCCCACACATGACCAGTATTTTAGGATGGGTTGTAATTTTGTAAGCAGTCTCCTTTGTAGATTAATTGCATTTCCCTAGTATTCTACCAAAGAAACTAAATTTTCCACCTGTTTTACCTACTACTAAGCCTGTATGATCTTTCCACTTCATATCCTGATAAACTGTTCCATCCAGATTTTTGTACGAGTTGAACAATTCCAATTGTAACTTGATATTGTGGTCCTCTTTTTCATTTTGTGAAGTGCACAGTTTTATATTTCTGAGCATTTAAAGCAAATTACCAATTTTTGCACAACTCTGAAATCTTTTCAAGATCCAACTGAATATTTATACAGCTTTTCTCAGGCATTTTTCCAGTATAGACCACTAAAGATCAGCAAAAAGTCTGAGGTTACTATTAATATTCTCTGACATGTCATTAATATACAACATGAAGACCACAGATCCAAACACACTTCCCTGGGGCGCACCCTATATCTGTTGATGACCGCCCCCCCCCCCCCCCCCCCCCCCCATCCAAAGTGACATGCTCATTCTCTCTATTATGATATCCTCCACCCAGCCACAATTTCGCATCTTATGCCATACAGTCTTACTATCAATAATAAGTGTGGTACTGATACAAACGATTTTCAGAAATCAAGATATACAGCATCCATGTGACTGCCTTTACCCACACATTTCAGGATGTCATGTGTGAAAAGTATGAGTTCGGATTCACATGGTCAATGTTTTCGGAACATATGGCATGTATTGGCATGGAGGAAGTCACTCTGTTCGACATATCTCATTATGTCTGAGCTCAGATTATAGTTATATTGTCACGTAGAAGAAGGTGTAATTAGATGAACGATGAACACTAACTTCACTTAACGAAGGTTTATTTAGCACTTGCACTTACAAGAATGCGGAGCGAACTGCCTCCGGCCAGAACATATACAGTATATATACAGCTACAGAACATTCCAGTACAATGATTCTTGACATTTGTGGATACTTATAGAATGTACTCGAACCGAATATATCAATTAAAATTGTACAGTCCAGGTGGGTTTTGAACTCATGGCCCTCCATGCAACAGTTTAGTATCATAACCACTACAGCACAGTGCTACTCACAAGGGAACCTCCCCATCGCACCCCCCTCAGATTTAGTTATAATTTGTTACAGTGGATAGGCCTTGAAAACCTGAACACAGATCTATTGAGAAAACAGGAAGAAGTTGTGTGGGGGGGGGGGGGGGGGAAATAATATATATATATATATATATATATATATATATATATATATATATATTAAAAACAAAGATTCCAAGACTTACCAAGCGGGAAAGCGCCGGCAGACAGGCACATGAACAAAACACACAAACACACACACAGAATTACGAGCTTTCGCAACTGGCAGTTGCTTCGTCAGGAAGGAAGGAAGGAAGGAGAGGGAAAAATGAAAGGATGTGGGTTTTAAGGGAGAGGGTAAGGAGTCATTCCAATCCCGGGAGCGGAAAGACTTCCCTTAGGGGAAAAAAAGGACAGGTGTACACTCGCGCGCCAGCGCACACACACACACACACACACACACACACACACACACACACACACACACACACACACACATCCATCTGCACATACACAGACACAAGCTTTCCCTATGTATTTGTGCTCAACCAGTTTGCCTTTAAATATGTCTGCTTGTGTCTGTGTATGTGCAGATGGATATATGTGTGTGTGTGTGTGTGTGTGTGTGTGTGTGTGTGTGTGTGTGTGTGTGTGTGTGTGTGTGTGTGCGCGAGTGTACACCTATCCTTTTTTTCCCCTAAGGGAAGTCTTTCCGCTCCCGGGATTGGAATTCCTTACCCTCTCCCTTAAAACCCACATCCTTTCATTTTTCCCTCTCCTTCCTTCCTTCCTTCCTGACGAAGCAACTGCCAGTTGCGAAAGCTCGTAATTCTGTGTGTGTGTTTGTGTGTTTTGTTCATGTGCCTGTCTGCCGGCGCTTTCCCGCTTGGTAAGTCTTGGAATCTTTGTTTTTAATATATTTTTCCCATGTGGAAGATTCTTTCTGTTTTATTTACATCATATATATATATATATATATATATATATATATATATATATATATATATATATATATATAAACTGAGTAGTCCATGCGCAATACAGGCAACATCAAGGAGAGTGTGAGCTCAGGAGCAGCCTGGTTCTGTGGTTAGCGTGAGCAGCTGCGGAACGAGTGAAAAGTTTAATTTTTTATTTTCAGACAATTATCAAAGTTCAGGCACTCACACATAATCAACTTTGCTCTCCAATATTCCAGGACAGGTTCAGATTTGCTTAGACATATGCAGGATTTGACAGTCTCCACACAGAAAAATTTGAAAACGTTAAAAACATATGTTTTGACAGAGCACAGGGAAAACTGTTCGACTGTGAAACTGTTGCATTCATTTGTTGCAGTTTATGTGACAAACTCTTATGTTTTCATCACTTTTTTGGGAGTGATTATCACATCCACAAGAAAACCTAAATCGGGCAAGTAAGACGAATCTTTTTACCCATTCAACAAGTGTACAAATTAGGTGGGTTGACAACATATTCCTGTCATGTGATGCACATGCCTTCACCAGTGTCGTATAGAATATATCAGACATGTTTTCCTGTGGAGGAATCGGTTGACCTATGACCTTGCGATCAAATGTTTTCGGTTCCCATTGGAGAGGCACGTCCTTTCGTCTACTGATTGCACGGTTTTGCGGTGCAGTCGCAAAACACAGACACTAAACTTATTACAGTGAACAGAGATGTCAATGAACGAACAGACAGATCATAGCTTTGCGAAAATAAAGAAAGTAAACTTTTCACTCGAGGGAAGACTTGAATCAAGGACCTCTCGTTCCGCAGCTGCTCATGCTAACAACAGGACCACAGCGCTCCTGAGCTCGTACTATCCTTGATGTTGCATATCTTGCACATGGACTACTCAGTTTGTATATTTCACTTTTTTTTTCATAGCTCCACACAACTTCTTCCTGTTATCTCGGTTGATCTGTGTTCAGTTTTTCAAGGCCTATCCACTGTGCCAACTTATAACTAAATCTGAGGGGGGTGCGATGGGGAGGTTCCCTTGTCAGCTTCTAATGCGACATTACTCCCTCCTTAAGAGTACAGCATCTCGGTGTTACATCCTCCTAGTCCGGGAATGTGTCATCAGTCGTACATACTCCAACTCCTAAGACTGATGCTCGCTCTGGTGGTGATCTTCTTAGAACTTCTTTTGCAGCTATGCTCCTTACCAGGATGGGATTTTCACTCTGCATTGGAGTGTGAGCTGATATGAAACTTCCTGGCAGATTAAAACTGTGTGCCAGACCAAGACTCTAACTCAGGATCTTTGCCTTTCGTGGGCAAGTGCTCTACCACTGGCAGAAGTAAAGCTGTGAGGACGGGGCGTGAGTGGTGCTTGGGTAGCTCAGTTGGTAGAGCACTTGCCCGTGAAAGGCAAAGGTCCCGAGTTTGAGTCCCAGCACAGCACACAGTTTTAATCTGCCAGGAAGTTTCACTATGCTCTTTGTCACCTTTCCACTTATTGCTGGTCCTGGAAGCTTCAAATTTACCCTATGTGGCAGGATCCTTGTAGGGCTTCATTCAAAGGAAATCAACCGTACCTCTAATCTTTCATCATCTTGCGTCGTGGTCGAAATCTTCAACTTAATAAGTAACATCAGACAACTGTCGAGCTAACTGCCAAGCTTCCTCAGTTCTGGTTAACACCTGGCCAATGTAATTATTGTCCACGTCATCAGGATGTAATGGAAACAGTGTCCATCGTCATAGTCACCTCATGTCCATGCACCAGGAAAAATGGCGTAAATCCTGTGGTGTCTTGTTTGGCGGTGTTGTAGACAAACATCACGAAAGGTAGCACCTCATTCCAGTTGCTCTGCTCAACACTGACGAACATTGACAGCATGTCGGCCAAGGTCTTGTTAAGGCATTCAGTAAGCCCATTGGTTTGTGGATGGTAGGCAGTCGTCATGTGATGTATAACATTGCACTGATGGATTATCACTGTCACAAGATTCAATTGAAAAACTTTCCCTCGATCCGCTTTTTAATACAATGTCTTCCACAATGCATTTAGCTACCTCGGGTGCTTCGACTGTTTTCACGGCTTTTGTAATGGCATAGCATGTCTGATAATCAGTGCAAACAATAATCCATCTATTGCCACCAGCAGATGTTGGAAATCATCCAAGGAGGTCAATCCCAACAAGTTGGAAAGACGTTTCAGCTGGTGGAATTGGTATGAGTCGGCCAGGTGGTTTCTGAGGAACTACATTTCTCCTCTGGCACACTCTACAGTGTGACACACAGTGACGGACACTCCTAAATAAAACTGGCCAGAAAAATCTCTTGCAGATTCTATCATAGGTCTTAATAGATCCTAAATGTTTGGTGTCAGGTTTGTCATGGAACTTCTGTAGAACATCTAAGTGCATGTGTTTAGGAATCACTGGTAGCCACCTCTTTCCAAATGGATCAAAGTTTTTCTTGCAAAGTAATTCATTAACTACGTTAAAATGTCCTTTCACATCCTCTGACCAATTTAAGGCAAGCATAATTTGAGATATCTTGGCGTCCTTCTGCTCAGCAGAGAGATCCTAGAGGGCAGCGAGAGTCACTATCTTCATCAAAGTCTTGATGGTCTTGAACAGGTTTTCTTGAGAGACAGTTGGCACCTTGGTGTTTTCTTTCCATTTTGTACACTATGGAAATGTCATACCCTTGAAGACGTAGTGCCCACCTGGCGAGTCATCCTGTTGGATCCTTAAGACCTGTCAGCCAACAAAGTGAATGATGGTCTGTAACAACTGTGAATGGCCTTCCATAGAGATACTGTCAAAATTTGTACATGGCCCAGATCACAGCAAGACATTCTCTTTCTGTAGTTGAGTAGCTTCTCTCGGCTTTTGTAAGTGTCCTAGAAGCATAGGCTATAATCTTCCCTTTTCCATACGAAATTTGCACCAGAACAGCACTGATCCCATACCCACTGGCATCTGTAGGTGCTCTTTCATCATACAGACCAAGTACAGGGTCAGTCATCAAAACTTTTCGCAGCACATCAAAAGAATCTTGTTGATCACCATCCCAGATAAATTTAGCATCAGCTTTGAACAACTCTTGAAGTGGCCCGGCTTTGACACAAAAGTCTTTGATAAAACGATGGTAATAAGAACATAGTCCAAGGAAGATTCTCACATCTCTAATACTTTTAGGAACAGGAAAGTTCATTATAGATTTCACCTTTTCCGGGTCTGGCAGCACACCTTCATTTGACACAAGGTGTCCAAGTATTTTGATTTCTTTTGCTCCAAAGATACACTTTCTTGGATTAAGTTTAAGTCCGCCTTGTTGGAGACACTTAAGAATGGCCCTCAGTCTTTTTATATGGTCATCAAATGTCTATGAGAACACTATAATGTCATCTAAATAACAGACACACATTGTCCACTTCAGGTGATGTAGAAGAGTACTCATCATACATTCAAAAGTTGCTGGTGCATTACAAAAACCAAATGGCATTACCTTAAACTCATACAGGTCCTCAGGGGTGGTAAATGCAGTTTTCTCACGATCAGCTTCATTTACTTTGATTTTCCAGTATCCCAAGTACATGTCCATGGTTGAAAAAAACTGAGCCCCCTTCAGACAATCTAGTGTATCGTCAGTTCGTGGAAAAGGGTAAATGTCCTTTTCAGTTATCTTACTAAGTTTCCTGTAATCAACACAAAAGCGTCAACTGCCATCCTGACAAGCACCACTGGTGACGACCATGAGCTCTATGAAGGCTCAATGATGTCAGTCTTCATCATTTTCTCTACCTCTTCATGAATTATTCAAGGTTCCGTTGCTGACACACGGTATGCTCTGTGGCTTATTGGTTGATGGTCTCCAGGGCTAATCCAGTGCTTCACTGCCAATTTGTCTAATTTACTTTTCACCTGTGGATTGAAGCATTCAGAGAACTCTTGAAAAATGGCAAGTAGCTTCTTCTGTTGTTCTTTAGTGAGATCTGGCGATAATCAAGCTAGAATATCTTGTCTCATAGTGGTTGAGCTAATTTCGCCCACAGACTCGGCATGGGAGATTTATATGACACTCAGCTGTTCTTCAATTAATGGCTCAGCATTTGACACGCCCATGCATCTTGGAAGGATCTGCGGTTCTCGGCGACAGTTAACTATCCACAATTCACCGAATCCATTCTTAAACGAGACGAGAGAGGCTGGGATGACCAAGTTATACTTCAATGATATGCTTCTCTTACATTCCACTACAAGATCCATGAGTTGATGCATGGCATGACATGTGACAGTTACCTTTCTAGTGGTGACTGCATGAATGATCACTTCATCCAGCACACAGTCTCCATACACTTGGTTGCGCATCTTCCTGTCAACAGCATCTCATCTTGTCTAGGATAATTTTCGAGCGACCACAATCTATAATTGCCTGAGAAGCTTTCAAAAAGTTCCATCCGAGAATGACGTCACGACTAACTCTTGTAAGGCAATGAATTGTAATGGCTGTGAAAAGCCACTTATACCCACACAAATGGTACATCTTCCTGTAGGTTTTACATTTCCCATTAGCCACCTTCAACACAGATGCTTTGTTGTCGACGAATACTGTTTTCTGCAACTGGCAATGGTACTTCTCCGAAATGACTGAATATGATGCTCAGGAGTCCACAAGAGCTTGTACTGGTTGGCCATTCACGAGGATATCAACGTAGTTTCCTATCATTTTTGTAGTGATTGACAGCAGAGGATTTTTCTCATCGGCAGCCTCACCTCCAAGGAAGGTTTTCCAGGTTGCGGTGACTAGGTGTTTGGCTGGAGCTTCTAAATGGTGATGGGGACCTTGATTGGAGTGTTGGGGAGCGTCCTCTCCAGCAACTAGCTTGGTGACCTATGTCGTCCTGCATCCACAGCATCCTGTTCATCTTCGTCGTCCTGGAGTTGGCTACGATTGGTCTGCTGTCTTCTGGCGCGAGCATCATAAAATATCCGCCGCCTTTCTCAACAATAGCACACCACATGTCCTGGTCGTCCACAGTGGAAACATACTGGTTGGTTATCCTGGGTCCTCCAGATGTCAGTCTTCCTTGGTGCCCAAACAGGTTCCTCATGCAGCATTGTAGGAATGTAACTGCTCCTGGGTCTCGACTTTTTCACCATTTTAATGGGAAATGAAGGACAAGAGATTGGGTTCAATGTCTATTCCACTTCCTCCCTTATGACCTCTTGAAGCGTTCCAGTTTTTTTGCTTGATGTGCAATCCAAGCACCTTCTGAACTTCCTCTCTCACTATTTGTTGAAGAACACTTGTGAAATCAGTTGCTTTCTCCACCACAGACATTGATACGATGTTTGAAAGCTGTTCAAACTTTGTGCGTGTAATTCTTTTTTCATGCATTGTCTCAATATACCGGCACCATTCTACGAAGTTGTCTGCTGTCGAAAACTCCTTCAGGAGTAGGGCTTGATACATGTCCTCAGCAACACCCTTCATGAGATATGCAACCTTATCTTCCTGCTTCATTCTAGGATCCACTATTTACACAGCTCCAAGATGTCTTGAATATAGGATGCTGTGGTTTCTCCTGGACACTGTGTCCTGCGCTCCAATTTATCTTCTTATCTTCAGCCTTGCACTTCTGTCGTCGTGTGTCGCCGAAATACTTGCAGTACCCTCCAAGTAGAAAAATATGTTAGCCAAATACACGGTATCATCCCATTTATTAAATTTGGCTATACGCTCGTATACCTTCAGCCACTTGTTTGGATCTTGGCCATCGTCACCAGAGAACCTGGAAGGACGTCTCATGTGGTGGCAGATAGTTGCTGTCATCACGTCGTCTTCTTCTGTCTCCGGTAGATTGTGATCTGTTGAATATGCCTCGAACTCGGGTTTCTTGCCACGTAAATGGCAGCTCTGTCAGAGTTGTCGATAATGTGCACTATCACAAGTTCCAATACTTGGCGCCTCTACCGAAATAATGTCCCGTAGAAGAAGGTGTAATTAGATGAATGACGAGCACTAACTCCACTTAACAAAGGTTTATTCAGCACTTGCACATACAAGATCACTGAGCGAGCTGCCTACGGCCAGAACACATACAGTATATATACAGCTACAGAACATTCCAGTACAATGATTCTTGACATTTGTGGATACTTCTAGAATGTACTCGAACCAAATATAGAAATTAAAATTGTACAGTCTAAGTGAGTTTTGAACTCACGGCTCTCCATGTAACAGTTTAGTATCATAACCACTACACCACAGTGCTACTCAGCTGCTTCTGTGACAATATTATACAACAACGGAAGTCAAGAACATTGGATGGTGATTTTGCAGATCACTTCTGCTACCATTCTTGTAGGTATGGGTGTGACCTGTGATTTCTTCCAACTATTGGCTATGGCTTTTTTGTTTGAAGGATCTATGGTAATTACGGCCAAAAGAGGGGCTAACTCAGTCACAAATTCAGTACAGAATCTGATATGTATTTGATTGGGCCCTGGAGCTTTATACAGTTTTAGCAATTTCTTTTATTTCTCAATGCCATTGAGATAATTTCTATATCAGTCATGTTTACAGCGTTACAAGAATGGATCATCCTAAGCAAAGAAACATTTGAAAACAGATTTCATCATTTGTTTTGAATTTTTGAGAGATTTGTTTGATAAGATTATGTTATGGTAGCACTAGACAGTCAGACATATTTCATTCACCATCTCTCCATCTATAGAGGAGCAGGAGGAGGAGGACAATAGTGTTTAACGTCACATTGACAATATGGTCATTAGCGATGGAACACAAGTTTGGATTAGGGAAGGACAGGGAAGGAAATCAGCCTTGCCCTTTTGGAGGAACCATACTGGCATTTGCCCAAAGCAATTTAGGGAAATCATGGAAAACCTAAATCAGGATGGCCAGACACATGTTTGAACTATCATCCTTCCAAAAGTGAATCCAGTGTTTTAATGACTGTGCCCCCTCACTCGGTCCCACCTTTAGCCCCGTACCTTGTTTTGCACCTATTATGCAGTAGTCTCTTGTTTCTTTACAGTGACTGAATACCATGGAGGGTCCCTCCCATCATAAGCTGTTCTACTAGGTACAGGTCTATTATCTGCATGGTTAAATATTCTTTTAAGTGTGAGCCACAGATCTTCTACATGCTCCCCTCCAGAGTTAAGCGTTTTGAGTTTCTTACTGAAATACAACACTATGGCTGCTTTAACTAGTTTGCAAAAACCATAAATCAATCTGTTTGTTTCAGTTGCCCTTTGCACTTTAGTAACCACTGTTGCTGTAACTGCTTCACAGTCATTGATATCAGCTTCAATGTGGACACCCTTGAACAGCTAAGGCCATTAGATCCAGTATTTTCCATCATGCATTGGCTTTCAAACTATTTGTTCAAGATAGTTCTCATAGAAGGCATTTAGTAGTCTTGGAGGATGTCTTGTCAGACCCACCACTTACAAAACTGTAATTTCTCAAATGACTGCTGAATGATTTAAGTCGCCTCTGATGATGACAGTCTGATTGAGAAACTTACATTTTCTCTCAAGTTAACGGTTAGATCTGGTCTGGTGGTTGACAAAAGTATCTAATTATAAGTTTTTGCCCACCTTTGATACTATGTCTTGCCAAACAATCTCACACGCAGCTTCAATTTCTATCTTGGTGGATTTGACTTCCCTGTCTAGTGTGACAAATAGAACACCAAGACTAAGATTAGTGGCAAATAATGGACTGAACAAGAATGGAAACAGACAACTTGGGAAAACAAGAATAAGCTTCAAATTTCAGACCAGACACTAATTTGGAATAATTTTTTCAAAGGAATATTAAAATGCGCAATAGGGAATAGTTAAAACTGAAGAAATTGGAAAAAAATGTATGAAATTGAGGAGATGGGACCTGTATACATTGAAACAACTAGAGGTTGTTGAGAGCTTCAGAGGGAGCATCAGGCAACAGTTGACTAGAACAGGAAAAAGGAATAGAGTAGAAGATGAATTGATACTTTAAAAGATGAAATAGTGATGGCATCAGAGGATCAAATAGATAAAAAGCCACGGCCTAGTAGGAATCCTTGGATAACATAAAAATGCAATAAATGAAGCAGGCAGAAGGGAATACAAATGTCCAAAAAAATGAGACTGACAGGAAGTGCAAAACTGGTAAGCAGGAATACCTAGAGGACAAATGTGAGGATTTAGAAGCATATTTCACTAGGGGAAAGATAAATACCATCTACAAGAAAATTAAAAAGACCTTTGGGGAAAAGAGAAGCAGCTGTATATCAAGAGCTCAGATGGTAAACCAGTCCTAAGCAAAGATGGGGAGGCTGAAAGGTGGAAAGAGAACATGGAGAATCTATACCAGTGAGATGAGCTTGAAAACAATATTATTGAAAGGGAAGTGGACGTAGATGGGATGGGAGATACGATACTGCGACAAGAATTTGACAAAGCTCTGAAAGATTTAAGTTGAAACAAGGGCCTGAAAGTAGACGACATTCTGTCAGAACAATTGATAGCCTTGGGAGAGCCAGCCATCTTCCATCTGGTGTGCAAGATGTATGAGACATGTGAAATACCCTCAGACTTCAAGAAGAATGTGGTAATTCCAATTCTAAAGAAAGCAGTAGCTGTCAGGTGTGAAAATTACCATACTGTCACTGTAATAAGTTATGGCTGCAAGGTACTAACACGAATTCTTTACAGAAGGATGGAAAAACTGCTAGTAGCAGGCCTTGGAGATGATCAGTTTGGATTCCAGAGAAATGTAGGAACATACGAGGCAATACTGAATCCTACAACTTAATCCTAGGAGATATGTTAAAGAAAGGCAAACCTGCATTTACAGCATTTGTAGATTTACACAAATATTTTGACAATGTTGAATGGAATACTCTCCTTGAAATTCTTAAGGTAGTATGGGTAAAATACAGGGAGCGATAGGCTATTTACAACTTGTACAGAAACGAAGCAGCAGTAATAAGAGTCGAAGGATATGAAAGGGAAGCAGTGGTTGAGAAGGGAGTGGGACAGGGTTGTAGCCTATCACCGATGCTATTCAATCTGTACATTGAACAAGCAGTAAAGGAAACAAAAAAATGTGGAGTAGGAATTAAACTTCAGGGAGAAGAAATAAGAACTTTGAGGTTTCCTGATGACATTGCAATTCTATCACAGACAGCAAACTGCTTGGAAGAGGAGTTGAACGGAATGACAGTGTTTTGAAAGGAAGATATAAGATGAACATCAACAAAAGCAAAGCAAGGATAATGGAATGTAGTCGAATTAAACTAGGTGATGCTAAGGGAATCGGATAAGGAACTGAGATATTTAAGGTAGTAGATGAGTTTGCTATTCAGGCAGCAAAATAACTGATAATAGTCAAAGTAAAGAGGGTATAAAATGTAAACTGGCAATGGCAAGAAAAGCATCTCTGAAGAAGAGAAATCTGTTAACATCAAATATAGATTTAAGTGTCAGGATGTCTTTTCTGAAGGTATTTGTCTGGGGTGTAGCCATGTATGGAAGTGAAACATGGACAATAAACAGTTTAGATAAAAACAGAATACAAGCTTTCAAAATGTAGTGTTACAGAAGAATGCTAAAGATTAGATGGGTCAATCACACAAGTAATGAGGAAGTACGGAATAGAATTGGGGAGACAAGAAATTTGTGGCACAACCTGACCAAAAGAAGCAATCAACTGATAGGACACATTCTGAGACATCAAGGGATCACCAGTCTATTATTTGAAGGAAATGTGTGTGTGTGTGTGTGTGTGTGTGTGTGTGTGAGTGTGGAGGGGGGGGTAAAAAGCATAGAGGGAGACCAAGAGATGAATACAGTATGCAGATTCAGAAGATGTAGGTTGCAGTAATTATTTGTAGATGAAGATGGTCACACAGGATAGAGTAGCAAGGAGAGCTGCATCAAACCAATCTTCAGACTGAAGACCACAACAACAAGGAATAGTAATCATAACAAATGCTACACAAAAATAGAATAAGCACGAGCAGAAAAGATGGAACATAGACAACAAGGAAGCTGATGTCAGACAAATGACATGTGTAAGCAGAGTCAGTAGTATACCGTTCTAGATTAAGACAGACATCTGATTAGGAAGTATCAGCCAAAGTCGCACGTGCATGAAAACTAACTGACTGCAAGAAAGAACTACAACAGATGCAAGATAAAAGTTTCAAGCAAATGGAATGTAGCAACAATGGATAACAAGGCAACAAATAAATAAGAAAATAATATGGAGTCTACGCTAAAATTATAGAAATTTTAGGATAAAAACAATTTATAAAAAATGGTGATGTTCTAAAGC
Source organism: Schistocerca gregaria (assembly GCF_023897955.1). NCBI lineage: Eukaryota > Metazoa > Arthropoda > Insecta > Orthoptera > Acrididae > Schistocerca > Schistocerca gregaria. The sequence continues at coordinate 163,139,546 of NC_064921.1, forward strand.
ACTCACTTTGATGAAAACTAGAAATAAATTCAAAATGAGTATATATTCTTAACTATGTTAAAAATGTTGTAAAATAGTGAACTAAGTGTATACTTCTTTTGTACCTTCTGAATTTCATCTTTTCTCCCAATAAACTACCTCTGTCTCTCAAATGATATTGACTGATTCATTCTGTCACAGACTTCTTCCTGATAACTATTTCTTCATGATCAGTCATTACCCTCTGAAGCATAAACAAGTCCATGACCACGTCCATCTTCATGTAATCAGTGCCTCAGTAAAGATATTTCTTCATATCATCAAACATATATTTACACAAAACACACTGTAGTCACATTAATAAGACCACCTGCCAACAACCTGAATAACCACCTTTTGCGAACTGCTGTGAGACATACAGGAAGCGTGTCAATGAGGTTCTGGAAGTTATTGACAGGGATGTGGAGCCATGCCATCGTGCAGATAGGTGCATACTTGTGTTGATCCATTGGACCTTCCAGAATGACACGATCACCCAGGGAATGCCCTCCGACTTGGCCCCTTCTGATAATTGGTTAAGGTGTTTGTTTTTAGATGTTTTATGCTGTACATGATAATGGCCATCTGTTTGCTGGAGCATAAAACATGATTCGTATATGTCCACTTGCAATACTGGCATGCAAATTCCAGCTTTCGTCACCGATGAACATCAGTCAGCATTGGTGTATGAACCAGGCACCTGCTATTGAGGCTCATATGCTGCAACATTCACTGAATGATTGTTGGCATATGCTGCTGGTAGCCCCTTGGTTCAGCTGGACAGTAAGATGCTCAATAGTTGCATGTCTATTCACTCATATGCCTCAACACAACCATTGTTCACCCATATTAATGGCCCAAGGTGCACCACAGTTACCTTAGCACTGGTTTTGGATAGCATCATTTTTCCATGCACAGTATACTTTAACCACAGTGGCAAATGAACAGTTTACAAGCTTAACCACTTCGAAAATGCTTCCACCCTCAGCCTGAAAACCAATGATCATGCCCTTTTTGACATCCTATAAATCACCCTATTTCTGCATTACAACAATGACTGCACTGTTTTCCTGTGTCCCAACATGCTTTATGCACCCTCCACTGCAAATGCTGCCACATGGAATCTGTGAGTGATTATTGCACACTGACATCAAACACAGGCAGTGGTCACAATGATGTGACTGAACCATGTATATGGTATGACATAAGATACAGTTACTCATTGATGTTGAAGGGAAAGATAAATGCTATCTTACCTATTTTTATATTTTATCACTTTTGGATCATTAGGCAATAGAAACTTACACACTCCAGTCACCCAGTGCAACCTCGGATATAATCACAGCTATGTCTTAAACATTGTACACACAACTCTCAACAATTTTACTTAAAATTTGGACTATTTATTTTTCACGGTATTTGTTTATTTGTTTTAAGTGTTTGGCATCTTCAAATCCCTTTATTATATGATTTAACATACCTCATTCAAATTTCTGTATGCAGGGTATGACTATTACTAGACATTTGCTGATTGAGCCCAACATATATCTACATAGTTACTGATAACTGGCTAAATCTAAATCTAGCCGGAAGGTGTGTCTTAAAGGACATTAGATGAACAAAGAAAGTTTGTGATTTACTCCTTTATCTTTCTCGTGCATTTGATGCTGTACACCAAAGCAACATAATGCCATAACTTAGTAACTATGGCATTGCGGTAAAGGTAGAAATATTATAAAATCATACTTGGAAAACAGAGTACAATGCATGAAGGTAAATTATAATAATGGTAATACTGACAAAAAAGATTCTTTCAGAGAACTAAACATCCTAACTGTTCCTGCACTGAACAGTCATGCATGTAAAAATAAATTATGCTTGTTTGTTAGAGAGAGACAGGGGTAAGCAAAATAATGTAAACCCCTGTAATTACTTGGGTAAGGTTTATTAATAAGGGATTGGACCCCCATTTGCCCATAATACAGCCGTGATTCTTCTTGGAGTATTGGTGTATGATTATTGTATAGTCTCCAGTGTAATGTTGTGCCACTCTTCGGTCAGAACCTCTTCTAATTCCTGTAGTGACGAGGGAGGCAGAAATCTGCTCTGGAGTCTACGCTCCAATACCGTCCACAAGGGTTCAATAATGTTCACGTTCATGGCCCATGCAGGGCAGGGAAGACGCTGCAGTTCAGTTACATGGTCCTCATACCATGATTGTAGGCCTGGCTGTGTGAGTGGGTGCAATATCGTCCTGAAATATGGCATCATTGTTGTGGAACATCAGAATCATGGTTTGTACCTTATCACCTGAAATCTTCATATAATAGTTGGCTGTAACATGGCCTGTGAGAGTAATGATGGGACCAGCAGAATACTATGATATGGCTGCCCACACCATCACACTTCCACCTCCATGCTTAACCATCAGTAATGTTTCAGATTTCGAGGTAGAATGGGATAGGAATGATGACAGAAATAGGATCACATTTGAGGAAGTGGAGAAAATGGTCAATAGATTGCAGTGCAATAAAGCAGCTGGGGTGGATGAAATTAAGCCGGAACTCATCAAATACAGTGGAATGTCAGGTCTTAAATGGCTACACAGGATAATTGAAATGGCCTGGGAGTCGGGACAGGTTCCATCAGACTGGACAAAAGCAGTAATCACACCAATCTTTAAACATGGAAACAGAAAAGATTGTAACAACTACAGAGATATCTCTTTAATCAGCGTTTTGGGTAAAATCTTCTCAGGTATTGTTGAAAGGAAAGTGCGAGTATTAGTTGAGGACCAATTGGATGAAAATCAGTGTGGGTTTAGGCCTCTTAGAGGTTGTCAGGACCAGATCTTTAGCTTACGGCAAATAATGGAGAAGTGTTATGAGTGGAACAGGGAATTGTATCTATGCTTTATAGATCTAGAAAAGGCATATGACCGGGTTCCTAGGAGGAAGTTATTGTCTGTTCTACGAGATTATGGAATAGGAGGCAAACTTTTGCAAGCAATTAAAGGTCTTTACATGGATAGGCAGGCAGCAGTTAGAGTTGACAGTAAATTGAGTTCATGGTTCAGAGTAGTTTCAGAGGTAAGACAAGGCTGCAACCTGTCGCCACTGTTGTTCATACTATTTATGGATCATATGTTGGAAACAATAGACTGGCTGGGTAAGATTAAAATATGTGAACACAAAATAAGCAGTCTTGCATATGCGGGTGATTTAGTTGTGATGGCAGAATCGATTGAAAGTTTGCAAAGTAATATTTCAGAGCTAGATCAGAAATGTAAGGAGTATGGTATGAAGATTAGCATCTCCAAAACTAAAGTAATGTCAGTGGGAAAGAAATATAAATGGATTGAGTGCCAAATAGGAGGAACAAAGTTAAAACAGGTGGACGGTTTCAAGTACTTAGGATGCATATTCTCACAGGATGACAACACAGTGAAAGAACTGGAAGCGAGGTGTAGCAAAGCTAATGCAGTGAGCACTCATCTATGATCTACTCTCTTCTGCAAGAAGGAAGTCAGTACCAAGACTAAGTTATCTGTGCACCGTTCAATCTTTCGACCAATTTTGTTGTATGGGAGCGAAAGCTGGGTGGGTTCAGGTTACCTTATCAACAAGGTTGAGGTTACGGATATGAAAGTAGCTAGGATGATTGCAGGTACTAGTAGATGGAAACAATGGCAGGGGAGTGTCCACAATGAAGAAATCAAAGAAAAACTGGGAATGAACTCTATAGATGTAGCAGTCAGGGCGAACAGGCTTAGATGGTGGGGTCATGATACACGCATGGAAGAAGCAAGGTTACCCAAGAGACTCATGGGTTCAGCAGTAGAGGGTAGGAGGAGTCGGGGCAGACCAAGGAGAAGGTACCTGGATTCGGTTAAGAATGATTTTGAAGTAATAGGTTTAACATCAGAAGAGGCACCAATGTTAGCACTGAATAGGGGATTGTGGAGGAATTTTATAAGGTGGCTATGCTCCAGACTAAACGCTGAAAGGCATAATCAGTCTTAAATGATGATGATGACATGAAATTTCATCATTTTTTCACTTGCTGTTGGCTGCATTTGTTGCTATAGGTACATTTTTCTTCACAAGTAAGAGAGATTATTTGATGAATTTTGCACAGCATACAAACCATACTTACAGGTGTATGCAACTCTAGAATTTTCCAAATCTATCAAAAACTGTGGTAAAAATTGAGATACTTAACTACAAAATTTGATTTTTTTCTAAACATTAAGTTTAAAACTTAACAGATCATTCAGTTTTTCATAAATTAAATAGATTCCACAGTTTCAGACACCTATAAGTATGGTTTGTATGCTTCATCGAACAGTCTCTCTTACTTACAAAGAAAAGTGTACGTATAGCAACAAATGCAGCCAATAGTAAGTGAAAAAATGATGAAATTTCACATGTAAAAAAAAATTATTTGTTATGTTTTTGAACTTCCGCTGCTATGAGTGTGAATCCTGAATCCTTCCTAGTCATGCTGACACAGTTTTATGAATTTACGTGTAAAAGTATAAACAGTGGAAATTAAAATGTCCTGTGGTGCCTCTCCTGCTCCGAGTTGGCCCGTTTGACGTCCTACCCCCATTTAAATGGGGAAAAAATTAGATAAATCCCACACAAACAGCAATGAGAAACCTGTAAATCACTCTTTGAAAAATTGAACATAATGCCTCTCCCTAATCAATACATAGTTGAACTGCTCTGTTTTGTTAAATGAAAACATCAGTGGAGTGTATAGGAACCTGGACAGTTACCACCATGTTGTTGTTGTTGTGGTCTTCAGTCCTCAGACTGGCCTGATGCAGCCCTCCACACTACTCTATCTTGTGCAAGCCTCTTCATCTCCCAGTACTTACTGCAACCTACATCCTTCTCAATCTGCTTAGTGTATTCATCTCTTGGTCTACGATTTTTACACTCCACGCTGCCCTCCAATGCTAAATTTGTGATCCCTTGATGCCTCAAAACATGTCCCACCATACGGTCCCTTCTTTTTGTCAAGTTGTGCCACAAACTCCTCTTCTTCCCAATTCTATTCAATACCTTCTCATTAGTTATGTGATCTACCCATCTAATCTTCAGCATTCTTCTGTAGCACCACATTTTGAAAGCTTCTATTCTCTTCTTGTCCAAACTATTTATCGTCCATGTTTCACTTCCATACATGGCTACACTCCATACAAATACTTTTAGAAACGACTTCCTGACATTCAAATCTATACTCGATGTTAACAAATTTCTCTTCTTCAGAAACGCTTTCCTTGCCATTGCCAGTCTACGTTTTATATCCTCTCTACTTCGACCATCATCAGTTATTTTACTTCCTAAATAGCAAAACTCCTTTACTACTTTAAGTGTCTCATTTCCTAATCTAATTCCCTCAGCATCACCCGATTTAATTGGACTACATTCCATTATCCTCGTTTTGCTTTTGTTGATGTTCATCTTATATCCTCCTTTCAAGACACTGTCCATTCCGTTCAACTGCTCTTTTAAGTCCTTTGCTGTCTCTGACAGAATTACAATGTCATCAGCGAACCTCAAAGTTTTTATTTCTTCTCCATGAATTTTAATACCTACTCCAAATTTTTCTTTTGTTTCCTTTACTGCTTGCTCAATATACAGATTGAAAAACATCGGGGAGAGGCTACAACCCTGTCTCACTCCCTTCCCAACCACTGCTTCCCTTTTATGCCCCTTGACTCTTATAACTGCCATCTGGTTTCTGTACAAATTGTAAATAGCCTTACACTCCCTGTATTTTACCCCTGCCATCTTTAGAATTTTAAAGAGAGTATTCCAGTCAACATTGTCAAAAGCTTTCTCTAAGTCTACAAATGCTAGAAACGTAGGTTTGCCTTTCCTTAATCTTTCTTCTAAGATAAGTCGTAAGGTTAGTATTGCCTCACGTGTTCCAACATTTCTGCGGAGTCCAAACTGATCTTCCCCAAGGTCCGCTTCTACCAGTTTTTCCATTTGTCTGTAAAGAATTCACATTAGTATTTTGCAGCTGTGACTTATTAAACTGTTAGTTCGTCACCACCATGACACCAGGTAATAAATAAATATATTAACATTAGTACCCCATTCAACTAAACTGTATAATAATAGTGTTAAGTTATGGGAATCAAACTGTACATTCATCTCCCTAAAGTAGTAGAAAATATTTAAAAAAAAACAACAAAAAAATTCTTAAAAAAATAATTTAAGAATACTTTTAACACAGCATTGCTTCTACAGTATACAAGAGTTCCTTGAATATGCTCTCTTGTAAATTATATTAAATGTATTTTGAAAAATCCTTCAAAACTAAACTGTTTTATCAGAAATAATTCCTATTGCCCTTTGATGAACTTTAGCTGTGAGATTATGACCAGCAATAATATTTGGACTTACTCTTACATTATTATTTATACTTCAATGTTATGTTACTACATGAAACAATGTTGTGTGTACACGCTACGTGATCTTAAATATCCGGACACCCCTAAAAACATACTTTTTTCATATTAGGTGTACTGCGCTGCCAGATACTCCACAACAGCAACCTCAGTAGTCATTAGACATCATGAGAGAGCAGGATGGGTCAATCTGTGGAACTAACGGACTTCAAACTTGGTCAGGTGATTGAGTGTCACTTGCGTCATATGTCTGTACACAAGATTTCCACACTCCTAAACATCCCTAGGTCCACTGTTTCTGATGTGATAATGAAGTGGAAATGTGAAGGGACACATACAGCACTAAAGTGTCCAAGCTGGCCTCATCTGTTGACTGGCAGAACACCGACAGTTGAAGAGGATCGTAATGAGTAATTGGCAGACATTTATCCAAACTGCATCAGGATCCACTGCAAGTATTATGACATTAGGCGGGAGGTGAGAAAACTTGGATTTCATGATTGAGCGGCTGCTCATAAGCCACACATCACACTGGTAAATGGCAAATGGTGCCTCGCTTGGTGTAAGGAGCGTAAACATTGGACAATTGAACAGTGGAAAAACGTTGTGTGGAGTGACGAATCACAGTACACAATGTGGCGATCCTATGGCAGGGTGTGGGCAGGGCAAATGCCTGGTGACCATCATCTGCCATCTTGTGTAGTGCCAACAGTAAAATTCAGAGGTGGTGGTGTCATGATGGGCCGAGTTTTTCATGGAGTGGGCTTGCACCCTTTGTTGTTTTGCATGGCACTATCACAGTGCAGGCCTACATTTATGTTTTAAGCCCCTTCTTGCTTCCCAATGTTGAAGAGCAATTCCGGGATGGCAACTGCATTTTTAACACAACTGAGCACCTGTTCATAATGCATGGCCTATGGTGGAGTGGTTACATAACAATAACATCCCTGTAATGGACTGGCCTGCGCAGAGTCCTGCCTTGAATCCTATAGTCCGTCCTCCTATGAGATCCCTAAATTCCCAACAAACTTCCGTGCACAAATAGAATCAATCCACAACAGTCCACTCATCTAGCCATGTTTCATGGATGATAAAAGGGACATTTGAATGCTACAAATTATCACTGCCACATGTAACCACAGGACTGTGTAGTTGCACATTTGCAAGACACAAGCTGTGACCAGAGATATGGCACCTGCAGTACTCCTCAACGACACTGAAGTTTTGTAAAAATGCAACAGTCAACTCCATATCAGCCATCTGTCATCACGATTTGGCTTGTAAACTTCACAATAGCATCCATTTCAAACAAACAAGCCAGGTCAACTACCTTGGACACTGTTCTCCACACAAGGCAGACTGAACTAATTTGGAAAGATACTTACACCACGCTACATAGGCTCAACTACACATGGCCGGGTCAGAGATTTTCTCCACCTGGGGACTGGGTGTTTATGTTGTCCTCATCATTTCATCATCATTTAGGTAAATGGCGAGACTGGACTGTGGAAAGACTAGGAGTTTGTACAGGTGCTGATATCTGCATTATTGAGTGCTCCACAAACCAATCACCACCATCATCTGCCCTCTACTAAAACTGCATAAACTACCACTGCAGATGACCTATACAAATCAAACAAACTTTCACATTCAAAACACGAGCCTAACATCACCCTCACATGACCCTGACCCATTAAATCAAACTAACTTTCACATTCAAAGCACAAGCCTATCATCATCCTCACGTGACCCTTATGTAAGATCTCAAAACAAATGTGCAGCACTCAAAGCCTCGAGTGACCCAAGTTAATGATGACCAGTTATTCGATGAGTAAACCTGATAATGTCTCCGCTGAGTAATGTTACCATAGTTAGATGATGTTATTTCTGACTACAAGGATACTAAAAGTTTCTGTGCATACAAGCTACAACAGGAGATGCCTTGTTCAGAAAGTAAATTTCATTATCCACACCCAATATGGGTGAGAGAGAGAAATAAGGGTTTAGGGTTAGTAGCTGGCAGCTTAGAAGGAGATAGTTTCCTGGCTCAGAAAGTGTGAGGGAGAGGTGGTAGGTGCAAAGGCTAAATATGTGATGCATGAGTGTTGGAGCTGGTAGAGAGCAGTGAATGATGAAGGTCACATAGAGAGGTGAATTAGGAGGGATGACAGGATCAGGAAAGGGAAAGCCATATGGTGCAGAGTGCGGGAACTGTTTGTTAATGGAGATTGACACCAAGATGGCTCCAGGAGTGGGGGATTTGTTGCAACAATAACTCCTATCTGCATAGTTCAGGTAATGATGAAGAGTTGGCTGACATTTAAGAGTTTTACGGAAGCATCAGTGTGGAAGAAGTGTAATACTGAAATACTGATGAATGATGAGACCCACTGGAGCTCACTTGAAGATGCGCGGATGAAATGGGAGACACACATGTTGAATGGACAAACGTAGGTAGAAGGAAAGTAATTAGTAATTGTGAAGAAGCCTTGGGTAACAGAAGTAACGATCAAAGAAAAATGAAAGCACAGAAATGGTCAGGTAAAGAAAGGAACACAACAATAAAATCACTTCTAGACATTTGGGAGATCAAAGGTGAAATGGCTAGGGAAAAAAAGTCAGGCCTGACTCAGCATACAGAAAAGTAAAAACAGTTTTCAATGAAAGAAAGAGTAAGGGTGGTAACAGTAACAATCCAATAGGAATTTCACTGTTAAGTGCAGAGAAGACAGCAGATTAGGGGACGTAGTACACTGAAGGCCTCTACGATAGGGAGGTCTCGTCTGATGACTCGACAGAAGAAGAAATCGGAGGCAATGTGGGAGACGTGGGGGATCCAGACTCAGAATTTAAAAAAGCTCTAGAAGACTTGCAATCAAATAAGGTAGAGGGGCTAGATAACATTCCATCGGAATTTCTAAATTCACTGAGGGAAGGGACAACCAAATGGCTATTGAAGTTTGTGTGGAGAATATATGGGACTGGCGATGTACCATCAGACTTTTGGCAAAATATCATCCACACAATCCAGAGGTAGCAAGGGTAGTTAAGTGCAAGAGCTATCACACAATCAGTTTATCAGCTCATGCAACCAAGATGCTGACAAGAATAACATACAGAATGGAAAAAATGGATAGTCTGTTAGCTGACAATCAGTTTGGCTTTAGGAAAGGTAAAAAAAACCAGAGAGGCAGTCCTGACATTGCGCTTGATAATGGAAGCAAAATTGAAGAAAAATCAGGACACGTTCACAGGACTCGTCAACCTAGAAAAAATATTTTGACAATGTAAAATGGTGTAAGATGTTTGAAACTCTGAGAAAAATAGGTGTACACTATGCAGAAAGATTGGATTAAAAAGGGTGCAAAACAGGGATGCAGTCTTTTTCCCCTACCATTCAATCTATACATCGAAGAACCAAGGACAGGAGTAAAAAAAAGCTCAAGAGTAAGATTAAAATTCAGGGTGAAAGGATACCAATGACAAGATCCTCTGATGAGATTACTATTCTCAGTGAAGGTGAAGAAGAATTACAAGATATGTTGAAGGGTTGATCAGTTGATTTTGGGGAGGGGACCAATCATCTTTTGAATGGAATGAACAGTCTAATGAGTATAAAATATGGACAGACAGTAAGCTAGAAAAAGTAATGAGAAGTAGCAGAAATGAGAACAGAGGAAAACTTATCAAAACTGGGGATCACAAACCAAAGGAATTCTGCTACCTTGAAGGCAAAGTAATATATGTATTAACAGAGCAAAGATGACATAAAAAGTGGACTAACAATGGCAAAGAAGAAATGTCGGAATGTACATTTGGAACACAGCATTGTGATAGTGAATTGTGGACAACGGGAAAACCAGAATAAAATAGCTCTGAAGCGTTTGAAATGTGGTGGTACAGAAGGATGCTGAAAATTAGGTGGACTGATATTAAACCAGGTGGTTCTCTGCAGAATTGGTGATCATAAGGAAAACAATGACAAGAAGGGACACGATGACAGGACACTCAGTGAATAACCTCCAAGATACTAGATGGTGCTGTAGAGGGTAAAAACTGAAGGGGAAGATCGATGCTGGAATACATCCAACAAATAACTAAGGATGTATGGTGCAAGTACTACTCTGAGATTAATAGGTTGAGATAGCACGGGAATTTGCAGCAGGTCACATCAAACCAAACTGATGAAGGAAAACAGACAATCAGTCCGAAGTCCATCAGAATGAATGGCCACTGCCAAGAACACAATAAACCACCTGTTGGCACAACATACAGTAGGATACAACATGCAGCTGGGTACAACATGTCAAATTCAATGGCTGCTTCATATCCCAGGTCATCTGCATCCTTACCTCCAACATCAGCTGTTCTTAAGTATGCAGATGGGAGTCATTCTTGTAACACACCCTCCAACCCCAAAACCATCCTCACAACAATCTCTGTTAACCAGCTGTTGCCACAACCTCCACCAGCTTCCTCTTCCCGTTTATTATCCCTCTCCATTCACCTCTTCACATCACCTTCATTGTGCACTGCTCACCACTTGCTCCCTCACCTATGTAACACATTGTAACACATATATCACACACGCAACTGCCACCGCTCCCTCCCACGTTCCTCACTGTGTGTGTGTGTGTGTGTGTGTGTGTGTGTGTACTGGTACGAGTTCTCTGTTATTCTTATAGTGTTCTCAGTAATTGTTTTGTGTGCAATAAGAGTCAGAGACAGGGGGGTGGGAGGGGGGCAGTCCTTAGGGATAGCATAAAAGAAATTCCTTGACTTCTGATTACTTTGCAATGAAATTACAAATAATTGTGGGAACAACAACATCTCTTTTACGAAGTCTTCTCTTAAATGAAAAGTTTCAAGAGTTATTCATTATTATTAAATGGGAAAGACCCACCGAATGCCACAATGAACAGATCGGCCACGTATTCATGGGACATTATTGCTAAAAGAGGAAATGGCAGTGTGAATTTCAACAAGCAATAAGATACAATTACCATACTTTTTACAGCAAGGATTACAAATTTCAACTCATCATTTAAAAATCTTCTGATAATAATGCTGAAATTAAGTTACCATGCTATAATGATGTTGGTTCAAATAAGAAGATGATAAACTGGTACAGTCAGGAACTATATCAAATAGTGACGATATAATCCAATTAATATTTTTGAGAAATCAGGGCAAAAAGGTGAACAGAGTTGCTTCTCTTGTTCATAATACTTACGAGCTTTTTCCGCGATAAATATTGACATAAATTGTATACGATTTGCACCATTGAAGAGATGATGTATGAAGATCTTTGCTCTTTCTTTTACATATGAAGTAGCCTATGGCTTAACATTTTTCTGAATGTACATGCTGTGGGGAAATAGTAAGAAAATATAATGTGAAATATGGAAGTTGGAATATAACTACAAAAACAAGAATAATAATAGGCTTGAATCAGGTGCTCGGTGACTCACAATGAGGCAGTTGATGCAGGACTTAACATTTTCCTTCTTCACCTCCTGAATAAATCAGTTTATTAGAATGTTTCTGACTACACAGACACAACAAAAATATTGAAACTAGGCCTACAACATCTGATATAGGGCTAAGATTTTGTAAGAGAAAAAACAGAATAAAATGGGTCTCTCTTACAAAGCACGTCATCTGCAGTCTAAAAGTTTATAACAGACAGAGAAATCTTCTTGGAACTGTTTTCTCAATCTTTGTTATCTGCATTGATACTTACAATATTCCAATTCAGTAAATGCAAATATTATTGCTCCACAATTTATGACAAACCAACACTGATTAATATGTCTACGCTTTTACACAATTTGTAGCATTGTATGCTGGATGGAGCATTAACATTTGTACAAAGAAACAATTTCAGTAATTAAAAAACTCGCAGCCATTGTAACATGCACATATTTTTATCTTTGAGGTTGAACAGAAACCAGCAACAACATTCAAACACAAATCCATACCACTGGAAAAAAAGGTTGGGACAAAACTGCAGTTCATGCTAGCAAGAAAATATAGCATATTATCTTCTTCACATTTCTTTATTTTTATAAATGTATATTGTAAACTGACATTTTATGCAAAAATGACCGTATAAAATGAATGTTATGTCATTTTAATTTATTGTTTCCAAAACACTTCAGCAACATTTAACCCTGCAATGTGGCAGTTAAGTAGACTATCTGCATAAAAACTGTGCAGCTGTAACAAAATATAGGAACATTACTTGCAGATATTCTGCAGCTCCAATGTGTAATGTTTTCTCACAGTACTAAAAATTTAATACTTCATTACCGTACATAACTCTGCAACTTGTCAATTCAGTAAGCTTCTTCAAAATATCTCCACAAATAAAGCTTATAACACATATAAACAATACATACAACTTATTTTGCAATATCCTGCGGCTCCTTCAATTTATAATGAGTTCTTTTCTGTGCTGGTCGTTGAAGCGGATGCGCAAGAAGCTTAGCCATATGGTCATGCAATTTCGTTGCATTTCTGAGGACATCATACACATAGGAGAGTTCCTGCTCATCTAATCCATCTAAAACACTAAATGCTTCTTCACATTTATTGTCCTCTGAAGGCTGTTCATGTATATACAGAATATCCAATGTAAAATACGGAGATGATGTAAGGACATTAAAAGACTCTCGTCCTTGTCTAAATTCTGGGACGCAGAATGACCGGCTATATAACAAAATTACTCTCACCGAGTATGGTGGGCAAAGTTCTGGATTATTGGCATGAGGTGCAGGAAGTTTTACATTTCGTTTTATAACGTCGAACAATGACGTAAGATTGAAAGTTTCATTTTGTGTGGTTTCACTCAAACCCTCCAGTATGGATATGATTTCCTTTGGATTACTACAAAAATCACTTAGCCACACCGCTTCATCAGTCTTTAACACAACTAACGCAAACTCGTGTTCAAGGCTTATGATGTTTTTACTATACAAAAATATTTCGGTCACCCTCTTGACCATATACAAGGGGGAAAACTTCGATCCTTGTCCTAGTTTAAACGGAGTATAGTCAGGATCTTCCGCTAAATCAACACACAACACTATTTTTTCTGGGCAGCTGACAGCTGGAAATTTTAATATCTCGCAGTCATCACCTGTTACACAGTTATTTACATCATCAACACACCGTCCGAGTTGGTTCATTTCGTTGCACGGTGGACCGGGGGAAGAATCGTCACTTGAAGAACCGCGAGAAGTCGATGTGTTATTAACTAAGGAAACACTAGAGTTCTCACTTCCACATGCGTGATCTCCATCCATTGTCACAAAATTTTACTTATCTACTTCCCTCGTTTTTCTAAGTCAAAACCACACGGCACACAAATTCATACAACCAACTCATTTTCATTCAAAGATTACAATCGACTTGCAGTGATCACCGATTTGAAATCAGTAGTTTAACATTACATGTTAGGTCCAAGCGGCAATAATATGTTTATCTCCGCACATAACGATATTTTTCTGTGCACATCCTATTTTTGAGTTCCCATCACAACTAATAAATTAATGGAAAAAAATTATATCTCGAGCTTGGAGTATGAGATCTTTGGAAGTAGCTGCAGTGAGGGATGTAGCTACTGTGCATGCAAAGATCATAAGATGCCAGAATCCAGATGTATGTTAGATGTTACTGTTGAGTGATGAACGGTGTGTTGTTTACAAATCTTAGTGTTTTGTATACAGAAGTGAACATATACGAAGACAAAAATAGAAATGCTAGAACTACTACAATATGGAAGCAGCGATGATGACGATGCGGGAACAAAGACGGCGAATGACGACGCAAACATTCACTTGAAACCTCTGGCTCCAGGGACATCCATTATGAGTTTACAGAACAAAATGCAAATTTGCGCTGCTCCCGATGTTGTTCCCATGGTGTGTATCTAATAAAAACTACTATTCTAAACTGATTTATGGAATATCTGCCAAGAAAAGTCGTTTTTGAAAAGAATGTAGTTCATTTACGTGCACGACATTACTAATTTAGGTTCTTCCTTGATTTACCTTGCTACTTACAGTAAATACTGGCTTTATTCCTTAATTCGTAATGCCATTTCTGCCCTCAATCCCAGCTAACAGCTTTTAATTTGTCGCGAACGACCTCTGTCTTGTTTGGAAATAAGTTTATTTGATAGGTCTTTCCTTTTACAACTTGTAAAATAAGTTTCTTATCGAAGTATTGTTGATTATGTTTGTGGCAGTTCATGGAACGAGTCATCTATTGATTTTAGTGTGTCGACTTTAGGAGCCAATTTCACTGATAGTGAAGTCTGGCTAAGTGGCTGTACATACAGTGTGTCCCACAAGACTATACTTTGAAGCAAATCTCATCTGTTGCAAGCTCTTTGCTAGCCATATTTTGGGAGGAGGTAGTATAGACGAAAACAAAACAAAAAAAATTCTGGTACATATGGGTTCTAAACTGCATATCTTAAACAGTTACGAGCACTTGTTCAGTAGAAGAATTATTTTTGCGTTAGCGAAAATGAAGTAGTGCTCATAGCTCTAAGGGCATTTTAGAGTCCATATTTACTAGACGTGTTTGCTCAAATGATTGTTCTTTTCATATCCCTGAATATTAAGCATTCCTCCTGGGACATCCTGTATAGTCTAAAAGTCGTCACTGAAGATGTGATACATACTGGTGTTCATTGAAAATGCAACAGGATTGTGTGTGTGTGTGTGTGAAGATTTCCATACTTTTCCACATACCATCTCGACATTATGTTAATTTTTATAATTTTATTCTTAAATCATTGACACATTGAAATTTCACTACCTTAGCACAAGTATTTAGCTTAGGTTGTTGTTGATTTTTTCCAGTAAGCAACTAATATTCCCAAGAGAAGGAAGAATTATGTGTCAGATAACTTCAGCAAATGTTCTCTTTGTATAACGAGATGATACCAAAGATTACAGTTGAGCACTGTGAGACAAACCTCCCAGATTGCCTCAGAAATACCAGAGAAGTGCCAGGTGTGATTAGGAGCTAACTCCAATGGAATGTCGTCCCCGCATTCTTCTGCAACTCCGAGGTACATACACTGTGATTAGATTCTAATGCTAATCGGATGGCATCTCTGTTTTTATTTTTTTATGAAGCTCCACAAGCATGACAAGTGTTATTCATAGCTAACACTAATAAAATGGCCTTCTTGCATTCATCACAAATTCCAATGAAGGTTCAGACCAATGCTGGTCCTATTGTCATTAAGCGAAAGTTACACTAGTTTTGTACAAGTGGAGCATGGAATGTAAGATTCCTTAGTCTTAATGCAAAAGGTAAATGGGTAGGTTGAAGTGAGACGTAGTATGAATTAGTGTATCAGACTAATGGGGAGAACAGGACTGCTGGTCAATTCAGTAGTGGATTATGAACACAAAACCAATGCAGTAGTGGGCTGAATAACGAATAAGAAAATAATAATGTGTCTAAGGTACTATCAACAACAACATAGTGAATACGTTATTATAAAAAAGATATACATGAAGGCCACACCGATCACGTTTAGCACAAAATGTTTATATGTCAACTAAATCTGCACATTATGGAAAGATTGTATAATGAGGTAAAGGTAATTGTTCAGGATAATGAAAAGTTTATTGTGATGGGTGACTGGAATTCAATAGTAGGAAAAGGAAGAGAAGGAAAAATAGTAGGAGAGCCTGGAGGGGGGGAAGAAATGAAGTTGGGGGGGGGGGGGGGCACCACTCGCTAGAATTTTGCACAGGGCAGAATTTAATAATCACTAACACTTGATTTAAGAATAATGAAAGGAGGTTGTGTACACGGAAGAGACCTAGGGACACTGGAAGTTTTCCAGATTGACTGTTTAAAGTTAAGACAGAGATTTGGAACCAGATTTTGAAGTGTAAGACAGATGTGGACTTTGACCATAATTTACTGGTTGTGAACTACAGATTAAATCTGAAAAAGCTGCAACAAGATTGGAAATTAAAACGATAAGAAAGAAACAGGTTTCTGAAACAGGAGAAAGGAATACTATAGAAGAAGAATGGATGGTTTTGAGAGATGAAATAGTGAAGGCACAGAGGATCAGGCAAGCGAAGGAGAGTATAGGTGTCTAAAAATGAGACTTGCAGAAAATACTACATGGCTAGAGAACAAATTCAAGGTTGTAGAAATGTGCATTGAACAGGGGAAAAGGTAACTTACAGAGACTTTTGGAGAAAACAGAAGCAGCTGTGTGAATATCAAGTGTTCAGATCGCAAGCCAGTACTACACATAGAAGGGAAAGGTGGAAGGAATATTTAGAAGGTCTGTATAATGGAAAATATGATATAAAGAGAAGAGGCAGTAGGGGAAAGTGAGATGAGAGATATTCTGCAAGAAGAATCTGATAGAGCACTGAAAGACATAAATAGAAACAAGATTCTTGGAGTAGACGACATTCTCACGGAATTATTTAGAGTCTTGTGAGAGAGCCAGCCATGACGAAACTGTTGTGCAAAACATGTGAAACAGGGGAAACACCTCAGACTTCAAAAAGAATGTAATAATTCCAATTTCGAAGAAGGCAGGTGTCAGCAGGTGTGAATACTACTGAACCATCAGTTCAGTAATACATAGTTGCAAAATATTCACAAAATTTATCTACAGAAGAGTGTAAAAAATGCTAAAGCAACATCAGGGAAGATCAACTTGGGTTCCAGAGGAATGTAGGAAAGTGTGCGGCTATACTGTGACCCTAAATCTTATCTTATAAGGTGGGTTGAAAAAAGGCAAACATAAATTTAAAATATTTGCAAATGTAGACTGTTGACTAGACTACACTGTTAGAAATTCTGAAGATAGCAGGGGTAAAATGCAGGGAGTGAAATGTTATTTACAACTTATGCAGAAAACAGTCTTCAGTTATTAGAGTCACAGTATGTGAAAGGGAAGCTGTAGTTGAAAAGGGGGTGAGGCAGGATTGTAGCCTATCCCAGGTGTTATTCAGTTGGTGCATTGTGCGGGGAGAAATTATGAAAGGGAATTTAAGAAATAAAAGCTTTGATATTTGCTGATTGCAATGTAGTTATGTCAAAGATGGCAATTGACTTGGAATAGCACTTGAACAGAAAGAATAGTGTCTTGAAAAGAGATTATAGAGTGAATATCAACAAAAGTGAAACAAAAGGTTATGGAAAAAAGTTGAATTAAATCAGGTGATATGAGAGAATTGTATTAGAAAGTGAGACACTAAAAGTAGTAGATTGGTTTTGCTATTTAGGCAGCTAAGTACCTAATGAAGGTTGAATAGGGAGGATATAAAATGCAGACTAGCTGTAACAAGAAAAGCATTTCAGAAAAATAGGAATTTGTTAACATATAAATTGAGGTGTTGAGAAGACTTTTCTGAATGTATTTGTTTTGAGAGCAGCCTTGTACAGAAGTGAAATGTGGATGAGAAGCAGTTCAGACAAGAAGGGAATAAAAGTTTTTGAAGTGTGGTGCTGTAGAAAAATGCTGAAGGCTAGATACTGATAGATCGAATAACTGATGAAGAGGTGCCAAATCAAATTGAGGCAAAAAGAAATGTATGGCACAACTTGGCTGAAAGAAAGGCTAGATTAAAAGGGCACATCCCAAGAGGGATAAAAATTGTAGAGAGGGATCAAGGCATAACTACGGTGAGTAGGTTCAAATGGACGTATGTTGCAGTAGTTATGTAGAGGTGAAGAGGGTGGACTAGCAAGGAGAATTGCATAAAACCAGTCTTCTAACTGAATACTTTCTGTCATACATCAATTTGAGACCTGTCTCCTATAGTGTCATTCAGAGATTGGTGTTCAAACTGACAGTTTGCCTTTCATATCAAAGTACAGTGAGATGCTCTGGGTTTAAGACACTGCACTCATGTTCTGGAGGACAGCAGTTTAAATCCTTGTCTTGTCATCCATACTGCTCAGTCTTTAATGACCTTGTGGACAGCAGAACATTGAACCCTTATTTTCCTTTCTTTTTCTTCACATTCAGATATTTTCAGATGCCAGTATAAGTAAGCAGGACATAGGCTCAGATACTTCAAGTGATTGGCCTCTATGTGTAGTTTTTTTTTATATGGGCAATTTTAAGTGATTTGTGCCTGAACATAAAGTGTAAACAGCACATAAATATGTTGTCAGGAGAGGAAGGATGTAAGTGTTGTATATGAATCTGTTTTGTAAAACATTTTCGATTATTTTATTCACATGAAAAATACTCTTTTTAAAAAGTATATTAAAAACAACGTACACATACTTCTTTCTGTTGGTGTACGGTTTATACTAAATATCATACAATTTACTTTTCAACCGTGTAATAGATAGGTAACACAATAGGTTCATTAAAAAAGGAGTGGTTATCCTGTTGTTATATGGTGCCTTTTCCCCTGAGTAGCTTAAATTCCACCTGGAATCTTTCTTTTTTTGTCATCCATTTGTAAGTTTTTGTGGCAGTTAGACACAGATCAGCATTCATGAATGTGTTTTAATGAATAATTTAATTATCATAAAAATGTTTTGGGTATGGTACCATATAATGTTGTAAAATAACTGTAACAGAATAAAAACCTATGTTTTGGCTGTAGCTACAGTGGCATTCCTTTGGGTCTACTGGTGTCCTATGTTGTCAAGAGTCATCTTGTGTTATATCATAACCTCTCTAATGGGCTTGACATTAAATCAATTTTTTTAAACCAGTGATATAATTAATTCGCTAATGGAAGGAGTGGGATACGTTTTATTGCATCTTATGGTTGGAGAAGTGGGTATCTGCTTTAGACTATTACATCATTCAATATGAGCCTTGCTTGGAAATTTTCAGCAAACGGGGAGGAAATCGCTGTAATCCTCATGTGAGACATTTGATTATGCTTCATGATTCAGTGTCTTGACCATTTTCATTTTTAATTTAGAAGACAGTTTAGGATCAAAGATAGCCAACGCAAGAGAAAAGGAAACAGATACTATAAAGAAGTTTTCAGTGTTTTTAAATCCACTTGAGAGGTAACGTATTACGTTTGACAACTTAACATTTGTAAAATTTTGTAAGAATACTGAAGTCTAAATATGGTGCTTTGTTTTCAGGAGGTTTGTTATACACAGTAATAAGAACTAAACAGATACCACAAGTTGCATTTACTTGTCTTAGCAATAAATGAAATTTATCGTGGAATAAAATCAGCAATAAGTAGACTTGCAAAACGGATACTGCTGGAGCACAAAAACATACCACGAGGTTGGTGCTTTTGCATGGGAGATCACATTCAATGAAAACTTAAATAGAATCCTTTGTAGGTTGCTGTTGTCGCAAAGTATCTCAAACAAAATTGAGAATTCAAGACATATTGAGTTGATCCAAGTGTTCATTGAATTTTCCATGCTAAATTCTGATTTGGGATTTATAGGATGGATTCTAAGCCAGATGTTTTGAAACTTTTTCAAGACTAATGTAGTATGTGAAAGTGATTATTCAGATGGTCAGGCTGTCATGCCTGTTCCCCATCCAGTCATTTTATGTTTAAACACTGGTTGTGGAGGTCAGGGTCCAGTTGACAAGATAGCGGCGGCTGTATCGGACATTTTTGTGCTAAAAACATGACAGCAGGACATGTTATTCAGTACATTGCCAGAGATGAATAGGTGGTGAGATCCTGCTTCTGTAGTCTTGTGTCACCTGAACGTTATGAGGAATGTTTCACTAGCACCATACCAGTAGCAATGAGATTGCAGCCAAACCCAGAGGGATGGGTGGGTAGTGCTGATGGTATCTTAAGCTGTCCTGTGACAGGATTCAGCTTGTGTTGTTTTGGTGTCCTCCCTTGTTAGCACCACTTCTTGGGGCTGTATGATGTTGCAGTCTGTGACTGCAGTGTTGGGGGAAGCAGTGAGCTGATGTAGTATGGGTGACGCTAAGTGCCAGACCTCAGCATACAAGCAGCAATTGTCGAATAGACAACTGCTGCCAAGCATATGGATTGAAAGCTGATGGGAGGACTGGTCGCATCACAGCTGAATGGATGGTTGCCGAACTGCTCAGTGTCCTGTTGCCTGACAAAACTGGTATAAGTAGTGTCTTCCAGCTACTGTCCCATTCAAAAAACAGCAACTTAACTGGACATGCTGAATATATATCAACACATTGTCATAGTCATTGGTAAAAAGACAGGTGTAATACTGTTTTACATGATAGCCTATCTTGAGCAAGTCCTCTCAAACCTATACAGCTAATGCATTGTAGATCTATTTGAGGTTCCTTACTAGTCTCAGTCCTTTCTTTGATTACCTCTACAATTTTTACCTGCCACACTTCCCTCTTATTACCAAGTGAACAGTTCTCGGATGCCTCAGAGTGTGTCTTGTCAAGTATCTCTTCATTAGTTACTCTCTCTACCCATTTACTTCCCAGAATTCTTCTGTAACAGCGCATTCCAAAAGCTTCATTTCTCTTCATATTGTTATTGACAGTGACATTACAAGAAATTTAAGTAAATAAAATTAACTAAATTCATTTAGTCAAAATAAATTAAGCACTACTCGTGTCAGCATAAAGTAAATAATTTACAAACAGATGCAGTATTGTTGCTGATGTGGGTAACATTAATGTCATTACTTATCATAACTGGAGGAATAAGGGCCAGTGGTGCAAATACAGCTGTTCTGTTACAGCACAGTTTGTCAACTTGATGAAGGCTTCTTCCAATACTAGATGTAAAGAAGTTTTCAGTTTACGTCATAGTGCCATGCTCATCTGGAAGTGCTGCAGTAAATAAGTCTCCACCTGTGAATGTATATGTAAGAATATAATCAGTTTTCTTAGAGTAGCTTTTTGGGATACATGGAAAATCAAACAGTGTACGAATAATGCTGAAAGGAATGTTTCATCCGTACTTGGAGGAACATTGTGACAATGTAGGCTTTCATGGCCGATATTGTTGTCACTTGAAACTTCCAGGCTGATACGCTGTGGTCGACGTATAATACTCTCCCCTGACATTTCGTCTCCGACTGCGGAAGACATCCTCCGAGGTAAAACGCCGAGCTGCAAAGAGAACTCGAGGAAGTGCAGATTATATAGGCAGTGCAGAGGGCGCCACTGTCCATCATGTGGCTTGGCTATGAGACTATCTCTGTAATAGCAACATTCTCGAATGAAAGTAATCGATCGTCACGCTTCTGGTGCAGTGCTGACATCCAAGTTTTATTCAGTTTAACACCTTTCTCTTTCCTTTCAAATCTTTATGGTGTTTATCAATCTCGATAGTCGTTCTATACATGCACACATAATAATGCGAGGTTTTACATATGATGCTCGTCTCACTGAATTTTATTTCATGATTACCTTCCTGGTAAACTTGTCCTGCTATGGTTGATTTATCCGTGTGACCCAGGCGGCAATTCCTCTTGTGTTCAACAAGACTTCTTTTTGTGATACTGATATAAACCTGTCCACAACTACGAGGAATTTTATATACCCCGGGTGTAGCCAAAGGATGTCTTGCATCTTTTGCCAGTCTTAAATATTCTTTTATTTTCCTTGTGGGTCTGAAAATAGTTTCCACCCCATACTTGTTTAACGCTTCCCAGTGCTGTCTGTGACCTTACTAATCAATGGAAGAAAAACCTTGCTAAGGGCGGCTGTTGCTCGTCATTGCTCGTGATTCTCTGCCTAGAGGACAGTACTCAATCTATCTTCTTGCTAGAATAGCCATTCTTCACGAAAGTCGAGCATAGATGTTCCATCTCATCTTTTAAATAAAGTTTGTACGCCCTGTCTACCAAGGTTTTT
Source organism: Schistocerca gregaria (assembly GCF_023897955.1). Taxonomy (NCBI): domain Eukaryota; kingdom Metazoa; phylum Arthropoda; class Insecta; order Orthoptera; family Acrididae; genus Schistocerca; species Schistocerca gregaria. The sequence goes on from NC_064921.1 coordinate 163,161,814, forward strand.
ATTACATCTTCTATTTTGTCTACGGTGTGGTTAGACACTTTATGCAGATAATAATCAGTATGTGTGGCCTTTCTATACACATTATGGCCCAATGTTCCACCCTGTCATTTAATCACAGACAGATCCAGAAAATTCAGTTGCCCATTACTCTCTGTCTCCATAGTAAACTGAATTTTCAGATTAATGCTGTTTAGATGTGTCAGGGAGGCATACAACTCCTCTGCTCCATGTGTCCATACTACAAATGTGTCATCGACATAATGATACCATCTGGCTGGTATCTTATTGGTAGTCTGCAGTGTATGTTGTTCAAAAGTCTCCATAAACAAGTTAGCCACAGCAGGACAAAGAGGACTATCCATAGCAACTTCATCAATCTGTTCATAAAAGTCACTATTGTACTGAATGTAAATTCTGGTGAGGCAGTGTCCGAATAATGCCACAATAACGGTAGGAAAAATATCCACTCTGCATGAGATAGCTTTGTGTACTGGTATCACGGTAAATAACGATACAGTATGAAAACTAACGAGGATATCATATGGGCCCATGCTCATTTCCTTTAACATGTTAATGAAATGAGCTGAATTTTTAATATGACTCTCAGTCATTGACAAGTTGAGGAAAACGAGTGTTGGCCCGGATGATATCCTCGTTAGTTTTGATATAGTATCATTATTTGCCATGTTTCTGGTAAACGAAGCTATCTTATGCATATTGGACATTTTTCATACCGATATTGTGGCATTATTCATGCAATCTAATATTAATGTGCCCATCATTACTTTTCTGGAGCTCACAAATATCAATCTAAAGAACTTAAAATTAATTAATACATAAAATTATCACATTCTGGAGACTAGAATCTGCCTCATCTGAATGAAGCACGCAGGTCAGGGGAAAAAATGTTTCAGTAATAAACTAAGTGAAACAGGGTCATAACTTGGGAAACAGCGTAGATGACTGGCAGCCTTACTTGTCAAATATTTTTGAGCTATAATAGCATAAGTCCCCCACATAGCTGCTTGTTTTGACATCCGTGAGCAGCTGCCTGTACCATCCACAGGTGGTTTCTGAAGGCCATTCCTACAAACAAAAGACTTTAACATTAATTATTGAATAAAATGTTGGCAAATATAAAATATTGAAAGAGAAATTTGTGTGTGCAAATGTGTAGATTCTGAATGTGACATTACTGTATACATCGAAAAGTCACAGTACATATAAAAAAAAATAGTTAGGTCACTTCTCCCTCAAAATGTCTCACATTTTACCTGAAATTAAAAGTACACAAACTGACACAGAAAATGCAATGTTTCAATTTCTTTAATTTTATTTTAAACTCCAGTTATTTTTATGATAAAATATTGCGGCATGGTCCCCTCTGGGTGTCTAGCAATGAATAAATAAATAAATAAAAAGACAGTTGTATAAACAACTTAAGCTAGAGAGGCAGAAGTGACATAAATAGATTCACACTTCAAGCACATTTTGAGGACGTTCTTCAAGGTAATGCACATCTGTTCTGATTTTAGACACTTCTCTTCACAAACTTTTCTTTGCATCTTCAAAATGGTGTATTACCTCCTCTTGCACCAGTCATGGTATCCATCCTCCCAGGCATTCTCTTTATTAATGTTGCAGTTTCCATTTGAGAAATCATCTCCCATTATTTCAAGAGGACCACCCATAGGTCCAGTAGGGTCTCTGAGTAGTGCTGAGTCCCAGCTGGTCCCATACGGGCTCAATAAGATTCAAATCGGGGCTCTTGAGCAGGCCAAGCCATAGTGGGAGAATGTCTACTTCATCCAAGAACTCTTGCATTAGTGTAAAACTATCACCAATAAATGAAGCAAAAGACAAAACATTCTCCACGAAGGATTTCCTCCACATACTAATATGTCGCAAGGTTCCCGTGCTCCACAAAGAACAAGTATGTCCTTATAGTGATATTGATTCTTGCACCCACCATCAGACAACTACCCTGAAATGCTGACCTAGATGAGAATATGCATCTGGGAATAACTACCCCCAGCCCTTCTCCAGACCCTCTCTGTCAGGTGATGGTAAGCCAAATCAAGACTCATCAGTGAACAACACTTGCTCATATTGTTGTAATCTCCAATCATGATATTTCCTTGCTAAAAATAGTTGAACTGTGTGATGCACTCTAGTGAGTTCTGGTTGTATAGCAGGCCTTCTGGATGGGAGATTGGCTTCTTCCAGTCTTCTTCAGACAAGTGTCTCACTAACATTGACCCCTCAAACTCGGTGGAGTCGATTTTGTGCTCCAATGGTGATGGTGTGATGGTTGTGAAGAACTTGGAAGTTATAAGAAGTGCTCATTTCTTGGCAGTGTTTGCTCACCTGGAACCTGCTCCCCATTTTCTTGCATTGCCTCCTGTCTAGTTTCTCTGTACCTTCTTATAGTTCTGAAAATAGTGGAAGATGCAGTTCTCAACCTTCTGACACATAATTCTGTGACCACCTTCCACCAAAGCAGTGGCTTTTCCAGTATCTTCATTGCTTAATGACATGTTTGTTTGAGAAAGCTGATTACACTAATCACAGAGAAAGCCTAGAAACATGTGTTATTGAAAGGGCAACAATACTTGTATGAAAAAAAAAAAAAACATTTAAGGTTAGTACAGTAAACAATCAATGCTGTATTGTTTGGGTGCAAAACAATGCCAGTAACATACACTATCTAAAAATACATGACAAAGTGCTACACTTTAATTAAATAGATAATTACATATCATTTATTGCATGTTACAGTTTTCATGTTGGTAATTATTAGCATAAGAAGCAAGTGGTATTTCCACAATTATTGGAAAGATGTCAAGCTTTCATGTTTTTCTTTTCATTGTTGTTTTGGTGGCTGTCAATCTGAAGACTAATTTGATGCAGATCTCCATGCTGATCTATCACATGCAAGTGTCTTCATGCCTGCAGAACTACTGAAACCTACAGACATTTGAACATGCTTGTTGAAATCAATCCTTGGTGTCCCCCTACAATTTTCACCCCCCACCTTTTCCTCCATTACCACATTGGCAATTCCTTGAGGCTTCAGGAAGTGTCTTATCAATCAATCAATCAATCCTTTCTTTTAGTCAAGTTGTACCATAATTGTATCTTTCCAATTCAATTCAGTACTGCTTCATTAGTTATATAATCTGCCTATCTATTCTTCAGTGTTGTTTTGTAACATCACATTTCAAACACATTTATTCTCTTCATGTCTGTACTGTCTATGATACATATTTCACTCCAGTACAAGGCTATACTCCTGACAAATACTTTCTGAAATGATTTCCTTGCACTTAGATTTATATTTGAAGTTAACAAACTACTACTTTTCAAAAATACTTATGTTACTATTACCAGTGTGCATTTTATAGCATCTCTACTTTGGATTTTGTCAGTTATGTTGCTGTCTGAACAGCAATTGCATACTTTTTCTGTCTCAGTTCCTTATTTAATTCCCTCAGTATCTCATGATTTAATTTGATCACACTCCATTACCCTTGTTTTTCTTTTGTTGAAGTTCCTCTTACAACTTCTATTCAGGGTGCCATTCATTTCATTCATTTGATCTTCTGAGAACCTTTTTTGTCTGCCTAGTGGTCTTCTTCCATCAGGAGTAAAATCCATGGATTTCAAAGGCTGTCTGTGTTTATATATGAGTGAAATGCCCTGCTCGTACAAGCCATTGGTTCTCATCAGTCGTACAATGTTTGGTCTCTTGTAGATTTCACCCAGCTCACAATTATGCTGGATCCTCCATTTGCCAATGATCTCGTCTTGTAACAAACTGTAGATCTTTCTTAAGACTTTCAGCTTGAAAACGGGAAGGTTGTTTTAACCTTTGCTCTGGACGAACTCTCGAAGTTGTGCAGCCACATTGCCATATGTGTTGGATCAGTGTTTTGTGCAGCTGAAATTTGAAATTCCTTGAGAGGCTGTGTGCTTTAAAAAGCTGATGCAGACTGAAGTATGATTGATTATCAGCTTGGATCCCACTTGAACTTCTGCCTCACATAATGTATTTTCTGTAAAGATTTCTCTTAGGTATTTAAAGTTCTGAACTATGTTGTAGGATCAGGTTCTGACTATCAGAGACTGGAGTTGGTCTCTTGAATAGGCTTGAGTCCCATTCATCATCAGATACTCGGTCTTTCAATAATTCACTAGGAATCCAATTTTGCTTGCTGACACCTCCACACTGTCACTCACCTTCATTAGTTCTTAGATGTGAAACAACAGGGCCATGTTGTTAGAAAATGTGAGATTTGTGATTTTTTTCACCCTCTACCTCAATCCCTTCAAAATTCTTATGGAAAGCTCCTCTCATTATATTTTTGAGTGCCACATTGAACAATATCGGTGACACACAATCTCCTTGTCTCAATCTTGCGTTTACATTAAGGCTCTCCATAACTTTATTCCCAAGATTCACATTATGTTCTGAATTAGGAAGAAAAACTGCAAATAGGCTTGTGTTTTTTTTAGGTGTTCCAAATTTGGTTAGGCAATTCATCAGGTGCTCCCAGTGGATGCTATCGTATGCCTCCTTAAAATAAGTGAGGAGCACATAAAGGTCTTCGCCATATTCACACATCTTCTTGGTGAGCTGTTGTGGTGTCCATAGTCGAAAGCTTCTTCCTGAAGCCATCCTGATATTCACGAATCACTTCTACCAATGGCTGGGGCTTCTACCAATGGCTGGGTTCTAATCTGTATACAGTTGGACCTGATGTTGTAGAAGATTCAGGAGGGTGTTTTCTCTGTAGTTGTTGCAGTCCATTTTGTTTACCTTTCTTGTGTATAGGGCAGATTATTGCTGTCTTCCAATCTTGTGTGATCTCCTCCACAATTCAGATCCTCTTAACTAGTTGGTGAATTCTCTTGTGATGTCTCTTCTCTCCAACTTAAATAACTTCTGCCTCTATTCACATTTTCTCGTGGACTTTTGTTCTTCTTCAGTTTCATTATCTGATCCTTCATTTCCTTCAGTGTAGGAGCTGGATAACCAAAATTTACAATGTCAGGAGATTGAAATTTGAACAGATCTTTAGATTGATCAGAGTTGAGGAGCTCCTTGAAGTATTGTTTCCATCTCTCGGCAGTGCTGGACTCATTGGTGAGAATGGTCCAATTATTGTCCCTGATGAACTTTTGGCAGCTCTGTACCAGAGGTTAACTTGACACTATATCTTTTGCACATGTCTTCCAAAGAAATCTAGCTGAGCCTCCTCTGGTATTGCTTTGATGTACATCTCTTTGCTCCCCTCAGAGTTTCTGGGATAGTTCTAAGTAGGCCCACCTTTTCAAATTGTGCTTTGCCTTGGGCAAAATCTGTACCTGTCTCAATGCATATATCCTCATACCAAATCATCTTACCCCTGATCTGCTAACAAGATAGCATATTACTCCCTTAAGACTGTTTCTGACTCTGGCTTTGGGTTGTAGTCATAAACAGCTTTTTACAAGGAAATGGTCACTCATGTGTTCCGTACTGTCTTTACATCCATCATCCAGTTCTTTGCTTGGGTGTTAACTACAGTGTGACCTATCTGATTAATTGTTTTACCATCTAGTGACCCCTAGATTTTTGTGTGTATAAGCTTCTGTTGGAAATTTGTGCTATTGATAAGCATCCCTTTTGATGTTGTACAGGTTATGAAACTGATGCTATTGTTGTTTCAGAGTTCATACATAGTTTGTTTTCTGTTTATTGAATGGAATACATCTTCTTTTCCCACTTTAGCGTTCATATCAGCCATCAGGACCTTACAGTTGCTATTCGAAACGTCGCCCATCACTACTTCCAGTTCTGCATGGACTTGGTCCTTCGATTAGGATGTGCTTTCTCCTGTGGGTGCATGGTGGTTCCCCTAAATGACATTTTACATCCTTTTGTGTCTGTTACTAATAACTTTAATTACCTTTCCTAATTTTGCTTTAGTTTTCTTTATTAATTGTTCATTGTCGAAAGGAAATATTTCGTGTATACCAAATTCATTTTCCAGTTTATACTCTGGATGGCCCAAAGCCAAGAATTCAAGCCGCCCCCCTCCCTTCTATATCTGGAAAGGGACACAACATTTTTTCCATCTGCATGGTAAACTAAATTACAGGATGGAGTGACTTTAGATTTTGTATATGTAAATATAACCTATAAACTTACTGTGGCAAAACAATACTGGTAACATTCATCTGTTGAGAAGATAACTGCAAATCTACTAGATACAGAACTTTATCCTCAAAATTTATTGATAAAGAAGTTTGCTGCTATAGGTTAAGGCTACCAGTACCAGTGTCATCAGATTGTTGAAAGTATTGGTTAGTAAAAAGTAGGGGTAAGTAGGCCTCTATATGTTGAAAGCAGAGCACAATTGTCTTCCAGCTTTTTATAGTTGAAGTCAGGGGTAAAACTGCCTGTTTTTCTGCCAGCTGGGAGGAAAGAGTGTCTCAGAATGGAAGAACAAGATGAACTGGAAAGCATTTAAAAAATAGTTTTATAAAATAAAAGAATCTTTCCAAGTGCCTAGGACATCAGGAGTGCCAAAGTGGTACATAAAGTGAAGATAAGGAGAAAGAATAATGTCTGAACTTTAAAGAAGGCAGTGATGCAAGCTGTATAGAAACCCATCAGATCCAACATGGGTTCATCATTACACATTGCTAATTTGAATAGAGGGAAATATGTCATTCTATCTGGCTTTTAGCAAATTATTACAGAAACACTTTCCTTGTTCATTTTTGGAACACTAGCCACCCAATTTTTAAAGTTGATTTACCTGTACAATTAGACTACATTTTAAAATTTTTGTGCTAAAAAAAGTGTCACTGTGCCTTGGAACACAAAATTTTGTACAGCTGCTTATTTTTGTGGTCATGTATATATTTAGTTAAATTAGAACTAGTATCAGTTGTATGTTTGTATGAGAGACATGATTTATTTGCTTTAAATATCAGTTCAAATATCTATGTATTTTGAATATTACAATGCAGATTCTCATCATCTATATTCGTTAATAGTGCCAGAACAGAAAGGAAAAGAAATTTTTTTGCTGTGTGAGGACCAAGTTTAAACAGTGTTATCTGAGTATAACTTGAACTCTGCTGAATTTAATGCCCAGGAATAACGCTTGCACACTATGATTATTTGTAAGAGTGAGAGTTAACTATAAAAAATTAAATGCCATTGTCATAATAGTATGTGTTTTATAAATGTTTATATGGGTCTGTGGTGACTAAAACATCTTTTGAACTTAAGCCAGGGGAAAAAAGCCCTCGCACACACATTACTGCCACAGTTCAGCTTGTGAAACAGTAGTAGAATCAAATCTGTCCCATACAATACAAGAACTCCTAATATTCTTGTAATTATATTTGGCTTTGCAAATAAGAATATTTTGTTGCTTTTATTTCTTTCATTTGTAACATATTAGCACCATCATACGAGAAGTAGCATACTGCCTTTTGTCATTTGTTCCAGCTCAGTAGTTAGTCTGCATGCTGTACGATGTCCATCTTCAGTTATTAATCTTTGTTTGTAACAGAGAATTAAAGAAAGTCTATGGAAACATCTGGGAAGTATTGAAAAATACAATGAAACCCACCAAGTTTGACCATTGATACTGTCAGCAAGTTAACAGTTTGTCATAACTATGGTGACTATGATATCACACAATCATGTGTGTTTTAACTATCAATGAATTGGAACCTCCAAAGGAATATAAGGGCCTTGGGTGGGGAAATACTTGGTGTTTATGGCTACAGATATACTAAACACTTGAAAATTTCAGACTACAGTGGGGAAATAGGGACTTTCATTGGGATCATAAACTATAACTGCAAAACACAAAGTGTATGAAAATCTAGATTAATGTTATGTTGTAGATCTCTGGCTACACTACAAATTAGTCTGTAATTGCAATATTCGTTTAAGAAGTAGGTTGTTTTGCTGACACATTTGTTGTTTTAGAAACTCTCAACCAAATTTTCACCTTCCAACATAATTTAGACCTTGGGCAATGCTGCACATCACTCTGCCACCAAAGCCATCATTTCAAAAAATGGTGACGTTACTGGTCAAAACTGATTGGTAATATTTGTAACACTCAACTTCTAAATGCTGTATCTGCATCTAAAAGTCAGACCAGAAGCCCTGTACTTCTTGACTCTGAGAAAATATATTTCCTATTTCCAGGGAACAAACATTCTTGATTTATAAATCACATACTTACTGATTCTGTATCAGAAACACTCGTAAGGGACAAACATAAAAACTCCAATTATGCGGCAGTATCAGGAACGTATTTCAGTTGTTTGTGACAGTGTCATTGGTTGAATTGACTCCTGCATAGCAGCAAGCTGAGTACTAATATTGGTGGCATTTTGCGAAGTTTTGAAATCCATTTATCGATTTTACTTTTTTTCAGGGCACTGTTGACACCTTAAGGCATATTGACTCTACAACGAAAGAAGTATTGCATAATCCAAAATATGAAGAACTATTTGCCCCAGAAGTTGGACCGGAGAATCCATTCCAAACAAGACAACAGAAAGCTCATAAAAACATGCTGTCTGGATTTGTTGAACAAGCATACATTAGTGATTTCCAGTTTGAAAATCAGCGCCGAACCTTCAACAGCTATGGTAAACACGAATACATTTAACTCTCTGTAAAACTTATAAATGACAGGAAGAGGTGGCGCAGTGGTTAGCACACTGGACTCGCCTTCGGGAGGACGACGGTTCAATCCCATCTCCGGCCATCCTGATTTAGGTTTTCCGTGATTTCCCTAAACCGCTTCAGGCAAATGCTGGGATGGTTCCTTTGAAAGGGCATGGCCGATTTCCTTCCCCATCCTTCCCTCACCCAAGCCTGCGCTCCGTCTCCAATGACCTCGTTGTCGATGTGACGTTAAACACTAAGATCATCCTCCTCCTCCTCCTTTTGCTTCTCAATTCTTCCTGTTCCAGTCAAGGATTTCTGTTTCTTACATTTGTGTGTGTTTTTGCCCCTTCGCAGAGGAAGGAGATTAGATTATAAAAACTTCAAATTCCTTAAATTTGATGTGTCACTTCTGCTACAGTGTATTTTATCTTTGTAGTTCTCTCTCTCTCTCTCTCTCTCTCTCTCTCTCTCTCTCTCTCTCTCTCTCTCTCTCTCTCTCTCTCTCTCTCTCCTTCCCTACCCTCCCCCCCCCCCCCCCACTCTTGCCCCTTGCCCCTTATACTCCCTCCCTCCCTCCCTCTCCCTTACTCAACAGGAAGCTAATGAATAAATTGCTCATAAAGTAAATTGGGACATGAAACCCAACAGTGGAATGTAGAAAACTAAAAGTCAAATGCCAGAGTTACTTAATAATTGCAATAATTCAAGAAAGCTGTCATGAACCGGAAGGTTGGTTTGAACACTACAGCACTTTACTAGGCATGATCCTATTGGAGGTGGTATGCCATTGCCTTCCTCTGTCCATTGAGCTGACTTACACAGCCACTTATAGGGGGACCCACAGTTGAACAGGAATTCTGAACCACAGTGAATTCTTTTCACTTTAATAAACACATTGCCAGAAGTTAATGAAGTGGTACATGGGAGATAAAAATCCTATGACCCAAAGAAACAGCCTGAAAAAATAGTTGCAGCAAAAGTCAAATTTCTGCTGTAAAAATGATTAACAATTTGATTCCTTTTTGATGTGCGCTCCTACCTGGTGGTTAATACACTCCTGGAAATTGAAATAAGAACACCGTGAATTCATTGTCCCAGGAAGGGGAAACTTTATTGACACATTCCTGGGGAGAGATACATCACATGATCACACTGACAGAACCACAGGCACATAGACACAGGCAACAGAGCATGCACAATGTCGGTACTAGTACAGTGTATATCCACCTTTCGCAGCAATGCAGACTGCTATTCTCCCATGGAGACGATCGTAGAGATGCTGGATGTAGTCCTGTGGAACGGCTTGCCATGCCATTTCCACCTGCCGCCTCAGTTGGACCAGCGTTCGTGCTGGACGTGCAGACCACGTGAGACGACGCTTCATACAGTCCCAAACATGCTCAATGGGGGACAGATCCGGAGATCTTGCTGGCCAGGGTAGTTGACTTACACCTTCTAGAGCACGTTGGGTGGCACATGATACATGCGGACGTGCATTGTCCTGTTGGAACAGCAAGTTCCCTTGCCGGTCTAGGAATGGTAGAACGATGGGTTCGATGACGGTTGGATGTACCGTGCACTATTCAGTGTCCCCTCGACGATCACCAGAGGTGTACGGCCAGTGTAGGAGATAGCTCCCCACACCATGATGCCGGGTGTTGGCCCTGTGTGCCTCGGTCGTATGCAGTCCTGATTGTGGCGCTCACCTGCACGGCGCCAAACACGCATACGACCATCATTGGCACCAAGGCAGAAGCGACTCTCATCGCTGAAGACGACACGTTTCCATTCGTCCCTCCATTCACGCCTGTCGCGACAGGGCTGCGCAATGTTGGGGCGTGAGCGGAAGACGGCCTAACGGTGTGCGGGACCGTAGCCCAGCTTCATGGAGACGGTTGCGAATGGTCCTCGCCGATACCCCAGGAGCAACAGTGTCCCTAATTTGCTGGGAAGTGGCGGTGCGGTCCCCTACGGCACTGCGTAGGATCCTACGGTCTTGGCGTGCATCCGTGCGTCGCTGCGGTCCGGTCCCAGGTCGACGGGCACGTGTACCTTCCGCCGACCACTAGCGACAACATCAATGTACTGTGGAGACCTCACGCCCCACGTGTTGAGCAATTCGGCGGTACGTCCACCCGGCCTCCCGCATGCCCACTATACGCCCTCGCTCAAAGTCCGTCAAGTGCACATACGGTTCACGTCCACGCTGTCGTGGCATGCTACCAGTGTTAAAGACTGCGATGGAGCTCCGTATGCCACGGCAAACTGGCTGACACTGACGGCGGCGGTGCACCAATGCTGCGCAGCTAGCGCCATTCGACGGCCAACACCGCGGTTCCTGGTGTGTCCGCTGTGCCGTGCGTGTGATCATTGCTTGTACAGCCCTCTCGCAGTGTCCGGAGCAAGTATGGTGGGTCTGACACACCGGTGTCAATGTGTTCTTTTTTCCATTTCCAGGAGTGTATAAACGGAATGCTGGATTTGTTCCATTAACAGAACCATTGCTAGTTCCCTACCCTAATCTTGTACAGTTGGGCTAACGTTGTGTCCAAAAATCTCAATTTATGAGAATGCATTGGATTATGCATATTTAAATCTTTAAATTTTATTGCATTTCATTTTTGTCATGCTTTGCCTGTTGCACTGAGAATTCATATTGGTCATTCTCTTTGTATTTTGTTCTTATATGTTTTCTTCACTGTACTTTTTTCAAGATTCTTAGAACCTATGTTCCGTGCTTTTGATTTATGTTGTCTCCTCATGCCGTGCAACAATTTTTTCACACTTACTACAGTCTCCCTATACCCATTCTTCACAAATTTCCTTCTCCTTATTGTTCCTTTATGCTGTTGGTAGTTTTTAAAATTTTCATTTTGGTACTCAGCCGAATTTCACAGATGTTACCTTATTTATTGACTGAGCAAAATGGTGCAGTGTTTAAAGCATTTGATTTGTTATTGGGAAAATAAGGTTCAAATTCTTGTCAAACCATTGAGATTTAGATTTGGCTTGGTTTTTCTGGATTGATCAAGGTGAATGGCAGAGTGATTGCTTTCAAAAGATCCTGGATAATTCATTTAGGATCATTAGTTCTATTGGAGTTTGTCTCCATTGCAAATGATGTTATCATCAACAGAAGTTAAACCCCTAATTTTTCTTCTTATTGAATTTCAGCATATTAAAAGGGATAAATGCTAATGTATGTATCTTTGGATTATAGTTCTGTACAGCAGTAACTCTGTTCCAGTTATTGTCACAACTATTTGTATACAATAAGTATGCTTGTATTATCTAACACATTTTCCTAAATTAAAAGAGCTTGCAACCATCTGTCTATCTCTTAAGTGGTCCTTGTTAATTTTTTATTAATTTGGTTGCTCAGTTATTGAGTAAGCTGAGATGGTTGAATATCTGCTTTAACAGCCACCAATTGAAAATAAACATTCTGCGCATTGTAATATTCAGAACATATAAAATTAATTAAAGCCCACCAGTATTGCATTTGCTCATAATCAACCAAGTAGTATCATTCACAAATTTGTCATATTTACTCACATATTAAACCGATGAAAGTTCTCAGTAATGCAATCCACACAGTTCATAACATTTGAATAAAGAGTTTGTTGTTTATTATGACATAGATGAGTTGTATTCAGAAATTCTCAGAATTTTTAGATGCACAAAAAAAGATTGCGTTATGGAACACTTCAGAGTATAGTGTGTTGAGATAACATGGATACTGCACATTATATTAATATCAAATGGAATCAAGAGGACTCACATTTGGATGAAATTATGTTTGGTCAGATTGTTGACAGACTAGAAGCGAACCGCAGTCATTGCAATTTGGAGTCGGAGTAAATTGTCAGCAGTGCTACAGAGAAGGTTTCAGGGGTAAAGAAACATTCAGTGGCAGTGTGGACAAGGTGGACAAATTGCTACAATCCAATACCGCAAACCAAAGACATATGACCAGCACAAGACCAAACTGGCTAGGTTCATTGCAGCAAGCTTTGGATTACTCAGCTACTGTTACAGAACGTATTTTTGACCTCGAGTGGTAACTTTGTATGTTCAACTACATACTGCAACCATTCTGCTCACACTAAGGTGCCTTCTTGCTTGGCATACACGTGTGTTATGCATACATCTACATCTACATCCGTACTCCGCAAGCCACCTGACGGTGTGTGGCGGAGGGTACCCTGAGTACCTCTATCGGTTCTCCCTTCTATTCCAGTCTCGTATTGTACGTGGAAAGAAGGATTGTCGGTATGCTTCTGTGTGGGCTCTAATCTCTCTGATTTTATCCTCATGGTCTCTTCGCGAGATATACATAGGAGGGAGCAATATACTGCTTGACTCTTCGGTGAAGGTATGTTCTCGAAACTTTAACAAAAGCCCGTACCGAGCTACTGAGCATCTCTCCTGCAGAGTCTTCCACTGGAGTTTATCTATCATCTCCATAACGCTTTCGCAATTACTAAATGATCCTGTAACGAAGCGCGCTGCTCTCCGTTGGGTCTTCTCTATCTCTTCTATCAACCCTACCTGGTGCGGATCCCACACTGCTGAGCAGTATTCAAGCATTGGGCGAACAAGCGTACTGTAACCTACTTCCTTTGTTGTCAGATTGCATTTCCTTAGGATTCTTCCAATGAATCTCGGTCTGGCATCTGCTTTACCGACGATCAACTTTATCTAATCATTCCATTTTAAATCACTCCTAATGCCATGAGAGTAACTAGTGTTGGGAAACAGTTGGAATGTGAATTTTAAATGTCAAATACAGGTAACTTTAATTGCACAGTGTGTCTATATCACAGAGATTATATAAAATTTCTCTAAACAATGGAAAATCCAGGATGCAATAAAGACAGTAGTTCAAAAAGGACACATTACTACTCACTTTATAGAAGAGATGTTGTGTTGTAGGCAGGCGTAACAAAAAACTGCTATACATTTGAGCTGTCCACCATAAAGCCTTAGCCTTCTTCTAAAGTAGGAAAATGACAACAACAATAACAGCAGCAGCAACAACAAAATGGTTCAAATGGCTCTGAGCACTATGCGACTTAAATTCTCAGGTCATCAGTCGCCTAGAACTTAGAACTAATTAAACCTAACTAACCTAAAGACATCACACACATCCATACCCGAGGCAGGATTCGAACCTGCAACCGTTAAGGTCGCTCGGCTCCAGACTGTAGCGCCTAGAACCGCACGGCCACTCTGGCCGGCCCAGCAGCAACAACAAAAACAACACACAAAACACACACACACACACACACACACACACACAACCACTATCTCTGGTTAGTGAGACTAGACTGAGAGCAACTGCACCTGATGGGAGAGCCAGTCCTTGGGTTGTGGGGTTAAGGACGAGGCTGGGGTGGGGAGGGGAGGGATAGCATGGTAGATGTGGAGGATAGTGTGGTGCTGCTTGTGGGAGCATGCAGGATGTGGTGGGAACAGAGTAGGGCTGCTAAGAGTAGTCAGGTGGTTTGAGAGGGGGGAGGTGGGGGGAGCAGAAAAGGAGAGAAATATGGGGTAGGGAGGGGTGGTAGGGGGAGAGTAGCGGGTGTATTGGTTAGAACAGAAGGCTGTGATGTGCTTGAGTGGGAGTAGGGAAGGGGACAGGTGGGTGAAGGACAAGAACATATATGATATATTACAGGGAACATTTCCACCTGTGCAATTTAGAAAAGCTGTTGTGGGTAGGAAGGGTCCAGGTAGAGCAGGCTGTGAAACAGTCATTGAAGTGAAGCATGTTGTGGTGGGCAGCATGTTCAGCAACTGTGTGGTCCAACTGTCTTTTGGCCACACTTTGTTGGTGGCCATCATGCAAACAGACATCTTATTGGTTGCAGCTTAATTTTTAGATCACATAACTGCTTTCACGAGTAGCCTTGCCTTTGATGGGATAGGCGACGCCCATGACTGGACTGGAGTAGGTGGTGGTAGAAGGATGTATGGGACTGTTCTTGCATCTAGGCCTATTGCAGGGATATAAACCGTGAAGCAAGGTGATGCGAGTAGGGATGCACAAGGATACTGTGCAAGTTTGGTGGATGGCCGAATACACTGTGGGAGGGATGGGAAAGATAGAGGGCAGGATGTTCGTCACTTCAGATCACAAGAAGTAGTTGGAGAATATGATCAGTTGCTCCAGTCCTGGGTAGTACTGAGTCACTAGGGGAGTACCCATTTGTGGCTAAACAGTGACAAATTGAGAGGTAGTAGGTTGACTGGAGAGACAAGGCACAAGAGATCTGTTTCTATACAAGGTTGGGAGGATAATTTTGGTGTGTGAAGGCCTCGATATATTTGGAGAAGGACTGCTTGTCACTGTAGATGTGACAACCATTAGTGGCTAGGCTGTATGGAAGGAATTTCGTTGTGTGGAGTTGGTGGCAGCTGTCGAAGTGGAGGTGTTGCCAGTGGTTGGTAGCTGTGATATGGATGGAGGTACTGATGTAACCATCTTTGAGGTGGAGGTCAACATCCAGGAAGTTGGGTTGATTCCCCAAATACCTAAACACAGAAGCTAAGCTAATATCAAGAGACAGAATCAATTCACCAACTAAAAACTGATCCTGACCTTATATTACTACCTGCTGACAAAGGCTCTACCACTGTGGTTTTGAACCACAGGTATTTCTGGTGGAAGGACTCCACCAGCTGTAAGATTTGTTCACCTACTAATGCCTCAGTGACTTCATTCCAGAAATCCAAAAGAATGTCCAGTATCTCCTCAAATCCTTAGGCCCATCTCAGAACCTTTCCCGTGAGTCTGTCTCTCTTCTGACCCGTACCACTCCCTGCACTCCTATCTCCTACATGATCTTCTTCCTTTATCACATGGCACTCTGCTTGCCCATCACTGTTAATGTCATCTTCCTCTGCACTAACTTCCCCAATGCCCATGGCCTTTTGGTTATTGAACACTACCTTTCCCATTGACTGACTGGCTTCAAACCTGTAACTGTGGTACAAAAATAGGCACCTGCATGGCCCCATCCCATACCAAACTATTCATGCAAGACCTGTTCCATAAATCCTCCTGCTATCAAGTTGTGCTATATGTCTTCTGGTCATCAAACTTTTCACTGTTTAAACATAGATATCCACTGAGTGATAAAGTTACTCTTAATGGTGACCTTTGTGCTCTGCAGTAGAAGTAAGTTATGCACTGGAAATGATTCCACTCGCTCCTCTTTATTTTTAATGTCATATCTAACAACAGTGTAAACGTAACAACAGAGTGTGCATGTCATTGTGTAATGAGTTTTAAAACCAGATTTGTCCATCCATATCTAGAAATCCTGTGCTCAAGGCAGAATCTTTGGAAAAGGACACAGCTGATTTCCATTCCTGATCCGAGTTTGTTCTCATACCTAAATGACCTTATATCAAGGGAGTGTTAAACAATATTATTCCTTCCATCCTATAGGGTAGGTGGGGTCTAAAACAAATAACTTGTATATAAAACTTGCTGTATAGATAGTCCCACATTGACACAACTCTACTACTAAATAATGTGCATTGATTAGACTTAAATGTTCTGCCATGTGTAATTTTGTGATCATTTTGGTAGGTCCGTCTGCGATAACTCATTAGTGATGAATGTTTTCCTGCTCAAATATTTGAATAAACTTATTAGAATAGCAAAAATGTCCAATAAAGAATTCATACAAGTCTGATGTCAGCACTAACTACATGAATAATGTTTGTTCTTCAATGCCTTGAGTTTGTATAACAGATGTCAAAACTATTATGATGGTCATCAGTCTCGTAACTGCAAGTTTTGAATGACTGCTTTGACGGGAGCTGTTTAATCACAGGTTTAGAACACACGAACAGTGTACATAAGACCAGGTACATAACGTGGATTTAGCATTATTGTACAAAGAAAAAACAAAAAGATGTGCAAAACTGTGTTACTGGAAAACATTGGATTCCCCCCTCCCTTTTCTGGAAGTGTATGATACATTTACATTCATTGACTTAGTGGAATATTACAGGAAATTGAGCCTTAACCAAGTTAGTTTTCTTTTAAGTATGGCATGAACTGCAGTGTGAATAAAAATAAAACATTAAAATGAAACCATTAATGTGCCTTTGATCTATTACTTATTATTTTTGTGTAGGCTATGCATTGGATCCTACTGTTGATGGAGTTACTGGAAATGGAAATCAGATTGTTGGTGCCACTGAAGCAGCCAAAGAATCCGATGGTAAGACAGTCTTTGAAACCACCAAGGAACGCCCACTTGACAGAAGGAAAAGAAACAAGAATGACAACCCTTCTGACATTGAAGGATTTCTTGGGCCATGGGGAGGATATACTGATGAGCAGAGGGTAATGAGACCTAATGAGGTATGTAATTTAATATATCTCCACATCCACTCAATGCCACTAGAGTTTGGAATATAATAAATAATCTGATCGTGCTGGATGTAGTAATTATCTTTGGTGACCTTGCCTGGAACATGCAACAACAGGCATACGAGGTGTTGTAGTGGATACACAGAAACCAACAGTGAAAACATCAGATATGTTTGTCCTTCATTCTAGAACCGTATCCTTTGTTTGCAAATAATATTGTAAAACTTGTGAAGAGTGCCTGAAATGTCTCTCTTTGACTGTGGAAAATTGCAAATTTAAATACCTCAGTATTGTATTTCAGTATGAATTTACAAAGCCTGAAAGTACGTGTGTCAATGATTAGTTAGCACAGATGCAATAGTTTACATACCAGTTTACAAGTATGTATAATGTTATCACTCTTCCGGGACAGATGCTGTAACTAATTTGATATGATAAACTATTTTACGTTATTTCCAGCTTTAAGCAAATTCATTTATAATTAATGGGTTATTAAAAAAGTCATCACTTTTTAAACTGATGTTTTAATATCTGAGTTCATTACACATTGATAGTTCTGTTTATGCTTGGGTGTCCAGTCACATTAAATTTCTCAAGAGAAACCACTTTTCAGCACAGATGTTTTTTCTTTTTAATTTTAAACAAATACTTTATATTACAAAATCACGATTTTACACAAAAGGTGTATGTTACTTTATCAAAAATGATGTATCTACATTCATGATGCACATGATTTGAGATCATGCACCCATACAGTTGACAGGCCCACTTATAGAGGCCACCTGAATCGGTGGCCTGGCGCGGTTTGATGAGCCGCCAAGGAAACTATTATTTAAGCGATCAAAGATGAATGCTCAGCCTATTCTGTAACCTGTATCACTGCTGTCCATTCAATGTGTTCAGTGCTATGCGCAACCTGTACTTCAATTATCTTATGTTGGCTCTATGAAGTACTATGTTTCCTAAATCGTGTTTGTTCTTTCTGTAACAAACTTGGCGATGAGTGAGGCTACATTTGCGTGCCTGCTAGTGTCAGTGCTAAGTTACCCGACAGACCTCTTGATGGAAGAAATACTCCAACGTATCGTTGCCCAGCTGCAGGCTTTTACAGAACAACTGCAGGCTCTCACCACTACTCTCAGTCAGGTGACATCTACGTGTTTGCGGTTGTTAACTCTTCCATCAGTGCAGCCGTCAACCTTTCCGGCATATGAATGAATTGGCTGAAGATTGGGACTCCTATGAGACATGGTTACACCAACATTTTCAGGGCTTTCTTTCTTTCTTTCCTGGATTTCACCACGAATGTATCAGTTGGTGGGCCAATTTGCACCTCTACAAGAATCAGCCAACTTGTCATTTGATGAAGTGCTCAAGCTTATCTCACCCTATAACTGTGACAGAACACTTGTCGTTGTGAAGCATATTGAATTTTACCATTTCCAGGAATGCCCAAACTAACCTTATAAAGCCTGGGCTGCAGAACTTCAGGAGATGAGCCATCATTTTAAATTTGTCACTAGTATCCATCACATTGATCACATGGAGTGTGATGTTATTATTTGTCTGGCACTGGGTAGGGAAGTCCGTGAAAAAGCATTTCGGTGTGAGAATCCTATGCCTATGCATGTGCTCAATATAGCACAGTCCTTAGAAGTGTTACAAGGCACAGGCATTCAGATTGCTGCGTGGGGGGAGATACTGGAAATTGCTCAGTCAACCCCTGTTAGGCACGCTGCAAGTGTTCAGGATGATGGGGAAGTTTCGCCTCTGCGGTGACTTCAGTGTCGCGATTAATGCACATCCTTGAAAGATGCCTACCCTTTGCCATGCATTGACAAGTTGCTCCCAAAATTATCAGGCAGCCACTACAATTACCTCGATGATATCGTTGTTTTGTGGTCTGTGGGTCTCAAGTGCAATCATGGCAAATCTCAGTTTTTCAAGTGTCACTTGAGTACGTTGGTTTTGATGTTGTGTCACCATGTTGATGCAATTGCGGTTTTGCCACAGCTGACTTGCAGTAAGAAACTGCAAGTATTTCTAGGTAAAGCTGTGTGCTACTGTTTTTATAGGATGCATCCATTGCTGCTCAGTCCCTGCGTATGCTTTTTGAAACACCCCCGATTAAAATTCCTTCATTGGGTTTTGCGTAATTTATCGAAGTCACCAAACAGTTAATCATTGTGATTATATGACCATGTGCTTAATGGATGAAAGGCTATCGATTTTCCTGCTGTGGTTTTGGGGATATTTCAACCGAATGCCGCTATTCTAAGACTGAATAGTGGAATGATTTGAAAGTTTGTCTATTATTAAGGACCATGAAGGTTGCAATGTACAAACTGTATTGTATTTTCTATAATAACACACAAATCCTGAGGCAGTTGTTACCTTCACCTTACACATTTAATTATGGTTATGTCTTTTATTAGTTGTTGATTTTAGGAACTTCGTCACACGCAATGATGATGGTTAACATTCACAACAATCCTCACTGCAATCCATGGCTGTTGCTGGCCGACGCGGTTGACGCGAAACACGTAATTCAGCACTTGTCACTTTTGGTTTCATATCACTCGCGAATCGGTATCAATGAGGGTCCACCCCACGACGATCAGGGGGACACGCTCACTCGTCATACTCCAGTTAATTTACTCGACCACCATTCTTGCCCGTTTCTCCAACACTACTTGGCACTCGTCACTCTCCCATACTACGACGCACTCGACAATAGGTCTCACTGACTCCTGCAGCACTTGACAGTCGACCCCTGTCTACTATCGACCTGGGCGTTTGATACTAGCATCTGTGTGGGATCACGGATCCCTTACATTTTTCATAAAAGTGTGCCTTTTTTCTGGCCCCTAGCTTGGAGCCGAGTGTTCGCTTTGCTTAAATATAAGCTACAATCTGCCCCTTGTCTGGCCACTTTTTGGCCTAGGTCAGCATCTTGTGTTTGCTACAGATGCGTCTCAGCACTATTTTGGCTCTCAAATATGCAAATTGGTCTGAACGACCCATTGCTTACATTTCTAAGACTTGAACTCCCACTCAGCAGCAGTATTCTCAGATTGAAAAGGGGCTTTAGCAGTTGTGTTGAGTTCCATTTAATCGTGGATCACAAGCTGTTGGTTGCTATTTTCAACCCTTCAGCTTCCTTGTCAGACAAGGCAGTACATCGTATGCAGAGGTGGACACTCTTCCTCTCGCGATACCATTATCAAATCCATTATCGGCCGACAGCCAGCGCAGCACACCAACGCCAATGCCTTATCTTGGATTCTTATTGGGTTGGACCTGGTGATCGATGAGGATGAATTGCTTTGTTCATATTTAGATAGTGAGAATTAGACTGCAGTCAATGGTTTTTCCCATCACTAGTGCAATGGTTGTATCGGTTGTCACCGTGGATCCTGTACTTACTCAGTTCATGTCTTTTGTGCAGCACAGGTAGCCGTAAAATTACATGGGCTGTGCCTCAGATCCCTTGCATAATTACTTCTCCCTCCAGCACTGCCTTTCTGTGTTTGACAGGGTTCTTTTGTTAGCTCCCCAGGTTGTGATTCTTGCTTCCTTATGCCGTAATGTACTGTGACTTCTGCATGTTTGTACTTGGGAGACCTCCTGCACCTATTCTTCTGGCTATCAGCATGTGTGTTGGCTGAACATAGATGGGGATTTTACATGGCTTATTGCCACTCACACTCACTGTTATCAGCAGCAGGTGCCCGCACAGGTGTCTTTTCCCCAGGCTGATGCCGCAGTGCCCATGTGAGCGTTTACATGTCGATTTCGCTGGGCTCGTCGTAAATCAGTATTGGATCACTGTAGTGGGCACTTATTCCAAGTTTCCATATTTGGCACGTTGTCTGCCCACGTCCATGACTGCCACTATTTCTGATTTTTGCAATTTAGGGGACTTCCATGACCCGTGGTTACCAGTTTGTTTCTTGAGAATTTTCATCTTTTTGACAGGCACTTCCACAGCTGGAGGAGGAACAATATGGCTTCAGAAGTAACAGATCAACTATAGATCTAATTTTTAGCTCCCACATGTTGATGGAAAAGTATTGGGAGACAGGCAAGAACCTGGTCATTGTATTCCTGGATATAGAAAAAGCCTGTGATAGTGTTATAAGAGATAAGATCAGGGAATGCCTGAGGAGAAAGAATGTGCCTGAAGGACTATTAAGAAAAATTCAGATGTTGTACAAAGACTGTACTAGCTGCGTACAAATTGGGGCAGGAGATCATTTTGGTTTGAGACCAAGAGTGGAGTTCAGCAAGGAAGTGTACTGTCCCCACTACTATTCATCACTGTTATGGATACTATAATGAAGAATGTGAGGGAGAAGACAGGTGAACTGAATCCATTTTCCTTTGCTGATGACATCATGATATGGGGTGAAACTGAAGAGGAAGTACAAATCACACTCGATGAATGGAAATCTCCGTTCCAGAAATATAACCTCAACATCAGCAAGACCAAGACAATGGTGATGGCAGTCATCAGAGATGGACAACCAGCAAGTGTAAAACTAGGAGACCACCACATAGAGTTTGTGGACAGTTATCCTTACCTTGGAATTGTAAGCTCCAGTGATAATTTGCTTAGAAATGAAATCACCAGCAGAGTGAAAAAAGGATCTGAATTCTACCAACAAGTAAGATCACTTTTATGGGATGACTTGATTCCAAAACTGGCCAAACTGATGATGTTTAATAGCTATTTTATACCAATATTGACCTATGGTATTGAAACATGTACCCTCACAAAAAGAGAATCATCAAGGCTGCAAGCATCAGAGAGGAAATTTCTTAGATCCACCATCCAAAAGACCAAAATGGACAAGTTAAGGAATGAGGAGGTGAGGAAAGAAGTCAGAATGAAGACGTCCCTATAAGATCGAATTGACGCATCTAGAATTCGATGGTACAGGCATGTGATGAGAATGGAGCCAACTAGAACCGCCAAAATAAATTTGGAAAGACAGGCAGATGGAAAAAGACCTCAAGGGAGACATCGAACCGGATGGATGGACTTCATTAAGGCTGATCGAGTGACCAGAGGATGGACAGTGGATGATGTTCTTTGTGAACAGGTGTATTTGGACAGGACAAAATGAGAGAGGCTCGTTACGAGTACCTGGGAAACTGAAGCTGTTAAATGGTGATGGTGATGATGATGATGATGATTGACAGGCTAGTGGAGTTTGCCATCTCATAGCTTCCCTGTTTCATCCTCAATCTAATAGTGAGACCGAATACATGGTTTGGACATTTAAAACTCAGATCCGGAAGAATGGACCCAGCAGGTCCCCTGAAGCTGCTTTAGAACTTTTTCTGAGTTCACACCATTTCAATTCAGTGGGTGACAAGAGCCCGGCAGAGCTGCTGCATGGACGCCAATCACGACCCTCCATCACCTAATGCTGCATCTACTGACACTGCGACAGTTCTTGCTCGATGTGCCCACCTGGCTTGTAGTTTCAGCCACAGGCTGAACTGGGTTCTAGCCGCTGGGGCTGGCGTCTGCACATTGTCCACTCTCCTGATTGGCAGGCGTCCTGTCATTTCAATCAGCTGCGGCAGCACATGGCAGGGTGTGTTCCGGTGGGCTCACTGCCTCCCCCATCCCTGCCTCTGCCGATGCCTGTTCCTGTGTCGCAGATGGTCCGATTCGCAATGCAGGGGAAGGGGGGGGGGGGCACTGCCTGGTAGATCACTGACTGGCATCCCTGCCTCCATCCCCATTCGTCGACTGCCATCGCCAGTGCACCTGGTGCTGCAGCTGCTGCCGCCTCCCTTGCTGGGTCTTGTGGGGCCTTCATCTCTGATGCCCCCACTGTTGTTTCCAGAGCCGACTGCTAACTTCAGTGAGGGTGTTGTTATAGAGACACTTTCCCTGGTCCTGCCCTAAGGCCTCTGATGAGAGGGGGACAGTGTGCCAAACTGCCTCCTCATCACTTTCCTCTCTACTCGCTTATGCAGCAGCTGCCGTCATCAGGTGATGAAATAGGTCTCAGTGCCATCATTGGTGTTTTCTGTGACTAGTAATATCAGTGCCTTGTGAAATATGTGTTCGTTATCTCACTTACCTTTATCTCTTTCTTGGCACCATGAATTTTTTTGGTACTGTGTGTTTTTTTCTATACCAAGTTTTTTTTCTATGCCCAGTGTTTTTATGTATGTATGTGGTTTTCCCATCCCCTAGGAGGGAGGAGTGATGTAACTTCACTCATGATGTGTATGATTTGAGATCACATGTCCATACAGTTCGCAGACTCAATTATATAGGCCATCTGGGTTGGCCCTTTGTCACGCTCTAGTGAGCTGCCAAAGAAACAGTATTATTTAAGCAATCGCAAATGAGTGCTCATCCTATTCTGTAACATGTATTACTGTTGTCCGTTCACTGAGTTCAGTGCTATGAGTAACCTGTACTTCATTGTGTCGTACATTGGCTCTACAAAGTACTATATTCCGTAAATTGGGTTTGTTCTTGCTGTAACCAAACTACCAGTTTGACAGACTAACCAGATCTCAGCAGCAATGAAATTCTGAATTCTGACAAGTATGTATATTGCAAAGATATGTTGAACACTGCTGGTGGAGGCGTGTTTATATATCCATAATCCGTTCATCATAATAAACCTGATGTAAACAAACACAAACACGATGAAGCCATAGCACACGAACACTGGTGTTGTTACATTCTTGGAAGTAGGTCCTACTTATGTAATAGATATATTATTACTAAGTTATGTTAAATGAAGTTTTAAGACATTCAAATGTATTAACAGCCATCCACGTTTTTCTTAATCACACTTTAGCTACGAAGTTTTATTTCAAAAATCGTGTACAGTCACAGCCTCTGCAGCATTGTACTGTCATTGTCACACTGTTAATGCGCAGTATGAAAATGGCTGAGGCTGCTTTCTGTTCCGTAGTAAAACGCGCGTGGGACACAGTTAAAAAGTGCTGAGAAATAGGTTGCTGTTAATGTTTTCGTAAATTTATGGAGATAATCGGCTTTGAGGTTTTCCCAGTTTTGTATATACTGCAGTTGATAAACTAATCCACATTTAACGTGTAGCAATCCAAAGGTCTCCTAAGTGCTTTGTCTGCCTTTTCATTTAGCAACTGATTATTATTCTGCCAGTTATTAATACTTGTGAAATAATGGAACGATAGCACGCTATTGAGAGATACTTCAATATGAAATGGAAGTAAATAAGCTGTGTTGTATGTCTAATATTGATAACAGAAGATTATTGTTTTGACGTGCAACTTCTGAATGCAGCAGCCAGTCATGGAGGAGGACCGCAATTTAGACAGTCTTTCTCATGATACCCATACTGAATAAACCATTTGTCACCGGTACCTTACACCACATTACGTCATCTTGCCACTGCTACCTTCTCAGCTGTTCTAAGAAGAGCCGCTTGTAGCCGAATATGATGCTTATAAATCCAGAAATATGCATTTTCATTTTATCCTTTATCATATAATGCTGATACTAATTCTTTAATGAACGAAAAGCAGATTTTCCCCCAGTGTTTTCTGTGTGTTAACAATAGTGTCGTGGATAAATTGCATTATCTTACAAATTAAAACTATTTGCTGGACAGGATTCTGAACATAGTTTTAAATAATGGAACATCCAACATGGAAAATGACAATATTATTTCAAGAAGGGACGTCAAACAGATGTGCAGAACTATAGACCTATATCTCTAACGTCGATCAGTTGTAGAATTTTGGAACACGTATTATGTTCGAGTATAATGTCTTTTCTGGAGACTAGAAATCTACTCTGTAGGAATCAGCATGGGTTTCGAAAAAGACGGTCGTGTGAAACCCAGCTCTCGCTATTCGTCCACGAGACTCAGAGGGCCTTAGACACGGGTTCACAGGTAGATGCCATGTTTCTTGACTTCCGCAAGGCGTTTGACACAGTTCCCCACAGTCGTTTAATGAACAAAGTAAGAGCATACGGACTATCAGATCAATTGTGTGATTGGGTTGAGGAGTTCCTAGATAACAGAACGCAGCATGTCATTCTCAATGGAGAGAAGTCTTCCGAAGTAAGAGTGATTTCAGGTCTGCCGCAGGGGAGTGTCATAGGACCGTTGCTATTCACAATATACATAAATGACCTGGTGGATGACAAAGGAAGTTCACTGAGGCTTTTTGCAGATGATGCTGTGGTGTATCGAGTGGTTGCAACAATGGAAAATTGTACTGAAATGCAGGAGGATCTGCAGCGAATTGACGCATGGTGCACGGAATGGCAATTGAATCTCAATGTAGACAAGTGTAATGTGATGCGAGTACATAGAAAGATAGGTCCCTTATCATTTAGCTACAAAATAGCAGGTCAGCAACTGGAAGTAGTTAATTCCATAAATTATCTGGGACTACTCATTAGGAGTGATTTAAAATGGAATGATCATATAAAGTTGATCGTCGGTAAAGCAGATGCCAGACTGAGATTCATTGGAAGAATCTTAAGGAAATGCAATCCGACAACAAAGGAAGTAGGTTACAGTACGCTTGTTCGCCCAATGCTTGAATACTGCTCAGCAGTGTGGGATCCGCACCAGGTAGGGTTGATAGAAGAGATAGAGAAGATCCAACGGAGAGCAGCGCGCTTCGTTACAGGATCATTTAGTAATTGCGAAAGCGTTATGGAGATGATAGATAAACTCCAGTGGAAGACTCTGCAGGAGAGACGCTCAGTAGCTCGGTACGGGCTTTTGTTAAAGTTTCGAGAACATACCTTCACCGAAGAGTCAAGCAGTATATTGCTCCCTCCTATGTATATCTCGCGAAGAGACCATGAGGATAAAATCAGAGAGATTAGAGCCCACACAGAAGCATACCGACAATCCTTCTTTCCACGTACAATACGAGACTGGAATAGAAGGGAGAACCGATAGAGGTACTCAGGGTACCCTCCGCCACACACCGTCAGGTGGCTTGCGGAGTATGGATGTAGATGTAGATGTAGATATGGAAAGGATAGATTGCTACTCGCCATATAGTGGAAACTTTAAATCACAGACAGGCACAATGAAAAGACTGCTAAAGAAGTAAGCTTTCAGCCAAGAAGCTTTCTTCTGAATTAGGCCACCCCTCCCCCCCCCCCCCCCCCCCCCCCACACACACACACATTTTCATCTAATTCTTTTGGGGGGGGGGGGGGGACACAGGAAAAGGAAGGAGTTGAAAGCGGGGACTGGCAAAAGGGGGTGACAAGGAGATAGAGGACCATAGAACAAGCACCCTTGAAAACTGCCCGAATTGATATGCAGTATAATAAACTAAGACAACTAAGAGTCAATTAGTAATTAATGACAAAAGTTGCTCAGGATCCGCAGGAAGGGACAGCAAGGTACAATGAGAGAGAAATCACATCTTAACAAGGGAAAGTGAGGAAGGGGGCGGGGGGGGGGGGGGGGTGAGTGACATGTAAGGAAATGCTTGAAAACTGAAAGAAGACGAAACTGTAGAATAGCCTGACATTATACATTCTGTATCTTGTTATATGTAGTCAGTAATTTTTGTAACAGTTTATTGGATAAATTGTAATTTTAACTTCCTGTTTTGTGGGATGATTTGAAAATGTGTTCAAGTAACCGAAAACTAGTCAGCAATTAAATAAAAGTGAATTTTGCAACTTGGGCTATTTCTATATCAAACTATGTAATGCATGTCGACTGATGTAGAATATGGTCACAAAAAAGAATCTTCAATTAAATATATGTAAAAAGAAAAAGTGTTTCACAAGCCAAGCAAAGGCAAAAAAAGGTGCAACAGATAGTTGTGAAATTATTAGCTTTCAAAAGTTTAGGTCAAAATAGAAATAGGTATTGGAGAAAATAAGTTTCATTAGAAATAGTAGTAACAATCATGAGATAGAGTACCTAACATCTCAGATCGGGTCTGACACACCTCAAATGACAACCACAACCGTTGAGGATGGCCAAAACCGGCGCCGACGGCAGTCGGAACATCCGCGACTGGAGGGGTCCGTTGAAGCCGAGTCTGGCGGGCGCGGACCACAGATGGAACACTCGACTCGGCGCGGACCGATTAGGGAACGCCCAGCTCCTCCCAGGCATAAATACTGGACTCGATCGACCCAAGGACCAGTCTCAGGTAGCACCTGAAGAAGACAGCGAGGCACACTGTTGAAATATCACGCGAGAACGACGCGAACATCCGGCTGAATTCCCGAATATCCAAGATGTCAACAGATCGCCGGGAAAGCATGAAGAATTACATCAGAAGACTCTACGGGGAGGAGATATACCGTAACATCAAGAAGCTGGACAAGCTTCGACAAAGGAAAGGGAGGATGCTGTGTTCTCTCAGTTTCCTGCTGAGATGCCGAGAGGGCGAAGTAGTTCCAGTTTTCGCCAGGATCAAGCATCACATTAACTCGAGAGCGGCAAACAGGATCAAACACCAAGCTAGTCTCGCTCTGGTTAGAGAGAGAGTGCACGACCTACGCCACCGATTGGATGTGACATCTAGGGAACTGCTGTATCTTCACCTAACTATAGCAGCTTCCTTAACCACTCAAGACTGGGACCAGGTTGATGGTGCCTCCTGGTCTCTAGCAGAGTGCACCAGCAAGAAGTCAATGGCACGCCAGCTAGCCAAGTTTGAGCGCCTCAACAACAAGGTGCAACAGACTGTGGACACACGCACAGTGGTCAATCTAACTGACAAGAAGCTCGATGAGACCACCTTAAAAGTACTTAGCAAGAGCCTCAATTTCGCAGTGACCCCTAGAAACGTTCCTGTCACAGCCTTTGTCAGTGCAGTTGAGCAAGTGGCCATCACGCTTCCTTCTAGTGTGGCCGAAGAGAAACCTGCAGGGCGCTCACCAAGACCAAGCCACCCAAATCCAACATTTCAGGTGATGAAAGGGTGGCACTGAGGCGACTCCGGGAGGATGACAGCATTGTGGTGTTGCCTGCAGACAAGGGGAACTCCACAGTCATCTTACAAAAAACAGAATATGACAGAAAGGTGCAACAACTTCTGGAGGATCCTGCATACAGGTCAATAGCCAGCGACCCTACAGAGAAAGTGGACAAA
Organism: Schistocerca gregaria; assembly: GCF_023897955.1. NCBI lineage: Eukaryota > Metazoa > Arthropoda > Insecta > Orthoptera > Acrididae > Schistocerca > Schistocerca gregaria. The sequence continues at coordinate 163,190,013 of NC_064921.1, forward strand.
AAGACCAGGGCTCTGTTGAAGGAGACAGGCCTGCCTGAACAAGTCATCAAGAAGCTGCGTCCCAAACCGCCAACACCCCCTAGACTTTATGGACTCCCCAAGATTCACAAGGATGGGCTTCCACTGCGACCTATTGTCAGCAATATTGGTGCAGCAACTTACCCTACTGCGAAATACCTGAAGAAGATGTTGACACCACATGTGGGTAAATGTGCACATCACATCCGGAAACCAGAGGATTTCCTACATCGACTGGGCCAGCAACACATCACAGACACAGACATCATGGTTAGTTTCGATGTGGTGTCTCTCTTTACACGTGTACCACTGAAGGAGTCACTTAAGCTTATTGGAGAGAAGTTCGATGGTGCTCTCCTTGACCTGTTCAGGCATGTACTGACATTGACGTACTTCCTATATGGGGGTCAATTTTATGAACAAACAGAAGGGGTGGCGATGGGCAGCCCTCTATCACCAGTGGTGGCCAACCTATTTATGGAAAGGTTTGAAGAGGAAGCACTCTCTTCAGCCAGATATCAACCCAAGTGCTTTTTTAGGTATGTGGATGATACCTTTGTCATCTGGCCCCATGGTAGAAGGAAGTTAGATGAGTTCCTGCTACATCTGAACTCTTGCCATCCGAACATTAAGTTCACAATGGAAATGGAGAAGGATGGAATACTTCCATTCTTGGATGTTCTGGTGAAGAGAAAGGGAGATGGCACATTTGGACACAGTGTGTACCGCAAACCTACGCACACTGACTTATACCTTCAAGCCAGCAGTTGCCACCATCCGGCACAGAAGAATGGAGTGCTCAAAACACTGGTCCACAGAGCACAAACTCTGTCAGATCCTGATAGTCTGGCCACAGAAATAGAACACTTACAATCAGTGTTCAGCAGGAATGGGTACTCCTCTAGAGATACCCAGAAGGCACTTCAACCTGCCAACTGGCCAAAGGATCCAGAAGAAGAACCAGAAGAGGCAAAGAAGATGGCATACTTGCCATATGCCGGACCTATCTCTACCAAGATCAGCAGGATTCTCCAGAAATATGACATCGAGAGCATATTTTGCCCACCCACAAAAATTGGGGCTATGCTGGGGACTGTAAAAGATGACCTGGGGCTACGCAAGCCAGGTATTTACAACATACCATGCCAGTGTGGGATGTCATACATTGGCCAGACCACCAGAACTGTGGACATCAGGTGTAAAGAACACCAGAGACATACCAGACTCAGGCAGGCAACTAAATCAGCCATAGCAGAGCATTGTCTGGAACTTGGTCATTCAATGGATTACAATGACACCAAGATTGTGACACAGACCTCAAGATTTTGGGACAGTGTCATTAAAGAAGCAATTGAGATTAAGGTCACAGACAATCTAATCAACCGTGACTCGGGATACCAAATCAGCACTGCCTGGAATCCTACGCTTGAGCTTGTGAAAACTCAACGCAGGACACTCCAGGATTCAGCCAGAAATCTAAGTGGAGACCGAGGGAACAGCCGTGAGACAAGGTGTTGAACATTAGAGACCAGATCTGACACACCCCAGGTCATGAACTCGACTTCAGAAGACGACCAGGCCGGGCGTGGACGGCGGAGGGAACACCGGCGACCAGAGAGGGACAATGCAGCTGCGTCTGGCGGGCGCGGACCTCAGATGGAACACACGACGCGGCGCGGACCAATTAGGGAGTGCCCAGCACGTAACAGAAGTGGAAACCATAGTAACAGTCATGAGATAGAGTACCTAATATCTCAGATCGGGTCGGACACACCTCAAATGACAACCACAACCGTTGAGGACGTCCAAAACCGGCGCCGACGGCAGTCGGAACATCCGCGACTGGAGGGGTCCGTTGAAGCCAAGTCTGGCGGGCCCGGACCACAGATGGAACACTCGACTCGGCGCGGACCAATTAGGGAACGCCCAGCTCCTCCCAGGCATAAATACTGGACTCGATCGACCCAAGGACCAGTCTCAGGTAGCACCTGAAGAAGACAGCGAGGCACGCTGTTGAAATATCGTGCGAGAACGACGCGAACATCCGGCTGAATTCCCGAAAATCCAAGATGTCAACAGATCGCTGGGAAAGCATGAAGAATTACTTCATTAGAAATTAATTAAGAAAGTTACTCAGGACCTACAGGAGACGATGACAAGACAGGATGAGAGAGAAATCACATTTCTTATCATAAGAAAGTGAGAAAGGGGAAACATTAGCAACATTGTAATAACTGATGTAAGTACTACACATGTTCGTGAAAAAGATAGTAAGTAGCCATGATATATGGGTAAATGAAATGAAAATGACAGATATGTCCCAAGAGTTATGATATTAATTATGACAGTGTCTTCAAACAAATACTTAGTGGTGCTGGTAGTAAGTTGGACGGTAAACTAAGATGATTATTGCTTGAGGTTTTTTTACTTATCAGAGTGCTGCAGATATGTATTTTTGATTTTTGTGTTGTTAATGTTGGATGTGTTTTTAATGCTAATTCTAATTTTTTTCCAAATTCTTATTAAGGTAAATCTACTAAACTAGTGGAAAAAAATGAATGCTTCAGGAGGTGTAACATGAAGTGCCATATTGCATGGAACCAAGATAAAGGACAATAAGGCTATGTTCTGATTGCTATACTAGGGACACAGTTGGAACCATGCACTAATTATGAAAATTGTGATGCCTTACACACCTGTATTTGCCAATCTGAAAAACTGGTTGGTTGTTAGAGTTTTATACAGCGTTGCTAAGCATTAAGAAAGCTGCCAGTACTGCATCGACGGCCAGGGTTCACGCTATATTGCACTCACTCACATATGACCACCAAGAAGCATTTTTTAGAGAATAATCTATAAGGAAGTGCACTGCATGCTAATTTTCCTCTCATCCTTACTTCCTTGCTACTAATCTCTGGTGGCATGATGAAAGATGCAACTGGAGTGTTGAAATGGCCAAGTACTTCCTAGGTCCCCTATCTTTTTAAAAGAATATTGAACAGTTTAGAATATATACAGTACATCACCCAACCCATTGCTGTTCTCTTTCTGCGAAGTCCTGGAGATCTGTTCTTCTAGGGAAACAGTTGTCACACTCACAGTTATCGTATTTCCCACTGCTCTCTTCAGGAAGTTCTCCCCGTCCTCCTTAGTGCAGTCTGTCTTCCATGAGCGATGTTCAGCAAATACTTGTGTTTGAAGACAGATGTCATTGCCAATGTAAGTTGGTGTGAACGTCTTGCTCTGCCATTGCTTAAATGACACCACTTCATAGATACGTTTGAATTTAAAAGCTTTGTCAGTAACTTGTAATATGTGGTTTTTGCTGAGATGGAAAATGTACAGTATTGTTCACTGATTTGCTTTTTGCTTTTAAATGGGAAAACATGGGGAGGGGGGATGGGGAATTGGATGCTGTTTATGGTGATCCTTTGCAGTCAGTGACAACAATTAGATATTGCTTCAGTGGATTTCACCATGTTTTTGATGAAGATCACCCAGGACAGCCCGCAGATATGATTACTGAAAAAGTAATTGATCATGACATGATTCTTGCTGATTGTCAAAAGCAATTACACAAAGTGCATTGATGGAAACGGCAAGTGATATTTTGTGTAATGAGTTGATGATAAAATTTTGTTGGCCCAGTGACGTAAGAATGAGGTGGCAGTGATTAGGAACTTCAGTAGGAACAAGAAGCAAATATTAGAAAAGGGGTAAGACAAGGATGTGCTCTCTCTCCTCTTATATTCAATGCTTACATCCAGGAAGCTGTAGACCAAGTTCGAGAAACTACTCAGGTGGGTATCAATATTATTGGACAGAAGATAGACATGCTACATTATGCAGATGGTATTACTATGGTACCAGAGACAAAAGAAGTTCTAGAAGAAGGCCTCAGAACAATGGAAAAAATTCTATGCAATCAGTATGGAATGAGAATAAACAAGAAAAAGGCTAGAGTGATGGTATGCCGGGCAGGAGCAGAATATGAACCTCTGAGAATGAGTATTGGAAGAGAGAAGTCGGAAGTGATAGAGGAATTTACTTACCTGGGAAGCAGAATCACAAGGGATGGTAGAAGCCAGAAAGAAATTGCAAGCAGAATACAAATGGCCAAAATTGCATTTAATTGGAGGAGGAACTTACTCACCAGCAAAAACATCTGTCTGAAAATAAGGAAACGTGTCATGAAAGGTTTCGTTTAGAGTGTGGCCCTATATGGATGTGAAACTTGGACAATTGGAAGAGAAGAGAGAAGACGTCTAGAGGCCCTGTAGATGTGGTGCTATAGAAGGATGATGATGGTCAGTTGGAGAAATAAAAGTAACAAATGAAGAGGTGCTTAGAAGAGTACAGGAAACCAGATCTCTGTGGAGGCACATCCAAACAAGAAGAAACAAACTTGTAGGGCACTCATACGACATGACAACATAATTGGAACAATAGCAGAAGCAGCTATTGAGGGAAGGAATTAGAGGGGGCGACCAAGGATATCATACATGCAACAGATCATAAATGACGTTGGATGTAACACATATGTGGAAATGAAGAGGAAGGCAGACAGAAGAGAGGAATGGCGCATTGCTGCAAACCAACCTCAGGGTTGAACACTAAAAGAAGAAGAAAGAAGTGACTGCCACAGTGGGTGGTCATGGTAGATAACAAATGTGGCTTTCAAATTGGATGCTGTGTATGAAGCAATGTAAATGAGCTCCACAGGATATTTTGCTTCGAGTTTACCACCATCCATCAGACTTGGATTCTGAGAAGGCAAAGACAATCCCATTGGTTGGAAAAGTCATGACAGTGATTTTCTGGATGTGAAGTGAGTCTATAAGAATGACTTCTTAGAAAAGAAGAAAACAATCACTGGACAGTACCACAGTGAAACATTAGACTGTTTCAATGATAAGTAGAAGGAAACATGACCCCATTTGGCAAAGAAGAAAGTGCTGTTTCACAACAACACATCAGGAAATTCTTGCTACAGAACTGCTTGAGCTGCTGCAACACACCTATTGGTGCCCTGAGATTTCTTCTAATTCCCAAGAAGAAAGGGCTTGTGGGCAAGATAGTCTGCGCAGATGAGATGGTCATTATTGAGATAGAGGCATATGTTAGAGAGTTTCACAGTACCCATTTTTTAAAAGAAGTTTAATCTTTTTGGGACATTGCATATATCCCTAAAATGGAACTATGTTCAAAAATTAATAATTTGTTTTAAGAAAGTGGTATCTTGATTCCTAAAACAGATACTTATTCAACCAGTGTCATATGATAATCTCTGTATTTGATTGTAGGACTGTTTTAGAGCTATATACGGCCAAAAAGATTCTAAAATTGTTCTCCAGATATTATGTCTGTATGTGTATTTGCTGTTATAATCCATCAATTTGTCTCCAACTCATAGTGGCTTGATGAGCGATGTCTCTCTATGCACTCCTGGACATTGTTTTGGTCCTCAGTTCTTCCAGGGCCATTTCAATGCTTTCTTTGGTGTCCTCTATCCACTTGCTCCTTGGTTTTCCTCTACATCTTTGATCTGTTCTTCCACACATTACAGTTTGTACTGGTAATTCTTCTGCTGTTGTGACATGCCCAAAGTACCTTAATTGCATCTGAAGAGTTTTGATCTCCAAAGATAGTTCAGGTTTTTTCTAGGATTAGTTTAATTTTTTGGTCTGTGAATTCGTCAGGATCCTTCTTCAAAGAATCAATTTTCTTGTGATACACTTTTTTTATTGTCAGTGACTCACATCCTTACATAACTGTGGGAAACATCAAAGTTTCAACCACTTTATCTTTTGCAGTAGTAACAGTTTCCTTTCCTTTAGCAACTTGTGTAATTGTAGTGACTTTTCCAAGGTTTACACTTCTTAATTTCTCAGTGTGGAGCTGGTTGTTGTTGTTATAGGTTCTAAAAGTATATACTGGTATTGATCGAATTCCTCCGTAATTTCTCTATCACCACATTATTCTCAATTCCTGTAGTCAAAATTGTTTTCTTCAAGTTTAGCCTAAGGCCAACATTTTCACGATTATTTTATATTCTTTCCAGTATACTTTCAATGTCCACTGCACTGTGTGATATAAGGGTTGTCTAAGCCGTATCTCTTAAGTTGTTACTCAAATACCCCCCAGTTTTAATTCCAGTTTCCATATGTGTTAGACCTTCAGTTCTCAGTAGGTGCTCATCATACAAATTGAAAAGAAATGGAGATAGTATACATCCTAACTGACTCCTTTCCTTATCCTGAAAGTTTATGATGTTCTTGATGCAATTATGATCATATGTATGTACAACCTACATAATAAGTGACTAACAACACTTCATTCATGTGGGACCATTGTTTAGGGTGTTCATATTTTTATTTACGCAGATCTGTATGTTGTTAACAGTAATGTATATCTTAGATTTATACCAGTTGACAATTGATTTTATGCTTGACAGGAAGAAGCAGCTGAATTGGAAGAAATACTTGCAAAACGGCAGAAGCGAGGGAAGCAAGCAGATGAGAAGCCCCTTGAGGAGAAAACTGTGTTGCATAGTGAGTATCCAATACCCTTCCAGACACTTTTTTGTGTAATTTTTATATTATAAAAAAAGATAATGGCATTTGAAAAATGTGTGTGGCATGTGATAAATGTATGTCACAATAATGTGATGTGTCTCATTTCAGTCAAGGATCCAGTTGACTATCAGGGCAGGTCATTCCTCCATGCTCCACAGGATGTTGGTGTTAATCTTAAATCAGATTCGCCTCCTGATCGTTGCTTCTTGCCAAAGACTCACATTCACACATGGCAAGGACATACCAAAGGAATTTCTGCAATACGTTGGTTTCCAAAAACAGCTCATCTTTTACTTTCATGCAGCATGGATTGCAGGGTCAAAGTAAGTTTATTTCAAGTAAATAGTTGTAAGTTCTAAACACAATGGGATTTTTGTGAAACAGGTTGTCCAGTGAACCTTGAAATCTGGAAAATTTGGAAAAAGGCAAGAATTTTCAAAATTGGGGAAAAAACGAGAAAATCTTAAATTTTATTTAAAAACCTTGATTTTTTCTGTACCATACTCATATTGATATGTTATCAGTGATATTTCAAATAGCATTCAAATATTCAAAGGGGACTCTACATGTTACACACATGATACCTGTTGGTGATTCAATGTTTTCACAATCATTGGTAACTGTTTTGTACATGTCAAGGTGTCGCATGAGGTGGGGATCCACGGAAGGTGATTAATGCTACTGCTGAGAGTTTGGGAGAGATGGGAGAATTCATTCCTTCGAAGTCTAGAACAGCTACTGTGGTAGAAATACTGAGATAAAGCAGTGAAAAACTATTCCTGAGTCACCAAGTTTCTGAAGCTGTCAATAACCAAGTGATAGCTCCAGAACTGACATTCTTCAGTTGAACAGCACACTTGTTGGAACCATTTTTACTCGATTTTCAGACTGATGTCCCAACGGCTTCATTTCTGTATGATTTACTATATTATCTCATGAACATTTTGATGCAGCGAGTTGTGGAACTGGACATCTTAAAAAGCAAATACTCAACTTTAATAAAAATCACCTTAAAGGATGTAAAGAATCTTATTAAAGCCAGACAATTCACTCTGCATTCTGCTACAAGATGTGAACTGAAAAAAATTTAGAATGCACCTGAGGAGGAAATATTGTTGCTAAAGGAAAATATACAAACATATTATTGGGATAGTAGAGAAATGGTGAGAAAAATCACAGCTCAAATAGAATTTAACGCACATGGTTTCCTGCTGAACAAAGTAAGAGCATACGGACTATCAGATCAATTGTGTGATTGGATTGAGGAGTTCCTAGATAACAGAACGCAGCATGTCATTCTCAATGGAGAGAAGTCTTCCGAAGTAAGAGTGATTTCAGGTGTGCCGCAGGGGAGTGTCATAGGACCGTTGCTATTCACAATATACATAAATGACCTGGTGGATGACATCGGAAGTTCACTGAGGCTTTTTGCAAATGATGCTGTGGTGTATCGAGAGGTTGCAACAATGGAAAATTGTACTGAAATGCAGGAGGATCTGCAGCGAATTGACGCATGGTGCACGGAATGGCAATTGAATCTCAATGTAGACAAGTGTAATGTGATGCGAATACATAGAAAGATAGGTCCCTTATCATTTAGCTACAAAATAGCAGGTCAGCAACTGGAAGCAGTTAATTCCATAAATTATCTGGGAGTACTAATTAGGAGTGATTTAAAATGGAATGATCATATAAAGTTGATCGTCGGTAAAGCAGATGCCAGACTGAGATTCATTGGAAGAATCCTAAGGAAATGCAATCCGACAACAAAGGAAGTAGGTAATGCTTGAATACTGCTCAGCAGTGTGGCATCCGCACCAGGTAGGGTTGATAGAAGAGATAGAGAAGATCCAACGGAGAGCAGCGCGCTTCGTTACAGGATCATTTAGTAATTGCGAAAGCGTTATGGAGATGATAGATAAACTCCAGTGGAAGACTCTGCAGGAGAGACGCTCAGTAGCTCGGTACGGGCTTTTGTTAAAGTTTCGAGAACATACCTTCACCGAAGAGTCAAGCAGTATATTGCTCCCTCCTATGTATATCTCGCGAAGAGACCATGAGGATAAAATCAGAGAGATTAGAGCCCACACAGAAGCATACCGACAATCCTTCTTTCCACGTACAATACGAGACTGGAATAGAAGGGAGAACCGATAGAGGTACTCAGGGTACCCTCCGCCACACACCGTCAGGTGGCTTGTGGAGTATGGATGTAGATGTAGATGTAGATCACATTAAACCAGGAAGCAGCGCGTCTTGAAATTTTGGTATCAAACGGAAGAATGTCAGGTTTAAAGGCAGACCTTGTCAAATTTGAATTTGTGGAGATCTACAGGAAAAAGAACTGAAAATGAGATGAAACGTTACAAGAGAAGTGAAAATTGTTGTGGTAAATTCTGGATTAATATAATCAGATTATCTTCAAAACCATGCCCAAATTTCCAAAATTTTATGCAAATTATTTTAATAATCTCATGGAAATGATACTGTTGAGTGAGGCTTTCCTGTAAACCTCAAAATTGTTGTTGTTTGGGGGGGGGGGGGGGGGGGGGTTGGAGCCTTATTCCTCAAAGATACACATATGACACAGTCCAGGATGCAAATGGAGTTGACAATTTCAACATTGACAAAAGTCTTATACACTGTTTTCACAGTACACATTCTTTGTATAAAGGCGATGTAAAACATAAGGTGAAGGAAGTTGAAAAAGAAAAGGAGGAACCATTGATTATTGAACAAATGAAAGCAGGCTGAAATCAAAGAATTGGAAACAAAAGGAGCACATAAGTTAATTGATGCCTCAAAGATTTCAGCAGAGACAGAAAATTTAAAGAAATGATTTATTCATTTTTATCATGGCGAATTTGTTTGGTTTGTTTCCTTTAATCAGCAAGTTACAGTGTATATATATTTATAAAAACAGAATTTGTAATTTTTTATTGTGTGTAAATCAGAATACAGTTTTTAATATTTTAAAAATATTTTAATTTGTATCTGTTACGTATGCTGCTTAAGAAATAACATGTAATTAGTTATGCACTTTCTAATAATTGTCAATGTAAAGTGTTGAAAAAAGGATGTTTTAGTCTCAAAATTAGTAAAAAAGCGACTTGGAAAAAATTTGCCTTGAAAAACTTAGAAAAAAAACCTTGAATTTGGAAATGATCAATGGCTGGACACCCAGTGAAAGTAGTAACAGCACTTATTTTATTTTCTGTTGTATGGTTGTTACTGGTGTTTTGATTGTTTGCATTGAATATTTCATTTGCAACTACTGCAACTATTGCTTTCATGGTATTCTTCTTTGTTTTTATTTCTTCCCCTTTTTTTGAAGTGTGTTTGTTTTTAAATTTTTGCAACACCATTCTCAATCTTTTTGCATCTGGTAATCTACAGGGACCCAATAAATGCTAGAAACTCTTGTAATGTAAGTTTTGTTCACAGCTGTTATTTTTCATTTTTTTTTTCAGAATAAAATTAGTCTTAAGCTGCATTATTGAAATATTTTATTGCACTTGACTGATTGTGACAGATTAATCTGTCATCTTTGTGGGAGTCGTCGTAATTTAGTTTGTATTAAGATATGTCTTTTGCTGTCACATTAGGCACCATCATGGGTGGAATCTTAATATAACTAATATTACGCTTTATTTAATTGTATGAATATAATAGAGGGAAACATTCCACGTGGGAAAAATATATCTAAAAACAAAGATGATGTAACTTACCAAATGAAAGTGTTGGCATGTTGATAGACACACACACAAAATTCAGCTTTTGCAACCGACGGTTGCTTCATCAGGAAAGAGGGAAGGAGAGGGAAAGATGAAAGGATGTGGGTTTTAAGGGAGAGGGTAAGGAGTCATTCCAATCCCAGGAGCTGAAAGACTTACCTTTGGGGGAAAAAAGGACAGGTATACACTCTCACACACACACATATCCATCAGCACATATACGGACACAAGCAGACATTTGTAAAGGCAAAGAGTTTGGGCAGAGATGTCAGTCGAGGCTGAAGTACAGAGACAAAGATGTTGTTGAATGACAGGTGAGGTATGAGCGGCGGCAACTTGAAATTAGCGGAGGTTGAGGCCTGGTGGGTAACGGGAAGAGAGGACATAGTGAAGGGCAAGTTTCCATCTCCGGAGTTCTGACAGGTTGGTGTTATCCAGATAACGCAGACGGTGTAACAATGTGCCAAGATGTGCTGGCCGTGCACCAAGGCATGTTTAGCCACAGGGTGATCCTCATTACCAACAAACACTGTCTGCCTGTGTCCATTCATGCGAATGTACACTTTGTTACTGGTCATTCCCACATAGAAGGCTTCACAGTGTAGGCAGGTCAGTTGATAAATCACGTGGGTGCTTTCACACGTGGATCTGCCTTTGATCGTGTACACCTTCCGGGTTACAGGACTGGAGTAGGTGGTAGTGGGACGGTGCATGGGACAGGTTTTACACCGGGGGCAGTTACAAGGGTAGGAGCCAGAGGGTAGGGTGGTGGTTTTGGGATTTCATAGGGATGAACCAAGAGGTTACGAAGGTTAGGTGGACGGCGTAAAGACACTCTTGGTGGAGTGGGGAGGATTTCATGAAGGATGGATCTCATTTCAGGGCAGGATTTGAGGAAGTCGTATCCCTGCTGGAGAGCCGCATTCAGAGTCTGATCCAGTCCCGGAAAGTATCCTGTCACAAGTGGGGCACTTTTGAAGTTCTTTTGTCGGAGGTTCTGGGTATGAGCGGATGAGGAAGTGGCTCTGGTAATTTGCTTCTGTACCAGGTTGGGAGGGTAGTTGCGGGATGCAAAAGCTGTTTTCAGTTTGTTAGTGTAATGGTTCAGGGATTCTGGACTGGAGCAGATTCGTTTGCCACGAAGACCTAGGCTGTAGGGAAAGGACCGATTGATGTGGAATGGGTGGCAGCTGTCATAATGGAGGTACTGTTGCTTGTTGGTGGGTTTGATGTGGATGGATTTGTGAAGCTGGCCATTTGTATGTGTGTTTGAGTTTGTTTGTGTGTCTATCAACTTGCCAGTGCTTTCCTTTGGTAAGTTACATAATTTTTGTTTTTAGATATACTTTATTTAATTGGATAAATAAAAAATCTCCTCACCAAGTGGCGGCAGAACACACACATAAAAGACTGTTGTGATTGACAAGCTTTCGGAGCCAGTGGCTTCTCCTTCGGGCAGAAGGAGATGGAAGAAGGGTGAAGGAAAAGGACTGGAGAGGTCTAAGAAACGGGGTAGATGTTGGGAAAGTCAGCCAGAACTGCAAGTCAGGTTAGACTTATCATACGGGATGAGAAGGAAAGACTGATTGTTGGGTACTGCATCGGACAAGATTTGAAAACCTGAGAGCTTAAAGGTGGGAGACAGGGTAATATGCTAGACAGAGATTACTACTAAAACATGGTGCATGAGTTAATAAAAGTGAGAAGCTAAGTGCTAGTTTGAAGTCACTTGTTTTCCACAAGGAGTAGATTAAAGTAGTGCAGGCTTTACAAACAGTCCAGCTTTTAGCTGTGTCACTAACCCAAAGCACCAAGTTGGTGCTGAGATAACTCAGTTGGTGTCCTGTAAGAATATTTATATTACAAAGAATGATATTCATAGATTTGTAGCCTGGGTCATTTTTAGAAACTGAACATATCAAACAAAAAGAAGATAAGATGCTTTTAGTGTGCAGTCCAAATAAATTCATTTGTTTGTAGAATATCTGCATAAACCAATGGTTTCACAGTTGGTTATTTGTTAATCATTTTAACAATAGTTTTGACCCTAAAACTCTTATAATATGAAACTAAAGAATCCTTGCATTGGTATGCATTCATAGGTAAAACACAGTACATTCAATCTGCTAAAACACAGTACATTCAATCTGCATTGCAAAAGGCTTCACCACTCTTCTAAAATTAGCACGAGAGACGGGGGGGGGGGGGGGGGGGGGGGGGGGAGAGAGAGAAACAATATATGAAACAGAATTCTTTAAATGTGTCAATGTTTATTTTGACAAGAAAGGGATTTGGAAATCACATGTTGTATATATTCTTAAATGTCATAGATCTGCAACCTTTGTAGTACAGGTAATAACAAATTATGAAGCCGGCTGCGGTGGCCGTGCGGTTCTAGGTGCTCTAGTCCGGAGAGCCGCTGCTGCTACGGTCACAGGTTCAAATCCTGTCTCGGGCATGGGTGTATGTGATGTAATTAGGTTAGTTAGGTTTAAGTAGTTCTAAGTTCTAGGGGACTGATGACCACAGCAGTTGAGTCCCTCAGTGCTCAGAGCCATTTTTGAACAAATTATGAAGATAAAAAATGTAATTTTTTTCTATTTTCACTCACTGTTGGCCTACAGCATCTGGACAGCACTTCACTTAGGAACAAAGTATTCACTGTGGAGAAGTGTGTAATAAGGATAGTGTGTGGTGTTCCTTTTAAAACATCTTTTAGGCAGCTCTTTAAATAGTTTGTTATATTGGTTGCAACTTTGCAATACATTTACTTATGAAAATTGTTATCAATGACCAGTCACAGCTTGAACTGACAGTAATGTTCATAAAGATAATAGCAGAAGCAGAAATGAATTATACTGTGATTGTAAGCAATAACTTATACTATAAATAATTAAACATTTACATGTACATAATAACTAACCATACTTTTTACTTACTTTCCAGTTGTGGGAAGTTTATCATGAGAGACGATGTGTTCGAACATATTATGGTCATCGACAGGCTGTGAGAGATGTTAGCTTCAATAATGATGGAACACAGTTTCTTTCGGCAGGTAAGAAAAATTGTTCAAATTAAACATTTGTTTGTGAGTGTCAAGAGTTGAAAATAGGTAACATAGAAAACTAACCTTCATAATTAAAAAAATTAGGCATCTTATAATAATTTCTTGTCTTGTACACTAAACAGAGTAGTCTAATGTTTCTTGTCTCTCAACACTGTCAGAAATATGCCCTGCTGACTCCATAGAAACATCCTCATTCTTTATACAATGAGAGACTATATCGTTATTCACAGCCACCTCTCCTTGAGGAGAAAATGTGCAAACAAATCCATAGCATGACTGTGGAAAGCTTCTTTTGCAGTGTTCGTGAAGTCAAATAAAAACACATTGGACTATCCCTCCTTGTCTTTGAGTGCCCATTTCTGTCCTTATCCATCCCATCACACACAACAATCTCATATCAGACAGTATCCAGTTGAGATTTTTACTAGTGCCTAGATGTCAGCTGGACACTCTGACTCTCTTAGAAGGTGGTCAGTCCTATGTAAAACACTGTGCAGTGAACAGATTTAAGTCTTTAAATGACATATTTGATTTCACATGTTGCTCTGGCTTTTACACTGTTGGATTTACCAATTGTGGGGTTGGAGTAAGTAGTAGTGGGTGGGTGGATGGATGGGACAGCTTTTATAGTGTGATTGATTGCAGATGTACGTGCCTTGAGGTAAGGATAATGGTCTAGGGACTGGGAATGTCATATTATTTGAGAAGGATGTTACGAGAGTTACAAGGGCAAAGGATGGCTTCAGTAGGTAGTGTGGGAAGGAAAAGTGATAAATAATTTCATTTGAGGGCTTAAGAAAGTCTTGCCTGTTGCTAGAGTATTATGATGGATTACCCACAAGGCCTGCCCTGTTGCCTCTCTTGCCCTGTAATCCTTTATAACTTTACTGTCTAATCCCTGATTAGTCTTGTCTTCTCAAATCCTTTCTTCTCTGTTGCCAGATGGAAAATATCTGGTTCCAAGAGCTACTGTTTGTGTGTCTTATTCTTTGTGCTTTTTTGTACCCTTGCTTCGTGGTTGTATAAATATGATTGAAATGTTAAAGCACAGTGTTATAGATGGCTTCAGCATTACAGAGGAAACACTCAGCTAGAATCAGTCAACTCATACAGGTATATGATTTTTGACAATTTGTAGAGACATGAAATGGAATGATCACATAGACTCAGTCATAATTAAAGCCAGTAGTGGACTTCTGTTGATTGGTAGGATATTGGAAAAATTCAGACTGTCTACAAAGGCTATTGCTTATAAAACACTCATGCTACCCACTGTAAAATATTGTTCAAGTGTGTAGAATCTAAACAAGGACTAACAGAGAATATTGAATGTATAAAAAGACTGGCAGCACAAATGATCACAGGTTTGCTTGACCTGTGAGGGGATATTGTGAAAATGCTGAAGAATCTGAACTTGTAGATGCTCAAAGGTCTCTAAGTTTCAAGAACTTGCCTTATGAGAGGAATCTTAGGGATATGCTACAGTTCCCTGCATTACTGCTCCTGTAGGGTCTGACTAGACTAACTACAGCACGATTAAGCAATATAACTAGGTGCCCTTCTCACACTCCATACACAAATGCAGTGGGAAGAAACTCCAATATGTAATTCATTGGGAAGTACCCTCTGTCGTGCACTTCACAATGGCGTCGTGTACTTCACAATGGCTTACAGAGTTTGGCTATAAGTGTAGAAATGACTGTTCTTTGCATGTTGGCAAAATTTTGTTCTTATGCTCATTATCATATTTATCACTTTGTGACTGTAATCTGTGTGATATGTCTGTTGTGATACTATACCTATGATAGTGAAACATTGCACTTGACAGTTTGCATTACATCAAGTTAGGTTGGCTATACTGCAATAGCGATGTTGCAACAGCAGCTTATATACACATAGCAGACAATACAGTTTTCTGTTGCATCTTGTAAATGTAAGCTATTGAGCAGTAACAGAACATATAATGATTTGTTTTTGACTTGCTACCACAATGACAGCAAATAAACAACTGCAAACAATGTATATGGCCCTCTGTAAAGTTTTACCATTTATATAATCATAATGAAGCAAACACTTTCTGTAATGATGCAAAGAAATACAGAAAATAAGTATTTGATGATGACTGATGTCTTGAAAACAATGTGGTACATAGTTTACAAAATAAATAATAACAGAGACTACAAATTCTCACTCTATGTCTTATAATAATAAATAACAGATATTCGTTGCTCTTCACTTACCATTTTACAGCGACAATGGCACAATTCCATGCAGCTCCCCATTGTCACCGTTGTTGGAATCAGCGCCAAAACCATTTTCATGGTCATCACCACAAACACAAATCAAATGAATTTCCTTGCTCACAATTTTGTGCAAGAATATGCTTTGAGCCATAACAATACGCACGTTTTCTAACAGGACTTTGCGTTCGTCTAGCAGTTTGAAACAGAAATTCCTTTTCAGCACAATTTACAGTGACATTTTCCAACCTCTGAAAAGTTCACTTTCTTTTAATGACACTAGTAACGTTGCTACCATAGGACGCTCTTTCTTGGTGTAGTAAGCATAAATATTCCTGCGAGTTGCATTAATCTTGAATGAATCTAAGTCGATGACAGGCTGAGGCTGCTTTTGCTTCTTTCCATGAGTCGCTAAAAATGTATTATCTGGTGCAGATGATGTGGAATTATTACGGTTCACATCTACATTGCTCATCTTTTGCACAGGAACTGATGGCTGTCTATGAATACTTGCATATTCTTTTTCTTGCTCATAAAACTTATATGAGTGCTCTGTAGTAACTTCAGTGCCTCGCTGCCTAGTGGCTCACCTTGACACATAAAGGATTGTCACTAGGCGAATTTTTTCGAGTATCAGAATTTTCTAAACCACAGTGAAGCGAAGAACAGTCCAATTCAAGCACACTGTAGAAACAATACACAATGCACATTGTTTATGTTCACACCAAACAAAGCCTGCAATGTAGAAGCTTTGACATCATGACCAGCAGCGATTACCTCACTGGGACTGGTTCACGCCCCATGCCTAGCACTGCGTGCTTCTCATTCTTCACTTGTTAACCTGTTACGCTGCCAACTTGAAATGCATATGTCACGTGCAAAGTTTTAGCTGCCTGGGTATAAATAAATTTAATTTCTCTTGCTTGTAAGTTAGGAACTAATTCTTATGTTGAGGGTTAACGTTACAATATTCTTGTTTGTTTATTGGGGAAATTTGGGGGCTGTACATAACTTTTTATGTTCAAATGATAGTGTTAATCAAGCAGTCTTTATTATGTCATTTTTATTGTTAAACTGAGAAGGTTAGGTGTTTGAAAAATTGCATACACTAAATTACACTGTTTTATCTTCCAGCATATGATCGCTACATTAAACTGTGGGATACGGAATCAGGAAAATGTATATCTCGTTTTACGAGTCGGAAAATTCCATATTGCGCAAAGTTCAACCCAGATGATGATAAACAACATCTCTTCGTTGCTGGCACTTCTGACAAGAAGATCATTTGTGTAAGATACTTTTATTTGAGATAAGTCTCTATTAACTGTTTTAATTATTTTCATATCCTGTCCCTATAATATATGTCAAAAGAAGGACTGTAATTGTATCCTGTGTGATCTCAACTTATCTTTCACACTTTTCAGTACATGTAACTTCCTGTCACACCATAATATTTATTGGCTTTCACTGAAAAGATTTCAGGGACTTGGCGATTGCAGGGACTTGGTAGAATTACTATTTAGGGAGTTCCAAAGAGAAGCACATCATTGCCTAAATATTATTGATCCATTTAAATTTCTACGTGCTTTGTGATAAATTATGTCACATGATCATTACAAATTCATTGATTATTTTATTCACTTAGTAATTTATGGTTTTCCGTTTTATTTCAGTGGGATATTCGTTCAGGTGAAATAGTTCAAGAATATGACAGGCATCTGGGTGCTGTAAATACTATAACATTTGTCGATGAGAATCGACGATTTGTTACGACATCTGATGACAAAAGTTTGAGAGTGTGGGAGTGGTAAGTTGCCAGAAAAAAAACCATTTTATAATTATTCTAGCGGTCAAAAGTTAACAATATTTATGAAATGAGAGCCTATTTCCTGAACAGGGCATCAGATGGTTTGCAATATGAGAGAAAGCTTAATCACAGGTGGTTTAGCATACAATAATGTCCAAAACATTGCATCAGAAGACCAAGGGTACACACTTAACAAAAAGTGGCAAACCTAGAAAGTCTTTTGCACAACTCCAAAACAGTTAATAGGTGATGAGCGTGCCTATAATAAATATGGTGTGTTCTTTGTGAAATGGTGCAAGAGCATCATTGGCATTCAATTTCATTGCTGAAAATGAGTGGCACTGTGGAGGTATGGAAGTAGTGGCAGTTCTTTCTCCTGATGTTGCACAGGATTCAGAGCCAAATCAAGAAAAACCATCAGCCAGTATATTTTGTGGCTTTTCTCCCTACCAAGAAATTCATCCACTGGAGCATCTCAGTGGGACTTTCATTATGTTCAAGAACAGTAAGTGTAAATCAGGTGCACCTCGAAAATGTAATACCTCATTCGAGTACAATATTCCTCTGACAACTAATGAAGGTGTAAAGTGCCATATACTGTATGTATCCAGCATGCACTGCACCACCGCTGAAGTGGTCTCATTCTATGATGTTCCAGAGATTGTACTTGAACTAATTAATGGAAAATCTCATATAAAGATGTGAAACAATTACTAACAAAGAGATAGAGGGGCTGACCAGTACTTACCTCAGCTCAGTAAAGCCGATAGAAACACAAAAAACCAACCGAAAATTTAAGTTCGTAGCTTTCGGAATAAATGTTCCTTCATCAGGGAGGAGAGAGGGGAAAGAAAGGGAAGAAGGGAAAGTGGATTTAGTTACTCACAACCCAGGTTATGAAGCAACAGTGACAGATGTAAGTGATAGCTAACAAAAGGGACAAAACAATGAAGAATGTGGACCATATAGGTGATCTAACTAATTAATGGAAAATCTCATATAAAGATGTGAAACAATTACTAACAAAGATGATGTAAATAAAATAGAAAGAAACTTCCACATGGGAAAAATATATTAAAAACAAAGATTCCAAGACTTAACAAGCGGGAAAGCGCCAGCAGACAGGCACATGAACAAAACACACACACAGAATTACTAGCTTTCGCAACCGATGGTTGCTTCTTCAGGAAGGAGAGGGAAAGATGAAAGGATGTGGGTTTTAAGGGAGAGGGTAAGGAGTCATTCCAATCCCGGGAGCGGAAAGACTTCCCTTAGGGGAAAAAAAGGACAAGTGTACACACACACACACACACACATATCCATCCGCACATACACAGACACAAGCAGACATATTTAAAGGCCTTTAAATATGTCTGCTTGTGTCTGTGTATGTGCGGATGGATATGTGTGTGTGTGTGTGTGTGTGTGTGTGTGTGTGTGTGTGTGTGTGCGAGTGTACACCTGTCCTTTTTTTCCCCTAAGGGAAGTCTTTCCGCTCCCGGGATTGGAATGACTCCTTACCCTCTCCCTTAAAACCCACATCCTTTCGTCTTTCTCTCTCCTTCCTGAAGAAGCAACCATCGGTTGCGAAAGCTAGTAATTCTGTGTGTGTGTTTGTGTGTTTTGTTCATGTGCCTGTCTGCCGGCGCTTTCCCGCTTGGTAAGTCTTGGAATCTTTGTTTTTAATATATTACTAACAAAGAGATAGAGAGGCTGGCCAGTACTTACCTCAGCTCAGTACAGCCGATAGAAACACAAAAAACAACCGAAAATTTAAGTTCCTAGCTTTCGGGATAAATGTTTCTTCATCAGGGAGGAGAGAGGGGAAAGAAAGGGAAGAAGGGAAAGTGGATGGAGCGCATGAACGGACACAGACGAACTGTCCGCCTAGGAGATGTCCAATACCCAGTAGCGGAGCATGCCCTCCAGCATAATTCTAGGGACCTAGGAACCTGCTACACCGTATGTGCCATTTGGCTTCTCCCACCCAACACCAGTCCCTCTGAACTGCGGAGATGGGAACTTACACTCCAGCACATCCTTTCATCCCGCCATCCCCCTGGACTGAACCTGTGTTAAACAACCTCACCCCCATTTACTTTTCAGTCTTCTCCTCTTTCCCTTTCCTCTTTAGCCATTCATGCATCTTTTCATCCTACATCTTTATACTATACACCTCTTTACTTCTGTATGCATCCTCTTTGGTTTGAAGCTGGCACAGTACCTACAGTAGAATATCTTTGGCTTTCCTCTGACAACCATGCCTCCATCCTTGCTACCTTCCCTGTTTTCCTTTCCCTGTTGCTTCATAACCTGGGTTGTGAGTAACTAAATCCACTTTCCCTTCTTCCCTTTCTTTCCCCTCTCTCCTCCCTGATGAAGGAACATTTATTCCGAAAGCTAGGAACTTAAATTTTCGGTTGTTTTTTGTGTTTATATCGGCTGTACTGAGCTGACGTAAGTACTGGCCAGCCCCTCTATCTCTTTGTTAGAGATTATACTTGCTATGATGTTCATTCCACTTTAATATATGATGAGATTCGTTTTTTTAAACTGAAAAATACATTCCTCCAGTGATTCGTGTTCCAATTTTAATGTTGCTGACTCCACAGTAAATGAGCTCATCTGTGCACTGTAGTGAATGGGGTACAGTTCAACCCCTCGTCTCTTTGTTCCTAGCTCTGCTGATAAGGCCATGTTATTTGAGATAAGTCTCTATTAATTATTTTTAACTTTGCCTGCCCATCATATCCTGTACTTATAATAGTATCCTGTACAATCTTAATTTAGCTTTTACACTTTTCAATACATATATATTCTTATCACACCATTTACTGGCTTTTACTTCAAACATTGCAGGAATGTACAGTACCAGTATTCAATAAACAAAAAGTTCCAAAGAAAAGAGCATCATTGCATAAATAATGTTGATCAATTTAAATGGTTACCTTCTTCACAATAAATTTTAGAACATGGTTACAAAAAAATCATTTATGCCTTTATTCAATTAGAAAATTATGGTTTTTCATTTTATTTCAGAAGGAGTTACAAGAAGTATACAGATAAATTGATCTCTTCTCAAGTTCTTGCCAGCTCAAGAACTCTTACTTAAGTATGCGAGTGTTGTGTCTATAATAAATTCAATCTTTATTCCTGTCAAATCTAATAGGTCCACTTTTTCAGGATTTGACCAATTTTATTTTATTATTAGCTACGTCCCCTTTCTGACATCACAGTCTTTAAGATAACCTAATGAAGGAGAGTCATGCTAACTATCTACGAAGCATATAAACTATGTTCTGTGTTCCTAAACATGCTTGATGAATTCATAAAAATCCTTACCCAGGCTGCTCGGTATACCAGGCCACATTCGTTGTGTGGATTTGATCTGGGTCTGGCTCACCTTACTGCTTCTCAACCTAGTGTGCTGCATGTTACATTATACAAGCAGGTTTCTACAATGAATTCAATAAACCAGTTATATTGTGACATTGATAAATGGAATCATACATAGCCCACATTTTTTCTTTGACTGTTTTAATGACTTCCGTCAAATTAACTGAAAGCAGCTTGTAACTACCACTTGGCTCATGCTGTCCTGATTCAGGGAATTGTCAATAATGTGAATCACTAACAGTATTCAAGTGTCATTGGCTGAGAACTAAATATTTGTTTGTTTCCACATCTGTATAGAAAACAGTTGCTTCAGGAGTTTTTACCTGTACAGTATATGTAGATTTTATCCTGTAAAATAGTTTCCAAAATTACCCAGAGATTACACTTTGCTTGAAATAGAAGTCAGTCACAGTCATTATGGCTTGAACGCACAAATTCTTATTACCTTTCAGTCACATGCCTATTTGAAGAAGGAAACTTTCCATTTTCCTCCCTCCTGTGTGTGCTTAATTTTTGGACACTGGTGTTATTTTCTTATTGCTGACCAGTATTTGTTATTTGTTATCATGCTTTTAATTTTTTAATGGATATTTGAACATTATTAGGGTCTAGGAAACGCTCTTATTGATACTCGTAATAAAATCAAGTTATCTTGACATTTAGTATTAGTGCATGCATTTTAAATGAAGTAAAACAGAAAAAATATCATTGTGTGTTGCCTTATTATTGTGATGAATGAAAGTATACTATGGCAAGCATAAAACTTTTGTGCTCTGTTACAGATTAATATTGATATCAATGAACTTATTCAGAGCAGTTTGATATATGCCACACAATAGCATACGCTAAGTGCCGACTTGGTCTGTGTAATAGTTTTGTTTGTACAGCTCTTAAGGATTTAGTCTCACGTGTGCTTCATTCAAATAGATAAACAGGAATACTCGGTCATCATAAAATTATTTGTTGTCATTGATTTATCAGCTGTAGAAATCAAAAGTTGGTGAAGGTCTAGGAGGAATCAGGTCCATCTTTTTCAACATTTAACCCTTTAACTACTCTGGATGTGTTAACATGCGCACCTTTGTACCTGGCCCCGTGTGCTCTGAACGTGTTTACGCGTGCCACCAGTCCTTCTACCTACGCGAGTACCAGGTAGAAGGACTGGTGGGGTGTGTAAACATGTTCAGAGCACACAGGGACAAGTACAAAGACTTTTGTGTTAACATGTCCAGAGCAGTTAAAGGGTTAAGAAATGGATGGGTGAATTCAAATGTAGCCATAAGCCTTTTGAATGAGGTCCAAGCGAAAAATGTCCCTTTATTACAGCTATAGGTCATCACATCAAGGAAGCACACAGTATAGTACGAACAATCAGTGACTAAAGCTGCATGAAACAGCTGATGCAAGCTTGCTTGACATACAAAAGATATTTTTCTTGTTGATTGACCAAACAGGGAAACCATAACTGATGAATAGTAAGCAAGTGTTCTTAACCAAATGGATGAAAAATGTAGGAGTAGAGGCCTGGATTGGGAGGCGGGAGGGTGGTGGAGGCAGAAAGAAAGTGTACTTAGTTCTGCCACCCCCTGATTTCAACCTAATTCAACATTTGTGGTTGTAAAATGTTTGAGTCAATTGAATACATCAAAGCAACCATAGAGGGAGAATTATGTAAACCATATAGAATGAGCCTTCAAAGCAGGAATCTACTCACTAGACAAAATTAACAGACCTAAGATGCAAATACATAAAGAAAATAACATTTTTATCTAAAAAAAATTTTTTTCACTGTCAGGTCGAGACATTTTCTTCTTGCTTTAGTACTGCTTAACCCTTTTGCTGCAACAGACATGCATCCCTTACTAAGGCAGCTTTTGTTATGACTGTACAGCTTGGTAAATGCTGGAGTCTGTGCTGAGATATGGCATTCCGGTCGATATGAAACACTTATTGCCTGATTTTCAGAAAACTATTAAGTGAAAACATTTTTCCTCATATTACAATCTGATATCTTCACTCCAAAGAACCAAATTTCTTTTCAATATCCATCATATTTTCCGCACTACATTAAATTAAGTAAAATATTACATGAAATTTCAAAGAATTTGCAAAGGTGAAAATGCATTGTGTAAACTTTTTGCTTACGGATGATTTTAGCCCATACATTGCGGTAAGTGAAAAGTAGATCAGATATAGCCATTTAATGTAAAACTGAGAGCAGAAGAATATCTCATTTCCTTCATGAGTTATTGGGTTTTATATCCAAAGGGTGGTCACGTGCAACAAGCACATTCGTGTCTTTGCACATTGCGAGTCATGGGGTCATAAAGGTCATCATATATCATAAATGATTCAAGATATCGAAATGAAGTTTTTTGCAAATGGTGGTGCACAATGAGGCAGATGTGCTGTATGATAAATACTCAAAACTTTTTTATTCACCGGGATATAGAAGTAACTTGTTCACAGCAGTGAGAGATTAGCAACTCGAGATGAAGTCAGATGTCCTTAGCACTGTTGGAAAATCCAAACAGAGTGTTTATACATCTCCACAACACCAGGGAGATGGTCTAGCAGGATGTATATAAATCCCCATAGCAGTGAAAGGGTTAAAGCTTCTAAATATCTTGTATGCTTTGACAGTTAGTTTTAGAAGGGAGAAATGGGTGTAATTGTGATGAAGAAATGGATGTAATTGTGACAGTGTCTCAAAGTTCATATTATTACAGAATAGTGATGTTGCCTGTTTCTGGTGAAAATTCTATTTGTCATACATTCATTTTCAATACTTTACATAATAGTTTGTCGTTATGTGTAATAGATTGTGCACAAATAAATGAATTTAATTGTAAATTGTGTCTTTGCATTTTTTCTAGGGATATCCCAGTTGACATGAAGTATATTGCTGATCCCACAATGCATTCCATGCCTGCTGTCACACCATCACCCAACCAAAAGTGGTTGGCCTGTCAGAGTATGGACAACAAAATTGTAATATTCTCATCACTGAACCGTTTCAAGATGAACAGGAAAAAGACATTCAGTGGTCATATGGTTGCTGGTTATGCATGCACTTTGGACTTCTCTCCAGATATGAGGTATGATAGAAGATGTGAAGCTTTTTGTAATGAACAGTGTGCACTGTAAATTATAGTGAGGAAGGTCAGTTTTTGGAGAAACAGAATGGGTATGTAAGTACTAAATTAAACATTGGAAGAAGATGGAGCTGTGTAATGTAATACTGTTTATTTTTCTGAAAATGGCTAAATCAGACACAAAACAGTGACTAGTAATGAATTCTATTAAAACTGTAGATTTTCTAGCAAAATGTCATAGCTAGCACTATTTGCTATTATCGAACAGGGCAAGAAGAATTCTTAAATCTGAATGATGAATTTCTAAGTATATTATTATGTGTACTACTATTACTCTGATTGCAGTAGCAGCAGCAATAAAAACAACAACAAATACTACTACTACTGCTCTTACTACTACTACTACGAGCAGAGCGGGGCATCAAGCCGTGCCTATGTCTGACTTGGCTGGTAGCTTACATCGATGTTCTGTGCTCCTGCAAAAGCAGAGCTGTCGTAATGGTCATAGGGATTGCTGATCACTTTTGGTGTTGTGACAGTCATACTCAAACCCCATCACAGACTACAAGTGATCTCTTCAATCATTTCAAAATAACCAAAGAAAACAACAAGCAATGTACAACACAAAGCAAAGTGGGACACACAAATTGCTCTGGCTTCAGTGCAATTGTTTGCTGAGGTTGACATTGTTGTAAACATGGTAATTTAGGCCTGACCTCTACTGGTATCTTATGCAATCATAGTTCAAAGCATGCCATCCCCTACATCAAAATCTAAAACTACTATGTTAAAGTCTCCGCATAATACTACTACTACTACTACTACTACTACTACTACTACAAGTACACTATTACTACTACCATCATTGAGATATTCTAGAGTACGTAACTATTAAAAACATTAAAAACATGTTATCATTATTACATTATCTAGGTGAATTATCATTGTTATATAGCACTTGCTGTGTGTTAATAGATGGTTTACCAGTGCAAATTTCAGGCAGTGGATAATTTTCATCAGCAAGTAATACATCAAATATTTGAGTTCATATGATGTGCACTTAAATTTTTAGTGAAGTAATAATGTTTCTAAATTTTAGATGTTTTAGTGGTTGTTTATTTTTGGCTGCTTAAAATTTTTGATTGCTGTATTGGGAACATAATGACTTGATTTTTTTCTGAGATCTCTCTCTGTCTTTTTGTCTGACTCTCTCTCGTTCCTCATTAAGAATTAACTTTTATGAATATATGCTCTCCGTAAATTATTATTTATTGTGCTTAATATGGATATTACAAGTTTATTCCTTGGTATGTTGCTCTGCTCTCATCACACGCTATTCTATATGGAAATGACAAGTTTATGGAAACTGTTGTAAATAAATCATTGATACCAACCTTCCTCCATAAGTAAATGTCTGTGATGATTGCTGTTGTTACATAGCCTTTCACATGGTGCTGTGGGGACTGTTGGAACTGAAATAAGTTTTAACACATTGACAATACTTTGATGAATTTCTCACTTCAGGTTATTATGCCTGTTAAACCAGGTGCCAAGCAGATTTATCAAGTTTTTTTGTGAACCAAATTGGGATTTTTTTTTTTTAATGAAACATAGACAAAACACACATAGGCCTAAAATTCAAAATACAATCTAACAAAGCACTGTATTTCACCATATTGATCTTCCTGCTCAGTTTTCAAGCTCCTTAGTAGGACCTTCCCCTCTTCCCCATCAAGAAGTTTTTGTTGTCCTTATCATTTCATCATCATTCATGCATGTGGCAAGATTGAGCTAAGAAAAGGTTGGGAATTTGTAGGGCGCTGATAACTGCGCAGTTGAGCGCCCCACAAACCGAATATTGAGAAATAATTCTATGAATTCCTCTTCAAAGTAAAACCATTTGTGAAGATAGTCTATAGCATTATGCATATAACTGGCTGCTTATCTTTAGAATGCTTTACACGGTCATCAGTTCTGGACTTCAAGAAGACAGAGAAAGCCAGAGACCCATAAAACTGACCTTCCTTTCTTTATTTCAGAGAAGCACTAAAGTTGTTCATAAGGTCATATAAATATGTTATAAGTGCATCATTAGACTGAAATTTTACGTTTAATGATGGAAAATAACCACCAATTTTAATTATAAAGCCCAGATCTGCCAAAGATAATTCATCTTCATAAAACTCTCTGTATATTTTTGGTGTATGCTGTACGAGGGGAAGTACAATTTGATAGGTTCAGAGTTTTTCACTATTCACTCTGTGGCCAGAATGAGAGTGCGTGGGTACGTTTTAAAACCTCCTGCCATTCATTGTCCATCCAAGCAAATGGAACTTGTTATATATCTTCATAAGAGTGGCTTCTACCTCAAATTGAAGTGCATTTGCTGTTTGCTTGGTGGCGTTATTCAAGAGATGAGTTACATGTCATTGCAGACAAATTTGGATTTTCTTTGCATAGCTCAACATGTACACTTTTCTTCTTTCCAAAATCAACAGATGCATTGTCAGCAGAAAAACTGTTATATAATTCAGTGATAAAGATGCTTTGATGAGCTCACTTTTGATTCTTGCTGCGATTGATTCAGATGTTTCTGTAATAACCAATACATGAAACCGATGCAAGTAAGACAATACGACTTTATTCATAAACCTCTGAACAATAACAGAAATAAGCCTCTCATGACTCCATACATGACAAGACAAAAGAATCATACTCACATGCACTAGTAGCAGGATATGGCAGTTTCACTATCACTGCTATAAAATGAGAGAATTTTTGTACATAAACTTTCTTTGCGAGAAAACTAAAGTACTGCCAGTGAAAATGTTTTAATGTGTTCTTCGTTGGATGCATCTGGAGATACAGAATAATAAACAGCTGACAAAATCATTTCCATTTCCTTTGTGCATCCACAAGAATACTTGTCAGATATTTTTGAATCAGGGGACAATTGTGGGGACAAATTGCTGCAGCAGTCCACAGAAATATAACAATGACTGTGTTTAACTGAGTGGAACACAAAGGATGCTTCTGCAGCTATTACTGTTTTTTGCTCTACACTTCTATGAGAGGTAAAAAAAAAAGAACTTACTTCCATCTGCACTTTTGAGGCCAACTGTTGAATATAAGTTCTGCGTGTTGCAATGTTTGCATGTTTTTTTAAGGTCGTTTTTGACTCCATGAGAAACGCTGCAATATGAGGGACATACAGTTCAGTGCCCGTTATGGTCATATTTACATTTTTAAGAAACAAGTCAACTTTACTCAATCCTCTATGGAGCTTAGTTTTCAACTTTTGTCTCTTTTTTGGCAATTACACTTCTGTAGTTTCACTGTCTGATGATGAATCCTTATTTGTAAAAGTGTTTCACAAAGGAAACTGCACAACACTATTTACAAGGTAAGCTCCCATCACACTGCCCCCAGATTTAGTGGTGAGATGGCCCAGTGGATAGCCTGTCAAAAACTGAACACAGATGAAGCACAAAAACGGGAAGAAGCAAAATAGAAACAACGAATAGTCCAAGCGCAAGACGAGCAACATCTAGTGAATTGGAAGAGCCATGGCATCGTGGTTATGTGGTCATGGTAGTGGGCTGCAAAGCAAGAGACCCATGTTCAAATCTCCCTCCTGCCTCCTCCTCCTCCTCCTCCTCTCTCTCTCTCTCTCTCTCTCTCTCTCTCTCTCTCTCTCTCTCCGTCCATCCGGTCATTGATGTTTTGGTTTGCTGTGTTCAAATTTATGCCTGTGTAAAAGTGTAACGCCTGTTTGCAACAGAGAGGTACAAGAAATGGATCTGTAATGAAAGTTTATTCCGAGATTTTGTATGTTTTCACTTGTACTCGACACTGGGATTCCATGATTACAAGGCGATGAGCCTCCAGACATACATACCTCCTATTTGTTCTCCACAAGTGCCACATGTTGTGACTCTTGAGTTCTATTTTGGAAATTTTGTCTCTCTAATTCCTTTGTTGTAACATAATTCACACATGTTTATTTGTTGTTTACATTTCTGTGAAAGGTCTGTGCAGCATCTCACATGCTCTCACTATTCATCCAATTACTTGCGACAGTAATATATTATTACCATATGACTCTTATTCTACAACCAGTTTATAGGATGACAGTTGCCAAGACTACAGAAAGAGAATGGAGATGTCAATGAATGGCCGGACAGTTCATAATTTTGTGGGGCTAAAGGAGGGAGGAGGGAGGGAGGGCATGAAGTAGATTTGAACATGGATCTTTCACTTCGCAGTTCAACACTGTGACAACATAACCACGACTTTGTGGCCCCTTCCAAATTGCTTAATTGGCACATCTTGAGCTTGGACCATTCACTGTTCCTATTTTGCTTCTTTTTTCATAGTTCAGTAGACCCTATTCCAGTTTCCATGATTGATCTGTGCTCAGTTTTTGCGGGGCTGTCCACTGGGTCATCTCACCATTAAATCTCGGGTGGGTAGGGGGTGGGGTATTTCCCTTGTTAGTTTGTTCTTGCAGAGAATGACTAAGCACTGTTATGTTTAACTTCTGGCTTGCTACACAAAAACAAAGGCTGTTGAGTCAGGTTTGCTCGCTTAGCGCTCTGACCAAAACTAAAAGCAGAATTTTAAATTTCAGTAAAATTTACAAGATTACCCCTCAATTGTAAACCTATAATGATATTCGGGACAGTACTACCAAAATCGGGATATCTGACATCCCGGTACCAAGGTATTTAAAGTGTTCCACCCTGGCTATGTCCCATATCCCATCCAAAATGAGTCATTATTAGGGGCTCCCTTGGATACTCTTTATCATTTCAGCGTTTTCCATATTAACCCTCAGCCCTGTCTTACAGGCATTCTTTGCTAAGTCTTCTATCATTTCTGCCATCTCTTCTTCTGCCTCCACTATGGCTGCAGTACCATAGCTGCCTATCTCAGTAACTTGTGTTCTTTCATTTAGCTTCACCTTTTTGCCTTATTTTTTCATTTTGTGAATTACTTTCTCAAGAACCAAATTTACAGTCAGTGGTGAAATGGCCTCACACTTGTTCTGTTACTGGATTCTTTTGATAGCTCCCTGTGGTACTTCACCTCGGCTTTTGTCTCTGCAGTACACACCTTCACCAAGTTAATTGACTTCCTTGGCGTGCAAAGATCCCTCAGGATGTTGTACATACGTAATATGTGTGCCTTTCAGAAATCTACGAATGTTACCAGGGCCCTAGTTTTTTAGGTAAGAGGATCTCAGGGAAACACGAAATGGGCTTCAGTCTCAAAGGGTGCAGGTCGAATATGGGAAGAACTTAGATTTAGGAACCATCGTTATAACAGTCATAAATTGTCATAGCTGTGTTGGGAAAGTACCAGAGCTCCAAACGCTAATAGAAAGTACTGATGCTCAAATTGTCGTAGACGCTGAAAGCTGGCTAAAGCCAGAGATAAGTTCAACTGAAATTTTTGCGAAGGACATAACGGTGCTCAGAAAGGATAGGTTGGATACAGTTGGCAGTAGCATGTTTGTTGCTGTTAGAAACATCATTCGAATATGTGCTTAATGCATTCTCTGAAAATTATTTTGAGCAATTAGTTCATGAGCCCACTTGTATAGCAAATGATTGTGAAGACACATTTGACCTCTTATCAGCAAATACAGATACTGAGCTAATAATGAGCATTAAAATAATTACAGGGATTAGTGAACACAGGGTTGTCCCAAATCCTCCAAGAATGAACGAAAAATGTATATGTTCAAAAAAGCAGACAAAAATTCACTTGACACCTTCCTGAGAGACAATCTCCATTCCTCCCATATTAGCAGTGTAAGTCTAGACCAGATGTGGCTTGAATTCAAAGAAATAGTATCAACAGCAATTAAGAGATTTAGATCAAGTAAATTAACAAACAACATAGCTGATCTGCCATGGTACACAAAACAAGTTAGAACACCGATTTTTCATAGAAGCTCGAAACTTAGTGTGGATTTCAGTGTGGGATACTAATAATAACGAAACTTTGTCTCGACACCTGGTAGAAAATCCAAAGAAATTCTGGTCATATTTAAATTATGCTAGTGGCAAGGCACAATCAGTGCCTTCTCTGTGCAATAGCGATGGGAATATATAGATGACAGTGCTGCTAAAGCAGAGTTACTGAACACAGCCTTCCGAAATTCCTTCACCAAAGAAGATGAAGTAAATATTTCAGAATTTGAATCAGGAGCAGCTGCCAACATGAGTAATTTAGAAGTAGATATCCTCAGAGTAGTGAAGCTACTTAAATTACTTAACAAAAGCAAGTCATCTGGTTCAAGCTGTATACCAGTTATAAGGGCATTCAAATGAAACCCGGTCACTAGTGTAAAGCAATGGTAATGATTTTAGTTACTCAAAAATGTAGTTATACACAAGACTCATACTCAAAAATAGTCGCCAAAACTGTTGGCACATTTATCCCATTGAGACACTAGCTGGTTGATTCCATCCTTGAAGAAGCCAGGCCATAAGGTTCTGGAAAGTGGCTTGATCACCCTTGGCATTGGTGGTGGTTAACCATTCCAGGAACTCGACAAGCAGTGGGTCCTTGTCGTCAAAACAGAAGGACATCATGACCTTACCAGAACTGGTGTGCATGGCTTTTGATTTCTTCGGAGGTGGTGAAATCGCATATTTCCACTGCTTTCTTTCCGGTTCAAAATGGTGACACCATGTTTCATCACCTGTGACAATATGCGACAGAAAACTATATTCCTCCTCATGGTAATGTTGTAGGTGACTCAAAGACGGCACCATTCGAGTATTGCACTGTTCAGCAGTCGGTTGGTGGGGAACCCACTATGCACAGGTTTTTGGAAAGATCAAGTGTTAATGCATTATGGTGCAGGCGGTGCCCACGTTAATACCCAGTAACTGATGGATCTCGTCCACGGTGATTATGTGGATGTCCAAGACTAAAGCATTCAGTTCTGCAACCATGTCTGACATGATGACTGTTTCCAGGACTAGCATTGTCTTCCAGTGACTCGCGCCCCTCAAGGAATCGTTTGTGCCATTCCACAACACTTGAACGACTCAGACTGTACTCACTGTACACAGCCTTCATCCGTCAATACATTTCATGGCCTCGAACTCCCTGCACCGCCAAAAATTGAAACGCTCCTAATTGTTCCTGCTTAATCGCCTGCATGTTCGGTAGTGGACGATAACTTGTGTGACCACCTTCTCTTCGGCGTAAAACCACACTGGCGCTATGCAACATCAAACAGTGTGCAAGCGTCAGTCTCTCTACTGATAGATGGCGCCACCATACCTGCAGTTACGTGGTACCACCTTACGTGTAAGGCAAAGGTAGATGCACTGACCAGATTTCATCCTTATCTATATAAACAATTTGGAAGACAATATGAGCAGCTGTCTTAGGTTGTTTGCAGATGATGTTGTCAGTTGTTATCTAGTAAAGTCATTAGAAGATCAAAACAAATTGCAAAATGATTTAGAAAATAAATATGTATGATGTGAAAATTGACATTTGACCCTAAATAATTAAAAGTGTGAGGTCATCCAGATGAGTTCTAAAAGGAATCTGTTAAAACTTCAGTTACACGATACATCAATCAAATCTAAAGGCCATAAATTCATCTAAATGTCTAGGAATTACAATTACAAGCAACTAAAATTTAAAGGAACACTTCGAAAATGTAGTGGGGAAGTTGAATCAAAGACTATATTTTATTGGCAGAATACTTTGAAAATGCAACAGATATACTAAAGAGACTACCTACATTACGCTTGTCCATTGTCTTTTTGGAGTACTGCTGCATGTAGTGGGATCCTTACCAGAAGAAGTATACTGAGAAAGTTCAGAGAGGGGCAGTAAGTTTTGGTTTATTGAGAAATGAGCAGAGAGTGTCATGGGCATGATACGGGATTTAGGGTGGACGTCATTAAACCTGACGCGGTTCTTGTTGCGGTGGAATATTCTCGTAAAATTTCAATCACCAACTTTCTACACCTAGTGCGAAAATATTTTATTTATGCTAACCTCCATAGGGAGAAATGCTCATAATAATAAAATAAGGGAAGTCAGAGCTTGCACAGACTTTTCGAGAGTGGAATAATAGAGAATTATTGCGAAGGTGGTTCAATGAATTCTCTGCCAGACACTTATGTGTGATTTGCAGAGTATCCATGTAATATAGATGTAGACAAACTGCCTCATAGTGAACATTTGATCCATGGTTGATCTTACTGTCAGAAAACCTGTCTGGTACTCTTCAACAATATCTGCAGCAAAAGGCTTCAGCTTTTCTAGAATTATTACTGATAACACTTTATATGACATGCTTAGCAGAGAAATACATCTGTAATTACTACAGTTCCTTTTACTGTTTTCTTTTTTGTGCTGTGGGATAGTGGTAAATGACTTCCACTCTTTTTCGAATCTCCTCCTTTCTCCATACTTCACATATCTCGTTCTGAAGTGTTCCACCTCTGCGTTTAACATCTCTGTCATTATCCTGGTGCCTTATTATTCTTCAGTTTCTTGATTGCTCTATGTATGACCTGTTGAGTTACTTCAGTTTCTTCTCCTTCTATACCCTCTACAATTCTTCCGTCAGGGAATACATATTCAGCATCTTGAGCATTCAGCAAATGCTCAAGATATTTCCTCCACCTGTCCAGAAAACTTTCCTGGTCCATTAGTGTTTTTCCATCCTTATAATTAATAACTATTGCCTCATTTCTTTGACCATTACTCATCTGTTTTATCATCTGAACAGTTCTGTTTAACATTCTTATTTATTCCCTGAGGACCTTCCAACTTTTTTGAATGATTATTCACTCACATTACATGCAACCAGTGAAACATTTGGCACTTTCATCACTTGCTCTCAATGGAAATAAAAGGTTTACTGATGTTTCAAAAAATATGTTTATCACACATTCTTTTCTAAACTAGACAAAACTTTGCTGGTAGTATTGTCAACTTTAATTTCACTATGTTAGCTTGGACATTTTAATCGCTATTACTAAACATTTTTCTATTAGTTAAAAGAGTGAATTCAGATGGATATTATATCATAGCTCTTTGTGTTGTGTATGTGAAGTTAAATGCATTGTTAACAACAAGTGTAATAGTTGAATAATTAAGCTATTCTATTTATACTCAGTAGGACTGATATTCAGTAGTGCGCCATACAATTATCCTGATGTAGGTGTTCCGCAGTTTTTTCAGTTCTGAATGCTGAAATTGTTCCTTCAGCACTGTGGCTGACTCCTTTCTCTGCCCTTCTCCGTCTATAATATGAATTGTAATAGTGGAGTCGTAAGACACTGAACTTGCCGTTAAGGGGAGGAGGTTTGAATACCCATCCAAACATTCAGATTTTGATTTTTTGCGGTTTCTTAACTTGCTTAAGACAAACTTTGTGGTGGAGGAAAAGGACAAAGTTAATTCTTATCTACTCTTCCAGTTTTTCCTATATCCCGGATGACCTTCTTGATGAAACCTTACACCCTAATCAACCTTTGAATCCTCAACTTGCATGTGGTGTTAAGCTGTAACCTTTTCTGCACATTTTTGGGTATTGACATTGATATTTCATTTCCTATTTTGTGAACTTTTTCGGATATGCCCTTCACACAACTGTCTTAAGCTTATGCTTTAACTCTGCAAAGGACACAACACCATTACATATATAATAATTTCATGAGACAGTCCTGCTTTTGACAGATTTTTTGTCAGTAAAGTGCTCTGTTGTTCCAAAGCTAATTAAAGTTAAAAGAACACAGTTTATTACAGTTAAGTGATTTAAGCCAATATGTGTTAGAATAATTGTTTTTAAAGTAATTGATGCAATTTAATCATTTTGTTTCAGTTATCTCATATCTGGCGATGCTGATGGTAAATGCTATGTATGGGACTGGAAAACAACTAAACTGTACAAGAAGTGGAAGGCTCATGACAATGTTTGCATTGGTGTTCTGTGGCACCCACATGAGGCAAGCAAAGTTGTGACTGCTGGCTGGGATGGACTTATGAAGTATTGGGACTAAACTGCCTCATATTATTTGTTGAGTGCAGCGTTAAATAATGTGATTCAAGAGAGGCAAAAAAAACTCAGCATGAGATACAGTTATCCCTTTTCTTTTCCTTTTTGAAAGACTTTTGTATAAGAGTGATCTGTGTCATATCATTGACACTGTAGTTGCCCATATCTGTCAAGTTGATGTTACATCAAGAAAAAAATACAAATAAGACTTAGACATAATGGTCTTTTGAAGCATTGCTATAATGTAAAACTTGCCAGATATAACACTCAATTAAATTTTATTCTTATCTGAACAACTGATGCTGTGCTGTATATCTGATAATGTTCAAGAATTTATTTAGTATTAATATTTTTGTAAATAAATACTGAAAATCTGTACAATTCTTCTACCAACTGTGAACAGTACAATAAATGTAAATATCACTCCTATGTAAAAACCCTTGTTGTGAGACAAACTACATGTATCAAAAGCAAGATTTCGTAGAGTTGTTTCTCAGGTGGCAAGACAATAGTATTGTGTGTGACTATCAAGCCATCTTAGACGTAGTCTCCTAGAATTGTGCCAGAGCATATAAATTGCCTTTTGGAACAAGATATGTTATGGTACTGAAGGTACACGTTTCGTGCACTCTGGGTCTTGTCATTGTAGCAGGAAATAGTATCTCATATTAATGGGAAAGCAACTGAGCAAAAGGAGATATCTCACATTAATTGGAAAGAAACTGAACAAAGGGAGAACATCAAATATGACAAGCAGATGCTCTTTGCTTATTCTTGACTACATTGGCTGTTCCAAAAACTTTAAAGGGGATTTAAAAAATACTGTTAATCACTCATATTGTGATCATAGTGATTAATAGTCAGCACATGATAGTACTGACCCCTGAAAACAATATGAATAAAACACTTCCTACTGTTCTGCAAAATTATATTTATTTGGTCATGAATTGGCTTTACTTCTTAGCCATCATCAGGTTACGACTGAATATTGCTAACACAAATAAAATGACATGCGACTTATACACAAATGTAACTTATATAGAAGATACAAAAACATGATAACATGTAGTATGTTTACATAGGATCATCTGTCTGCATTTTTAACAGAATGTAAAACTTCACATTCTGTATCATATAAGTGGTTTTTCAGTTAAAAAATGATTGTTGCATGTTGGCTCTTTCCTCAATTCAGTACATTGCAATTGAATGACTTTCAAGAATTAAACTCTCAACATTACAAAAACTTGTACTTTGCAACTACAAAGAATTCATAATGATTAGCTTCTCTAAGAGAAAACACATGGTGAAGGTTTAAGTAAAGATATGATAAAAAAAAAAAAGGTGCAGGAGCAACATGGATGAGTTTGCTGAAGACATTGCATCAGGATGTCTTCTTATTTCCTGGAACCCTGCAAAGATCATCTCTGGTGCATCTACCATTAATTCACCTGGCTTCATGTCAAAGGCACTTCCATTTCATTTTCATTATGGTCATTATTATGTCTTTCACTCTAATGTGTTTCCTGGTTTATTCATTTATTTTCCTGCCATTAGTAATTTACAGAGAGCATCCCTCCTTGGTTACTGAGGCAAACCTCAGCTTTTGATTGGTTGTCACATTCAAATCTGATGTGTCAGTGCCCCAAGTCCCTTGTAGAAGTGTACATTCGACTGTAAATTTTCTTGTTCACACACACTAGCAACCTGAGTTCTGAAACCCCTATTCAGTTAAATACTAAAAGTACTCCGTGCCACTTTTATATAGTTGCAATGGTATCTGCGAGACAGATTACACCACTGGGACTTCTGTAATGTTTGTATGTATTGTACTATAGTGCTATATGCTTGTATATTGTACTATAGTGCTTATTGTGTTAATTTTTATGTTTATTTCTTAGCTGTATATTCAGTTAAAACTTCAGCTACACTTGGGTTCAAATATACCCCAGTTACACATACGCCTTCTTATTCTGCTGTGTCCAGGATCTGACAAGATATGCTGCTGCAAAAGACAAACTCATTCAATCTTCTACTCTCTTGCAAACAAATATTTTGCTGTTAAATTCTTGCTGAAAAGTGTCTACTGCTTATTATGGAAAGTGGTCATCTTTTTTTCAGACCACTGCTTCATGTTGCTTTACTTCATATATAATCTAGAATTTTCTCCCTTTCGTTGCAAGTTACAACAAAATATTTTTTAAAAATACAGATGACACTTCTGTTTTTTGTATTGTGTATAAAATATCTGTTTCAGAAGGTGAAATTGATTGGAGAGTTTATAAAATATGGAAATCTGTCTGCTATTATGGAGGGTCAAAATTGAACAGCCAGTCGCCGTAATGGAATCAGTGTGGCCCAGACCACTCAAAAATCTTGATTCGAACTATCGAAATTTACTGGAGTATCAGGACCAGTTATAAATAACTGGCTGAAATATTTTTAGTGAAAAGAGGAATTCATAAAATGTGCAGCTGCTGTATGCTAACCCCACCTTTTCAATGAGGAACTTGGATTCCCTCGCAGTACCTCAGTATGCAGCCATATCATGAGCATCAGCTCCAAAAGCCTTTGTTTTTGCCGTGTGAAAACCCTTGGATGCAGTGAACTGGGTATGAAAATGAAGAATAACATCCTCCCTCAAACAGTGCAGATATATTCATATGTAACTGGCTTTTAGTTCTGAACAAAATTTCATTGATGTAATGAAGGAATATCTGTGTGTTGAAACCTTCATATAGCTATTTTAGACACACAAAACAAACTACTGCATAAGGAGTGCCTTTGAGAGTTTTGGATTGAGTTGTTACGAGTCATGCTCTTTTACCATTAAATGGAAAACTATTTTCTTGCTATGCATCTCTAGGTGTTATTAAGAAGTTAATCAGCTACTGATTTGCGGGAAGTGCAAGAAACAATGAGTGATCTTCAACATTACACATAAGGAATATTAGTGACTTAATTGCTGTGTTCTCTTTTTACCTATATAAGATATAAGAAACACAGTGTTTGGGCTTTCCCTCCTTTGAAAATGAGACAAGTTTTCACTGTAGAAATTTCTGGTGAAGTTGGGTATTGTGTGTAATTTAAATAATGCTGAGTCCATCCCTGCATTGTGACTGATTGAGACTACTACTTAACTAATAAATGTGGTAATATAACTAACAGTGTAGGTAGAGATAACAACAAAATTATAATTTGTAACTTTTTGTATTAAATTATGTTCATCATACTGGTGCACATCAGGTATTTACAGAATACTTGTTTAAAATAACAACTCATTCTTCTTCAATCTCATTTTAAAGCTCTCATTATTCACATAAAGCACCACTGACATATTTTGAAATCTGTAACAGTACATAAATTAAACATCACTATAATTTGACCTTTAATGGAACACTACTCATCTATAAATAAATTTCCATTCAGGCACTTTGTGTGTACAATACAGAAGCCAGCCTCAGAGAACTGTAAAATTGGAAGTATGAAATTCAGTCATTTAGGAACCTGTTTTTGCAGTAATAAAATGCAGTCTTGATACATAAGCTTTTGGACACAAGTTTTTGAAGACTGCAGTATAATTAATATTGCAATCAGATCTTTGGCACAGACCAGATGCTATATGCAAGTCATTTACTTTTCAAACACATTTTCTGTACTTATTTGACGATGCCACAATAAGTACATTGCAACTGTATTTCATGCTAACAATATAATAAATACTATATCTGTGAAAGACATCTTAGTAGTAAACTTTTTTAATAATATAACATCTTTTTCCTAGGACACAGAATCTCTGCATTATTGCAGATCTCTCTGCTTAAACAACAGACTAGATAATTAATTGTTCTCACTGCAGTTTCATGGAAATGGTTAGCAACACATTTTCATAAATATTTTCTATTCTGCAGTAAATCTGCATCTGCAGTGCCATTAATCTGACTAGCTCTGTACTAATGCAGAAATAACACACACTCACTGTATATCAGTACAGAAATGACATTAAGTTTTACAGATACTGCATCCAAACCAATTGTGCTCTGATAATTAATGACAATAGATTTTTTTTAGAATGATACTAAATGGTTTACACTCAACTGCAGCAGATTCAAGTTACCAACTTTGGATAAACAAGTGCCATAACTCATGGCTGCCCTCCTTAGGTGGTTTTTGCACAAACCCATGAATATTCGTAACATACATCAAATCTATCATTGGTATACTCTATAGTACGGTACTTATATTGCAAGTGATTCTGTAGTAATGACGTCTAATGATTGATTGACAACTGGAATTTGTAACCCAAGACACACAATTTGAGAGCATATTACAAAGTTTGTAAATTATGTAGTTAAATGACTACAAATAGCTTTTTGACAGGGTAGCAGCAACTAACAGAAGTTCCAAAAACAAAGAAGAAAGTGCATGAACTTTGTGTCAGGTACAGCTTGAATTGAATGTACATGACTACTTGTAGGGCACTGATCTCTACATACGAGATATTCTCCTACAATAAATGACAGTAGTACTGTATTAAAAGTTTTGTTCTTACACTTTTAAGGTACCATGTTTTCACACACATTTATATCATGTGTGCTCATGTTCAAGTAACGCTTTGAAATGGCACATCTTGAGGTATGTACGAGATTTCTTCGAAATCAGTTTTCCTTTCACATTTGGCAAGCACGTAAAAAAATGATCACAGCCATCAGATAATGTAAATACGTAAAATTAATAACTTTCGACGGCAATTAATCGTCACGTAGAACTCTCGGAGGTGCTTGGGCGCGCACTGGCATGTGCAGTCTTCACGTGTCCCAGCATTTTGTCACTGCGCCCGAATGTTTTTGGACAGTGAGGGCACGTGTAGGGCTTTTCTCCGGAGTGGATCTTGCGGTGGCGTAGCAAATTGCTAGTATGTGAGAAACGTTTGTTGCACACAGGGCAAGCATAAGGCCGTTCGCCCGTATGCGTACGCCGGTGTTTCTTGAGGTCACCGGCGTGGTTGAAGGACTTGCTGCAGAAGTCGCAGATGAGGCCCTTCTTGTGCGTCGTGCCCTGCAGCGGACTCGAGACTGGCACCTTCTGCTCGTCTTCGACAGTGGAGCTGGGTTGCGGGGGCGGCGTCTGCGCGGCCTGGCTCAAAGGGCTGCTCGATGGAGCACTATCGCTCTCCTCCAGCGTGTCTTCCAGGGGCAGGCCTCCGTAGCGACTCAGCGTGCATTTCACGCACTTGCAGAGTCTCAGGTGTCCCACATGTTTGTTATCCGCTCTCGAACTTATGTCCAGATTTGCGGGAAACCATGGCTTGCTCTTCTCTGGCCGCTCGTCCATAACCATTGGTTCCAATAGCTTCACGTCTGCTGTATCAGCGTAATACATGCCGTCCTGAAAGGAAACAAAATTCGAAAACTACAATTAGACGCTCAATTCCTTAGTAGCAACAAAAATGCGTGTGTACACACTCATGCGTGCATATGAGCGTTTGCGTACACATTCATATATAGTGTGTTTGTAGACGAATAATTTATCTTACAGTCTGGAATGATTTTTGGTTGAATAAATAAAAAAGTTTTTGAAGACGGCCACAATTCTCACTTGTTATTTTTTTATTTACCGATTTCGCTCTTCAAATGAAGAAGAGCATAATCGGAATATTCAGTTTAACATAGGTTTAATTACTATAGTACAGACAATTCAATGTTTAGTGCTCTCAGCCAACTTTAAACTGTGTATTTTGATGATGATTTTGTTCACGTGAAGAGCGAAGCTGGTAAATAAAAAATACTAAGCGCAACTTGTTACTGTTTTCAAAAACTTAGTTTTAACAGTCGCTTCCCCTGTAGGCAATCCCTACTCTTGCAGAATAAATGCACTATAATATTTATTTTTATAGGAACACGGATCATGAAACACTGCTGACACTATCGCTAAGACGACAAAATACTGACACATTTTACGTTCATTTAACTGACTGATATGGAAATTACATCAGTAGTTGGCAAACTAGTTCGATTACGAAACATTTACGAAAATTATGAACCTTTGTGTAATCTCAAATTTTTCGCGATCATTGCAATCCCAAGGTTGCTGAAGTATTTAAAAAATAAAAACGTGCTTTCTAATGTCTGATAAGTCTATTTATATTATTTTAGGCAGCTTCGTTAAATTTTTGTCTTTCAGTTTACTTTTTTCGCGGAATTCTGAGAATTTTTGAATTACAGCAGTTAGAATGTATCGGACATCAGAATAAGGCATATTAGCTTTATAAAAGTGGTTGTCTATCTTTGAGTTTACTATTGTTTGAATCATTTGTCGCTTATTACAAAGATGTTGTTTAGTGAGATGCTCTAATACGTTCACAAATTAAGCGCAACTGGAATTACAGTACATGAGGCTTCTCGTAGCCACAGGAAATGTAACTATAGTTCAGATGCTAGAAACGAATAGCCAACAATCAGGAAACAAAACAAACGGAGATATGTGCACTAAAAAAATTATACAGAATGTTGTTAAAACTGCATGACACATTTATGATCTCAATGAACGTAATGTCAGTTGTAAGTCTCGCGGTTGACGGAAAGTGATTGGAATCATTTGTGTGGACAAAGTTATGAAAACTTACGTTAAATAAATATGAACTGAAGTAACTAAGATATATGTATTTCAAAGGATCATACTCACTTCAGGGGTGGCACATGTTGTTGGGTTGACGCTGTATTGGATCCGCTGGTTTCGGAACTGGTTTTCTGCGATAAAATGGTCTTGCATAAACTCGTAACACACTTCCAATCTTGCTACACACTTCCAGCACAATGAAGTTGGTAGATCGTCACTGGTAGAAACCTAAGTAAGAAGAGAAGAGTTGATTTTGAAAACGAACTGACAATGCCACGAGGGTGCAAACAATAAGTTAGCAATATCTCAAAAACACTACAGAAACGCGTTGCTATCTCTACAGACATTTAAGT
This sequence comes from Schistocerca gregaria, assembly GCF_023897955.1. NCBI lineage: Eukaryota > Metazoa > Arthropoda > Insecta > Orthoptera > Acrididae > Schistocerca > Schistocerca gregaria. The sequence goes on from NC_064921.1 coordinate 163,230,958, forward strand.
TTCCCCATGACACCAAAAATAATTATGAAACATCACTGAGACAGCTTTCTTGCAATACGTTAAAAAACTGTCACAATTTTATGCCAGCAAAGCGCACTTCGTTACTTCATTAATACAGATATTGGTGAAGCACAAGTAGCATATCTAGCACTGATCAAGATGCGATTCCGACTAAAACAAATTATTAGCGTAGCACTGCGTTTTATTCCACTTTTAAACGAGCGCCAAATACATCGCGGTACTTTCATTTGCCGCTGTGAAGCTACAGCAGTCAGACACACGAATACTTACTGTTATACGAAGGCAGAACTGTAGTTTAAGGATCAGCTGCCGGCATCTCCCTTCCTCACTGAAGATTGATATTAAATCGTCGTGCTTGCGAGCGCACACACGGCAACAGTTCACCGTCATCCAAGCCATGCTTTCCCTCGACTGAGCCAGCGAATAGAGGCGCTCCTTGTATAGGTGGAGGGGGACCCGCTGGTACCAACATTGAAACACACAAACGCCCTAGCGCGCCTTATCTACGCTTCGTTATCGAGCGGCATATCTACGCTTGTGTAATTCAAGATTAACAGATAAGCTGTTTGAAACACTCATTGCGCAAGTTAGACGAATTATGTGCATGTAATTATTAATGTTAATGACTTTGAAATAATGTGTACAATAGAGTTAAGATGGTACGAGGGAGGCGGGGCCAGCGTCGTATTTTTCCTGCAGAACCAGCGTAAGGAATTCCCCACTCGGGAGTCCCCTGCGGTATTCCCTTATCATTTCCGACCTCTTAGGAAGCGGTAATTACCTTCTGCATTTACGATGGATGTGTGGCATCACAGCAGGTTAGTTCCGGAAAGAAAAGTACCTTTCGTTCTAGAAAGATAGATCCGGTCGTAGCGATCTATTAAACGTGAGGGACAACAGTTACCTCGTCAGAACCTAATGAAAGGAAGGGAAATACAAGAAATAATAATAATAAAAAACGAATATTTCTCGAAAATCGCTGTTGCATGCTTTCATTTGGTCTGTCTTGTGAGATTTCAGAGATTTGTTCCCCCGGTTTGTGCTTAAAATAAACGCATCCTGGAAGAAACTTTGACAGCTGTTGTAATAACTACCCCATATAAAATGAGATCTTGGCTTTGCAAGGTATGTGTTTCAAACCCTATGAAATATGCATATTTGTGCCGAGGAAATTATTTTGGCCTCGTTTTCTTGCGCCTTTATTATTTTCTGTACCAGTATGATGTGTGCAATACACTACAGGTAGTAAATCTACCCTTACTGGCGACACAAGTGAATACGTTTTCGTGTAATACGACACTATTCGCAGTGTTGGTAAGCATTGCACTCTGAATACTTGACGATATCATTTAAAGTGAGGAAATTACGAATAATTTTACAAATTTTTCCTCGATCTTGATATCAAATAGGAGTCTAACAGTGGAAGGAGGGGGGTCTCAATTTTTTCTGTCGATTATTTTGTGTTGACGGATTGTTTAAATTCCTATCCTGTACATTGTACAGTCAAGAAGAACTTTGTTGTAGCTGGTAGCAAATTTAGTGGCGGGCTTAGTTATCTTTCGTAAGTGTATAATGTATTTAGAGTATTAACAATACAGAAATTAAAAACAAACGTTGTCTGCTAATTTCATTGGGATAAATGCAGAGGACACATATAAACATTTTCGTATGCTCGAGGCAAGAACTTAATCTGCAGCTACCGTATTTTACGAGACTAGATACAGTTAAGACGTTGTACATAGAAAAATATCGGTTGCCAGCATCAATATTTTCTCAGATTTTGTATCTCACTTTTATATTTTGAAGGTAGTAAAGATGTTCATTATGGTTCAAGTTCCGGAGATTTGTTTACAAGTCCCATTGTGAACGGTTTGTACTGAATGCTTGTATTTTTGTTTACTCAATTATTGATTTGAAGTAATCCAATTTGTAAGGGTATGATATGTCACGAAACAGAGTTACTGGAGAATTATGGTACTCCTGCAGGGTTTGCTTGAAGGGAATGATGGAAATTTTTGCTCAGTTTGTTGGCAAATGATCTCATCCGTAGGAGTTTAAGATACGGTCAACCGGACTTTACTCGCAATGTAATGTGTCATTGGGAAATCACGCCGTCGCAGAAGTCATCTGCAAACGAGACGCACTTTCGCGCAGGCCGTTTAGTCACGATTCGGCGCCTGGGACTCGGCTGACATGGAGTCCCTGCAGCAGGTGAGGGCTCCCCCACTCGGACACACGAGGCGCGCCTGATTCACTCCTGACGCAGTGGAATTGCTGTGACGTCTTCTGGCCGCTGGGGATTCCTGCCCGGCGCCAGGCTCGGCTGCGCGGTAGCATGGAACACTGAACTCTCCAGGGTCGCCGCGTTACAGTGCGCATGCGCGGGACTCGCTACGCCACCTGGCGTTAGCGGGCACACACTCACACGAGGTTGCGAGCGCCACAGGTGCGGCAGTCGGTGCTCGGCACTCGGTGGAGTGTGGGCTTTCGATTCTCGAGAACCTGAGGGAATCGAATGACTGTACGAGAATGATTGTAAGCACGGCCTAAAGGCGTTTGTCCAGTAACAATTTCTACAAGCACTTGCTGAGGTGTTTACATTAGAATAAAAACTGGCGCAAGTTTACTTCTGCAGGTTAATTTGAGGAACTTGCTTGCAAGTACTTGAGTTGCGTCCCGAGATAGGCTGAAAACGGAGCAGCTGCCTCCGTTGTTGCATTTAGTATTAAAGGATAAAAACTCACCAGATTCGAGCAGGACTCGCGCTTTGAGGGTTCCGTACGAACTTAATTACGTATATAGACAGTCCATCCATTCTGCAAATCGAGAATCTCACCCATTTTTGCCTAATCGACATTTATACTGGCAAGATCTCAGTCCCACGGATTCCAAGATTTTAGATAATATTTTAATTCCAATTACATAAATGTGGCGTAAATTTATGCAACAAGCAGACGACGTTTATCATTATATTCAGCAGTTCTGCATTCAGGCTGACTGAGTCGCAATCGCAAAACTCAATCAAATGGCACGTTTCGGAATTTATGCATCATCAGATATCCGGGAGCGATTAGTGCGCCTAGATATGGTGTTTTAGGTTGTATGTGAAAAAAGATTCGCACACGTTCAAATAACTTGCTTTATATTTGACTTTTACCATTGCGATGCCTTAATGCAGTATTACTGATGGTTTTACTTTCCAGTCTGACGTCACATAACAAATGACAAAAGAATTTTTTTACGTCTAATGTAATTGCAAATTAATGGTTCTCGAATTTATTTTTTTCGTTTACTTGTACTGTGAAACCTTGCTTCTTGACATATTTCATGATTCTAAGCCAACTGTAGGCTTTGATGACTGAGTTTACGAGTGCCAAAATATGTGAACTAAATGGCCATAGCTTTTGGATTAGAAACTTACTTTTATTACACAGCCAAGGGCCTACAGACCTTGACATGTGACATAAATTTCAACTTGATGCGTTCTAAGCGTTCCTGAGAAAAAGGGGTCTTAACAGAACGGACGAACAGTCGGATAAGAAGTGACAAAAAAAAAAAAAATTCTCATGCGATATAATTAAAGATTTACAGTTTTCGGTCTTATTTCTTTGGTTGTCCAATGAAATCTTCCTTTTTGCCAAATTTCGTGGTTCTAGGCCAACGGGAAGAACTCTATAGGTTTTGATGGGTGAGTTTGCGAGTAAAACAGCTGACACAAATGACGATATCTCTTGATTGCATTAACTTAGAGGTTAAGAAGTCGAAATTTTTACACATCCAAGGTACTATAGACCTCGGTACGTGACATAAATTTCAAATTGACACGTCAACCCGTTCCAGAGAAAAGTGGTTTTTAACAGTCGGGCAGACAAATAGACAGCGAAGCGATCCTATTTTACCGATAGAGGCACGGAACCCTAAAAATCGTTGCGAAGAACAAAATTAAGAAGAAAAAATAGGTGCAGAGACATAGATATTTTACTTATCAAGAAAAACTTTTAAGTGAAATACAGAGGATTTCGCTCAGATTAAAAACTTTCTGAGAACGTCGCATGCTAGTTTCGAACATCTCTTATTACAGTACAACCAAATATTCGAAAAGGGGACACAAAAATGCGGCATCTACACTGCCAAGAGATGGCGTTTTAATTGTGGTGTGTGGTGGTGTGTTGGGGCTTATGGGCGCTCAACATCGAGGTCATCAGCGCCCGGCGTTTTAATTATTCTTCGAGTTTTCTAAAGGGTGTTTATTACTTTTGTTACAAATGTAATGCATTTATGTTTATGCTAACATTAAAAAACCAACTATAATTTGAAGACGTCTGTACTGACATTCTACTTCTCCTATGGGCAAAACAAAGTAATCTGTAAATTAATTTCGCACTTCGTTAGCTGTGGTGGCCGGTTATACATGTTTAGTGGTTCCAGGGATACATTTCTTTGTACCGTTCTCCGTTTGTAAAATGGAAACTTTCACGACTGCAAATGTCACAATTAATAAAATGTTCCTGGCTGTTATGCCGTATTTCACATTTAAACCCAAAGTTTCATCCCTATCTGCGGACGATATTTTCAAGAGCGATCGTAGCTTCTTTGAATGTCCGATTCACGCCCTGGCTAGCTACTGACTGCAGCAAAATTCCGTTTCCGCGCAATGGCGTGACGTCACATGTTTTGAATACCCGAGCACAGTTGGCCGTTGTCAGTTGCCTTTGTCGATTGCCGACGTCCGCTGAAGATATGTACCAACCTTCCACCAAGGGGATGATAGTAACAGCGGACAACGGCATAATAGCCCGGAACATTTTATTTACTGTGACTCTCCTGTTTTTCTCTGACATTTTCGTACCGCTGCTGAACACGCAAAACTTCTACAGGTTTCAGAAAGACTTCCAGTAACTGGCACGTCCGGCAAGTTCTTGCAGCAAGGTGCAAGAAACTATTTCCGCTAGCCTGTGGAAGATGCCTTTGCAAGTCGATGAAACTCGCGGAATTCGACTTGCTGGGGGTGTTTCCGCGTCAAATAATTTTCGCGGAAGTTTATTTGCTAGCTATGGGCACCATTAGGGTGGTTCTTCTTCTTCGAATTTGATTTCTTTTCTTTCTGCTACCTTCTTCTTTAGTTCCATTGAACAAAGCTCTGTACTAGGCTATTGGATTGGGAAAAAAGGAAAAAAAGATCACATAAAATTATCATTTACTTTTCATCTCAAAACCATTAAGTTATACTGAAGCAGCTGTGCTCAACATAATTATTAAATTTGTTGTATTGATTTTAATGAAATCAATCGATAACACTACTACATAAAATGTTTGTGAAGAAAAATATCGTGAGGAATCAAATATTTTTTTACTAATCCTTATTCTTTGATGTATTCTCTTTTTTATGCTTGGATATAAACTGAATGCAGCGCATGCAGCTTGCGTTTCTCGTTTTTTTTTTTTCATGTAACTTATTTTTGTAGTGTTCCTTGAGCTAGATACCTCTTTCTGCTGGATCATTTACAACTTTCGGTTTATTAATTAGATGCCGAGTGTTGACGAAATCTTCATTTTCATATTACTGCGGAGGAGCTATCTTAAAGAATTCGACACTGAAGTCAAATCATGTTAAAAATAGTTTCATCAGGAACAAATTCTTCTTCATCTTCTTCTTCACTTCAAGGAGAAGGCTTATAGCCTGTCCCGTCTTCACAAAAGCCGCCTTTTCCTTGGTCTTCGTGCGTCTCTCTTTCCTTTGGGTTGTAGTCTGTTACATGTCTGAATATTCTTTCCTCCCCAGTTCTTTCAGTATGCTTCTTCCATTTTATTATCCCATATTCTGTTCTTTCATTTAATCATTATATATGTAATTCTTTCCTTATTTCAGATTTCTTTATTTGATGTCTCCGTGTACATCCTTTTACCGTCGTTAAAAATTTCATTTCAGCTGACTGTATCCTTTTAGGATCTTTCTTATTTATTTTTCTGGTCTCACTTCCATACGTGAGCGTAGGTGTTACCACGACGTTGGAGAATTTCGTCTTTGTAACTTTCCTCGTTTTACTGGCTAATGTTCTATGCTGTGGTTCTTCCCTCGCGATTCCATTTCACAATCACATACTTGGGCAGCTTTAGAAACGTTGAAATATTCCCGAGAGATATGTTAATCAGGTGACAGTCGATTATCTTCTGATAGCTCAACACTCCCTGTCTTCTTTTAAATTGGTGGATCCTCCTCTCGTAACATCTAGTGTTCAATCCCGCATTACGTTGGGGTGTCCGGATACCTTTGATCAAATAGTGTACGTCAAGATGAAAACGTTAGCTCAAAATAGTAAGAGATGGAAGTTGGAATTCAACTAGACGGAAGAGTGACGACCTAAATCGGTTTGTAGAGCCATTAGTGTGAGCAGTCGTTTTCATGCAGCCGTCGAGGAAAACGATGGCAGATGTTTCACTCAGATCTTTCTCAACAAGCATTTCGCTGTTGGCGGTCATTACTCTCTCACGCTGGCAGCCACATCTATACACAGCTACGCCGCCATACTATCTCCGGGGCCTCTCTGTGACGTAAAACGAGTACCATTGTTTCAGAGTCTCATTCATGACGATTGACGTATCTTATTGATAACACCACTTTCCGCTTTCGCAACAAATCAAAAAGATACCCCTTTCGGTTAATTCTGGTCTAGCCTTATTAACGGTTTCCCTGAATCATTACAGGATAACTTAGATGTGATAGCCGCGTGGGATTAGCTGAGCGGTCTAAGGCCCTGCAGCCACGGACTGTGCGGTTGGTCCCGGCGGAGGTTCGAGACCTCCCTCGGGCATGGGTGTGTGTGTTTGTCCTTAGGATAATTTAGGTTAAGTGGTGTGTAAGCTTAGGGACTGATGACCTTAGCAGTTAAGTCACATGAGATTTCACAAACATTTGATTTTTTTAGATGCGGTATACAAGGTGAACATTAATAAAACCTGTAACACCCCACCCGTCACTTATCTGGTTTTGTTGTGTGTTCACCTCAGCTAATTGATCAACAGAGAGTGCAGAACTGCCGCAATATCGGATAACGCAAAGAAAAAAATAAGGCACTGTAACCGCTGATTGAACAGCGGTCACTTTTGATCACTTTTAACTAAAAAGGGATGCACATTGATGTTATATTCAGCTATTGAAAACCAGATGCAAATGTTGAACATAAAATTAAATAAGAAAGTGACTTGGGATTTCCACTACTTGATTGAAAACAGATGAAGTCGGTTAGCACAAATTTATTTTAACTCCCGACCTTGAATCATCACATTACATGACTCTCCTATCAGGCAGTGGCAATAAATTACGTTTACGTGGAGTAAAGCGCGATAAATCAAAACTAATTCCTATCGACTCACCCAGGCGTAATGCGAAGTGCGAGAAGAATTCCCCAATGCACGGCCCATGAAACCCTCGTGGAAACTTTGCCGTCGTGATCCAAGGGAGACCAAGAGATGAATACACTAAACAGATTCAGAAGGATGTAGGTTGCAGTAGGTACTGGGAGATGAAGAGGCTTGCACAGGATAGAGTAGCGTGGAGAGCTGCGTCAAACCAGTCTCTGGACTGAAGACCACAACAACAATACTTTCTTAGCTAAAAATCAGTCACGTCGGCCAGACTAGGGCTTATGAAGATAAGATGAGACTAATTACAGTGTGCACGAAGACACTCCCGTGCTCCATACACGTTTGGTACAGGAAAAAACCTTGACATGTCGTACGATGCTAAGTACCCCCTATGATGCGCTTCACAATAGTTTACAGAGTATGTATGTACAGTTATACCGAGGCGTCAAAAGTGACGGGATAGCGATATACACACATACAGATGGCGGTAGTATCGCATACACAAAGTATGAAAGAGTAGTGCATTGACGGAGCTGTCATCTGTACTTTGCTGATTCATGTGAAAAAGTTCGCGATGTGATTATTGCCGCACGACGGGAATTAACAGACTTTGAACGTGGAACGGTTGCTCAAGCCAGACGCGTGGGACATTCCATTTCGGCAATCATTAGGGAATTCAATATTCCGAGATTCACAGTTTCAAGAGTTCAAGAGTGTGCCAAAGTACAGTCATCACCTCTTACAAGGGACAACGAAGAGGCCGACGGCCTTTACCTGACGACCGCGTTTGCATAGAGTTGTCAGTGTTAACAGACAGGCAACACGGCGTGAAATAAGCGCAAAAATCAATGCGGGGCGTGCGATGAACGTATTCTCTTGGAGAGTGCGGCGAAAGTTGGCGTTAATGGACTATGGCAGCAGACGACCGACGCTACTGCCTTTGCTAACAGCACGACATCGCCTGCAACGCCTCTCCTGGGCTCGTGACCGTATCGCTTGGACGAGAGACGACTGGAAAACTGTCAGATGAGTCCTCATTTCAGTTGGTAAGAGCTGATGGAAGCGTTCGAGTGTGGCGCAGACCCACAAAGCCCTGGACCAAAGTTGTTAACAAGGCACTGCGTAAGTTGGTGGTAGCTCCATAATCTATCTACATCTACATGGATACTATGCAAATCACATTCAAGTGCCTGGCAGAGGGTTCATCGAACCACCTTCACAATTCTCTATTATTCCAATCTCGTATAGCGCGCGGGAAGAATGAACACCTACATCTTTCCGTAAGAGCTCTGATTTCCCTTATTTTATCGTGGTGATCGTTCCTCCCTAAGTCGATGTCAACAAAATATATTCACATTCGGAGGAGAAAGTTGGTGATTGGAATTTCGTGAGAAGATTTCGTCTCAACGAGAAACGTCTTTCATTTAATGATGTCCATCCTAAATCCTGTATCATTTCTGTGATACTGTCTACCACAGGTACGAGCTCTGATTTCCCTTATTTTATCGTGGTGATCTCTGGAAACATCCCCCAGGCTGTGGCTAAGCCATGTCTCCGCAATATCCTTTCTTTCAGGAGTGCTAGTTCTGCAAGGTTCGCAGGAGAGCTACTGTAAAGTTTGGGAGGTAGGAGACGAGGTACTGGCAGAAGTTAAGCTGTGAGGACGGGGCGTGAGTCGTGCTTGGGGAGCTCAGTTGGTAGTGCACTTCTTAGGCAAACGTCCCGAGTTCGAATCGCGGTCCGGCACACAGTTTTAACCTGCCAGGAAATTTCATATCAGCGCACACTCCGCTGCGGAGTGAAAATCTCATTCTAGAGTGTATGAGATACACTATCTGATCAAATGTATCCGGACGCCATCTAGTGGACATTAATATGGCGTGTGCCCACTCTCCGCCTATATGATGGCTTGACTTCTTCATGGGACACTTTCAATGAGGCATCTGACTGTCTGGCAATGGGTGGCAGACCAGTTTTCCTAAAGAACCGAAACCAGGGAAGGCAGTGGTGTTGAACGCATGTTCTAACTCTTCCCAAAGACGTTCCATCTGGTTCCGATTGGTAATCTGAGCAGGTCAGTTCAGTTCAGGAATGTTGTTATCCACAAACCAATGCTTCACGGGTGTTACTTTAGGCCAGAGTGCATTTTAATGCTAATACAAACAATCATCGCCTCCGAACTTTCTGTCTACTACACAAAGTGCTGTAACATGTGTTATTTCCTTTTCCCTCAAGCGTTTTCTTAGGCACAACATGGGGGCCACATTGTGACCACAAAAAACACTCCCCTATCGTAACACAACCTTCTCCTTACTTCACTGTTTCCAACACAGTGATGATGGTAGATAACGTTCTGCAGGCATACACCAAACCCAAGCTCTTCATCCAGAATGACACTGGGTACAGTGCACGCTTTATCACTTCGAATCAACCGTTTCCAGTCATCACCTGTCCAGCGACGTCGCTTAGCTCCGACTGTAGGAACGTGTGGCTTATGAGGAGCTGATCAACCACTGTAACCCATTCTCTTTGACTCCCGGCGCACAATTAATTGCGCAAACTGGACTGATGCTAGCGCTTTGGAACCCACAATTGATCCCTTCCACTGATTTCATGCGTGTTTTTTTTCTTTTGTTTTGTTTAGCTGCTCTCAGTCATTAAGCGAAGGCCAACGGCCATTGTGTGGGCCACGGTGAGAGGAAATGCCTGAAATTTAGTATTCTCGGCACTCTCTTGACACTGTCGATCTCAGAATATTAAATCCCCTAACGATTTCTGAAATGGAATGTCCCAAGCATCGATCTCAAACTACCATTCTGCATTAAGAGTCTGTTAATTCCCGCCGTGCAGCTGTAGTCACCTCTCAAGCCTTTTCATATGAATCACCCGAGTAGAAATGACAGCTCCATTTTTTTTTCTTTATTCTGATTTTATTCCTCTGCCTCATATGGGCAGGGGAGGGCTGTCAGTGGCACAATCCGCCGCTCTTCAGCCGAGTGACACGACAGCTAATAGAAGAAGAAAATGTTACATATAAAGGCGATAAAAAGGGGGGACATAAAACAAAGTAAGGGGAGAAAATGGAGGTAAAAATACACTGACATGGAGACGTTCATGAGGGACAATTAAAAAAGTCGACATAAAGTTAAAAAAACACAGTTGGCGATTCGTGCAATACAAAAAAGACACTGAACTCACACCCACAGGTTAAAAGTTGGCCACAGTATTAAAAACACTCCGGAACAACACACTTTAAACCCACTTGGAGCACACACGATGAAGAATAAAACCGCCAGGTGGAACATGCCGAGGGAGAGGATGGAAAGGGAGGGGAGAGAAAGGTGCAGCAGCGGGGGGGGGGGGGGGAGGAAAAGAGTAGGGGCAGCAGCAGGTGCACCAAGAGGCAGGAGACAGGTGGGGCAGGAGATGGAGAGGGAAGTCAAGGCAGGAGGAAGTGCAGAAACACAGATGGGGAGCACAAGAGAGGGAGGGGGAGTATGAGGGGAAACCTGGAGAAGGGAGGAGAGGGAGCTCTGAGGAGGAGGCAGGAGGAAGGTGGGGTTAGAGCTGGTAGGAAGGGCAGATGATGTCAGGGCGAAGCTCATCATCTGGGAGGGGTAGATGTTGGAAGTTATGTTGGGAAAGGTGGCGGAGGGTATGGAGATGGGGAGAGGGTGGGACACTACGGTAAAGGCTGGGGGTGTAGAAGAAGGGAGACTCTAGGGGGTGAGGGGGATTGAGGTGGCGGAAAATATACAGGGTGTTACAAAAGGAAACATTCCTCACACGCAAAGAAAGAAAATATGTTATGTAGACATGTGTCCGGAAACGCTTACTTTCCATGTTAGAGCTCATTTTATTACTTCTCTTCAAATCACATTAATCATGGAATGGAAACACGCAGCAACAGATCGTACCAGCGTGACTTCACCACTTTGTTACAGGTAATGTACAAAATGTCCTCCGTTAGCGAGGATACATGCATCCACCCTCCATCGCATGGAATCTCTGATGCGCTGATGCAACCCTGGAGAATGGCGTATTGTATCACAGCCATCCACAATATGAGCACGAAGAGTCTCTACATGTGGTACCGGGGGTTGAGGTCTGGAGAGCGTGGAGGCCATGGAATTGGTCCAATCCATTGGTCACCGAATCTGTTGTTGAGAAGTGTACGAACACTTTGACTGAAATATGCAGGAGATCCATCGTGCATGAACCACACGTTGTGTCGTACTTGTAAAGGCACATGTTCTAGCAGCACAGGTAGAATATCCCGTATGAAATCATGATAACGTGCTCCATTGAGCTTAGGTGGAAGAACATGGGGCCCAATCAAGACATCACCAACAATGCCTGCCCAAACGTTCAAAGAAAATTTGTGTTGATGACGTGATTGCACAATTGCGTGCGGATTCTCGTAGCCCACACATGTTGATTGTGAAAATTCACAATTTGATCTCGTTCGAATGAAGCCTCATCCGTAAAGAGAACATTTGCACTGAAATGAGGATTGACACATTGATGGATGAACCATTTGCAGAAGTGTACCCGTGGAAGCCAGTCAGCTGCTGATAGTGCCTGCACACGCTGTACGTGGCACGGAAACAATTGGTTCTCCCGTAGCACTCTCCATACAGTGACGTGTTCAACGTTACCTTGTACAGCAGCAACTTCTCTGACGCTGACATTAGGGTTATCGTCAACTGCACGAAGAATTGCCTCGTCCATTGCAGGTGTCCTCGTCGTTTTAGGTCTTCCTCAGTCGCGAGTCATAGGCTGGAATATTCCGTGCTCCCTAAGACGCCGATCAATAGCTTCGAACGTCTTCCTGTCGGGACACCTTCTTGATACAAACGTACCGCGCCACGGCTATTGCCCCGTGCTAATCCATACATCAAATGGGCATCTGCCAACTCCGCATTTGTAAACATTGCACAGACTGCAAAACCACGTTCGTGACGAGCACAAACCTGTTGATGCTACATACTGGTGTGATTTATGCCAGTACTGTAGAGCAATGAGTCGCATGTCAACACAAGCACCGATGTCACCATTACCTTCCTTCAATTGGGCCAACTGGCGGTGAATCGAGGAAGTACAGTACAGACTGACGATACTAAAGTGAGCTCTAACATGGAAATTAAGCGTTTCCGGACACATGTCCACATAACATCTTTTCTTTATTTGTGTGTGAGGAATGTTTTCTGAAAGTCTGGCCGTACCTTTTTGTAACACCCTGTATAGGGTGCGGATGTGTTCAAGGAAAAGGAGAATGTGGAGGAAGGGGATGAGGTCGTAGAGGAGGCACGTGGGGGAGAGAAGGTGGATGAGGAAAGCGAGGCAGAGTGCATGTCGTTCGAGGATTAGGAGGACTTTATAGAACCTGCTGGGGCAGAAATCCAAGCAATGCTGGAATAACAAAGGATGGGGCAGGTCAAGGATTTGCTGGTGTGAAGGATGGTGGAAGGATGGACAGCTCCGTCAATGCACTGCCCTTTTGTACCTTGTGTATGCGATACTACCGCCATCTGTATATGTGCATATCACTATCCTGAGACTTCTGTCACCTCAGTGTGTACAGACTACTCAGAGAACCATGTGGGAACAGGATAGGCTTTTCAGGATTCTCGCGTGCAAGTAGGACTTGCACACAAGCTGTCAAAGTAAGATAACAATAATGATGACAGAGCTTACGGCGATCTTGGAAGCCCTTCAGCACTGTCGCACCGCACCGGAGGGAACTATTATCACATTCTCGAGCTAAATCTGTACTCACTCACCTCAAATATTTTCATCGAAGGTACAAAACTGTCCCATAGTCTACAAGATAATAGCATATCTAAACCAACTGGAAAGAAATGGTTGCAGTGTTCCCTCGGGCATGGATGTGTGTGACGTCCTTAGGTTAGTTAGGTTTAAGTAGTTCTAAGTTCTAGGGGACTGATGACCACAGACGTTAAGTCCCATAGTGCTCAGAGCCATTTGAACCATTTGTTCCCAAATATTCGAGTAAGGTGCACAACATCGTACGTGGGAGAAGTGATCGATGATTTCTTTTGCTAAGGATGCGATGGTCTCATGTATAGAAGACTGTACACACTTTCCTGCGGAGGACTCTAAATGAGTGGGACAAGCTTATAAGACAACTAAATCGGAACACTACGCGCGAATAACACCAATATTACCAACGAAACCGTGGTACTATAGGTTTCCGCGTACAAGGAAACTTGTATCTACGATAGCGCTGCTGAAACTGAAGCACTGCCGCTTTGCCCAGAATGCATAGCATCTCCGCTATATGACAGCGACGATGTGGAGGACAAAATCACATATGTTTTGGATGCATCATCTAGTGAGGCCTCCCGCAAAATCACTAAAGAATGTTGTGAGAAAGAAATATCAGTTACCAACATATGTGCCCATTTACGTAGAAGAATGTACGGAATATTCTTAAACGCCACATTATTAGTAACCACAGACTTTGCAGAGTGTAAATAACTTAACTCCTTCATAAACGAAACGAAATGAGTGATATGATCTGATTGACACAAACTAAATAATTTAGTGTAATCTCAGTTTCAAGTTATTTTAGCCTTTTTATTTGTATCACCATCATTATTGTTTATTTTACCCATTTAGTCTGTTATCTATAGGCCTACCATTTGTGTGTAATTCTGATTTATTTACGTAGAAGAAAGTACGGAATATTCTTAAACGCCAATTAAAAAAAATGTAGCTCCTCTTCAAAAGAGCCCAAAAATTTAGAAAAGTAAAAGAAATATTCTCAGACACTAAAATCACATCTAAAGCATCTATTGACATTCTTTCATTTTAAAGCAAATGGCAAAAGGAACCAGCCGTAAAAAGGGAGAAGGAGTTACAAGAATTTTGAAAGGTTTTCGGTCTTTTGATCACTGTGTGTTCTATATGTTCACAGTGATTCTGTTATGATGTCACAAACTTTCAGGGATGATGGAGAAGCGTAAACGTATCAGTATGAGGTAACAAACCTTGGTCCGAAAACTACCAAGTCGAAAGTTCTATGCGAAAATCGTTGTGATAGCTTTGACAGTCGAGTACATGTACCGGTACTATTGTTGTTAAGATTCCAGGGTAGGCAACTTTCAGATGTGGTAGAATGGACAAAAAAAGTCCAGTAAACATGGGTTCTAAAATGCGTACATTAAGAATTATGAGCACTTTTTCATCTTCGATGCTGTGAAGCACATCTCTTCTACTGCAAGCTCTTTGGTTTCCATATTTTGGAGGAGGCAGTACTGTATGCGCAAACTAAGTTGACGCTCGGTTCGGGGGGTAGTGCGAGCCACTGTAAAGGCATTTCCCATTTACAGCCGCTCCCATCAGTCACGGCGCTGAGTGTCAATTTAATTTGCGCGTATAATACGGGCCAAAACAAAAAGGGCCACTAAAGATGGGTTCTAAAATACACACCTTAAGAGCTTTAGGTACTAGTTCAGTAGAACAGACGTGTTTCACAGTAGCGAAGACGAGCAAGTGCTTACAGCTCTTAAGTATTCATTTTAGAGTCAATATTTACTGATTATTTTTTCTTGCTTTTGTCCATTCTAGCTCCTTCAAGAATATGGAAACCAAAGGGATGTGTTTCACAGTATCGAAGTTCAGAGCTATTTAAGCACGCATTTTAGAGCCCATCTGTACTAGAAATTTTTTCTTCTTTTGGTCCATACCACCCTCTTTGAAGGTTGCCCAGCCAGAAATCGTAGCAACAACAGTACTGATACATGTACTCCATTGTCAGAGGATATTATTATTATTGTTATTATTATTACAAGTAGCAAGGGCCTTACCGACCAAACGACTGCTCTACAGGCCTCTTCCATTTCCTTCTGTTGAATGCACTGTTTGTCGATTCGTGTTCATCGTAGTTGTGCTCTCCCGGATGTTATCTCTCCACCTGCTCCTGTGTCAGAGGTACCAGAACTATTTTCTTCTGTAACTTTCGACTGGTCGTTTGCGGGCTAGGATCACTCATTTCGAATTGATACATTTACACTTTTCCATCATCTCTCAAAGATTGTAACGGCATTGCGGAATCACCCTGTACATCTACATACATACTGTGCATGCTCTTATGAAGTGTGTGGCAGAGGGTAGTTTGCATTGTACCAGTCACTGGGGCTTCTTCTCGCACCATTCACATACGAAGCACGAAAAGAATGTCTGCTTAAACCCTTCTGTGCGACTTGTGTCTACGTGAGCGATATGTAGGAGTTGTAATATATTCTTAAATTCATAAGAAGCTTGTTCGTGAAACTTACTAAGTAGTCATCCACAGGATAGCTTGCGTCTACCTTACAGCATTTCCCAGTTCAGTTCTTCCAGCATCTATGTGATTCACTTGCGTCGGACAAACACATCACGATTCGTGCTGCTCTTCTTTGTATACGCTCAGTATACCCTGTTAGTCCTATATGGTACGTGTCCCACGCACTTGAGCAATATTTTGAGATGGGTTGCACGAGTGCTTTGTAAGTAGTCTCCTGTGAAGATTGGTTTCATTTCGCTAGTATTATACCAAGGTACCGAAGTCTACCATCAGCTTTACCTGGATTGAGTCTACGTGATCGTTCCATTTCATATCCCTACAAATTGTTATGCCCAGGTATTTGTGTGAGGTGACTGATTCCAAATGTGATACATGATATTGTAGTTACTGAATATTTGTGCTGATTTTTTTCAGACGGTACCTATTTGTAGATAACAGCAGGTACTACGAAAAGTCTGAGGTTACTATTAATACTGCCTACAAGGCTATTAGCACACAACATGAACAGCAGTGGTCCCAAAGCACTTCCCTGTAGTACACCTGGACTGTCCTCCAGATTTGTCGATGACACTCCATCTTAGATTCTTTGCTGCGCCCCTGTACTGTCTTGAATTATCTACCCTTCACAGCAGGAATAAATCTGACGCAATCTGAAATTTCCATATTGTGTGTTTGTTAGCAAAGTGACGCATCGTCTGGCAAGTTTCAAAGTCGAAAGATCTAGACGCAGATATTTTGAACAGTGATAGCACGCAGTGATGCGAGGAAGATCGAGGGTGTGGCCTTCCTTTGTCCAAATTCAACTGTTAAGCCCAGCTCTTGGAGCAATTCGTCTCACTATACACCCCCCCTACCACCAAAAAAAATTAAATAAAAAAAGGTTCAAATGGCCCTGAGCACTATGGGACTTAACATCTGTGGTCATCAGTCCCCTAGAACTTAGAACTACTTAAACCTAACTAACCTAAGGACATCACACACATCCATGTCCGAGGCAGGAGTCGAACCTGCGACTGTAGCGGTCACGCGGTTCCAGAATGAAGCGCCTAGAACCGCACGGCCACACCGCCCCCCTCCCCCCCAATCCTACCTTTCCCTAACACATATATCGCACCTCTATCTGAGAGTAGATAACAGTGCCCTTATTTCGCGCTGAGAAACGTATAGTCACGGTGACAAGCTTTGATGGTTATCGCTGTTTCATCATGCTGTATACCTATTTATGCACTGACTCCCCATGTTATCACAGTCGTATGTTGTCGTTCCAGTTCCATATTTCATAGTGAGATTCAGAATTAGTCCTGACGTTTAGTTGATAGACAATGTCTCACACTCGTCGAACGGCTCGGCACGCAGAATGTGATTTCGCATTTTGTTACAAAATTATTTAACAAGCTACCGGCAGAGGGGAAGTGGTTGAAGCCTCTGTAGACTCAGTAGAAAATTAAACTTAAACAGAAAATATTTAAACAAAGTATACTACGATCTCGATCCACGAGTCGCAAAATGCTTGTTGTGCACATGTAGATAACTGTTAATCTTCAGGAAGTTTCGTTATAGTCATATAAATATTAAATTAGTTAGTGGATAACCGCCAGAATTCGAATTCAAAGGTCTGGGAGACAAATCCCAATTCGTTGTAAGATTCTTTCTCCCAGTTGTCACTTGGTCCACCTTGTAATGCGGCAAAACAAAAGACACTATAATGAAGTGACTGATATCATACACATTAAACAACCTCATTCACATTCCAGTTCATTATAATAACATTCTGACTCCTCTATTTATTTATTTGTAACTGTCGTTAGATATAAAAAGACTCGAGTAATCAGTCACGTAAATATTATTGTGTTTACAGTTCATACGTAATTTCTAGTAAAGACATATACTCTGAAAATGTTAGCTTATCTAAAAACGAATTAATTAATGGATTAATTAAGATGTAATTAAGATTAAATGACTACATACTGTTGAAAGTGCTCATTTTATGCATTTCATATACACTGAAGCGCCAAAGAAACTGATTCAAGCATGCGTATTCAAATACAGAGATATGTAAACAGACAGAATACGGCGCTGCGGTCGGCGACACTTATATAAGACAAGTGTCTGGCGCAGTTGTTAGTTCGATTACTACTGCTACAATGGCAGGATATCAAGATTTAAGTGAGTTTGAATGTGGTGTTATAGTATGCGCACGAGCGATGGGACACACTCCGAGGTAGCGATGAAGTGGGGATTTTCCCGTACGACCATTTCACGAGTGTACCGTGAATATCAGGAATCCCGTAAAAAGTCAAATCTCCGACATGAATGCGGCCGGAAAAAGATCCTGCAAGAACGTGACCAACGACGACGGAAGAGAATTGTTAAACGTGCAACCCTTCCGCAAACTGCAACAGATTTCAGTGCTGGGCCATCAACAAGTGTCAGCGTGCGAACCATTCAACGAAACATCATTGATATGGGCTTTCGGAGCCGAAAGCCCACTCTTGTACCCATCATGACTGCACGACACGAAGCTTTAAGCCTCGCCTGGGCCTCTCAACACCCACGTTGGACTGTTGATGACTGGAAATATGTTGCCTGGTCGGACGAGTTTCGTTTCAAATTGTATCGAGCACGTGCACAGGTATGGAAACAACCTCATGAATCCATGGACCCTGTACGTCAGCAACTGTTCAAACTGGTGAAGGCTCTGTAAAGGTGTGGGGCGTGTGCAGTTGGAGTGATATAGGACTTGCCACCAAACTCCCCAGACATGAACATTATTGAGCATATCTGGGATCCTTGCAACGTGCTGTTCAGAAGATATCTCCACCCCCTGTACTCTTATAGATTTATGGACATCCCTGTAGGTTTCATGACTTCGGTTCCCTCCAACACTACTTCAGACATTAGTCGAATTCATGCCACGTCGTGTTGCAGCACTTTGTGCGCTCACGTGGCAGCTGTACCAGTTGCTTTGAATCTTCACTGTATAATCATTGAATACTATGTTATTCTGAGCAGTCATCATGTACTAATGCTTTATCACCTAGAACAAAGTGCGATATACTTAAACTGAAATTAAATTTTTAATTGCAAAATTGTTAGTGTTGTAACTTCAAGAATACTATACTAATTTTCATTGTCAAGATTTTATAAACAGTCGGGAGTCAGAGCCTACATTGCTCGATTTTCCTCCTTTATTAGTTGTAGTCAGGGTAAGGTTGCCATTTCCAGCTGGAATCTCGTCGGGACACTCTGAGGTAGGTGTGTAGAAATGAAATAAAAAATTTATCTGATATAATTATTTTTCAGAATACAATTACATGACATTTGTTGCGTCAGAAGGGGTTGGTACAAGATATTTCTCAGAAGACTTCACCTTTTTCAGCAGGTCTTTTTATCTTTTTACATATTTATAAATCTCCATGCAGGTTAGCTTGTAATTAAACTGGCGCTGTAAGACTGATTCCACAGTCTGTGGCAGCAGTTGATTTCTTTTACCGGTCCACTTGTCTGACATCAGCAAAACTACTCTTTCCACAGTGGCGTTGTGTGTGCGAATAGAAAACAATTACCTATATAATCTTAGAAGTTGGCATTTGCGTTCAGTATTTTCGTTTCTTTAAGAAAGTAAATCCCCTTTTTTTTCCTTTATTGTTTTTTCATGTCCCATATGGGTACCAGAGGACTGTCAGAGGCACAGTCCGCCGCTCTTCAGGCGAGTGGCTTTACAAAAATATAAAATGGGAGAACACATGCATAAAAGAGTGGAAAAAGGGGAATATAAAAACCCAGAAATAGAGATAATGGATGTTAAAATATACACTAACACAGGGACATTCGCTGGGGAACAGTTAACAAGTCCACATAAAGTTAAAAGAAAGCTGGCAATTGTGGGGCACTTAAAATACACTGGATTCAAACACAAGTTAGAAGTCAGACACAATATAAAACACAAAGAGCGAGAGACACTTAAAAAACCACTGTAAACGATGGAGTACATATGAAGAATAAAAACTGCCTGTAAGAACCTGCCGAGTGACTGGAGGCCAGAGAGGAGGGAAAACGAGGGGAGGAAGATGTGGTGGGCAGGGTGGGTTGGGGGGGGGGGGGGAAAGAGGAAAAGAGGGGGCAGGGGGCTCACCAAGAGGCGGAAGACGGGTGGTGTGGGAGATGATGAGGGAAGACAAGGCAGGACAGAAAGCAGAGACACAGAAGTGGGACACAGGAAAGGGAGGGGGTGTAGGAGGGAGGAAAACCAGTCAAAGGAAGGGGAGGAGAGAGGAGCCCTGAAGAGCAGGGGAGGGAGAAGTGGGATTAGAGTTGGTAGGAGTGGTAGATGTCAGGGCAAAGCTCACCATCCTGGAGGGGCAGGTGCTGAAAATTGCATTGGGAAATGAGGTGGAGGGTGTGGGGAGAAGGGAGGGTAGGACACAATGGTAAAGGCACAAAAATAGGGTGGGATGATGAGGAAGGGGGAGGGAGTGGGGAGGATCGAGTCAGAAAATGATATACAGGGTGTAGATGTGTTCAAGGAAAAGAAGAAGGTGGGGGAAGGGGATGAGGTCGTAGGGGATGCACATGGGGGATGGAAGGTGGATACGGAACATGAGGCAGAGCATATGGCATTCTAGGATTTGGGGGGCTTTATAGAATCTGGGAGGGGTGGAAACCCAAGTGACACAGGCATAACAAAGGATGGGGCAGAGCAAGGATTTGTAGGTGCGAAGGATAATGGAAGGATGCAGCCCCAGTGTCCGGCTGGACAGGAGTTTCAAGAGGCGGAGTCTGTTGTGGGCTTTGTGTTGGATTGTGAGGAGATGGGGATTCCAGCTGAGGTGACGGTCAAGGGTAAGACCAAGTTATTTTAGGGTAGGAGTGAGGTCGATAAGATGACTATAAATGGTGAGATATAAATCATGTAGATGGAAGGAGCAGGTGGTATGGCCTATGATGATTGCCTGGGTCTTGGAGGGGTTGATACAGAGGAAATGCTGTTTGCACCAAGTGGTGAACTGCTCAAGGTGGGTTTGGAGGGTACATTGGGACAGTTGAAGGGTAGGATAAAGGGCCAGGAAGTGGAGAAGATAAAGAGGTGGGGGAGGTTTGGGCATATCGGCAGTATGCAGAAGATAGAGGGTAGGGGAAAGGATGGAGCCTTGGGGCACACCGGCGGTGGGATAGGAAGTATGGGAGTTGGAACTGTGGATAGTGACATAGGAGAGGAAGGAAGCAACAAGATGGATGAAACAGATGGAGAGAGCATAGGTCTGGAGTTTGAAGAGGAGCCCAGGATGCCAGACACTTGTAGGCATTCTGGATGTCGAGGGAAACACAGATAGCGGAGTGATGGAGTTGAATTGGTGGAAAGAAGATGGGTAAGGTTAAGGAGCTGGTCATCAGCTGAGAGGGAGGGCCAGAAGCCACATTGGGTAAAGGGAAGGAGGTGATGTTGGTTAAGGTGGTGATGAATACGATGGGAGAGAATGGACTTGAAGACTTTACTGAACACAGAGTTGAGTCAGATGGCATGATAGGATGAGGTGTCAGAGGGGGTTTGTTGGGTTTAGGGAACAGCAGGACACGGGAAGTCTTCCACAAGTCAGGACAAGAACCAGTGGAGAGGAGGATGTTGTACAGGGTAGTAAGGGCAGCCAGGAAGGACAGCAGGATTCCTTAAGGTGGTAGGTGACACCCTCATGATCGGGGGCAGTGCTGCATTTGGAGTGAACTACGAGTGTGATGTCATGTACGGTGATGGAAATATTTATGTCTGAGGGGAGTAAGTGATCCAGGTACCGAAAACTAGGGGCGAGTGGTGTGACAGAGGTATCAGTGCATTCAAGGACCTTGGGGAAAAGGGATTAATCAAAATGGGGACCATCGGGAATGGAGAAGACCTCGGATAGGTGGGAAGCAAAATGGTTACCCTTCTTGAGGTTGTCAGGGAAGGGGAAGTTGTCATAGAGAAGAGAGTAATGTGGGGTGGGATGGCTACCAGTAAGGCAGTGGAAGGCTGACCAGTACTTGAAGGAGTTGACAGGGAGGGTGGAATTGAGGCATGTACATGTCTGCTGACAGTACTGGCATTTCTTTGCTGTTAGGAGGTTCTGGATGTGTCACTGTAATTGCTGGTGACAGAAGAGTGTATTCCGGTCTTGGGTGTGGATGAAGGAGCAGCAGAGCTTGCAGGATTCATGAAGGAGGAGGATAGCCTGTGGAGGAAGCATAGGGCAATGAGTGTGGATGAGTTTGGTAGGAACATGGGCCTCCATAGCGTCAGTGATGGTCTTCTGGAGGAAGGAGGAGGCATAGGTGATGTCAGTGGGATGGTGAAAAGTAGGGGTATACTAGTTGGCACAGCAGTAGTCGTGGACGAGCTTTGGGGGGCTGGAGGGGGGCCACAGGTGGAGGAGATGGTGAAGACCAATGGGATCGAGGATGCCTGCGGCAATATGATCAAGAAGGTTGGGAAGCGAGGATAACATCTGGGAGGGAGTTACTTTCAGGATGGGTGTGTTGTGGGAGAGGAACAAGGTCACCATGGAGGGTGGAAGGAACTGATGCCACCGCCGAAAGGTGGCAGGGTCATGGCTGTGGACGTTGAGGTTGGTGGCAGTCACATAGATGGAGAAGGTACGGTCCACACAGGAAATGATGTTATAGGGAAGAGGATCAGCAGTACGGTTATAGATAGTGGCACAGGTGATGGTGAGAGAGGGAAAAAAAATGCTGGGAAGAAGATGTTCAGTCGGGTCATTGGTTAGGGATTGTGGCCAGACAGCGAGATGCCTGAGGTGGCCAATAGCGACCCCACCTCGGGCGAGGGGAAAAGGTGCGGACAACATGGTGAGGTTGGAGGAAGATTTCATTAATGCTGAAGGAGTCAGTAAATCCTCCTTTGTACCATGGAGTGTTTAAACTTTCATTCTTCAAGCTCAGTTTTTAAAAAGGCTCTTCATACACATATAGTTCTGAGAAACAATTGTCGCCTTAAACCTTAACACCATTTTTAGTTTCAGATCTAATCAAAGTTTGATATTTATTAACAGAAATAGCCGATTTAATATGCAATTCCATCTGTGAGACGACCTTGTCAACATAAACTTGTTGGCATAAATAAAACTAAATGAGACTGCATTTACAAGTTGCTCTAACAGATGGCGTTAGATCAGTACTTGAGCCAAGCTCAAAACAATGTTTTGCAAAATCTGGACAAAACTGGATCTTGCCAGGATGTCGGGACAAGAAGGTCCATGACATAATGGTCCCGATACATCGGGGCGGGTGGCAGCCCTAAGTCAGGGTCAGTTTCTGAATTTCTAAATTTTCATTACCATGCAAGTGAAAACTGAACTGCATTTAAACAATTTCATTAGTTTGTCACAAAAATGTGTCATATATTAAAATCCAGCAAAAAATGTTAATTTATAGCAAAACAGTTATACTTCTCGGTTGAAAATGGAAATGTCGTGTGGCTAGGGCCTTCGATCGGGTAGACCGTTCGCCTGGTGCAAGTCTTTCGACACCACTTCAGCGACTTGCATGTCGATGGGGGTGAAATGATAATGATGGGGACAACACAACACCCAGTCCCTGAACGGAGAAAATCTCCGACCCAGCAGGGAATCGGACCCGGGTTATAAAGTATGACATTCCGTCTCATTGACAACTCAGCTACCAGGGGTGGACACTTCTCGATCGATGCCTATTGAACAAGATGAAATTTAACAAGTATTGGGAGTTAACGTTGTAATTTTTGCTGCTAACATGAAAAATTTAAGTGCTATATGGTTCGGAAATGGTTATACAAAAGAAGCGCAAGACTGAGTCATCGTTATTTGGTTTCATAAATGAACTGGTAGCTGGTTAAAATATTAAAACTTCACCTTGTTAAACTATAGGTCCTCAGTAACCTCAAAGGTAAAAGGAGGGCAAGAACTGCAACCTCCAATCGAACCACATCTAGCGTAACACTGTGGTATGAAAACTTACCTTTAGGTTACGGGCAACTTGACTGTTTTTAGTAGATGAGCATCGACAACTTACAGGAGAAGTACTACAGCTCGAACGGCTATAATTGAATGAAACCGAATTTTAAATACGGAGATGCGTCTGTTCCACCACCCATCACGATCACTTATCTGTGCAACTATGCATTTAAGTCCAGTGTCAGCCAGGAATTCAGTATCTCAGTGGAAAGGTACCCACTAAAGTCACCGAGTGCATGACTTTATTTAAACGTGCAGCTAAGAAATACTGAGCTCGTCTTAATTACTGTAGTAACTCACTCCCCTCCAGAGATTATCGCTGCTACTCGCGAAGATACTTGCTGTGACCTCCGGTGCCAACGATTAGAGACAATGACATGGTGGCAGGGGTAGGGAAGAATTGCGCTGGCCCATCATGTCAAAGCGTTCTTTACTTTTAGAATGACTCTCCTAGTTTCCATTTAGTGTCTCTCCAATCAAGTCCATGAAATGAAAGTTAGCATACTTGGGTTTCTCAGCGGTGGAATCAGCAGGTAATCATTCAGCGCTAAGAATTACACTAGTAACAAAAATCAACTTGTTAGTAAGTATAATATTATTATATTTATTTCCTAAATGATTCATCGTTAATCGTGTAAAAGGACAGCACAGTTAAAGTCTTCTCATATTCCTCAAAATTATATTTTATTACTAGCGATCTGAGCAATGCTACGCAATTGCAAAATACGTGAACGAATGGGTATGTTGTGTCCTCCTAATCTTATTGTCCCCCCTCTCCTAATGTGTCCTAACAGACACGTATGGCACCACTAGCTCAGAATAGATAACAGTGCCCTTGGTTCGCGCTGAGAAACGTATAGTCACGGTGACAAGCTTTGATGGTTATCTCTGTTTAATCATGTGGTAATACTTATTTATGCACTGACTCCTCATGTTATCACAGTCGTTTGTTGTCATTCCAGTACCATTTTTCATAGCGAGATTCAGAACAAGTGCCTGACGTTTAATTGGTAGGTAATGTGTCAAACTCGTTGAACGACTTGGCGCGCAGAGCGTGGTTTCGCATTTTGTTACGAAATTATTTAACAAGCTGCCGACAGACATAAAAAAGGGGGACTGGTTGGAGTCTCTGCAGACGCTGCAGAAAATTAATCAGAAAATATTTCAACAACGTATACTACGATCTACGAGTCGGAAAATGCTTATTGTGAACATGTAGATAACTGTTAATCTTCAGAAACTTCCGGTATAGTCATGTAAATATTAAATTAGTTAGTAGATAAGCGCCAGAATATGAACTGAAAAGTCGGGGAGGCAAACTCCAATTTTTTAGGATCCTATCACTTGGTTCACCTTGTAATGTGGCATACCAAAATATAATGAAGTGACTGATACCATACACACTAAACAACCTGATCCACATTCCAGTTCATTACATAAACATTCAGACTCCTATATTTATCCACTTGTAAATTTCGTTTCTTTCGTTAGATATATAAAGACTCGAGTAATCAGTCACCTACACATTACTGTGTTTACAGTTCATACGTAATTTGTAGTAAGGCATATGCACTGAAGATATTAGTATATCTAAAAATGAATTAATTATTGGATTAATTAAGATGTAATAGGTACATACGGTTGAAAGTGCTCATTTTGTTATTTCGAGCAGTCAGTGTGTATTTAAGCTTTATCACGAAGGCCACAGCACAATATAATTAAACTGAAACTAACTTTTTTAGTTGCAAAATTGTTCAAGTTGCAACTTCAGCAATATGTTTCCTAATTTTGACTATCAAGATTTTATAAATATTCGGGCGTCAGAGCCCACGTTGCTCGGTTTTCCTCCTTCATTAGGTTTAAGAAGGGTGAGGGTGCCATATCTAGATGTGACCTCGTTGGGACACTCAGAGATAGGGGTGTAAAAATGATGAAAAGAATTTAATTAATATAAATATTTTTTATTGAGAGCACAATTTCATGGCACTTTTTGCGACAGAAGGATTTGGTAAACAATATAGTTTGGGTGGTTTCACGTTTTTCAGAAGGTATTTGTTCCCTTTTACATGTTTGTAAATCTCCATGCAAGTCAGCTTGTAGTTAAACTGGTACTGTGAGATTGATTCCACAGTCCCTGGCAGAAGTCGATTTCTTTCATCGGTCCACTGGGCGACATCAGCTAAGATATTCTTCCCACAGTGGCGTTGAGAAAACAATTATTCGAATAATTTTAGCAGTTGGCATTTGGGTTCAGTATTTTTGGTTTCCTGAAGAAAGTAAATCCACGTTTCTGCCATGAAGTGTTCAGAATTCCATTTATCCGAGACACGCTTAATTTCTAAAAAGCTCTTCAGATACATGTATTTCTGTAGACAATTGTCACCTGAAATCTTTGCACCATTTTTAGTCAGGTAAATAATAGTGTTCCATCACCCAGTATGAGGTTTCAGGCAGCGTCATCCAGTCAAATACTTGATAGTTACTAAAAGAAACAGCCCATTTAAGATGCAGCGCCATCTGCGAGACGACCTTGTCAACATAAACTTGCTGATATAAATAAAACTAACTGATGCTTCATTTACATGTCCCGCGAGCTGGTGGCGTTAATCCAGCACTTGAGAAAAGCTCCTAACAGTATTTTGCAAAAACTGGACAAAACTGGCTCTTGGCGGAATTTCGGGACAAGAAGATCCATAACACTAATGGTCGAGATATATCGGGATGGATGGCAAACCTACGTCATAGTCATCTTCTGTGTATTCTGTGCTTGGAAGAATTTCTAAATTTTCATCAAAACGCAAGTGAAAACTGAACTGCGTTTCAATCATTTCATTAGTTTGTCTTATATATTAAAATCCAGAAAAAAATGTTAGTTTACAGCAAAAAAGTTACGCTTCTATATTGATGCCTATTGAACAAGATGAAATTTAACTAGTACTATAATTTAACGTTGTAATTTTTACTGCTACCGTGAGAAATTTAAGTGCTATATGTTTCGGAAATGGTTATACAAAAGAAGCGCAAGAATGAGTCATCGTTATTCGGTAAGAACACCGACCTCCAATAGAACCACGCCTAGCGTAACACTGTGGCGTGAAAGCCTACCTTTAGGTTAAGGACGACTTGACTTTTTTTAGTAGTCAAGCAGCGACAGCTTACAAGGGAAGTACCACAACTCGAACGGCTATAATTGAATGAAAATAAATTTTAAATACGGAGATGTGTCTGTTCTACTACCCATCACGATCATTTATTTGTGAAACTATGGATTTGTGCGCAATCTGCCATTGAAGGTTAATGACTATAAAGACAGTGAGCACAAGGCATTAATGAAACAATAGTATCTAAGGGAAAAAAAGAGTCACACTAGTTGCTTTTCCCGACATATATCGCGAACGCTCGGCTAACTCCGGGGCTATCCGAGAAATCAGTATCTCAGTGGAGATACTAATGTCCTTGGCGTTGCCGTATGTTATCGAGTGCATGACTGTCCTTTCGTTTTAAATTCTGTAGTAACTCACTCCCCACCAGAGATGGTCGCTGCTACTCGTTAAGACCTATAGTGTTACGTGCTGTGACGTGTTGGTCCCGGGTGCCAACGATTAAACACAACGATATGGCGGCAGGATTAAGAGAGAATTGGGCCGGCTCGGCATATCGAAGCATTCTTTACTTTTAGAATTACCCTCCTAGTTTCCATTTAGTGTCTCTCGAATCAAGTCCATGATATGAAAGTTAGCATACTTAATATTTTGGGTCTCTCAGTCCCTTAATATAAGTTCTCTTAGCGGTGGTATCAGCGTGTAATCACTCAATTCTAAGGATCATAAGAATGATACTATTATACTTATCTCCTAAATGACACATCGTTAATCATATAAAAAGGCAGCACAGTTAATGTCTTCGCTTAATCTCCAATATTATTGTTCCAATATTTTAATACTAGCGAACCGGGCAATGCTACACAGTTGCTAAATATGTGCGCGAATAGTATTTGTTATGTTCTAGTCTTCCTGTCCCCCCCCCCCCCCCCCTCTGGTCCCACACCTCCTCCTCTCGCTCCTCCTGACCCGCTCTCTGATCTTAAGCCTTGTTCATCATTATTACAAATTCAGATTCCGTAGTAGTACTCTAATCATAAGGCGATACCCCATAAACATAACTTAACAGTTTTCTGTGAAAACTGACTGCAAGGAGGAAAATAAAACAATACATTTTTGTGGATACAATTTAGAAATATACACTACCGCCCAAAAAAATTGCTACACCAAGAACAAATGCAGATGATAAACAGGTATTCATTGGAGAAATATATTATATTAGAACTTACATGTGATTACATTTTCACGCAATTTGGGTGCATAGATCCTGAGAAATCAGTACCCAGAACAACCACCGCTGGCCGTAATAACGGCCCTTATACACCTGGGCATTGAGTCAAACAGAGCTTGAATGGCGTGTAAATGTACAGCTGGCCATGCAGCTTCAACACGATACCACAGTTCATCAAGAGTAGTGACTGGCGTATTGTGACGAGGCAGTTGCTCGGCCAACGTGTTCAATTGGTGAGAGATCTGGAGAATGTGCTGGCCAGGGCAGCAGTCGAACATCTTCTGTATCCAGAAAGGCCCGTACAGGACGTGCAACTGGCGGCCGTGCATTTTCCTGTTGAAATGTAGGGTTTCGGAGGGATCGAATGAAGGGTAGAGCCACGGGTCGAAACACATCTGAAATGTAACGTCCACTGTTCAAAGTGCCGTCAATGCGAACGAGAGATGACCGAGACGTGTAACCAATGGAACCCCATACCATCACGCCAGTATGGCAACGACGAATACACGCTTCCAATGTGCGTTCACCGCGATGTCGCTAAACACGGATGCGACCATCATGAGCTGTAAACAAAACCTGGATTCATCTGAAAAAGTGACGTTTTGCCATTCGTGTACCCAGGTTCGTCGTTGAGTACACCATCTCAAGCAGTCTGTGATGCAGCGTCAAGGATAACCGCATTCATGGTCTCCGAGCTGATAGTCCACGCTGATGCAAACGTCGTCGAACTGTTCGTGCAGATGGTTGTAGTCTTGCAAACGTCCCCGTCTGTTGACTAAGGGATCGAGACGTTGCTGCACGATCCGTCACAGCCATTCCAGCGGATAAGATGCCTGTCATCTCCACTGCTAGTGATACGAGGCCGTCGGGATCCAGCACAGCGTTCCGTATTACAGTCATTGGATCTCGACCAACGCGGGCAGCCATGTCGCGATACGATAAACCGCAATCGCGATAGGCTACATTACTACCTTTATCAAAGTTATCCGACCTTTATAATAACTCGGAAACGTGATGGTACGCATTTCTCCTCCTTACAGGAGGCTTCACAACAACGTTTCACCAGGAGACGCCGGTCAACTGCTGTTTGTGTATGAGAAATCGGTTGGAAACTTTCCTCGTGTCAGCATGTTGTAGGTGCGCCACCGGCGCCAACCTTGTGTGAATGCTCTCATAAGCTAATCATTTGCACATCACAGCATCCTCTTGCTGTCGTGGTCCACCACGATTTCCTCTCCTGTACCATCTCAGAGTAGCAACTGCAGCCCACGTCCTCAATTATTTGCTGGACGTATTCCGTATCGACAGGAAGTGCAAAATGGTTAAGCAGGGATGGCTAGAGGACAAACGTAAGGATGTAGAGGCTTATCTCACTAGGGGTAAGATAGATACTGCCTACAGGAAAATTAAAGAGACCTTTGGAGATAGGAGAACCACTTGCATGCTTTGATGGAAACCCAGTTCTAAGCAAAGAAGGGAAAGCAGAAAGGTGGAAGGAGTATATAGAGGGTCTATACAAGGGCGATGTACTTGAGGACAATATTATGGAAATGGAAGAGGTTGTAGATGAAGATGAAATGGGAGATATGATGCTGCGTGAAGAGTTTGCCAGAGCACTGAAAGACCTGACTCGAAACAAGGCCCCCGGAGTACACAACATTCAATTAGAACTACTGACAGCCTTGGGAGAGCCAGTCCTAACAAAACTCTACCATTTGGCGAGCAAGATGTATGAGACAGGCGAAATACCCTCAGACTTCAAAAAGAATATAATAATTCCAATCCCAAAGAAAGCAGGTATTGACAGATGTGAAAATTACCGAACTATCAGTTTAATAAGTCACAGCTGTAAAGTACTAATGCGAATTCTTTACAGACGAATGGAAAAACTGGTAGAAGCCGACCTCGGGGAAGATCAGTTTGGATCCCGTAGAAATGCTGGAACATGTGAGGCAATACTGACCCTACGACTTACGACTTTCTAGCATTTGAAGACTTAGAGAAAGCTTTTGACAATGTTGACTGGAATACTCTCTTTCAAATTCTAAAGGTGGCAGGGGTAAAATACAGGGAGTATAAGGCTATTTACAATTTGTACAGAAACCAGATGGCAGCTGTAAGAGTCAAGGGGCATAAAAGGGAAGCAGTGGTTGGGAAGGGAGTGAGACAGGGTTGTAGCCTATCCCCGATGTTATTCAGTCTGTATATTGAGCAATCAATAAAGGAAACAAAAGAAAAGTTCGGAGTAGGTGTTAAAATACATGGAGAAGAAATAAAAACTTTGAGGTGCGCCGATGACATTGTAATTCTGTCAGAGACAGCAAATAACTTGGAAGAGCAGTTGAACAGAATGGATAGTGTCTTGAAAGGAGGGTATAAGATAAACGCAACAAAGCAAAACGAGGATAATGGAATGTAGTCGAATTAAATCTGGTGTTGCTGAGAGAATTAGATTAGGAAATAAGACGCTTAAAGAAGTAAAGGGGTTTTGCTATTTGGGGAGCAAAATAACTTATGGTGGTCGAAGTAGAGAGGATATAAAATGTAGGCTGGCAATGGCAAGGAAAGCGTTTCTGACGAAGAGGAATTTGTTAACATCGAGTATAGATTTAAGTGTCAGGAAGTCGTTTCTGAAAGCATTTGTATGGAGTGTAGCCATGTATGGAAGTGAAACGTGGACGATAAATAGTTTGGACAAGCAGAGAATAAAAGCTGTCGAAATGTGGTGCTACAGAAGAATCCTGAAGGTTAGATGGGTAGATTACATAACTAATGAGGAGGTGTTGAATAAAATTGGGGAGAAGAGAAATTTGTGGCACAACTTGACTAGAAGAAGGGATCGGTTGGTAGGGCATATTCTGAGGCATCAAGGGATCACCAATTTAGTATTGGAGGACAACGTGGAGAGTGAAAATCGTAGAGGGAGACCAAGAGATGAATACACTAAACAGATTCAGAAGGATGTAGGTTGCAGTAGGTACTGGGAGATGAAGAATCTTGCACGGGATTGAGCAGCATGTACAGCTGCATCAAACCAGTCTCTGGACTGAAGACCATAACAAACAAACAACCATATCATAGTAGCAACTGCAACCTACGTCCTCAATTATTTGCTAGACGTATTCCAATCTCCGTCTTCCTGTATCGGTGTTACACTCAACAACCCACTCTAATACCGTGGGACTTATATCCCAATATGTTAACAGGTATCCTACCATCCCGTCCCTTCTTGCAAATGTTTTCCATACATTCCATTCCACGTCGATTCTCCGGAGAACCTCCTCATTCCTCACCTTATCAGTCCACCTAATTTTCAGCGTTCTTCTGCAGCATCACATCTCAAATTCTTAGGTTCCCTTCTATTTTGGTTTTGCCACTGTCCACGTTTCAATACCGTACAATGCTGCACAGCAAATGTACATCTCGGAAATTTCTTCCTGAAATTGTGGCCTTTGTTTGATACTAGTAGACTTCTCTTGATCAGGAATGCAGTTTTCGCCAATGCTAGTTTGCTTTTTCTGTCTTCCTTGTTCCGTTCATCATGGTAGCTTATGTAGCAGAATTCCTTATCTTCATCTATTTCGTGATCACCAATTCTGATGTTAAGTTTCTCATTTCTGCTGCCTCTCATTACTTTCATCTCTCTTCGATTTATTCTCAATCCATATTCTTTGTTCATTAGACTGTTCATTCCATTCAACAGAGCCTGTAATTCTTCTTCGCTTGCGCTGAGGATGCCAATGTCATCAGCAAATCTTCACGTTGATATCTTTCGCTTTGAATTTTAGTCCCAGTCTTTAACCTTTTTTTAAAATTCCGTCATTGCTTCTTCGATGTAACAGGGGCGGAAGACTACAACCATTTTAATCCTAGCACATCATTCTTGGTCTTCCAGTCTTATTGTTTCATTTTGGTTGTTGTACATATTACATATGACCTGCCTCTTCCTATAGGTTACCCCCATTTTTTTTGAATTTCAAATATCTTGCTCCATTTTGCACTGTCAAACTCTTTTTCTAGGTCTACAAATACTATGGGCGTGTCTTGATTTTTCTTCAATCTTGCTTCCGTTATGAACCGCACCGTCAGAAGTGCCTCTCTGGGGTCTTTACTTTTCCCTTCTTGTCAGCAACTGGGATGCATGAGCTGTTAAGCTGACTGTGCGATAATTCTGGCATTTGTCGGCTCTTGCTATCTGCAGAATTATATGAATGATGTATTTCCGAAAGACTGATGGTATCACCAGCCTGATTCATTCTACACACCAGCGTGACTAATCGTTTTGTTGCCACTTGCCCTAATGGTTTTAGAAATTCTAACGGAATGTTATCGCTTCAGCCTTATTTAATTTTAAGCCTTCCAAAGCTCTTTTAAATTCTAATACTGGATCCATCATCTCTTTCCTGACGACTCCTCTCTGTTCTTCTATAACGTCATCAGACAAGACCTTTCCTCATAGTGGCCGTCAATGTACTCTTTCCACCTATCCACTCTCTCCTCTGCATTTAACAGTTAAATTCCCATTGCAATTTTAATGTTACCACTCTTGCTTTTAATTTCATCAAAGGCTGTTTTGACTTCTGTATATTGTGAGTCAGTCCTTCTGATAAAGCATTTTCTTTTCCATTTCTTCGCCTTTTTTCATGCAGCCATTTCGCCTTAGCTTCGGTACTTTCTATTTATTCAGCTCCTAAGTGTTTCTGAATTTCTCTGCGCGTTTTTGTACTTCCTTCCTTCGTCTAGCAACTGAGTTATTTCTTCTGTTTCCCATGGTTTCTTCACAGTTACCTTCATTGTACCTACGTTTTTCTTCCCAGCTTCTACAACTGCACTTTTTAGTGAGCCCTCTTCAACTGTACTGAACTATCCATTATCGCAGTATCTGTATACTCAGAGAAGTTCAAGCGTATATTGTCATTGCATATTACTTCAGTATGCCATTCCTGATTCTCCTGAACCAGTGTCTTAAATTTCAACCTGCTCTTCATTATAACTAAAGTGTGAGCTAAATCTGTATCTGCTCCTGGGTAGGCCTTACAAATCCAGTATCTGATTTCGGAATCTCTTCCTGACCGCAATGTAACCCAAATGAAATCGTCCCGTATCTTCCGATATTTTCTGAGTATACCGCCTCCTCTTGTGATTCTTGAACAGAGTATTCGCTATAACTAATATTTACTGCAGTACTCAGTTGGTCTTTCTCTCCCTCGTTACAGCTACCAAGCCCACATTTTCCTGTAAGTTTTTTCTTCTACTCCCTCCCCTACAACCGCATTCTAATCCCCCAAGACTATTAGATGTTCATCTCCCTCTACGCACTGCCCTACCCATTCCATATCCTCGCATACTTTTTCTGTCTCTTCGTCCCCTACCAATTACACATTAGAGAAACGAAATCAAATATCTGCTGAAAAGCCAGAGGAAATGCACTTGACGACTTTTAGGAGAGACGCACTGTATGTGATGAGAAAGGATATTTATGGGCGAAGCAAATGTTCTAATGGTTTTAATGCCCTTCTGTCGTAGTTAAAACTGATTGCAAGGAAAGACCGCACACAGCCCAGCAAAGCACAGCATTTCCCACAGTCGTTTTCAGTGGGAAACCTTTGCTATGTTGTTTATAAAACTACACAGCCTGTGTCCGTCCGAATGTTCTTCATAGTATCGAGTCAAAATTTGAATTAAGTGAGTCCATTACTTTCCGAGACTTATTGTAACAACTTTTCCCTTTTCTACATTAATTATATATTTATATATTATGAGATGGCGTTCCAGTAGGTGTATCAAAATACCCGCGTATTCGAATGCAACGCCGTGACAAAAGTTTCAAAGCAATCGGTGCGGAACTTTCGGAGATTTATGTTTTTGAACAAACGAACATTTACATTTATTGATTTTCAAGCACACAACTGTATTTTGAAGCGACAAAACACGGCAAGCCACTAGCATAAAACGAGGTACAAGTGATAAATACTCGTACATTTGCGCTCTCAGACTAACCCGTGCGGCAACTCGACTGTAGCTGCGATCTCACTCAGCTAACATCTTCAGAGTCCGATGGTGGCGTGCAAGCCACGGTATCCTCCTCCGACGATAACTCCATAGCTTTCGCGTCCGGTCCATCGTTCCCTTTCACATTAACAGTAGGGTAACGATTAATACTACGATTGCCGCGCAGGGTAGCGCGGGGTCTTCGGCACGTTGCCACGGTTCGCGCGGCTGCCCCCTTCGGAGGTTCGAGTCCTCTCTCGGGCATCGGTGTCTGTGTTGTCCCTAGCGCAAGTTAGTTTAAGTTTGACTAAGTAGTGCGTAAGCCTAGGAACATATGACCTCAGCACTTTGGTCCTATCGGAACTTACCAAAAAAATACGATGATTAGCTTCTGTACTAAGCGGAGAAGCAATACTATGAAATAATCTTCACGGTAAATGATGACAGCCAAAACAGCTGCAGGATAAAGATTTATTAAAATTCTTGACCACGGTTTCGGTATATCTAAATATGTCTTCATCAGAAGTAAAACACACTTAAATCACACCCTGCAATCGAGATTCATAAAACAATAGTGCCAAAGGCGTCGTCAGTAGTTAAAACATTATCTCCATTTATAAAACATAATTACGGACAGAGGGTCGATGCGAACACAGCTTAGCATCAGTACTTCGCCTTTGAAAACTACTGACGGCACCTTTGGCACAATTGTTTTATGAATCTCCATTGCAGGGTGCGATTTTTGTGTATTTTACTTCTGATTTAGATATACCGAAACCGTGGTCAAGAATTTTAATAAATCTTTATCCTGCAACTGTTTTGGCTGTCATCATTTACCGT
Organism: Schistocerca gregaria; assembly: GCF_023897955.1. Lineage (NCBI taxonomy): Eukaryota > Metazoa > Arthropoda > Insecta > Orthoptera > Acrididae > Schistocerca > Schistocerca gregaria. The sequence continues at coordinate 163,265,800 of NC_064921.1, forward strand.
GAAGAATTTCAACAGTTGCTGTTTCAGCCATGTTTAAAATCATGAAACAATAGAATAAGGAACAGAGACCCTCTAGGCACACCACGCCACAGGAAGTTGCAAAACGCTCCGCTGTCCTTCCAAGCACAAACTTCGCTTGATGATGATGATGAGGTCGCATACTCCGAGGAGCGCAGGGGACGATGTGGGAGACCCGCACCGCCGTACTAGGCAAGGTCCTAGTGGAGGTGGTTTGCCATTGTCTTCCTCCGACCGTAATAGGGATGAATGATGATGATGAAGACTACGCAACAACAGCCAGTCATCTCGAGGCAGGAAAAATCCCAGATCCCGCCGGGAATCGAACCCGGGACCCCGTGCGCGGGAAGCGAGAACGCTACAGCAAGAACACGAGCTGCGGACAACTTCGCTTGCCCCTTGCTTTATCTAGACACTGTTTTGGCCGTAAATTGTTGCTCTGATACATAAATTTTTCTTCTAGAACGAATGTATCATTCTGCAGACGAGTGTGCGCTCGTCTGAAAGTCCGTGGGAGATTAAAACTGTGCATAGGACGGAGACTCGAACGCGAAACCTTGCCTGTGGCAGGGAACGTCTTAACGACTGAACTACCCATGCACGATTGATGACGACCTGCTCTTACAGCTCCGCTTCTGCCATTACCTTTCTCCTACTCTCCGAACACAGCAATTTGCAACATACCTTGTGGAACTAGTACTGATGGAAAATAGACACTCCTGGAATAGGCAAGGGGAACAGGTTCCAGTCAGAATCCAGCGTTCTATTATGCTAAGCAGTTTACAGCCCTTGTTGTAAACTTGAGTGTGATGTGACTTACGGAAATTACGTAAACGAGAAATAAAATACAGTTATTATTACACTACTGGCCTTTAAAATTGCTACACCAAGAAGAAATGCAGATGATAAACCGCTACTCATTCGACAAATATATTATACCAGGACTGACATGTGATTACATTTTCACGAAATTTGGGTGCATAGATCCTGAGAAATCAGTACCCAGAACAACCACCTCTGGCCGTAATACCGGCCTGGATACGCCTAGGCATTCAGTCATACAGAGCTTGGATGGCGTGAAAAGCTACAGCTACCCATGCAGCTTCAACACGATACCACAGTTCATCAAGAGTAGTGACCGGCGTATTGCGACGAGCCAGTTGCTCGGCCACCATTGACCAGACGTTTTCAGTTGGTGAGACATCTGGAGAATATGCTGGCCAGGGCAGCAGTCAAACATTTTCTCTATCCAGAAAGGCCCGTACAGGACCTGCAACATGCGGTCGTGCATTATCCCGCTGAAATGTAGGGTTTCGCAGGGATCGAGTGAAGTGTAGAACCACGGGTCGTAACACATCTGAAATATGACGTCCAATCTTCAAAGTGCCGTCAATGCGAACAAGAGGTGACCGAGACGTGTAACCAATGGCACCCCATACCATCACGCCGAGTGATACACCAGTATGGCGATGACGAATACGCGCTTCCTTATGTGCGTTCACCGCGATGTCGCCAAACACGGATGCGACCATCATGATGCTGTAAGCCGGCCAGTGTGGCCGACCGGTTCTAGGCGCTTCACTCTGGAACCGCGCTACCGCTACGGTCGCAGGCTCGAATCCTGCCTCAGGCATGGATGTGTGTGATGTCCTTAGGTTAGTTAGGTTTAAGTAGTTCTGAGTTCTAGAGGACTGATGACCTTAGATGTTAAGTCCCATAGTGCCCAGAGCCATTTGAACCATTTTTTTTTTTTTTTTGATGCTGTAAACAGAACCTGGATTCATCTGAAAAAATGTCGTTTTGCCATTCGTGCACCCAGGTTCGTCGTTGAGTACACCACGCAGGCGCTCCTGTCTGCGATGCAGCGTCAAGGGTAACCGCAGCCATGGTCTCCGAGCTGATAGTCCATGCTGCTGCAGACGTCGTCGAACTGCTCGTGCAGATGGTTGTTGCCTTGCAAACGTCCCCATCTGTTGACTCAGGGATCGATACATGGCTGCATGATCTGTTACGGCCATGCGGATAAGATGCCTGTTATCTCCACTGCTAGTGATACGAGGCCGTCGGGATCCAGCACAGCGTTCCGTATTACAGTCATTGGATCTCGACCAACGCGAGCAGCCATGTCGCGATACGATAAACCGCAATCGCGATAGGCAACAATCCGACCTTTATAATAAGTCGGAAACGTGATGGTACGCATTTCTCCTCCTTACACGAGGCTTCACAACAATGCCGGTCAACTGCTGTTTGTGTATGAGAAATCGGTTGGAAACTTCCCTCGTGTCAGCATGTTGTAGGTGCGCCACCGGCGCCAACCTTGTGTGAATGCTCTGATAAGCTAATCATTTGCAGATCACAGCATCTTCTTCCTGTCTGTTAAATTTCGCGTCTGTAGCACGTCATCTTCGTGGTGTAGCTATTTTAATGGCCAGTAGTGTATTTAATTTTGCTAAAAGGAGGGAAATTGCAGGAAACATTCCCTGACAGTATAAGAGTTAAAAAATGGTCATTTGAACTATGACCAGAAATACTTTCCAGGGGAAGAACACTCACTTGAAGATGGAGGTGAAAACTGCTTGACAGTACAGATTTCAATGACTGAAAGCACACGCGGGAACACACTAGCCCAAGTCGCAATGTTCTGTCTGCACTAATGACTGCCGTTGCCAACTCACTGCTGTGGACGCCTGTCGTGTAGTGCAACGCTGAGAGACGATGTCTCGGTATGCCAACCAGGGAAAGGCAGGCGTGATCTTCACAAACGGGTAGGCAGGCAACAACACGACTGTACACGGAAAACTATCCCCACCGACAGCAACTACGCCGTATTTATTCACAACAGAATTCCTTCGTTGGTGTGAGACTGGTGTGTTTACGGGAATGGATAACCATGAAAGGCGAGTGCGTCAAGTACGTACACAGGCCTTGGAGGAACAGGAATTGGACATTACAGAAAACACTGAGGTGTCGAAAGTCATTGGATAGCGATATGCACATAAATAACTATGGCGGCAATATCGCTTACGCAAGGTATAGATGGACAGTGCATTTCTGCTCAAGTGATTCATGTGAAAAGGTCTGTGGCGTGATTATGGCCGCACGACGGAAATTAAAACACTTTGAGCGCGGAGTGGTAGTTGGAGCTAGACGCATGGCACATTCCATTTCGGAAATCATTAGGGAATTCAATATTCCGAGATGCATAGTCTCAAGAGCGTGCCAAAAATATCAAATTTCAGGCATTATCTCTGACTACGGACAATGTAGCGGTCGGTTGTTTCTACATAACGACAGAGAGCGGCGGCGTTTGTGTAGAGTTTTCGGTGTTAAGAGATGAACAACACTGCGTGAAATAACCCAAGAAATCAATGTGGCACGTACGGCTAACTTATCCGTCAGGACAGGGCGGCGAAATTTGGGGTTAATGGCTCATGACAGCAGACGACTGACGCGAGTGCCTATATTGACAGCACGACATCAAAAAATGGCTCTGAGCACTATGGGACTTAACTTCTGAGGTCATCAGTTCCCTAGAAATTAGAACTACTTAAACCTAACTAACCTAAGGACATCATTCACATACATGCCCGAGGCTGGATTCGAAACTGCGACCGTAGAGGTCTCGCGGTTTCAGACTGTAGCGCCTAGCACGACATCGCCTGCAGCGCCTCTCCTGAGGTGACGATATCTGTTGGACCCTAGGCGACTGGAAAACTGTCACCCGGTCAGATGAGTCCCGATTTCATTTGACAAGAACTGATGATAGGGTTCGAGTGTGGCGCAGACCCCACGAAGCCAAGGACCCAAGTTGTCAAGAAGGCACTGTGCAAACTGGTGGTGGCTTCATAATGGTGTCGGCTGCGTTTACATACAATGGACTGGGTCTTCTGGTGCAACTGAAACGATGATTGACTGGAAATGGTTATGTGCGGTTAGCTGGAGACCATTTGCAGCCATTCGTGGATTTCATGGTCCGAAACAACGATGGAATTTTTATGGATGATAATACGCCATGTCACCGGGCCACAGTTATTCGCGACTGGTTTGAATAACAATCTGGACAACTAGAGCGAATGATACGGCCATGCAGATCGCCCGACATGTATCCCATCGAACAGTTATGGGACATAATCGAGGGGTCAGTTCGTCCACAAAAATCCAGCACCGATAACATTTTCGCATTTCTGGACGGCTAGTCTATAGAGGATCTATACAAGGGCGAGGTCCTTGAGGACAATGTTATGGAAATGGAAGAGGATGTAGATGAAGATGAAATGGAAGATACGATACTGCGTGAAGAGTTTGACAGAGCGCTGGAAGACCTGAGTCGAAACAAGGCTCTGGGAGTAGATAACATTCCATTAGAACTACTCCATAGCCTTGGGAGAGCCAGCGCTGACAAAACTTACCATCTGGTGAGCAAGATGCATGAGACAGGCAAAATACCCTCAGACTTCAAAAAGAATATAATAATTCCAATCCCAAAGAAAGCAGGTGTTGACAGGTGTAAAAATTACCGAACTATCAGTTTAATAAGCGACGGCTGCAAAATACTAATACGAATTCTTTACAGACGAATGGAAAAACTGGTAGAAACCGACCTCGGGGAAAATCAGTTTGGATTCCGTAGAAATGATGGAACACGTGAGGCAGTACTGACCCTACGACTTATCTTAGAAAATAGATTAAGGAAAGGCAAACCTACGTTTCTAGCATTTGTAGATTTAGAGAAAGCTTTTGACAATGTTGACTGGAATACTCTCTTTCAAATTCTAAAGGTGGCAGGGGTAAAATACAGGGAGCGAAAGGCTATTTACAATTTATACAGAAACAAGATGGCAGTCCGCCACGATGCTGCGATTTCTGTCATTCATTTTATTCACCTATGAGAGGCTATAAACTTCACAACACCCCTCTGCGGGCTACGGAGAATCCACACAGTGGCAACAGCTCCGGTTGTAATGGTACTTCAATTACGTAACCATTACAGCTCCTCACCGCAACCTCTCGATACCAGCAATATTCTACTGTGTTTCTGTAAAATAGTTCACATATTTCTGTGACAACATTCAGATTTGATTTCATTAATGTAGAGTTACTTCGATACATCGATATGTATATACTGCAATGATATTATTCTTATGTGTATTTTTTATTTTGTCACTATGATCTTTGACGTACTTGTAACTCTGATTTTTGGGCGCGTAAGCGGTTATTAGAGAGTCAAACTATGGTCGTCATGTTAAAAAGACGCAGATTGTTGTCAGTTTATGAAATGTGAACTTTAACAGTGAGGAAGATATTTTCAAGTATGTTTTATATTGTGAAGTGATGATTTGGAACGAGTTACATGATATTGCAACAAAAGTAATAAAAAAGAAGTGTAACGTAAATTCGGAGTGCTGACTACTTTTTTACATCACCATTGTCCTAACTTGCAAAAGTTTAACCTTCAAGAATGGTTTATGAAACACATCTATAAAACTTTTGAATATCACAGAATAACACCTAGGCCTCTTTGCATCGGAGCTTGGAATTACCTAGATTTTCGACGATTGAGCCATGAGGTCACAACGAGACCAGCGTGGGAAACACGAAAAGATGAGTGCCTAGTTTATCCATTATTTCATGAAATGGCTTTATTAATTGTGCTCTAATGACACCTGCCATATAATATAACTTTGTTGTTGCCCGAAAATGCAATATTTAGCAGCGTGAGCAACACTACAATCATAATCAATTTTTGACCTTTGTTGTGGTAGGGTTGTTAGACGGTTCAGCCTCAATGTGTGGGCGGGATTATAGGCGATCATCTTTTGGGACCCGATGTCCTTTCACAAAGCCTCATCAGGCGAGACATATCTGCACTTTCATTGGGGGACCCTTCCTTCAGCCTGCCTCGGTGGCCGAGCGGTTCTAGGCGCTTCAGTCCGGAACCGCGCGACCGCTATGGTCGGAGCTTCGAATCCTGCCTCGGGAATGGATGTGTGTGATGTCCTTAGGTTAGTTAGGTTTAAGTAGTTCTAAGTTGTAGGGGTCTGATGACCTCCGCTGTTAAGTCCCGTAGTGCTCAGAGTCGTTTGAACCACCCTTCCTTCCCTGCTGGAAGACATGCCTTTGGTGAAATGAAGGGTAATGTGGCTACTACACGACGGTGCTCCCGCTCGCGTTCGCATTTCCGTGCGGAGGCATTTCGACATCTGCGAGGTGGTCCAGTTGCATGGCCTGCGTGTTCGCCGGATCTCGGCCCTTTCAATTTCTACCTGTGGGGGCACCTGAAAGAAGTCGGGTGTTTGGAGTCCATCCCCGACGTGCACACTTTGGAACAACGTAGTCATGCTGACTGTGACGCCATTCCGTTGCAGGACGGCACGTTTCAACGTGTGCGTAAGAAGTTGCTTTGTCCTATTCGCGCATGCTTAGAGGCCTCTGGGTGCCATTTCGAACACCTTGTTTAACGGTGGTCTCATCACAGGATGTCGTGTGCTGCATGTACTGCATTCTACCACAGAGGCATGATGAATTCTTAAATATCCCGAAGCTTTTTCAGCCGTACATCCACACGAACGTTTTGGTTCCTTATTCCCTCAGGGATCTTCTTCTGCAATTTGTTCTTAATTAACAATATTACTCTGTACGCAAACACACACACTCTCATTCACACACACATATACATACACACACACACACACACTCACACACACGCACACACACATGCAGGGGGGGGGGGGGGGCAGACATACGAAATTTGGGATGTACACGTTGTAAGAGGTCCATGAATAAGGAATTTATTGCTAGCGCACTCCAGCAGACGTAGCTTCGATGGAATGCTCATGCGCTGCCTGTGATACGTAAGCTACAACAGAATCGTAGACTAGAGAGCAGTGTCGGCAGCAGTAGTGTAGTAGTAGTAGCTCTCAGTCGGGCGGTTGGGCTGGTCGTGGAGAGCGATGGCGTTGCCTGACCAATGTAGTATAAGGTAAAACCAGCGGCGCGCATATGTAAGTTGTAACAACTGATTTTGTACTATTGTTATATCAAGGCCCATGCAAATGTTTTTAAAAATCTTTTAATAATAATCTTTCTTATAAAGATAACTTTTGACAATAATTCATCTGAATTTAAAGATTTTTTTCTAATTTCTCCTATCCATGGACATCCCTATTATCGTAAAGAAAAATCAATTGTTTCTTTTTATACATGACAAATCTAGCGGCCAGCATTACACTGGGCTGTGCCAGAAAAAATTCTTATAGGAGCAGATATATACGCGTTATCCGGCGACTTAATTAAGGTAAGAATTTTCAATTTATTCAGAACGATTTTTCAGGGCCATGACGCAGCATTACTGACGTCCAGATTTACCAGTTTAGGTTTACTGTCAGTTAATTATTGAAAGGTTATATATGAGTCACATTTTCATTGGGAGGTCAGTCACATTTTATTCCGAGGTTACGGAAAACTGTTGGGAGGTTACACTAAATGTGAATGTCATAATTACTTAAACTGTAAGGAGGTTACACTAGTGTAGCCCAGACAGTGCAGCCCAGCCCAGTGCAATGCTGGCCGCTAGATTTGTCATGTATAAAAAGAAACACCTGATTTTTCTTTACGATAATAGGGATGTCCATGGATAGGAGAAATTAGAAAAAATCTTTAAATTCAGATGAATTATTGTCAAAAGTTATCATTATAAGAAAGATTATTATTAAAAGATTTTTAAAAACATTTGCATGGGCCTTGATATAACAATAGTACAAAATCAGTTGTTACAACTTACATATGCGCGCCGCTGGTTTTACCTTATACTACATTGGTCAGGCACCGCCATCGCTCTCCACGACCAGCCCAACCGCCCGACTGCGAGCTACTACCACTTCTACTGCCGACACTGCTCTCTGGTCTGCGATTCTATTGTAGCTTACATATCGCAGGCAGCGCATGAGCATTCCATCGAAGCTACGGCTGCTCGAGCGCGCTAGCAATAAATTCCTTATTCATGGACCTGTTACAACGGCTTTTTCAGTGCATAATAACTCGAAGAAGAACGATATAATTGGTAAGAAATTTACCTCATATGTTAATTCAGTAAGCGGGTCGTTGCCCTCTGTCCACTCAGTAACTGTAAACGCAACGAAATAGAGGATGACAGAGAGAAGGCCGAAATACTGATTTTTCCAATGTGAGGATTAGGCCGAAATACTATACTGCTTTCCCAAATTGTTTCACTGTTGAAGATCGTACTGGGATTCCTCGTTTCAGTCGGCACGGCAAAATGACAGATATCGAAATAAGGAACCGCTAGATAGAAAATCACTCAACAGAGGAAAGGCGACTGCGTCTGATGATGGGATACTTGTACGATTCCACGTAGAATATGCGAGAGAACTTGCTCCTCCTCTAGCAGCAGTCTACTGTAGACAGGTTCACTCTAAAAGTTCCAAGAGCGTGCATTCGTAGAAGAGTCAACTAATATATCACCCCATCTTACGTTTCTCTCACTAAAAGACCTCGTAGGTACAATTATAGGGATTTAAGCTCACCCAGAGGCATACCAGCAATCATTCTGCCCGCGCAACATTTGCGACTGGAACAAATAACGACTGACGAGGGAGGTAACAGTGTAACACACGGGCCGGCCGCGGTGGTCTCGCGGTTCTAGGCGCGCAGTCCGGAACCGTGAGACTGCTACGGTCGCAGGTTCGAATCCTGCCTCGGGCATGGATGTGTGTGATGTCCTTAGGTTAGTTAGGTTCAAGTAGTTCTACGTTCTAGGGGACTGATGACCACAGCGGTTGAGTCCCATAGTGCTAAGAGGCATTTGAACCATTTTTTTTGGAACACATGTACCGAAAGTAAAGAACTTAAATGTGAACATGCTCGTTAGTGATAAAAGACATTCAGTTTGGTGCTACACACATTTCTGTTGAGTGGTTTTTCATACACAATGTACAGCATCAACTGCAATGTTGCAAGCGGCGCAGTTCAAAGAAACTGCCAAAGAAATTAATTTCTAGTCGAACCATTCCAGGCTATCAAAGACACTCGTATTTCTTGGAGAACAAACAAGAAATAAAAATAATTAGCGAGACTACATTAGGCCAACCATCTGCGCAGAAGGTACAGCTCCAAAGAAAGAAATTTTCATCTGCAAAATATCGCTGGTAAGGTGATTATATTTGGACGCTGACCAAAGCTGTAAGCCAGTGCTCGGGGTTAAATCTCAAACCTCTAGGCAATGTCTTGTGGATTGAAACCACTGATGCTGATCCATCTGTAGAATGGGGATCTTAAGTTTGGAGGCCCATTTGGCGACGTTCGAGAAGACTAAGCATGTCAAAAACTGCCTTTCTTTCAGTCCAAATTCATCCATATCAAACGCAGTATTACACGCGCTTCACGGACACACAACACAGTCGCCCACATAACAAAGACACGTTCTTGATACCTCAATAACATTTCGATGATGCCAGTGGCCATGTGGCCATGCCCAGAAGTATTTAGACTAAGGCAGTACTCCGTAATACCCACATTGTACTGAAAGCTCTTTGACGAGTACGGGATTTCAGTGGCTTTCACATGACGGTATCCATCGACGTCAGCAAGTAACAGTAGGATGAAATACTCTTCTGACGTGGATTCATTCATCATGCTGGTTGTTTATTTTGTTTCGACGTATTGCCCCCTAAAAATATTTTCCGACCTTACAGCTGCGACAGGTGGATATTTAAACATTTAACGTAGTTGGATGCTCGAGAAAGCCTTGTCAGTTTATATCGTCTAGAGATCGTATACACATATTTCTTCTTGTTTTTCTCGCAATTTGGGACGTACAGCAGGGAACTACCGACTGGCAGCAGACAGATATGAGCAGTAACACTGCGCTCTCTGTGGCAAGTTTTGGGAACGACTTACCAGATAAGTGGCCAACCGACGCTAAAAACAACACAGATAACGAAATATTTCCGTAAGTCTAAAAACACCACTGGAACGTCTGTTTCACACATGTATCATCGTACATATAGACTCATACTGTCTTAGTGAGAAACAGTGTTGTAACTTGCTTTTGCCTCGTTGCGGAAACTGTGAGAAGTTTGTGAACTCACGCAACCACCAAATGCACGAAACCACACAAGTACCTCCTACCGGGAAACACAGCGACACTTGTTATGCCGAAAGTGCTGACAAGCGCATTTTTTAATTATCGTGCTGTTTCTGTGGAAATGAGATCACTAAGTAAAAATAGGAATCATGCGAGATAAGGAACTTTGTTTCAATCGCTCAAAACGCACGTCGGTTATTTGTATCCGCAGCGGTTACACAGGGTGAATTCCACCGATAAACTTTCAGAGGAGTACCTTGTGAGTATTTTGGTATAAGAGACCCACTGTCTCCGGCTCGTTACAGAGATACTGCATTTCATTTGTACGTAATGTGAAGGACAATCAAGCTATTAAGATCAAAGATGGTAAAATGGTCTACATCAAACTGAGTGTAAGCTCAAATCCGCAATAGCTGTTTATTGTGTTTTTCCCTGTGTGACGACCGGTTTCATACGCTGGAGGTTTGTCTTCAGCGCATATAAAACTGATATTTGATGTTGCACGTCTTCCAAGCTGCAAGTGCGCATAAAAACATATCACTCCTCAGTAAAACCATGGACGAACCAGCAGATGAGGATCCGATCTGAACCGTGAATTGGAGATGTTTTAGTGGCCATGCACGGTTCAGAGCGGATGCTCAACTGCTGGTTCGTCCATGGTTTTACCGAGGAGTGATACGTTTTTAGGCGCTACAGTCTGGGACCGCGCGACCGCTACGGTCGCAGGTTCGAATCCTGCCTCGGGCATGGATGTGTGTGATGTCCTTAGATTTAAGTAGTTCTAAGTTCTAGGGGACTGATGACCTTAGAAGTTAAGTCCCATAGTGCTCAGAGCCATTTGAACCATTTGATTTGATACTTTTTTATGTGCACTTGCACCTTGGAAGTCGTGGCACATGAAATATTAGTTTTATATGAGCTGAAGATATACCTCCAGGATATGAAACCGGTCGTTATACAAGGAAAAACACTATAAACATCCATTGCGGACTTGTACTTTCACTCCGTTTATTATAGACTATTTTAAAAGCTTTGATTTTAATTGTTTGATAGTCCTTCACATTCTGTGCAAGTTCTTTAGCTGTGGTTGCCCGACTTATAAGGTTATTTGTACCATTTTGTTTGGTTTCTTTCCCCAGTTTGTTGTGCGTCTGTATTGCACTGAAAGTAGTGCACAACAACGCAACTATCGACGGTATGCACTGCGAGTTGTGTTACCATTCGCTCACGGTATCTTTTGTTGACAAAAGTAGTACCCAATTTACTCTTCGCCTTCAAGCTGACATCCAATACTGCCCGGATCTGTGTTAGATTTGTCTCTCCGGCAGTGTTAGATGTGTTAATTATGTTTTTAAGCTGTCTAGAAGTTTGAAACGACTAGAAGAGGAATTTGGCAGACTAGAAAAGGAGGTAGAAGAGTTGGGGCTTCGAGTAAACGACACCAAAACACAGTATGTCTTCTCTTTCAAGAGAAACGCTGCTGTTAAAGATAACTATATCAAGCTGAACGAGGCCAGCTATGAGACATGTGAAAGGTTCCAATGCTTGGGATCGCAGGTAACCGATGATAACAGCATAAGCGAAGAAATAAACGGACGGAAAAAATCATAACACCAAAAAATAATTAATGTAGAGTAACGAAATTTCGGAAATACATTTGTCTAGATAACATATTTAAGTGATTAACATTGAAAAATCACAGTTTAATGTAAGTGCGAGATAAACCACTGCAAATGCGAACTGCTGATATATTAAAAACCAGTGTAACCACTGTAATGTTGAACGCAATCGTGCAAACGACCATGCATTGTGCTGTACAGGTGCCGGGTGTCAGTTTGTGGGATGGAGTTCCATGTCTGCTGCACTCGGTCGGTCAACACAGGCAGGGACGGTTAATGCTTGTTGTGGATGATGCTGGCGTAGTCATCTGACGATGGCCCATATGTGTCCGACTGGAGACAGATCTGGTAATCGAGCAGGCAAGGCAACATGTCGACACTCTGTAGAGAATATTGGGTTACAACAGCGGTACTCTAGACCTATATCTGTAACGTCGATCAGTTGTAGAATTTTGGAACATGTATAATGTTCGAGTATAATGACTTTTCTGGAGACTAGAAATCTACTCTGTAGGAATCAACATGGGTTTCGAAAAAGACCATCGTGTGAAATCCAGCTCGCGCTATTCGTCTACGAGACTCTGAGGGCCATAGACACAGGTTCCCAGGTAGATGCCGTGTTTCTTAACCTCCGTAAGGCGTTCAATACAGTTCCCCACAGTCGTTTATTGAACAAAGTAAGAGCATATGGACTATCAGACCAATTGTGTGATTGGATTGATGAGTTCCTAGATAATAGAATGCAGCATGTCATTCTCAATGGAGAGAAGTCTTCCAAAGTAAGAGTGATTTCATTCAGGTGTGCCACAAGGAAGTGTCGTAGGACAGTTGCTATTCACAATACATATAAATGACCTTGTGTATAACATCGGAAGTTCATTGAGGCTTTTTGCGGATGATGCTGTGGTATATCGAGAGGTTCTAACAATGGAAAATTGTACCGAAATGCAGGACGATCTGCAACGAATTGACGCATGGTGCAGGGAATGGCAATTGAACTTCAATATACACAAGTATAATGTGATGCGAATACGTAGAAAGAAAGATCCTTTATCATGTAGCTACAATATAGCAGTTCAGCAACTGGAATCAGTTAACTCCATAAATTATCTAGGAGTAGGCATTAGAAGTGATTTAAAATGGAATGACCATATAAAATTAATCGTGAGTAAAGCAGATGCCAGACTGAGATTCATTGGAAAAATCCTAAGGAAATGCAATCCGAAAACAAAGGAAGTAGGTTACAGTACACTTGTTCGCCCACTGCTTGAATACTGCTCACCGGTGTGGGATCCTTACCAGATAGGGTTGATAGAAGAGATAGAGAAGATCCAACGGAGAGCAGCGCGCTTCGTTACAGGATCATTTAGTAATCGCGAAAGCGTTACGGAGATGATAGATAAACTCCAGTGGAAGACTCTGCAGGAGAGACGCTCAGTAGCTCGGTACGGCCTTTTGTTAAAGTTTCGAGAACATACCTTCACCGAAGAGCAATCAGTATAATGCTCCCTCCTACGTATATCTCACGAAGAGACCATGAGGATATAATCAGAGAGATTAGAGCCCACACAGAGACATACCGACACTCTTTCTTTCCGCGAACAATACGAGACTGGAACAGAAGGGAGAACCGATAGAGGTACTCAAGGTACCCCCCGCCACACACCGTCAGATAGCTTGCGGAGTATGGGTGTAGATGTAGATACGTGGGTGAACATTATCCTGTTGGAAAACACCCCCCTGGAATGCTGTTCATGAATGGCAGCTGAAGCCGCGCGGGGTTAGCCGAATGGCCTGGGGCGCTGCAGTCATGGACTGTGCAACTGGGCCCGGCAGAGGTTCGAGTTCTCCCTCGGGCACGGGTGTGTGTGTTTGTCCTTAGGATAATTTAGGTTGAATATTGTGTATGCTTAACAGTTAAGTCCCATAAGATTTAAAAAAAATGGCAGCTCAACAGGTCGAATCTCTAGACTGACGTATAAATTTACGGCGGGTGGCCATATGAAATCGAGCTCCAGACCATAACTCTAGGTGTAGGTCCAGTGTCCAGACAGGTTTGTTGCAGGCCCTCAACTGGCTTCCTTGTAACCAACACATGGCTATTACTGGCACCGAGGCGGAAACAGCTGTCATCAGTAAACACAACAGGTCACCACCTTGCCCTGTATTGAAGTCGGAAATGGTGGTTTGCGGTCAGTGGTATGCACGCTACAGGGCTTCTGGCTTGGAGTTTTCCTTAGAGTAACCGATTTGTAACAGTTCCTTGTGTCATTGTGGTGCTGCTGAAATTGCTGGTGCTGATGCAGTATGCTGCGCCAAAGCCATACGCCAAACACGATGGTCTTTCCCTTCAATAGTGTCACGTGGCCATCTGGAGACTGGTATTCTTGCGACTGTACATTCTCGTGACCACTACTACCAGCAATGATGTACTGTGGCTACATTCTTACCAAGTCTTTCTGCGGTATCGCGGAAGGAACACCGAGCTTCTCGTAACCATATTACTCGACCTGATTCAACCTCAGTGAGATGTTGATAATGACATCTTTGTGGCCTTGGAGGCATTCTTGACTAACATCAAGTCATCACGCCCAGTCTCAACGGGAACTACCGCTCACGGCCGTTACAAGGTGTACTTAAAGCAAAAGCTGATCTGCATCCTCATAGTGGCGCTAGCGCCTAGAACCGCTCGGCCACATCGACCGGCTTGAGAAGGTCCTCCCACAGCGAAAACCGCCTTTGTTTTAATGACTGCCACCCCAATTCGTGTATCATATACGAGGTAGTCTCTCCCTTATTTCGTGGTAATACCAAACGAACTGCCCTTTTTTGAACTTTTTCGATATCTTCTATCAATCCTATCTGATGCGCGGTTTTCACACTGTATAGTAATACTCCAGAAGAGGGAGGGCAGGTGTGGTGTAAGCAGTCACTTTAGCAGACCTGTCAGATTTTCTTAGTGTTACGCCAAGAGATCACAGTCTGTGGTTTTCTTTCCCCACAACATTATCTGTATGATCGTCCCGATTTAAGTCATTCAAAATTGTAATCCTTAAGTATTTAATTGAGTTTACAGGCCTTTCATCTGTGTGATTTATCGTGTAGCTGAAATTTAGCGGATTCCTTTTAGTGCTCATGTAGACGACTTCACACTTTTCATGATTTAGAGTCAACTGCCACTTTTTGCATCATACAGATATCTTACCTAAATCATTTTGCAATTCGTTTTGATTATCTTATGATTTTACGTAATGGTAAATGACAGAATAATTTCCAAGCAATCAAAGAGGGCTGCTCAGATTGTCTTCTAAATAATTTATGTAGGTCAGGAACACACAGGGTCTATTAACGCTTCATTGAGGAAAGCCAGACATTAATATTGTTTTGCTCGATGACTTTCGTGCCAGTTATAACGAACGGTGACCTTTCTGGCGGGAAGTCACGAATCAAGTCACACAACTGAGACGATACTCCATAGGCAAGCAATTTTATTGGAGGTCGCTTGTAAGGAACGACATCAAAAGACTTCTGGAAACATAAAAATATGGAATCAGTTTGACGTCCCCTGTCGATAGCACTTATTATTTCGTGAGAATAAAGAGGTAGTTATGTTTCATAAAAACGATATTTTTTGAATCCGCGTTGGCCATTTGTCAATAAATCGTTTTCTTCGAGCACAGTATATGTCCCAAAGTCCTGCTGCAAATCTACTTTACCGAAATGGATCTGTAATTCAGCGGGTTACTCCCATTTTCTTTCTTGGGTATTGGTGTGACTGGTGCAACTTTCCAGTCTTCGGGTACGGATCTTCCTACGAGCGAGCGGCTGTATGTGATTGCCAAGTACGGAGCTATTTTATTAACATAAACTGAAAGGAACCTGACTGGTATACGGTCTGGATCGAAACCCTTGGCTTTATTAAGTGTTTTAAGTTGCTTCGTTATAACGAGGATTTCTACTTCAAAGTTACTCACGTTGGCAGTTTGTTCTTGATTCGAATTCTGGAATATTTACTACCTCTTGAAAGTACGTAGGTAGAGTTCTGGTTCATCGTGTATAAAGGGTCAAGCAGCTGGGGTAGGCAAATGCGAAAAGTTGTAAATGCCAAATCTGACACTGATAAGGAGACTGAAAAAACAATGCATCTCCGTTTGTCCCTCTCTGATATGTAACCAAAAAATTGAGAACGTATTCTGATATCAAAGAACTGTTGTGTTCTTCACAATATTGCAAAAAATAATGAGACTAATTATAAATAAATACTTCGTTAGGAACATTCTAAGTGCTGTACAGGAGAACTGACTGGTTCTAATTGTCAACGAGAAAGTTTGTACAAGCTATACTTGCGAAGAAGAAAACATCGACCAGCTACCATTAATAATGCTGTTTATTTACACAATAGCACCGTTACCAGTTACCCTAGTTGTTGGCTGTTTTTGTCCAATAAGAAATGTAATGTAAACGTGTACGCCCGCTGAAGATGACCTGACGGCTCGAAACCGATACCGGCGCTATTTGTGTAAATAAATAGCATTGTTAACAGTGGCTGGTTGCTGTTTTCTTCTTTTATTTCGACACCTTTACAATAAAGGTAGGACGGCAGCGGCCTATCCATGCCGCTCTACAGCCAAAGATAACACAGACAGTAAAAAGAAAGACAGAAAAACAAACAGACATGGTGGATAAAAACTGGAGACAGACATATTAAAATACATGAAGCCGTTCACAGGCGCTGTCCGGATAAAAAACGTTCGTCAGTGTACACAAACGGAGAAGGCAGAATTTATACACGTGAACGGAGGAGCGCAAAATGAGAGACACTGAAACACTGATGCGAAGACACACAGAGGCACTTGGGACGATCTCCGGCGCACGAAGATTCACTGTTAACGCACAAAGCCGGGGACCTGCCAAAGGGAAGAGGTTTGGATAGGAGGGAGAGGGTGAGGGTGTTGATGCCAGTGGGAGATGAGAAGGGAGGGGGAGGGGAGAAGGTAGGGGGGGTAGTCGAAGTCCGGGGGGGAGGGGAGGGAGGGAGAAAGAGAGGTTTTCTTATTTGCAAGCATCATTTTTTATTTTGTACTCAGCCACGATCTCAAAAATGTCATTTCTCGGCAAACTAACGGAGATAGTATTTGTTTTGAATGCCATTAATGCTGAGGTGTTACCTTTTATGTTTGACATTACAAGTACAGAAATACAGTCCTACGTTTCTCATGGCTTTTAAGTTCCGGAACTTCAGAGAGATGCACAGTTTGGCACAAAGTCCGTGCGCCGTCTACTGACGTATGTTTGAAGCACTTCCTCCATGGTTTGGCGCGTGGACCAAGTTTACAGACATGAAACAGAGTACCGAGTACAAAACAGCACTGAAAAATGGCACTTAAACGTTTTCCATTTCCTATATCCCAAAGTTGGATTTGTGGCATGAGGGCTCATACTTTATTTTTATTCACTTCAAGAGTAGATAACATCGCGAACTATAACTAATCGATTGCTTCAAAAGCCAGGTTGCGACTACAACATAAAATTACTTGAAATTATGCATCTCCTACAGTATCAGTCAGTTTAATTATATCAGCTTTCTTCGTGTGACTGAAGTTTTCGCTTTTGGTTTCCCTTCTTGAAATTATCACCAGCATTTTAATATTTATTGCAAGTCAAAGCACCTCTTATTCGTAGTGGCATAATAAGCTATCTTCCATGAATGAATCCTGTAATAGGTTCAAAAAATGGCTCTGAGCACTGTGGGACTTAACTTCGGAGGTCATCAGGCCCCTAGAACTTGGAACTACTTAAACCTAACTAAGGACATCACACACATCCATGCCCGAGGCAGGATTCGAACCTGCGACCGTAGCGGTCGCGCGGTTCCAGACTGTAGTGCCTAGAACCGCTCGGCCATTACGGCCGGAGCCTGATAGGATCAATAGAGTTATCACAGTCGATCTACAAGGTCGCAGGTACCACGATACGTATAATTTGTTTCATCGAACGGACGATGTTCTAATATATATATATTCTTGAACATTCTTACTATTTTGTTGAATTTGTTCCCCGAATTCTATTTTCATTCGTTTAATAATAATGGAAATTGTCCTTCAGTGGGATGAAATGGTACATATGATAAACTGATTTATAACATACTCCGTAAGTCTGATGTACGACTTGGCTGACACGATAAGAATGACATCACAAGCCACCAAGATAAAGGAAATTTCCTGAGCTGAAAGCAGACAGCTCGACAATTCTGGGAGTTTTTCTATGTGTTACGGATGTAAGCAACGACAGATTCAGACGGCACTAAGCATCTTCCTTTCTGATAAGTAATGTGGTGGCTGTACTAACTACTGCCATATTACAGTGGAGCGATACGTTTTTATTCTGAACTGAATGCCAATAAACAAACGTTATACGAATTTTTTGTTTGTTCTTCACTTCACGCTATAGGCTTTAAATTCAAATTAACCTGTGGACCTGAAACCCTGGACATATCAACTATCAAAGATACTTACGTTTAACAATGAAATGCGCCAACAGCCGTGTAGTTGAGATGTTATTTTATTTTATTTTTTCTTCCAGTTTGCCGGCCGGAGTGGGCGTGCGGTTCCTGGCGCTACAGTCTGGAACCGAGCGACCGCTACGCTCGCAGGTTCGAACCCTGCCTCGGGCATGGATGTGTGTGATGTCCTTAGGTTAGTTAGATTTAATTAGTTCTAAGTTCTAATCGACTGATGACCTCAGAAGTTAAGTCGCATAGTGCTCAGAGTCATTTGAACCATTTTGAACTTCCAGTTTTGGCATTCCATTATGCAATCTTCAGACCCCGTAATGGAATGCCGAGACTGGTTCAAAATGGCTGTAAGCACTATGGGACTTAACATCTGAGGTCATCAGTCCCCTATACTTATAAACCTAACTAACTTAAGGACATCACACACATCCATGTTCGAGGCAGGATTCTAACCTGCGACCGCAGCCGAGACTGGTAGTAAAAATAAAATAAAATCTTAACTGCAAGAGTGTTGAAGAGTTTCATTCTTAAATAATTGACTAGCCACTGCCCCATGTCCATAATGGATCAACAGAGACTGGAAGATACCTGTAATCACGGGATTACATCACACCGGTGAGCCGAAAAAACAATCGGTGATGTTACCTACGTCCTAGACACAGAGCGAGACGCGTGTGGTTTACGGTGACGTCAAGTGCCGGCTGAGATCCGGCAGTATTTGACGCACGTGAGAACTCGTACATTGACTACAATGCACACCTAGGACGCCTGGTAGAATGACGCCGGTCCCCTGAGTCCATCTGACGTTCGTGTGAACCTGACTTTTAAATGTGCTCCAGTGTCACAGAGAGCGGATTTGACTGGCTGCGCACGCCGTTCCAACGCTGCGCTCACAGCGCCATCGACATCGGGGCGTTCCACTGACGACCGACATCGGCTGAAGGCGACTAATCTTTTCAAAGAAGAAAGCCAGTACGTCGTCTCACTTGTCAATGCAACCGATATCAACGTTCGAACGTACAGACTTCGGACGACAGTCGGCGGAATTCAAATCAGTTTGTTCCCTTCGGTCAAATCGGGCGACGTTTAAGCGAGAAAGGTGGCGTATCTCAGCATAGGTGCTGATGATTTTTGGATTGTGGTAGCTGGCCATTAGCTGTCTACCTGTTATTGTTATTGCTTAGTGCTGTTTTTATGTCAATATGTTGGTGATTCTGTTGTTTGCAAATGTGTTGTATGTGTTTCTACTGCTCAGTGCTTTCGGCGTTCAGATTATCTTATCCTAATTTTATTTTTGTCTTTCACACATACGCTGTTTGACATTCATTGAAGGCTAATGTGACATACGAGGAAGGCTCGTTGGGTGCCTTAGAATCTGACAGACAAGCACAAGGGCCAGCGAATGATGACAAGCATGGTTTTCTGGAAGGAATCATGACTGGTGATGAGTTGTGGGCGTACCACTACACACCTGGAAATATAATTGCTTTTGAATACATTGTGGGAGTAGACAGTGATCAATGTTATTACTAATAGTTACTATTAAAATCAGTCTTGGTCACAAATTTATTTATTCTGGTAACCGATTTCGACCACGCCTGTGGTCATCTTCAGACCAAAATGCTGTATGAGTTGGAGCCTCGTTTTGGTGGTAAATCACCAGAAGGAAGCTCCTGCTCATACAGAATTTTAGTCTGAAGATGACCACAGGCGTGGTCGAAACCGGTCACCAGAATAAATAAATTTGTGATTGTGGTGTCACCGCCAGACACCACACTTGCTAGGTGGTAGCCTTTAAATCGGCCGCCGTCCGTTAGTATACGTCGGACCCGCGTGTCGCCACTATCAGTGATTGCAGACCGAGCGCCGCCACACAGGTCTAGAGAGAATTCCTAGCACTCGCCCCGGTTGTACAACCGACTTTGCTAGCGATGGTTCACTGACAAAATACGCTCTCAATTGCCAAGACGATAATTTAGCATAGCCTTCAGCTACGTCATTTGAAACGACCTAGCAAGGCGCCATTATCAGTTAGTATTGTTATTGTGAAATATGTACCTTCAAGAGCGACGTTCATCCTTAATGGATTAAAGTTAAGTATTCCACCAGCTACGTCCGTTGTTTCTAAATTCTAATTTCCTTGTCCTGTTCCAGACCTCACGCCAGCCTGCGTGAGCAAAATCGCGTGCCTTTCGGCCTCCTCTAGTAACACGGTGTTGGCTCTCCTGCCAACCACAATAGTGATCAAGACTGTTTTTAATAGTAACTATTACATGGAAATATACTGGATCCCCATTGCGAAAAAAATTCAGTGACACGATTTGCTAGGAAAGGGCTTGTGACAGTGTTCTGGGATATGTATTGCGTGTTATTGGTTACGCTTGATAACAGAATGAAGACTTTCACGACCGGATAACATTGCTGCTGGTAAACCTTTCGAGGTAAATGTCGTGTTCCACGAAACTCTTCTGTTCCTAAAGTTTCGACCAGAACTGCGCTGGACATCTTCAGAGAAATGTCGTGCTCGACGAAACTCTTCTGTTTCGGCCAGAATTGCGCTGGACATCTTCAGAGGCGGTGCTCTTCCGTTGAGTCTTGCCGACTGAGTTGGCAAGACTCATCGAAGGACATCGTCTCTGAAAATGTTCAACGCAGTTGTGGACGAAACATTAGGAACAGAAGAGTTTCGTGGAACTCGACCTTATATCCCGAAATGTTTACCAGCAGCAACTGGTGGACTTTGTAGAACACGGGACCACTGTGAATACTGCAGTCTACATTAAAACTTTGGTTAAACTGCGTTGTGCACTTCGTGACAAACGCTACATCATTAATACTGACGGTTCCAAGCATGTTCAAAACAATGGTCGCGTCATGTTGCTGCTGCTGTTCGTGAGAAAATCGCCAAATTTGGGAGGGAGGTGCTCCAGCATCCTCAATACAGTGCTGACCTTGTTCTGCGTGTGGGAACATCACTCGATTCGACCGAAGAAAACAAACTGATCTTAATTCCACCAACAGCGATCCGAAGGCTGTACATTCGGGTTTTGAGATCGGTGCACGGCCAGGATACTCTGCTTTGAGAAGATCGGCTGTCTTCGGCCGATATCGGTCGCCGGTCGAACCACCCAATGAGTGCCATTCTGACCGCAGCCTAAGGAGGCAACACGTCCCCTTTCAGAGAGCATCCGATTTTATCGGCTCATATAAAGGAAGTCTGATGATGGCGTTCTGTTTGTCTTCATTGGCTGATTCCAGCAAGGATCCCCTACGACAGCATTATGAAGCAGGAAAATTTATAGTTCCAAAAACATTTTTATGTACGTAAGAGTACGCTACATGTAGTTCTGGAATTATTTATTTAACAAACACTTTACTTCCCTTATGCTAAGGATTTAGAAGCCATGTCTGGAAGTGAAACATGGACGGTAAATAGTTTGTACAAGAAGAGAATAGAAGCTTTTTAAATGTGGTGCTACAGAAGAACGCTGAAGATTAGATGGGTAGATCACATAACTAATGAGGAGGTATTGAATATGATTGGGGAGAAGAGACGATTGTGGCACAATTTGACTAGAAGAAGGGATCGGTTGGTAGGGCATATTCTGAGGCATCAAGGGATCACCAATTTAGTACTGGAGGGCAGCGTGGAGGGTAAAAATCGTAGCGGGACACCAAGAGATAAATACACTAAACAGATTCAGAAGGATGGAGGTTGCAGTAGGTACTGGGGGATGAAGCAGCTTGCACAGGATACAGTAGCATGGAGAGCTGCATCAAACCAGTCTCAGGACTGAAGATCACAACAACAAGGATTTAGAAAAGAAATTTTTGTTCGCCTGATAAATCTGATTATTTTACATTTGATAGTTACCATCTTAGCTTCGTAAACTTCTTGTTTTGTCCTTGTCATTGTGACATTTGAAATCGTCTGACCTGTGATTTAAACTGCTAACTTGGGTTTCAAAATTTGATTAGCGTGAAGTGACTTCTTGACCACCAAATGAAACCACTTGAGTTTTGTGTCTTTGAAGCTATGTTGTAGGGCAAAGTAATGGAAAAGTGCTTCCGAAATTTCGATGACTGCACACGGGCCGTCCGTATGTCCCAAGTCGTCCAAATGTGTCAAGTCACCAGATAATGGCACCACTCAAGTTCCGCAGGTGTTCTCCAGATACCGCGAGATGACAGGTTACCTGCAAAAACAAACAAGCCGGTGATGTCACCCCTACCGACGCTCTATCTGTACTACATTGAATTCCAGTTCTCCTACACAAAAACGTTTGTGTGCAATATAGATAATGAGATTCAAGGGTGACAATGTACGATAAACTGTCTCGAGAGATTATGCAACTGTATAATTTTTAAAAGGATTTTAGTGTAACGGTATAAGATACATTTTATCGCACATCATAACTAGTTCTCATAACTTAATAGTCATTATCAGATCTGATTATTCACAAATTGTGAAAAATAAAAAGAATTCTTTTGTAAAAGAACATTCAGTGGTATACATAATGAGGAGGTATTGAATAGAATTGGGGAGAAGGGAAATCTGTGGCACAACTTGACTAGAAGAAGGGATCGGTTGGTAGGACATATTCTGAGGCATCAAGGGAGCACCAGTTTAGCATTGGAGGGCAGCGTGGAGGGTAAAAATCGTAGAGGGAGGCCAAGAGATGAATACACTAAACAGATTCAGAAGGATGTAGGTTGCAGTAGGTACTGGGAGATGAAGAAGCTTGCACACATAGAGTAGCATGGAGAGCTGCATCAAACAAGTCTCTGGACTGAAGACCACAACAACAAAAACATATGGATAACGTCTAATGTGTTGCGAATAGAAGCAAAGAGGTGAAACCTTCTAGTTGTGCAGTTTCAGCATATCAGTCTTGGTGTAACCTTTTAGCTGTGTAATGTTTCTGAGTCATCATCATCATTTTCTTTTGGCCTTTGTCCCACTTCAACGTGGGGTCGGCCTTGTTACTATGGATTTGGTGATCTTAGTGTCAGAGGGTGGCTGGATACCCTTCCTGTCGCCACCCCGTTCCCCCTGGGGCGGAATTAGTGTACCCCAGCTGTCTGCATCTAGTGCAAGCCATGAAATAGTGCGAACGTTTTTCAAATATCTGCGAGTCGTATAACTTAGGCAGGACGTGCTGGACAGCCCAATTTTCACCTCATGGGATGTGGAAAACCGCCTAAAAACCACATCCAGAATGGCCGGCACACCGGCCCTCGCCGTTAATCCGCCAGACGGATTCCATACGGGGTCGGCGCGCCTACCCGAGTCCAGGAAGAAGCGCATTAGCGCTCTCCGCTGACTTGGCGAGTCTGTGTAATGTACCTGAGTAATATTACGAATGTAGAATGGAGTTGTGACTGGTGTGTAATCTTTAAGATGCGGGCAAGTCTTCAGGCCCAGATTGTATACCGATTAGGTTCCTTTCAGATTACGCTGATACTATAGCTCCCTACTTAGCACTCATATACAACCGCTCGCTCACCGATAGATCTGTACCTACAGATTGGAAAATTACGCCGGTCGCACCAGTGTTCAAGAAGGGTAGTAGGAGTAATCCATTTAACTACAGACCTATATCATTGACGTCGGTTTGCAGTAGGGTTTTGGAGCATATACTGTATTCAAACATTATGAATCACCTCGAAGGGAACGATCTATTGACACGTAATCAGCATGGCTTCAGAAAACATCGCTCTTGTGCAACGCAGCTAGCTCTATATTCGCACGAAGTAATGGCCGCTATCGACAGGGGATCTCAAGTTGATTCCGTATTTCTAGATTTCCGGAAAGCTTTTGACACCGTTCCTCACAAGAGACTTCTAATCAAGCTGCGGAGCTATGGGGTATCGTCTCAGTTGTGCGACTGGATTAGTGATTTCCTGTCAGGAAGGTCGCAGTTCGTAGTAATAGACGGCAAATCATCGAGTAAAACTGAAGTGATATCAGGTGTTCCCCAGGGAAGCGTCCTGGGACCTCTACTGTTCCTGATCTATATAAATGACCTGGGTGACAATCTGAGCAGTTCTCTTAGACTGTTCGCAGATGATGCTGTAATTTACCGTCTAGTAAGGTCATCCGAAGACCAGTATCAGCTGCAAAGATATTTAGAAAAGATTGCTGTATGGTGTGTCAGGTGGAAGTTGACGCTAAATAACGAAAAGTGTGAGATGATCCACATGAGTTCCAAAAGAAATCCGTTGGAATTCGATTACTCGATAAATAGTACAATTCTCAAGGCTGTCAATTCAACTAAGTACCTGGGTGTTAAAATTACTAACAACTTCAGTTGGAAGGACCACATAGAAAATATTGTCGGGAAGGCGAGCCAAAGGTTGCGTTTCATTGGCAGGACACTTAGAAGATGCAACAAGTCCACTAAAGAGACAGCTTACACTACACTCGTTCGTCCTCTGTTAGAATATTGCTGCGCGGTGTGGGATCCTTACCAGGTGGGATTGACGGAGGACATCGAGAGGGTGCAAAGAAGGGCAGCTCGTTTTGTATTATCGCGTTATAGGGAAGAGAGTGTGGCGGATATGATACACGAGTTGGGATGGAAGTCATTACAGCATAGACGTTTTTCGTCGCGGCGAGACCTTTTTACGAAATTTCAGTCACCAACTTTCTCTTCCGAATGCGAAACTATTTTGTTGAGCCCAACCTACATAGGTAGGAATGATCATCAAAATAAAATAAGAGAAATCAGAGCTCGAACAGAAAGGTTTAGGTGTTCGTTTTTCCCGCTCGCTGTTCGGGAGTGGAATAGTAGAGAGATAGTATGATTGTGGTTCGATGAACCCTCTGCCAAGCACTTAAATGTGAATTGCAGAGTAGTCATGTAGATGTAGATGTACTGTGACACCTACGTTACATGACTATACAGCTTCCTGCATATGAAACGTGCCTGTGAAATGCTATGAATACATAATGGTACAGAACTTCCTAAAGCAATATTCCAAAATATTATGCAAAGCGTGAACTAGCAGCTGTGACTGCTAAGTTTTCCACAATGAAGACTTTGATTTGAACTGACATGTAGAACGAACATGTTTAGTTACTGATGCTATTTTGAATTTACACGTTGCAGTCACATTAATGTGACCATCGCCTATGTTAGACGACAACGTTCAATAACCACTGACAGACTGCAGGTGGCATCACTAGTAGCGGAGGTATACTCTTATAAAGGGTACCGGGGACTCGCGCAAATCTGTGCAGTCATTGTCGTAATGCTGAAACAGAGCGATTTGTCTGACGTTCAAAAGGACATGATCAATGGACCTTTGGGCCAATGACTGGTAGCATTTCCAAAACCGTGTACCGCCGTTGTTGAGGTATACCATAACACTCCGTCTTCAGGCGACGAGTGGCCTACCGGGACCATCCGACCGCCGTGTAATCCTCAGCGTAGGATGCAGATGGGAGGGGCATGGGGTCAGCACACTGTTCTCCCGGTCGTTATGACGGTATTCTTAACCGAAGCCGCTACTATTCGGTCGAGTAGCTCCTCAATTGGCATCACGAGGCTGAGTGCACCCCGAAAAATGGCAACAATGCAGGACAGTCTGGATGGTCACCCATCCAAGTGTCGACCACGCCCGACAGCGCTTAACTTGGTGATCTCACAGGAACCGGTCTATCCACTGGGGCAAGGCCGTTGCCCTGAAGTATACAATGCATGGAAAAATGAAATAAAATTAAACTAAACTCCGTCCGAACAGGCCTGGGAAGGCACAATGGTACCGACCGGCCGCCGTGTCATTCTACGCCCACAAGCATGGATGAATGAGGAGATGGAGGGGCATGTGGTGAGCACACTGCTCTCTCAGCCGAATGTCAGTTTACGAGACCTGAGCCGTTACTTCTCAATCAAGTAGCTCCTCAGTTTTCCTCATGAGGGCAGAGTGTATCCCGCTTGCCAACAGCGCTCAGCAGACCGGATGGTCACCCATCCAAGTGCTAGCCCAGCCCAACAGTGCTTAACCTCGGTGAGCTGACGGGAACCGGTGTTACCACTGCGGCAAGGCTGTTAGCCATGGCAAAATGGCGATACCCAAAAGCGATGCGGAGGCAGCAGTGGTGCACCGTAGATGACAGGAATGAACGACAGATGTGGAGATGTGGACGGGCGAATAGACATGCAACTGTTGAGCATCTACCCAACCCACATGAGCCGAAGGATTATCGGCAGTGTCTACTCAATGACGTTCAGCGAACGTTCCTGGGTATGGGCCTCCCACAGCAGGCGCCTGGTTTTTGTACCCATGCTGTCTACTGTTCACTGGCGATGATGACTGGAATTCGCACGCCAGTACCGTAACTGGACGTCCATTGAATGACAATAAGTGGCCCATTCCAATGGTCAGGAAGGTCCAGGCCGGAGCAGGGAGAGTTACAATCTGGGGAAAGTTCCCTGGGTGACCTCGTCATCCTCGAAGGCACAGTGGATCAACGCAAGTAGGAATCTATCCTTGTGGATCATGTTCACCCCAACAAGAAGTCCGATTTTTCTCGGCACGATAGTATTTATCAACTGGACAATGCAACCTGTCACACAGCTCGTAGTGCAGGTGTGTGATGAGTTTATCTCACTCTCCTAGCCACCAAACTTCCTGGCTTAAAATCCAATTGAGATTCTGTGGGACCACTTCGACCAAGGTCTGAGAAACCTGGCTACGGCCCTTGAATTGTTGTGGCACCAGATCTCTTTCGGTAATCTGGAGACCTCAATGATTCTCTTTCTGGATGTCTCACAGCTGTCCGTGCTGCCTAAGTTGCTTATTCAGGCTTTTTTACAAGGTGGACACATTGAAATGAAATGATCATATGGCATTGTTGACCGGGAGACCCCATGTGGAGTGTTCGGTCGCCGGAATTGCAAGTCCATTTTAGCTGACGCCACTTTGGCGACTTGCGAGTCAATGATGATGAAATGATGATGATAGACACATAACACCCAGTCATCTCAAGGCAGAAAAAATCCCTGACCCCGCCAGGAATCGGACCCGGGACTCCGTGCGCGGGAAGCGTGAATGCTACCGCAAGACCACGATGTGGGGACGGGTGGACACACTAATGTGACTGGGCAGCGTACATAACGTGTAAATGTTCACTATTCCCTGTATACTCCAAATAAAGTTTTGTTATGGCCCTAATATTAATTCTTACCTGCACAACAAAGATAACGAAGCCCAGCTCTGCTCTACCTCCCGACCTGTAATGTGCTTCAAGATACTAAATCACTCAATGATAAATGTGTAGGAGGATGTGAAGGTCCAGTATTTTCTTTTTTTTCCTTTTTTGTGGTCATCAGTCTCCTGACTGGTTTGCTACATCCTGCCACTAATTCCTTTCCTGTGCCAACGTTCTCATCTTATAGTAACAATTGCAACCTACGTCCTCAATTATGTGCTGGATGTATTCCAATCTGTGTCTCCCTCTACAGTTTTTACCCTCTTCATCTCCGTGTAGTCACATGGAAGTTATTCCCTGATGTCTTACCGGATGTCGTACCATGCTGTCCCCTTTTCTTGTCAGTGTTTTCCATATGTCCCTTTCCTTGCCTATTCTATGGACGACTTCTTCATTCCATTAAGCATTAGACCACTTAATTTTCAATATTACTCTATAGCACTATACCTAAAACGTTTCGATTCTCTTCTGTTCCGGTTTTCCCATAGTTCTTGTCTCACTGCCATACAATACTGTGCTCCCAACGTACATTATTAGAAATTTCTTCCTCAGATAACGACCTACGTTTGATAGTAGCAGATGTCTCTTGCTGGTCTGCTTTTGATGTCTTCCTTGCTCCATTCGTCATGGTTTATTTTAGTGCCTAGATAGCAGCATTTCTTAACATTATCTACTTATAGCACTCCGTCTTCAGGCCACAAGTGGCCCATCGGGACCATCCCACCGTCGTGTCATCCTCAGCTGAGGATGTGGATATGAGGGGCGTGGGGTCAGCACACCTTTCTCCCGGTCGTTATGATGGTTTTCTGTGACCGAAGCCGCTACTATTCGGTCGAGTAGCTCCTCAATTGGCATCACGAGGCTGAGTCCACCCCGAAAAATGGCAACAGCGCATGGCCGCCCGGAGAGTCACCCATCCAAGTGCCGACCACGCCCAACAGCTCTTAACGTCGGTGATCTGACGGGAACCGGTGTATCCACTGCGGTAAGGCCGTTACCAACTTTATCTTCTGATGTTAAGTTTCTCACTGTTCTCCTTTCTATTTTTCAGTACTTTCGTCTTTCTTCGATTTACTCTCAATCCGTATGTTGTATTCATTTGAATGTTTATTCCATTCAACATATCGTGAGTTTATTCTTCACTTTCATTGAGAAAAGCAGTGTCATCAGCGAATCTTATCATTGATATTCTTTCACCCTGAATTTTAATCCTACTCTTGAACCTTTCATTTATTTCCATCATTGCTTCTTCGATGTATGGATTGAACAATAGGGACGAAAGACTGCACCCCTGCCTTACATCCTTTTTAATCCATGCACTTCGTTCTTGGTCTTCCACTCTTATGGTTCCCTGGTGTTTCTTATACATTACCAGTCTTTCCCTACAGCTTACCCCTATTTTTCTCAGAATTTTGAACATCTTGACCATTTCACATTGTAGAGAGCTTTTTCCAGGTCGAGAAATCCTATGGATGTATCTTGATTTTTCTTCCATTATCAACCACAATTTCAGAACTGTCTCTCGGGTGTCTATACCTTTCCTAAAGCCAAACTTATAGTCACCCAACAGATCCTCAGTTTTATTTTTCATTCTTCTGTACATTAATCTTGTCAGTAACTTGGATATAAGAGCTGTGCGTTTATTCTCGCTCTTGTCAGCTCTTCCAGTATTGGGAATTGGGTGAATGATGTTTTTCCGAACGACTGATGGTATATCGCCAGCCTCACATATTCTCCACACCAACGTGAATGTCGTTTTGTTCCACTTCCCCAAACGACTTTAGGAATTCTGATGGAATGTTATCTATACCTTCTATCTTATTTGACCTTAAGCCGCTAATTGCTCTTTTAAACTATGATTCTAATACTGGATCCCCTATCTCCTCCATCTCAGTATTATGTAAATCAAAAACCCTATTTCAGTTAACCTACTGCATTTCATCTGCGAAAGCATGACTAATTATCAGGTTTAGTATTTGAACGTTTGAGGAAGTCTCTATCAGATCTGTTGTCACTAATAGAAACAGGACTCCCATGTATTAAACATTTTTAGAAAATTTTTATTCTTGCATTCAGTACATTGAGAAAGATCAAGAGTGAGGTAATCATTTCCTCACTTCATGTATGGAAATCATGAAATAGTTACCCAGGTAATTTTCTACTAACCACGAATTAAATTTCTACATCATGATTCGCGAAATAAAAGTCTTCCCCAGCCACATCGCACAAACGATTGCAATCGCAGCAAACGCAAATGCATTGGCGAATATTACCCCTGCCGGCCGAAGTGACCGTGCGATTCTAGGCGCTGCAGTCTGGAACCGCGAGACCGCTACGGTCGCAGGTTCGAATCCTGCCTCGGGCATGGATGTGTGTAATGATCTTAGGTTAGTTACGTTTAACTAGTTCTAAGTTCTAGGGGACTAATAACCTCAGAAGTTGAGTCCCATAGTGCTCAGAGCCAATATTACCCCATTCAGTGTTAACTCTACAACAACAGAGCGCCATCGGAAAGTAGAATTTCCACACTCTCACCAACAACAGTACAAACCAAAAGTACTCTGAGGTGACAAGTCATGAGGTTGCTCCTAATATCGTGTCGGACCTCCTTTTGCCGTGTGCAGTGCAGCAACTCGACGTGGCATGGACTCAACAACTCGCTGGAAGCGCCTAGAAGAATTATTCAGCCGTGCTGTCTCTATAGCTGTCCATAACTGCGAAAGAGTTCCCGGCGCAGGACTGACCTCTCGATTATGTCCCATAAATGTTCGATGGGACTCATGTCGGGTGACGTGGGTGTCCAAATCATTCGCTCGAACTGTCCAGAATGTTCAAGCTAGTCACGAACAACTGTGGTCTGATGACATGGTGCATAATCATCCATAAAAATTCCAACGTTATTTGGGAAGACGAACATGAATGACTGCAGACGGTCTCCAACTAACCGAACATAACCATTCCCAGCCAAAGATCGGATCAGTTTCACCAGAAGACCCAGTCACACCATTATGGAGCCCCCACCAGCTTGCACCATGGCTTGTTGACATCTTCGGTCCATGGCTTCATGGAGTCTGCGGCGCATCCGAACCCTACCATCAGCTCTTACCAACTGAAATCAGGACTCATCTGACTAGGCCACGGATTTACAGTCGTCTAGGGTGCAACCGATAAGGTTACAAGTCCAGGAGAGGCGCTGCAGGCAAAGTTGTACTGTCCAGAATGTTCAAGCCAGTCGCGAACAACTGTGGTCTGATGACATTGTGCATAGTCATCCATAAAAATTCCAACGTTATTTGGGAAGATGAACATGAATGACTGCAGACGGTCTCCAACTAACCGAACATAATCATTCCCAGCCAAAGATCGGTTCAGTTTCACCAGAAGACCCAGTCACACCATTATGGAGCCCCCACCAGCTTGCACCATGGCTTGTTGACAACTTCTGTCCATGGCTTCATGGAGTCTGCGGCGCATCCAAACCCTACCATCAGCTCT
This sequence comes from Schistocerca gregaria, assembly GCF_023897955.1. Lineage (NCBI taxonomy): Eukaryota > Metazoa > Arthropoda > Insecta > Orthoptera > Acrididae > Schistocerca > Schistocerca gregaria. Next base: position 163,296,768 of record NC_064921.1, read on the forward strand.
TACCAACTGAAATCAGGACTCATCTGACTAGGCCACGGTTTTACATTCGTCTAGGGTGCAACTGATACGGTTACAAGTCCAGGAGAGACGCTGCAGGCAAAGTTGTACTGTCCAGAATGTTCAAGCCAGTCGCCAACAACTGTGGTCTGATGACATGGTGCATAGTCATCCATAAAAATTCCAACGTTATTTGGGAAGATGAACATGAATGACTGCAGACGGTCTCCAACTAACCGAACATAATCATTCCCAGCCAAAGATCGGTTCAGTTGGACCAGAAGACCCAGTCACACCATTATGGAGCCCCCACCAGCTTGCACCATGGCTTGTCGACAACTTCGGTCCATGGCTTCATGGAGTCTGCGGCGCATCCGAACCCTACCATTAGCTCTTACCAACTGAAATCAGGACTCATCTGACTGGGACACGGTTTTATAGTCGTCTAGGGTGCAACCGATACGGTTACAAGCTCAGGAGAGGCGCTGCAGGGAAAGTTGTACTGTCCAGAATGTTCAAGGCAGTCGCAAACAACTGTGGTCTGATGACATGGTGCATAGTCATCCATAAAAATTGCAACGTTATTTGGGAAGATGAACATGAATGACTGCAGACGGTCTCCAACTAACCGAACATAACCAATCCCAGCCAAAGATCGGTTCAGTTGGACCAGAAGACCCAGTACCCAGTCACACCATTATGGAGCCCCCACCAGCTTGCACCATGGCTTGTTGACAACTTCGGTCCATGGCTTCGAGGAGTCTGCGGCGCATCCGAACCCTACCATTAGCTCTTACCAACTGAAATCAGGACTCATCTGACTAGGCCACGGTTTTACATTCGTCTAGGGTGCAACCGATACGGTTACAAGTCCAGGAGAGGCGCTGCAGGCAAAGTCGTACTGTTAGCAAAAGCACTAGCGTCGTACGTCCCAGATTGATTTCTGCGTTTATTTCTCGCAGAGTTGCTTGTTGTCAGCACAGAAAACTCTACCCAAATGCCGCTTTTCTCGATCTTCAAGTGAAGGCTGTCGATAACGCCTGAAATTTGGTGTTCTAGGCACACTCTTGACACTGTGAATCTCGGAATATTGAATTCCCTAATGATTTCCGAAATCGAGTGTCGCATGCATCTAGCTACAACAACCATTCCGCGTTCAAAGTCTGTTAATTCCCGTCATGCGGCCATAATCACGTTGGAAATCTTTTCACATCAATAACCTCAGTGCAAATGACAGCTCCTCCAATGTACTCCGTTTCATATCTTACGTGCACGATACTACCGCCATCTGTATTTATGTACATATCGCTATCCCTCAGTGTGTATTATCTTTGTGTATTTCCCTAGTCATCTATAAAAGATGGTCATCCATATTATCTGTATCTTTCAAAGCGCCTAGAACCGCTCGGCCACCGCGGCCGGCTCGTACTTTCCTTTATTAATTTGTTATGTGTCAATATCCCCTTATTACATGTCAATTTCATGATGCTATAACATGTCATAAGTCATAAGCCGTTGTTAAATCTTTAAAGGTAACGTTCAACTTCTTTCTCTATTAGCTTTTGTAAAATAAATGGGTTCTTTGTTGCAGAGTCTGCTCTTTCTAAATCCACTTTGGTCTTTCCCAATATGGTGGTCAACATTCTACCTTATTTTCGGACATACAATTTTGGTAAACAAGCTGCTCATTGTGCAATCCACATTAATGTCTCTGTAGCATTTAGTGTCTCTTCTATTCCTTTGAATCCTTGACAAACTTAGCTTGTATGGTGAGTTATTTTTTTCTTCAAATGGTATTCTCCAGTTTTCACTAATTCCACAGGTAAATTCCAGGACCAGGTGATCGGCCAACCTTCATTTTAGCTATTTTGCCTACAGCAAAAAAACAGCGATATCTAATCTCTGACGCTTCTCACAAACAAATGAAATGCCCTTGCATTTGTCTCGTCAGAGCTCTAATCCAGGTTCATTCCAAGTATCGGAAGCAAATCATTAAGATACCTGTAAAATGGTGCGAAAATCAATGGCGCTCTCCAATGGGATCTGCCTGTAATAGCGATGGGATGGCAATCAGGATCTTCAGAGCACTTACGGGCAAACGTTTCGCCTTATCAAAGTCATGTGATTTTGTAGACAGTGCACACTTACAGAAACGTAATGTATTACAGCAGGATGCGTCAGCCCGATATTTAACACACTTCGCGCATATGCCCACTAAGTAACAGGTATTAAATCATTAAATTTTCATTATGTTCCAAAGTGATGCCCATAATAAACATTAGTATGAGGTGTGACCTCACGCGCTCGAATAAACTACTGTATTGGATGTGGCGTGGAAGCAAACAGTCTCCGTATGTCATCCAGATGTTTGAAATACATGATGACCGCTGGCTGGAGACTGGTATGACAGTATGTTTTCCCATCACATACCAGACATGCTCTATGGCTGACGAATTAGTGAACTGAGTAGACCAGTCAAGGCGTTTGTTTGCATCGTCCTGCTGGAATACATCATTTGGTACTGGTAACGAAAGGTATGAAAACAGGGTTTATCATCTTGCCACATACTGATGAGCATTTTCAACTCCCTTCAACAATTGCGAAATCAGTTTCGATGTCGTGACAAACACCTCCCCACACCATGATTTCGGGAATTAGAGGGATCCGGATCTCGAGAACTGTTGATTTCTGTGACCTTCCATCACGCCGTCTACGGGCACATTGGGGTCGACCTGGCCGAAACAAACAGAAGCGAGTTTCATAGCCGAATACCTCAGAATGCCACTTAACATTCCAGTTGCCTCTGGCTCTACAGTGTGGTAGCCTTTGTTAGCCGGCCGCTCGTGGCCAATTGGTTCTAGGCGCTTCAGTCTGGAACCGTGCGACCGCTACGGTCGCAGGTTCGAATGCTGCCTCGGGCATTGATGTGTGTGATGTCCTTAGGTTAGTTAGGTTTAAGTAGGTCTAAGTTCTAGGGGACTGATGACCTCAGACGTTAAGTCCCCTAGTGCTCAGAGCCAGTCTTTGTTATCTTTGGAATTATGTCAGTACTAAACGACGCGTGGCAACTAGAGATCTCCATCCAGCTTCCAGTTATCTGTTCTAGACTATTCGTGACAACACTCTGCCTGTAACGCATCTCCGGATTGCAACTGTTGTTATCCATCTATTCGTCTGAGTCGGTCGAACAATCCTAATCTTCTCGTTGTGTATTCCTTATGGAAGGACCCTTGCCTACTCTTCTTGCCACGTTGTCCTTAGAACATCTCATCACCGCTCCTGTGATCATAGAACTGCTGAATCTGTGTGGCCTGTCTGTGTGATACTCCCAAGTCCATCACGCCAGTGGTTCGACGTTTCTGTAAGTCCAAAAGATGTCTATGAACTGAACCTGTATTCCTCCACCTGAACAGCTCCAGAAATTTTAGACACACTCAGGAGCCAGCATGGACCCACACCAGTCACAGGATTCCGCACAACAGCCGGTAAAAACGGAACGCTTATGGCATCGCTCTGTTGTCTGTATCTTTGTCTGCCTGTGTGACTATTAAAAACCCTTTTCCTCAGGAACGGGTAGATGCATGAAGTTGGAATCTGTGTCACATACTAAGTTCTTTGATCCGTCTGCAGTGTAAAATGCTGAAGTTTCTAAGTTAATCCTGTCAAAAAATACGACCATTTATGTCAGATATTTTCATACTCACTAACTCACTCATCGAAATGTATAGAGTGCTTTCCGTTGATCGGGAATCATTAAAATTGGCAAGAAGCAAGGTTACACTGTACAAGTAAAGTAAAAAATCTAAAAAATGTTAATCTGCAATTATTCACATGAAAAAAGGTTTTTGTCATTTGTTGTCCGACTGTCTGTCTGTCCATCTGTTCAGACCAACTTTTTTTTAGGAACGGGTAGACATATCAAGCTGAAACTTATATCCCGTACTAAGGTCTATGGTCGCTTGGCGTTGTAAGAAACTTAAGCTTCTAAGCCTCTGCATTCCATCTGTTCAAACCCAGATTGTTTTAGGAAGTGGTAGACGTATCAAGTTGAAATTCATTTCACATGCTAAGGTCTATGGTCTCTTGGCAGTGTAAAAAACGTAAGCTTCTAAGTGACAGTAATGAAGAGCCACGGCCATTTATGTCAAATATTGGCAGTGTAAAAAACGTAAGCTTCTAAGTGACAGTAATGAAGAGCCACGGCCATTTATGTCAAATATTTTGATACTCCCAAACTCACTCAACAAATCATGTAGGATACTTCCCTACAATCATGAAACTTGACAAGAAGCAATGTTTCACAGTACGACTAAAGGAAAAATCACACGACAAAAATAATTCTTTGATGATTGCCAGAACTCGTGGAATTCCCGGAACCGATATCTTGGCCGTATGAATGGACTATCTATATACATAACTAAGTTTGTATGTAACCCTCGGTGTGCGATTCCTTCTCTAAAAATGGCTCTAAACACTACGGGACTTAACATCTGAGGTCATCAGTCCTCTAGACTTAACTACTTAAACCTAACTAACCTAAGGACATCACACACATCCATGCCAGAGGCAGAATTCGATCCTGCGACCGTGGCAGCAGCGCTGTTCCGGACTGAAGATCCTAGAACCGCTCGGCCACAGCGGCCGGCGACTCCTACTCTCATTCGTCCGAATTTTTCATCCTTAGGAATGGTTTTCACCTGTACTGAAAATAATCTCGCGTGAGGCTGAAATTATGATTAACGTATCCCACTGGCATGGGCTTAGTGCCACATCAGTTTGGCAGCGTCTCGTACAGGTGTAACACTCCCCATTCTGTCAGTATATGTTGGCGACAAGAAAGCATCTGAATGTACACTCCATCGATATACGTACTCTATGGGTTTGAAATGACCTGTCGTTTAGGCTTTGCGTCTTTGATTCGTAATTAAAATGTCTCGGTCCAGGGTGCGAACCCCGACACGGCTTATTTCTGAATAGAAATCATCAGCGAATGGCGTCCGAAGATTCCCGACATAAGAGGTCACCCTCATTCTAACAACGGCCTTGTCAAAAAGGGCGGAGAAGCGGACAGAGGTTCAAGGCACATTGAGAGGCTGTGTGAATGGGAGGGCTTATCTGAATGACATGATCGAAGGCGCACAAGAGTCGATAGGGATGAGATAGGGGATACAGTATTCGAATTTAAAATGTCTTTGAGAAACTTGAGATCAAATAAGACAGTTGGGATAGATAGAATATCATGGAAATTTCTAAAAAGATCGAGAAAGTGGCAACAAAACTATAAGAAACCTTGGTTCGTAGAATGTATTAGAGTGGCGATAAACCAACGGACTTTTGAAAAAAACATTGTTCGGCTCAATGAGACTGTAAGACTGGGATGTACTCTTCCGCCTCTGCTGTCGGATCTGTGCATTGAAGATGTAATGACGAAAACAAAAGAAAGGTTAGAGAGTGGCTTAAAACTCAAGGTGAAAGGATATCAGCGATAAGGTCCGCTGATGACATAGCTGCCATCAGTGAAAATTAAGAAGAATTATAGGATGTGCTGAATGGGATAAACAGTCTAATGAGTGCGGAGTATGGATTGAGGATAAATTCAAGAAGGACGAGAGTGATTAGAAGTAGTAGAAATGAGAACAGCGGGAAGCTTAACATTAGAGTTGGTGATCACGAAGAAAATGAAGTTAAGGAATTCTGCTACTTAGGCTGCAAAATAACCCATGACGTACGGAGGCATTCCTAGCCAAGAGAAGTCTACTATTATCAAACGTGGGTCTTAATATGAGAAAGAAGTTGCTGAGAATGTACGTTTGGAGAACAGCATTGTACGGGAGTGAGACATGGACTGCGGTAAAATCGAAACAGAAGACAATCGAAGCATTTGAGATGTGGTGCTTGTGAAATGACCTTTTTTTAAAATAATATTATGAATATTTATATATGTGTTTAGAGAGAGAGAGAGAGAGAGAGAGAGAGAGAGAGAGAGAGAGAGAGAGAGATTGATTTTTGATTGAGATTTTTACTTTAAGTCGTAACTCGTACCTGAATTTTGGTTGCTGCCTCCTTGAATGATCAGCTTCTGTTGACGTATTGCAATTTGGAGGAAATTATTGTTCTTTAAGCTTTAAAATACGACTCTGTTAGTTACTTGGCCGTATTGCGGATAGCTTTGAGTCTCAAGTTTTCGTAGCTTTTCATACCCAAGGGACCACTGTTATAAGTAAGTAAGATCAAACAGCAATCTGCTTTTTGTGAGAAAAGGAGATTGCTTGACACACAAACTTCCTTCAAACTACACGTACTGCTACATCAAAATTGGTTAGTGGAGTTCAGCGCCATACTATTGCACAAGAACATAAGCCAATTACTGTAATTAAGAAATTATGAGAGCTTCTTACTTATTGAATGAAAACTATAGAGAATGCATTTCTTTTCCGGTATTTTAGTGAACTTTGTACACTTACAATTCTGTCAATTAATAGACGGCGACGACAATCAAGTTCACCTCCTTTTCCAAAAACAAGATATTTCTATTCCTCACTTCCAGAAAATTTGTATACATAAATGTTTGGCAACTCTTACACATTCTTTACTTGGTTTTATCACTAAAATATCAATTTTTATTAAATGTAACAATACGTTCTGAGCGACGGCCTAGCAACATGTCCTCTTTCCACAAGATACAGATGAACAGTCTTTTTTTTAATAAAATCAATTGTGTGTGTGTGTTTTTTTTTCTTTTTTAGAGTCCATACTCAAAGATTCTCTAATACTATTGTTGCGGGGATTGCGCGCTAAAGAGTTTCTTGCAGTCCAGCTGCGCTTCACTTCACCTCAAGTACTTTATGAATCACATTTACATTTTGGGTATTGTTGTGTGCATAGTTCCGTGTAGTCAGCACGTACACAACTTTCCCATTAGAGCGCGCCCCGCTAAGCACAACAGCGCAGGCGCAGCACTCGTCCGTCTCCGCACTAAGAGATAGCGCTGTCTTAGAGACGGACCAAATTCTGCTTCCGCCGATCCGCATATGAAGATATAATGCAGCCTATGAGATTGCTGCTAACGTAGAACCTTTTCTCCTCGCGGATCACCCTCGCACAGTGATACCTGAATGCTCGAGGTATTATAACGAGTGTACAGACCTCCGATTAGTCAGTCTGCATTTGTCTGTACCAGTCTACATTACTCTGTACCAGTCTATAGTCAAGTTTCAATCTGCGCCTAATAAGATTACCATATTCCTGTACATCGTCATGAAGAGAAATGTATGGACACTTTGTCAAGTATCGGAGATATCTGAGAATAAGATTAATGTACCAAGACCAAAAGAACTAAAAAATGGTTCAAATGGCTCTGAGCACTATGGGACTCAACTGCTGTGGTCATCAGTCCCCTAGAACTTAGAACTACTTAAACCTAACTAACCTAAGGACATCACACACATCCATGCCCGAGGCAGGATTCGAACCTGCGACCGTAGCATCCCACGGTTCCGGACTGCGCGCCTAGAACCGCGAGACCACCGCGGCCGGCCAAAAAGAACTCCAGATTGTCCATTGTAAATAGTATCCAGAACCAAGTTAAGCTATTTTTATGCTTGTTATTATTTTATTAAATGTGTATGAAAATTAATCAAGTTCTGTTTAAAGTTGGTCACCGTCAATCTGCTACTCTAACCTACTCTGACCTAATGGCAGAAGATAAACACGCTACGATAAGACCACGAGACATATTGCTGACACTCGCCCACTTCGTTAGAGCTACAAGTCAAATAATCTGATGGTGTGTGTACCGAAGGTCTTACAGTACGCACACCACAGGTATATACATACATTACTAAGCTTCTCAGAATAAAATCTGGCACAAATTAGCTAAAGAAAAAAAAAAGCAGTGAGGCACACATAACATTACATGCTACAGAAAAATTCTGAAAGTTAGATGGACAGATAAGCTAAGGAATGAGAAGCTTCTCTGCAGAATCGCTGAGGAAAGGAATGTATGGAACACAATGAGAAGAGGAACGGGCAGGAAGCTAGGACGTCTGTTAAGACGTCAGGGAATAACTTCCTTGGTACTAACGGGTAATGCAGAGGGTACAAACTGTAAAGGGAAACAGAGAGCGGAATTCATTTGAGGACATAGATTGCAAGTGCCACTCTGAGATAAAAAGGTTGACGCAGGAGATGAACTCATGGTGGGCCTCGTCAAACCAGACAGAAGCCTGATGGAGCTTATACAGATATAACTGAGAATTCAGCTTTGACTTTCCGTTGACGGTTGACGTGTCCTTGGCGGACGGCTCAGTTCCGCTCATTGCCGTACTTTCCCCCCCTTTCCGTCTGGCATTTTCCATCTCCTATCTAGCGTTTTGCACACTCCACGCGGTCGGATTCTCCCACACGCTTTTCCATCGGCCATTCTCTTTCGCACGGCTGTCCGTAGCGCTCAGCGCGTCGGCTGACATTGTCGGGCGACACCGCTATTACGTCTAATGCTACGGCTGCTGCTCTTACGTCAATCTCGCGTAGACCACGGCCACTTTTTCCAAGCACTGCTTCCCCACACAAGAGCGACGGGTCGCTAGCGATACCTCCTGCAATCGACCGCTGGCTTCGATCCCGCCGCACACGAGCGATTTACCAAGCAATCAGCCACTAATTCGAAGGCCAATCTCACGAAGATCTGCTGCGGAAAATTAACAGTTGAGTTTAACAGTAGCGGCAGTTGATTTCTGTTTACCCACTAATACATGCAAAGAAGGGAGGATGGGGGAACTATAATTTATTAAACTTCTGTCCCGTAACTTAGTCTACAGTTCCCAGGAACACTTTTCAAATCATTTTGCCTGCATCTTTTCTAATCGTATTTCACAAATACTTTCTAAGTTTGTCAGTTCATATTTAATTAATAATTGTTTTTACTTTAACTATAAGTTAAAGTGGTTCTGAAACCTCGTTGTGTCTATAGAAATGTTATCAAATGCAGCTTAGCTGGTTTGCATTGTAAATTGTTTCGGAGAGAGTTACATATGTGAAATGACAAGATTTTATTGCAGCTGTGGAATAGGTAAGTCCGAAACATGTAAATTAGAAGGTTTACTTACCGTTACCTTATTATTAACAATGCGACCAGTTTCACAGGTCCAGAAGGAGTTCTCTACATCGAGATTGTTGTAATGGACTTAGTATGAATTTCTGCTTCTTCAGCACAACGTTCAAAATGCTATGCCGGTAGGTGTGGCCGAGCGGATCTAAGCGCTGCAGTCTGGAACCGCGCGACCGCTACGGTCGCAGGTTCGAATCCTGGATGTGTGTGATGTCCTTAGGTTAGTTAGGTTTAAGTAGTTCTAATTTCTAGGGGACTGATGACCTCAGATGTTAAGTCCCATAGTGCTCAGAGCCATATGAACCAATTCGTAGTAATGTAATATTTTCCCCTCTTTAGTGTTGTGATGTTAATATAAGTGGCATTCCTGTGACAACTTTATTTTATAGAGTGGTTTATGTTACCTGAAGAACTATAAATTCTAAGGTAAAGTTTTTACTCTAGTGGTCACAGAGGAAAAAACACGTAACTACGCTTAATATATGGAAAAAACGAGTCGCAGCCAACCAGTCATATTGTCAGATCTCACACGCGATTCTTCAGATTGCAAGGGAAGTCCGTGCGATTGGCAACACATCTCTGTAGTCTACAATTGTCCACATACACACACACACACACACACACACACACACACACACACACACACACACATACTGCCTGCGAATGGACAGCACGATCTGGCGACGAATTGCTACGATTCGTTGTTTGCGTGTGGAGGCCATAAGACCCCTTTTGTTTCTCTGTCACCGTAACACATGTTCAGGCATTATAAAAAGAACCGCTGTGCTACCACTGACATTAAGACGTCGCAAAAAGAAAGGCCGGGCACCCAATCACACATGTATAAGTTGGCTGTACTTCGACCCCGGAGGAGATGACTTTCTGCTGCCCTGTAGAAACCACGGGATTTTACTGTGTGTTCTACATTTTCTTTACGTTATTCCAATTTTATAATCCCTCCTTATAAGGTTAAGGAGTGGTATTAAACTTCACTGCGGGAAGATATCTATGATAAGATTCGCTCATGACATTGCTGTTCTCAGTAAAGGATGGGAAGAATTACAGAACCTGTCGAATGGTGTTAACAGTCTAATGAGCGCAGAATACGGGCTGAAAGTAAACCAAATAAAGATGAAAATAAAGAGTAGTATCAGAGACGAAATTAGCTACTAATTAGCATCGAAATTGGAGACCACAAAGTAAACGAAGTGTAAGACGTCTGCTACCTTGTACGAGCCAATGTAACACAAGATGGACGAATAATGAGACTGACACAGACAAAGAGAGAATTCATAGCTGAAAGAAGTCTACTAGTACCAAATACAATCATAGATTGGAGGAAGAAATTTCTGAGAAAGTATGTCTGGAGTACAGCTTCGTACGGATGTGAATCATGAACTGTGGGAAAACCAGAAAAGAAGAGGGTCGAAGGGTATCTGGTGTGGTTTCACAGAAGGATACTAAAAAAATTAGTGAACTAATAAGATAAGAAACGAGGAGGTTCTTCGGAGAAACGACAATAAAAAGACTATTCTGAAAACAATGACTAGAAGAAGGAACAAGACGACAGAACTTGGGTTAAAGCGTCAGGGAATAACTTCCATGGTACTTGCTATGGCGGGCAAAAATACACTCAGTAGTGCATCGATGGGTTCTTTTCCACGAGGAGATTAAGTGGAATTATAACACATAAAATACTAGAGCACTTTATTAGATTACAGATCTGAAGATTTACTTTCTACAATCCACTTCCACAGGAATGTTCAGAGTGTTTACAACTGTCTCCGAAAGTTAAAATATTACCTGATACAGACAAATTTACAACAGTCGTCGCGCCGGCGAATTATTTAACATTTTTCACATATATACACATGAAATGCTGGAGATTGGAGACTGTGTACTCTTATGTGTTCCCAATGATAGCCGTGAGCGAACGAGGTCGACTTGGGAATGTTTCACAGCAATTTTCATAACTGTTTTGTGGTCAATATGAACTCCAGCTTCGCAGTATCAGACCCACGAGTCGAAGGCTGTTATTTAGCTTTCCCGCAGGTCGGCTTGTGCAAAATAATTTCCACGGAATTTCCGCCTCTAAACACTACGGACGTTCGTTAGCAACGAACAGGCTCATTCAGCAGTAATTACCTGCACAGTCATTCGACGATCCTACGTAACAACATCGTGTATGCTTCGCGAAATATTGAACGGACTTCTTTAACACTTATAGTGAGTATGCAGCGTTACATGAGAACCGACTGGCCGGCATTATGAGTGCACTTCAATTAAGCATAAATAAGTACTTCAGCTGGATCGACACGTATGAAGGGCATTCATCAAAAGTTTCCTCCGACCCACTTCTGTTAGCCATAGGACGCTGGAACAATTTTTAACCTTTAAAGACAAAGTTTTTATGCACTGCCTGCTTCACTGGACTAAATTATTTCGGAGTTGTTGCACTACATAGCTTTTTGAACTAAAGCAATCTATTGGCCTGCTATTTTCTCGCCAAATAATTTTGCTGTATTTAATTACTTGATAAGTATTACATGGGAGTGTAAATTTTTGTGTTGAAATAAGGTTTCAAGAGACTACTTACAAGAGCCTTTGGATTTGATTGATTTATCTGTAAACGAAGTTTAAAGGATTCCCTTTAGCACTCAGCGGGATTATCTCACACTATTCATTATTTAAGGTCAATTGCAGATTTCACAATCTGGAGCGGAAGACCTGCTTTTATTAAGTGATTTGAGTTGCTTCACTACGCCTCCGAGGGCATCTACTTCTAAGTTACTTATGTTTGCCGCTGTTCTCGATTCGAATTCTGCATACCAATAGTCCTTTATTCTCTTCTCTTTACGTGAGCAATCAGTATGCAGACTACTAAAAACTGATACATCTCGTCTGCACTTGTACACTGCCTGAAAATGACAAGTTCGTGGCGCCCTCCATCGGTAATGCTGGAATTCAGTATGGTGCTGGCCCACCCTTAGCCTTGACGACAGCTTCCACTCTCGCAGGAATAAGTTCAATCAGGTGCTGGGAAGTTTCTTGGAGAATGGCAGCCCATTCATCACGGAGTGCTGCACTGAGGAGAGGTATCGATATCGGTCAGTGAGGCCTGGCACGAAGTCGGCGTTCCAAAACATCCCAAAGGTGTTCTATCGGATTCAGGTCAGGGCTCTGTGCCGACCAGTCCATTACAGGGATGTTATTGCCGTGTAAGCGCAACAGGCCATGCATAGTGAACGAGTGCTCGATCGTGTTGAAAGATGCAGTTGCCATCCCCGAATTGCTGTTAAATAGTGGGAAGCAAGAAGGTGCTTAAAACATCAACGTAGGTCTGTCCTGTGATACTGCAACGCAAAACAACATGGGGTGCAAGCCCCCTCCATGAAAAACACGACCACACCATAACAGCACCGCCTCGGAATTTTACTGTTCGCACCACACACGCTGGCAGATGACGTTCAGTCGACCATGAAATCCAAGTTTTCTTACCTCCCGCCCAACTGTCATAGTACTTGCAGTGGATCCTGATGCAGCTTGGAAGTCCTGTGTGACGGCCTGGATAGATGTCTGCCTATTACACGTTATGACCCTCTTCAACTGTCGACGGTCTCTGTCAGTCGACAGACGAGATCGGGCTGTACGCTTTTGTGCTGTACGCGTTCCTTCACGTCTCCACTTGACTATCACATCGGAGACAGTGGACCTAGGGATGTTTAGGAGTGTGGAAATCTCGCTCAGAGACTTATGACACAAGTGACACCCAATCACCTGACCACGTTCTAAGTCTGTGAGTTCCGCGGAGCGTCCCATTCTGTCCTCTCATGATATCTAATGACTACTGAGGTCGCTGATATGGAGTACCTGGCAGTAGGTGGCAGCACAATGACCTAATGTGAAAAACGTATGTTTTGGGGGTGTTCGGATACTTTTGATTTCATAGTGTATCTGGCCACTTTCTTCCCCTGGAAGATCCTTGTAAGCTGTTAGTTTAATTGACAATGCATGCTATTAATTATCTGTCAAATATAAGCTCACAGCTGCACGGGATTAGCCGAGCGGTCTAGGCGCTGCAGTCATGGACTGTGCGGCTGGTCCCGGCGGAGGTTTGAGTCCTCCCTTGGGCATGGGTGTTTGTGTTTGTCCTTAGGATAATTTAGGTTAAGTAGTGTGTAAGCTTAGGGACAGATGACCTTAGCAGTTAAGTCCCATAAGATTTCACACACATTTGAATATTTTTTTATAAGCTCTCAACATTCACTTACACTAGGTTCCTCACTTAGTCTACAATGAGGATTCACTCCATAATTATCGTTAGAAAAAGCGTTATTCTGAGGCGTAAACACGCCGTCTGCCAGTCATCTGTGCTCACTGCTTTCGACTTTTTCCTCCTTTCTCGCCTGTCAAGGGCTCGGGTTCATGAATAATTTCAAAGCCGCTGTTTGGATATTTACTTAGCAATACCTAGCAGCCTTCGTGGTCTTCCAAATCACTACCAGATTCAGCAGCTAGGTCTTCATTTAACAGTATTTCTCTAATTTCATCTCCACTCAAACTTTTGGAACTCATTATTGTCACCAAACGCGCAAAACACAAATGCAAGTATCGAATTTAGTTACCATAGATGGAATGGGTACAAGGCCTCCTGAAAACGCAAGTAGACCCAGATGTTCGCAAGAGATTTCAGGACCATTCAATCACAGATGGGACCATTCGTACCTATACGGCGATGGATACACGTGACAGAAAACCGAGCGAGGTGACGCTGTGGTTAGCACACTAGACTCGTAATTCGGGGTCGACTGTTCAAACTCGCTTCTGGCCGTCCTGATTTAGGTTTTCCGTGATGCTAAATAGCATCAGCAAATGCCAGGATGGTTCCTTTGAAAGGGCACGGCCGACTTCCTTCCCCACACTTACCTAATCCGTTGGGACTGATGACATTCCTGTTTGATTCCATTCCACCAAATCAACCCACCAATAACATGACACAAAAGCGAAACGTACCCGTACGGTCTTAGGGTGGCGCGACAATATGGCCGCCGTATCGGTAAGGTTAAAAGGTGGCTTTCATTTTTGCCATTCATTTCGCAGATTATTCTGCATATTTGAAGTAAATAAACCCTTATAATGGTTAATTAGTCTTATTAGGTGGATTAGAAAGAGAGATACGTGATGATTAGACACATGTCTGTAATAATACGGGCTTTGGTAATGATAATATTTAGTTGCATGCTGTACGTGTGAGCAAAGTAAATTTGCCAGTGGAGGCGAGCGCTGGAAGAGCATTGTGCAGGGCCCGGGGGTCCCAGGGCATGGGGCCAGTGACCGGCAAGCATCAAAGAGGAACGCCGCCGGCTGCCAGGTGAGAGAGAGAGGGGAAATGTCGGGCAGACAGAGAGCGTCCAACGTACGTGCTGGCGCCGCCCGGTCGCACCTTGTTTTAGCGGCAAATGGGCTCAGCTCTGATTGCGCAGTTTATACGAAAGTGCGGGAAACGCTGGGGGTCAACGCCCGCTGTTTGAACAGAGAAATTTTTGGATAGGTGGAGAAATTGTATCAATCTGCGAGGGAGATGTGCAGCGTCGGGACTGGCTGATTAGAGTTTGGCAGCATGATTGTCACAAGAGACCATCGTCCAGAGCGAGGCAGGTGGAGAGCGGTCTTGTGCCGTGAAAGCTGACAGTCGCAAAGTTCGGTAGCTCTGAGATAGGGACTTCCATTCTGAATACTGTGCTGTGTATGATCTAGAGTCTGCAGCTACAGTAGTACATAAGCGTCCACGATAGGCATTGCATTGACTACAAGTATAATTGCAGTTGATTCCGCCTTATAGGCTGGCAGTCTCCATTGAACGTAGTCAACCAGTGCACAGACCTACCATACTGGTATTGCACGTTAGTACAAGACACACTGGGCTGCACCTTAAAGGTTGTTGAGCCATTTAGAGGAAATATAGGGCTTGTGGTATTAGTAGTTTCTGAGTAGTTTATTCTGCTCAAGATATTTGAGAGACTTATCTTAATTCAGCGACTACGCAGCTGCAGTCGCCGCCCCAGCAGTATCGACGGAGCCAGCACGCTGGTAGACGGTGTTGTAAAACTTGCATCAGCGGCAGTAAAGTTCAGAAATAGTTCTTGGATCGTGTTCTTGCCATCCACTGAGCATCCGTGCAGTTTTGCTTACGATTCGTTATTGGTTATTTGGCCTTTTGCATGTTGTTTGGTTTGTTTCTTGGTGGTGGTGTCCGAAGTGCGTATTATTTCAGACACAAAAGAGATTATAGAACCGCAGTCAGATCGCATTTACCATTAGCGTATCCAGAGGCATATTTAAATCTAACTTCGCATCAACTTAACTTTGAGATTATAGGAACACAGTCTGATCGCATTTACCATTTGCATATTCAGGGGCATAATTAAATCTAACTTCGCATCAACTTAACATTAAGAGATGAGAGCCAATCTTACCAGTGTAGTATATCTAACAACAGTGTACAATTTGTTTAATTTGTTTTCATTCATGATTTGTTCAATATGATCTAATTTTCATCGTGAGATAATTTACAATAAATACAAGTTGTTTACAATATCGCTTTTGATTCAGTTGTAGGTGGTAGTTAGCCGTCAATGTCACATCAATATATTTTATTCACGTTTAATATCGTCTACTACCGCAATGAGTAGCCCTACAAGGTTGCCGTCTGCAAGGAGTTAAAATACAGGTATACATACGTTATGATCCATTTTACAACTCTTCACTGATAATGTTTCTTACAGGTACCGATATAGTGGGGCGTGTGATAATGTACCCAATACAACATAACGTTTATTTTTCTATGTAAATACGTTGGATGTTGCGAGTGTATGTGCTTCTGAAGTTACTAGCACCTGAAGTGCCGCTGCTGTATCAAAGACATAATATTGAAGAGCCAATAATCAGTATGGTGACGAATGTACAGTCATTGTGTAAAAAACTATTTTTGTAAGAAAATGTGATAAAGGTAATGTAGAAACGATATGGATACTCCAGATATATGTGAGTATTATAGTAGAGTTTTACTATACATGTCGCTTAACCACGTCCAGTTGTTTCAGTAGTGTCTATTTAATCATCATAACATTATTTGTTTTTTGTTTACATCTACATCTACATGGATACTCTGCAAATCACATTTAAGAGCCTGGCAGAGGATTCATCGAACCACCTTCACAATTCTCTATAATTTCAATCTCGTATAGTGCGTGGAAAGAATGAACGCCTACATCTTTCCGTACGAGCTCTGATTTCCCTTATTTTATAGTGGTGATCGTTCCTCCCTATGTAGGTCGGTGTCAACAAAATATTTTCGCATTCGGAGGAGAAAGTTGGTGCTTGGAATTTCGTGAGAAGATTCCGTCGCAACAAAAACGCCTTTCTTTTAATGATTTCCAGCCCAAATCCTGTATCATTTCTGTGACACTCTCTCCCATATTTCGCGACAATACAAAACGTGCTTTCTTTGAACTTTTTCGATGTACTACGTCAGTCCTACCTGGTAAGGATCCCACATCGCGCAGCAGTGTTCTAAAAGAAAACAGACAAGCGTAGTGTAGGCAGTCTCCTTAGTAGGTATGTTACATTTTCTAAGTGTGCTGCCAATAAAACGCAGTCTTTGGTTAGCCTTCCCCACAACATTTTCTGTGTGTTCCTTCCAATTTAAGTTGTTCGTAATTGTAATACCTAGATATTTAGTTGAATTTACAGCTTTTAGCTTAGACTGATTTATCGTGTAACCGAAGTTTAACGAGATCCTTTTAACACTCATGTGGATGACCTCACACTTTTCGTTACTTAGGGTCAACTGCCATTTTTCGCACCATTCAGATATCTTTTCTAAATCGTTTTGCAGTTCGTTTTGGTCTTCTGATGACTTTATTAGTCGATAAACGACAGCGTCATCTGCAAACAACCGAAGACGGCTGCTCAGATCGTCTCCAAAATCGTTTATATAGATAAGGAACAGCAAAGGGCCTATAACACTACCTTGGGGAACGCCATCAATCACTTCTGTTTTACTCGATTACTTTCCGTCAATTACTAAGAACTCTGAACTCTCTGACAGGAAATCACAAATCCAGTCACATAACTGACGACGATATTCCGTAAGCACGCAGTCTCACTACGAGCCGCTTGTGTGGTACAGTGTCAAAAGCTTTCCGGAAATCCAGAAATACGGAATCGATCTGAAATCCCTTGTCAATAGCACTCACCACTTCATGTGAATAAAGAGCTAGTTGTGTTTCACAGGAACTATGTTTTCTAAACCCATGTTAACTACGTCAGGAGACCGTTTCCTTCGAGGTAATTCATGATGTTCGAGCACAATATATCTTCTAAAACCCTACTGCCTAGCCACGTTAACGATATGGGCCGAATTAGTCATCTCCATCACTGAGCACAGACACGTATAAATGATTATAAACCACCTGAAGATTATTATTGTATCCTCTTAAAGGAGCAGTCATGGAATTCAGTTGCATCCATTATAGATAAATACACCCAGTACAAAGCAATTATCAACTTTTTTACTTGAGAAGCTGCGCACAAAGGAAGACATTCGATGAGATGAATGAGGGTTTGGTGACGTATATCCGTCATGCAATCGAGAGTGATTAAAATGCGGTCCACTTTAAGAGGAAATGGCAGCACACTGGAGTCGTTGAATATACTATCAATTTTTCTGGTGCTGCCATTTAGTAAAGCCGCTGAGTAACCGTTCTCCACCAAGGTCAAAACTGGCGAGATTAATGTGAGGTCTGTTGTATCCTACTCGGCGTAGGCAGAACACAGTTTATGGTCGCTGGAACTGGAGGTGACGCAGAGACCGGTGGAACAAACAGGCGGTTCTCGAGAACAATAACGGCGAAATTTACGAGGTCAGCGGCTAGCCAGAAGCAAAGTCCAGAGCATAGCGAAAGTCGTCGTAAACGTGCATAAACAGTGTAGGGAGCGATTCGAATCGAAAAACGTAAACACAGGTACTATCGATGCTGCATATCGGAGGCTTCAGAAACAGCGAGAACTGCCGGGCGAGTGCAGCGCCACGGTGCTAACGGACACTGTCCAATATGTGGACGCCCCCCACCCCCGTGACAAAGCCCACAGCGATAGCGCCGACCTCTGCGGGAGCAAACTGTGGTCGCGGTATTGACAAAAGAGGTATATAATCAACACAAGGAAGCTATCTACGCGTTAATAGCAATCTGCGTTGCAGCAAACAGCAACACTGGCCGCCATATTTCATAACAGCAAACTCGGCATATTGGTTAAGTAGATGCAACACAACGACCTATATAAATATTACGCACTAAAGAACCAAAGAAACTGGTACACCTGCCTAGTATCGCGTAGTGCTCCCGCGAGCACGCAGAAGTGCTGCAACACGACGCGGCATGGACTCGAGTAATGTCTGAAGTAATGCTGGAAAGAACTGGCACCATGAATCCTGTAGCGCTCTCCATGAATTCTTAAAAGTACGAGGGAGTGAACATCTATACTGGACAACACGTTGCAAGGCATCCCAGATATGCTCAATAAGGACTGTTAATGACTGGAAACATGTTGCGTGGTTCACATTGTATCTAGCGGATGAACCTGTACGGGTATGGAGACAACCTCATGAATCCATGTGCCCTGCATGCCAGCAAGGGAATGTTCAAGCTGGTGGAGGCTCTGTAATTGCGTGGGGCGCATGCAGTTGGAGTTACATGGGACCCCTGATACGTCTAGGTGTGGCTCTGACAGGTGACACATATGTAAGTATCCTGTCTGATCATCTGCATCCATTATGTCCATTGTGCATTCAGATGGACTTAGGCAATCCCGTCAGGACATTATGACACCTCACACGTCCAGAATTGCTACAGAACGGCTCCAGGAGCCCTATTCTGAATTTGAGCACTTCCGTTGGCCTCCAAACTTCTCAGACATGAACATTATTGAGCATATCTGGAATCCTTGCAAAGTGCTGTTCAGAAGAGATCGCCAACCCCTCGTACGCTCGTACGGATTTAAAGACAGCCCTGCAGGACTCATGTTGTCAGTCCCCTCCAGTACTACTCCAGACGTTAGTCGAGTCCATGCCACGTCGTGTTGCGGCACCTCTGCGTGCTCGCGGGGGTCAGTTTTAATCTATAGTCTAATGGGGAATAACTCAGGATAGAGATGAGATGCAGCGAAATTTTTTAGATAAAAGTTGTAGCTGGCAAAGAAAAGAGCGGCAAATTTTACCTATTAAATAGTACATGATTCAAGGTCATGGCTAGGTTCAGTAGAGATCAATTAAGCAAACATGTTATTAGTTCTAGCAGAGACTGACTTGGAATGGAGGAGGGATACATCAAAATACAATGTTAGATGTACATTGTAAGGGTCGTAAGGGGTCACGTACCATTACCAATAACCACGATCTTAAAGGTTCTAAGGTTGTTCGAAAGTTTTTGTTTTATGAAGACCCCTTCTGTGACGTCGGATTTGGAAAGAGCGAAGCGACATTAGAACTTTAAGTGTTAATTACGTGTTTATTGGCAAAAATAAATACATCACAACGTATAAATGTTATTTTGACGTTTGCAAGACATAATAGATATTAATAAAACTTATATCATTGGTTTACGAGTCGTTGAATCAGTCCTCTCCTATATCATTCCTCGGGATGACCTTCCAGTTAGCATCTATCATTGTATTTTGCTGTACCCCTCCTCTATTCTAAGTTAATCCCTCCTAGAAGTAAAAACATATTTACTTATTTGAGCTTCATTGAACTAGCCATGGCCTAGAATAACGTATCATTTTATATGTAAAATTTGCCACTCTTTTCAAATATTGAATTAAATGTAAACAAGTTACATTAAACTGCAACTAGTCACTTTTTTGAATAATTATGTTTTATTTCATGAACCGTTTTTCTGACCTTTTCAGGTTCATCCTCAGATGGTTTCTGGAGGCTACATCTCTTTTTCTAGCATAATGCTGGGTTCTGACTCTGTGTAAGAAGATAGAACCCGCTTTAACGCATCACCATGACTATTGTTTATCTGTCGATATGAATATGAATTTACTTACTGCGAAAGTATGGGCGGCTTTTTTCCGTTAGTGTCTGTCAGTCTGCTTCCATTTTGATGGCCAGTTGGAATATCACTTCTCACATTTTTACACAATGTATATTAATTTACGCTCTGGCAGCGAAACTTTGCCAGCATCCAGCATGCGCTATACAACTGTTGCTTGTAACAAAGATCTTGACAAAAAGATATGGCATGGGCCTAATTTGCTCAGAGATGTAATTTTTTTCATTTTTACATTTATTAACGTCGATATAAGGGCAAATATTTTAATCAGACTGGCGATAATATGACAGTAGAAAATAAAATTAATTAATTAATTGATTGATTACTATAAGAACAAACTTCAAGTGATCTGATGTCTTATTTCTATTCGTATTTAAACGTATAATACTGACAGTTTATAGCAAATATTTTAATCAAGCTTGGCATTAACATGAATGCCAAGGAATCAATTATACAGAGTTATTGTATTTGTAATGAGATACAGCTGTTTGTATGACTATGACTTTTATATTTAAATTTAAATTTTAAATAATAACAGACCTTCAAATGAACTGTTGACTTATTTCTGTTCTTACGTTAATACGATCTGGAATATTAGTAAGAGTAGATTTTGTTTATTTTAGCTAAAGGTAGTATGTATAAATATTATAGTTTGTGTATGACCATACATTTCATATTTAAAAACCAAGATAGATAAACTAATCCATACAGCAAAATTAAATCAGTTCTTTCAAAAAAACGTTCAAATGTGTATGAAATCTTATGTGACTTAACTGCTAAGCTCATCAGTCCCTAAGCTTACAGACTACTTAACCTAAATTATCCTAAGGACAAACACACACACCCATGTCCGAGGGAGGACTCGAACCTCCGCCGGGACCAGCCACACAGTCCATGACTGCAGCGCCTTAATCCGCATTTTTTTTTATCGTCGTGTTTGGTCGTTGCGGACGTCACATGACATTCGGTCGAGTTCGCCTTGTTGATCCTTCCTTTACACAGAGGCCAACTGGCTCTCCCACCGAACTCGCTGAGCTACCGTGCCGGCAAACCGCTCGGCTAATCCCGCGCGGCTTCTACTTTTAGTTGAGAGAAAAAGGGGGAGAGAGCGAGAGAGAGTTTCAACGCCGCCAATGTTCACATATGCGATAATCACAACTTGATATCATCCATGTACTTGAGCACATGGCTCTGAACTTACCACAAAGGAATGCTCATTTTCGTTATAATCTGAGCAAATCTGCGATGCGAGAATTTACTCTGTTCAAACATTTCTCAAAAGCACATACGATTCGCAAGAAACGAAAGCAGTCCCTGTGAAACCCACAGATTAAGCTTAGAGCATGCAAAAATCTCACCCCGATGTACGAGGGACATTTCAAAAGTCCTGCACACTGCGCAATCGCGACCGTTACGATGGCGTGATCAAGTTAAAATTCGTGTTAATTGTGAGCGAGACTTTAGGCGTGTTGGTCGTAATATGTGTTTGCTGATTCACGTGACTGTGTGAGAGTAATTCAGTTTTAATATGGATGGTAAAACCAATTCAGGTCAGATTACAGTTAGTGGCCAGCGTGTCTACATAAAAATCGAATCTCTACGTGAAAAAGGCCCAACGAAAGAGAGAGGTGTGTGGGAATAGTGTAGTAGATCGTATAACAGAGTCACGGTGAACTGCTGCTTGCCGTGAAGGTCGGGCAAGAACTGAGGACTATCCAAAAAGTGGAAGGCCTTCAACTGCAACAGACTAGACCTGTCAGGTTGTGTTAATGACATTTTGAGAGAGGATCGACGAAAAACATGTGAAGAAATTGGCTGAGGCCAGAATGTCTGTCACTTCAGGTTACAAAGCCATAATTGAAAAGTTAAGGGCGAGAAAGTAGCTGTCAGATGTGATCCGCATGATTTGATTGAAGAGCAGTAGGCAGGCCGCAAAAGAATCGCAGAAAAATTACTTCAGCGTTATCGAAGGAGAAGCGTTTCTGAAAAGGATTGTTGCACTTGACGAAACATGGATACGAGATTTCAAGCCAGAAATGGTCTCAGTTGTCACAGTGGAAAAATTCCCCTGCCTACAATCAAAGGTGAAACTGCTGATGATCTTTGCATATGACTTGAAAGGAGTCGTAGTTACAAATAGAGTGCCTCGGGAGATGTCTAACAGGCGCGTACTACAAGCTGTTTCTGCAAAATGTCTAGCTCCCGAAAATTCGTCAAAGAAGAATTCTTGCTTGCAGCTGGTGTCATTTTCATGACAATGCAAGACCGCGTAGACTTTTACCAGTGGCAAAAACGCTCGAGAAATATGGATGAAAAATACTTACCTGTCCACCACACAATTCTGATATGAGCCCAACAGACTTCGATTTGCTTCTCAATTTGAAGAAACAACAACGTGGGAAAAATTTTGATACAACGCTTTCAATAGCTTGGCCCGAGTAATCAGGTAGCTCAACAATGAAGGTGCCCTACCCGGAACACAACAGTTGCCAAAATTTTCAGAAGCTGTCATAAGGAATAATGGAGATTATAATGAAGGCATGTAAAGGTATTTAGTAAAAATAAGAAGCTGCAGATTTGCGTCATCCATCGGAAAACTAACACCAGACTGTCCCCACAACACGAAAGCCGATCCAAGAGCGGCTTTCTGGTGCGACCACGTTGTCTCCAACTGAAATTTTCGAGGCGATAACTGTGACCAGATCTGTCAGTACAAAGTCCCGGAACATCCTGAGATATTCCATGTGTGGCTACGTAGAGATACATTCCCCCCCCCCCCCCCCCCTACAGCCAGGTAGTGCACTCTGTCAGAACTACTATAATCCGTTTATCATAAGAATAAACCTGATGTAAACATTGCAAACATTGCACTATGTATTCTTCCGCTTTTGCTGTAACCTCACTGAATTTCAGTTTCACGTGGGACTGCAGCCAAGCTGTCTCGAGTACCGTCAAGTACGATAATAAGCGTACGTTTTGTGCTGTGCGTTACGCGCACATCGGCTTGGCAAAAATAAGGGACAACAGCTTTACCGGCGCATTTAACTTGGACAGCACTGGCCGGTCAGCTGGTGCAGCTAGCCTGCAGTGACGCGGCCAGCTTGCAGCTCACACGTATAAAGAGAGGAGGAGAAGAGTAATACAGCGTCGAATGCCATTTATTTTTTAAACAGAAGGAAATAATACACTGCAAATCTCCCACAATACGCTTCTTAGACGACTAGACGAAAACCGCAACGCGTTATCGTTTTTAGCTAACGTACTGTTGTAGTTAAAAACAAAAATTATGAAAATTCCTGACTTAACCACAGGGTAATTTTTCTGCGTAAGTTGTGTGTAATGTAAGAGAGTATTGAAGTATTTCACTGTATAGTTAAATATTGAAGCCACACAAGGTATTATTTACAGTCAGTCATCTGGTAATCTCATACTTGCTTCCTTATCCAAATCCGAGAAATACATTTCAATTCTCGAAGTGTCATCTGCAACATTGATAACGAGCCTATCAGCAATAAAATCCACAGAGTCAACCAGGTGCAGCATTTTCTCTTCTTATTTTATGACAAACCGTTTTATATCCCACCAGCGTTCGGCAGTGACGTGTGAAAAAGCTGCGTGCGTTAGTTCCAGTGCATCTGGCAGCTTAACAGTCTTGTTACTTCTCGGGCCAAATCCCGCAGCTTGGCTACACATCAGTTCTGTTGGGTACATATTGTAATGGTAAAATGACTGTTTTCTATGTTTCTATGATACTTACGATACTTATCTATCTCTGTGGTATAAAACAATGGACAGAGTCCAAATAAAGAGGATTTGGTTTTTCATTTTGCCTTTGGACAGTGGGTGACTGGAAATGAGTGATCTGTAGTGAGGAATAACGCTATGCGCTCTGGCAATTCGATGGAAGGGTCTGTGTTTGTCGAATGCCTGAAGAACATTACCTGACATCATGTGCAGTGCCAACAATGAAGTACAGATGAGGTGGTGTTATGGTATGAGGGTGTTTTTCGTGGTTAGGATGGTGTTCCTTACAGAGCTACAGTGGAGCAGTCCGTAGAGGATCTCGTCTGTATCAGCATGAGAATGTACCCTATCACGAAGCAGCATACATGAGGCAATGGATTGTTGACAATAACATACCCACAAATAAACTGGTCTGCCCACAGTCTCAGACTGAACCCAATGGAAGACCTCTGGGATGAGTTCGAATGTCGAATTCGCTCCATATCGCAGCGTCCAGCTCCGATACCTTCCCTGGTTTCTTGTCTTGAGGAAGATGGGGCCCCCATTACTCCACAGACGTTCAGATCTCATTGAAAGTGTCCCCAGCGGAGTTCATAGCGCCGTAGAAGCGAATGGTGGACACTCATATTAATGTTCACTAATATGAGGCTGGGTACTTTTGATCAGACGGGGTATTGTGAGCCCAAACAAGAAGCATATCCTTTTAAGTTGCGTAAGGAACAGGCAAAGGTGCATCTCGATAAGTTGTGTAGGTAAAGTATAACTGCAGTGAATGAGTGTTCCGCCAGTTCTTGGTAGAATATTTTATACGTCATGAATGAACATACACACAACACTGGGGTAATATTCTATAAAATGTATTATTTATGTCAAAAGCCGGTTTTCGGCTGTTACGCCATCATCAGGTACAAAGGTACGTATGTGGTGCTGTGAAATTTTACTATATCGAAGATTTTAAACTAGTGCATCTACAGAGTATCTCCGTTTTCAAAGACGAAAAATGTTAACGTTAGGTTTAGTAATAAAACAAGAGGGATTATTTCACTGTACAGGCGATGTAAGATTATTAACTAAGATAAAATGTGTGACACATTGATTAATGATCCACATACAAATTACAACAGCTGTTCATAGGAGAAAATAAATTGTTCAATAAACTTAAGTAGCATGTTCCAAAGGTGTGCCTGAACGAAATAGTCTTATCTTTAATAGGTCCTAAATTACAAACAGACAAGATAGACTAGTGAGATTAAGAAGGTGAATAGAGCAGCTGTGATTATACAAGTAAAATTTTTGAACACAAGAAAGATTACAGTAAATGAAATAGAGGAAAATGGGACATTGAGTAAGAGGGGTAATTTACAAAATGGCATGGGTGGGGTTACGAGTAGTATCTGAATATAGAAATGACGAGTAAGGGAACTGTTTCTAGTCCTTAAGTACTAAGCATGGGCTGATTGACATATATTTATTATTTTCCATTATTTCGAGACAGTTCATGTTCCTTACTTTATCTATGTAACGTAATACTTGCATGTTTCACGTTGTAAAATGGTTCAAATGGCTCTGAGCACTATGGGACCTAACTTCTGAGGTCATGAGTCCCCTAGAACTTAGAACTACTTAAACATAACTAACCTAACGACATCACACGCATCCATACCCGAGGCACCGTAGCGGTCGCGCGGTTCCAGACTGTAGCGCCTAGAACCGCTCGGCCACTCCGGCCGGCTTCACGTTGTAGCTATGGCCTACTTTGGGCAGGTGGCCTGCAAAAGCACAGTCTCCTTTTCTAATTTTCCAGCTTCGGTAGTGCATATTTCCCTGCTAGATTGACCTAAATAGAATCTGCCACAGTTACTACTAATTTTATATATTCCAATCTTTTCCAAAACTGGAGTTCTCTCTTTACCATTGGACAAAAGTGTCCAACAATGTTATGCACATAAAATAATGGTTATACTGCCTGGATTTAAGCTTTCTGGTTACAGTCACTAAGACTTTTCCTAAATAAGGAATTTTGCATCATTTATTGTGTTCTCGAGGTGGTGGCTCGAGAACAGGGTAAGGAAGAGAGTACACATATTTGTCCATTGTGGAGTCAGCCATCTACAAGTTGTCTTTACTCATGGGATGGATATTAGGTTGCGTGTCTTTTAAATGAAACGTAGTATGTTCATCAGTCACTGGGTATTGAGAACTGGCAGATATTGCAATATCTTTGGTGGTGCGTTTCCTGTAAATCTTGAAAATATGAATATGGTCACTGATATCTATGATTAGATCTAAATAATTTATGCAGTTACCCCCAAACTCCATTGTGAATTTTATAGTGTTGTGTTTAGAAATTAGTTGCTTAAGCAATTTTCGAAGTTGTCTGGTAGTATCTCTCCATAAGCACAACACCTCGTCAACAGTACACAACCTTGGAAGCACTCCGTCGTCGGGCCAAGAGTGGCCCACCGGGACCATTCGACCGCCGTGTCATCCTCAGTGAGGATGCAGATAGGAGGGGCGTGGGGTCAGCACACCGCTCTCCTGGTAGTTATGGTGGTATTCTTGACCGAAGCCGCTACTGTTCGGTCGAGTGGCTCCTCAACTGGCAACAAGAGGCTGAGTGCACCCCGAAAAATGGCAACAGCGCATGGCAGCCTGGAGCGTTACCCATCCAAGTGCCGACCACGCCCGACAGCGCTTAACTTCGGTGATCTCACGGGAACCGGTGTAGCCACTGCGGCAAGGCCGTTACCAACCTTGGAAGAGCGTGGATTAATTTCCAAAAATCTGTTTTCAAAATTGTCCATGAAGATTTCAGCAAGGACTGAAATGAGGGTGGATCCCGTAGCCAGACCATCCAACTATTTGTATAGCCTACCATTGAAACGGAGATAAGTATTTGTTAGGCAAGTTTGTGTAGCTAATATTATGTCATCTGTGACAACTAGGTTAACTCCTGTTTATCTAGTAAGTCTGCGAGATGTTTACGCACTCCTGACCAGGTATATTAGTGTATACGTTGCTAACATCAAAAGAAACTAGCTTGGCAGTAGCGGGGATTTGCATGTCTTTTAATTTTTTCACTAAGTCAACTTAATTAAGAATACATTGACTAGGTTTAAACTTGATTTTGATCTTTATCAGATCATTTTATTCTCTAGTTACTTTGTAACATGGAAAGAAGACATGGAATGAAGAAACCACAGGACTGAGTGAGATATTACCTTTGTGCTGCATAGGGAGGCCATGAAGTCTGGGAGCTATAGGATTCACGTTGATGAGAAAGTAGGCATTGCACGAAAAAAAAAAAAATGAATTAAAGAAGAAACGAAATGGAGACACAGCATTCTTGATCACGTGAGCAATGCAATGAACTTAACGGACGGAATTTGTGCAACATACGAACAGTCTATAGGATTTTGTTGCTGGAGAGATTCAATATAAATATCTCCTACATCAACAGAATCTAATCTGTTTCGAAGAGCGATGGACGTGCTAAAAACTGCAAGAACTTAGGAGGAAGCACAGTTCTGTAACAAATGGTACTTTCCCTGTCGAAGCTGTTAGCAGATGAAGGAAGATTTCTGCGTGCACTTCCTGCGAGACTCACATGTTTGAGCATCCTTTCGTGGAATAGGAGGCAAATAGTGCAGTAGGTTGTGGCAATATTATTTACTTAACCGAGGCAGTGAGACGAACACCATTTCCAGGAGTTGAAAACGAGGTTTCAGCTTACCGACGAGAGGTAGACTCAAAATTCACTGAAGGTAGTGAAAACTGGAGGTATTTACCTTTCCGTGTGTTCACATTCTGGTGGAGACCTATGGACAGGCCCCAATTCAGCAGCTTACTTGGTCAATGTTGACAGATATTCCACACATAATTATACGATTTGTATCGAAATAATTTGGAAGGAGTCAGTTTACAGGCTACATATGAGAGAGTCGTGCAGTATCGGATGGGATACGTTTTTAGATAAAATGTTTGTGGCCAGTCGGATTGTTAATATACTATCTTTTACCTCAAGACATGTTCTATGAATAACACAGTGTAATGATTTTTATTTTTTTTGTATATAGATAAGTAAAAGAACTACAATTACAAAGCTTGTAGAAAGTGTTTTGCAGTATCGGATATTGTATTTTCTGTGATAACATCGGTTATTATTGACACATTGCACTGATACTTACTGAATAACAATAGAAAACCTAAGCGTGGGAACTTATTGTTGTCGCGCAGAGTGGCCGCGCGGTTTAAGCGCAATGTCACGGATTGCGCGGCCCTTCCGCCGTAGGTTCGAGTCATCCCTCAGGCATGGGTGTGTGTGTTGTTCTTAGTGTAAGTTAGTTTAAGTAGTGTGTAAGTCTAGGGACCGATGACCTCAGCAGTTTGGTCCCCCAGGAATTCACACAGTTTTGAACTTATTGTTACTCTATCAGCTCAATTCAACACTGTTTAGCTCACTGTTTTACAGAGATCGCAAATGAAACACAAAATGATCTCCTGAACCACACGCTCATCATGTGCCCAGCCTCTACACTTGGTACACAGTACCAAGTCTTGACTCAAAACACATAACGCGCTTTTCAGTCTCTTCTACTGATCCATTATTTCCAGTAAATTCCAATTATTTCACCGCTTTGCAACTGGCTTTCCATGGCTACCCTTTGCGAGTTTAGTTTTTGGAACACCCGACTTCAGTTCATCTTTCTTCAACTCTCTTTCAGACTTTAATTTTTCCTCTTTTAATCTCCCCTCGTCGGTGGCGATCGTTTTCTTTTCTAATTATTAAAGACGCATCAGTTACCTCACACAAGGTCATTTTTTTAGACATTGTCTCATTAACAGCCATTTTCATGCACTCTTTATTGTAGTTTCCTCTTACTTTCTTCTCATTTTTGCCCATTTCAGTGTGAAAAGAAGTAAGAAGAAGAAAAAATAAATTAAAAATTGAAATTACTTCTGGCCGATACTGAAAGACGAATGGATGGCTGGCACGGGACGACAAACATGCAGCTGGATATAGTTATATTGTAATTCTTTTATAGAAATTATCATGAAATGTTTGGTGGATGCCATTCCTTCCATTCCTTATAGGTAATCCAAAAAAAGGGGTGCACCATGAAGGAATTATCCGAATGGGACGGAAATTGGTAGATGTTTCATAGGAAAGGGCTTCACAAATTGAGCAAGCCAATAACGCGTTGCTCCATTTCTGGTCCTTATGCAAGCAGTTATTCGGATTGGCGTTGACTGATAGAGTTGTTGGAAGTCCTGAGGGATATGGTGCGAAATTCTGTCCAGTTGGGGTATTAGACCATCAAAATCCCAAGCTGGTTGGTGGACCCTTACCATAATGCTCCATACGTTCTCAGTTGGGGAGAGATCTGGAGACATTGCTGGCCAAGTCTGGGTTTGCCAAGCACGAAAACAAGCAGTATAAAATCTCGCCGTGTAGAGGCGGCGGACATTATCTTTCTAAAATGTAAGTCCAGGTTCCACCCCCCCTCCTCCCCCCTGAATCATGGACCTTGCCGTTTGTGGGGAGGCTTGCGCGCCTCGGCGATACAGATAGCCGTACCGTAGGTATGACCACAGCGGAGGGGTATCTGTTGAGAGGCCAGCAAACATGTGGTTCCTGAAGAGGGGCAGCAACCTTTTCAGTAGTTGCAGGGGCCAAAGTCTGGATGATTGACTGATCTGGCCTTGTAACACTAACCAAAACGGCCTTGCTGTGCTGGTACTGCGAACGGCTGAAAGCAAGGGGAAACTACGGCCGTAATTTTTCCCGAGGGCATGCAGCTTTACTGTATGTATAAATGATGACGGCGTCCTCTTGGGTAAAATATTCCGGAGGTAAAATAGTCCCCCATTCGGATCTCCGGGCGGGGACTACTCAAGAGGATGTCGTTACCAGGAGATAGAAAACTGGCGTTCTACGGATCGGAGCGTGGAATGTCAGATCCCTTAATCGGGCAGGTAGGTTAGAAAATTTAAAAAGGGAATGGATAGGCTAAAGTTAGATATACTGGTAATTAATGAAGTTCGGTGGCAGGAGGAACAACACTTCTGGTCAGGTGAATACAGAGTTACAAATACAAAATCAAATATGGGTAATGCAGGAGTAGATTTAATAATGAATAGGAAAATAGGAATGCAGGTAAGCTACTACAAACAGCATAGTGAAGGCATTATTGTGGCCAAGATAGATACGAAGCCCACGCCTACCACAGTAGTACAAGTTTATAAGTCAACAAACTCCGCAGATGACGAAGAAATTGAAGAAATGTATGACGAAATAAAAGAAATTATTCAGATAGTGAAGAGTGGCGAAAATTCAATTATCATGGGTGAGTGGAATTCGGTAGTAGGAAAAGGAAGAGAAGGAAACGTAGTAGGTGAATATGGAAGAACCCTGGAGATACTAAAAGGTATCAGATAGATTATATAATGGTAAGACAGAGAATTAGGAAGCAGATTTTAAATTGTAAGACATTTCTAGGGGCAGATGTGGATTCTGACCACAATCATTTGGTTATGAACTGTAGATTAAAACTGACGAAACTGCAAAAGGGGGAATTTAAGGAGGCGGGACCTGGATAAACTGACTAAACCAGAGGTTGTACAGAATTTCAGGGAGAGCGTAAGGGAACAAATGGCAGGAATGGGGGAAAGAAATACAGTAGAAGAAGAATGGGTAGCTCTGAGGTATGAAGTAGTGAAGGCAGCAGAGGATCAAGTAGGTAAAAAGACGAGGCCTAGTAGAAATCCTTGGGTAACAGAAGAAATTTTGAATTTAATTGATGAAAGGAGAAAATACAAAAATGCAGTAAATGAAGCAGGCAAAAAGAAATACAAACGTCTCAAACATGAGATCGACAGGAAGTGCAAAACGGCTAAGCGGGGATGGCGACAGGATAAACGTAAGGATGTAGAGGCTTATCTCACTAGGGGTAAGACAGATACTGCCTACAGGAAAATTAAAGAGACCTTTGGAGAAAAGAGAACCACGTGTATGAATATCAAGAGCTCAGATGGAAACCCCATTCTAAGCGAAGAAGGGAAAGCACAAAGGTGGAAGGAGTACATAGAGGGTCTATTGAAGGGCGATGTACTTGAGGACAATACTATGGAAAGGGACGAGGATGTAGATGAAGATGAAATAGGAGATATGATACTGCGTGAAGAGTTTGACAGAGCACTGAAAGACGTAAGCCGAAACAAGGCCCGGGGAGTAGACAACATTCCATTAGAACTACTGACGGCCTTGGGAGAGCCACTCCTGACAAAACTCTACCATCTGGTGAGCAAGATGTATGAGACAGGCGAAATACCCTAAGACTTCAAGAAGAATATAATAATCTCAATCCCAAAGAAAGCAGATGTTGACAGATGTGAAAATTACCGAACTACCAGTTTAATAAGTCACAGCTGCAAAATACTAACGCAAATTCTTTACAGACGAATGGAAAAACTAGTAGAAGCCAACCTAGGCGAAGATCAGTTTGGATTCCGTAGGAATATTGGAACACGTGAGGCAATACTGACCCTACGACTTATCTTAGAAGCTAGATTAAGGAAAGGCAAACCTACGTCTAACATTTGTAGACTTAGAGAAAGCCTTTGACAATGTTGACTGGAATACTCTCTTTCGAATTCTGAAGAGAGCAGGGGTAAAATACAGGGAGCGAAAGGCCATTTACAATTTGTATAGAAACCAAATGGCAGTTATAAGAGTGGAGGGGCATGAAAGGGAAGCAGTGGTTGGGAAGGGAGTAAGACAGGTTTGTTGCCTCTCCCCGATGTTATTCAATCTGTATATTGAGCAAGCAGTGAAGGAAACAAAAGAAAAATTCGGAGTAGGTATTAAAATCCATGGAGAAGAAATAAAAACTTGGAGGTTCGCCGATGACATTGTAATTCTGTCAGAGACAGCAAAGGACTTGGATGAGCAGTGTAACGGAATGGATAGTGTCTTGAAAGGAGGATATCAGATGAACATCAACAAAAACAAAACGAGAATAATGGAATGTATTCAAATTAAGTCGGGCGATGCTGA
This sequence comes from Schistocerca gregaria, assembly GCF_023897955.1. Taxonomy (NCBI): domain Eukaryota; kingdom Metazoa; phylum Arthropoda; class Insecta; order Orthoptera; family Acrididae; genus Schistocerca; species Schistocerca gregaria. Next base: position 163,328,791 of record NC_064921.1, read on the forward strand.
GGGAATTAGATTAGGAAATGAGACAGTTAAAGTAGTAAAAGAATTTTGCTATTTGAGGAGCAAAATAACTGATGATGGTCGAAGTAGAGAGGATATAAAATGTAGACTGGCAATGGCAAGGAAAGCGTTTCTAAATAAGAGAAATTTGTTAACCTCGAGTATCGATTTAAGTGTCAGGAAGTCGTTTCTGAAAGTATTTGTATGAAGTGTAGCCATGTATGGAAGTGAAAGATGGACGATAAATAGTTTAGTCAAGAGGAGAATAGAAGCTTTCGAAATGTGGTGCTACAGAAGAATGCTGAAGATTAGTTGGGTAGATCACATAACTAATGAGGAGGTATTGAATAGAGGTAGGGAGAAGAGGAGCTTGTGGCACAACCTGACTAGAAGTAGGGATCGGTTGGTATGACATGTTCTGAGGCATCAAGGGATCACCAATTTACTACTGGAGTGCAGCGTTGAGGGTAAAAATCGTAGAGGGAGACCAAGAGATGAATACACCAAGAAGATTCAGAAGGATGTAGGTTGCAGTAGGTACTGGGAAATTAAGAAGCTTGCACAGGATAGAGTAGGATGGAGAGCTGAATCAAACCAGTCTCAGGACTGAAGATCACAACAACAACATTCAGATAGTGAAGGGAGACGAAAATTAAATAATAATGGGTGACTGGAACTCGACAGTGGGAAAAGGAAAAGATGGAAACGTAGTAGGTGAACATGGAATGGGAGTAAGGAATGAAAGAGGGAGTCACCTGGTAGAATTTTGCAGAGAGCATAACTTAATCATAGCTAACACTTGGTTCAAGAATCATGAAAGAAAGTAGTATACATGGATGAAGCCTGGAGATACTGGAAGGTATCAGATAGAGTATATAATGGTAAGACAGAGATTCAGGAACCAGGTTTTAAAATGTAAGATATTTCCAGGGGCAGATGTCGACTCTGACCACAATTTGTTGGTTATGAACTATAGATTAAAACTGAAGAAACTATAAAAAGGTGGGAATTTAAGGAGATGGCACCTGGATAAACTGACAGTACCAGAGGTTGTAGAGGGTTTCAGCGAGAGCATTAGAGAACGATTGGCAAGAATGGGGCAAAGAAATACAGTAGAAGAAGAATGGGTAGCTTTCAGAGATGAAATAGTGAAGGCAGCAGAGGATCAAGTAGATAAAAAGACGAGGGCTAGTAGAAATCCTTGGGTAACAGAAGAGATATTGAATTTAATTGATGAAAGGAGAAAATACAAAAATGCAGTAAAAGCAGGCAAAAAAGAATACGAACGTCTCAAAAATGAGATCGACAGGAAGTGCAAAATGGCTAAGCAGGGATGGCTAGAGGGCAAATGTAAGGATGTAGCGGCACATATCACTAGGGCTAAGATAGATACTGACTACAGAAACATTAAAGAGACCTTTGGAGAAAAGAGAACGACTTGCATGAATATCAAGAGCTCAGATGGAAACCCAGTTCTAAGCAAATAAGGGAAAGCAGAAAGATGGAAGGATTAGTAGAGGGTCAATACAAGGGCGATTTTCTTGAGTACAATATTATAGAAATGGAAGAGAATGTAGATGAAGATGAAATAGGAGATATGATACTGTGTGAAGAGTTTGACAGAGCACTGAAAGACCTAAGTCGAAACAAGGCACCGGGAGTAGATAACATCCCATTAAAACTAATGATAGCCTTGGGAGAGTCAGGCCTAACAACACTCTGTCTTCTGGTGAGCGCGATGTATGAGACAGACGAAATACCCTCAGACTTCAAGAAGAATATAATAATTCTACTCCCAAAGAAAGCAGGTGTTGACAGATGCGAAAATTGCAAAACTATCAGTTTAATAAGACACAGTTGCAAAACACTAACGCGAATTCTTTACAGATGAATGGAAAATCTGGTAGAAGCCGACCACGGGGAAGATCAGTTTGGACTCCGTAGGAATATTGGAACACATGAGGCAATACTGACCCTACGACTTATCTTAGAAGCTAGATTAAGGAAGGGCAAACCTACGTTTCTAGCATTTGTAGACTTAGAGAAAGCTTTTGACAATGTTGACTGGAATACTGTCTTTCAATTTCTGATGGTGGCAGGCGTAAAATACAGAGAACGAAAGGCTATTTACAATTTGTAAAGAAACCAGATGGCGGTTATAAGAGTCGAGGGGCATGAAAGGGAAGCAGTGGTTGGGAAGGGAGTGAGACAGGGGTGTAGCTTCTCCCCTATGATATTCAATCTGTATATTGAGCAAGTAGTAAAGGAAACAAAAGAAAAATTTGGAGTAGGTATTAAAATCCACGGAGAAGAAATAAAAACTTTGATGTTCGCCAATGACATTGTAATTCTGTCAGAGACAGCAAAGGACTTGGAAGAGCAGTTGAACGGAATGGACTGTGTCTTGAGAGGAGGATGTAAGATGAACATCAACAAAAGCAAAACGAGGTTAATGGAATGTAGTCGAATTCAAATGTTCAAATGTGTGTAATTTTTGTGGTTCAAATAATTCAAATGGCTCTGAGCACTATGGGACTTAACTGCTGAGGTCATCAGTCCCCTATAACTTAGAACTAATTAAACCTAACTAACCTAGGGACATCACACACATCTATGCCCGAGGCAGGATTCGAACCTGCGACCGTAGCGGTCTCGCGGTTCCAGACTGAAGCGCTTAGAACCGCTCGGTCACACCGGCCGACCGTAATTTTACGTGACTAAACTGCTAAGGTCATCAGTCCCTAAGCTTACACACTACTTAACCTAAATTGTCCTATGCTCGAGGGAGGACTCGAACCTCCGCCGGGACCAGGCGTACAGTCCATGACTGCAGCGCCTCAGATCGCTCGGCTAAGGTCGAATCAAATCGGGTGATGCTGCCGGAATTAGATAAGGAAATAAGTAGTAAAGGAGTTTTGCTATTTGGGGAGTATAATAACTGATGATGATGGAAGTAGAGAGGATATAAAATGTAGACTGGCAGTGGCAAGGAAAGCGTATCTGAACAAGAGAAATTTGTTAACATCGAGTATAGATTTAAGTGTCAGGAAGTCGTTTCTGAAAGTATTTGTATGGAGTGAGGCCATGTATGGAAGTGAAACATGAAGGATAAATAGTTTAGACAAGAAGAGAATGGAATCTTTCGAAATGTGGTGCTACAGAAGAATACTGAAGATTAGATGGGTAGATCACATAACTATTGAGGAGGTGTTGAGTAGGATTGAGGAGAAGAGGAGTTTGTGGCACAACTTAACTAGAAGAAGGGATCGGTTGGGCGGACATGTTCTGAGGCATCAAGGGAGCACCAGTTTAGCATTGGAGGGCAGCGTGGAGGTTAAAAATCGTAGAGGGAGACCAAGAGATGAATACACTAGACAGATTCAAAGGGATGTATGTTGCAGTAGGTACTGGGAGATAAAGAAGCTTGCCCAGCATAGTGTAGCGTGGAGAGCTTCATAAAACCAGTCTCTGGACTGAAGACTACAACTACAACAAGTCCAGGATGGCTTGTAGGAAGTGCAACGTACCGCTGTGGTGTAAGGCGTCCTGCTATGAAAAGAAACGGCACGCTTGCCCATCACCCCTGGTTGTCAGGCAATATGACAAGCGACTATTAGATTGGTAACCCACAGTCGGTCAGGGAGTCTTCACTGGTCATCGGGGCTGAGTCCGAGTCGGGACTCGTCACTAAACAAAGTTCTGTTCCAGTCAGTGAGATTTCAGGCTGAAGATGTGTCTGGAAACGACACGTACGACGTTTGAAAACATCGCTTGTAATCTGTACGCTGCAGACCGCCGTTTGCGGTGGTGCTGTGAGCGCGTGACGGGCAGTGCGTACCTGGCGGCCCGGGCCGGCTGAATGTACGCAGAAACCGCAGGCAGCTCCGTGGCTACGAGCGGCACGTCGCGTTCCCAGCGACAGACAAGACACGGCGGGAGTCACGTAGCCGCCGTGTTCGTGGAAGGCGCGCTTTCTCCTGGCCCGTGGATCCCAGCCGTGGCCACGCCGTGCCACACTTTTCTAGGTATTCGGGGCTGGTATTACTCAGGAGTTTCCATTGTAGGAGCTCTCACCGAGACCTGCCGTTCGGAGCTGCCAAAAAATAGGACCTGCTGATGTAAGAAATACGGTTTGATCATTTAAAGAACCAAGAGTGTCTCTGCATTTCGTTCACAATACTGTCTCACATCGCAACGGTGATATTCAAATTGGATCTCGCAGCGAAACTTTCGCATGTTTTCAAACACGTGAATCGCATATTAATCTTCCCTTTGTCAGGTGACGAGCGTTTCTGTGGTGCATTTCACTCGAACATCTTTTTTGGTGCATGATAAAGAGAACGCCTGTCAAATTATTGATATGCCTGGTTTTCGGTTCAAATTGCTCAAATGGCTCTAAGTACTAATGGACTTAACATCTGAGGTCATCAGACCCCTAGACTTAGAACTACTTAAACCTAACTAATCTAAGGACATCACACACATCCATGCCCGAGGCAGGATTCGAACCTGCGACCGTAGCAGCAGCGCGGTTCCGGACTGAAGCACCTAGAACCGTTCGCCCACAGGGCCGGCCTGGTTTACAAATGCAGGTAACACAGAGGGGACAAAAGTCGTAAGATACACTACCGGCCATTAAAATTGCTACACTAAGAAGAAATGCAGATGATAAACGGGTATCCATTGGACAAATATATTTATACTAGATCTGACATGTGATTACAGTTTCAAGCAATTTGGGTGCATAGATCCTGAGAAATCAGTACCCAGAACAACTACCCCTCGCTGTAATAACGGCCTTGATACGCCTGGGCATTGAGCCAAACAGAGCTCGGATAGCGTGTACAAGTGCAGCTGCCCATGCAGCTTCAACACGATACCACAGTTCATCAAGAGTAGTGACTGGCGTATTGTGACGAGCCAGTTGCTCGGTCGCCATTGACGTTTTCAATTGGTGAGAGACCTCGAGAATATGGTGGACAGGGCAGCAGTCGAACATTTTCTGTATCCTGAAAGGCCCGTACAGGATCTGCAACATGCGGTCGTCCATTATCCTGCTGAAATGTACGGTTTCGCGAGGATCGAATGAAGGGTAGAGCCACAGGCCGTCAATGCGAACAAGAGTTGACCGAGACGTGTAACTAATGGCACCCCATACCATCACGCCAGGTGATACGCCAGTATGGCAACGACGAATACACGCTTCCAATGTGCGTTCACCGCGATGTCGCTAAACACGGATGCGACCATCATGATGCTGTAAACAGAGCCTGTATTCATCCGAAAAAGTGCTGTTTTGCCATTCGTGCACCCAGGTTCGTCGTTGAGTAGGCCTACAGCATCGCAGGCACTCCTGTCTGTGGTGCTGCGTCAAGGATAATCGCAGTCATGGTCTCCGAGCTGATAGTCCATGGTGCTGCAGACGTCGTCGAACTGTTCGTGCAGATAGTTGTTGTCTTGCAAACGTCCCCATCTGTTAACACAGGGATCGAGACGTGGCATGACGATCCGTTACAGCCATGCGGATAAGTTGCCTGTCATCTCGACTGCTAATGATTCGAGGCCGTTGGGATCCAGCACGGCGTTCCGTGTTACCCTACTGAACTCACAGATTTCATATTCTGCTAACAGTCATTGGATCTCGACCAACGCGAGCAGCAATGTCGCGATACGATAAACCGCAATCGCGATAGGCTACAATCCGACCTTTATCAAAGTCGGAAACGTGATGGTACGCATTTCTCCTCCTTTTTCTAGTCAAAATGTGCCAGAAACTTCTCTTCTCCGCAATCCTATTCAATACCTCCTCATTAGTTATGTGACCTACCCATCTAATCTTCAGCATTCTTCTGTAGCCCCTCATTTCGAAAGCTTCTATTCCCTTCTTGTCTAAACTATTTATCGCCCATGTTTCACTTCCATACATGGCCACACTCCATACAAATAATTTCAGAAACGACTTCCTGACACTTAAATCTATACTCTATGTTAACAAATTTCTCTTATTTAGAAACGCTTTCCTTGCCATTGCCAGTCTACATTTTATATCCTCTCTACTTCGACCATCATCAGTTATTTTGTTCCCCAAATAGCGAAACTCCTTTACTACTTTAAGTGTCTCATTTCCTAATCTAATTTCTTTAGCATCACCCTACCTAATTCGACTAAATTCAATTATCCTCGTTTTGCTTTTGTTGATGTGGATCTTATATCCTCCTTTCAAGACACTGTCCACTCCGTTCAACTGCTCTTCCAAGTCCTTTGCTGTCTCTGACAGAATTACAATATCATCGGCGAACCTCAAAGTTTTTGTTCCTTCTCCATGGATTTTAATACCTACATATTTTTCTTTTGTTTCCTTTACTGGTTGCTCAATATACAAGTTGAATAGCATTGGGGAGAGGCTACAACCCTGTCTCACTCCCTTCCCAACCACTACTTCCTTTTCATGTCCCTCGACTCTTGTAACTACCATCTGGTTTCTGTACAAATTATAAATAGCCTTTCGCTCCCTGTCTTTTACCCCTGCCACCTCCAGAATTTGAAAGAGAGTATTCCAGTCTTGTGTAGCACAACACATTTCAGAGTTGATCGTAGCTCCATGAGGGAGATCTACCACCAGAGACGTCCAGTTGTGCAGCTAGGTGATTGACTGTGATACGTGATCATCTCGAATGAGTGTGTCCGCACGTTTCAGCATTGCAGGAATCCAGATCTGTGTGCGGCTGGCCGGCTCGCGGGGCATCGCACAGGTTTGCGCGATCTTGTTGCGACGACAGACGCCTCGCCCAACGACTTACCGTGCTTTCGTTCACTGCGAGGTCTCCGTAGAAATTCCACAAATGCCTATCAATATGTGTGATAGCTCTGTGCCTGTAACTCACATCCATTACAGACGCCATTTGTCAGGTATAGCGACACCACCTATCAGAACTTCATGAATCTATAGGAGTTGAAGCGAGAGTATTCTACGATGTCCCACAACACATTCCGCATTTTTTCAACCGAAATTGGTCGAGAAAAAAATGTGTTGCGTTACTTATTGAACGACCCTTGTAAAAGTCTAAGTTTCGATGTCGTCTATAACAACGGTAATAGCACACTTAATACAGTAAGCTAAAATTAGACGGACTGTATTCAATAAGTGTTTGAGGGAATCCCCTTTAATAAATCAGTGGGGCATTCAAGTAACAATACATAAAGTAGTGCCTACTATAAGTGATAGGGATACCACCTTAAGTTCGATTCACCCCAAATTTACTTAAATCCCTGACAAAATCAAATAGCCCTAAACTACACATACTATAAGACATTTCGCCCTAAAAAAGGGCGAAATCTCTAAAACTGGAAACACTGGTAGTACATCACGGAGTAGTTTACTGTTGAAAATTTTATAGCGTACATTCCGATAAGAGTACATTTTACTTCATCTCACATACGTCTCGTGTAATGATCGCGACGAGAAAATGGGACACATTAGAGAAGCATTACGGAGGCTTACCGACAACATTTATCGGTGTCATTTATGGATATCTATTCCGAGTTTCTGTACACTGACGACCGTATCATGTGTAAAAGCGCGTGGCACGTGACTTACGTTTTATGCTACTTGCTAGTATGATGTATCCACATGTACTATGCACACGAGACTGAGTAAAACTGGAAAGTACCTAGTATTACTTAAAAAGCGACATGTTAAATTAACGATGTTCTTTAAATTTATCGATTCTCTGATGCACAACCAGAAAGAGTATATTAAATACTCAGTTTAGCATCAACTACTGTCTGTATAATTTTCACACGAAGCGTTTCACATTGCGCTTCCACATGAGATCATGTGGTACCGTCAACCACGACGAATACTAAAGATTGCTACCAGAACGGGGGAAATGATTATAGCTTTGATATGACGAATTAATAGGTGACAAACTTCAATATGAATCGTCTTTTGACAAATCAATGTTAAAAAGAATTCTGTGTGCCATTATGTACAGCAGTAAAACCAACAGCACGAAAGGCCATAGGGAGACCCGAAACGAGATGACAGAACTTAAAACTGATTATGAGTAGGTGTAATCGGCAAAGATCAACAAATGCAGAAGAAAATGATGATGACTAACGACTTATTGCAGCCAGGTTGTTGATCTCAACTTGTTCCATAACTCTTGCATTTTGTTGTTGTTTCTTATATTTTCTCTTTTCATTTAATTAAATTTGCCTGCAGAGATTGGTGGTAAGGCTGAAAGGTGACTTCTTCATTTTCCTGTTTATACTACCACATTAATGCCAACTCTCAGAATCTGCTACGGACAAAATTTCCTTCTGTGCTTTCTAAGAACCCTTTGGGAACTTGACATGTTTTTCACTTCCCTTTCTGAAGTTGCTTTCCGTCTTACGCGTTTTTGTGCCTATCCTTATCAACATATTTTTATTCTTGGCCTTTGAAAGTATTGGTTCCTTTTCCTCGACCTTCCAGAATGTATCCAACATTTTCGTGAAACGGCTGTGACTACAGAGAATTTGGAGCTCATTTCGCAATGCTAGATGCGTGGGCATTAAGGCAGTGTGGTTGGTCGCATTGTGCGGCGTGGTAGGTGCATGTGACGTAGGCGGGCGCCGTGCGTACGCCCTGACTCACGTCGCTTTCGTGGTCACACTTATTTACGGTTGTGCGTAGTCCTTGCAGACGAAAACCCGTGCGTCACGTTTTTCATCGCACGAGGAACACTGTTTGAGAAATGCGCAACAAATATTTACGTAGAGCGTATGGTGATGCGTACACGTGGCTGGCAAATCATCTCTGCCAGCAGCTGCATCTTCATCAATATAGATACTATGAAACCTACTGCCAAGTGCATGGTTGAGGGTACTTAGCGTGGTACCACATTTTAGGGATCCTCCCTGTTCCAATCGCACATGGAGCTGGGGACGAATAACTCTTTAAATACTCCGTGGATGCTGGAATTAGTCCAATTATCTCTTCGAGGTTCCTACGCGAGTGAGGCGGAAGAATGCAAAGGACACATCTAGATCCTTCACCTAATTCTGATTTCTGAAATTTTGTAACCAGGCTTTCGTGGGATAATTTTCTTCTATCTTCAAAAGTTGCCAACTGAAGTTTTTCATCACTTTCATGACGCTCTCGTGTGTGTCCAACAATATCTCCTGGTGGTCCTATTTGGTAAGGGTCCTACACGCTTGAGAAATATTCTAAGAAGGGACGCAGGAGTGATTCCCAAGCAGCCTCCTCTGTCGACTAACTGTATTTTCCCAGTATCCTTCCAATGAACCGACGTCTTCCACCTGCGTTACCTATGATTGAGCCTATGTGATCATCTCATTTCATACCTCTAAAAATTGTAGTGCTTTCATATTTGTGTGAGTAGACTGATTCTACGCTACTGGCCATTAAAATTGCTACACCACGAAGATGACGTGCTACAGACGTCAAAGTTAAACGACAGGAAGAAGATGCTGTGATATACAAATGATTAGCTTTTCAGAGCATTCACACAAACTTGGCGCCGGTGGTGACACCTACAACGTGCTGACATGAGGAAAGTTTCTAACCGATTTTTCATGCACAAACACCAGTTGACCGGCGTTGCCTGGTGAAACGTTGTTGTGATGCCTCGTGTAAGGAGGAGAAATGCGTACCGTCACGTTTCCGACTTTGATAAAGGTCGGATTGTAGCTTATCGCGATTGCGGTTTATCGTATCGCGACACTGCTGTTCGCGTTGGTCGAGATCCAATGACTGTTAGCAGAATATGGAATCGGTGGGTTCAGGAGGGTAATACGGAACACTGTGCTGAATCCCAGCGGCCTCGTATCACTAGCAGTCGAGATGACAGGCATCTTATCCGCATGGATGTAACGGATCGTGCAGCGACGTCTCGATCCCTGAGTCAACACACGGGGACGTTTGCAAGACAACAACCATCAGCATGAACATTTCGACGACGTTTGCAGCAGCATGGACTATCAGCTCGGAGACCATGGCTGCGGTTACCCTGCGGTTACCCTGCGGTTATCACAGACAGGAGCGCCTGCGATGGTGTAAACGACGAACCTGGGTGCACGAATGGCAAAACAGCACTTTTTCGGATGAATACAGGTTCTGGTTACAGCATCATGATGGTCGCATCCGTGTTTAACGACATCGCGGTGAACGCACATTGGAAGCGTGTATTCGTCATCGCCATACTGGCGTAGCACCCGGCGTGATGGTATGGGGTGCGATTGTTTACACGTCTCGGTCACCTCTTGTTCGCATTGACGGCACTTTGAACAGTGGACGTTACATTTCACATGTGTTATGACCCGTGGCTCTACACTTCATTCGATCCCTGCGAAACCCTAAATTTCAGCAGGATAATTCACGACCGCATGTTGCAGGTCCTGTACGGGCCTTTCTGGATACAGAAAATGTTCGATTGCTGCCCTGGCCAGCACATTCTCCAGATCTCTCACCAATTGAAAACGTCTGGTCAATGATGCCCGAGCAACTGGCTAATCACAATACGCCAGTCACTACTCTTGATGAAACGTGGTATCGTGTTGAAGCTGCATGGGCAGCTGTACTTGTACACGCCATCCAATCTTTGTTGGACTCAATGCCCAGGCGTATCAAGGCCGTTATTACGGCCAGAGGTGGTTGTTCTGGGTACTGATTTCTCAGGATCTATGCACCGAAAGTGAGTGAAAATGTAATCACATGTCAGTTCTAGTATAATATATTTGTCCAACGGATACCTGTTTATCATCTGCATTTCTTCTTGGCGAAGCAATTTTAATGGCCAGTAGTGTAAATGTGCAGGTAAAGGACAAATAAATACAATAACATGAATTAAACGAATTGTTACAGTCTCTCTTCAGGAAAGCAAGCCTTCGAGCACTCGCATCACACTTAATTGTACACGCTCGGGGTTGCCCAGTTAGGCCGACCTGGCATGGAACTCACTCAGTTGTGCAGCACTAAACTATGAACAGTGTCTATTGTAGACAACTGCAGTTTGCCAATATGTGTCCTACCAATGAATTATAGCCCACGTGGTGGTTCCGCTTCATATCGACGGCATTGCTATTCTGAAGTATTTGTATGGCATGCCTGATTCATTGATCCAGTTAAATACCTACGAGGTTCCGTGCACCGTTGTGCCAAGGCATTTGCACATGAAACGAGACCCTATTCCTGTAAATAAATTATCTTTTCTGGTTCAAATGATATATGTCGGAAACCTGCACCTTACGATTCGTAGTGCGTCGCTAGCTACAGCATTTCATTGCTTAGCTTTAATATCACGAGTAAACCGCTGTTATTCAGGTACATTAGGGCACTGCAATGTGACATGGTATTGTTTTCTGGTGGGAATGGCAAGTAAGATGAAGAAGATCTGGAAAGGAGCTGTATGATACATTTACCGACTCTTGTAATGTTCAAGGGGATTATGCAGATACTCTATGGACTTGCATGGAGTTCAGGACAGGGAAATGTCGTTCTTCGCGAACCTGATTGTAGTCAGCTTCTGAAGGATTAGTGCTTCCCCCCATTTACATTCCGTGTAGAAATCCAATCGTGACTGTCAGAGGATATCGATATATGGACAGAGGGAAATTCAGCATGGTTACTCCCACGTTCCGTTCATTTTCCCAGTAATATTAGCTCACCAGCGCGCATGGTTACGGTCGCTAAAGCACGATAATGTTGTGACGTTCGCACCCGGAAATAGCGGCCCAGGAAAAAAATCCAGTTATCCTTAATTTTCTCGCAAGTAGAGAACAGGTGGAGCTATACCGTTACAGGTCACCACTATGTGCACAGCAGTCCTCGATTAATTTCTAAATGACGCTGTACTGCCTGTCGGGACGAGGGCATACGATAGTATGCGTGATGATCCGGGCACTAGAAAAGGATGTTAACGTAAGATGTGCTGCGTGGGGCCAATGCATTTCTGTATTTATTGCTAACAACTGAATCAAATATTGGGATGTATCTACGGCTGGCCTATTGCCCACGTCATCTCCTTACAGGGAAGACGGTCCTATTTTTCCGAAGAGATTGTTAAAATAAGCAGAAAGTTGAAATGGCTCTAAGCACTATGGGACTTAACATCTGAGGTCATCAGTCCCCTAGACTTAGAACTTCTTAAACCTAACTAACTTAAGGACATCACACACATCCATGCCCGAGGCAGGATTCGAGCATGCGACCGTAGCAGCAGCGCGGTTAAGGACCGAAGCGCCTAGAACCGCTCGGTCACAGCGGCCGGCTAAGCAGACAACTCGTGCAACTGTGGTATGCTAACAGATGACGGAGGAGCAAGAGGGATAATATAACAGTCTTAAGAAAGAAAGAGTCACATTTCGCAGTTCAACATGTTTTCTTACGTATCAACAATGGTTCCATTTAAATATAATTAATTTAATATTAGAATCAATCAAACATCGTCTTCTTTTTCTTTTGTCAAGTGTTAGGCATTTCCCTGCCACATCTCTTGTTCAGTGCATTTGTTGTCTGTGACTAGTTTCTATTTGATCACTCTATCAATGGGCGTCCGCAGAAATTTATGCAGGGTGGGAAAGTAAGACTCTACAATTTCCGCCAGTTTAACGGTTCATCCAAGTGAATTCCAAAATATTTTACATGCGCTTTTATGGGAGAGTTCTTGCCCGAGAGCCGAACATTTAGCTTGTGTGTTCTTTTTTATCGCTTACAAATTAATGAGGTGTCAGTGTAGGTGCAAACCTAAGGGGTTACGGTCAGGTGAACTAAGACGTCACGTCACTGGACTCATCGATCTACACAGCGCTCATTCAACGTTCATAAACCACATCCCTTGTCTTCCTGCAAGAGTAAAGCTCACTAATACCAAGTGTAATTCGTCGAGCAGGAATTGGCAATAAACACCACCCACTGATTTGTCTAGTGCAATGTATGGCCTTATGCATTTTTCAGTAAGGTTGCTACCTTTGACAAGCCAGAAACCGAGACACACCCACCTTTCGTAAGCCAAAAGTCGGGACACTTCAGAAAAAAGATAGCACTTAATGTGGAATTCTTCCCAACGTTCGTCATTCCCACATCAGAACTAAATTACAAATACCATACTTGAAACTAAAAATATTTAAAAGTTAACAGTGTTTACCTTACATTTTGGCTGGAGCTTACAGACGTACTTGACTTACATAGCGGCCTTTAGTAGTTTCTTCTCTTGTAGAACATAATGCCGAGCAGCGAATATTATAGTTTATTTTGACAATATGTTCATTTTTCATAGTTTCCACCTTAAATTTGTTTCGCTGAATAGTCCACAAGCATTTTAAATAGGTTTCGCGCTTCGGAAAACCCTAAAATCACCGAAATATTCTTAATATTTTGACCTTAAGGAATAGCGAAGGTACGAAACATTTCAGTACTCCTTCACTTGGTCACTCCCAAAGCACAGCTGTCTCTTCAACACTAACTGTTATGAAAACGAGATGGCGAAACAGTTCACTTTTAAACCCACTGATTTGTTGCTCTCTCGTGTGTTTTAGATATGTTTGATTTGGCTAACTACAATAAGACGATAAACTTCATCATCATCATTTAAGACTGATTATGCCTTTCAGCGTTCAGTCTGGAGCATAGTACCCTTTATAAAATTACTCCATAATCCCCTATTCAGTGCTAACATTGGTGCCTCTTCTGATGTTAAACCTGTTACTTCAAAATCATTCTTAACCGAATCCAGGTACCTTCTCCTTGGTCTGCCCCGACTCCTCCTACCCTCTACTGCTGATCCCATGAGTCTCTTGTGTAACCTTGCTTCTCCCATGCGTGTAACATGACCCCACCATCTAAGCCTGTTCGCCCTGACTGCTACATCTATAGAGTTCATTCCCAGAATGAATATGAAATTAAAAATTATGCATTTTGATATTAAAAATATGAAAATGTAAAAGTAAGTCAAGAAAGTAGGGACTTGGGGGTGTCCTGTACTCATGCAGGAACACTGGACAGTTACAGAAAAGAGGGACGATCCCCAAGTGGCAACCCCATCTGTCATCCACAATTTCTGCACATACACTGATACTAAATTGATGCATTACTTCCATGAGCTCTTGAGAATTTTCTCTACCCAGAAGCATAAATTTTGGTAATATATTAAGATGTCACTCAATGCAAATCCAGACTCATTCGTCAGGAAAATGTAATCTGAAAACTGAGGATCTTCAGTGCTCCGTCTAAGACTCCATCATCAGAACTGTGGTCTGTCATGATGGCCTTGCATACTGAGAGTTGAAACACACTGTGAGCGAATCGGATAAAGTAGCTTCAAATGGCTCTGAGCACTATGGGACTCAACTGCTGCGGTCATCAGTCCCCTAGAACTTAGAACTACTTAAACCTAACTAACCTAAGGACATCACACACATCTATGCCCGAGGCAGGATTCGAACCTGCGACGGTAGCAGTCGCACGGTTCCGGACTGCGCGCCTAGAACCGCGAGACCACCGCTGCCGGCGATAAAGTAGCTGTTCATGCAGAACTGGTCGAGCGAGAGTGGTGTTTATTTCAACAGGTCCAATTGTTAACACACTTCCTTCAGGATCATCACCTACTTGTCCCACCACTTGCTTCTCTAGGGAACGCGGCGTGAGAGCTCTGCGAGGTCTTCCGTGCTACCTTGTCATTAGTGTGAATGACGCCTTGCGTGCAAGTCGCCGGGAAAACCTGCTCAATATTTCTTTTCGTACGGAAGTCGGCGATGAGGATGGCTTTTGGTGTACATGACGGAGCCTGTCGATTAACGCCGTTGACTACATCACAGCAGGGCACCGAGATGCCTAGAAAAAAATTGCGACTTTTAATTCAGAATACATATAGTAGGAGGCTCAGCTACACACTGACTTTCTAAGGCATAAAGCATCTGAGTTATTAAGAAAATTCGTGTCGCTCGTATCGTGATACATTGTAACACATAGGTTTTCTAATATAAGTCACTAGATACTTATTAATCACGCTTGGACTGTATTGGATTACGCTATGTACAATAAAGGCCTTTAAAGAGTTTGATTTTAGACGTTACTTGTGCCCACATTTCTTTCATTCTTTCAAAATGAGTCCTTCCCTGTCGTCAGACCAAATTGTTCCAGTCTTCTTGGACATTTTTGTCAGGCCAACTGACCAGTCGTGAATTTTCTGCCCAAAAACTTCCCTGCCTGCTATACCAAGTTTGTTATTTCTGCTTCTTTTAATTCACCTATCCATTTTATTGTTGCAGTTTTAGCTTTCAGCGACATTGGTAGAGCTCTGCAGCCTGGCTTCTGAGCGTGGTTGACTCCGTTTTCTAAACGTGACCACAGATTTTAGCCTGCGGTTCTTCATGTCCGAATAAATGTTGACATACTTTTCAATTTCTTCATTTGTTCTCGGTCTGAATGTTCTTTCTTCAATATAATTTGGACAAAATTTTCCTGATTACTTTCGTTATCTATATTTGGGATTTCTTCAGTGTCTGTCGACATGCTTAAGATGAATGTTTGAGCCCCATAAAGACAGTCTGGCTTGATGACTGTTTAGTGTACCTCAGGACGAATTTTTTGTTTTCTGGCAATGAATTTTGTAATCGATCTATTCCAGGCCAGTCATGATTTCGTTTAAATATTTGAACTGAAAAATTCTCTTGATTTTTCCGTATTTGGTTTTTAGAGTTTTGGGTGTCATTTTGTTGCTAGAAATGTGTTTTTTTTTCTTTCAAATGACGCTCCTGCTTTACTTTCGCCACTCTTGAGTTACTTTTCCTGACATAGTTGAAAAGTAATGGAGGGAGTGAAGCACCTTATCTACTTCCTGTTTTAATTTAAGAATGTTCTGAAATTTATCCCCTGAAATATACCTTACATTTTGTACCTTTTGTTTCACTAATACACGGATCAGTCACTTTAATGCGATTATCGCCTATTTTCGATGTCAATGTGCAATAACCACTATCATATGGCTCTGGCTGCACTAACAGTAGGCCTGTGGATTATACAAGGTGTAAATGTGAAGTCGACAAAACAGAATAACTCGAAAAATAAGCTTATCACGTAAGAACGTGTAGAATACAGATTATTTTCGAGGCTGAGATCTGCTGGTGCTAAAATTAGCCCGCCACCCCAGCTCCCTGGGGGGTGCGGCGGGAAGCAACTTTAAAATTTCAAATGGGAACCCCCATTTTTTATTGCAGAATCAGATTCTACATAAAAAACAACTCTGTACATTTTGTCTTAAACATTTGGTTTGATTTTTGGTACTTGGCGCTGTAATTCAAGACAATCCATGTTCTTATTTTTGTGTGGACAATGGTTACGGAAAATAAAAAATACAAATTTACTTCATAAATTATGATTCGCTAAAACTAAAACTCTGCCTCTCTCCCCATAGGGTGGGGTCAGAGAGAGGAATAAGAGTTTTACAAATGTTGACCTAAATATTAATTTTTTCCGCAGGGGTCAGGGATTTTTCCTGCCTCGAGATGACTGGGTGTTGTGTCGTCTTCATCATCATCGTTCATCCCCATTACGGTCGGAGGAAGGCAATGGCAAACCACCTCCACTAGGACCTTGCCTAATGAAGCGGTGCGGGTCTCCCGCATCGTTCCCTACGCTCCTCGGCGTATGGGACCTCTCCATCATCATCATCATCATCGTTTATATATTTCATAATGCAGTTTTCCCATGCTGAAATACGTGTATTATATCACGGAACATATTGTTTTGCATAACTTTTGTGTTAATACCGCTTGATGCTACTAAATACAGTGCTATTTGTGGGCCTAATTCTTTAACTGGCAGCAAACTCTAAAGTATGAATGACAGTTTTCTGTAGATATTACCTGCCCTTAAAGTAGTAGAAAAGTTTAATATTAGCTAGGGGAAGTTTAGCATTTATGTTTAAATAAATATATACAGAAAGATAGCAGACACGTTTGACAGGCAGCTTAGTATATCTGCGGGAAATAGATGTCACTATAATAGTCTTTGGTGCTCACTTGTATGATGGCGGCAGCTGTTCTCACGTTGCTGGTCGTCATTGAGCTCGCTGCATGCAAGGTTTTACAGGCAATTAGGAACACAACAGAAAAAATGGTTCAAATGGCTCTGAGCACTATGGGACTCAACATCTGAGGTCATCAGTCCCCTAGAACTTAGAACTACTTAAACCTAACCAACCTAAGGACATCACACACATCCACGCCCGAGGCAGGTTTCGAACCTGCGATCGTAGCAGTCGGGATGTTCCGGACTGAAGCGCCTAGAACCTCTCGGCTACAACGGCCGGCTTGAGGGAGTCGTTGGGTCAACATGTGGTCTGCTGCGGAGGTAGATCTTCAACAATGTACGATAAATAGAGTGCTCCGAAACACTTGTGCGTACAAAAGCGTTGTGCTCTTTCGGCAGAAGTGCCGCAGATCACCATCTATCCTACTTTACATACCAACAAGCCTCCGAACGCCACGTTTTGCGAAAAGTCGTGGACGGCCGACCATCTAGAGCCTAGTGGTAGTTTCACTGTCCTTCGACCTCTTTCCGTAGATGCTTACGACAGTAGCACGTGAACATTCAATCATCTTCGTCGTTTACGAGAGACAGGTTCACAGGCTCTGCATAATAATAATCTGCCTTTTATCGATGTCGCTTCTCTTAATGGATTTCACTATTTGCAGCCCATTGTAAGTAGGCTGTTTAGGTTTTTACATTGGTAGCGCCACGCAGCGCTCTGTATGAAAATCACAAACATATCATTTATTGACACAGTTACGAAATTTTCGCAACACTTGCGATGTGAGCGTAATAAGAGTATTGTGGACTTGTTAATAATGAATGCAGAACATTGTTATTGGTATATGCGACCAACATCAATACCTCTCACTCTGGCGGTGCCTACCATAGTGTGTTAACTACACAGGTCTTGCGGTAGCGTTCTCGCTTTCCGCGCCCGGGTTCGATTCCCGGGGGGGTCAGGGATTTTCTCTGACTCGTGATGACTGGGTGTTGTGTGATGTCCTTAGGTTAGTTAGGTTTAAGTAGTTCTAAGATCTAGGGGACTGATGACCATAGATGTTAAGTCCCATAGTGCTCAGAGACATTTGAACCATTTTACACAGGTCTTGCAAGAAGTATATGCTGACGAGCCAAAACATTACGACCACCTGCTTAACTGTTTGTTTGTCGCCTTCGGAACGAAATGCATCATTGATTCTGCGTGGCAGGGATCCGACAGCGGGTTGGTAGGTTTATAGAGGTATGTGGGATTAGACGTCTACGCACAAGGCATGTAATTAGCGAAAATATCGAGCTACTGAGCTGTGTACGCGGTAATGGTGCTCGATAGCGACCCAGACGGGTTCCACAGGATTTACATCAGCCGAATTTGGTCGCTGAGACATCAACGTGAGTTCGTTATAATGCTTCTCAAACTACAATAGTACGGTTTAGTATTCGAGACACAGACAATTATAGTGCTGAAAGACGACATCGCCGTGGGGGAAGACTTCAAGCATGAAGGGATGCAGGCGGTTCACAGTTGTCAGCGTGTCTTCGATTACTGCCACAGGTCCTACGGAAGTGCAGGAGAATGTCTCCCATGGCATAATACTGCTTCCACCAGCCCGCGTCCATGGTGCACTGCACGTTTCGAGCCGCGGTTCACCCCGATGAGGTCGTTTGTGAAGACGACCAGAGACCTGGTGTAGCAAAAATGTGATTCACCCGAATGCCACCACGTTTCCATTGATGGACGGTCGAATCCCGATGGCGCCGTACCCACTGAAATCGCAATTGACTTAGTCAAAAATGGTTTAAATGGCTCTAAGCACTACGGGACTTAACATCTGAGGTCATCATCCCCCTAGACTTAGAACTACTTAAACCTAACTAACCTAAGGACATCACACACATCTACGCCCGAGGCAGGTTTCGAACCTGCGACTGTAGCAGTCGGGCGGTTCCGGACTGAAGCCCCTCTACTCTCGGCTACAATGGCCGGTTTGAGGGAGTCGTTGGGTCAACATGTGGTCTGCTGCGGAGCTAGATCTTCAACAATGTACGATAAATAGAGTGCTCCGAAACACTTGTGCGTACAAAAGCGTTGTGCTCTTTCGGCAGAAGTGCCGCAGATCACCGTCTATCCTACTTTACAGACCAACAAGCCTCCGAACGCCACGTTTTGCGAAAAGTCGTGGACGGCCGACCATCTAGAGCCTAGTGGTAGTTTCACTGTCCTTCGACCTCTTTCCGTATATGCTTACGACAGTAGCACGTGAAAATTCGACCATCTTCGTCGATTTCTAGAGACACGTTCACAGGCTCTGCACAATAATAATCTGCCTTTTATCGATGTCGCTTCTCTTAATGGATTTCACTATTTGCAGCCAATTGTAAGTAGGCTGTTTAGGTTTTTACATTGGTAGCGCCACGCAGCGCTCTGTATGAAAATCACTGGCTGTGCTGTGTGTAGTCTGTGGCTGGTTGGCATTGTTGAAATATTCGCTATTGTGGTGTTGGGCAGTTGGATGTGAACAGCGCATAGCTTTGCGCAGTTGGAAGTGAGCCGCCAGCAGTGGTGGATGTGGGGAGAGAGATGGCAGAATTTTAAGAGCGGACGATCTGGACGTGTGTCCGCCAGAAAGAGTAAATTTGTAATACTGGATGTTATGAACTTATATATATATATATATATATATATATATATATATATATATATATATATATATATATATATATATATAATGACTTTTGAACACTATTAAGGTAAATACATCGTTTGTTCTCTATCAAAATGTTTCATTTGCTAACTATGCCTATCAGTAGTTAGTGACTTCAGTAGTAAGAATCTTTTATTTAGCTGGCAGTATTGGTGCTCGCTGTATTGCAGCAGCTCGAGTAACGAAGATTTTTGTGAGGTAAGTGATTCATGAAAGGTATAGGTTATTGTTAGTCAGGGCGATTCTTTTGTAGGGGTTATTGAAAGACAGATTGCGTTGCGCTAAAAATATTGTGTGTCAGTTTAGTGACGGTCAGAATAAGTACAGAGAAAAATGTCTGAGTACGTTCAGTTTTGCTCAGCTATAATAGGTAAGAGGTTTACCAGCACTGTCATTCATAAATTTTTCAAAGGGGACGTGTCACCACATCTTCGCTAGGGCGATCCCCAGTCCGTATCTGCTCCGCTTGCATACTTTTGTTACCGTATCACGTGTCCGTAACGCCACCAGGTGGCATCCAACGTCGGGATGGGCAATGGTCATAATGTTTCGGCTTATCAGTGCAAACAGAGTGTTAAGGGTATAAGTGCAGATTATTGATGTCTAAGGAAAGTGTACTGACAACATATATCAGTATTTATCTCATTTGCTAACAAATAATTATAGCTATTAGGAGTAGTACAAATATGTTTTTAGGCTGGTTAACCTCCAAGTACATGCGGCAAGAGCAAGCCAATAATGTTTATTTTTGCCTGGGCAGTAGGTCAGGTATTGAAGTGTGGGCGCGTGGATGCAAAATGGATGGTCTATACTGGCAGACGTGCAGAAAACATCAGATAGTAAATTATGTGATGTCTTCGTGGGAAGCCTGTTGGACGCAGAGCGGTAACAACTAACACACTGAAGTGGGTACATATTAAGATACCAATGATCACAATATCTGTACTTATACCCTTTAACATCCTGTATATGCCTCCTTTTCAGCGAGATTTCAGATGTGTCCAGTTGTCAGAAGGGTGGCAGTAACTTGTATGGTAAATTCAGATGTTCCCCTTGTTTAAGTCAGTTTTAAGGTAACTATGTATAACACATCAGAAAGAAGATGTTAAAAAATAATTGTTTCTTCAATAGGTACCTACTGAGGCAACGGCCTTGGATGGGTGACCATCTGGGCCGCCATGCGCTGTTGCCATTTTTCGGGGTGCACTCAGCCTCGTGATGCCAATTGAGGAGCTACTCGACCGAATAGTAGCGGCTTTGGTCAAGGAAAACCATCATAACGACCGGGAGAGCGGTGTGCTGACTGCACGCACCTCATATCTGCATCCTCATCTGAGGCTGACATGGCTGTGGTATGGTCCCGATGGGACACTTGTGGCCTGAAGACGGAGTATACAGGTACCTATTGACGTGAAAGAAGTTCAGTTTAAGAATTTTTATCAGCTTTTCAGAGTCTGATATTCGAGTCGTCGTCAGTTTTGTTTACAATTATCAGGTGCCAGAAGATCTTCCACATAGACAAAAAGTAACAGTACTTTACAATTAGAGTTTATACAGCAGCTGATGCTATATACAAATATGTCATTATTTATTCGAGTAAGAAACAAATATAATACATGGTTTAGCATTAAAAAAAACGAAAGAAATCTAGGAACTTCAGTTGTCTTCAGAGTAACTAGCAGAAGATCTGCAGGATGTAGGGCACAGTTGACAATCCAGTAGGTGTTCCATGGTCGATGGTCTTCCACCGTCACAGGTGGTGGCACCCACAGGGAACTGCCATTTCTGGAGGTTCCTCCTGGATCTTCCAACTCCAGAACGAAGATGGTTGAGTGACCTCCAGAGGATCCAATTTCGTTCATGCTCAGCTGGGTGGATTTCCGAATTGAGAGGCCAGGTAGAGTTATTTCAAGTCGAGAGATCCACAATTGTTTCCTTGCTGTAGCTTGTGTTGTTCGCAAGACTGAAGCAGTCCTGAGGAAACTTCTTCTGGACCTCGACCTTGGGACCGCTGAACGTGGCCATGTAATGAATCGGTTTCTTGATGAACCTAATTTATTCTCTGCCCGTTGACAGCTACTACACGATGAATATCTGGTAGCGCTATGCTTTTGATCTAGTGGAACTTAACAACTGGTTTAGTTTTTAGGCAACCTATGATAAGGCTACGTTTCGTTTAGTGCCTAGTCAACTGTGTTTGCGTAGGGGGATTTGTACCAGACTGGGCACGCATACTCCATAGCACTGGACCGTGTTGCTAGTGCTGTCTTTCTCTGCGTTTGAGGTGGAGAGCCCCATCTGCTCCCAGCCATCTGGCAAGGGATATTATTTCTTGCTTTCACCTGGATTCTTGTAGTTTTCGAATACAGCTTGTACGTCACAGTATGGTTCAGAGCGCCCGCCCGGTTAGCCGTGCGATCTAACGCACAGCTTTCCGGGCGGGAAGGAGGGCCTGGTCCCTGGCACGAATCCGCCTGGCGGATTTGTATCGGGGTCCGGTGAGCCGGCAAGTCTGTGGATGGTTTTCAGGCGGTTTTCCATCTGCCTTGGCGAATGCGGGCTGATTCCCCTTATTTCGCCTCAGCTACACTATGTCGGCGATTGCCGCGCAAACAAGTTCTTCACGTACGCGTACGCCACCATTACTCTACTACGGAAACATAGGGGTTACACTCGTCTGGTATGAGACGTTCCCTGCGGGGGTCCACCGGGGGTCGAACCGCACAATAACCCTGAAAGAGTGGTTCGGTGTGGGGCCCCCGGAGGAGTGAAGTGGACTGCGGTGGTCGTCGTGGGGTTGTGGACCACTGCGGCTGCGGCGGGGAGGGAGTCTTTCCGTCGTTTCTAGGCCTCCAGTTAAGATACAATGTAATACAATACAATGGTCCAGAGCGAATATCAGATATTTTGGAAGGGTTATATTTAGTAACTGTATCCCTTGCCATGTGATGATGTACACGACGTGCTTGATTGTGCCTGAAATAAAACGAACACGAATGTGCTTTAATTGCGTTTGTACGAAATTGATTGTTAGAATAATAGGCACTAAACTCTCTCAATGCAGCTGTGAGGTAGGCTTCAGCATCTTCGAACGATTTCCCTTGACTCGCTGATGCCAGATCGTCGGCGTAAAGGAAATTGCTAGGGTTCACTGGGAGTGATTGATCATTAGTATAAGTGTTAAATAACATTGGTGAAAGAACACTTCCTTGTGGTAAGTCATTTCTTCGACATCTCCATCGAATACTCTGACATCTCCTGTTTTTGTGTAAACTTTGAATAAGGTTGGTGAAACCATAATCTTTCGTTAATCCACAGACTTACTGTGACAGTGCACGTTGATGTCTGCTATTCCCCGCGTGGAGTAGTGGAATAATGGCACTCCATTTCAGTTATTACGTGGGTCAGACTCCACGTAATCGACAGTTTTCTTCAGATGAAAAAACAACCTAGAAACGATACGTACAGAATGGCTGTTACAGCGACAGGTGTATGTTCTATACCTGATAACAGCATCACAGTCAAAGCACTAAGTACGGAGACGAACACAAAACAGTAAAAATTGAGCACTTACTTCAATGGGAAGACACCCTGCACCATTGGATACTGATCGTTCTCAACACGTGCAAAATAACTGTTGTGTGCACAAGTATTTGTTTCGAGCAGAAGCTGAGAGGCTCTCCTTTGAATCCAACCTCATACCTTTACAATGCAGAAGATTCTTCAAAATCGTTAGCCAGAAACATGAGAAAAGCTGTTGCGTCGTTGCACACATCATTCTCAACGAACGCTGAATCGATTAAGAAGGCTTCTGAGACTTAAAAGCACTATATTTCCGAGAGATTAATGTTTATGTATGTTATACGTGCTTTCGAGAACTCAGTTTCGGCGAATGACAGGCTGGTTCTTTCTACAAGGATGTGGGTCCATACCTTACGCAGTCTTTCCCGGACTTAGAACTTTGTCACGAGACGTGGAGTTGTGCGTCAGCCGTAACGTGCACGGGATTGAGTGACTCTGTTCCGCGCCTTAACTGGCAGTAAGGAAGGGACAGGAACGCTAAGACATCGCGTGAGTCAGAGTCGCCTGCCTGCGTTTATTTTTAAAGAAAGTCATTTTAAAGTAACACCAAAAGCTGCACATACTAGGCATACCGCTCTTGGGGAACAAAGTAACCGTCTTATAAATTGTGTATTTTTCCCGCAGAGCATTGAAATAGCATCATTAACAGTGCCGACTTATTACCAAGTCATCAGCAGATGATTTATTTAAAAAGGATGATAAATGCGAATACTGAAATATCAGGAGACTACACTACTGGCCATTAAAATTGCTACACCACGAAGATGACGTGCTACAGACGCGAAATTTAACCGACAAGAAGAAGATGCTGTGATATGCAAATGATTAGCTTTTCAGAGCATTCACACTAGGTTGGCGCCGGTGGCGACACCTACAACGAGCTGACATGAGGAAAGTTTCCAACCGATTTCTCATACACAAACAGCAGTTGACCGGCGTTGCCTGGTGAAACGTTGTTGTGATGCTTCGTGTAAGGAGGAGAAATGCGTACCGTCACGTTTCCGACTTTGATAAAGGTCGGATTGTAGCCTATCGCGATTGCAGTTTATCGTATCGCGACATTGCTGCTCGCGTTGGTCGAGACCCAATGACTGTTAGCAGAATGTGGAATCGGTGGGTTCAGGAGGGTAAAATAGAACACCATGCTAGATCCCAACGGTCTCGTATCACTAACAGTCGAGATGACAGGCATCTTGTCCGCATGGCTGCAACGGATAGTGCAGTCACGTCTCGATCCCTGAGTCAACATATGGGGACGTTTGCAAGACAACAACCATCTGCACGAACAGTTCGACGACGTTTGCAGCAGCATGGAGACCATGGGTGCGCCTACCATTGACGCTGCATCACAGGCAGGAGCGCCTGCGATGGTGTACTCAACGACGAATCTGGGTGCACGAACGGCAAAATGTCATTTTTTCAGATGAATCCAGACTCTGTTTACAGCATCATGATGGTCGTATCCGTGTTTGGCGACTTCGCGGTGAACGCACATTGGAAGCGTATATTCGTCATCGCCATACTGCCGTATCACCCGGCGTGATGATATGGGATGCGATTGTTTACACGTCTCGGTCACCTCTTTTTCGCATTGACGGCACTCTGAACACGTGGATGTTACATTTCGGATGTGTTACGACCCGTGGCTCTATCCTTCATTCGATCCCTGCGAAACCCTAAATTTCAGCAGGATAATGCACGACCGCATGTTGCGGGTCCTGTACGGGCCTTTCTGGATACAGAAAATGTTCGACTGCTGCCCTGGCCTGCACATTCTCCAGATCTCTCACCAACTGAAAACATCTGGTCAGTGGTGGCCGAGCAACTGGCTCGTGACAATACGTCAGTCACTACTCTTGATGAACTGCGGTACCGTATTGAAGCTGCATGGGCAGCTGTACCGGTACACGCCATCCAAGCTCTGTTGGACTCAATGCCCAGGCGTATCAAGGCCGTTATTACGGCCAGAGGTGGTTGTTCTGAGTACTGATTTCTCAGGATCTATGCACTCAAATTGCGTGAAAATATAATCACATGTCAGTTCTAGTATAACATATTTGCCCAATGAATACCCGCACTTCTTCTTAGTGCAGCAATTTCAATGGCCAGTTGTGTAAATTGCAAATAAAATTGACTTCTACAGGGTGAGCCCGAACACCACCGACAAAATTGCAGAAGTTTTTCAGGGATATTTTCTGAGTATTTTATTGTAAGGGATCCATGGTGTACAGTGATTCGCTGCCGAGTAATTACGTTCCGTTTGATTTCTTACTCCCATTTATAACTGTATCTCATGTCCTAACAGAGAATAGAGGGAAGACGGGGGATTGCATGATAATCCACAATTCCCGAGAGGCTAGGAGCAAATGTAGAAAGACGAGCTTCTAGTGATGGGAGGTAACGTGCTTGCAGCAATGATCGTGGCCGCGCACTTTTCTCCGTTCCCATAGTCGGCACAGCCCAGAGCTCGTGGTTAACGTTGCGCCTCTGAATCAGGGGGATCCCAGGTTTGATTCCCCTCCGGGTCGGCGATTTCCCCCGCCTGGGGACTGGGTGTTTGAGTTGTCCTCATCATTTCACCGTAATTCAGGACAGTGTAAAGATTGGGAATTTGTACTAGCGCTGATAAGCACGCCGTTGAAACAAAATCATCATCATGATCATATATAGTCTGTAGCCAATCCAACGACATTTTACAGGCTTTGGCCAATCTGACGAGTGCTCTGTACCTCCAGGTTGCATTGGCCAATCACATTCAGATTCCTCCCTTTCTTCTGCCCAGTAGGTGGGTATATTTCTGGCCTTTACATTAACAGACTCTCAAGTTTGGTAGCATCATCATTCAGCTGAAAACTAAACGTCGCTGCCATTCCTACTATGGCTAGCAACAACAGTGTTTTATGTCACTTGTCCTCACCCTGATGCCTGTCGTGAGTGGGGACTGCTGTTGCCGCAGTCTAACCTGTGCAAACCCAAGGAGTTTGTGGCTTTCAGGGGCAAATATCGAGCTTGCTGCCTCTGCTAAGACGTTGCTTTTTGTGACCATCTTCTACTGTGAAGCTGAGCCGTGCTGCGGCTTTCAGTGGTGCTGTGTGTAGGTTTCCATCCTCTGTTCGAGGCCAGACCGTATCGTTTAGTTGACATGGTTGCGGTTGTTTGTCTTCTTCTCGTGTTGACTGGCGCCACTTGTTTCCGCAAGCGTTGCCTGTCCGCTAGTGGCAGCAGCGGCAGTTATTGATATGTAGTAACTGTGGCCCTGTCTTTGGGGTGACGTCGCTGTTCTTCCGGGTCGTGTCAGTGTGCAGTTCGGTTAGGGACTCAGAAGGAGCGAGGACCGCGCAGGGCGAGAACACGCCGGGACAGCTGGCGGCGCAAATGGACTGCCGGATCGAAATGGTTCAGATGGCTCTGAGCACTATGGGACTTAACTGCTGTGGTCATCAGTCCCCTAGAGCTTAGAACTACTTAAACCTAACAAACCTAAAGACATCACACACATTTATGCCCGAGGCAGGATTCGAACCTGCGACCGTAGCGGTCTCGCGGTTCCAGACTGCACCGCCTATAACCGCTCGGCCATCCCGGCCGACGCCGGGTCGAATGCTCATGGTCACGAATGTGCAAGACCTCGTCGTAAACCGGATCCTGCAAGCTTTACGTTGAGTGCTTTTGGATTCAAGTGGAGAAACCTCCACCATTGTGAGATCTTGTTATTCTCCAATGGCCTGGGTTCGTGTTGCTGCTCATAGTGTTGCTGAGGTGAAGAGCAGCGAGTGGAGTGCTTGGGGAAGGCGGATCTGATTAGCTTTCCTGGACTTCTAATTAAAATTTATTGCATTCAATTTGTTACTATCTGTTAAATCCAACCAGCCGTATTTTTTATGCTCTGTGGTCAGTAACATCCCAGTTACCTGCCCTGGCGGTTAGTGTATGTAACGGCAGTGTTCATTTCCTCGCCTTGCAGCTGCTGTCCACTGAGGCGTGTAGTTTTGACAGCTTTCTTGATTCTAGGTTACTTGGCGATTCTTCTACTGTGGTGGTAGCGATTCCTTTCTCGTTCCAGGAGCTCTAAGCACAGTATTTTGCAGTCGGAGTTCAGACTGCCGGATCTGGCTTTGGCGTATTTTTACATATTTGCATTTGGTTTATTGGATGTCACGTAGCCTCAGCAATATTATCATTAGTTAGACTGCCACTAGTCTGGCGGCGCAAATGGACTGCCGGATCGAAATGGTTCAGATGGCTCTGAGCACTATGGGACTTAGCTGCTGTGGTCATCAGTCCCCTAGAGCTTAGAATGTGATGTGGATGCAACTCTTGGCTGCCTATTTCATCGCTTGCGAAAGTGTTTCTGGCCGGACCTACTCAGATGTGATTCCTGGTGCGTCTGCGACTGGCCCTTGTGTTTTATTGTTGTATTTGCTGTTTTATTGTATGTTTCCAAGTTTTTATTGCCATTCTTGGCATTACAGCAGGTTTAAGTGGTTGTGCTACCAAGTTTACCATCATTTTGTCTCACCTGTTTGGTGATCAGTTGCTTGTCCTTTTAATTTAACCTTTGCTGTTGTATTTGCTGTTCTACTGTATGTTTTTTTTAAATTTTCATATAATTGCCATTCTTGGCGTTGCAGCTGGTTTAAATGGTTTCAAGTTTATCATCATTTTGTCTCGCCCGTTTGGTGGTCAGTTGCCTGCCTTTTTAAATGAACCAATGCTATTGCACTGCTGTTTTACAGTATGTTTGTTAAAATTTTTATGATTGCCGTTCTTGGCTTTAAAGGCTTTCAGCCGTGACTGTGGTTACTTGTCTTAAAATTCTAATTGGGATCACATTGGCTAGTTTTTAAAACATTATTTGCGGCGTCTCTAATTTATGGTCGTTTGGTAATGCATTATTAATTACACAGTTGTTTATTCATTCATTAATAACATGTGATATCTTATTTATTGCTGAGTCTGGAATTACCGTTTTAAAATAACTGTGTGTAATTGCAAAAGCGAACCAATAGTAACTGATTATGGAGCCGTCCACAATCGTAACCGAATCCTGCCTTCCTTGACTTCCAGGTTACAGACGCGTTCCAACAGCGTCTAGGCGGTGGATGGAGTTACCATTTAGTTATCTGAAGTGAAACCTCTCCCCCTGGGTCAGCTGCCTAGGGAGCCTGCAAATCGCAGCGTTCTAGCGTTACTGTTTACTTCTAGTAACATAAACTTTGCTTGCTCTCTTCGTTGCGTCTCTCATTTCCAATTTTGGAGAGTTCTCGCTGGCTTCTTAGAGCCTTAAGCTTAACAATGTATTATTTTAATATTTTTATTTTAATATTTTAACGGCAAAAATCTGAAGAGCAGTTAAGCAATTCCTTATAGCTTCGCCTTTCCCCTTCCCCACCCCCACCCTGAGCCTTTTGGTTTCCTGTGTGGCGGGGCGGAGGGGCCGAGATGGGAATAAACTCACAAATAAAGAAAATATTACGATGTGCTGGTGACATCACTTTATCGTGCTGACGAAGCTCGAACATTTGGTTTACAGATACCATTCGTGTAAAACAACTGACGCGCGGAATATCAGTATGTGATGGGGCTAGCGAAATAGGAACAGGTCTGACTCGCCAACTCGTGGTCGTGCGGTAGCGTTCTCGCTTCCCGCGCCCGAGTTCGATTCCCGGCGGGGTCAGGGATTTTCTCTGCCTCGTGACGACTGGGTGTTGTGTGATGTCCTTAGGTTAGTTAGGTTTAAGTAGTTCTAAGTTCTGGGGGACTGAGGACCATAGATGTTAAGTCCCATAGTGATCAGAGCTATTTGAATCATTTGTCTCGGCAACGAAAAATGGTTTCCGAAATTTGTTTTTCATGTTTCGCCTGCTGCATGACTCTTAACCTTAGAACACTGAAATGGGTGGAGGTGTTGCGGGGAAGAATGTAACATTGCCACTAAAACATCGTAAACTGTACTACTCCAAATTTATTCAGAGGAAGTCATAATGTGTAGGTTACGTATCAGTTAATTACAATTACAAAATCACCAGCTGTATGTTACATGCCAAATTAAGTACAAAATGTCCTGTTTCATACGCTAATGCAGTCGTAAATTTTACGAGGGTTTAGTAATATTGGATGAAACGTGGTGATTACGACGGCACAACGCGAAAAAGGGATGGCTAATAGATAGAGATAGGGCTCCTCCACGCCCGCACCAACGTGATGACCAAACCAAAAGTTCTACTGTCACCTCCGTAAACATGTTAGTTATCTAGTAAGTGGATCACAGGATGCTGGGCTGTGATGTTATCCGTGCGACTGGGTAAGACTACGCATTAACACGGTCCATCAGGTGATAGACAGAGGACGAAACGCGAGTGAGGGTAGCGATTTGAAGAGCAGAGGGAAAAACGTGCCATGGCTCGTGCCGTGGGGGGAAAAAAAAACAACCTCTGCGACAGTGGGATGGGTAGTAAGAGCAGTAGCGGCTTACTAGCTGCGATAGTTCATGCAAGGTTGGATTTGTTAGCATGGGTGTCTTGCATCATTACCGTGGCAAGCGATGGTGATGTATCCCAGTTGCTGCAGCCGCTACATTCCTGGAACAATCAAGATCGTTATACAGTAGTGGGAGATCGGCCATAGATCATCTCACTGTGTGGGGGATGTGTAGAGCTTGTCTGCATGCAGTGTACGGTACAGCTTCCCTGTGTGGTGCCAGTTATTCGGCAGTGTGTTTCAGCTGGATATCCAGTAATGGCGTCTAATTAGCAGGGGCTCGCCTGTACCGTTATATTTGCGTATGCTTGGCCATAGATGTTAGGTCGTTACAAGTATGTCTTTTGGTCTTTTATGTTTCCATCTATGGTTGTGGTCGTAGTTCCCCAGATTCAGAATAAACGGGTTCTGCGAATGTCTGGAGTTTCTGTATAGTCTTGTGGTGAGTTTGTGGACTACCTCCGTGAGAGTCTCAAGTCGGTATTCCCGGTGAAGGTCCGCGATGCGTGTGGCGTGTGTATCGTGGAGCATTGCTTATGATTTTGTGTACTTTGTTTTGTATGAGCTGCAGACGGCGCAGGCGTGTAGGCGCAGCGTATCCCCAGACAGGAGCTGCGTACGTCATCAGGGGTCGGATAAGTGTCATGTACATGGACCTAGACACCCTCCTGTTCAGTGTGTTACGCCTGTTAAGCATAGGGTAGAGTTGTTTGAGCCTCGCGCTAGCTCGGTTGGTCATGTGTTGTATGTGGTCCCCCCAGAGTAATTTCCTGTCCAGCCAGACACCGAGGTATTTGACACTCTCACGGAAACGTATTGGGCGTGCATGTAGAGTTATTGGTCTGCAGTATCGGTGTTTGCGATGGCTGTTGCGCGACACAACCTGCTACTGGACTTCGCGGGAGGTCGGACGGCTACTGGGCTGGCGGCTTGCCAGACTCGTCGTGCTCATCGCGAGAGCCATGTGGTGTAGGTCGCCATCACACACATGATACGTTCCAGGAAAGCTGCGGCCTTCGCGTGCGCAGACGACCTCATCGCCGTATCTTCTCGAGTGATCTTCCCGCGTCTGGTCAGCACTTATGTTCCGCGAAATGCGTCACCAATCACCTGAAACAGACGCACTGCTGATGTGTCTCATCGGTGATATGATGTGCTCATAGCATAGCTAAGAATCACAGTCGTAGCAGCCGGAACTAGACTAATCATGACGCTTCAGACACTTGGAAGTACCGTGGGGAAGCACGGAGAACCAGTATGAATATCGAAATGACTCAGTTATTAGTTTCTCCTGGAGAAACTCTGAAACCATGTACTATGAAGCACAGAGCTTAAACAAACTGTATAAAGCAAAGTCTAAACCAATTTTTTCGAGTCTTCAGACTACGGGGGAGTGCACAAAAACTATGCCTCCCAATTTTTATTCTTTTCTCAGTATCTATTGGCGTATTATACTGAAGGGTCAAAGAAACTGGTACACCTGCCTCATATCGTCTAGGGTCCCTGCGAGCACGCAGAAGTGCCGCAACACGACGAGACATGGACTCGAATAACGTCTCAAGTAGTGCTGGAGGGAACTGACACCATGAATCCAGCAGGACTGCCCATAAATCAGTAAGAGTACGAGGGGATGGAGATGTCTTCTGAAGAGCACGTTGCGAGGCATCCCACATATGCTCAATAATGTTGACATCTGAGGAGATTGGCGGCCAGAGGAAGTGTTTAAACTTAGAAGTGCATTCCTGGAACTACTCTGTAGCAATTCTGGACGTGTGGGATGTCGCATAGTCCTGCTGGAATAGCCCAAGTCCGTCAGAATGTAAAAAAATGTTCAAATGTGTGTGAAATCTTATGGGACTTAACTGTTAAGGTCATTATTCCCTACGCTTACACACTACTTGACCGAAATTATCCTAAGGACAAACACACACACCCATGCCCGGGGAAGCACTCGAACCTCCTCCGGGACCAGCCGCATAGTCCATGACTGCAGCGCCTTTACACCGCTCGGCTAATCCCGCGCGGCTTCAGGATGCACAATTGACATGAGTGTATACGGGTGACCATACGGGATGCTTACATATGTGTCACCCGTCAGAGTCGTATCTAGACGTATCACGGGTCCCATATCACTCCAACTGCACACGCTCCACACCATTACAGTGTCTCCACCAGCCAAAACAATCCTCTGCTGACATGCGTGTTCCATGGTTTCATGCGGTTGTCTCCATACCCGTACACGTCCATCCACTCGATACAACTTGAAACGAAACGAGATTCGTCCGAACAGGCAAACTATTTCCAGTCACCAACAGTCCAGTGTCGGTGTTGACGGGCCCAGGTGAGGAGTAAAGCTTTGTGTCGTGCAGTCATCAAGAGTACACGAGTAGGCCTTCGGTTCCGAAAGCCCATATGGATGATGTTTCGTTGAATGGTTCGCACGCTGATACTTGCGGATGGCCCAGCACTGAATTCTGCAACAACTTGCGGAAGGGTTGCCCTTCTGTCACGTTGAACGATTCTCTCCAGTCGTCGTTGCTCCCGTTCTTGTAAGATCTTTCACTGGATTCCTGATGTTCACGGTACACTCATGAAACGGTCATACGGGAAAATCCTCACATTATCACTACCTCGGAGGTGCCGTGTCCCATGGCTCATGCACCGACTAATACACCACGTTCGAACTCACTTAAATCTTAAAAACCTGCTATTAAAGCAGCAGTAACCGATCTAACAACTGCGCCAGACTCTTGTTGTCTCATATAGGTGTTGCCGGCCGCAGCGCCGTATTCGGCCTGTTTACAAATATCTGTATTTCAATTCGCACACGGTTTCTTTGGCGCTTTAATGTACGAGGGTTGGAACTTAAATAGTGGCAACTATTTATTCACAACCGATACAAAAGTGTTACATGTTTGCACCTGCTACTGCCCTTCAAAGTAGTCAGCAGTGTTGTGTAGAACCCGTTGCCAGTGATGTGGAAGGCGTAGTATACCGTTAGCAGAGCCTGTTCTGTTGATGGTGCGAATGGAGCGGTCTAAAGTTATGATGATTCTCGTGTACGACTGTGATGGTGCTAACTTAACGCGTTACGTTCCACCGTGGCAGCCCGTCAATGCACGGTGTTCGTTTTTGGAGCATCACCTGCGACCAGCTTTGCGAAAGAAGCGGCGACATTTTCTTCGCAAGCCACCCATCATTTTGCACGACTAATGCGCGGGCGCATACAGCGCAAGCTGTGGCTGCTTTGTTCGGTCGATGGGATTACGAAGTACTGTACCATCCACCATACTCCTTGGACTTAAGTCCTTTAACTTTGGTTTGATTCCGAAGATGAAGGAACCACTTCGTGACATTGGCTTCAGAACTGCTCAGGGATTCGACAAACAGTAGATCGCTCCATTCGCACCATCAACAGAACAGGCTCTGCTAACGGTATACTACGCCTTCCACGTCGCTTTCAACGGGTTCTACACAAAGCTGGTGACTACTTTTAAGGACAGTTGCAAGTATGGAACTCTTTTGGATCGGTTGTGAATAAATAGTTGCAACTATTTAAGTTCCAAACCTCATACATGTCATTCATGTTACTCGGTCGACTTTCACGCTTCGCAGACACAAGTTCTAACCCTCAGCCCCTGAAAGTCTCCGGACTGCGCATAACAACTACAGTCTCCAGTCACATTAATGTGACCATCAGTCGAAAGCACAGCATAGGTTCGCCTGGAAATCCCCAGCTGTTACTGTTGTTTTAATTTTAGTTCTTGCAACTCCGGAACGTAGTCTGTTCAGTGATCTGTATGCGTTCCACTCCTCTGCTGCCCTGGGGAAGTTCTATCCTTGGTGCAGACCAGTCTCTCTTCTCTGGTTTGTTTTAATGTGTTAGCGATATTTTTGTTTTGTGCATCGAACTCGTCCTTGATATAAGTCGGTGTCGGGATGATTGGCATCCACAAAGGGGGTGGGCCGTGAATGTGAACGATTTCGTTTCTTCCTTCTTGACTGTCAATTCGCGTCTGATGCTAGGAGGAGCGAAATCAGCTAGGCAGAACAGCTCTTCCGTCGGTGTTGGTCTCAAACAGCCTTCGATGATGCAGCACTGTTCACTGAGTGGTATTCCCACTTGTTAGGGGTGGCTGGAGTTATCACGCAGAACCTCAGAAGCTATTTCGCAATTGAGTTGCAAAAGGTTACTGTGGTATTGTCTTGGATCGTACTGCAAAAAGTACTATTGAAAGTTCTCTGTAAACAATAAAAACACGTGTGAATGTACTGTTTCTGATTGTAAGCTCTGAACTGTAATGATAAATGAACTGTCGTATTGTGAAGGCAAAGCTGCATTGTAAAAATAATTAATTGTTGTAATGGAAAGGGAAGTATTCATATTGTAAAAGTTATCAATCTAACTAAAGAATTTGGAACAGTATAAACTGCCTGAATAATGAAATTTGACATGAAAACTACAATAACTAGTTCTGCAAAATTGATCACAAAACCTGTCTCTGAATGACATAAGTTGGCCCTGATTGAATAAAGATAAACATCAAAATAATTAGTCCGTACTTCTATTCTGCGCAAATCTGGATAATGCGCTGCTGTACTGCTCAGTCTTGCGCGCCGCTATGATAAAGCTGGAAATTACTGTACCTACACGAGACACGTGAGAGGTGGAATGAGTTCTCTGTTAGTTGCAAATCAAAGTATTTTCCGAACACACTTGGTTCCATGATCAATTAAAAGTTGTAAGAGGAAGGTTAGTAAAAAAATGAAATATGCGCATAAATGACAACACTAAGTTTCTCTGTATACTGTGAAAAAGTGCTCACGGCTGGTTTTAAATGTAATGAACGTCTTAACATCCGAACAATACACTTTCCTATCTTTCAAATCTAGCAACTCTTAGTACAATAACCAAGTTAGTCCGACGGTGCAACCATAGTGAAAAAAAGTAACATCATATAATACACTCCTAGAAATGGAAAAAAGAACACATTGACACCGGTGTGTCAGACCCACCATACTTGCTCCGGACACTGCGAGAGGGCTGTACAAGCAATGATCACACGCACGGCACAGCGGACACACCAGGAACCGCGGTGTTGGCCGTCGAATGGCGCTAGCTGCGCAGCATTTGTGCACCGCCGCCGTCAGTGTCAGCCAGTTTGCCGTGGCATACGGAGCTCCATCGCAGTCTTTAACACTGGTAGCATGCCGAGACAGCGTGGACGTGAACCGTATGTGCAGTTGACGGACTTTGAGCGAGGGCGTATAGTGGGCATGCGGGAGGCCGGGTGGACGTACCACCGAATTGCTCAACACGTGGGGCGTGAGGTCTCCACAGTACATCGATGTTGTCGCCAGTGGTCGGCGGAAGGTGCACGTGCCCGTCGACCTGGGACCGGACCGCAGCGACGCACCGATGCACGCCAAGACCGTAGGATCCTACGCAGTGCCGTAGGGGACCGCACCGCCACTTCCCAGCAAATTAGGGACATTGTTGCTCTTGGGGTATCGGCGAGGACCATTCGCAACCGTCTCCATGAAGCTGGGCTACGGTCCCGCACACCGTTAGGCCGTCTTCCGCTCACGCCCCAACATCGTGCAGCCCGCCTCCAGTGGTGTCGCGACAAGCGTGAATGGAGGGACAAATGGAGATGTGTCGTCTTCAGCGATGAGAGTCGCTTCTGCCTTGGTGCTAATGATGGTCGTATGCGCGTTTGGCGCCGTGCAGGTGAGCGCCACAATCAGGACTGTATACGACCGAGGCACACAGGGCCAACACCCGGCATCATGGTGTGGGGAGCCATCTCCTACACTGGCCGTACACCTCTGGTGATCGTCGAGGGGACACTGAATAGTGCACGGTACATCCAAACCGTCATCGAACCCATCGTTCTACCATTCCTAGACCGGCAAGGGAACTTGCTGTTCCAACAGGACAATGCACGTCCGCATGTATCCCGTGCCACCCAACGTGCTCTAGAAGGTGTAAGTCAACTACCCTGGCCAGCAAGATCTCCGGATCTGTCCCCCATTGAGCATGTTTGGGACTGGATGAAGCGTCGTCTCACGCGGTCTGCACGTCCAGCACGAACGCTGGTCCAACTGAGGCGCCAGGTGGAAATGGCATGGCAAGCCGTTCCACACGACTACATCCAGCATCTCTACGATCGTCTCCATGGGAGAATAGCAGCCTGCATTGCTGCGAAAGGTGGATATACACTGTACTAGTGCCGACATTATGCATGCTCTGTTGCCTGTGTCTATGTGCCTGTGGTTCTGTCAGTGTGATCATGTGATGTATCTGACCCCAGGAATGTGTCAATAAAGTTTCCCCTTCCTGGGACAATGAATTCATGGTGTTCTTATTTCAATTTCCAGGAGTGTATTTACATTAGACGTTCCATTAGACTTCCTCACTCACAAATCAGTTTCCGTTACAATCGTGATGTAATCACTTGCATTTAATACGCTGATAAATTGAGACTTCACATTTGAAACATTACATTGCCATTGCTTCCGCACTCCGAGACTTCTATCGCTTGAGCCTTGTTCCGCAGTTACGCAGAGTCGGCCGTGGTTAATTGGATTTGGCATGTTAATGGTTAAGGGGTGGCCGGATGCCCTTCCTGCCGCCACCCTGTACTCCCCAGGACGCAATTAGTGCACCCCAACGGTCTGCGTCGAGTGTAATCCATGGGATAGTGCGAAAGTTTTCAAATGTCTGCGAGCCGTGTAACTGAGGCGGAACATGGGGACCAGCCCGGTATTCATCAAGTGGGATGTGGAAAACCGCCTAAAAACCACATCCAGGCTGGCTGGCACATCGGCCCTCATCGTTAATCCGCCGGGCGGATTTGATCTGGGCCGGCGAGCCTACCCAAGTCCAGGAAGCAGCGCGTTAGCGCTCTCAGCTACCCCGGCGGGTCTTTCCTCACTCTGACACTGCTTAACAGTATCTGCCCCACTGCGCCCTCGCGCACATCAGCGATAATCACCTAACTTCTGCGATACAGCCTTACAACATCGCAGCTCGCTCACGAAAGACTGAGATACCAAAAATTATACTTGACACCTATCACTATCTCTTAGTATGCGCACAATGTTGTTTCTAGCAGCTACTTTGTGCTTCTTGTTCGTGAAATATTTCCTGGAGAACAGATGAGAATGAACAGAAATTCAGATAGTTTGTCAGCTGAGCTAGCCCACCTCGAAGTCACCCTCCGCTAGAATGGTTATAGTGAAAGACAGCTCAGACGCACGTTGTGCTGTTGACCAACTGTAAATCAAGTGAGTGATAAAAATAACCGGGTAATCCCAGCTGCGCTCAGACCAAAAGTTTTACCTGCTCTTGAAGTGGTCAATCGCGTGCTGTCACATTTCGAAATTCGTCAACAGCGCGTGGTGGTAAATTTTTGAGTCAAGTGAAATGCGTGTGGAGGAAAACATAAGTAGGCACTACAGCTTTTTCCTACCTATTTTCAGAGCTTAATAATATCTATGGCTGCTGAACTAGACCAGTCATTAGTATGGTTACAAATGATTGATAAAATACTTATGCACATAATGGGTCACTCGTCAAGGTATTCAAATGGGTGTGAAATCTTATGGGACTTAACTGCTAAGGTCATCAGTCCCTACGTTTACACACTACTTAACCTAAATTATCCTAAGGACAAACATACACACCCATACCCGAGGGTGGACTCGAACCTCCTCCAGGATCAGCCGCACAGTCCATGACTGCAGCGCCCAAGACCGCTCGGCTAATCCCACGCTATTCAAAAAGGCACCTAAGCTATTTCCATTCTTTATAATAATTATAACAAACGCTTTTGAAAAAAAAATATTAAGTGCCGTAGCTCCATTTATGTATTTTAAAATCACATCCTGTACACACCCAGATGTTTTTTACTTTTATTGTTACGTCGATGAGATCTATCTATATCAACAACCCGATTACCCGATTTCAGGTATTACCTCACATCACGGACAACCCGGAGGCCGACGGCCTTCACTTAACGACCGACAACAGCGGAGTTTGCATAGAGTTATCAACATGGCACTTTGCAAGCTGGTAGTGCGTTCCCGCATGCAGACAAACCAGTTATCATTCATTTACTGTTTTCTAACAGGAAGACCTAAAGAGTAGTTTTAGTCAAACAAATTTTATTTGACTGAATTTTTAAAAATTAGATACAGTCAGGTTCTAATATGAAATTAGGTATTAATAGGATTTTTAAAAATGTAGTACAATCAGGTTCTAACATGAAATAAGGTACTTTAGATATTATAAAATAACCATTTTCGATAAAATATTTGCGTAATTCTTAGCTGGCAAGACCACGAGAGAATTTAAGTCATAAAAAATGTTAGTTAATTGGACTTTTAAAATTTAGATACAATCAGCTACTAACCTGAAATGAGGTATTTTTAGGTGGCATAAAATTAGCGTTTTCGATCATACATTGCAGAAATTCGGATAGGAAAAAACATTAATTGCCTTTATTTAATGACGAACAAAATAGGTTTTTACCTAAAATCCGAGGTCTAGTTATGACTGACTTCATTCGTAAACAGGATGACGTTGGAATATACAGTCAGGTTCTAATATGAAATTAGGTATTTTAGGTATTATAAAATTACAGCTTTCGATAGATAAATAATTTCGATAAATAAAAAAAAACTCAAGTACGTGAATATTTTTACTGTACAGTCCACGCTACTCCACGTTGTGTTTCTCCAACAACGATCAACTTATGGCTTCTTTCACTTGTCATACGTTCCATAGGAACGTTACCATCCATTCTAATTTACTAGTTACGTAGGATGAGCAGGAACTGGCACACTTGAAGGAGGTGACTAATGATGATCGTGCTACCAACAGTTTAGTAGTTTAGTACAAACATTACCAAGTAGTAAATACAACATCAGCGTGCAGTCGGCCTCTTTATAATATATCTGACTGTGCTCTGTCGACCTTTTTGCTGAGGAGGTAATGCTGAACCTACTCTCTCGGAGTTGGGCAAGCAGTAAACGTTTCCGTGCGCAGTCGGTACCCACCCAAAATAACGAGGTGGCAATAAAGTCGACGGCCTTTTTGCCTGATGCAGGTGGTATTTCCAGTAGAAATGGTCGTATAATGCGCAAACGCGGTGTACGTTGTGGGGTCCTCTTAGAGCCTGTAAAGGATGATCTTGGTTTGCAGGTGTCTACCGTATACCATACAGTTGTGATATGTCATGCATTGGTCAGACATCTGGAACCTTGAGAGCCGATGTGCTGTGCATAAGAGTCACACAGGCTTACAACAGACGAGGAAATATGCGTTATTACCGGTCATCATATGGAATACAACACCACGAAGATTCTCGCGTGTATTTCCAACTATTGAGGTTTTGTCACCGAGGAGGCAGCTGAGATTAAACTATAAAGAGACCTTATAAATAGAGACGGAGGTTTTTGCTTAAATTCTGCTTCAAATGCTACACTCTCCCTGAGCCGGCTGCTTTTGCCATGCGCTTCTAGGCGCTTCAGTCCGAAAGCGCGCTGTTGCTACGATCGCAGGTTCGAATCCTGCCTCGGGCATGGATGTGTGTGATGTCCTTAGGTTAGTTGGGTTTTAGTAGTTCTAAGTCTAGGGCATTGATGACCTCAGATATTAAGACCCATAGAGCTTAGAGCCATTTGAACTCTCTCCCTAATCAAATAATAGGTTAATGCTACTCGCTCACGCGCTGGCAATTAATATTCATCCTTGATGGTTTCCGACGTTGGCCATGTTTGGTTGTGTTTTGGGGTTAGCTGTTTACGGTGTGTGTGTTGTCTGTCTGGAAACGCCATACTACGGTTAATGGTGGGCGTAGCCCTACTCTATTGACGGTATAAATTTTCTTTCACAATACTCTCTAGTTGAATTTGTTCCTTGAAAATAATGCTGTTCACCTGCCAAAATCAGCGGTTGTCGAAGACATCAGCAAGCTGCTTTCCCGGCAGCTGTTGGAACATATGTCGGGAGAAATTCAAGTTTCACAAAGAAACTAATATCTTAGCACAAAATACAGAGAAACAGGCGGATGCAACAAATCTGTTGAAAGTGTGACAAATAACATAAAGTACCATATAAACGGTATGACTAAGCTGGATAAGCACAATAAGCAAAACTCCGTTATTTTCTATCCTTCTCGATGTCGCTGCTTTAATGGCCAGAAGCCAATTTTTATTTCTGTAGCTACTCGGGTTATTACTGTTATATGTGTGTTTAGGGCGGCTGAGGATAGGGGGCGGGGATGAGAGAATGGGTGAGGGAGAAAAGTATTGGGGGTGGGTGGAAGTTAGTTTATCAAATAGTTAGCACGAGAGCGTCACAGAGATGCCTAGAAAACTCCATCGAGGAGATACAAGAAAGACAGTGTGCATCGCCGAAGTCTTACAAAATTTCAAGACCCTACTTCCGACATGAGTCAGACATATTAGTTTTTCCAGATATACAGGGTGGTCCATTGATCGTGACCGGGCCAAATACCTCACGAAATAAACGTCAAACGAAAAAACTGCAAAGAACGAAACTTGTCTAGCTTAAAGGGGGAAACCAGTTGGCGCTATATGGTTGGTCCGCTAGATGGCGCTGCCATAGGTCAAACGGATATCAACTGCGTTTCTTTTAAAATACGAACCCTCATTTGTATTACATATGCGTGTAGTACGTAAAGAAAAATGAATGTTTTAGTTGGACCACTTTTTTCGCTTTGTGATAGATGGCGCTGTAATAGTCACAAACATATGGCTCACAATTTTAGACGAACAGTTGGTAACAGGTAGATTTTTTAAATTAAAATACAGAACGTAGGCACGTTTGAACATTTTATTTGGGTTGTTCCAATGTGATACATGTACCTTTGTGAACTTATCATTTCTGAGAATGCATGATGTTACAGCGTGATTACCTGTAAATACCACATTAATGCAATAAAAGCTCAAAATGATGTCCGTCAACCTCAATGCATTTGGCAATACGTGTAACGACATTCCTCTCAACAGCGAGTAGTTCGCCTTCCGTAATGTTCGCACATGCATTGACAATGCGCTGACGCATGTTGTCAGGCGTTTTCGGTGGATCACGATAGAAAATATCCTTCAACTTTCCCCACGTCAGATCCGGTGAACGTGCGGACTATGGTATGGTGCTCGACGACCAATCCACATGTCATGAAATATGCTGTTCAATACCGCGAGCTATGTGCCGGACATCCACTATGTTAGAAGTACGTCGCCATTCTGACATGCAGTGAAACATTTTGTAGTAACATCGGTAGAACATTGCGTAGGAAATCAGCATAC
This sequence comes from Schistocerca gregaria, assembly GCF_023897955.1. Classification (NCBI taxonomy): domain Eukaryota; kingdom Metazoa; phylum Arthropoda; class Insecta; order Orthoptera; family Acrididae; genus Schistocerca; species Schistocerca gregaria. Next base: position 163,369,927 of record NC_064921.1, read on the forward strand.
ATTGCACCATTTAGATTGCTATCGATAAAATGGGGGCCAATTATCCTTCCTCCCATAATACCGCACCATACGCTAACCAGCAAAGGTCGCTGATGTTCCACTTGACGCAGCCAGCGTGAATTTTCCGTTGCCCAATAGTGCATATTATGCCGGTTTACGTTACCGCTTCGTCGCTAAATAGAACGTGTGCAAAAAATCTGTCAGCGTCCCATAATTTCTCTTGTGCCCAATGGCAGAACTGTACATGACGTTCAAAGTCGTCGCCATGCAATTCCTGGTGCATAGAAATGTGGTACGGGTGCAATCGATGTTGATGTAGCATTCTCAACACCGACGTTTTTTGAGATTCTTGATTCTCGTGCAGTTTGTCTGCTACTGATGTGCGGAATAGCCGCGACAGCAGCTAAAACACCTACTTGGGCATCATCATTTGTTGCAGGTCGTGGCTGGCGTTCCACATGTGGCTGAACACTTCCTGTTTCCTTAAATAACGTAACTATTCGGCTAACGATCCGGACACTTGAATAGTGTCGTCCAGGATACCGAGAAACATACATAGCACACGCCCGTTGGGCATTTTGATCGCAGTAGCCATACATCAACACGATATCGACCTTTTCCGCAATTGGTAAACGGTCCATTTTAACACAGGTAATTTATCACGAAGCAAATACCATCCGCACTAGCGGAATGTTACGTGATACCACGTACGTCTAAAATTATGAGCCATATGCTTGTGAGTATTATAGCGGCATCTACCACAAAGCGAAAAAAGCGGTCTAACTACAACATTCATATTTCTTTACCTATTACACAAATATGTAATAAAAATGGGGGTTTTAAAAAACGCAGTTGATATCTGTTTGACCTATGGCAGCGCCATCTAGCGGGCCAACCATAGCGCCATCTGGTATCCCCCTTCAAGCGAGACGAGTTTCGTTCTTTGTAGTTTTTTCGTTTGACGCTTATTAGGTGAGATATTTGGCCCGGTCACGATCAATGGACCACCCTGTATATCAGCTTCATGACGAACCACCTGCCATAGTTATTTCGATATTTTTCATCTAAGTAACACACTGTGGAAAATTCTAAAAGTTTGCTATGATAGATAGGGGTCACTATGATTTTGCGTTTGGAGCGTATTAGGCCATATATTGCTGCGAACAACATTTAGCTAATTTGCTTAACTTGGGAAGAGGTCACTGTCTGTCATCGAGCTGAAGAATATTGCTGTTACGTATAGCACTCATTTGAGATGTTGCGCGTCAGCAAGAAAGCTAAACTGTAATACTCACAGCACCCCTCATATTTCAGTAACGGTTTGATAGCACACAAAGAGAAGGGTATTTTTCCATATGATAAACAAGCGAAACTTTCTTATCTACTGCGATATACGAGCAACTGCAGACTTTTGCAGTGGAATGATGCAATTTCTTAAGAGTCATCGGTAGCAGGAGAAATGAGAATTAGTCTGGCTTTGCAACAAGATAAGTGAAAAAATTACACGTTTATATTCATACAGAGACAGTGCATTTTCAGAAGCTTTTGACCTGATTTGTCCTCAATTACTCGTTTACAGGAATAGACGAGAGTGAAGCTGAACTTTGGAACCGTTGTTCATGATTTTTTTCAGTAAAATAACAAAGAATTACAAAACTGAGGTTGGATCTTTATTGAACACCTTTAGGATTGTATTATGTATTTTTAAGTAGATAAAAAAATGGGTTCTAACAAAATGGCGGCACTCAGAAATGAAAGCAATTTTTTTTTCGACAGAGAAGTCGTTTCAAAAACATGCCCAGAAAATCGAAATAAAATACGTTTCAAAAATTCTATATAGTACAATAGAAGGAACGGCGACTCAGAAGCTTCAAAAAAGTGTACTGTAATTGCAGGTATAATTCATGAGTTACAGCTCCCGCCAACGTGAGAAATGTTGTTTTGAGAAAACAAGTATTTAAAGTTTCAACTTGTGTATTTCAATGCTGAAACTGAAGAAACCTTTAATCAGCAATACCAACGCTGAACAGTTAGCCCTCTTTTCGCCAATGTCGAAACACTTTCATTTCGAGGAAATTATATAGATTAACAAGCATCCTCTTACCAATAAAACCATTTTTACACGATTCGGATTACTTTTCGATCCTTCAAATAAGTATGTTAGTTTTTCATTTTCAAGTATACTAAATGACGACATCGAAAAACTTATACAACCGCACCGTGAAATACCGTATTTGTGAAAACTGGGACATGACAAACAAAGAAGAATGCAACCAATATGCATGGAAAAAGATGGTTGAATCATTGCTAGACAGTGTTCCAACTGTGGAACCACGTGTTATAAAAATTAACAACAGTGCCAAGCCGGCCTTTTGTGGCCGAGCGGTTCTAGGCGCTTCAGTCCGGAACCGCGCTGCTGCTACGGTCGCAGGTTCGAATCCTGCCTCGGGCATGGATATGTGTGCTGTCCTTAGGTTAGTTAGGTTTAAGTAGTTCTGAGTCTAGGGGACTGATGACCACAGATGTTAAGTCATAGTGCTCAGAGCCATTTGAACTTAGAACAATGCCAAACGAAAGAATACCTCAGAAACACGCGAGCAGAAAGCGTTTCCTAATTAGGAAACTTGCGGTTTTTTTTTCAATAAAAGGAAAGGAGTTTAAGGATAAAAATGGGCCTTTTCTTGTAGCTGCAAAGACCGATTAAAAATACCTTCAACAATTTCTCAAATAATCTCAGAAATGTATACGTCTCTTGAAAAGAAGTGAAAAGGTGGGCGGGATGAGTTGTATAAAACAACAGTATAATGAGCGCCAGTAAAATATTTCTTGTACTATGTTCATTACTGTGGGTTATTACCCATAACTGTGTTATGTCCATTGTTTAACTGGTTTTACGAATTACTATACAAAGGTTCAAATAGCCAGTGACTGTCACAGTTCTCTCCCGAGCATCGACCATACTTCCCTCGAAGGTATAAATTACTTTCTCAATGCGAAAATCTACTACAATAAATAAAATGCCTATGAAACGTCACACTGTACAACGTACTTGCGTTGATACACACTCCTGAACATGGCCGATCACAGAGCTGAGTTTCTGCACTTACTCTTTACCCATTGCCCAACAGTACCTCTATCAACTGCGTCATTAATCTACACTGCGCACAAACGATTATGGATGGTCACCACAGTTTCTTTATCCGTAACCAAAAATTCAATTACGGAACGTTGATCCTACCGAGTGTCTTGCGTAGACTCCATTATGATGGTTCACTACGGCGAAACATCAAATCTGAAGCACTTACAAGGACGTTCCCTTACATATTCACCATTATTTATTGATTACCCTAGTAATTCCTCTCAATTAACCTAGTGTATTCAACCTAGCATATCCACCACAAAGCTATGCTATGCCTGCATATGCAGCATGTCTGACAGTTTGCCAAATAGCTGTACCATCATAGGCAGTCACCTTGTAACTGCTGTCTCGCTTCTAATACAGACCAGACATGCAATTGCTACTTTCCGACCTGAACCTGAGCGCGCAAATACAAGCTGTAAGCAACTCCAAAAGGCAACTGTTTCGCAACTCCCACTGATAATTGGACATCTATTTATATTTTAACTATCAAGTGTCCCAATAAACGCCATATAAGGTAGATACGTCCCTTCCCATTTTGGAATATGTTGTGGGTGAGTATAAATACTTAACACAATTATGGTACTCATGCTTTGTATACAGGTTGAACCACGACCAGAAACGCATCGACACATCCGAATGAGTCACAACGAAATTCACGACCTCCATGTTGACTTTCAAGAAAATTATCAGTTGCTGTATAAATTATGTTACTTCTGAAGGTTCGTTAAAACAGTCAAGGGATATTTCGGAAGTGTTAATTGGCGTACTCTCTTGGCACAGAAGTCGTTTATCACAGAGGACAGTTTGCTACGTATGATGAAGATGGTTGCCTAGAACGCTGATATAATTCCCCTCCCCCTCTCCCCTGTAGCGGGACAATACAGGACGATTTTGTCCTGCTAACAGCGTGACACCGCGTCACACTGTATCACTGAGTCGCCTCCAGTGGGGCAGAGACACACAATATGAGAGGATTCCGTGGCAATAAAGTAAACACGTCCATTGACGAGAGTAATGTGAATGACTGTTCATCTGGCCATATGGTTAGTGTATCTATGGGCCAGCTGGTGCACTTGGACCTTCAACCATCTGCCGAAGGTCATCATATGCCCAAGCTCATCTCTGTTGTCACAAGCCACACCCTTTTATAGATGATGTCGTCACCCTTATCAATGACGGCATCTATATCATTATCAACAGCCTGCACTGCACAGCCCATCTCAGCATAGTATTTAAAAATGACATTAAAATGAAACACCGGGCAACGGCCTAGTATTTTTTTAAGCATTAACCCAGAGGCCGTGCCTTTTTAATACCACTTCGTTCACGTGTAAAGAATGTTATTGTTGTGGTATTCAGTCAAGAGACTGATTTGATGCAGCTCTCCATGCTACTCGGTCCTGTGCAAGCTTCTTCATCTCCCAGAACCTACTGCAACATACGTCCTTCTGTATCTGTTTAGTGAATTTATCTCTTGGTCTCCCTCTACGATTTTTACCCTCCATGGTGCGCTCCAATAGTAAATTGGTGATCCCTTGAAGCCTCAGAACATGTTCTACCAACCGATCCCTTCTTCTAGTCAAGTTGTGCCGCAAACTTCTCTTCTCCCCAATTCTATTCAATACCTCCTCATTAGTTATATGATATACCCTTCCAATCTTCAGCATTCTTCTGTAGCACCACATTTCGAAAGCTTCTATTCTCTTCTTGTCTAAACTATTTATCGTCCATGTTTCACTTCCATACATGGCTACACTCCATACAAATACTTTCAGAAACGACTTTCTGACACTTAAATCTGTACTCGATGCTAACAAATTTCTCTTCTTCAGAAACGCTTTCCTTGCCATTGCCAGTCTACATTTTATATCCTCTCTACTTCGGCTATCACAGTTATTTTGCTCCCCAAATAGCAAAACCACCGCGTATTCATTGGACAAATATACTACACTACAACTGACATGTGATTACATTTTCACGCAATTTGGGTGCATAGATCCTGAGAAATCAGAACCCAGAACAACCACCTCTGGCCGTAATAACGGCCTTGATACGCCTAGGCATTGAGTCAAACAGAGCTTGGATGGCGTGTACAGGTACAACTGCCCATGCAGGTTCAACACGATACCACAGTTATCAAAAGTAGTGACTGGCGTATTGTGACGAGCCAGTTGCTCGGCCACCATTGACCAGACGTTTTCAGTTGCTGAGAGATCTGGAGAATGTGCTGGCCAGGCAGCAGTCGAACATTTTGTGTATCCAGAAAGGCCCGTACAGGACCTGCAACAGGCCACCGCGTATTATCCGGCTGAAATGTAGGGTCTAGCAGGGATCGAATGAAGGGTAGAGCCACGGTCGTAACACACCTGAAATGTAACGTCCACTGATCAAAGTGCCGGCAATGCGAACAAGAGGTGACCGAGACATGTAACCAATGGCACCCCATACCATCACGCCTGTTGATACGCCAGTATGGTGATGACGAATACACGATTCCAATGTGCGTTCACCGCCATGTCGCGAAACACGAATGCGACAATCATGATGCTGTAAACAGAACCTGTATTCATCCGAAAAAATGACGGTTGGCCGTTCTTGCACCCAGGTTCGTCGTTGAGTACACCATCGCAGGCGCTCCTGTCTGTGATGCAGCGTCAAGGGTAACCGCAGCCACCGTCTCCAAGCTGATAGTCCATCCTGATGCAAACGTCGTCGAACTGTTGGTGCAGATGGTTGTTGTCTTGCAAACGTCCCCATCTGTTGACTATGGGGTCGAGACGTGGCTGCACGATTCGTTACAGCCATGCGGATAAGATGCCTGTCATCTCGACTGCTAATGATACGAGGCAGTTGGGATCCAGCACGGCGTTCCGTACTACCCTCCTGAACCCACCGATTCGGTATTCTGCTAACAGTCGTTGGATCTCGACCAACGCGAGCAGCAATGTCACGATACAATAATCCGCAATCGAAATAGGCTACAATCCGATCTTTATCAAAGTCGGAAACGTGATGGTACGCATTTCTCTGTCTTACACGAGGCATCATAACAACGTTTCACCAGGCAACGCCAGTGAACTGCTGTTTGAGTATGAGAAACCGGTTGGAAACTTTCCTCGTGTCAGTAGGTTGTAGGTGGCGCCGCCGGCGCCAACCTTGTGTGAATGCTCTGAAAAGCTAATCATTTGCATATCACAACATCTTCTTCCTGTCGGTAAAATTTCACGTCTGTAGCACGTCATCTTCGTGTTGTAGCAATTTTAATGGCCAGTAGAGTACATGAAACAGGAATTTTGTTACTGAGACTGTAGGGTAGGCAACTTTCAGACTATCAGAAGTATAACAACAAAAAAGTGCCTAGAAAAATGGCCTTTAAACTTCACACCTTAAGAACTATGAGAACTTGTTTATCGCCGATATTGTGAAACACATTTCTTCTACTGACGAAGTGCTCATAGCTCCCAAAGTAGCCTTTTTACAGCCCATAATTACTGGGCATAGTTTTCTTATTTGGATCCGTGCTACCTCTGGAAATATATAAATGAAAGATCTTGCAATAGAAGAGACATGTTTGACGGCAGAGAAGACGAACAAGTGCTCATAGCTCTAAAGATATGGATTTTAGAGCCGATGTTTACCACACTTTTTTCTAGTTTTGACCCATGTTACAACACCTGAAAGTTGCTTACCCCATAATCGTAGAGCCAATAGTACTGGTGCATCTGTTAGACTATCAGAGGTATCAGAATGATTTTTGCTTATTAGTTTCTACTTCTTCTTTTCCGAACCGAAGTTTGTAACATAATGATAGAATCACCATGTATACAAAGTTGCTAACTTTAACACTTGAATTATCGTATTAAACCTTCTGTGTCTCATAATGCGTAGATTATGACAGTATTTAAATTTTTAAATTCGTACAATAAATAAATGAACTACGGGAAATCAAATTTTTTGTTTCCCCTGGAAACCACTAAACATGCAACCAGTGACCTGATGGTTTCACACGTTTAATAATATAGATTATTCTTCTCGAGATATTGTAGGTTTGCTGCGAGAATTGTGAAGAGAATTTTCAACAGATATTTAGCAGACATCCTTGAGGGAGCTTTATTACGATTGTCTTTCTCTGCATAGAAAAATAATATCAAAGTATCAGTGATCTGCCATTCAGAGAGGAATCTAAAAGATATTACTCCTCTACATATCTCGCAAGGATCAAGACAATAAAATCAGAAATTCTTGCATAAGTAACGCACACACGGACGGGAAAATGTAGACGTTCTTGTCACGCATAATTTATGAATGGACTAGAAACGGGAAACACGAAATTTGTGTTTCTTTTCCTGCTAAATTCTGGGATCGTACGCGGTTGCTGAACTGCAGCTGTGCCGAACAGGGAGCAACCAAGCATGAGTACAGCAACGAAGAAGAGAACCATTTTGAACTGCAGTCCTCATGTATGCTGATCTGTTACACAATGCTATGCAACTTTCGGAAAGGAAGATGAAGGAGATTACAATGATATTGGCGATGCTGGATGCAGCGTGTCGATGAGGAAGGTGGTTTTCCGACGGAACACGACATGCCTTACATTTGCTGACGAAACGCTAAAGCAGTGGTTCAACATGGAAGGAACAGGCTGGGAAAGGATCAGTCAGAGAAAGAATGCTGAAACTCAGTTTGCTAATCGGCTTCTCACAGACAAAATGCTCGACGTATTTCTGAGCAGTGTGCAGCAACTACTTATCTTAAATATGTGACCATCATAAGAGAACCGATACTCCGCTTTTGTTTTTATGCACTTGAGATTTTAATGTCTTTCTAATCATGCAACAACTTTTAATTCTAAACTTCTGATTTAAAACAGTGTAACTCTTAAATTCGATTTACAGTGTCGCTCGTCTATCTTGATCTAGAATAACCTTTGTTCCCCTTCTTTTTAACATGAAGCGTTGATGGCGGACGTGTGAAGTAGTGAATGCTATTTCACTTTGAAATGCTCCCTGACATAACCGAGGTTACGTAATGACGTTGAAATTATTTCACAGAGTGACAGCACACTTGCAAAAAGGTAATATGGTTATAGTTCTTATTTGTTGCAAGCTCTAGCTGAGTAATTTTTTTAAAAGATTCCATCTTGTTCAACAAAATCTACGTATCGGTACCAAGGCGATTTATTGGTCATATTTTCAGAATCACAATTATTGTTCGTCACCCTCCACTTTTACTTAAAGTTGTCTTATAGGAACAGCAAAGAGTAAATTTGTAACTTTGAATACTGCATTGCTTCTTCCAATGTATATCTTGCGAAATCGCCATGAAGATCAATGAGATTCGAACTCACATGGACGCTAATCAATAATAGTTATTCATGCGAGCCATTAGCGACTGTAACAGAAAAGGGGGAAGTCACATGATGATGATGATGATGATGATGATGATATTTAGTCTATAGGGCACTCAACAGCGCGGTTGTCAGCGCCCGTGCAAATTCCCAACCATTGCTCAACCCAATTTCGTCACTTTCATGAATGGTGATGAAATGAGGAGAACAACACCCAGCCATCTCGAGGCAGGGAAAAATCCCTGACCCCTGCGGGAATCGAACCCGGGACCCCGTGCTCGGGAAGCGAGAACGCGACCGCGAGAGCACGAGCTGCGGACAGGGAGGTAACAGTGATATACAAAGTACCCTCCACCACACACAGCAAGATGACTTGCGCAGTATTGATGTTGATGCACAGGTCTATGTGCAACAAATGATACAAAAAGTTTGGGCAAAATGTTATAAGTTATATACAGTCAGTTCTCTATTAAAACCCACTGATTACATGAGTTATCGAAGAGAGGCAGCAGAACAATGTCAGCGTTACTGAAAGGAAAAAGAACGCGACGGATACACAGAGCGGAGGTGGCCGTTTTTGCACAAAAGGTCAGTTCTGGCATGAAGAATTACACAATGTTGCAACAGTACATATGCGATAGTAACCTTTTCATGGAGGAGTGAAGAAGAGTTAGCAACGGATTAAGAGGGAATGGGTTTAATGTCTGCCATGAATGATTACGGTTGCCGTGTTAGTTTTCTGTTGTCTTGATCTAGCATTGCTCACATACACTTTGGCAAGCTGTCACGAGGCCCGGCGCGTGGTGAATCATCGGCAAACCGCTTTTCCCAGCTGAGTGGCGGTAAGCTGATGATGTGGCCAGAGCATGACGGAGCAGGGAGCACCGGCTCGCTTCAGTGGAAACCTCGACAGTCTTCTCGGTAATGTGTTTCATGGGTGCAAGACTCACAAAGACGCCCTGTTTCTTCGCATGGCGAATCACCCCATCTCTATGATCTCTCTAATTTCTCCTGTGGGGTACTTGTAAAAGGGGATACGTCTGATGTCAACAACTACCGCCCAATCTCTCTTCTGACTGCCTTATCCAAAATTCTTGAAAAACTAATGCATTATAGAGTGGCATCACACCTTGGTAAAAATAAAGTTTTAACAAAATGTCAGTTTGGTTTCCAGAAGGGTTTTTAAACGGAAAATGCTATATATACTTTCAATAATGAAATATTAAATGCTCTGAGTAGCCGGAAGTCATCCATTGGGATTTTTTGTGATCTATCAAAGGCTTTTGATTGTGTAAATCATGGAATACTTCTAGATAAGTTCAAGTACTGTGGCATGAATGGGACAGTGCTCAAATGGTTTAAATCATACCTAACTGGAAGAGTGCAGAAAGTTGAAATAAACAGTTCACATAATATGCAAAAAAAAAAAAAAACTGGTGATTTCTCAAACTGGAGAACAATCAAGAATGGGGTGCCGCAAGGTTCAGTCTTGGGTCCTCTGCTGTTCTTAATATACATTAATGACTTGCCATTCTATATTAATGACGGTGCAAATCTGGTACTTTTTGCCGATGATACAAGTATAGCTATCACACCCAACGGACAAGAATTAACTGGTGAAATTGTAAACATTGTTTTACAGAAAATCATTAAATGGTTCTCTGCCGATGGGCTCTCATTAAACTTTGACAAAACACAATATATTCAGTTCCACACAGTAAATGGAATGACACCATTAATAAATATAGACTGCGATCAAAAATCGGTAGCTAAGGTAGAATATTCAAAATTTCTAGGTGTATGCATTGATGAGGGGTTGATCTGGAAAAAACGCTCTGAGGATCTGCTGAAACGTTTGAGTTCAGCTACTTACGCTATTAGGGTCATGGCAAATTTTGGAGATATACATTTGAGTAAATTAGCTTACCAAGCCTATTTTCATTCTCTGCTTTCGTATGGCATCATATTCGTATGGCTGCTGGAAAACCATTCTGGAGTGTAATTAGCAGTCTTCGAAAGGGAGGTAAGAAGGAAATGACGAGTAACTCATCACTGAGTAAAAGAGTATTCATTGCACAAAAGCGTGTAATCAGAATAAATACTGGGGCTCATCAAAGATCATCCTGCAGAGAGCTAGAGATCTTCACTGTAGCCTCACAATGTATATATTCACTTATGAAATTTGTTATTAACAATCCGAACGAATTCAAAAGTAATAGCAGTGTACATGGCTACAACACTAGAATAAAGGATGATCTTCACTACTCAAGGTTAAATCTAACTTTGGCTCAAAAGGGGGTAAATTATGCTGCCACAAAAGACTTTGGTCACTTACCTAATAGCATCAAAAGTCTGACAGATCGCCATATAGCATTTAAAAGGAAATTAAAAGAATTTCTTAATGGCAACTCCTTCTACTCATTAGATGAATTTTTGGATATAGTAAGTGGGTAATTTCCGCAACCTCCTCAAAAAACAAAAACAAAAATTAAAAATATTGAGTATCATGTAATATTTTGTGTAATGTAATATCTTGTATAGACACCTTTTATTAACCTGACACGTTCCACATCATTTCGAAGTGTATTCATGATCTATTGAACAAGTACTAATTTAATCTAATCTAATCTAATCTCTAACCAAACTTACTAAAATGTATTCGAAAAGTCGAAAGTGTGTTTATTCCTTTAATATTATTAATTCCTTTAACTTCTTATGTGGAGCATAGGGCTGCAACAAAGGATCGCCACCTTGTTTCGTCTTCTGCTAGTATTTTCTCTTCTTCTCATCCTATTCCTTGCTGTTGACCTTCTGTCTCAGCTGATCGCCTGCACGTTATTCTGGCTCTGCCTCGTCACCATCGTTCCTCCGGTATCCAATAAAGTGCTTCCTTCGCGATATGTTGATTTGGTCTCCTAGGTGTATGTCCTAACCATCTCCACTTCCTGCTTCTTATTTGCAGCTCTTTTGGCTTCTGGTTGGTGCCTTTCCAGAGTGTTTCGTTAGGGATGGCCACCGTATCCCCAGGATGTTTCCCAGACATCTGTTGTTGAATGTCTGCAACTTATGGATAACCTTCTTTGTCACTTTCCATGTTTCTCATCCCAATAGAAGCACAGAGCATGCAGCTTTGTTAAATTCCTGTTTCCACTGTTACTGGATCTGATAGCAGATCTTGATGTTGAACCCGCCACATGTAGTTTTCATACATGCACTTGACAACAGCAGTTATTTTCTTGGGAATTCCATATTTTTCTTCTAATTATACTCTCGAAGGCCTTTTCAAAGCCTACAAACAGCATGTAAAGCGGTGAATGGTATTCAAATGAATGTTCAGCTGCCGGCCGTTTTAGCCGAGCGGTTCTCGGCGATTCAATCTGGAACCGGGGGAAAGCTACGTTCGCTGGTTCGAATCCTGCCTCGGGCATGGGTGTGTGTGATGTCATTAGGTTAGTTAGGTTTAAGTAGTTCCAAGTTCTAAGGAACTGATTACCTCAGATGTTAAGTCCCATAGTGCTCAGAGCCACTTGAACAATTAATGTTCAGCTATTATTATTCTCAAAGTGTTTATCTCGTCAATGCAAGAGCGATCTTTCCTGAATCCTGCTGGCTGTCTTCTTATTTTCTTGTCTACATATGCGTCCCCCCCCCCCCCCCTCCATGAACCATGGACCTTGCCGTTGGTGGGGAGGCTTGCGTGCCTCAGCGGTACAGATAGCCGTACCGTAGGTGCAACCACAACGGAGCGGTATCTGTTGAGAGGCCAGACAAACGTGTGGGTCCTGAAGAGGGGCAGCAGCCTTTTCAGTAGTTGCAGGGGCAACCGTCTGGATGATTGACTGATCTGGCCTTGTAACACTAACCAAAACTGCCTTGCTGTGCTGGTGCTGCGAACGGCTGAAAGCAAGGGGAAACTACGGCCCTAATTTTTCCCGAGGGCATGCAGCTTTACTGTATGATTAAATGATGATGGCGTCCTCTTGGGTAAAATATTCCGGAGGTAAAATAGTCCCCCATTCGGATCTCCGGGCGGGGACTACTCAAGAGGATGTCGTTATCAGGAGAAAGAAAACTGGCGTTCTACGGATCGGAGCGTGGAATGTCAGATCCCTTAATCGGGCAGGTAGGTTAGAAAATTTAAAAAGGGAAATGGATAGGTTAAAGTTAGATATAGTGGGGATTAGTGAAGTTCGGTGGCAGGAGGAACAAGACTTCTGGTCAGGTGACTACAGTGTTATAAACACAAAATCAAATAGGGGTAATGCAGGAGTTGGTTTAATAATGAATAGGAAAATAGGAATGAGGGTAAGCTACTACAAACAGCATAGTGAACGCATTATTGTGGCCAAGACAGATACGAAGCCCACACCTACTACAGTAGTACAAGTTTATATGCCAAGTAGCTCTGTAGATGACGAAGAAATTGAAGAAATGTATGATCAAATAAAAGAAATTATTCAGATAGTGAAGGGAGATGAAAATTTAATAGTCATGGGTGACTGGAATTCGGTAGTAGGAAAAGGGAGAGAAGGAAACGTAGTAGGTGAATATGGACTGGGGCAAAGGAATGAAAGAGGAAGCCGTCTGGTAGAATTTTGCACAGAGCACAACTTAATCATAGGTAACACTTGGTTCAAGAATCATAAAAGAAAGCTGTATACATGGAAGAAGCCTGGAGATAGTAAAAGGTATCAAATAGATTATATAATGGTAAGACAGAGATTTAGGAACCAGGTTTTAAATTGTAAGACATTTCCAGGGGCAGATGTGGACTCTGACCACAATCTATTGGTTATGACCTGTAGATTAAAACTGAAGAAACTGCAAAAAGGTGGGAATGTAAGGAGATGGGACATGGATAAACTAAAAGAACCAGAGGTTGTATAGACTTTGAGGGACAGCATAAGGGAGCAATTGACAGGAATGAGGGAAAGAAATACAGTAGAAGAAGAATGGGTCGCTTTGAGGGATGAAGTAGTGAAGGCAGCAGAGGATCAAGTAGGTAAAAAGAAGAGGGCTAGTAGAAATCCTTGGGTAACAGAAGAAATATTGAATTTAATTGATGAAAGGAGAAAATATAAAAATGCAGTAAATGAAGCAGGCAAACAGGAGTACAGACGTCTCAAAAATAAGATCGACAGGAAGTGCAAAATGGCTAAGCAGGGATGGCTAGAGGGCAAATAAAAGGATGTAGAGGCACATATCACTAGGGCTAAGATAGATACTGCCTACAGGAACATTAAAGAGACCTTTGGAGATAAGAGAACCACTTGTATGAACATCAAGAGCTCAGATGGAAACCCAGTTCTAAGCAAAGAAGGAAAAGCAGAAAGGTGGAAGGAGTATATAGAGGGTCTATACAAGGGTGATGTACTTGAGGACAATATTATGGAAAAGGAAGAGGATGTAGATGAAGACAAAATGGGAGATACGATACTGCGTGTAGAGTTTGACAGAGCACTGAAAGACCTGAGTCGAAACAAGGCCCCCGGAGTACACAACATACCATTGGAACTACTGACGGCCTTGGGAGAGCCAGTCCTGACAAAACTCTACCATCTGGTGAGCAAGATGTATGAGACAGGCGAAATATCCTCAGACTTCAAGAAGAATATAATAATTCCAATCTCAAAGAAATCAGGTGTTGACAGATGTGAAAATTACCGAACTATCAGTTTAATAAGTCACAGCTGCAAAATACTAACACGAATTCTTTACAGACGAATGGAAAAACTAGTAGAAGCCGACCTCGGAGATGATCAGTTTGGATTCCGCAGAAATGTTGGAAAACGTGAGGCAATATTGACCCTACGACTTATCTTAGAAGCTAGATTAAGGAAGGGCAAACCTACGTTTCTAGCATTTGTAGACTTGGAGAAAGCTTTTGACAGTCTTGACTGGAATACTCTCTTTCTAATTCTGAAGGTGGCAGGGGTAAAGTACAGGGAGCGAAAGGCTATTTACAATTTGTACAGAAACCAGATGGCAGTTATAAGAGTCGAGGGACATGAAAGGGAAGCAGTGGTTGGGAAGGGTGTGAGACAGGGAGACAGGGTTGTAGTCTCTCCCCAATGTTATTCAATCTATATATTGAGCAAGCAGTAAAGGATACAAAAGAAAAATTCGGAGTAGGTATTAAAATTCATGGAGAAGAAATAAAAACTTTGAGGTTCGCAGATGACATCGTAATTCTGTCAGAGACAGCAAAGGACTTGGAAGAGCAGTTGAATGGAATGGATAGTGTCTTGAAAGGAGGATATAAGATGAACATCAACAAAAGCAAAACGAGGATAATGATATGTAGTCGAATTAAGTCGGGTAATGCTGACGGAATTAGATTAGGAAATGAGACACTTAAAGTAGTAAATTAGTTTTGCTATGTGGGGAGCAAAATAACTGATGATGGTCGAAGTAGAGAGGATATAAATTGTAGACTGGCAATGGCAAGGAAAGCGTTTCTGAAGAAGAGAAATTTGTTAACATCGAGTATAGATTTAAGTGTCAGGAAGTCATTTCTGAAAGTATTTGTATGGAGTGTAGCCATGTATGGAAGTGAAACATGGACGATAAATAGTTTAGACAATAAGAGAATAGAAGCTTTCGAAATGTGGTGCTACAGAAGAATGTTGAAGATTAGGTGGGTAGATCACGTAACTAATGAGGAGGTATTGAAAAGGATTGCATGGAGTGTAGCCATGTATGGAAGTGAAACATGGACAATAAATAGTTTGGACAAGAATAGAATAGAAGCTTTCGAAATGTGGTGCTACAGAAGAATGTTGAAGATTAGGTGGGTAGATCACGTAACTAATGAGGAGGTATTGAATAGTATTGGGGAAAAGAGAAGTTTGTGGCACAACTTGACCAGAAGAAGGGATCGGTTGGTAGGACATGTTCTGAGGCATCAAGGGATCTTCAATTTAGTATTGGAGGGCAGCGTAGAGGGTAAAAATCGTAGAGGGAGACCAAGAGATGACTACACTAAGCAGATTCAGAAGGATGTGGGTTGCAGTGGGTTCTGGGAGATGAAGAAGCTTTCACAGGATAGAGTAGCATGGAGAGCTGCATCAAACCAGTCTCAGGACTGAAGACCACAACAACAACATATGCTTTTTTCCTATTAAGGATTATTCGCGAGAGGATCTTGCTTGGAATTGACAGCAGGGTGATGCCCCTCCAATAATCACAAACCGATAGGTCTCTTTTCTTGGGGAGCTTGACGAGCAAGCCTCTGTTCCAATGAGTTTAAATTAGTAATATTAGTGGAATTGGACGAGATCTGAAGTTTGAGACTTTTCTGGTTGAAACCAGATAACTGAACAGCACAACTGTCAAGCAATCTCGCAAAATCGCCCAACTGCAGCTTAATCTCTTCTGTACATTTTTTTTCCTTACTCTTCTTACTGCTCAGCGCCTAGTAGCTTAGAATGTAACTAATGCGCACACTTTCGCTCTCATTATATTCATTCACATTTTCTTGATTGAATGTAGATGAGCTGTTTGAGTTCAGGGCGAATACCAGGTGGGATGAGGTGTAAATGGGAATTTGGATTGGGAGGCGTCCTAGGGTAGTCACAATAGCGTAGTAGTTAGCGCGTCTGCCTACTGACCGAATCCCAGTCTTGTTACAAACTTTCATGTGTCGCTTTAGTCTGCATACATACATAAAATGGTTCAAATGGCTCTAAGCACTATGGGACTTTACATCTGAGGTCATCAGTCTCCTAGACTCAGAACTACTTAAACCTAACTGACCTAAGGACATCACACACATCCATGCCCGATGCAGGATTCGAGCCTGCGACCGTAGCGGTCGCCCGGTTCCGGACTGAAGCGCCTAGAACCGCTCGGCCACAGGGGTCGGAATATTTACATAATAGATGTCTAAGACTTGGGAAGCTCTCTGGAAACATATAGTTTCATTTGGCTGTTTCAGTACGGTTAGTACAGTCCAAGAAGACGTCAGTGAAAAACAGCACTACCAACTTTGTATTACCTCAGATAGTTGCCTAACCAACTATAACATTCTCGTTTGCTGATGACAGACTGCCACTCGAGCAAATCTCGCCAAACTGATTAAAAAGGTATCAAGATGTCTGTCTAGATAATGAAGTAAATTTTCCAAACAAGTAGCAGCATAGTAAAGTTTTTTGCAGCTTTCGATGGTGTACATAAAAATGTCTAATATTTTTATTTATTCAGTCCTTAACTTTACCACAAACTGGAAGATCAGGTGCTCTCTTACACTAAATAAATCAAGATAAACTTTTGTGTAACGAATTATAGTAATATATTATCGAGCGTCAGAGACCACGCAAAGAAAAACACTTTGCCGCAAGCTTTTTGTGCAGCCCAAAAGCATTGCATTATTCCTCTGGCCGTCTGCCATCTCCATTCTGTCGAACAGCTATTCCATTTCACCTCACCGTGGAAGTCCTTGTTGATTTGTGGTCTGTACTTTGAACAGTCACAGGATGTCTTCCTGATTCAGTTCATTTTTCTTGAGGTCTTTCCTTATTCGCTGGAACCATTTATCGACTTTATGTCTGTTGATCTGCTTCGTTAGCTGGGTTGCATCCGTCCTGAAGAGATCTACATCAACATATGGTCTCCACAAGCAATCTTATGGTGCGCACCGGCGGTAGCTTTTACCAGTACTATTCATTGCCTTTCCTGTTCCACTCTAAAATAGAGCAAAGGAAAGACGAATATCTTTACGCTTCCGTATGAGCCCTAATTTCTCTTGGGTCCATACTCTCATTGGAGGATCTCTAAAGCTTTTCAATAGTGGTCCTTGAAAAGAACGTCATCTCCCCTCCAGGGATTCGTGTTTGAATTCCCAAAGCATCTTCGTAAGATTGTATTGTCGTTCCAACCTATCGGTAACAAATCCAGCAGTCCGCCTCTGAACTGCTTCCGTATCTTGGTGTAATCCGACCTGGTACGGATCTCAAACACTCGAGCACTAGTGTTCTGTAGCGGTTTCCTTTGCAGATGAATCACACTTTTCTAAAATTTTTCCAATTAGCTTGAGTCGAAGATTCGCCTTCCCTGCTACCGTCCTTACGTGCTCGTTCCTTTACATATCGCTTTGTAATGTTACGCCTAGATATTTAATGGACATGACGAGGGCTGTAATCGAACATTATGAGATTCTTTTTTTTTTCATACCCTTCTGCATTAACTCACATTTTTCTCCGTTTGGAGCAAGCTGTCATTGCTCACACCAACTCGAAATTCTGCCTCATTCATCCTGTATCCTCCAACAATCACTCATCGTCAAAATTGTTTCGCATACCGCAGACTCACCAGCAATCAGCAGCAGATTGTTGGTCACCTTGCCCGTCGGATAATTTATGATGAAGAGAATAAGAGAGGTCCTAACACACATTCCTGGTGCACTCCTGACGATACCCTTGTCTCGTACGAACACTACCCATCGATGTCAACGTACGTAGTTCTATTTCTCAAGTCTTCGAGCCAGTCACATATCAGAGAACCCATTCCGTATTCTCATACTTTTGTTGACAGTCTGCAGTGGGGCTCCGTTTCAAAAGTTACTCGTAAGTCTAGGAATATGGAATCTGTCTGTCGCACTTCATCCATGGTTCGTAGGAGATCACGTGAGAAAAAGGCAGGCTCACTTTTGCACTACAGTGCTGATTTATGGACAGGAGTTTTTCTGTCACAAGGAAATTTATGATGCTCTAACTCACAATATGTTTCAGAATTCTGCAACGAACCGATCTTAAAGATATTGACCTGTAATTGTACGGGTTAGCTTTTTTTATCCTTATTATATACAGGCGTCACCTACGCTCTTTTACAGTAACTTTGGAGTTGGTACTGAGCGAGAGATTTGCGATGAATGCAAGGTAAGTAAGTAACCAGAAACTGGCTCTGAATACTATGGGACCTAACATCTGAGGTCATCAGTCCCCTAGAACTTGGAACAGTCTCCTAGAACTAGATTTAACCCTAACTAACCGAAGGACATCACACACATCCATGCTCGGGACAGGATTCGAATCTGCGACCGTAGCGGTCGCGCGGTTCCAGACTGAGGCGCCGTAGAGTATTCCTTGTAACTGAGATTCCATCCAGACCTAGCGACTTACTTGTTCCCAACTCTTTCAGTTGCTTCTCTACGCTTGGGATGCCTGTTAGTATGACCTTCATACGGGCATCGGTCCCGTGGTCAAACGACGGTATGTTTGTGAACAGTTGTCCTGTGTGAACTATTTATCACATGCAAAATTTAAAACTTCAGCTTTCCTTTTGCTATCTTCTGCTGCCACACCAACTGGTCAACGATTGACTGGGCAGAAGCCTCCAATCAGCTTACCAATTTTACATAGGACCAGAATTTGCTCTAGTTCTCGACAAGATCTTTTGCTAAAGGTGTGGCTTCTATGCTTCGTGAATCGATCTTTTTACAAACGCTCGACTCCCAACAAACTTTTATCTGTCATCATTTGCACGTTCTTTTTGAACCGAGAGGGCACCAGTGTTTGCCTCCGTGGCATTTTCTAAAGTTTGTAGTTAAACCACGTTGAGTCTTTCCCATCCTTAATTCACTTACTCGGCACATATTTCTGTAGAGCATGATTTATAATCCCTTTAAACTTTGCCCATAATTTTTCTAGGTCCATCATACTCGAAGTAAGCGTTATCATTTAAATGCCTAAGTGGGATGCTAACTACTGCTTAGTTGATCTTTCCATAGAAAATACTCTCCTAGCATTCGTCATTGACTTATTAACTATAGTAACCGTCGTCGCTATGATGACACCATGCTCACTAATCCCTGTCTCTATACTGATATCGTCGATAATGTCAGGCCTGTTAGTAGCTACAAGGACTAAAATATTTCCATTACGTGTGGATTGTCGAAAGAGCCACTCAAGAAATTTTTGGAAAACGTGTTCAAAAGTATTTAGCAAGGCTGCCTGTCTGCACCCCCTGCAATCAATCCACAGATGGACCATATTGCATTATCTGGGTATTTCTGCACTACTGACCCTAGATGTTCTGTGAAAGACTTTAAAACTGTCACAGAGGAACTGGGTGGCTAGCAAAAACATCCAACAATTAACTTGATTTCACCTCCACTTGTTAGACGCGTCCAGATAACTTTACTGCCACACTCAAATTCGACTACAATAGAGACAAATTTTTGTCGTCAGCAATAAGGACTTCCCCTCCTGTAGTGTCTAGTCTTTCCTTCTGATACACGTTCCATGATTCGCTAAATATGTCAGAGCTTTCTAATTCGGGTTTCAACTAGCACTCGGTCTCGAGAATAATCTGAGCGCGTGTACTTTCCTGGAGGACAGTAACTTCGGGAAATTTTTTATGAATACTCCGACAATTTACTGACGAAATTTTGACAGTCGAAGTGTCCGTACCCTGAAAGCGGTCTGATTTCGTTTGCTGCGTGTTGACTGGCGAGTGTTTATTAGAGCACCTTAAACCCTGTAGCGCGAGAGTTGTCGTTACCGTATTGACATGATCAGCCGGTCATTGTCCCTGTAAAACTCTTTCTGTCAGTCTGACTGTTATCTCAGGACCCTTTTTTTTCCGAAGGATCTTGCGCCCGAACTTCTCGGATTCACTTAGATGCGGCTTTCCTGTCATTCTGAAGCATTCACTTGAGTATAGACATTCGGTATTTGATCACTGCTTTATTGCGGGTGACTCACCATTTCTTTTAGATTTCCTTTGTCTTGTAGAGAACAAGCGTTCTACGAAAAGCAGCGCTCATATTCTATCTTGCTGTCGTTGGCTTCTGTTTCTCTAATTTTCGTCCGTATCATTTCACAAAGATATCTGAAACTGTGCACTTTTTATATTTTAACGTACCCTTATCAGGTGAGACCCAGATAGGATTTTGGTTATGTACTTTGTGTTCTCGAAATAAATCTGCAGGCCAGCTTTTTCTGTCGCTCAGCATGTTTGTCACATTATCGATGTACATTCATGTTAACGTAAAAACAAAAATTTGCCAAAAAGCGAAGAAAGAGAAAATTGTGGAAGAGTGTTATAATATATCTGCTCGTATAAGTCGAGCTAGGCTGCACAGGGGTTAGAGGCATTGAACAAGAATTTGTGAGGAGTAGAGTTCGAATCTGCAGACGACCAGCTAGATTTAATTTTTCTGTGGTTTCCGAATTTCTTTCCAGCAGTTGCTGAGACGGTTCTCCGGAAAAGGACAACCTAACGTGTTGGATTTTGAGGACGCTGAATTTGAACGATGTGTTCTTAACAGAGTTTAAAGTTCCGCGAGGTGACTGCATTAAGTGCTGCACTTCCTAGTGGCACCAACACCTGAACTTTTTACCCAAAAGGCATTTCCTGCTACTGTATCCTGCTAGTCTATCCTGCTCGTTTATCCTTCTGTGTCAGGATGTAATGATGATCGGGGAGTCACGCTTTTTCCAGTTACAGCCTGCGATTTCTCCAAACTCTAGTCTTGCGATCTTTCGGTATCTGTTGTGTGCACGACGAGAGGCTCGTCTGTCTGTCCCCAGTATGCTAGCCGGCCACCAAAATTAAATGCTGTACCTGACAGAAATATAAAGCAAACAGCAGAAATGGCCGGACGTTGAAATCTTTCCTGGGTATCTCAGTGACATTTTTCGCTGAGGAGTGCAGTTCGGTAGCTGGAGGGTAGGTTGCTAACGTCAGAAGACCTTTCTCTCGTTACTTGGGCCTTGGTTTGAAAAACTTCTCTGTCTCTCTTCGAACTGCCGTCCAGCTATATCGTGTATTCCTCGTATCACTGACTTCCTTTTCTCTTTGGTGTGCTGCTGAGTGCTGAAAACTCGCCAACGGACTAATTAAGGGCCAAAGAAACTGGTATAGGCATATGTATTCAAACATAGATATGCAAATAGGCAGAATATGGCGCTGCGGCTGGCAACGCTTGTATAAGACATGTGTCTGGCGCAGATGTTAGATCGGTTACTGCTGCTACAATGGCAAGATTTAAATGAGTTTGAAAGTGGTGTTACAGTCGGCGCACGAGTGATGGGTCACAGCATCTCCGACGTAGCTATGAAGTAGGGATTTTCACGTACGACCATTTCACGAGTGCACCGTAAATATCACGAATCCGGTAAAATATCAAATCTCCGACATCGCTGCGGCCGGAAGAAGATTCGGCGAGAACGGGACCAACGGAGATAGAAGAGAATCGTTCAACGTAACAGAAGTGCAGCCCTTCCGCAAATTGCTGCAGATTTCAATGCTGAGCCGTCAACAAGTGTCAGCGTGCGAACCATTCAAAGAAACATTATCGATATGGGCTTTCGGAGCCGAAGGCCCACTTGTATACACTTGATGACCGCACGAAACAAAGCTTTACGCCTCGCCTGGGCCCGTCAACACCGACATTTGACTGTTGACGACTAGAAACATGTTGCCTTGTCGGACGAGTCTCGTTTCAAAATGTATCGACCGCATGGACATGTAGGGGTATGGAGACAACCTCATGAATCCATGGACCCTGCGTGTCAGCGGTGACTGTTCAAGCTGGTGGTGGCTCTGTAAGAGGGTGCGGCATGTGCAGTTGGAGTGATATGGGCCCCCTGATACGTCTATATACACTCCTGGAAACTGAAATAAGAACACCGTGAATTCATTGTCCCAGGAAGGGGAAACTTTATTGACACATTCCTGGGGTCAGATACATCACATGATCATACTGACAGAACCACAGGCACATAGACACAGGCAACAGAGCATGCACAATGTCGGCACTAGTACAGTGTATATCCACCTTTCGCAGCAATGCAGGCTTCTATTCTCCCATGGAGACGATCGTAGAGATGCTGGATGTAGTCCTGTGGAACGGCTTGCCATGCCATTTCCTCCTGGCGCCTCAGTTGGACCAGCGTTCGTGCTGGACGTGCAGACCGCGTGAGACGACGCTTCATCCAGTCCCAAACATGCTCAATGGGGGACAGATCCGGAGATCTTGCTGGCCAGGGTAGTTGACTTACACCTTCTAGAGCACGTTGGGTGGCACGGGATACATGCGGACGTGCATTGTCCTGTTGGAACAGCAAGTTCCCTTGCCGGTCTAGGAATGGTAGAACGATGGGTTCGATGACGGTTTGGATGTACCGTGCACTATTCAGTGTCTCCTCGACGATCACCAGAGGTGTACGGCCAGTGTAGGAGATGGCTCCCTACACCATGATGCCGGGTGTGGGCCCTGTGTGCCTCGGTCGTATGCAGCCATACGACCATCATTGGCACCAAGGCAGAAGCGACTCACATCGCTGAAGACGACACGTCTCCATTCGTCCCTCCATTCACGCCTGTCGCTTCACCACTGGAGGCGGGCTGCACGATGTTGGGGCGTGAGCGAAAGACGGCCTAACGGTGTGCGGGACTGTAGCCCAGCTTCATGCAGACGGTTACGAATGGTCCTCGCCGATACCCCAGGAGCAACAGTGTCCCTAATTTGCTGGGAAGTGGCGGTGCGGTCCCCTACGGCACTGCGTAGGATCCTACGGTGTTGGCGTGCATCCGTGCGTCGCTGCAGTCCGGTCCCAGGTCTACGGGCACGTGCACCTTCCGCCGACCACTGGCGACAACATCGATGTACTGTGGAGACCTCACGCCCCACGCGTTGAGCAATTCGGCGGTACGTCCACCCGGCCTCCCGCATGTCCACTATACGCCCTCGCTCAAAGTCCGTCAACTGCACATACGGTTCACGTCCACGCTGTCGCGGCATGCTACCAGTGTTAAAGACTGCGATGGAGCTCCGTATGCCACGGCAAACTGGCTGACACTGACGGCGGCGGTGCACAAATGCTGCGTAGCTAGCGCCATTCGACGGCCAACACCGCGGTTCCTGGTGTGTCCGCTGTGCCGTGCGTGTGATCATTGCTTGTACAGCCCTCTCGCGGTGTCCGGAGCATGGAATGGTGGGTCTGACACACCGGTGTCAATGTGTTCTTTTTTCCATTTCCAGGAGTGTACGATTCTGAAAGGTGACACGTAAGAAAGCATCTCATCACCTACATCCATTCATGTCCACTGTACATTCCGACGGATTTGGGTAGTTCCAACAGGACAATGCGACACGCCATACGTCCGGAATTGCTACAGAATGGCTCGATGAACACTCTTGTGAGTGGCCACCAAACTCCCCAGACATGAACATTATTGAGCATGTCTGGGTTGCCTTACAACGTGCTGTTCAGGACAGATCTCCATCCTCTCATACTCTTACGGATTTATAGACAGTCCGGTAGGATTCACTGTGTCAGTTCCATCCAGCACTACTTCAGAGATCATTCGAGTCCATGCCACATCGAGTTGCGGCACTTCTGCGCACTCGCACGGGCCCTACACGGGGTTAGGTAGGTGTAACAGTTTCTTTGGCTCTCCTATGTAAAATGAGAGAATTTTCTTCTTTTGTAACCGACATACATTACAACAGATTTTTACACACAATAATTCTCTGTCTGATTTGCAAATATATTTCAACATCATTCGCAATAACTCGATTTGCAGTTCATAGCAGCACTACTCTAGAACCTCTTCTGTTCCGTGACTGTCTTATGCATTGTCACTGGTCTCCTCTTCCATGGAGTCCGACACAAGTCCGAGACGGGGATCCTCTGCACGGAGAAAACATAAAGAACAGCAAATGTGGTCGTACGCAAGCCGCCGCCATCGCAATCCCTTCCAGTAGCATCGCCGTCTTCCTTAGCATTCAATCAGTATGCGCACACAGAGAAACGCAACGTTCAACACGGGTGTCCCGCTTTCCAAAGTTCATTAAATAAAGGTGTTTCAGCAATCGACGATCATCACTCGTCGGTTCTAAATGCCCTGTGCAACACATCACTTTAACCAAGCGATATGTTGTACTATAAGGTCATAGTAACTTTATACATGTACCTGTCATTGGCAGACATGTAAATGTGTAAATCCCCAATACTGTGTGGCTGGTAGAACGGCCACCATAGTGTACCACTGCTGTTCGTGTTTATTGTAGTTTCCAGGCATGCCAGGTTATACAGGGTGATTCAGCTGCCCTTACTACTGGGCTTTATGCAACCCACAACACCTTTAAATACGATGTGCAAAAGTTTCATATCTTCTCACTTACTACACTGCTGGCCATTAAAATTGCTACACAAAGAAGAAATGGAGATGATAAACGGGTATTCATTGGACAAATATACTACACTTCAACTGACATGTGATTGCATTTTCACGCAATTTGGATGCATAGATCCTGAGAAATCAGAACCCAGAACAACCACCTCTGGCCGTAATAACGGCCTTGATACGCCTAGGCATTGAGTCAAACAGAGCTTGGATGGCGTGCACAGGTACAACTGCCCATGCAGCTTCAACACGATACCACAGTTATCAAAAGTAGTGACTGGCGTATTGTGACGAGCCCGTTGCTCGGTCACCATTGACCAGACGTTTCCTGTTGCTGAGAGATCTGGAGAATGTGCTGGCCAGGCAGCAGTCGAACATTTTGTGTATCCAGAAAGGCCCGTACAGGACCTGCAACAGGCGACCGCGTATTATCCTGGTGAAATGTAGGGTTTAGCAGGGATCGAATGAAGGGTAGAGCCACGGTCGTAACACACCTGAAATGTAACGTCCACTGATCAAAGTGCCGGCAATGCGAACAAGAGGTGACCGACACATGTAACCAATGGCACCCCATACCATCACGCCTGTTGATACGCTAGTATGGCGATGACGAATACACGATTCCACCGCGATGTAGCCAAACACGAATGCGACCATCATGATGCTGTAAACAGAACCTGTATTCATCCGAAAAAATGACGTTTTGCCATTCGTGCACCCAGATTCGTCGTTGAGTACACCATCGCAGGCGCTCCTGTCTGTGATGCAGCGTCAAGGGTAACCGCAGCCACGGTCTCCAAGCTGATAGTCCATGCTGCTGCAAACGTCGTCGAACTGTTCGTGCAGATGGTTGTTGTCTTGCAAACGTCCCCATCTGTTGACTATGGGGTCGAGACGTAGCTGCACGATCCGTATTACCCTCATGAACCCACCGATTCCATATTCTGCTAACAGTCATTGGATCTCGACCAACGCGAGCAGCAATGTTGCGATACGATAAACCGCAATTGCGAGAGGCTACAATCCGACCTTTATCAAAGTCGGAAACGTGATGGTACGCATTTCTCCTTCTTACACGTGGCATCACAACAACGTTTCACCAGGCAACGCCGATCAACTGCTGTTTGTGTATGAGAAGTCGGTTGGAAACTTTCCTCATGTCATCACGTTGTAGATGTCGCCACCGGCGCCAACCTTGTGGGAATGCTCTGACAAGCTAATCATTTGCATATCACAGCATCTTCTTCCTGTCGGTTAAATTTCGCGTCTGTAGCACGTCATCTTCGTGGTGTAGCAGTTTTAATAGCCAGTGGTGTAGCAACCTATGCATGGATTGGTAATTCAATAATCTGGCTGCTGCTAATCTCTATCAGTGGTGAGAGATGGCAGTGAATGTTGCAAGTATTCCACACTTGTTCTTGGATGACCTTTTATTGACCAGATATTTCTTTCTTTTTTTGGTAAATACTTCCTCCGTCTAGTACACGGAAATCAAAGACTTTGCAGTAAAAGAGATCTGTTTTGTAGTATCAAATATGAATAAGTGCTCATACATCTATAGGTATGCGTTTTAGAACCCATCTTTAGTTGACATTTTTTAGGAAACCTGTTCCTAAAGTTTGCCTGTGTTTTTTTGGGACACAGTGTATATTCAGATACTGCTTGGCCACCGCTTTTACTGACATGCGAAAATTCCGTGTCCATTACAGGGGATTCAGTTACAAATTCTTCCTTCTTCCATTTGGGTTGATGCAGATGACGAAGTAAGTTCCTTTGTCAGAAGTCACGGTGCAGCCCCACAGCTTTTGTAAGTAATTCCTCGCCCCCCCCCCCCCTCCCTCACCAATGCCACGTTTGACGCCTTCTGCTAACGTGTATGAGTCGCTCTCCTGGAAGACGTTGGCGTACATAGCTACTGAGTGTACCCGGCAGCACACAGACTGACGCATCGACATGCTTTGTCGAACTTCGACCTTTCACTGCGTCACTCATGGAGCTACTGACAAAAAGAGTTGCGAGAGTCACTGACATGAAAATTACCTCCTGTTGTGAAAGTCGGTCCCGAGGCATCTACGTGACTCACAGTGCGGGAGTCGGATATCGTGTAGAAATCGTTTGATCTGTATCACTGCGGTAAAATCGTCATCAAGTGTAGAATGCAGGTGATACTATCAATACTGCGCTTGTATATCTGTATATTATCGACACGTTACTAATTTTGCTCTTGCAGCGCATCGTCGCAAATACTTAAATGGTTTAAATGGCTTTGAGCACTATGGGACTTAACATCTGAGATCATCAGTCCCCTAGTCTTAGAACTACTTAAACCTAACTAATCTAAGGACAACACACACGTCCATGCCCGAGGCACGATTCGAAACTGGGACCGTAGCAGCAGCGCGGTTCCGGACTGAAGCGCCTAGAAACGCTCGGCCACAACCGCCGGCCGCAAATACTTGCGGATGAGAAACAACTCTGGGTATTTAAAAACCATTCAGCAGGCAAGATCGCGTAAGATATTTCTTTATTTCAACAGACTTTGCTGTCAAATTCAGGTCTGTTGAAACCAGTTGTCTTAAATAAAGAAATATTTTATGCGATCTTACCTGGTGAATGGTTTTTAACAATTAAAGTAGATAGCCATTCAGTATTTTCAAAATGAGAAAAATCAAGCTCTGGATAGATCCTGCCTGTCGTTTAAAGAAATTAGATTGGTAACTCATTGGGCCGGTAATGCTTTTTAATCGCTTTTCCATACACGTCTCGTCGAATGCAAGGATTGATCCTCCTCATATAAGATTAAAAAATCGAAACGTCAGAGATGACAGAGATTACACATTTCGTATGATCGTCTTGAAAACTTAAATTTGTACCAGAACGGGAACCGAACCCACTTTTCCTGTGTTTTTGCAAGTGGTCGCCTCATACGTTAGACCAAAATGGAGTACAAGGAGTTGTCCGTCAACAAATTCCTTACACTCCTTTTAAACTGAACTTAATTAGCAGTTAAATTCTTTACGGCTGCTGGCAAGTTACTGAAAATGTGTGTTTCTGAATAATGGACACTTCTCTGGAGTACAGTAACGGACTTAATAGCTTTGTGAGGTTTATTTTTATTTCCAGCGTTGGTTCCGTGAAATTAGATGTTAGTATGAATCAATATAACTCTTCTTCGAACCAACGGCTGAGTCCATGGAAACAATGCTTGAAATGGGAGAATCTTCACAAAGATATGGAATTATCTACTTTGGTCCAGAAAGAAGACCGTTATTGCACAACACATACTTTCAGTAACTTGCCAGGAGCCATAAAGGGTTTAACTGCTAACAATGTTCAGTTTAAGCGGAGCATCAATGATTTATTGACGCCCAAGTCCTTTCACTGCACTGTCGAATTTCCTAGCAGAAATAACTGATGTGTATATATTATTAATAATATCAAATAACGTTTCTGCTACATAAAATCGGACTTCTCTACATCTTTAGTGCAGTAATGTGATCATTGTAAATAAGCGTTGAAAACTGATTTTCTCTTTGATGAAGCGCGGCTACAATAACCTACGAATTATCATTTACACTTCACTGGATTGTACATTTATAGCTTTTTTCCAGAAGCTTGCTATCACCACGTAAATGAAAACAAGCTTAAGACTTTCTGACTTATTTCAAGCCTACGACGATCATTTCACTTGAAATCTATGGAAAGGACACCAGCATACCTCCTTTTTTTTAAAAAAATAAATTATGTCGTATTTTTTTATGCCACGTCTGTAAAGATCTCCTCACTATGAATCCATGGAAAAGAAACTACAACTAGCCTAATCTAGCACGTCTCCCCACCGATTCCAACAAGTTTCAGTGATATTAATATAGCTGATCCACTGTCTCATCAAAAACATACTGACACCCCCGTGTAACGCGGAACTTACTACTAGATGTCACGAGAGGCCAGTATAATAAGTGTCGGGGAGTACTGTGTTGTGAGTAAGGAAGCTGTGGAAGTAAATGAGTAAGTCACGACAGTTCAGTGACTTAGAATGCGGAATAATCATTGGATATCACCTGAGTGACAAATCGATCAGGGACATGTCAACCCTTCTAAAGCGGCCCAAGTCGATTGTTGGTGACGTGACTCTTAACTGGAAACGTGAAGGTACAACCACAGCAAAACCATGACTAGATATACTTCGTCTACTGACACATAGGGAACGCCGAGGAGTGCGGAAGGTGGTTATAAATAATTGCATGAAGTCATCGGAAGGAATCACTCCTAAGTTCCATTGTGCTTCCAGTATTGCATCAAGCGCAATGACTGCCCGCACGAAGCCAAAAATAAATAAATAAATAAAATAAAATAAATTTAAAAATGGAGTGGTATGATTAGGCAGCTCCTTCATAAGCCAAACATTTATAGCAAAAATTTAGGACACGCTTTAAGTGGTATGCCGAACGATTCCAGTGACAGGAAACGATTGCTTTGTAGTGATGAAAAATCGCGTTATACCTGTGGAAGGGTATGGATTTGACGAATGTCCTGAGGAAGTTACCTGCCGTCTTATGTAGGACCAGCAGTGTAGTGAGGCTGAAGTGGTGTTACGATATGAGGATGTGCCTCATGGTTAAGAAATCGCTAAATGCGGGTTGATATGAGCACGTTTTGCAGCACTGTGCACTACTTACAGTAGAGGAACAGTTCGGGGATGATGATTATTTGTATCAGCATGACAAAACGTCCTGTCATGAAGCGATATCTGCCAGGCAGAGGTTTGTAGACAATGACGTTCCCGAAATTGACAGGCCTGCCCAGAGTCCCGATATGAACCCAATAGAATACTTCTGGGATGAGTTAGAGAGTCAGCTTCACTCCAGACACCAGTGTCCAACATCACTACCGTCTCCGATTTCGGATCTTGACGAAAAATTGGC
Organism: Schistocerca gregaria; assembly: GCF_023897955.1. Lineage (NCBI taxonomy): Eukaryota > Metazoa > Arthropoda > Insecta > Orthoptera > Acrididae > Schistocerca > Schistocerca gregaria. Next base: position 163,399,475 of record NC_064921.1, read on the forward strand.
TTCCATTCCTCGACCGACATTCAGATACCCGAGTGAAAGAATTCCCAGGAGAGTTCAAGTGGTCATAACGGCGAAGGTTGTCCACTCTGCATATTAATACCCACTAATAGGTGTCTGGATACTTCTGATCGGACAGTCTATATCTGCAAACAACTAAATTTGGAATGTTGGTATGAGTTGGAAATTAAGTACCACTCAATCGTACCCAAGTTCCATTATGCACAGAAATCATCAAAAGATTTTTTAAGCACTTCCAAAAACGTGGTCGCTTGTTTATTTGGTTACATAAGACATATCGCGATCATTGCTGAGAGGACGAACGAATTAATGTTGAATATTGTACGACTGTTTATTTATAACTTGTCATCGGTGAAATCTGGGGAAACAGAAGGCGTCGCGCCATTCTTCAGCACGATACTGTCGGCTACCACATAGCACTTCAAAGAACTATTATCTGACGGACGGAAACGTGGAATAATCTGGTGGGTACCAACATCAGACTGGTAAAAAGGTTTCCAAAATTGGTTTAAACTCATACAAAAGCGTATAATTTTTAAATGCGTATGAAATTATTTCTTCTAGAAAGGTTTTTTCTTTCATTGTTTTAGTAGTCTTACCAGCTTTGTTAGTTGGCTACCAACGTTACAGTTACTAGAGCGATGGTAAATTATTATCATTCTTTCAGCCATCAGGCTGTGGACAATTTAACTAATTATTTCACGCTTTTATTTTTGTTGCTCGCAAGTGGTTCATCTGTGGTCAGTGTTAGTATTTAAACATTTAATTATCCAGCACTTACTGCACGACCTAGGGGTTTATTAGGACAAGTTAAAAAGATCCGTTACGGTCTTTACGCTACATTAAATCATGGTGCATTCTCGCCAGTTCCAGGTATTGAGAAGTTATATAAATGTTTGCAAACAGAAAAGTCATAGAGGTGTGGGTTACAGCGTGGGTTTACTATATGGGGACAAATAGCACGGAACGATTCGTGATAGGGCAGCTAACAAAAGAGATCATACGGACATACGGTCGTAAATGTGTTCCAATGGAGGTACACGCACTTGAAGATGGAAACTTTTTACTCCGTCCGAACATGCTTTCGAAGACCCAACGGTACCGACAGGCCGCCGTGTCATCCTCAGCCCACAGGCGTCACTGGATGTGGATATGGAGGGCATGTGGTCAGCACAGCACTCTCTCGGCCGTAAGTCGGTTTAGTAGACCGGAGACGCTACTTCTCAAACAAGTAGCTGCTAAGTTTGCCTCTCAAGGGCTGAGTGCACCCCGCTTGCCAACAATGCTCGGCAGACCTGATGGTCACCCATCCAAGTGCTAGCCCAGCCCGACAGCGCTTAACTTCAGCGATCTGACGGGAACCGGCAAGACCGTTGGCTGAAGATGGAGATAAAAGATCTATACACTGACCCCGGTAACAGCACTAGGCAGACGGGCTGCCAGCATGGCAGGGTGGAACAGTCTCCACAGACACTCCCATATCACTTACATTGAGGTGACAAAAGTGATGGGATAATTCGTATTATAGTGTCGGACCTCCTTTGCCTGGCGTAGTGCAGCCAACTCGACGTGGGATGGACTGATGTCACTGAAGTCCCCTGCACAAATACTGAGGCATGGTGCTTCTGCAGCCGTCCGTAGCTGCGAAAGAGTTGCTGGTGCACGATTTTGTGCACCAACTAACCTCTTGATTACGTCCCAGAATTGTTCAGTGGGTGGCCAAATAATTCGCTCGAATGACTAACAACTGTGGCCCAGTGACATAATGCACTGTCATCCATAAAATTTCCATCGCTGTTTTGAAACAAGTAGCGAACATAACTATTTTCAGTCAGTGATATGTTCAGCTGGACTAAAGGATCCAGAACATTTCATGTAAACACAGGCCACACCATTATGGAGCCACCAGCAGCTTGCACAGTGCCTTATTGACAACTTGAGTCCATGGTTTTGTGGGGTCTGCACCGCACTCGAACCGTACCAACTGAAATCTGACCAGGCCACGGTTTTCCAGCCATCAAGGGTCCAACCGAAGGGGTCACGAGCGCAGCAGAGGCGCTGCAGACTATACTGTGCTGTTAGCAAAGGCACTCGAGTCGGTCGGCTGCTGCCATAGCCCATTAACGCCACATTTTGCTGCACTGTCCTAACGGATACGTTCGTCGTACGTCCCACTCTAATTTCTGCGGTTACTTCACGCAGTGTCGATTGTCTGTTAACGCTGACAACTCTATCCAAAAGTCGCTAGTCTACATCTACATCTACATCCATACTCCGCAAGCCACCTGACGGTGTGTGGCGGAGGGTACCTTGAGTACCTGTATCGGTTGTCCCTTCTATTCCAGTCTCGTATTGTACGTGGAAAGAGGGATTGTCGGTATGCCTCTGTGTGGGCTCTAATCTCTCTGATTTTATCCTCATGGTCTCTTCGAGAGATATACGTAGGAGGGAGCAATATAGTGCTTGACTCCTCGGTAAATGTATGCTCTCGAAACTTCAACAAAAGCCCGTACCGAGCTACTGAGCGTCTCTCCTTCAGAGTCTTCCACTGAAGTTTATCTATCATTTCGCGATTACTAAATGATCCTGTAACGAAGCGCGCTGCTCTCCGTTGGATCTTCTCTATCTCTTCTATCAACTCTATATGGCACGGATCCCACACAGCTGAGCACTATTCAACCAGTGGGCGAACAAGCGTACTCTAACCTACTTCCTTTGTTTTCGGATTGCATTTCCCTAGCATTCTTCCAATGAATCTCAGTCTAGCATCTGCTTTACCGACGATCAACTTTATATGATCATTCCATTTTAAATCACTCCTAATGCGTACTCCCAGATAATTTATGGAATTAACTGCTTCCAGTTGCTGACCTGCTATATTGTAGCTAAATGATATGGGATATTTCTTTCTATGTATTCGCCGCACATTACACTTGTCTACATTGGGATTCAATTGCCATTCTCTGCACCATGCGTCAATTCGCTGCAGATCGTCCTGCATTTCAGTACAATTTTCCATTGTTACAACCTGTCGATATACTACAGCATGATCCACAAAAAGCCTCAGTGAACTTCCGATGTCATCCACAAGGTCCTTTATGTATATTGTGAATAGCAACGGTCCTACGACACTCGCCTGCGGCACACCTGAAATCACTCTTACTTCGGAAGACTTCTCTCCATTGAGAATGACATGCTGCGTTCTGTTATTTAGGAACCCTTCAGTCCAATCACACAATTGGTCTGATAGTCCATATGCTCTTACTTTGTTAAGTGAAGTCCGTCAGCCACTGCGTTGTCCGCGGTGAGAGGTACTGCCTAAAATTTGGTGTTCTCGACGCTCTGTTGACACTGTGCATTTCGAAATACTGAGTTCCCTAACGATTTCGGCTATAGAATGTCGCATGTGTCTAGCTCCAACTTGTACCATGCCGCGTCCAAACCTTGTTGATTACCGTCGTGCGTGCACAATCATATCGGAAATCTTTTCATATGAATCACTTGAGTACAAACGACAGCTCCGCCAATGCACTGCCACTTTATACGTTGTTTGCGTGATACTACCGTCACCTGTATATGTGGATATCGCTATCCCATGGCTTTCGTCAGCTCAGTGAACATGCATTGTTTCCTACGGTATTGCCTCCACTGTGACTATTTTGTCGCTGGTTCGTTGCATTGGTCTGCACGGTGCTGGAATTTCTGTCATCCGTCCTCTTCACAGAATAGGCTACACTTGCTAGGGGCGATATGTTAATCCTTCACAGCATCCACCTGCGGGCTACGCAGAATCCCCATGGTATGCTGGCAGCGATCCATCGGCACCGGTTCAGCCTGGTCTGGTCGGATATTATTGGTGACCGCCTCGTTGGACCAGTCATCCTTCGACGACATCTCAGAGGCAGGCAGCATCTCCACTTCCTACATTTCGCGTACTCGAATCACAGCGTCACGGCTGCTTACTTCCGGTAAGTGCGCCGTCTTCCCAGAATGTACGTGACAGAGCTTATCCACTTTTTATAATCCGGTTCTTATTTCACCTGCGTCGGGGCCGGCGTCAAGCAAAAGACTGGCCAGCCAGTTTTTTAACAGGAAATTCCTCCTGCGTTAATCAACGTCAAGCACCAAACTGCAATCCTTATGAAACCAGAAACCGATCTCGGTCCTTCCGAGAATGACACCTAACTGTTACAACTCTCTCTTCGGCAAGTTTCAGAGGCATATAAAAGGAAATGCCAAACAGTGCCAACATTGCGACTGTGTGTTTCTGAGCAACCGTTTACTTGTAGGCGGTGTTAATAAAGGCCTAAAAGAATGAAAAAAAAAAATACTGGACGAGTGCGAGTAGGGTCTACACTCTGAGGGTTCCGTAGAAACTTAATTATGAATATAGATAGTTCGTCAACAGGTGCTGATGAGTGAATTTGCGATTGACATAAATGGGCGTAACTTTTGACTGTTTTGTTTTAGAGCCTTCAAGTTTTTACAGCGCCAAGACACAAAACCGCATTATTTGACGTAAGTTTAAACTTGATACCTATACCCATTCCTGAGAACAGCGAGTCTTAATAGACGGACAGACGGGCAACAGATGGCAAAAAAAATATTTTTTTATGTGACTTAAGTACAAGTAAGAATTTCAGGGTTTTATCTTTTCATGTAATGTGAAATATTGCTTTTTCCCAAATTTCATGATGGTAGCCCAATAGAAGCAACCTATAAGTTTTGATGAGTGAGCTTGGGAGTATCGACATTTATGACATAAATTGAGATACCGAGTTTAAAAGGAAATTAATGAGAAAGCGAATAGTTAATTATTTTTGCAGCTTATTACAGTCAGTATCGACGATATTAAGTGAAATAATTATTACTTTAAGCGCAGAAAAAAAGTATTGAGTCACAAAATAAAGGCGTTTTTAAATACACAAACATTCTCCGCTCTCTGATACTGCAGTATATTCTCTGACTAAGAGCTATTGTATATTGTGTAGTAATGGACAGCTAATGGTATATAACGTTGTCTATCCTTCCTCATTTCTCAATAATTATTTTATGTCGAAATTCTAACAGTAAAGTGGTCGACCACATTTCTGCAATTTATTCTAGTTTCTTTGTAGATTGCATCTTAACTTTTTCAATTACACTACTGGCCATTAAAATTGCTACACCACGAAGATGACGTGCTACAGACGCCAAATTTAACCGACAGGAAGAAGATGCTGTGATATGCAAATGATTAGCTTTTCAGAGCATTCACACAAGATTGGCGCCGGTGACGACATCTACAACGTGCTGACAAGAGGAAAGTTTGCAACCGATTTCTCATACACAAACAAAAATGGTTCAAATGGCTCTGAGCACTATGGGACTCAACTGCTTTGGTCATTAGTCCCCTAGAACTTAGAACTACTTAAACCTAACTAACCTAAGGACATCACACACATCCATGCCAGAGGCAGGATTCGAACCTGCGACCGTAGCAGTCGCACGGTTCCGGACTGCGCCCCTAGAACCGCGAGACCACCGCGGCCGGCCATACACAAACAGCAGTTGACCGGCTTTGCCTGGTGAAACGTTGTTGTGATGCCTCGTGAAAGGAGGAGAAATGCGTACCGTCACGTTTCTGACTTTGATAAATGTCGGATTGTAGACTATCGCGATTGCGGTTTATCGTGTCGCGACATTGCTGCTCGCGTTGGTCCAGATCCAATGACTGTAAGCAGAATATGGAATCGGTGGGTTCAAGAGGATAATACGGAACGCCGTGCTGGATCCCAACGGCCTCGTATCACTAGCAGTCGAGATGACAGGCATCTTATCCGCATGGCTATAACGGATCGTGCAGCCACGTCTCCGTTCCTGAGTCAACAGATGTTGACGTTTGCAAGACAACAACCATCTGCACGAACAGTTCGACGACGTTTGCAGCAGCATGGACTATCAGCTCGTAGACCGTGGCTGCGGTTACCCTTGACGCTGCATCACAGACAGGAGCGCCTACGGTGGTGTACTCAACGACGAACCTGGGTCCACGAATGGCAAAACGTCATTTTTTTCGGATGAATCCAGGTTCTGTCTACAGTGTCATGATCGTCGCATCCGTGTTTGGCGACGTCACGGTAAACGCACATTCGTCATCGCCATACTGGCGTACCACCCGGCGTAATGTTATGGGGTGCCATAGGTTACACGTCTCGGTCACCTCTTGTTCGCGTTGACGGCACTTTGAACAGTGGACGTTACATTTCAGATGTGTTATGATCCGTGGCTCTACCCTTCATTCGATCCCTGCTAAACCCTACATTTCAGTAGGATAATGCACGACCGCATGTTGCAGGTCCTGTACGGGTCTTTCTGGATACAGAAAATGTTCGACTGCTGCCCTTGCGAGCACATTCTCCAGATCTCTCACCATCTGAAAACGTCTGGTCAACGGTGGCCGAGCAATTGGCTCGTCACAATACGCTAGTCACTACTCTTGATGAACTGTGGTATCGTGTAGAAGCTGTATGGACAGCTGTACCTGACACGCCATCCGAGTTCTGTTTGACTCAATGCCCAGGCGTATCGAGGCCGTTATTACGGGCAGAGGTGGTTGTTCTGGGTACTGATTTCTCAGGGTCTATGCACCCAAATTGCGTGAAAATGTAATCACATGTCAGTTTTAGTATAATATATTTGTCCAATGTATACCCGTTTATCATTTGCATTTCTTCTTGGTGTAGCAATTTTAATGGCCAGTAGTGTAGATAAAGGTTGTCGTTAAAGATGTGATCTAGACTAAAATTGAAATAAGGTTTTCGTTAGAACACCGAAGTCTCTAAGTAGAGATTGTCTTATGGGACATGCTCTGCTCTTTTGTTTTGTTTTCGTATCTGAGACTCAGCTCGTCCACTGGGTTATTGGGAGTTCTATTCTTCATCTGGTATCAATAGTGTTGCGCAGCCTGGCAATTTTCACATACCCACTTTGACGTGCACAGGATAGCAGTGCGAACAATAAAGTGTAGCGCTCCATTAAATTTCGGGAGTGCAGCCGCATACATTCCACTTCTTCAAACATTTCGGTTGTCTACTTTTCGGCCATCTACAGAGTGAGCCGAAAGACAGATCCCACAGCACTCGCTCCCTGCTTTGACACCCACGGACCGTGTCACTGCGCGTGCGGCCACAGATAACACAAGCACCAGACACATTGATCGGCGGCTAAGAAGTACACATATGCATGAAATGAATCTGTGGTTACGCTCTCGATACACGCTGGGAAGTTGATTCGTCACCATTAGCTGCACTGTGGCGATGTCTTTGTGATTTTATCAAAGAAAGCGCCAGAATCCATGACTTGCCCAAGCTGAAACCGCTGTATGTCTTAATTTAATTTTTCGCCAAACGGACTTCAACCGCTTCTTTCACCACCGAATCCCAATAGAACATGCTAGAATTTCGACATTTTCGTTCAGCTTAGAGTGACCAGAGTCAATGCAGTGCTGTACCACAGGCGAATTAATGGGGATATCACATCCTGGTGCATTTACGGCATTAATTGCATCTTTCTTAGACTGTACGATTTGTCTGTCCGCTGAATGAACGCCACACTCAGAAGACACCTTGTAAACGTCAACATCCGGCACATCAAATCATCTTTAACATAAAAAAAGAGTGCCACTGTCTTAGGTGGACGGCAAAACATTATTTTTAATTTGTGTTTCCTGGGCATCCGTCCTTTTTTCCACTATAGGCTTCCCACGTATGGCAGGAAAGCCATGGGTTTAAATCTTCCTACATCATCTTCTCCATTCCTTATACCCACCTTTGGTTTCATTCGTAGCACTTGGCGTACGTGCTGTGGAGAATACCCGTTGGCTTGAAAAGCTTTCTCTGAATGTAGAAGCTCCTTCAGTAGACTGATCTCGTCATCAATGATATGTGCTCTGTGAACCAAATTTCTAAGAACACTCAACGTCTAGGAAAGATGGTGACAGCTGTTTGCAAGTAAATATTAATTCACATGCATTGTCTTCCGATATACAATCCTGGAAATTGAAATAAGAACACCGTGAATTCATTGCCCCAGGAAGGGGAAACTTTATTGACACATTCCTGGGGTCAGATACATCACACGATCACACTGACAGAACCACAGGCACATAGACACAGGCAACAGAGCATGCACAATGTCGGCACTAGTACAGTGTATATCCACCTTTCGCAGCAATGCAGGCTGCTATTCTCCCATGGAGACGATCGTAGAGATGCTGGATGTAGTCCTGTGGAACGGCTTGCCATGCCATTTCCACCTGGCGCCTCAGTTGGACCAGCGTTCGTGCTGGACGTGCAGACCGCGTGAGACGACGCTTCATCCAGTCCCAAACATGCTCAATGGGGGACACATCCGGAGATCTTGCTGGCCAGGGTAGTTGACTTACACCTTCTAGAGCACGTTGGGTGGCACGGGATACATGCGGACGTGCATTGTCCTGTTGGAACAGCAAATTCCCTTGCCGGTCTAGGAATGGTAGAACGATGGGTTCGACGACGGTTTGGATGTACCGTGCACTATTCAGTGATCCCTCGACGATCACCAGAGGTGTACAACCAGTGTAGGAGATCGCTCCCCACACCATGATGCCGGGTGTTGGCCCTGTGTGCCTCGGTCGTATGCAGTCCTGATTGTGGCGCTCACCTGCACGGCGCCAAACACGCATATGACCATCATTGGCACCAAGGCAGAAGCGACTCTCATCGCTGAAGACGACACGTCTCCATTCGTCCCTCCATTCACGCCTGTCGCGACACCACTGGAGGCGGGCTGCACGATGTTGGGGCGTGAGCGGAAGTGGGCCTAACGGTGTAGCCCAGCTTCATGGAGACGGTTGCGAATGGTCCTCGCCGATACCCCAGGAGCAACAGTGTCCCTAATTTGCTGGGAAGTGGCGGTGCGGTCCCCTACGGCACTGCGTAGGATCCTACGGTCTTGGCGTGCATCCTTGCGTCGCTGCGGTCCGGTCCCAAGTTGACGGGCACGTGCACCTTCCGACGACCACTGGCGACAACATCGATGTATTGTGGAGACCTCACGCCCCACGTGTTGAGAAATTCGGCGGTACGTCCACCCGGCCTCCCGCATGCCCACTATACGCCCTCGCTCAAAGTCCGTCAACTGCACATACGGTTCACGTCCATGCTGTCGCGGCATGCTACCAGTGTTAAAGGCTGCGATGGAGCTCCGTATGCCACGGCAAACTGGCTGACACTGACGGCGGCGGTGCACAAATGCTGCGCAGCTAGCGCCATTCGACGGCCAACACCGCGGTTCCTGGTGTGTCCACTGTGCCGTGCGTTTGATCATTGCTTGTACATCCCTCTCGCAGTGTCCAGAGCAAGTATGGTGGGTCTGACACACCGGTGTCAATGTGTTCTTTTTTCCATTTCCAGGAGTGTACTGCATGGGCCGAAGTACCATCATTTTCGCGCCGAACCAAAACATGCAAAAATGGATGACATCCCTGCTTTTCGATTTCCGTTGTAAATTGGATTTGTCCATGAATGGAATTCAGATGGTTAAAAATTCTTGTAATTTATCTTCACCACAGGGCCACACTACAAACTGCTATCAACATATCTTTAAAATACTGTGGGCTTCAAACTAGCAGACTCCAGAGCCTTTCCTCAGAGTCCTCCATAATGAAATTGGCCACCAAGGGCGCCAATTTGCTACCCACAGTTAGTGTTCAAAATATCTGTTATTAAATAAAAAATATAGGGAGGTCGTAACTTTTTTGAACAAAGCTGATACCTCTTTATCAATGCTTTTTCCGCTAAGAGATAATGTTCTAAAAGGGGAACCTTCGTGAATAACGACACTACATCGAAACTGATTAATAAATTAGAACTTCTTAGGTCCACTGATTTAAGTTTGCCAATAAAATCTTTGGAGTTGCGTATCCGATGAGCACATTTTCCCGTCAGAAGGCTCAATAACGGGATTAAGTATTTGCCGCAGTCGCGATTTTCAGTGTCATGTTACTCGCTATTGATCGCATAGGAAAGTCTTTCCCATGGATCTTTGGGAATCCATAAAGTCTCGGAGGAAAATGTTGTGTCTGACACGAAAAAGAAAATTATGTTTAAAATTTAGAGTATTATCTATAAATCACTCGCAGCATTTCAGGTTTAGCAACCCATCATCAGGTACCAGTATGTTGTAACTTCAATGGCACACACAGTTATACACAACATATTTCACAAACTTGAATTTCGGTGTATTTACGTGTAGTACTGGTGAGCGTTCGAATGTATGTAGGGACATGGGGGGTTGAAGAATGGAGAAACAAAGTAATCTCTAATACTCCTCCACTCATTACCGCATCCCTCCCACACGACTAACATATAACAGCTTTAAACAGTATTTTATGAAAGTGAGAAGTACTCTTATGATTGACTGAGTTACTGTAGGCATCATTGTAGATGCATTTATTACGTTGATCTGATAATCTCGATATGTGTTGCACAATTTGTAAAATAGTTTCGTATTTCAAATTATAGCTAAAAGTGATTTATAAATGAATAGCAGTAATCTATTCACTTTCTTATGCAATCCTAGCACGATTAAAGCACACCTAGAAACTCAGTATAATTTCCCCGCAGATCCATTCTTTCTGGTACTGCTCTTAAGTGATACAATTTCTGGCATGCGTCATTGGCGTAGTTCCGTGAAGAAACGAATCGGTGGAGGAACATGTCCAAAGCTTGTAGCGTTCCAGATTGGTGTCAACGGTTTTCAATTCTTGGATACTGGCATTTCCGATTTGACAGTGAACTGCACTAAAATAACCAAATGCTGACCGTATGCACAAAACACAGATATGACGAAATACTGAAGAATATTGTGCCATATGTCTTAGATTAAATACTCTTTTAGCTTGGCTGTCGGACACCGTCAGCTGCGGTGATACCGAACCCTGGTACAAGAGCTCAAACGCGATACTGCAGCTGGCAGGGCGGCAAGTACGTGTTCCTTTTCTCGCAGTAGTTTTCTTCATACCTGCGCGAGCCACTACACTCTGTTCGAACGTTTTGCAAATCGGTTTTGGTAACGTCGTAGCGAATAACTGAAAGTCAAGGAACGATACGTCAACAATGTGCTTTTGTATCACCAAGTTCTCATCAGGCATGGATGGATCAAGATATTTATCACTTTCATCATTACGTTGTTAATGAATAAGAGCTCCTGTTGCTGAAGTTCTTTACTTTACTCTACGGTCACAGTGTTCAGATTCCACAAGAAAATTGCTTCAATTTAGGGACTGAAACCAATGATGGAGTAAATTATACATTTAGCCAAATGAAGCGGTTATACTTTAGTTCAGAACACAGCTGCAGATCAGCAGCGCTTTCCAAACACCGAAAAACTAATAATTCTTTACTTATTTAACATGTAGCTAAAGACCTTGCGGCAGCGGTAATGGCAGCTCCCGTCATATCGCCGAAGTTAAGCGCTGTCGGGCTGGGCTAGCACTTGGATGGGTGACCATCCGGTCTCCCGATCGCTGTTGGCAAGCGGGGTGCACTCAGCCCTTGTAAGGCAAACTGAGAAGGTACTTGATTGAGAAGTAGCGGCTCCGGTCTTGGAAACTGGCATACGGCAGGGAGAACGGTGTGCTGACCACATGCCCCTCCATATCCGCATACAGTGACGCCTATGAGCTGAGGACGACACGGCGGCCGGTCAGTACCGTTGGGCCTTCATGGCCTGTTCGGGAGGAGTTTCAGTTTTTTGTTCAGCATGTAAGAAAACAGAAGGAGTAACACTGCAGTTGCCTTACTGAAAAAGGACTTTTAAAAATTGATTTTTTGCAGACATTCCTGTTGCATCACCTGATCTAGATTAATGGTGATACTGTAACTCAGCTGTTTATACTGCGTTCTTATTTTCATCCATTATCTCGACATTATAAATTGCTAGCAAATATTTCCTTTATTTTTATTTAAACTGATTTCATTAGGGTATTCAGGCCCTCTCTCAAATAGGAGCATGGATTTAAACACACAAATATGTTTACATCGCAGTTCGTTTAAATAGTGATTGATAAATGGTTCAAATGGCTCTGAGCACTACGGGACTTAACTTCTGAGGTCATCAGTCCCCTAGAACTTAGAACTACTTAAACCTAACTAACGTAAGGACATCACACACACCCATGCACGAGGCAGGATTCGAACCTCCGGCCGTAGCGGTTGCGCGGTTCCAAACTGTAGCGCCTAGAATCGCTCGGCTACCTCGGCCGGCAATGATTGATAATTTTAAGTCATAATAATAATTCTATTATCAAAAGTAAAAGTTTGATTTGTACATATTCGTAGCATTTTGAATAACAGTACCAAAATTGTAGCGATAATAACACTCTAAAAAAAACTACTACCACTATTAATAGTAGTGGTGGAAAATACAAATGTGGTCTAGAGTAAGAGTAAAAAAAAAACTGCGTTGTTATTAGTTTCCTTTGAAGGTAGAGGTGTTACTCAGTTCACTGCTATAGTGAGGCAGATCATTCCAAACTCTTGTTCTTGGTACGGAAAAGGATTTAGAGAGACATCCGTGCAAAGGGTGTTATTTTTCTCTGATGGGGCGAATGTTTCTGCTGCGCTGTTCACATATGTGTTTTAAGGTTCAGGAAGAAGATATGACAGACTGCAAGCTTTGATTGACGGCGAAGAGCACAAAGTGTACGGAAATCTATGCGCTTGCCTACACTTAGCCAGGAGAGCAATGAATAATGTGGAGAAATATGGTCAAAATGACTAGACTGGCTGTATCACACGGTCAGTTCTGGAACTTTAGTAGTAAATACATATCATTTGGAATAACGTCCCCGTTCAGGTTTACTACGCCTGCAGTTATATATGAATATGACTGACGTTCATTGTATGTACGCGGGCTTTCCCTTGGACTCCAGGCGAAAGCTGAAATTGGAAATCCCCTCCGAAAGATTCCCACCTGGGCTTCTCTCTGCCCCACTCCCAGCCTGCTGGGATATTTGACTGAGAAGGACGAGATCCTGCAACAACCCACTCTGCTATTACGAGTTGGGAAAAAAAGACACAAAGAAGAAGAAAGGTCCACATTGACACGAATGCGAGGAAGTGATTACACATAGTGCAAATGACATGGTGTATACATAAAGTGATTCAGACTTCGCCAACTTAGCCGACGTCGCTAACGCACGCCTGTACGTTGGCTCTCGACTCGGAGGTAAACTGACTCGAATCCTGGTGGTGGATGAAATTGTCAGTCTGTGTTTGGTCGGCCAGTGCAGCACAGGTGACAGCGTGAAATCCCTGATCACCAGACTTTACGCCAGTGACCTGGAATTCCAAACCTCTCCGCAGTATCTCCTGAAGTGGGGGTATTTTTGATACTGTTTATAGTGATCAATCCGTCGGACGAGGACGTTACGTTCGGCGGTCCCCCTCTTGGATTAGATTAGTACTTCTTCCATAGATCATACGTAATGATGTGGAACGTGTCAGGTTAATAAAAGGTGTCTATACAAGATATTACATTACACAAAATATTACATCACACTCAATTTTATTTATTTATTTATTTTTTGTGGCGGTTGGGAAATTACCCACTTACTATATCCAAAAATTCATCTAATGAGTAGAAGGAGTTGCCATTACTAAATTCTTTTAATTTCCTTTTAAATGCTATATGGCTATCTGTCAGACTTTTGATGCTATTAGGTAAGTGACCAAAGACTTTCGTGGCGGTATAATTCATCCCCTTCTGAGTCAAAGTTAGATTTAACCTTCAGTAGTAAAGATCATTCTTCCTCCCACTGTTGTAGCCATGCACACTGCTATTACTTTTGAATTCATTCGGATTGTTAATAACAAATTTCATAAATGAACATATATATATTGTGAGACTACAGTGACGATCCCTAACTCTTTAAATAAGTGTCTGCAGGATGATCTTGGATGATCTCCAGCAATTATTATGATTACACGCTTTTGTGCAATGAACACTCTTTTACTCAATGATGAGTTACCCCAAAATATGATGCCATAGGAAATCAGAGAATGAAAATAGGCATGGTAAGCTAATTTACTCTGATGTACTCGTATATCGCCAAAATTTGCAATGACCCTAATAGCATAAGTAGCTGAACTCAAACGTTTCAGCAGATCCTCAGTGTGTTTTTTCCAATTCATCAATGCATACACCTAGAAATTTTGAATAGTCTACCTTAGCTATCGATTTCCGATCGAAGTCTATATTTATCAATGGTGTCATTCCATTTACTGTGTGGAATTGTATTTACTGTGTTTTGTCAAAGTTTAATGAGAGCCCATTTGCAGAGAACCACTTAATGATTTTCTGAAAAACATCGTTTACAATTTCACCAGTTAATTCTTGTCTGTTGGGTGTGATAGCCATACTTGTTCATCGGCAAAAAGTACCAGCTTTGCATCTTCGTGAATATAGAATGGCAAGTCATTAATATATATTAAGAACAGCAGAGGAGCCAAGAGTTCTTGAGAGCAGTAGACTACGTAGCAGCACTGGGTTTCACCTCTCCCTTCTCTCATCATTATACAACAACAAAAAATGACAATACAATGTACATGCATCCACTAGACCCCCATACGCCCTGCATGTACACCTCTCACATATTCGCAAGAAAAGGGGCTAATGCGTGGGAATGAAGAACTCACTTCCCGGCAGACAGCTAAACAGTGGCTGAACCAATCTCGTGGCATATCCCAGGCAACAATGCTATGCTACATTTACATTTGATAATAGGGACTGGCCCACAGATTTATAATCATTTGGCATTACAAGATATATGTTATATGTGTTGTACCTTGGTTTCAGACTAAGCACTTGAAAATGGCACATTGCCGCTACCAGCTGATAGTGTGTAAATAAATGACTGTGGTCACTGCAGGGCCAAGATGGAAAATGGAAATGTCTTTTAGTATGTTTACGGCTGTATCATCCGATGTGAAAAGAAAAGATATTGAAAATCTCATTGTGCAAGTCGGCGTCTACTGACAGTAATGGGTTCAATATGACCACCGTATATGTTTGTCCATACTATTTGCGCTCAAAGAGAAAGTAAGTTGTCAAGAGGACATAGCGAAACAGCTCTGTAAAGGGCGTATTAAACTTCTCGCCAATTAATTCCAAAGACTCTCTAAGTGGGTCTCGGTTGAAGAGAGAAACCTCATCAAAACAATCCATGAGACTTCCGGAGCGGCATTTGTCTGGAACTGTTAACGCTGAGACAACTTTATCAGTAGACAAGGGACTGCTTATTTAGTTGCACGAAGGTGAGTAAACTTATTCATTATATCGTACACTTCAGAACTTTCTTTTGCCCTGCAGGATTCATGATGTCAGATCCCTCCAGCACTACTTCAGGCATTAGTCGAGTCAGTGCTACGTCGTGCTGCAGCACTGCTGCGTTCTCGCGGAGGCCCTACACGATATTGGGCAGGTGTAACACATTCTTTGGCTCTTCAGTGTAGATTGCGAATGTCTGAATCAGTTGTCGTATTTCTGTAATTTATCACGAAACAGTGATGTTGCAAAACTGTTGTATTTCGGTGACATAGTAGTGAAATATCATGAAGGATGTATGCTAGTGGTGTAATTTTCTTTACATACCGCTATCTGCTAATGACGAATTTCTCTGTCAACGCCCGAATGCTCGAAAAGAAACGGTCTCCACCAACATTGTTCGCGTATGAGCAGATATTTGGAACCGATGTACTGTCTTGTGACTTCGAATGGCTCATTAACTTCAACAAGAAGAGCATTTGTAGAGGTTGATCGCCAAGCGCTAGTTCAGAAGTTACGGAAATACGTGATCTTAGGATTGTTGTTGTTGTTGTTGTTGTTGTTGTGGCCTTCACTCCTGAGACTGGTTTCATGCAGCTCTCCATGCTACTCTATCCAGTGCAACCTTCTCCATCTCCCAGTACCTACTGAAACCTACATCCTTCTGAATCTGCTTCGTGTGTTCATCTCTCGGTCTCCCTCTACGATTTTTACCTTCCACGCTGCCCTCCAGTACTAAATTGGTGCTCCCTAAATGTCTCAGAACATGTCCTACAAACAGTTCCCTTCTTCTAATCAAGTTGTGCCACAAGCTCCTCTTCTCCCCGATTCTATTCAATACCTCCTCATTAGTTATGTGATGTACCCACCTAATCTTCAGGATTCTTCTGTAGAACCACAATTCGAAAGCTTCTATTCTCTTCTTGTCTAAACTATTTATCGTCCACGTTTCACTTCCATACATGACTACACTCCATACAAATACTTTCAGAAACGACTTCCTGACATTTAAATCTATACTCGATGTTAACAAAAAAATTCTCTTCTTCAGAAACGCTTTCCTTGCCATTGCCAGTCTACATTTTATATCCTCTCTACTTCGACCATGATAACTTATTTTGCTCCTCAAATAGCAAAACTCCTTTACTACTTTAAGTGTCTCATTTCGTAATCTAATTCCCTCAGCATCACCAGACTTAATTCGACTACATTCCATTATCCTCGTTTTGCTTTTGTTCATCTTATATCCTCCTTTCAAGACACTGTCCATTCCATTCAACTGCTCTTCCAAGTCCTTTGCTGTCTCTGACAGAATTACAATGTCATCGGCGAACCTCAAAGTTTTTATTTCTTCTCCATGGATTTTAATACCTACTCCGAATTTTTCCTTTGTTTCCTTTATTGCTTGCTCAGTATACTGATTGAATAACATCGGGGATAGTCTACAACCCTGTCTCACTTCCTTCCCAACCACTGCTTCGCTTTCATACCCCTCCACTCTTATAACTGCCATCTGGTTTCTGTACAAATTGTAAATAGCCTTTCGCTTCCTGTATTTTACCCCTGCTGCGTTCAGAATTTGAAAGAGAGTATTCCAACCTACATTGTCAAAAGCTTTCTCTAAATCCACAAATGCTAGAAACGCAGGTTTGCCTTTCCTTAATCTGTTTTCTAAGATAAGTCGTAGGGTCAGTATTGGCTCACGTGTTCCAACATTTCTACGGAATCCAAACTAACCTTCCCCGAGGTCAGCTACTACCAGTTTTTTCATTCGTCTGTAAAGAATTCGCGTTAGTATTTTGCAGCTGTGACTTATTAAACTGATAGTTCGCTAATTTTCATATCTATCAACCCCTGCTTTCTTTGAGATTGGAATTATTATATTCTTCTTGAAGTCTGAGGGTATTTCGCCTGTCTCATACATCTTGGTCACCAGATGGTAGAGTTTTGTCAGGACTGGCTCTCCCAAGGCTGTCAGTAGTTCTAATGGAATGTTGTCTAACCGGGGGCCTTGTTTCGACTCAGGTCTTTCAGTGCTCTGTCAAACTCTTCACGCAGTATCATATCTCCCATTTCATCTTCATCTACACCCTCTTCCATTTCCATAACATTGTCCTCAAGTACATCGCCCTTGTATATACCCTCTGTATACTCCTTCCACCTTTCTGCTTTCCCTTCTTTGCTTAGAACTGGGTTTCCATCAAAGATATTGATATTCATGCAAGTGGTTCTCGTTTCTCCAAAGGTCTCTTTAATTTTCCTGTAGGCAGTATCTATCTTACCCCTAGTGAAACAAGCCTCTACATCTTTACATTTGTCCTCGAGCCATCCCTGCTTAACAATTTTGCACATCCTGTAGATATCATTTTTGAGACGTTTGTTATTCATTTTTCTGCATTTTTATATTTTCTCCTGTCATCGATTAAATTCAATATTTCTTCTGTTACCCAAGGTTTTATTGTTACTAAGAAATGCGCAGCTCGCAGAGACCTGGAGCGGGCGGCTGGGGGTGTTGGCGTGGGGGGGGGGGGGGGGGAGGGGGGAGGCTCGCAGCGGAACGGCCATCAGCATTCCTGAGTGGACGCGCCTAGGAGCACGAGAAAGCGATTTCTGGGAAGCTGCATTCGGAGCATATCTGGGTGACGTGAGTCAGCGCAGAGTCCCGCGCCTGCTGCTGGTGGCAATGGTTAGGTAACGGCCTCGCGGCGTGCCAAGGCGGGCGGTGCGTCACGTCACACCGCCAGTTCCTGTGTGGTGTACTAGGTCAGTACAGGGAGGCGCAATCCGTGGTACAGGAGCGCAGATTCACTTCGCATCTACGTAAATACAGTGCATACACACTGACGGGAAAAATCTCAACACCAAAAATTAATTAATGTAGAGTAATAAAATACCCTCAGACTTTAAGAAGAATGGTTCAAACGGCTCTAAGCCTATAGGACTTAACATCTGTGGTAATCAGTCCCCTAGAACTTAGAACTACTTAAACCTAAGTAACGTAAGGACATCACACACATCCATGCCGGAGGCAGGATTCGAACCTGCGATCGTAGCGGTCGCACGGTTCCAGACTGAAGCGAATAGAACCGTACGGCCCCACCGGCCAGCGCAAGCAGAATACAATAATTCCAATCCCAAAGAAAGCAGATGTTGACAGGTGTGAAAATTACCGAACTATCAGTTTACTAAGTCACATCTGCAAAATACTAACACGAATCCTTTACAGACGAATGGAAAAACTGGTAGAAGCCGACCTCGGAGAAGATCAGTTTGGATTCCGTAGAAATGTTGGAACACGTGAGGCAATACTGACCTTACGACTTATCTTAGAAGAAAGATTAAGGAAAGGCAAACCTACATTTCTAGCGGGTTGTAGACTTAGAGAAAGCTTTTGACTGGAATACTCTCTTTCAAATTCTAAAGGTGGCAGGGTAAAATACAGGGAGCGTAAGGCTATTTACAATTTGTACAAAAACCAGGTAGCAGTTATAAGAGTCGAGGGACATGAAAGGGAAGCAGTGCTTGGGAAGGGAGTGAGACAGGGTTGTAGCCTATCCCCGATGGTATTCAATCTGTATATTGAGCAAGCAGTAAAGGAAACAAAGGAAAAATTCGGAGTAGGTATTAAAATCCATGGATAAGAAATAAAAACGTTGAGGTTCGCCGATGACATTGAAATTCTGTCAGAGACAGCAAAGGACTTGGAAGAGAAGTTGAACGGAGTGGATAGTGTCTTGAAAGGAAGATATAAGATGAACAAAAGCAAAACGAGGATAATGGAATGTAGTCGAATTAAGTCTGGTGATGCTGAGGGAATTAGATTAGGAAATGAGACACTTAAAGTAGTAAAGGATTTTTGCTATTTGGGGAGCAAAATACGTTATCTTGGTCGAAGTAGAGAAGATATAAAATGTAGACTGACAATGGCAAGGAATGCGTTTCTGAAGAAGAGAAATTTGTTAACATCGAGTATAGATTTAAATGTCAGGAAGTCGTTTCTGAAAGTAGTTGTATGGAGTGTAGCTATGTATGGAAGTGAATCATGGACGATAAATACTTTGGACAAGAAGAGAATAGAAGCTTACGAAAAGTGGTGCTACAGAAGAATGCTGAAGATTAGATGGGTAGATCACATAACTAATGAGGAGGTATTGAACAGAATTGGGGAGAAGAGGAGTTTGTGGCACAACTTGACAAGAAGAAGGGACCGGTTGGTAGGACATGTTCTGAGGCATCAAACGAGCACAAATTTAGCATTGGGGTGGGGGGTGGGGGGGGGGGGGGGGTGGCAGCGTGGAGGGTAAAAATCGTAGAGGGAGACCAAGAGATGAATACACTAAGCAGATTCAAGATGTAGGTCGCAGTAAGTACTAGGAAATGAAGAAGCTTGCACAGGAGAGTGTAGCATGGAGCGCTGCGACAAACCAGTCTCAGGACTGAAGACAACAACAACAACAATAAAATTACGGGAATGTATTTGTCTCGGTAACATATTTGAGTGATTAACATCCCAAGATCACAGGATAGTGGAAGCGTGAGGTACGTCACTGAAAATGTGATATACTGGTACATTAATAAGCGGTTTAACCACCAGAATGTTGAACGCAGGCATGCAAATGCGCACGCATTGTGTCCTACAAGTACTGGGATATCAGTTTGAGGGATTAAGTTCTATGTCAGTTGCACTTGATCGGACAATACGGAGACGGTTAATGCTATTTGGCCGCGCAGGGTAGCCGCGCGATCGGAGTCGCATTGCCACGGTTCGCGTGGCTTCTTCCGTCGGAGGTTCGAGCCCTCCCTTGGACATTGTCGTGTGTTGCCCTTAGCGTAAGTTAAAGTCAGATTAAGTAGTGTGTAAGCCTAGGGACCGATGATGTCAACAGTTTGATCCCACAGACCGAAGTGCCTAGAACCGCTCGGCGAGAGCTGCCGGAAATCAGTAACGGCACCTGTGCAATGTCCTCAACACATAACGTCTCCGTCCTGATCAGGACAATGATATGTGTAGTTGTGAATGCATTTTGACGGATTTAAATGAACTAGAACGTGGGCATATAATTTGTACTCGTATGGGGGGTGCTCCACTATCCCAGGTAACCGAAATGTTTTGTGTTTCAAGTAGTATCGCATTGAAGATTTACACTGCATACGGATATAGCAAAAAAGCGTCATTCGCTAAGTCACAACGCTGACGAAAGTGTCCGTTCAGTGATCGTGATAGGCGGTCACTGAACAGCATTGCGACGAAAAATAAGAGAACAACAGTTGCAAAAGTCACTGCTGAACTGAATGTCGCACTCGCGAGTTCTGTCAGCGCCAAAATAACACGAAGGGAGCCCCATAAGCAGGAAACTACAAGGCGAGATCCCAAAGCCTCTCATCAATAATAAAAATCCTCGTAACAGGAAAACTTGGTTCCGAAACCATAAAACCTGGGATTTGGAACATTGGAAGAAAGTCATTTGGTCGGATGGTCTTGTTTCCCACTATTTCCAACTTCTGTCCGAGTTTACGTCCGAAAAGTGACACATGGCGGAAGGTTCAGTGATGATTTGGGCAGACATATCGTGGTGTTCTATGGGCCACGTTGTTGTTCTGGAAGGTCGCATTACTACCAATGATTATGTGACCATTTTGGCTGATCAGGTCCATCCCATGGAGCAGGGTATGTTCCCCAATGGTGATGCTGTGTTCCAAGATGAGAGATCCTCAGTTCACACAGCTCGCATCGAACAGGACAGGTTTTGTGAACACGAGGGCGAATTTTCGCATCGTCCCTGGTCACCACTGTTACCAGATCTCAATATGATCGAGCGTTCGTGCCCTACTTTAGAGAGAAGTGTGCCTGGTCGCTATCCACCCCCGTCATCGTTACTTCAACTTGCCACTGTTTTGCAGAAAGAAAGATAAAAAGATTTATCTGAAAATGATGCGGGACCTATATGTATTCATTCCAAGGCGGCTGCAAGCTGTTTTTAAGGCGTTTCCTACCCCGTACAAGGTATGGTTATGTATTGTCTTTTTGATGTTCCCAAATTTTTGTCCACCCCCTTAACATTACAACAAGAGCAAATGGAACGATTTGATGATGTTAATAACGAGAGCATGCAAAGTTTTTAATGTTATAAAGATATTGTCATTGGAATACAGATTCATCTATAGTATTAAACGTTATGTATCTCCCATTTTATCAATACTAAATTGAAGTTTATGAAGACATGTAAGTTATTGAAATCTAATTTCGTTTAGGACCTCGTTTTTCCATTTCTGGGCATGGATGAATAATTCCATCTTCTGTATGTTGTCTATTTTCCACCTCGTTTCTGAAGTGTGCAATACTTTGCTGATCATTATTTGTTGCAACACTGTGTCCTGTTACGATTGTATGCTTCGCTATAGCTCATTTGCCGGCTTTATCAAGTCTGAGGCAGTCAATACGTTGCTTAAAACAGCTTTTAAAATTTCTGCTCGTTTGGCCAGAGTAGTACTTGTTGCAATGACTACATGTTACTTTGTAAATTCCTGACTTGCTCAGTTTTTCAGCTGGTTCTAAGAAGTCATACACCTGTTCCTTCCTTAAGATGTTGGTTATGGAAGAAGTGATGCTATAAACGCGGTTTCAAACATAACAGTGGATGTAACACAAAACACCACAACAAGACAACTATTTCATGTGAACGAAATGAGGAATTATTTTTAAAAATAAGTGACGGTTTCCATTAATGATTTTTCATTTCTTTGAAACCGCTCTAGAAATATCACGACTAGAAACTTGACATTCAACATGTTTTGAAAGAAAGGAGAAATCCAAACACGATACCTTGCCCGTATAAGGCACACAGAACACACTTCATGCGAAATAAAAGTATCACAAATTGTATTCCCTTCTTCTGCTGATAGTCAAATTCAATTGGAGCGCACTCCAAACGTAAATGGTTCCGAAAACATACTCGACATCTTAGCTACAAATAATCCAGAGCAAATATGTAGCATTATCATAGATGCAAGTTATAATGGCCACACGGTCGTGTAGCGAGACTGAATGCCGTAACACTTAACGCACGAAAAATATACGCAAAACGTATATTTGAAAAGTAGAAAAAAATCCGTTCGGCGCCTTTCGAACTGTGAAAGAGTAGACTACATGTGGTTTAAATTCAAAGAAATACACTGGTCTCCAAAATTAAAGCAACAAACCGCTATTTCCCCGTTCTGTTCCTACTTCATGATATAAACATACAAACTATCTACAAATGTCCGTAAGATCGTGTCCTGCACGGAAGACGGCATTCTGGTCAACGGACAACCATGCAGACGATGACGTCAGGGAACCTATCAAAGGGGTTAGTGTTTGCCAGGTAGTCCCACATCCACAATCGCTGTGTATACAACCACAAACGGTGTGGTATGGCACAGAGAAGGTGCCTACCAGATTCTCTGCGGCGAAGGCCAAAGGAAGAACGGAAGCACCACAATCACAAACTGATGTGGCGAGGCGGCTTAATGTGAATCGTTCTGTTGTTTCTCGGATGTGGCGATAGTTTATAGAGACTGAAACTGTACCTTGAAGACCAGCACAGGGCCGACCATGTGTGACATCAAAAAGGAGCGTTTTTGGCTGTAAGGGCACGAGAGGTACCGCCTTAGTACAGCACGGCAACTGACATCTGACCTCGCAGCATTCACTGGACGTGTTGCATCGATGCAAACAGTGTACAGAAGACTTCGGCAGAGTGGTCTTTATTGTCAGAGATCTGCTGTATGTGTGCCTCTGACGCAACTTCACAGTAGGGGATGTCTAGAGTGGAGTCGTCAACATGCCACTTGGATGGTCGAACCGTGGGCCAATACTCTTTTTACAGATGAGCCCCGATTTGGACCGAAGAGTGATTCTCGGCGTATTCGCATCTGGAGTGAACGTGGAACACGATTTTGGGACCTAAACATTGTGAAAAGAGACCGATATCGAGGAGGATGCGTAATGGTTTGGGCAGGGATTATGTCGACCACCCAAAAATCCCTAGGGAAATTGTATGGGGGAATCTACAAGGTTTAAATGCTGTCAGGAATCGTTACAAGATTTTGGGATCTCATGTGCGGTTGATACGGGGTGCTGTGGTCCCAGTCTTCGTACTGATGAACGATAATGCTCTACCTCATAAACCACAGGCAGCTGATCTTTTCTTGGAAACGGAAGATATTGTACACAAGGTATGGCTTGCTCGCTCTCCCGATATGAACCCAATAGAGCATGCCTGTGACGCACTATGGAGATGGGTTTAGTCAGCACCCGTCAACCACTCTTCAAGACTTGCTAACAGTTAATCAGGAAGAAAGGGCGTTATTGCCTCAACATGAGACTGGTGGCATCATTCACAGCATTTTCCGTCGTTGTCAGGCCTGCATTGCTGCCACAGGCGGTCACACCCCATACTGACCACAGTAACCAGTTCTCGGAATGTGGGTGCAAATCCGTTAAGTTCGAAGGAACGAAGAACATTTTTGTCTACCGCTATGCATGTTATACTTGTTTACGTTTTGTGTTCTTTATATTGTGTCTAGTTTATTGTTACCTGTTTATATTGTTTTGTGGCGAAATAAAGGACCCATGCAAAATTTCTGTCTGTTGCTTTAATTTGGGACACCAGTGTTGTGTCGACAGCAGTGGAGAAATTTATATTTTTATAAAATGATAATAGAAGGAACTGACCACCACGCGGTGCACAAAACAAGTGGGAACACTGTTGCAGAAGCAACGAAAAAAGCATAGCAAAATTAAAAGAACTCAAAATCCTCAATACTGACGAAATTTTACAGAAGCTCGAAATTTAGCACAAACTTCAATGCGCGATGATTCTAACAGTTCCCACAGCAAAATTCTGTCTCGAAATCTGGTAAAAAATCCAAAGAGATTCTGGTCATACACACAATCTATATGTTCACTGCGCGACAGTGAAGGTAACGTTACCGATGGCGGAGTTACTAAATACGATTTTTCGAAATTCCTTCACCAAATAAGACGAGCTAAGTATTCAAGGACTGCTGCCGACATGAGTAATTTAGAAGTAAATATCCTAGGTGTAGAAAAGCAGTTAAAATCACTTAATAAACGCAAGTCCTCTAGCCGAGGTTTTTACCAATTAGATTCCTTTCAGAGTAGGCTGTTATAGTAGTTTCATACAGAACAATCATATACAACCGTACATTCGACGAAAGATCCGTACCTAAAGACTGGAAAATAGCACAGGTCACACCAATATTCAAGAGAGAATGTGGCAGTAATCCGATGAATTACAGCCACATGTAACTAATGTCAATTCGCAATTCGATTTTGAAAATTAGACTGTATTTGAACATTATGAATTACCTCAAGGAAAATGACCTGTTGAAATCAGCACGGATTCAGAACATATCGTTCTTGTCAAACGCAGCTAGCTCTTTATTCTCACGAAGTAATGAAAGCTATCGACATGGAGCTCTCAAATTGATTGCATATTTCTAGATTTCCAAAAGGATTTAGATACCGTTCCCCGCAAGCAGCTTATAGTCAAATTGCGTGCCTGTGGAGTATTGTCAGCACACTTCGTAGTAACTGACGAAATGTCATCGAGTCAAACAGAACTGATGTCTGGCATTCCACTTGGAAGTGTTATACGGTCTCTAATGTTCCTAAACATCTGCTGCTGAGTTTGCTAGACATGACAGCATCACCTGCAAACACTCTAAGGGGGCTGCTCAGATTGTCTTCTCAACTGTTAATTTTGACATGCTTTTTTCGTTGCTTCTGCAACAGTGTTCCCACTTGTTTTGTGCACCGCGTGGAGGTCAGTTCCTTCTATTATCATTTTATTCCGTATAAATTTCTCCACTGCTGTCGATACAACACTGGTGTCCCAACTGTCTGAGCAGCCCCCTTAGAGTGTTTGCAGGTGATGCTGTCATGTCTAGCAAACTCAGCAGCAGATCGAAACCAATTGCAAAATGACTTATAGAAAATATCTGTAGAGTGCTAAAAGAGGCAATATCACCTAAATAATGAAAAGTGTGGCGTCATCAACATCAGTACTAATAGGAATCCGTTAAATTTAGGTTATACGATAATTCACGCAAATCTAAATGCTGTCAGTTCAAGTAAATACCGCCGGCTGCTGTGCCCGAGCAGTTCTAGGCGCTTCAGTAAGGAACCGCGATATTGCTACGGTCGCAGGTTCGAAGCCTGCCTTGGGCACGGATGTGTGTGATGTCCTTAGGTTAGTTAGGTTTAAGTAATTCTAAGTCTAGGGGACTGATGACCTCAGATGTTAAGTCCCATAATGCTTAGAGCCATTTGAACCAAGTAAATACCTAGGAGTAATTGGAATGATCATCGTAGATAATATTGTGGAGACGGCAAAATCAAAGACTGCGTTTTATAGGCAGAACAATTAAAGAGGCAACAGGTTTATTAAAGATAGTGCCTACACAACCCATGTCCGTCCTCTGCTAGAGTACTGCTGTGCAGTATGGGACAATTATCAGATAGGTTTGACGGAGGACATCAAAAAAATTCGAAGACGGGGAGCTTGTTTCGTATTATCGCGAAATAGGGGAGGTAGTGTAGCGGATGTCATACATGAGTTGGGGCGCCTATTATTAAATCTTCAGCTTTCTTCTCCGAATGCGAAAATATTTTCTGGACGCCGACATACATTAGGAGAAATGATCATCGTAATAAAATAAGATAAATCAGAGCTTGCACGTTGAGATTTTGAGAAATATTGTAAAGTTAGCTCGATGAACCCTCTGCCAAACACATAAGTGTGAATTGCAGGCTAGTCATGTAGATGAAGATGTATAATACTCCTTCCAAGTAGTCTTGAAATTGCCATTACAACTGTCGATTTAGTTCCGTTTAAAACAAAGTCTCCTGTTCGATAGGAAGTACGGGGCCCGGACACGATTCTGGTTCGCTATTGGGAAAGCTCTTATTTTGTTCACTAACCGACAGCGCGCAACTATACAGAACGCCTTCCGGGAGTCAAGGAAGACTGCGTCAGGTGGTCATCTCTCCCTGAGGCGGTCTAGATTTGTTGGATGAACAAAGCGAGCTGTTTCACAAGATCTCTGCTTATGGCATCCATGTAGATTTTTGTAGAGTAGGCACTGAAAGACCTGAGTCGAAACAAGGCCCCGGGTGTAGACAACATTCCATTAGAACTACTGACGGCCTTGGGACATCCAGTCCTGACAAAACTCTACCATCCGGTGAGCAAGATGTATGACACAGGCGAAATACCCTCAGACTTCAAGAAGAATATAATAATTCCAATCTCAAAGAAAGCAGGTGTTGACAGATGTGAAAATTACCGAACTATCAATTTAATAAGTCACATCTGCAAAATACTAACGCGAATTCTTTACAGACGAATGGAAAAACTAGTAGAAGGCGACCTCGGGGAAGATCAGTTTGCATTCCGTAGAAATATTGGAACACGTAAGGCAATACTGACCTTACGAATTATCTTAGAAGAAAGCATTTGTAGACTTAGAGAAAGCTTTTGACAATGTTGGCTGGAATACTCTCTTTCAAATTCTAAAGGTGTCAGGGGTAAAATACAGGGAGTGATAGGCTACTTACAATTTGTAAAGAAACCAGATGGCAGTTGTAAGAGTCGAGAGGCATGAAAGGGAAGCAGTGGTTGGGAAGGGAATGAGACATGGTTGTAGCCTCTCCCCGATGTTAATCAGTCTGTATATAGAGCAAGCAGTAAAGACAACAAAAGAAAAATTCGGAGTAGGTATTAAAATCCATGGAGAACAAATAAAAACTTTGAGGTTCGCCGATAACATTGTGATTCTGTCAGAGACAGCAAAGGGCTTGGAAGAGCAGTTGAACGGAATGGACAGTGTCTTGAAAGGAGGATATAAGATGATCATCAACAAAAGCAAAACGAGGATAATGGAATGAAGTCGAATTAAGTCTGGTGATGCTGAGAGAATTAGATTAGGAAATTGAGACACTTAAAGTAGTAAAGAAGTTTTGCTATTTGGGGAGCAAAATCACTTATGATGGTCGAAGTAGAGAGGATATAAAATGTAGACTGGCAATGGCAAGGAAAGCGTTTCTGAAGAAGAGAAATTTGTTAACATCGAGTGAGATTTAAATGTCAGGAAGTATTTGTATGGAGCGTAGCTATGTATGGAAGTGAAAGATGGACGATAAATAGTTTGTGTAAGAAGAGAATAGAAGCTTTCGAAAAGTGGTGTACAGAAGAATGCTGAAGATTAGATGGGTAGATCACATAACTAATGAGGAGGTATTGAATAGAATTGGAGAGAAGAGGAGTTTGTGGCACAACTTGACAAGAATAAGGGACCGGTTGGTTGGGACATGTTCTGAGGCATCAAAGGATCACAAATTTAGCATTGGATGGCAGCGTGGAGGGTAAAAATCGTAGAGGGAGACCAAGAGATGAATACACTAAGCAGATTCAGAAGGATGTAGGTTGCAGTAAGTACTGGGAGATGAAGAATCTTGCACAGGATGGAGAGCTGCATCAAACCAGCCTCTCAGGACTGAAGACTACAACAACAGCAGATATTCTTTGTCTGAAAAAGTCACAAACGTCACAACGCGTTAGCATAAAACATGTTCCAATGTCATTGATATAGGTGTGTTTGTCCGATCATATATTTTTTTTATATATTCGCTAAGTACGCTTCATTACTGCAGCGCCTACGACAAACTACTTGTAGAAGGCAAACACGTTTTTCACGTAATAACTGGAAAGTCTCACACGTGTCGCATCAGATCCAGAGGCGTTTTCACTGTCGAGCGATTTCACCTGATTTTCTTTACCGCGGTCACTTATCTGCTATTTCGCGGTTCACGCAGTGATTGAAAGGAAAAACCATATCTTCTGCATGGAAATACTCTAGAAAGACAGGCAGTTGTTCGCGTGGTCTAGCCTTGTTGGCACAAGGGATAATTCAGAATGGCTTATGGCCAAGGACCGTCGCTCATTCATATAATGAATCATTCATCCTGGAAATGCAGCGCCGGCATGCTGATGGTTCTCTGTAATTGTCCTACATTCACGCACTGTGCAAAAAACCTTGTTGACGTGGCCATCACTCTAACTAGAGCGTGTGATGGCTGATAAGCATTACCAGCAGTGCGCAAACAAGAATGCCAAGTGAGCAGAGTCTACGTCACGTAAATACACAGTGTTAATTCCCGTAACGTAAAATAACTGTACAAGTTATATCTGAAGATGACAATAACAAATCGAAATAGCTTGAGGTGTCTTTTACATCTACATGATTACTACGCAATTCACACTTAAGTGCCTGGCTGAGGATTCATCGAACCATCTTCAAGCTATTTTTCTAGCATTCCACTGTCGAACAACGCGCGAGAAAAACGAACACTTTAATCTTTCCGCGCGAGGTCTGGTTTCTGTTATTTTATTAAGATGATCATTTCTGCGTGTGTAGGTGGGTGTCGAAAAATATTTTCTCGCTCTGAGGAGAATATTGGTGACCGAAATTTCTTCAGTACATTCTCCCGCAACGAAAAAGGCGTTCGTTGTAATGATTGCCACCACAATTTGCGAATCATATCAGTGGCACTCTCTCCCCTATTGCTCGATAATACAAAACGAGCTGCACTTCTTAGCACTTTTTCGATGTTTACAGTCAATCCAACCTGATGCGGATCCCACACCGCACAATAATACCCAGAAGATGACGGACAAGCGTAGTGTAAGCAGTCTATTTCACAAACATGTTGCGTTTTCTAAATGTTCTGCCAATAAATCGCAATCTTTGGTTTGTCCTACCCCAAACCATGATGTATGTGATCTTTCCTATTTAATTTGTTCAGAATTGTAATTCCTAGAAATCTAACTGAATTGACAGCCTTTATATTTGTGTGATTTATCGTGTAACCAAAAGTAAGTGGATTCCTTTCATTCCTCATATGGGTGACCTCATACTTTTCAATATATAGGGTCGATTGGCACTTTTCGTACCATACACATATGTTGTCAAAATCATTGGTTTTGATATTGTGAGGGCTTTCCTAGAAGGTAAATTACACCGTCTTCTGCAAACAATCTAAGATGGCCGCTCAGATAGTCTCCTAAATTTTATATGTAGATCAGGAACAGTGGGGGGCCTGTAACATTTCCTTGGTGAACGTTGTTTGTTACTTCTGTTTTATTTGATGAGTTTCCCTCAGAGACCCTTCTGGCATGAAATCTGGAATCCAGTAACACAACTGAGGCGACACTCCATAGGAATGCAATTTAATTCTAAGCAGTTTGTGAGGAACGGTATCAAAATCCTTTTGGAAATCCAGAAATACTGCATCAATTTGAGAGACCCTGTTGATAGCACGCATTACTTCGTAAGAATAAACAGCTAGTTGTGTTTCACAAGAACGATAATTTTTGAATCCGTGATGTGTGTCCACAGATCGTCTTGCTCAAGGTAATTCACCATCTTCGAATACGGTATATTTTCCAAAATCCTAGAGCAAATCGACTTTAGTGATATGGAACTGTAATTCATCGGATTACTCCTATTTCCTTTGTTGGGTATTGGAGTAACTTACGCAACTTTCGAGTCCTTAGGAACTCATATATCGACGAGTGAGCGGTTGTTTGTAATTGCAAAGTATGGGACCGTTGTATCAGTATACTTTGAAAGGAACCCGACTGATATTCAATGTGGACCTGAGTCCTTGCCTTTGTTAAGTGATTTACGCTCTTTCGCTACACCGAGGATATCTGCTTCTAAGTTACTCATGTTAGCAGTTGTTCTTGATCCAAACTGTGGAACATTTACTTCGTTTTCTTTGGTGAAAGAATTTCGAATAACTGTGTTTAGAATTCTGTTTTAATAGCACTGCCATCATTAACATCACCATTGTTATCGAAGGTACTGATTGCATCTAGCCAGTGGTGTACCCTACGTACGACCAAAATGTGTTTGAATTTTCTGCCAGATTTCGAGGCATAGTTTCGTTGTGGAGACTATTAGAAGCATCTCACACTGAAATTTGCGCTAAATTTCGAGGTTCTTTAAAACTTCTGATCTCTGCGGTTTTTCGATCTTGTAAATTTTGCATGTTTTTTCGTTGTTTCTGCAACAGATCTACATCATGCATAAAACAGCTAAGACTGTGGATGATAAAGTCCTCAGATCAATGTATTATGGAATTGTCTTCCCACATTTGTCTTATTCAGCTCATATATGGGGAAGTGCACAAGCTTTCTACTTAAAAAGAATATTCACAGTTCAGAAAAGGGCAGTGAGATGCATTGCAAAAACACCACAAGACAGACCTATAACCAAGCTTTTGTACACTATAATATTATGACAGTATATTCACTGTACATATACCAAAGCATAATGGCGTTAAAGTCAAGCGATAAACACCTCCTAAATAAAGATGTACACAAACACGGTACAAGAGGAAATGAAAATTACTACATGAACAGAAATCTAAAACTGTCTATGACTGCCCCTGAAGAAGCAGGCAAAAGGTTTTTTAATAAACTCCCCAAAATCATTAAAAAATAAATAGACCTAAAATGTTTTAAAAATCATGTGAAACTATATCTCACGAGAAGTGTATGTACAGTTTGAGTGAATACTAAGATGATGTTTAAATACGTTATACCATTACTGAAATGTACCTTTAAAAATTATCATTTCTGTATGTTGTTTGGATTTGTGTGTATATATAATGTGAAACATGTAATACCTTTGTATGCTTATAGACTATTTCTGTTTGATTATGTGTTTCATTTATATATAATGAAATCAAAATTGATTTTAATAGCCTATTGTATGACATACCCAATACCCTCAGCTGGATTTTCAGCTCGAGTCCATGGGCAAAGAATAAATAAATAAATAAATCTTCTTCTTCTCCATCTCTTTCTTCAGCTCACTTCCTGACGGCTACCCTTCAGGATATTTGCGCTATTAGTCACCAAATTTGGCGCCATCACTCCTGCACAGTATCTCTTCAGACTGGCATAAACAGAAGGCTTACGCCACTGTCTCCGAGGTCAGTTGAGCCGATGAAAATTGTGGAAATTTCACAACGGTATACTACGTCTCGCCCGAGAACCATATTTACAGCAATGGTGATGATTTAAGTAATGAGTGTTATCGTATTAATTTCGATAACTCTATTTGTATCTAACACCATCTGCTGAATGTGAGCTGATTTCCTGTTAGTGGAAGTCAAGTAATAGGAGGTGTTCACAAATTAGTTGCAGACCTGAAGTTGGATACTGCATTCAAAGTTGGGAAACGAGACAGCAAGCGGATACAATTGTTTTTGCAAGACTTCCAGATACTACACAAGGAGTTCTAGAGACAATGATTGACTCTACCAAGATGCAGTGCTACTGATCAAAGACTAAATGGGGACCACGTACCACATGTTGTAACATCAAGAGCTTACAACGCTCATGGAAGGAAAGATATACTACTACTGCTAGCGTGTTTGCCTATTTCACTACTTCTGCCCACATATCAATGATTACTTAATATCAAGGCAAGCCATACTGTGTATCACATAGTTCTTTATTAAGGATTTTAACCATATTATTCTTTTAATTATCCATCCAAACCATACATTTGAGGTAATGGTAGTCAACATAACGCAGAGGTAATGGCATTCACTCTCTAAATTACGCATCATTGCCCCAACAGCACACTTTTTTTTATATTTTTTATGTTTCAGGAGGTTGTAAAATATATATAAGGAAGACAGACAAAGTTAAATAGAATGGAGCAGATTTGATAAAAAGCAACACAAACTGTTGCTCAATATTTATCGATTAGAAAGGCTATTGAAAAATTTAAGCACCTTTTAGTACACTGCTTATAAGATTAAAGATTGGAAACGATTCAGATCTGAGCCTAGGAAAGTAACATGTACACCATGATGAAACACCTTTTTTATCGTGTGATGTCCCACAAAATGCGATTCAGTATCACTTCGATTTTATTGAGGTAAATGCGGCTGTCAAAAATTGGTTATCTGATGAAAATGACTTAAATACTTACTTCAACTGAACATACAGTTTACAATACGTGATAATCTAAAAAGTGTTGCAGATGATCAAGTTCATACGTTTCCGCTATGTGTCAGAATAAATGTCAAAGATATGCGTTTCAAATCAGAGTCTGGGATAATCTAAATGAATTTCTGGAGCAACCAGTTTTCTTGTTAGATTAGAAAGCGGCATGCAATAATTCACATGAGCTACTGAAGACAAGCTTCACAAAATATAGATTATTGCCTGAAGTTTATGATGGCTGTCGAAAATTAAGTGAAAGACTCAACAGCAGGAATGGGAAGTTGGTCATAAGTATATTCTATCGGTTGAAAGACTTCTACAAAAAGGGTATTCTGAAGCTTTGGAAATATTTCACGAAATTATTACGTTGTATTTTTTATATCTGTTGTTGTTGTGGTCTTCAGTCCTGAGACTGGTTTGATGCAGCTCTCCATGGTACTCTATCTTGTGCAAGCTTCTTCATCTCCCAGTACCTACTGCAACCTACATCCTTCTGAATCTGCTTAGTGTAGTCATCTCTTGGTCTCCCTCTACGATGTTTACCGTCCACGCTGCAGTCCAATACTAAATTGGTGGTCCCTTGATGCCTCACAACATGTCCTACCAACCGATCCCGTCATCTGGTCAAGTTGTGCCACAGACTTCTCTTCTCCCCAATCCTATTCAATACTTCCTCATTAGTTATGTGATCTACCCATCTAATCTTCAGCATTCTTCTGTAGAACCACATTTCGAAAGCTTCCATTCCCTTCTTGTCCAAACTATTTATCGCCCATCTTTCACTTCCATACATGGCTACACTCCATACAAATACTTTCAGAAATGACTTCCTGACACTTAAATCAATACTCGAGGTTAATAAATTTCTCTTCTTCAGAGACGCTTTCCTTTCCATTGCCAGTCTACATTTTATATTGTCTCTACTTCGGCCATCACAGTTATTTTGCTCCCCAAATAGCAAAACTCCTTTACTACTTTAAGTGTCTCATTTCGTAATCTAATTCCCTCAGCATCACCCGACTTAACTCGAGTACATTCCGTTATCCTCGTTTTGCTTTTGTTGATGTTCATCTTATATCTTCCTTTCAAGACACTATCCACTCCGTTCAACTTCTCTTCCAAGTCCTTTGCTGTCTCTGACAGAATTACGATGTCATCGGCGAACATCAACATTTTTATTTCTTCTCCGTGGATTTTAATACCCACTCCGAATTTTTCTTTTGTTTCCTTTACTACTTGCTCAATATACAGATTGAATATCATCGGGGAGAGGTTACACCCCTGTCTCACATCCTTCCCAACCACTGCTTCCCTTTCATGTCCCTCGACTCTTATAATCGCCATCTGGTTTCTGCACAAATTGTAAATAGCCTTTTGTTCCCTGTATTTTACGCCTGCCACCTTCAGAAATTGAAAGACAGTATTCCAGTCAACATTGTCAAAAGCTTTCTCTAAGTCTACAAAAGCTAGAAACGTAGGTTTGTCTTTCCTTAATTTATTTTCGAAGATAAGTCGTAGGGTCAGTATTGCCTCACGTGTTCCAACATTTCTGCGGAATCCAAACTGATCTTCCCCGAGGTCGGCTTCTACTAGTTTTTCCATTCGTCTGTAAAGATTTCGCGTTAGTATTTTGCAGCTGTGACTTATTAAACTGATAGTTCGGTAATTTTCACATCTGTCAACACCTGCTTTCTTTGGGATTGGAATTATTATATTCTTCTTGCAGTCTGAGGGTATTTCGCCTGTCTCATACATCTTGCTCACCAGATGGTAGAGTTTTGTCAGGACTGGCTCTCCCAAGGCCATCAGTATTTCCAATGGAATGTTGTCTACTCCGGGAGCCTTGTTTCGACTCAGGTCTTTCAGTGCTCTTTCAAACTCTTCACGCAGTAGCGTATCTCCCATTTAATCTTCATCTACATCCTCTTCCATTTCCATAATATTGTCCTCAAGTACATCGCCCTTGTATAAATCCTCTATATACTCCTTCCACCTTTCTGCTTTCCCTTCGTTGCTTATAACTGGGTCTCCCTCTGAGCTCTTGATGTTCATTCAAGTGGTTCTCTTATCTCCAAAGGTCTCTTTAATTTTCCTGTAGGCAATATCTACCTTTCCCCTAGTGAGATAAGCCTCTACATCCTTACATTTGTCCTCTAGCCATCCCTGCTTAGCCATTTTGCACTTCCTGTCGATCTCATTTTTGAGACGTCTGTATTCCTTTTTGCCTGCTTCATTTACTGCATTTTTATATTTTCTCCTTTCATCAATTAAAATCAATATTTCTTCTGTTACCCAAGGATTTCTATTAGCCCTCGTCTTTTTACCTACTTGATCCTCTGCTGCCTTCACTACTTCATCTCTCAAAGCTACCCATTCTTCTTCCACCGTATTTCTTTCCCTCATTCCCTTATTCTCTCCCTGAACTCTGTACAACCTCTGGTTCTTTTAGTTTATCCAGGTCCCATCTCCTTAAATTCCCACCTTTTTCCAGTTTCTTTAGTTTTAATCTAAAGGTCATATATCTAACAGCATACAATAGGTTTTGGAAACAGATGTTACGGGCTGTACAAAATTGTTAACGCTTTCGTGGCGACTTAATGACAAACTACCGATTGGCCACTGTCTCGGGTTCTTCGGCCGACGGCTATCTAATGATTTTTCTGACAGTCGGCCACTGTGGCCGAGCGGTTCTAGGCGCTTCAGGTTCGAATCCTGCCTCGGGCATGGATGTGTGTGATGTCCCTAGGTTAGTTAGGTTTAAGTAGTTCTAAGTCTAGGGGACTGATAACCTCAGATGCTAAGTCCCATAGTGCTTAGAGCCATTTTGAACCAGATAAAGGATGCAAATAATGTAGCTGTTCTTGGAAAAATATCATTTCAAAATTAGACTCCACAGCTCGAAGTACCATAACATTTTGCTATGGGGTGACTTTGAAAGATTTTTTTTTTTTTAATTCGTTCTCGGCAATATTGTTATGTAGCATTTCCAACTGGTTGACATCTACACAGCACTGCAAAAAGCTAGTAGGATGGAATACACATTTCTTACCCAAAAAAAGGGAAACAGTTTCTTGTGTAGGTTAAGGCGCAATAAAGGACACTAAATTTCATGACTACTTCAAAATGTGTAAAAAATTAACAAGGTTGCCTGTCAGGCAAAGAAATTGTACAACTGACAGTTTATATTCTACTCTAGGAATAAATATGAAGCCATGTGGGGAGTTAAAACGATAAAACACGGTGTGCTGCCAGTCTACAATTTAGCATAGAATGGCGTTCTATACATTTAAGAAGTAAACACAAATTAAGAAATAACTTGAGGCTTAGAGGAAGTACTAGACAAGTGCCCTGTGATCGTAAAACACTTTCACAGAAGGCAGATTTGTAAAATACTTCTACAGCTGTCATTATATTTGAAACAAAATATTTAGTTCAAAACTACTGACCAAATTTGTCTACTTAGTCAGCTTCAAGTAAATGTTTACGTATGTTCGTACGTATCTAGCATTAAGAGATCTTACAGTGTCATAAAAGAAACAGGACATCAGAGACTACTCCAGCAGCATTGGAATTTCATAAACCATACTAAAATGCTTCCTTCCGCTCTAATTGCACATTTCTATGTCCAGATGCACTCTGAAGCTTTTTATGTGGTTTTCGTGACACTAATTTTCTTGGAGGTCCATTACTGTATTCTCTTGTTTGGTTCTTTATTATGGTATAATGTCATTCGTCGCAGGAAATGAAAATTTGCACTTGAAATTTAACGAAGTTGAAAGTAGCCAATAGTGCGGAATGAAACACTTCGTTTTAAATAAACTAATGCCTCAGCGGGGAAAAAAAAATAATAGAAGCAAATTTCTCTACAATACAGACAGAAATAGCTTCATTACGACATTAATGGTTGATTGCTAATAACGTGGAAACAATATAAAATCAGAAAATTGAAACTACTAACTTATTTTGGTCTTTCATGGATGTGAGAATGTATATTAATTTACTTGATGGCTCCAGGCCACAGAATTCTGTTTTGATTTCATTTGGCGTGGGAGCTGCAAACGAAGGGACCAGCAATATTACGAAGTCACAAAACATATACACGAGTCACGTGGGGAAGGACAACCCCCCCCCCCCCCCCCTAAAACTCAGCTTGCTCTGCGAATGCGCGAAACTGGCAGTTTGGGCGCGCCGGAAAATTTTTTCCGGGTAGCATCAGGCTACATGCTGCTGCTGCTGCTGCTGCTGCTCCTGCTCATATGGCAAACAGCCATGCTTCAAGTAGCCAGAAGCGGGAGGAATGCACTGCTCATACGCGAATTCAGCTCTGCGCATGCCCACGAGCCAGCTGGCAACCGCTCATACGAACCTAGATACACACCAACATGAGAAAAGCTTCAGCAAGAAAGAAATAAGAAGATCCTGTATTCCCGTCCAGCAACGAATGACCGTTGCAGGTTGCAAGGGGAGAACCGCGCCGGAAATGCTCACGGAAAAGCCCTTGGACGGTGGCGCCCCAGGTACATGTAATCTGCAGCCGCGATCTCGACTCCAGCCCACCACCAGCAATGGAGGGTGAAGCTTGGACAATGCCAGCCACTCGTGCTGGTGAAACATCAGATAAATCATCAAACAAACAGAACCAACAGTTAGGGGCTGTGTTTGATTTAAAGGAGAATTGAAATTTAGGCAGATTTATAGTACCATTATTACGAGCCCACCTTGACAGAAGGCTGGCACTTAGCGTGTGGACATGAGGTGCCGCTCTGCCGAGTGACTGTCTTATCTCGCCTCCCAGGAGCCAGCACCTGCTCCCAACTTTTATGACACTTGATACGCGGTAGCTTGCCTTATCACGCGCTAGTTAAACAGCAGTAGTTAATATTTGTTTTATCACTAAATTGTCATTATTGCCAGTCAATGTAACCCTGCAGCACAGGAGCATAGAGACAACAAATGCATCTGAGTTCCACGGAATATGCATATCTGTTTCCTGTCGCTTGAGATTTGGAAATACAACATGTGCATTTCAGACTGTACTGCAGTTACACTGATGATGAGCGTCCTGAAGTATACATACCTTCAAGATCATGTTTCTTGAAATGCGGGAACAACATATAGTACAGCTAATTACAATGAAATGAAAACCCTTAGCTGCTTACAGGCGTTGACATACGTCAATGGGGACAGTTGAAAATGTGTGCCCCGACCGGGACTCGAACCCGGGATCTCCTGGTTACATGGCAGACGCTCTATCCATCTGAGCCATCTTAGTACACTCCTGGAAATGGAAAAAAGAACACATTGACATCGGTGTGTCAGACCCACCATACTTGCTCCGGACACTGAGAGAGGGCTGTACAAGCAATGATCACACGCACAGCACAGCGGACACACCAGGAACCGCGGTGTTGGCCGTCGAATGGCGCTAGCTGCGCAGCATTTGTGCACCGCCGCCGTCAGTGTCAGCCAGTTTGCCGTGGCATTCGGAGCTCCATCGCAGTCTTTAACACTGGTAGCATGCCGCGACAGCGTGGTCGTGAACCGTATGAGCAGTTGACGAACTTTGAGCGAGGGCGTATAGTGAGCATGCGGGAGGCCGGGTGGACGTACCGCCGAATTGCTCAACACGTGGGGCGTCAGGTCTCCACAGTACATCGATGTTGTCGCCAGTGGTCGGCGGAAGGAGCACGTGCCCGTCGACCCGGGACCGGACCGCAGAGACGCACGGATGCACGCCAAGACCGTAGGATCCTACGCAGTGCCGTAGGGGACTGCACCGCCACTTCCCAGAAAATTAGGGACACTGTTGCTCCTGGGGTATCGGCGAGGACCATTCGCAACCGTCTCCATGAAACTGGGCTACGGTCCCGCACACCGTTAGGCCGTCTTCCGCTCACGCCCCAACATCGTGCAGCCCGCCTCCAGTGGTGTCGCGACAGGCGTGAATGGAGGGACGAATGGAGACCTGTCGTCTTCAGCGATGAGAGTCGCTTCTGCCTTGGTGCCAATGATGGCCGTATGCGTGTTTGGCGCCGTGCAGGTGAGCGCCAAAATCAGGACAGCATACGACCGAGGCACACAGGGCCAACACCCGGCATCATGGTGTGGGGAGCGATCTCCTACACTGGCCGTACACCTCTGGTGATCGTCGAGGGGACACTGAATAGTGCACGGTACATCCAAACCATCATCGAACCCATCGTTCTACCATTCCTAGACCGGCAAGGGAACTTGCTCTTCCAACAGGACAATGCACGTCGGCATTTATCCCGTGCCACCCAACGTGCTCTAGAAGGTGTAAGTCAACTACCCTGGCCAGGAAGATCTCCGGATCTGTCCCCCATTGAGCATGTTTGGGACTGGATGGAGCGTCGTCTCACGCGGTCTGCACGTCCAGCACGAACGCTGGTCCAACTGAGGCGCCAGGTGGAAATGGCATGGCAAGCCGTTGCACAGGACTACATCCAGCATCTCTACGATCGTCTCCATGGGAGAATAGCAGCCTGCATTGCTGCGAAAGGTGGATATTCACTGTACTAGTGCCGACATTGTGCATGCTCTGTTGCCTGTGTCTATGTGCCTGTGGTTCTGTCAGTGTGATCATGTGATGTATCTGACCCCAGGAATGTGTCAATAAAGTTTCCCCTTCCTGGGACAATGAATTCATGGTGTTCTTATTTCAATTTCCAGGAGTGTATATATAGTGCATGTGCCGATAAGATAGGACTTTCTGGCTAATGCAACAAATTGCTGACTAGTGGCATTTTTCGTCTGTTGAAACTGGTTCCAACCTGTTGACTCAGCATGAGTGTGTATTACAAAAGCAGAATACCCATGGTGAGTAACATGTCTTTGTTCTGTCATCACAGAGCCAATGTCGTAGTCGTCACAACCATCGCCATTCTTCAACTTTTTCTTCTTTTTGGACATAAAATTAAGCATGGCGTACACTATATCCTACTTCTAGTAATAAAATTTACATTCTGTTTATCAGTTACATGTTATAATTCAAGAAATCAGAGACTCTTCTGCTCACATGCTGCAGAACCTGAAGCAATATGCACTGAAAGACTGTTAGCATTGGAGAAGAGAGAGAGTCCTCCAATATTGAGCACAAGACACATTAACACCAAATTTGGAATGGAAATGCTGTTTTATCTGAAGGACTGCCAAATATTTCTGCCGTCTAGATTCTCAACAATCATTGATGCTGAACTTGATTTTCTCAACAGTGGCGTCATGTGCTTGATATGTTGTGAAATAGTGAACAACAAGGAAACAGTCGATTTCGAAAATACTCGTATTTTGATTTCGAAAATACTGGTATGGTCTAACGCAACATTTTGATATGTACGTAGTATAAAAACCGTGTAAATAAAACGGTCATTTCCTATTCGTGAAGTATCACGCAGTGGAACTGTAAGGAATGGCAATGTCTTCTCTCTAAAAGAAGTTTGTTATGGCTCTATGTTTAACT
Source organism: Schistocerca gregaria (assembly GCF_023897955.1). Classification (NCBI taxonomy): domain Eukaryota; kingdom Metazoa; phylum Arthropoda; class Insecta; order Orthoptera; family Acrididae; genus Schistocerca; species Schistocerca gregaria. The sequence goes on from NC_064921.1 coordinate 163,439,405, forward strand.
TGTAAAAGTGTTTAGTTCTCACATACAGTAATTGGGTTTGGTTACAATCAAACGCTTTTTTAGCCCTGAATGTTAAATTAATATTATTGCTGTACAGAAGCTGAACACTTTCCTCCTTTTGAAGTGTTTGGTAAACCTGAATGTAACCATAACACTGAAGTGTTTCTGTTTCACTATAACAAGTTGGTTGGTTGTTACATTACGGATATGTTATTCTTATCGTATACAGTTTGCCCACAAACTGTAATTCAGAGCCATTTCGATATCTCTAAGACAGATACAGCTGTCATAATTTGGCTAGCAAGTGGCTGTTTTTCAAACATTCACTCAAATTGCATCAACTTACTGTTTGCAATAAATGATATCCCAGAGAGTATTGAAGATGAATTGGAATTTGTATTAAATTTGTACGTTTTCACTGTGTGAGAGCGTAAGATGACAAACGATTTGTCTTGCAAGTCAAAGTCAACTGCGATTTTAGTGTATGTGTGAAAAAAGTGATTTCTTGTATGAAAAAATATAAAAAATATATTATAATAAAAATTTATATCTATCGTATATTTTTTCATTTCCTCTCTAATACATTATAATGTTGTTGCCTCATTAAAATAAACATTGCAGAGAGAAGACAGAGAGAGAGAGAGAGACTAAATTTACGGAATCCTTATAGTATTTTACATAAAACATTTTGTAATATATAAATCAAGCAGGCAACATTTCGTAATTATGATGATGAGGTAGGTGTGGAAATATTTTAGATAATATTTTGATGTTTTGTACACACATAAGATGAAATGTAACGACGTGTCTGTACAGTGTTTGACATAAACAGAGAGAAAGGGATGAAATACAGACATGGAACGTTATCCAGTGTGTGTGTGTGTGTGTGTGTGTGTGTGTGTGTGTGTGTGTGTGTGTGTGTGTGTGTGTATGTGTATGAACATGATGGCATTTTTATGCAATTCAAGTGTAGCTTACGTATTTTCTTTACAGTTCAAGAGGAGGTTATGTATTGTTTTCTTGACATGAAAATACTGTACATCTTTAAATATGTAGCCATTTTGACGCAATGCTAGTGAAGCTTTCCTAATTGCTTTTAAACATGACGCCATTTTTACGTAGTTCAGGTTAAGATTGTGAAATTTGGTAGCTACATTGTGATTGGCTGGCACGCCTGTGTATAAAGTGCGCAAACCACAAATAACATTGTCTTGTACCGTTCCATTGTTACTTATCAGGTTCGAGCCCATACATATTCCTTCATGATTGCTTCAGCTAACACGGTGACAAGTTGTGTCTTCATACATCCAATTGAGCAGTAGTAATATAAAACAAACATCTAGCTGCATAACTGGACGTCTCTGGTGGTAGATCTCCCTCATGCAGCTACGATCAACTCTGAAATGTGTTGTGCTACACAAGACTGGAATACTCTCTTTCAAATTCTGAAGGTGGCAGGGGTAAAATACAGGGAGCGAAAGGCTATTTACAATTTGTACAGAAACCAGATGGCAGTTATAAGAGTCGAGGGGCATGAAAGGGAAGCAGTGGTTAGGAAGGGATTGAGACAGGGTTGTAGCCTCTCACCGATGTTATTCAATCTGTATATTGAGCAAGCAGTAAAGGAAACAAAGGAAAAATTCGGAGTAGGTATTAAAATCCATGGAGAAGAAATAAAAACGTTGAGGTTCGCCGATGAGATTGTAATTCTGTCAGAGACAACAAAGGACTTGGAAGAGCAGTTGAACGGAATGGATAGTGTCTTGAAAGGAGGATATAAGATGAACATCAACAAAAGCAAAACGAGGATAATGGAATGTAGTCGAATTAAGTCGGGTGATGCTGAGGGAATTAGATTAGGAAATGAGACACTTAAAGTAGTAAAGGAGTTTTGCTATTTGGGGAGCAAAATAACTGTGATGGCCGAAGTAGAGAGGATATAAAATGTAGACTGGCAATGGCAAGGAAAGCGTTTCTGAAGAAGAGAAATTTGTTAGCATCGAGTACAGATTTAAGTGTCAGAAAGTCGTTTCTGAAAGTATTTGTATGGAGTGTAGCCATGTATGGAAGTGATACATGGACGATAAATAGTTTAGACAAGAAGAGAATAGAAGCTTTCGAAATGTGGTGCTACAGAAGAATGCTGAAGATTGGAAGGGTATATCATATAACTAATGAGGAGGTATTGAATAGAATTGGGGAGAAGAGAAGTTTGCGGCACAACTTGACTAGAAGAAGGGATCGGTTGGTAGGACATGTTCTGAGGCATCAAGGGATCACCAATTTACTATTGGAGCGCACCATGGAGGGTAAAAATCGTAGAGGGAGACCAATAGATGAATTCACTAAACAGATACAGAAGGACGTATGTTGCAGTAGGTTCTGGGAGATGAAGAAGCTTGCACAGGACCGAGTAGCATGGAGAGCTGCATCAAATCAATCTCTTGACTGAATACCACAACAATAACATTCTTCACACGTGAACGAAGTGGTATAAAAAAGGCACGGCCTCTGGGTTAATGCTTAAAAAAATACTAGGCCGTTGCCCGGTGTTTCATTTTAATGTCCTTTTTAAATACTATGCTGAGATGGGCTGTGTAGTGCAGGCTGTTGATAATGATATAGATGCCGTCTTTGATAAGGGTGACGACATCATCTATAAAAGGGTGTGACTTGTGACAACAGAGATGAGCTTGGGCATATGATGACCTTCGGCAGATGGTTGAAGGTCCAAGTGCACCAGCTGGCCATAGATACACTAACCATATGGCCAGATGAACAGTCGTTCACATTACTCTCGTCAATGGAAATGTTTACTTTATTGCCACGGAAGCCTGTCATATTGTGTGTCTCTGCCCCACTGGAGGCGACTCAGTGATACAGTGTGACGCGGTGTCACGCTGTTAGCAGTACAAAATCGTCCTGTATTGTCCCGCTACAGGGGAGAGGGGGAGGGGAATTATATCAGCGTTCTAGGCAACCATCTTCATCATATGTAGCAAACTGTCCTCTGTGATAAACGACTTCTGTGCCAAGAGAGTACGCCAATTAACACTTCCGAAATATCCCTTGACTGTTTTAACGAACACGATGACAAAGCGCAACACCTCGCACTTTACGCTCATATGAATACAAATGAACCTCTGTGAGTTATTTTTGGAGGACAAACTTCGCAGTCAACTTCCTTCCACAAGGAAACTTTCTGAATTTTCCTTTATCCTCTGATTGTTGTTCATGTATTTTTGCATCTGATGATACAAGATTTTGTCTCTAGTCATAGTTCGTGTTATTTTATCCAAATGCTGTACAATTCGTGCAACAAACTGGTTGTCATATCGAGAACGTTCCGCGGCATATATTCCTATGTTCAACTTTATGTATACAGTACTGTTTACAACCTTCAGAAGTAACATAATTTATTCAGCAACTGATAATTTTCTTGAAAGTCAACGTGGAGATCGTGAATTTCGTTGTGACTCATTCGGATGTGTCGATGCGTTTCTGGTCGTGATTCAACCTGTATACAAAGCATGAGTACCATAATTGTGTTAAGTATTTATACTCACCCACAAGATATTCCAAAATGGGAGGGGACGTATCTATTTTATATGGCGTTTATTAGGACACTTGATAGTTAAAATATAAATAGATGTCCAATTATCAGTGAGAGTTGCGAAACAGCTGCCTTTTGGAGTTGCTTACAGCTTGTATTTGCGCGCTCAGGTTCAGGTCGGAAAGTAGCAATTGCATGTCTGGTCTGTATTAGAAGCGAGACAGCAGTTACAAGGTGACTGCCTATGATGGTACAGCTATTTGGCAAACTGTCAGACATGCTGCATATGCAGACATAGCATAGCTTTGTGGTGGATATGCTAGGTTGAATACACTAGGTTAATTGAGAGGAATTACTAGGATAATCAATAAATAATGGTGAATATGTAAGGGAACGTCTTTGTAAGTGCTTCAGATTTGATGTTTCGCCGTAGTGAACCATCATAATGGAGTCTACGCAAGACACTCGGTAGGATCAACGTTCCGTAATTGAATTCTTGGTTACGGATAAAGAAACTGTGGTGACCATCCATAAATGTTTGTGCGCAGTGTAGGTTAATGACGCAGTTGATAGAGGTACTGTTGGGCAATGGGTAAAGAGTAAGCGCAGAAACTCAGCTCTGTGATCGGCCATGTTCAGGAGTGTGTATCAACGCAAGTACGTTGTACAGTGTGACGTTTCATAGGCATTTTATTTATTGTAGTAGATTTTCGCATTGAGAAAGTAATTTATACCTTCGAGGGAAGTATGGTCGGTGCTCGGGAGAGAACTGTGACAGTCACTGGCTATTTGAACCTTTGTATAGTAATTCGTAAAACCAGTTAAACAATGGACATAACACAGTTATGGGTAATAACCCACAGTAATGAACATAGTACAAGAAATATTTTACTGGCGCTCATTATACTGTTGTTTTATACAACTCATCCCGCCCACCTTTTTCACTTCTTTTCAAGAGACGTATACATTTCTGAGATTATTTGAGAAATTTTTGAAGGTATTTTTAATCCGTCTTTGCAGCTACAAGAAAAGGCCAATTTTTATCCTTAAACTCCTTTCCTTTTATTGAAAAAAAAAAAAAAACCGCAAGTGGTCTGTGATGAAACATATTTACAATCTCACTTGCTTCCTGCGATTAAAAAGGATTCTTTGCAAAAGAGGTTGATGTTACAATGTTTTATGTTCGATTTTGGCTCTAATTAGGAAACGCTTTCTGCTCGCGTGTTTCTGAGGTATTCTTTCGTTTGGCATTGTTCTAAGTTCAAATGGCTCTGAGCACTATGACTTAACATCTGTGGTCGTCAGTCCCCTAGACTCAGAACTACATAAACCTAACTAACCTAAGGACATCACACACATATCCATGCCCGAGGCAGGATTCGAACCTGCGACCGTAGCAGCAGCGCGGTTCCGGACTGAAGCGCCTAGAACCGCTCGGCCACAAAGGCCGGCTTGGCACTGTTGTTAATTTTTATAACACGTGGTTCCACAGTTGGAACACTGTCTAGCAATGACTCAACCATCGTGTTCCATGCATATTGGTTTCATTCTTCTTTGTTTGTCATGTCCCAGTTTTCACAAATACGGTATTTCACGGTGCCGTTGTATAAGTTTTTCGATGTCGTCATTTACTATACTTGAAAATGAAAAACTAACATACTTATTTGAAGGATCGAAAAGTAATCCGAATCGTGTAAAAATGGTTTTATTGGTAAGCGGATGCTTGTTAATCTATATAATTTCCTCGAAATGAAAGTGTTTCGACATTGGCGAAAAGAAGGCTAACTGTTCAGTGTTGGTATTGCCGATTAAAGGTTTCTTCGGTTTCAGCATTGAAATACACAAGTTGAAACTTTAAATGCTTGTTTTCGCAAAACAACATTTCTCACGTTGGCGGGAGCCGTAACTCATGAATTATACCCGCAATTACATTACACCTTTTTGAAGCTTCTGAGTCGCCGTTCCTTCCATTGTACTATATAGAATTTTTGAGACGTATTTTATTTCGATTTTCTGGGCACGTTTTTGAAACGACTTCTCTGTCGAAAAAAAAATTACTTTCATTTCTGAGTGCCGCCATTTTGTTAGAACCCATTTTTTTAAATATCCCTACGTACTACGTTAGGCAATATCATCAGTTCTAAAGCATGTTTGAAATTTTGTTGTAGGTTGATAATCGTAGTGCTCAGCGCTCTTACCAACCGCCCTCGTTCTCCTCGAAGACTGTTGTGGAGTGTCTTCTGGGTGTAAGTTTTTTACTTAAAAATACATAATACAATCCTAAAGGTGTTCAATAAAGATCCAACCTCAGTTTTGTAATTCTTTGTTATTTTACTGATAAAAATCATGAACAACGGTTCCAAAGTTGAGCTTCACTCTCGTCTATTCCTGTAAACGAGTAATTGAGGACAAATCAGGTCAAAAGCTTCTGAAAATGCACTGTGCCAGACTAATTCTCATTTCTCCTGCTACCGATGACTCTTAAGGAATTACATCATTCCACTGCAAAAGTCTGCAGTTGCTCGTATATCGCAATAGATAAGAAAGTTTCGCTTGTTTATCATATGGAAAAATACCCTTCTATTTGTGTGCTATCAAACCGTTACTGAAATATGAGTATTACTGTGAGTATTACAGTTTAGCTTTCTTGCTGACGCGCAACATCTCAAATGAGTGCTATACATAACAGCAATATTCTTCAGCTCGATGACAGATAGTGACCTCCTCCCAAGTTAAGCAAATTAGCTAAATGTTGTTCGCAGCAATATATGGCCTAATACGCTCCAAACGCAAAATCATGGTGACCCCTATCTATCATAGCAAACTTTTAGAATTTTCCGCAGTGTGTTTCTTAGATGAAAAATATCGAAATAACTATGGCAGGTGGTTCGTCATGAAGCTGATATACAGGGTGGTCCATTGATCGTGACCGGGCCAAATATCTCACCTAATAAGCGTCAAACGAAAAAACTACAAAGAACGAAACTCGTCTAGCTTCAAGGGGGAAACCAAATGGCGCTATGGTTGGCCCGCTAGATGGCGCTGCCATAGGTCAAACGGATATCAACTGCGTTTTTTTAAAAATAGGAACCCCTATTTTTATTACATATTCGTGTAGTACGTAAAAAAATATGAATGTTTCAGTTGGACCACTTTTTTCGCTTTGTGATAGATGGCACTGTAATAGTCACAAACATATGGCTCACAATTTTAGACGAACAGTTGGTAACAGGTACGTTTTTTAAATTAAAATACAGAACGTAGGTACGTTGGACATTTTATTTCGGTTGTTCCAATTTGATACATGTACCTTTTTGAACTTATCATTTCTGAGAACGCATGCAATTAAAGCGTGATTACCTGTAAATACCACATTAATGCAATAACTGTTCAAAATGATATCCGTCAACCTCAGTGCATTTGGCAGTATGTGTAACGACATTCCTCTCAACAGCCAGTAGTTCGCCTACCGTAACGTTCGCACATCCATTGACAATGCGCTGACGCATGTTGTCAGACGTTGTCGGTGGATCACGACAGCAAATATCCATCAACTTTCCCCACAGAAAGAAATCCGGGGACGTCAGATCCGATGAACGTGCTTCGACGACCAATCCACATGTCATGAAATTTGCTATTCAATACAGCTTCAACCGCACGCGAGCTATGGGCCGGACATCCATCATGTTGGAAGGTCATCGCCATTCTGTCATGCAGTGAAACATCTTGTAATAACATCGGTAGAACATTACGTAGGAAATCAGCAAACATTGCACCATTTACATTGCCATCGATAAAATGGGGGCCAACTATCCTTCCTCCCATAATGCAGCACCATAAATTAACCCGCCAAGGTCGCTGATGGTCCACTTGTCGCAGGTATCGTGGATTTTCCGTTGCCCAATAGTGCATATTACGCCGGTTTACGTTACCGCTGTTGGTTAATGACGCTTCGTCGCTAAATAGAGCGTGTGCAAAAAATCTGTCATCGTATCGTAACTTCTCTTGTGCCCAGTGTCAGAACTGTACACGACGTTCAGAGTCGTCGCCATGAAATTCCTGGTGCATAGAAATATGGTACGGGCGCAATCAATGTTGACGTAGCATTCTCGACACCGACGTTTTTGAGATTCCCGATTCTCGAGCAATTTGTCTGCTATTGATGTGCGGATTAGCCCCGACAGCATCTAAAACACCTACTTGAGCATCATCATTTGTTGCAGGTCGTGGTTGACGTTTCACAGGTGGCTGAACACTTACTGTTTCCTTAAATAACGTAACTATCCGGCGAACGGTCCGGACACTTGGATGATGTCGTCCAGGATACCGAGCAGCATACATAGTACACGACCATTGGGCATTTTGATCACAATAGCCATACATCAACACGATATCGACCTTTTATGCAAAATTGGTAAAAGGTCCATTCTAACGGGTGATATATCACGAAGCATATACCGTCCGCACTGGCGGAATGTTACGTGATACTTTAATGTTGTTGCATTAATTTGATGTGAAAGCGGTGCTGATAGACAATAAAAGCGGGTTAAAAGCTGTGAGCTATCTGAGGAAGTTAACCTTGCATTACTGAGCAACTGTTTCACCAGGTATCCAGTCTAGCTTACCAAATTTCCAACCAGACTAACATTAATTATAACCTTTTAATAGTCATACGAAAACCGGTGATATATATATATATATATATATATATATATATATATATATATATATATATATATATATATATATATATAAGAGAATTAAAATAAAAAGAAATAAATCCGTTTATATTTAGAAATTTATTTTAACATTGATCATTGAAATTTCAGCATATTAAACTTGAGTCGTAACTAAGCTGGTGCCTTATTTAGGATTGTGAAAATGTGAATTTGTAATCTTACGGAACACATCAAATATGGAGCCAAGATTGGGAGACTGCATACGACACTACATTCATAAAATAACACACGAAGAACGTTGAAACATATGCAAGAGGAAATAACCACAACCAACCGATTCAATTTTCACCCAAAGAAGTTACGTTCGTAGCGCAATCCTGTCCGTCATGTAATTACCACACACTGGTATACTAAATTCATACTAACTCTCTGTGAAATCTTCCCGAAAAGAATAGCTGAGGGCTACTTTGATGATTACACCACATGCTTCACGTGGTCAACTTGGTTTACACAAAGAGTGTAACTCCACAATAATTTTGATAATTAAAATAAATTAGATCGAAAAGCAATTTACAAAAGAAAAACCTCGAACTAGTTACTGTCGTCTTACGATTAACCTGATGGGTCAAACAATTGTGTAAGCACGTGGTACTGGTCTCACAAAGTACACCCCACGTGGGTTGAACATAAAGAAAAGTTGCTATATTGACAAATATTGTTAAGACGAGACGTTATAATCTCACGCACATTCGCATTTAAGATTGATGATCTTAGTTAGAGTTTCTGATCAACACGTGGCTCCACTTTACTCACAAACTAGTGACAAAGCAACTACTGGAAGATATTCTGAAGTTGACACTCGAAATACACTGCGTTGCAATATAAGATAACATTAGATATTTTAGAGCTAAAACCTGAAATAAGGGTGATTAAATTTTCAGCTAGGCTGAACTTAAGAAATCCATTGTCCTGCCGACTTAGCAGACACGCGCTTAGCCGGAGATCTTACCACTTCAGACGCTCGCCGCGGACAGACTGCTCTGGCCCGCTACCGAGCGTGCTTCACAAATACAAACGGAAGTGACCAGAGAGGCAGCTCCCTATACCAACATGACAAGGGATGGACAGGGCCATACTAAGAATAGAAACCTCTTTGCTTCTAGAAAGCGTAGCTACCTGTTCCGACGCTGGTCCTACTGTTCTCTAGCAGACAGGCTTGCCTGCTACCCTCAAGCCTGCAACTAGAAATACATTTGCTCATTCATCCTCTCACACAGAAGGGAAGGGGGATGACAGTATCTTATCATATACTGTATATAAAAGAAAGCGGATGTCGGTTCCATATGAGACTGTGTGACATGAATTACATATAAACTGTGTTTTAAAGTGTAGTAGTGTGACAGATCGTTCCTGTTTACGTATAAAAGTAACACGTTTCACTGCTCATTCTCCTCCCAGATAGTCAGAAACACCAAAGTAAATTTAGAAGATGAATTTATGCCGTAAATGACAACAGATTTCAGAAATTAACATGAAAGGAATCCAACAGATACCTTTCATAACCCCAACGCTCCGGGAAAAGACTGTGCAGGGAATTTTATGGCCATGCTAGGACATTCCCAAGCAGGCTTCTCACATCCAACTTAAACCAAACTGTAAATAAAAGGCAAAAGGTCACCAGCTACTTGCTAAAACACAATAATTTCAACATATCTCTAGAATCTACCAATTTCAAAGAAAAAAAATAAACAATCTGTGACACCTATTTAAAAGATAGTGTGGACCTAATTTGGTCAGCAAGTAAAAACAATGGTTCGTGTGTCATTAATATGAAAATAATTTCTGGTTGTTACCCTTATGGAGTTCACCAGTATTTGCTCATTGCAAGAGCCAACTGATCGCAGGAAAATTTATGACGGTTTATTGTTGTTGTTGTTGTTGTTGTTGTCTTCAGTCCTGAGACTGGTTTGATGCACATCTCCATGCTACTCTATCCTGTGCAAGCTGCTTCATCTCCCAGTACCTACTGCAACCTACATCCTTCTGAATCTGCTTAGTGTACTCATCTCTCGGTCTCCCTCTACGATTTTTACCCTCCGACTGTTTATTAACAAGTAAAATTTATGAAAATAGCAAAGGTGCCACAGCAATTAAAAAAACATGAAAATAACATCAGTGTTATGAAGCAGAATATTACAATGCACAATCCTCAAAAGCAAAAATAAAATATAAGAGAAAAAACATGTTTTACGAAGTGGTTATCGCAAAAAAATTCTATATCTTATAAAACTAATAATTTGTAGAATTAAAATAATTTTGTGGCACTAATTTAATCACTCTACTATATTTCAGTTAGTTAGCAAACAATTAATTATGTGATTGTTACCCTTAAGGGGTTTCTCACTATAAATATGCCCAATGCAAAGGCTAATCGATCACAGTCCAATGAGAATGAAAAGCTATCTGACTGATAAACGAAGCAATGCCACAGCAATGAATTTACGAAACAAAATATCACAAATCTAATACATCACACAAAAAACAAACATTGATAAATAAAACAGCTCTGAAAGTACAATAGTCAACGACCAAAAAAACACCAATAAATAAAACACCTGCAAAATACAAGAGTCAAAGTCTAGAAAAAAAACAATAAATAGAACACCTGCAAAATACAAAAGTCAGTCTAATAAACACCAATAAATGGAACCCCTGCAAAACACACGAGTCGAAGTTTCTCTGGCAGAAACACACGTATATGCACTGATCTTCCTTTTCTTTTCTTTTTTTTTTTTTTTTTTTTTTGTCGTCAGTCTACTGACTGGTTTGATGCGGCCCGCCACGAATTCCTTTCCTGTGATAACCTCTTCATCTCAGAGTAGCACTTGCAACCTACGTCCTCAATTACTTGCTTGACGTATTCCAATCTCTGTCTTCCTCTAAAGTTTTTGCCCTCTACAGCTCCCTCTAGTACCATGGAAGTCATTCCCTCATGTCTTAGCAGATGTCCTATCATCCTGTCCCTTCTCCTTATCAGTGTTTTCCACATATTCCTTTCCTCTCCGATTCTGCGTAGAACCTCCTCATTCCTTACCTTATCAGTCCACCTAATATTCAACATTCGTCTATAGCACCACATCTCAAATGCTTCGATTCTCTTCTGTTCCGGTTTTCCCACAGTCCATGTTTCACTACCATACAATGCTGTACTCCAGACGTACATCATCAGAAATTTCTTCCTCAAATTAAGGCCGGTATTTGATATTAGTAGACTTCTCTTGGCCAGAAATGCCTTTTTTGCCATAGCGAGTCTGCTTTTGATGTCCTCCTTGCTACGTCCGTTATTGGTTATTTTACTGCCTAGGTAGCAGAATTCCTTAACTTCATTGACTTCGTGACCATCAATCCTGATGTTAAGTTTCTCGATGTTCTCATTTCTACTACTTGTCATTACCTTCGTCTTTCTCCGATTTACTCTCAAGCCATACTGTGTACTCATTAGACTGTTCATTCCGTTCAGCAGATCATTTAATTCTTCTTCACTTTCACTCAGGATAGCAATGTCATCAGCGAATCGTATCACTGATATCCTTTCACCTTGTATTTTATTTCCACTCCTGAACCTTTCTTTTATTTCCATCATTGCTTCCTCGATGTACAGATTGAAGAGTAGGGGCGAAAGGCTACAGCCTTGTCTTACTCCCTTCTTAATACGAGCACTTCGTTCTTGATCGTCCACTCTTATTATTCCCTCTTGGTTGTTGTACATATTGTATATGACCCGTCTCTCCCTATAGTTTACCCCTACTTTTTTCAGAATCTTGGACAGCTTGCACCATTTTATATGGTCGAACGCTTTTTCCAGGTCGACAAATCCTATGAACGTGTCTTGATTTTTCTTTAGCCTTGCTTCCATTATTAGCCGTAACGTCAGAATTGCCTCTCTCGTGCCTTGACTTTTCCTAAAGCCAAACAGGTCGTCACCTAGCGCATTCTCAATTTTCTTTTCCATTCTTCTGTATATTATTCTTGTAAGCAGCTTCGATGCATGAGCTGTTAAGCTGATTGTGCGATAATTCTCGCACTTGTCAGCTCTTGCCGTCTTCGGAATTGTGTGGATGATGCTTTTCTGAAAGTCAGATGGTATGTCGCCAGACTCATACACTCCTGGAAATTGAAATAAGAACACCGTGAATTCATTGTCCCAGGAAGGGGAAACTTTATTGACACATTCCTGGGGTCAGATACATCACATGATCCCAATGACAGAACCACAGGCACATAGACACAGGCAACAGAGCATGCACAATGTCGGCACTAGTACAGTGTATATCCACCTTTCGCAGCAATGCAGGCTGCTATTCTCCCATGGAGACGATCGTAGAGATGCTGGATGTAGTCCTGTGGAACGGCTTGCCATGCCATTTCCACCTGGCGCCTCAGTTGGACCAGCGTTCGTGCTGGACGTGCAGACCACGTGAGACGACGCTTCATCCAGTCCCAAACATGCTCAATGGGGGACAGATCCGGAGATCTTGCTGGACAGGTTAGTTGACTTACACCTTCTAGAGCACGTTGGGTGGCACGGGATACATGCAGACGTGCATTGTCCTGTTGGAACAGCAAGTTCCCTTGCCGGTCTAGGAATGGTAGAACGATAGGTTCGATGACGGTTTGGATGTACCGTGCACTATTCAGTGTCCCCTCGACGATGACCAGAGGTGTACGGCCAGTGTAGGAGATGGCTCCCCACACAATGATGCCGGGTGTTGGCCCTGTGTGCCTCGGTCGTATGCAGTCCTGATTGTGGCGCTCACCTGCACGGCGCCAAACACGCATACGACCATCATTGGCACCAAGGCAGAAGCGACTCTCATCGCTGAAGACGACACGTCTCCATTCGTCCCTCCATTCACGCCTGTCGCGACACCACTGGAGGCGGGCTGCACGATGTTGGGGCGTGAGCGGAACACGGCCTAACGGTGTGCAGGACCGTAGCCCAGCTTCATGGAGACGGTTGCGAATGGTCCTCGCCGATACCCCAGGAGCAACAGTGTCCCTAATTTTCTGGGAAGTGGCGGTGCGGTCCCCTACGGCACTGCGTAGGATCCTACGGTCTTGGCGTGCATCCGTGCGTCGCTGCGGTCCGGTCCCAGGTCGACGGGCACGTGCTCCTTCCGCCGACCACTGGCGACAACATCGATGTACTGTGGAGACCTCACGCCCCACGTGTTCAGCAATTCGGTGGTACGTCCACCCGGCCTCCCGCATGCCCACTATACGCCCTCGCTCAAAGTCCGTCAACTGCACATACGGTTCACGTCCACGCTGTCGCGGCATGCTACCAGTGTTAAAGACTGCGATGGAGCTCCGTATGCCACGGCAAACTGGCTGACACTGACGGCGGCGGTGCACAAATGCTGCGCAGCTAGCGCCATTCGACGGCCAACACCGCGGTTCCTGGTGTGTCCGCTGTGCCGTGCGTGTGATCATTGCTTGTACAACCCTGTCGCAGTGTCCGGAGCAAGTATGGTGGGTCTGACACACCGGTGTGAATGTGTTCTTTTTTCCATTTCCAGGAGTGTATATTCCTCACACCAACGTGAACAGTCGTTTTGTTGCCACTTCCCCTAATGATTTTAGAAATTCTGATGGAAATTTATCTATCCCTTCTGCTTATTTGACCGTAAGTCCTCCAAAGCTCTTTTAAATTCCGATTCTAATACTGGATCCCCTATCTCTTCTAAATCGACTCCTGTTTCTTCTTCTATCACATCAGACAAATTTTCACCCTCAGAGAGGCTTTCAATGTATTCTTTCCACCTATCTGCTCTCTCCTCTGCATTTAACAGTGCAATTCCCGTTGCACTCTTAGTGTTACCACCGTTGCTTTTAATGTCACCAAAGGTTGTTTTGACTTTCCTGTATGCTGAGTCTGTCCTTCCGACAATCATATCTTTTTCGATGTCTTCACAATTTTCCTGCAGCCATTTCGTCTTAGCTTCCTTGCACTTCCTATTTATTTCATTCCTCAGCGACTTGTATTTCTGTATTCCTGATTTTCCCGGAACATGTTTGTACTTCCTCCTTTCATCAATCAACCGAAGTATTTCTTCTGTTACCCATGGTTTCTTCGCAGCTACCTTCTTTGTACCTATGTTTTCCTTCCCAACTTCTGTGATGGCCCTTTTTAGAGACGTCCATTCCTCTTCAACTGTGTTGCCTACTGCGCTATTCCTTATTGCTGTATCTATAGCGCTAGAGAACTTCAAACGTATCTCGTCATTCCTTAGAACTTCCGTATCCCACTTCTTAGCGTATTGATTCTTCCTGACTAATTTCTTGAACTCCAACCTACTCTTCATCACTACTGTATTGTGATCTGAGTCTATATCTGCTCCTGGGTACGCTTTACAATCCAGTATCTTATTTCGGAATCTCTGTCTGACCATGATGTAATCTAATTGAAATCTTCCAGTATCTCCCGGCCTTTTCCAAGTATATCTCCTCCTCTTGTGATTCTTGAACAGGGTATTCGCTATTACTAGCTGAAACTTGTTACAGAACTCAATTAGTCTTTCTCCTCTTTCATTCCTTGTCCCAAGCCCATATTCTCCCGTAACCTTTTCTTTTACTCCTTCCGCTACAACTGCATTCCAGTCGCCCATGACCATTAAATTTTCGTCCCCCTTTACATATTGCATTACCCTTTCAATATCCTCATATACTTTCTATATCTGTTCATCTTCAGCTTGCGACGTCGGCATGTATACCTGAACTATCGTTGTCGGTGTTGGTCAGCTGTCGATTCTGATTAGAACAACCCGGTCACTGAACTGTTCACAGTAACACACCCTCTGCCCTACCTTCCTATTCATAACGAATCCTACACCTGTTATGCCATTTTCTGCTGCTGTTGATATTACCCGATATTCATCTGACCAGAAATCCTTGTCTTCCTTCCACTTCACTTCACTGACCCCTACTATATCTATATTGAGTCTTTGCATTTCTCTTTTCAGATTTTCTAGTTTCCCTACCACGTTCAAGCTTCTGACATTCCACGCCCCTACTCGCAGAACATTATCCTTTCGTTGATTATTCAATCTTTTTCTCATGGTAACCTCCCCATTGGCAGTCCCCTCCCGGAGGTCCGAATGGGGGACTATTCCGGAATCTTTTGCCAATGGAGAGATCACCATAACACTTCTTCAACTACAGGCCACATGCCCTGTGGATACACGTTACGTGTCTTTAATGCAGTGTTTTCCATTGCCTTCTGCATCCTCATGTCGTTGATCATTGCTGATTCTTCCGCCTTTAGGGGCAATTTCCCACCCCTAGGACAAGAGAGTGCCCTGAACCTCTATCCGCTCCTCCGCCCTCTTTGACAAGGCCGTTGGCAGAATTAGGCTGACTTCTTATGCCAGAAGTCTTCGGCAGCCAATGCTGATTATTTATCAAAATTTAGGCAGTGGCGGGAATAGAACCCGGGACCGAAGACGTTTTTATTATGAATCAAAGACGCTAACCCCCTTTTTTTAAAAAAATAAAAATCTCATTTTGTTCGTGTTTGTTCGTTGCTTCTGCTCATGGCGGAAGTCGCAAGACGCCCGTTCTGTTCGTCGTTGATCAATTAACTCAGTTTTTTTTTTATTTACAGAGGGCAGCTAACCCTCTGACCGAACAAGCTGAGTTAACCGTGCCGGCTCCTATACCACGGGTACATCTCTCATTGAACTAAGTTGAACTAAGAACCGTATAATCGCTGTTCACTGACACACTCAGTAGTTCCACTGTTCCGTGGCACAATATAAGAGGGGGGGGGGGGGGGGGGGAGGTTCGTCGCCGCAGCTGTCAAGAGGGATTTTTGTCCATCTGTTGCGTGCAATCCCGCCGTCTCTGCCCTCTCATGAATTTTCTCTTGGTGGCCCGTGTCACGTACATCTCGATTTGGTTCCATGTTTGTGTTATCAAATTCGTGCGGTAACCTCGTTTGACACACCAGACTGATATTCCTGGGCAAGGATGACACTTAATAGCTCTTCTTTGTGCCACCCTTAGCTACCAGAGAACATCGCACTATGATTTACTGTCGCTTGACAGTGGGCATCCGTCAGGAAATGTCGGTAGGCGTCGTTGACGTCTGCAAGTTTCTCTGGACAGTACCTGTCAAAAGGCTCCACGCCCCTTCATCCCCTGTCTTCTGTTGTTTCACCGTGCCCGTCTCGTCACGGTCGCATGCGTGTGGTGCATTGCCAGCAGATGGATTTCCGCACGGTGGACCGCTCGCCCATCTCAGGTCATCGCCTCCACGAAGGATCGCACTGATGCGGCCGCCCATTAGCTCCAGGTGCAAGGGAAAGTGTTTGCCGCGCACCCTTCTTTTGTTGTCGACGGCGCTCCCGAAGTGGCCCGGTTGACAGTGTGTCCGCCGGTTTACAACTAGTCCTCCTCCTCGCTACTCCCGCTGTCTCCTAAGAGTTTAGCCGGTTCGCTTTCACGTTCTCAACTGCATTCACAGAAATTATTCATCATAGTTCTGTGACTACAAAATGTCATACATAATACCACTTAGTATTGTCTTTCAGAATTTTTTTTAGAACAAATGTGAGACTTAATTTTTTTTAAATAAAAATAGTTAGATGAAGTTAAATGACTTGACAATATAAAAAAATAAAAGTGAAAAGACTTGACAGTATAAAAATAAAAATTAAATGAACTGACAATATAAAATCTAAATCCACATCACTAATGTGGTTCACTTACGTTTTAATAACTTATTAATTCACTAAAATGAATAGGATTATGCCTTGTGCAAGTATAGGTCAGGACAGCATAGGGTTCACATGTTATTTACACACACACATGCACACCTGTTGTCTATTCTACAAACTAACTACCCATAAACATGCATTACTCAAATTTTACTTCAATCCACTACTACTTAATCCAACAAGCTACTTCAATGCTCCTTCAACACAGTGTTTATACCACTACAACATTGCTCTAATTCGTCCTCTTCCTGACGCTCGCGGCATATGTCTTGTCACATGATAAATATGGAGAAACTTCCCTTAAAAATACACAGTAAAAAAAATGGTTATTTACACGCCAAAACATTTATACCAGCTGACACACCTGATAAGAGACTCGCAATTATACATTTATCATACTCATATATTCACACATAAAACAGTACGAAAATTTCATCTAAAATTACGTTATCACAAGAATTAATCACACATATGACTCTGAAAAGGGTAAAGATATTTTAATTATACAGGTTATACTACATTTTCTTACCCATATTGCTCCCATTTCGTTCATTCTTTTAGTTACCTTTCGCTTCCAAATCAGTTATTTCGCCTATGGAGGTTATTCTGGATTCATTTCTCATGAATGGCAAAATCATGGTCACCTCTATTCTGTAAAACAGTTTCATCTTAACATATTGAACTTACAACAGACACAAAAGATCCGAATCCTCCTTTTAGTTTAAATGACAAATGTTTTGCTTCATCCTTATTATCTTAAACCAAGCTTTCCTTCGGTCCCATAATCTAAATTATTTAATCTTCCTCTACCTTCGAGAGGGAAAGTTCCTCAGTGCTAAGCATATAGGCTGCAGTGCATCCTGCACCAGCGAAACTTAACTTCTGAGGTCATCAGTCCCCTGGAACTTAGAACTACTTAAACCTAACTGACCTAAGGACATCACGCACATCCATGCCTGAGGCAGGATTCGAACCTGCGACCGTAGCGGTCGCGCGGTTCCAGACTGAAGCGACTAGAGCCGCACGGCCACCCCGGCCGGCCCATGGACCTAAATTGTCAACAACGCACTGTGAAAACTGGTGGTAACTCTGTAATAGTGTGGAGTGTGTTTACATGGAATGTACTGGGTCCTCTGGTCAAACTGAATCGGTCATTGACTGGAAAGGATTAGGTTTAACTACCTGGAGATTATTTGCAGCCGTTCATGGAGTTCATATTCCCAAACAACGACGGAAATTTTATGGATGAAAACGTGCCATGTCACCGGGCCACAATTGTTCGCGACTGGTTTCAAGGACAATCTGGAAAATTCTACGAAAAGATTTGGTCACTCATCTCATATTTATGGAACATAATCGAGAGGTCAGTTCGTGCATAAAATCCTACATCGGTAATACTTCCGCAATTATGGGCAGCTTTCAAGGTAGCATGACTCACTATTTCTGCAGGGGATTTCCATCGGCTTGTTGAGTCCATGCCACGTCGATTTACTGTACTATACTGGGTGAAAGGAGGATCCCACGCGATATTAGGAGGTATCCCAATACTTTTGTAAGCTCAGTGTATATTGACCCAGTATTTGACTATGTTTAAAGTTAAATGCCGGCCGGGGTGGCCGAGCGGTTCTAGGCGCTACACTATGGTCGCAGGTTCTAATCCTGCCTCGGGCATGGATGTATGTGATGTCCTTAGGTTAGTTACGTTTAAGTAGTTCTAACTTCTAGGGGACTGATGACCTCATAAGTTAAGTCCCATAGTGCTCATAGCCATTTGAACCATTTTTTAAAGTTAAATACTTAACACTGCACAAGGCCATTGTTGGGAGGCGTATGTAGAGTTGGGTCTGTGACAGGAGGCACTCTCCCAGTTCGCTCCTTGCCAGTTGTCCTCGAAAGGGTGCTAGTGACCTGTGGTCGCCCGTAGGCACAGTAAAAGAGGATTCAGAATTAGTTGTTTATTTCCATAAAAAATATAGGTAGCGTCTTGACTCGTGGTTGGCATCGTCTGTCAATGTCTGCTGAGGAATCGCGTGTAAGCGGCCTTCAGCCTGCTCAAGACTGCTGACACCGCACACCTCGTTCCAGCCAGTTGGTTCACTGGCGGTTAGCCGCCCTTAAACGGCACAATGAGGCGAGCCCCTGCACTTTAGCCACTGACTAGCTTGCTAGCTGAGACTCAGCCATGAGAACTGGCAATCGCACGGAAGCCACACACGACACACAAATTCCCAACTCATATCACATTGCCAGTTCCTTCAGGACCATCGAACGGACAAACCTAAAACGACATGGCTATGCTACAGGAGCAGCAGCTGGCCTAGGAGACCTCGTCGGCCCAGCAGCAACAGCGCTCACCTCCTCGACGGCACTGATCATTCCATGACAATCTGGCATTGCTTCTATGGTACTGATGCATGATACCCAACCGCTAACATAACCTTACCTTGTAGGATCTGTCGCAGATAGCAAGAAACCGCTACTGCTCTTAGTAACCAACCTGACAATGTCGCAGAGGTTTTTTTCCCTTGGCACTTTTTTCCCTCTGCCCTTCAAACCGCTCTTCTTTCAAGCTTGACTCTGTCGAGCTTTTTCGACCACTTCTATCACCCACATGCGCCCGTATTAATGGGTAACCCTACCCAGACGTACGGATAACATCGCAGTTCCTCGCTCCTACGATCTCGTCGATTCTAAATACTAACAATGCGGAGGTGACAGTAGACCTTTTGAGTTGGTCACTATGCTTGTGCGAGCGTGGAGGGGCTCACAAAAAAAAAAAAAAAAAAAAAAGCGGTGGCCCGGGCACAGGATGTACCGTGACGACGCGGCGAGTGACAGCTTCGCGTGTATTGAACTTACAGGGTGACAGTTCTTGAACTATATTATAAAAGTAAATTAGTTACGAACTAAGGCGTGCACACACTTTATTCAACACGTAAACATCACTACAAATATCCGGATTTAGGTTATGACATGTTCGATATGCCTGTCATCATTGGCGATGATGTGGCGCGAAATTCTGCACGACTCCCTGAAGCGTCGGGACATCGATGCTGTCGATGGACTCCTGAATGGCTGCAGTCATCTCAGCAGTGGTTTTGGGGTTATTGCTGTGCACACTGTCTTTAATATAGCCCCACAAAAAGGAGTCGCATGTGTTCAGATCCGGAGAATATGGCGGCAGATAGCGGCCCATCCCAGTGGGCTCCGGGTACCCGGAGCCAGAACGCGGTTCCCAAAGTGCTCCTCAAGGACATCAAACACTCTCCTGCTTCCAAGGGGTCGAGCTCCGTCTGGCATGAACCGCATCTTGTCGAAATCAAAATCACTTTGGATAATGGGGATGAAACCATCTTCCAAAACCTTCGTGTACCATTCATTAGCCACCGTGCCATCAAGGAACATCGCACCGTGACTGGACATTGCACACAACACAATCAAACTTTGAGGGTTAAGAGACTTTTCGATCTCCAAATGCGTTTTCTCAGTCCCCAAAACGCTCCAGTTTTGCTTATTGATGAATCCATCCAAATGAAAGTCGCATTCGTCGCTAAAGCAAACCATACAGCCCATACTACACTCCTGGAAATTGAAATAAGAACACCGTGAATTCATTATCCCAGGAAGGGGAAACTTTATTGACACATTCCTGGGGTCAGATACATCACGTGATCCCAATGACAGAACCACAGGCACATAGACACAGGCAACAGAGCATGCACAATGTCGGCACTAGTACAGTGTATATCCACCTTTCGCAGCAACGCAGGCTGCTATTCTCCCATGGAGACGATCGTAGAGATGCTGGATGTAGTCCTGTGCAACGGCTTGCCATGCCATTTCCACCTGGCGACTCAATTGGACCAGCGTTCGTGCTGGACGTGCAGACCACGTGAGACGACGCTTCATCCAGTCCCAAACATGCTCAATGGGGGACAGATCCGGAGATCTTGCTGGCCAGGGTAGTTGACTTACACCTTCTAGAGCACGTTGGGTGGCACGGGATACATGCGGACGTGCATTCTCCAGTTGGAACAGCAAGTTCCCTTGCCGGTCTAGGAATGGTAGAACGATGGGTTCGATGACGGTTTGGATGTACCGTGCACTATCCAGTGTCCCCTCGACGATCACCAGAGGTGTACGGCCAGTGTAGAAGATCGCTCCCCACACCATGATGCAGGCTGTTGGCCCTGTGTGCCTCGGTCGTATACAGTCCTGATTGTGGCGCTCACCTGCACGGCGCTAAACACGCATACGACCATCATTGACACCAAGGCAGAAGCGACTCTCATAGCTGAAGACGACACGTCTCCATTCGTCCCTCCATTCACGCCTGTCGCGACACCACTGGAGGCGGGCTGCACGATGTTGGGGCGTGAGCGGAACACGGCCTAACGGTGTGCGGGACCGTAGCCCAGCTTCATGGAGACGGTTGCGAATGGTCCTCGACGATACCCCAAGAGCAACAGTGTCCCTAATTTGCTGGGAAGTGGCGGTGCGGTCCCCTACGGCACTGCGTAGGATCCTACGGTCTTGGCGTGCATCCGTGCGTCGCTGCGGTCTGGTCCCAGGTCGACGGGTACGTGCACCTTCCGCCGACCAACGGCGACAACATCGATGTACTGTGGAGACCTCACGCCTCACGTGTTGAGCAATTCGGCGGTACGTCCACCCGGCCTCCCGCATGCCCACTATACGCCTTCGCTCAAAGTCCGTCAACTGTACATGCGGTTCGCGTCCACGCTGTCGCGGCATGCTACCAGTGTTAAAGACTGCGATGGAGCTCCGTATGCCACGGCAAACTGGCTGACACTGACGGCGGCGGTGCACAAATGCTGCGCAGCTAGCGCCATTCGACGGCCAACACCGCTGTTCCTGGTGTGTCCGCTGTGCCGTGCATGTGATCATTGCTTGTACAGCCCTCTCGCAGTGTCCGGAGCAAGAATGGTGGGTCTGATACACCGGTGTGAATGTGTCCTTTTTTCCATTTCCTGGAGTGTAATTCCCATCATGCCCCACGGCCAATCGTGTAGTTTGAACGTCCTAACGCAAGCCGTTCAGAAGTTATGACGACTTTATTTCATATACGAGGTGCGACAGTAAAGTAATGAGACTGATTTTCTTTTCAAGATGTGGTAACCCTGCAGGCTTGCGTAGGCACAATATCTTTGACCTTGGTCTATAAGCTGCTTCTAGTCCAAGTGGCACATCGATGCAACTGCTCAGTCGTGAGTTGTGCTCTAATAAGTTAACACAATGTTGTGTCTCTCGTCACGGAAATGGAACTGCATAATATAGCGCAACGGTATACCATTTCTTTTTGCGTTAAATCGGGTGAAAACGTGACGACAACTTACGGTAAGCCTCAGAAGGCTTTTGGAGAGGCGGTTATGTCAAGAGCTCAAATTTTTCATTGGAATAAAATGTTTAGTGAAAGCAGAACGAATATTGAAGATGAAGACCGCAATATACGACCATTGTCCTCACAGACGGATGTCAACTTGGCCAGAGTGCGTGAACTCGTACGATCTGATCGAAGATTGTCAGTGAAAATGAATGCAGAAGAAATGAACATTAATCGAGAATCGGTTCGTCTAATAACTGAACATCTTGGTATGAGAAAGATTTGTCTAAAAATTGTCCCCAAAAATGTCACACCACAACAACGAGAAACATGGAAAAATGTGGCAGCCGATCTGTTAGAGCAAACGGAAATCAATCCAGAGTTGCTGAACCGTGTTTTCACTGGTGATGAAAGCTGGTTTTTTCAGTACGATCCAGAGCCAAAACTCCAAAGTTCGCAATGGTGCTCAAATGGATCACCCAGACCAAAAGAAGCTCGCATGTCAAAGTCAAAAGTGAAATGCATGCTTGTGTGCTTCTTTGATTCCAAAGGAATTGTTCATACACAGTGGGTGCCTCCTGGACAAACAGTTCACAAAAATTATTACAAAGAAATTTTAGAAAGGCATCGTAAAAGAGTTCTTCGTGTCCGTGCCAGCATTGCTGATAATTGTCTTCTACATAACGATAATGCGCCATCCCATACTGTTCTGTCAGTACAGATATTTTTAACCTCAAAACAAATTTCAGTACTACCACAGCCACCTTATACACCAGATAGCTCTCGGTGCGGGTTTTTTTTCCTACACTACTGGCCATTAAAATTGCTACCCCACGAAGATGACGTGCCACAGACGCGAAATTTAGCCGACAGGAAGAAGATGCTGTGATATGTAAATGATTAGCTTTTCAGAGCACACAAGGTAGGCGCCGTTGGCGACACCTACAACGTGCTCAAATGACGAAAGTTCCCAACTGCGTTCTCATACACAAACAGCAGTTGACCGGCGTTGCCTGGTGAAACGTTGTTGTGATGCCTCGTGTAAAGAGGAGAAATGCGTACCATCACGTTTCCGACTTTGATAAAGGTCGGATTGTAGCCTATCGCGATTGCGGTTTATCGTATCGCGACATTGCTGCTCGCGTTAGTCGGTATCCAATGACTGATAGCATAACACGGAATCGGTGGGTTCAGGAGGGTAATACGGAACGCCGTGCTGGATCCCAATGGCCTCGTATCACTAGCAGTCGAGATGACAGGCATCTTATCCGCTTGGCTGTAACGGATCGTGCAGTCATGTCTCGATCTCTGAGTCAACAGATGGGGACGTTTGCAAGACAAAAACCATCTGCACGAACAGTTCGACGACGTTTGCAGCAGCATGGACTATCAGCCCGGAGACCATTGCTTCCGTTACCCTTGACGCTGCATCACAGACAGGAGCGCCTGTGATGGTGTACTCAACGACGAAACTGGGTGCACGAATGGCGAAACGTTATTTTTTTTCGGATGAATCCATGTTCTGTTTACAGCATCATGTTGTTCGCATCCGTGTTTGGCGACATCGCGGTGAACGCACATTTGAAACATGTATTCGTCATCGGCATACTGGCGTATCATCCGGCGTGATGATATGGTGTGCCATTGGTTACATGTCTCGGTCACCTCTTGTGTTTAGGTGTGTTACGACCCGTGGCTCTACCCTTCATTTGATCCCTGCGAAACCCTACATTTCAGCAGCATAATGCACGACCGCATGATTCTGGATAAAGAAAATGTTCGACTGCTGCCCTGACCAGCACATTCTCCAGATCTCTCACTAATTGAAAACCGCTGGTCAATGGTGGCCGAGCAACTGGCTCGTCAGAATACGCCAGTCACTACAATTGATGAACTGTGGTATCGTGTTGAAGCTGCATGGGCAGCTGTACCTGTACACACCATCCAAACTGTGTTTGACTCAATGCCCAGGCGTTTCAAGGCCGTTATTACGGCCTGAGGTGGTTGTTCTGGGCACTGATTTCGCAGGATGTATGCATCCAAACTGCGTGAAAATGTAATCGCATGTCAATTCTAGTAAAATATATTTGTCCAGTGAATACCCGTTTATCATCTGCAGTTCTTCTTGGTGTAGCAATTTTAAAGGCCAGTAGTGTATTTCCAAGAGTCAAAACGGCGGTCAATGGACACCATTTTCAAACAACACAAGATGTCCAAAAAGCTGTGACCATGGTCTTGGAGGATATTACTGAAGATGAGTTCCAGAACTGTTACCATCAATGGCAGAAGTGCTGGAAAGAGTGTGTGCAATCAGAAGGGAACTGCTTTGAAGGAGACAACACTGAACTTGACTAAAACGGGAGGCAACATTTTTTTTTCACATCAGTCTCATTACTTTATTGTCGCACCTCGTAGTTCGATAACTGTAGACCTGTAAACAGGCCAACTTGGAAGGTGCTTTGTCAACTCCCGATCACCAACGTTTTTCATCACCCGTCGTACTGTGATGACAGTTGTTGTGTAGCCGTAAGTTCGACTATATTGGTCGTTCGTCCAGGGGGGCCCTATGGAGTCCGCCGGCATGTCAGGAACGCTGGTGTCCTGTACCTGGTGGGAAGGAAAGGCCTCCAGGTCCTCCCATCGGCGACAGAGGCAGACTGTGGTGTTGAACCAACACCACCTAGACTACAGGCCTGCGGGCACCCTTGTGACGTCACATACTGATGGCTGGGTCTGTATCGGAACACTCCTGTTAAGCACTCTGCATCTATACGAACTTTACGAGTTTTAGAGCTGAGACCACGTGCTTTCCTCTCCTACGTGTCTTTGTAATGAAAGTATGGAAATTTATGTCATTTCGTAAAGTAACTGAACAAACTGCTCTATGTTATTTAAAGATGTACAATTATTTTGACGATTTGCCTTAAACACGCGTTTCTAGGCTTGAATGCAAACCGTAATTTAAAATTCTGTCTTTTACCTCAGGAGCTACGCTTTCTTGCAGTAAAAAATCGGCAATATGCAACAACAAGCGGACGTTTTCGGTTTTAAATAAAGCAGCTGGAGCTCTTACAGATTTTAAGAATTTGTTTCCCTGAGTTATTTTCGTAAATTTTCCTCTCCACTTCAAAATTAGCTGACCTCACACAAAACTCAAATCATTCGCCGAAATGGAGCACCTCCTGACATAATGTGTAATAAAACAAAAAACCCGAAAAAATATTTTATTTTCCTGTTTCTCCAGAACTTTAGAACCTTAAACATCAAAAGATTGTTTTTCCTCTATCCTTGATTGAAGTTCGTGTCACAGAGTGCTGTTAATTTAATCATACTGCACTTACCTCGAAATTCTGCTTTCTATAGGCCTACTGCTTAATCTGTCGAACACTGAATTCATTAAAGCTATTTTCTAAGGTAGTTTACCCAAATTTACTCAAATTTCCGCATTGCTGTATATGTAAAACTGAACAAAATCATTATGTAGCTCTTCCAAATAAAAGTACTGGAAACTCAATAATTTGGTAGGAATGATAAGGAATACTAAACATTTTCGAGTCACACTAATTAATATAACTATTCTGTGTGACAATAGTTGCAAATATGAGAGACGTTTCACAGCCAGCTTCGTATTAACCTCGGAGCAATGGTCCAGAATTAAGAAAGAAGTGGCACTGGTACACGATACACAACTGCTTTTAAAAACAATTGGCAAATGTGGTGCAAACGAAAGAAATAATACGCTACAAATTTTTTGTTATTTGCTTACCCTTGAAAGATGCGTAGACACAAATTCCTGTCTGGGAATAGCTGCAATTCAGCGATTTCTCAACTTCACACATTTGGGAAATCGAAACATGTGCACTTTCATGCCTTTTCGGGATTTATAATTTCCCTGGCAAAAGCGAGCGCAGCACTTGTATCCCATACTTCGAAGAACTGTAGGCGAATACTGTATGAAATATACATCACTTTCAAGTGTCACACACTTTCAACACAACATACATGCCAACAGGACTGCCGACTGAAGATAAGACGGCCAACAGTTTGTGACGTCACGTGCTAATATGGCCGCTGTGCGTATGCCTTGCATCTAGAAGGCTTTGGCTGAACTCTGCGACTGGTGATTATGGAGAGATAGCCACCTTTCCTAGTAGCAGCTGTTGTCCGTAGCGTGCAGGAAACCTGCAACGGACTTGTGCCAGACCTCAATCACGGAATCGAGTGCAATGTCATGTACGT
This sequence comes from Schistocerca gregaria, assembly GCF_023897955.1. Taxonomy (NCBI): domain Eukaryota; kingdom Metazoa; phylum Arthropoda; class Insecta; order Orthoptera; family Acrididae; genus Schistocerca; species Schistocerca gregaria. The sequence goes on from NC_064921.1 coordinate 163,465,997, forward strand.
CATTGATCCGTCTGACCGACTGCCTGGGGTAATTGTGGAGCGAAGTAGTGACTATTGTTTACCCGATGTCGTTCGTCACGACCGCTTAGGGCTTGCTATTGCGAAGGTATCAGAGGTTTTCCTTCTGTCATGCTCGTGTAACGAGTTTGTTATAATATAGAACGGATTCTTAAAAGCTCTTTGTACCGTTTGTTGCATTCGCCTTAGCCTTTCTTTCGTCGCGTAACGAAAGTGACGTGACCTTGTTTGGCTGCTCTGGCCCACTACTTTCTGCTGAAGTCTTTGCCTGGCTCGTCAGAAACGCCGATGTTCCGTTTTGTCCTGACCCAGTCTCAGTGGCGAAATGTTTTCATTGCGGCCGCCTCGTTTCGACGTTGCCCTAGTATAGCAAAAGATAGCTTCGCTCTGGCACTTACAAAATTTTACCACTTTTACTGCCCTATACAAGGTTGGCATGCAACAACACATTAACGTGGGAGATCGATTCTTTGAAGAATTGCGGCTAGGGATGGAGGAGGGGGCGGCGTGACTGTTAGCCATAGAGAAGCAAGGGCAGAAAAGAAATGAAAGAACAGAACTGACATAGACAAATTGGAAGATAAGCACAAGGCAATCGAATTTGTCATTAAGCTTCAAAAAAGGTTTAAGTTTGTGAGAATGTAAACAATCTCGACACTGACGGCCAGAGTGAAATGATAAAAACAAATATGGAAGAAGTGACATCTACATCTACTTGGCTACTCTGCAATTTACAATTAAGTCCTGGGAGAGGGTTAATCGAACCACCTTCAACCTATTTCTCTACCGTTCGTCTCGAACGACGTGCGCGGAAAACAAACATTTAAATCCTACCGTGAGACTACTGATTCTCATATTTTATTGCAACGATCGTTTCTCCCTGTGCACCTGGTCGCCAACAAAATATTTTCCCATTAGGAGGAGAATGTTGGTGACTGAAATTTCGTTAAAACACCCTGCCGCAAAGAAACTCGTCTTGTTTTAATGATGCCATCGAACCATCCCTATAATATCCATGGAGCTGTGTCCCCTATTTCGCGATAATAATACAGAACGAACTTCCCTTCTTTGGACTTTTTCGATGTCCTCCGTCAACCGTATCTGGTACGAATTCAATACTGCGTAGCAGTAGTCCAGAAGAGGCAGTCTCTTTAGCAGAACTGTTGCATTTAGTACTCTGCCAATAAAACGCTTTGATTTGCCTTCCGTACTACATTGTCTATGTGATCGTTCCAACTTAAGTTATTCGTAGTTCTAGTCCCTAAGTATTTGGTTGAATTCGCAGTCTTTTAGATATGTGAGATTTATTTGTAACGTGTAAAGGAAATTAAGGGATTCCTTTTAGTACCCTTGCGGATGAGTTCACGCTTTTCATTATTTAGTCATTTGCCACTTTTCGCACCATGCATATACTTCGTCTAAATCATTTTGCAATTGATTTCGACCATCTGATGACTTTACTACACGGTAAATGACAGCGTAGTCTGCAAATAATCCGAGAGGGCCGCTCAGGGTGTCTTTTACATCATTTATATAGATTAGGAACAGCAGAGGACCTGTAAAAGTTCCTTGTGGAACGCCAGATATAACGTCTATCTTACTCGATACCTTTTCTTCAGTTACCACGAATTGTGACCTTTCTGGCAGGGAATCACGAATCCAGTCGCACAACTGAGATGATACTCCGTAGGCACGCAGTTTCATTAGAAGTCGATTGTGGGGAACGGTGTGAAACGTTTTATCGAAATATAGAAATATGAGGTCAATCTGAGCTCCCCTGTCGATATTACTCAGTACTTCGCGTGAATAAAGAGCTAGTTCTGTTTCACAAGAACGGTATTTTCTGAATCCGTGCTGACTGTTATCTGCAAATCATTTTCTTATAGGTAATACATATATTGGAACGCGTGTATTGCAAGAGAAGAAGTGTGCGAAAAAGAAAAAGAAGGAACAAAAGTCCTTTGTCCTCAGACGAATGAGGGCGGAAAGTGACAGAAAGAAGATAACAAAATATTTGTAATTTTCTCTTTCTTCCTTGTTTTAGTAAAACTATTTTTAGGTTAAATATAATAGTCTGACTATGAAGTCAGATGATGAAAAAAAGATGATAATGAAGAAAAGATTCATGTATGTGGAAGATACAGTCATAACAGGTAAACTCTAGAGTAATCTGCTTAGTAACTAAGTTATCTTCGTAAGGCAATATCCGTCTTCCGTCTGACATACTTCACTTGCCTTTGCCCTTTTGTCCTCCTGGTCTTGCAAAGTTACGACGCATATTTTAATGAACAATAACAAGCACTAAATTTATTTCCCACATTGTGTAATACTTCATTATTTCATGCGAATAACATCCTTTTTATTTGTTATTATCAGGTTTTTTGTGACGAAAAAGAGATGAGGCTTACAACATGAACCATAATAACAGGTGTGGACGAAGTATGCTTAACCGTCATACGGCTGTCTCACTGAGATCGCTACGAACTGTACTAATTATTCAAGACTTGCTTACTATTTAGTTTATGAAGTTCTATGTGCCAGTGCGAACAATACTGGCGCACTGAAGATATTCGAAACTGACACGGTCGCGAAAATAAGAAACCGAGCCAGTTATTCTCGAAACATATAGTTGTTGTTATGGACTTCAGTCCTGAGACTGGTTTGATGCCACTCTCCATGCTACTCTAACCTGTGCTGGCTTCATCATCTCCCAGTACCTACTGCAGCCTACATCCTTATGAATCTGCTTAGTGTATTCATCTCTTGGTCTCCCTCTACGATTTTTACCCTCCACGCTGCCCTCCAGTACGAAATTGGTGATCGCTTGATGCCTCAGAACATGTACTACCAACCTATCCCTTCTTCTAGTCAAGTTGTGCCACAAACTTCTCTTCTCCCCAATTCTATTCAATACCTCCTCATTAGTTATGTGATCTACCCACCTATTCTTCAGCATTCTTCTGTAGCACCACTTTTCGAAAGCTTCTATTCTCTTCTTGTCTAAACTATTTATCGTCCATGTTTCACTTCCATACATGGCTACACTCCATACAAATACTTTCAGAAACGACTTCCTGACACTTAAATCAATACTCGATGCTAACAAATTTCTCTTCTTCAGAAACGCTTTCCTTGCCATTGCCAGTCTACAATTTATATCATCTCTACTTCGACCATCATCAGTTATTTTGCTCCCCAAATACCAAAACCCCTTTACTACTTTAAGTGTCTCATTTCCTAATCTAATTCCCTCAGCATCACCCGACTTAATTCGACTACATTCCATTTCCCTCGTTTTGCTTTTGTTGATGTTCATCTTATACCCTCCTTTCAAGACACTGCCCATTCCGTTCAACTGCTCTTCCAAATCTTTTACTGTCTCTGACGGAATTACAATGTCATCGGCTAACCTCAAAGTTTTTATTTCTTCTCCATGGATTTTAATACCTATTCTGAATTTTTCTTTTGTTTCCTTTACTGCTTGCTCAATATACAGATGGATTAACATCGGGGAGAGGCTACAACCCTGTCTCCCTTCCTTCCCAACCACTGCCTTCCTTTCATGTCCCTCGACTCTTATAACTGCCATCTGCCTTCTGTACAAATTGTAAACAGCCTTTCGCTCCCTGTTTTTCCCCCTGCCACCTTCAGAATTTGAAAGAGAATATTGCAGTCAACATTTTCAAAAGCTTTCTCTAAGTCGACAAATGCTAGGAACGTAGGTTTGCCTTTCCTTACTCTTTCTTCTAAGGTAAGTCGTAGGGTCAGTATTTCTTGCAAATCGAAGGTTAATTAGTCATCGTCAATTTAACTCTCCAGCAGAGCTAAAAGAGATTCCAAGAAAAGCAAAGAAGCATGTGAAAATGCTAAGGGGGATACCAATAGTGTTCCTCCCTTTGGAGCCCGCCAGAGTTCTCCCTTATGCAAAATGATTGTTGAGAGCGGAGTTGCAGGAAATATTTGCGCCAGCAGCACGTCAGTTTCCGCGAGGCCTCGCAGCGAGCAGAGGGATTCACGAGCCCCGCGGGCTGGCCTCGCTTTGTGAACAGCTGATCCAGATACGTGGAAGCGACGAGATAGGGCGCCATCCGCGGAGGAGTCACGCCTGGTGGAACGTGCCACGTATCACGCGCGGACACGTCACCGGCTGCACGGGACCCACGGCGCAGCGCTCCCGCGTTACGCAACAGGCCCCACACACACAAGGTACGTCCAGCCGTTGCGTCAGGGCCTCTGCGCGCCTTTTGCAAGTCATCACACGTCGCGGCGCTGTGACTCACCTATTGTGCGCGCGCGGCCAGCGTCTGCCACTATACCGGGAAAGCTCCGGGCAGCGTGCTCAGCTGAGCAGACGAGCCGTAACGGCACTCCAGGCGACAGAGACAGTACGAAGAACGACTGATGTGATGCCCCTTCTCCCCAAACTGCTGCGGCGTTCCGCTGTGGTGATGGCGGCTGGTGGGAAGTTCAAAAGTTCTTCCACCGACTGCGTGTGAGCTTGCATCATAGCATTCCTTTCGAGCGATGTGGTGCTGTTAGGTGAACCGGATACAGAGCCGGCAGCTTATCTGGCCCGATTCCGGTTTCTCGACGTTTCCTTCAGACAGTTAGTGAACGACGCACGTTTGTTCATCCTACCAGAGCGAGTCCGAAACTCTGACGCACCCGTGTCTGTGTGACTCGCTACGTAGTCATCAGTTCCATTCCTTCCTTACAATCCCCTGCAATCTTCGTATCCGTTGCCACTGCTTTAGCTTTTCGTTTAATGACCATAAACCCTCCTTAATTTAAAGACATTACCAATACTCAGGTTTGAGTATTAACTACATATAGCGATATTCAGGACTTCTATAAACGGTAAATTATTGAACTTGAATAAATCAGCGAAAGAACTGTTGAGTCTTTAAACATGGCTGCGTTGTCAGCGACCGTTGCAAGGTAAATCAAAACGATTGCAGCACTCGGTCGCGAAAATGAAGTGTTTTTGACCTAGGTTTCGGTCACTTCTAAGAGCGCCTTCATCAGAAATGAAACATTTAAAAGCTGCGCGGGTTTAGCCGAGCAGTCTTGGGCTCTGCAGTCATGGACTGTGCGGCTGGTCCCGGCGGAGGTTCGAGTCCTCCCTCGGGCATGGGTGTGTGTGTTTGTCCATAGGATAATTTATGTTAAGTAGTGTGTAAGCTTAGTGACTGATGACCTTAGCAGTTAAGTCCCATAAGATTTCACACAAACATTTAAAACTAGCATGTTACGTATAAAATATCTGATTTCATCCATTATACACCGTTCTGAAAGCTTACGACTGTGAAAACAATAGGCTTGTTTATAAATAACTCATCTGCTACCAATCATTATTTTCTTTATTTTATTTTTCGCATACGCGTTTAGGGAAATGATTCCGATTTTCAAGTGCGTTTTTTAGTGTTTTAGTGTTTGTTATGCCATTCTATGTGGTGTTGCCGATGTGTGAGAGTCTGCTTCATTTCGTTGACTTAACTGCAAAATATATATATATATATATATATATATATATATATATATATATATATATATATATATATCACTTTTTAGTTGTTACTGATTAAGCAGTAAATTAACTACCCTCAGTTATCAATATTATAGTATTAAATACGTAATAAAATGTATAAAACTACTACGTACAATGTTTATGTTGCAAACTTGACGACAAAACCATATTTTTTTGAACAATTTTTGTTGCTATTGTGGTCTTCAGTTCGAAGACTGGTTTGATGCAGTTTTCAATGCTGCTCTAACCTGCGTAAACCTTTCCATCTCCGAATAACTATTGCAAGCTACATCTTTCTGAATCTGCTTACTGTATTCATCTCTTTGTTTTCCTCTACGATTTTTACCCTTCCACACTTCCTTCCAGTATTAAATTGCTGATCCCTTGATGTCTCATAATGTGTCCTATCAACCTGTCTCTTCTTATAGTCAGGTTATGCCACACGTTTCTCTTTTCCCCAATTCTATTCAGTAACTCCTCATTGGTTACGTGATTTCTAATCTCCAGTATTCTTCTGTAGTACCATATTTCAAAAGCTTCTGTTCTCTTCTTGTCTAAACAGTTTATCGTCCATGTTTCACTGCAATACATGGCTACACTCCATACAAATACTTCAAGAAAGGACTTGCTGACACTTTAATCTATATTCGATGTTAAGAAATTTCTCTTCTTCAGAAATGCTTCTCTTGCCGTTGCCAGTCTACATTTTATATCCTTTCAATTTCGGCCATCTTTAGTTATCTTGCTGCCCAAAAAGCACAACTTATGTACTACTTTAAGAGTCTCGTTTCTTAATCTAATTCCCTGAGTATAATGTGATTTAATTCCTCTACATTACCTTCGTTTAGCTTTTGTTGATGTTATTTTTATATCCTCCTTTCAAGACAGCGTTTAGGGAAATGATTCCGATTTTCAAGTGCGTTTTTTAGTGTTTTAGTGTTTGTTATGCCATTCTACACTCCTGGAAACGGAAAAAAGAACACATTGACACCGGTGTGTCAGACCCACCATACTTGCTCCGGACACTGCGAGAGGGCTGTACAAGCAATGATCACACGCACGGCACAGCGGACACACCAGGAACCGCGGTGTTGGCCGTCGAATGGCGCTAGCTGCGCAGTATTTGTGCACCGCCACCGTCAGTGTCAGCCAGTTTGCCGTGGCATACGGAGCTCCATCGCAGTCTTTAACACTGGTAGCATGCCGCGACAGCGTGGACGTGAACCGTATGTGCAGTTGACGGACTTTGAGCGAGGGCGTATAGTGGGCATGCGGGAGATCGGGTGGACGTACCGCCGAACTGCTCAACACGTGGGGCGTGAGGTCTCCACAGTACATCGATGTTGTCGCCAGTGGTCGGCGGAAGGTGCACGTGCCCGTCGACCTGGGACCGGACCGCAGCGACGCACGGATGCACGCCAAGACCGTAGGATCCTACGGTGTGCGGTAGGGGACCGCACCGCCACTTCCCAGCAAATTAGGGACACTGTTGCTCCTGGGGTATCGGCGAGGACCATTCGCAACCGTCTCCATGAAGCTGGGCTACGGTCCCGCACACCGTTAGGCCGTCTTCCGCTCACGCCCCAACATCGTGCAGCCCGCCTCCAGTGGTGTCGTGACAGGCGTGAATGGAGGGACGAATGGAGACGTGTCGTCTTCAGCGATGAGAGTCGCTTCTGCCTTGGTTCCAATGATGGTCGTATGCGTGTTTGGCGCCGTGCAGGTGAGCGCCACAATCAGGACTGCATACGACCGAGGCACACAGGGCCAACACCCGGCATCATGGTGTGTGGAGCGATCTCCTACACTGGCCGTACACCTCTGGTGATCGTCGAGGGGACACTGAACAAAGCACGGTACATCCAAACCGTCCTCGAACCCATCGTTCTACCATTCCTAGACCGGCAAGGGAACTTGCTGTTCCAACAGGACAATGCACGTCCGCATGTATCCCGTGCCACCCAATGTGCTCTTGAAGGTGTAAGTCAACTACCCTGGCCAGCAAGATCTCCGGATGTGTCTCCCATTGAGCATGTTTGGGACTGGATGAAGCGTCGTCTCACGCGGTCTGCACGTCCAGCACGAACGCTGGTCCAACTGAGGCGCCAGGTGGAAATGGCATGGCAAGCCGTTCCACAGGACTACATCCAGCATCTCTACGATCGTCTCCATGGGAGAATAGCAGCCTACATTGCTGCGAAAGGTAGATATACACTGTACTAGTGCCGACGTTGTGCATGCTCTGTTGCCTGTGTCTATATGCCTGTGGTTCTGTCAGTGTGATCATGTGATGTATCTGACCCCAGGAATGTTTCAATAAAGTTTCCCCTTCCTGGGACAATGAATTCACGGTGTTCTTATTTCAATTTCCAGGAGTGTATGTGATGTTGCCGATGTGTGAGAGTCTGCTTCATTTCGTTGACTTAACTGCAATATATATATATATATATATATATATATATATATATATATATATATATATATATATATATATATAACAGACTTGAAAATGGCAATCATTTCCAGAAACGCGTCGTGCGAAAAATAAAGTAATGAAAATCGTGATTGGTAGCAGATGAGTTATTTATAAACAAACCTATACGTATAAAATAAACGTGACGCGATAACGCTTTAGTCACAAAATATTAAAATAGAAAATATAGCGGCAGGCCACTAAGGGCTGCATCACATGTCGAGCTGCGGAAGCGTCAGACTCATTGATGCTACCGCACCTCGACGTGTGGTGCAGCCCTTAGTGGCCTGCCGCTATGTTAAATATTTTAATATTTTGTAACTGAAGCGTTATCGCTTCATGTTTATTTTACATGTGACATGCAAATGTTTTATTTCTAATGAAGGCACTCTTAGAAGTAGCCGAAACCTAGGTCAAAAAGACTTCATTTTCGCGACCGAGGGCTGCAGTCGTTTTAATCTTGAACTGTTAAGTGACGATTTATTAACGACTGGTTTCGCTCCGTTAAAGCAGCATCTTCAGGTGTTTAGTACTGTCACATAGATAAACACGCGGAGACGCTCCTAACGTCCGTAGTCGCAGAATCCAACACCATGAAGAGGGAATTCCTCAACAAATAATAACCGGCAGAGCACTGGGGGGAATAGTGCTTATCTATGTGGCATTACTAACGATCTCAAGGTGCTCCTTTAACACAGTCAAATCGGTAGTTAATAAATCATCACTTAAGGGCTGTTCGCGGTTTTGATCAAGTTCAGTTTACCATGAATTTCAACGGCTGTGGCTGCCCATATCGTGAAGTTGTATGTTTCTATAAATGATTTATTTGCTTTCAGAGCTCTATATTTTCCAAAGTATTACTTGTACAAATATCACTGATGGATGAATAGAGATGTCAACTTAACATGTTTGCATACTGACATCTACAATTAATATTCTACGAGTGCCCTGGTCACACGATACACGTCCAGGCGGTATGCTGCAAAATCCTGCCAGTGATCATCACTGCAACACTGATGCGTCCTCGGAGTTGTTTCAGTGTTCTTGGCAGTGGGGGTCGCAGACATGGTCCCTAACGTATCCCTAAAGGCAGAAGTCACAAGACGTTAGATCAGGCGACCTGGGGGAAAGGGAGGGGGGAAGGGGACAAGACAAGAGAGCCAATCCAGTGGTTACAAAGTTCGTCGTTCAGGTAGCGACGAACACCGATGCTCCACTGAGGGACGCCCGTTCTTGTTGGGAGATGAAATCCTCAGGATCAGCAGTCAATGGTGGAAACGGCCGGAACAGCAACATATCAACTTAAGATGTACCAAGCACAGTCTTCTCACAGAACGGCCCATACAGCTTCGTCTGTGCCACTGCACACGCACAGAAAACATTAACCTTTATCTATTCATGCTTCAAAATTTCATGAGGATGGTCAGTACCCCACACTCCCACATTGTGGTGATGAACCTTTCCAAATAAATGTAAGGTATCTCCGTTGCCGAATATATGCTTGGAGGCGAAATGTCCTCCTCAATTGTTTCCTGCATTCTGATGCAAAATGCAAGCCGCCGGACATACTCTTCCGCTCTACGACCTGAGCTGGAGATGCAGCTTGGAATGTAACCGCCGTCGCAAAATCTGCATTATTCTAAGTTCATGCCTTGCCCGGATCGTTTTTTTTTTTTTAGGGGGCTGCCTATGAAACTTTCCCTCCCAATCTCCTCGGTTGCCTCTGGCACACTTGTTTGACCTGTACTTTCCTGTTTACAGAGACGAGCAGTGTCCCTGTAATAATCTCTGTTTACATGGCGGTTCTTTTCCGTAATTCCTTCCGAATGCACACTGCGCTGTGATAACAGATAAACAACTCGCATATTCCAGGACACAAAATCTTTGTCCTTGCTTTGTCGCCATTTTGTCCAGGCACTGCACTCGTAACGAGAATTGGTGGGCACAATGAAAACTCAGTGAGTTTACGATTCTTTTCGGGCATCTTTCATATTTATACGTAGTAACACTTTGGAAAATATAGAACTTTGAAAACGAATGAATCATTTATAATAGCCCTGTACGTTAGAGTGATTCTTATTTTTCATGTTTTCTTTTTTCTTTGTGGTACCCCATAGCTGCACAGGTCACATCGATACCCAAGGAAGGAACCAGAAGTAATCCACTGAATTGCAGACCCATGTAGCTGATTTCGATTCGTCGCAGGACTTCGGAATGTACACTGTGTTCCAACGTTATGAAACACCTTGAAAAAAAAAACATCTATTTGACACATAACCAGCAAAATATCGTTCGTCTGAAACATAACTGGCTTTTTCTTCACACAAAGTAATGAGTGTAATCGACACAGCATCTCGAGTTGATTTCATATTTCTAGCCTTTATAGCCGTTCCTCGCAAGAGGCTTCATATCAGATTGCTTGCCTATAGAGTATAGTCTCGAATGTGCAACTGGATTCGTATTTCCTATTAGAACGGTCACAGTTCCTAGTGACTGACGGAAAGTGATTGAGTATAACAGAAGTGATATCTGGTAGTGATGCAGACCCAAGGAAGTAATACAAACTCTCTATTGTTCTTAATCTATATGAGTGATTTAGGAGACAATCTCAGTACCTATCTCAAACTGTTTGGGGATGATGCTGTCATTTGCCATCTAGTAAAATCATTTGAAGATCAACACGAATTGTAAAATGATTTAGACACGATGTCTCTATGGTGCAAAAGGTTCCAGTTGACCGTAAACAATAAAAAATGTGCCTCGTGTTTAATAAAAAAGATAACTCACACAAATTTAAAGGCTGTACATTAAGTAAATACCTAGGAATTGCAATTGTAAACAACACAAATGTTGTGGCGAGTGCTTACCGAAGACGGCGTTTTATTGATAGACTGCCTACACTACGCTTATCCGTCCCTTTTCTGGTGTACTGCTGCGCGGTAAGGGATCCACACCAGACAGGATTGACGCAGTACAGCACAAAAAAGTTCAAAGTAGAGCAGCTCGTTTTGCATTATCCGAAGTAGGAGAGATAGTGTCACGAATATGATAGAAGAGCTGCGATGCCAGTAATTAAAACAAAGGCGCTGTTCGCTGTGGTGAGATCTTTTAACAAAACTTCGATCAGCAATTTTCTCTTCCGAATGCCGAAATGTTTTGTTGACACCGATCCACATAGGGGAAATGACCATCATAATAAAATAAGATAATAAGTTAAATCAATGTCAGCACAGAAAGATTAGGATGTTCATCTTTTCCACCAGCTATTCGAGAGTGAAACAGCCAATAAATAGTCTGAAAGTGGTTCGATAAATCCTATGCCAAACAGCTGCAAAGTAACCATGTAGATATAGATTGCACAAAAAATGAGTTGTGCTCAATTTGGGCTCCATATGAAAAGCGGAATGTGTGACGCTAGGCTTCCACATTACTAAAAAACAATTGCTAGAATCATTTATTTTTTATTTAAAAATATTTTTAGTTGTTACTGATTAAGCAGTAAATTAACTACCCTCAGTTATCAATATTATAGTATTAAATACGTAATAAAATGTATAAAACTACTACGTACAATGTTTATGTTGCAAACTTGACGACAAAACCATATTTTCTTGAACAATTTTTGTTGCTATTGTGGTCTTCAATTCGAAGACTGGTTTGATGCAGTTCTCAATGCTGCTCTAACCTGCGTAAGCCTTTCCATCTCCGAATAACTACTGCAAGCTACATCTTTCTGAATCTGCTTACTGTATTCATCTCTTTGTTTTCCTCTACGATTTTTACTCTTCCACACTTCCTTCCAGTATTAAATTGCTGATCCCTTGATGTCTCAGAATGTGTCCTATCAGCCTGTCTCTTCTTCTAGTCAGGTTATGCCACACGTTTCTCTTTTCCCCAATTCTATTCAGTAACTCCTCATTGGTTACATGATTTCTAATCTCCAGTATTCTTCTGTAGTACCATATTTCAAAAGCTTCTGTTCTCTTCTTGTCTAAACAGTTCGTCGTCCATGTTTCACTGCCATACATGGCTACACTCCATACAAATACTTCAAGAAAGGAGTTGCTGACACTTTAATCTATATTCGATGTTAAGAAATTTCTCTTCTTCAGAAATGCTTCTCTTGCCGTTGCCAGTCTACATTTTATATCCTTTCAATTTCGGCCATCTTTAGTTATCTTGCTACCCAAAAAGCACAACTTATGTACTACTTTAAGAGTCTCGTTTCTTAATCTAATTCCCTGAGCATAATGTGATTTAATTTCTCTACATTCCATTACCTTCGTTTAGGTTTTGTTGATGTTATTTTTATATCCTCTTTTCAAGACAGTGTCCGCTCAACGGTTCTTCCAAGTTCTTTGCTATCTGTGATAGATTCACAAAGTCTTCGGCAAACCTCAATTTTTTTTATTTCTTCTCTACGGACTTTAATTACCATTCCAAAATTTTCTTTGGGTTCATTTACTGCTTCCTTAATGTACAGATTGAAACAGATTGGAGATAGACCACAACCGTGCCTCACTCTCTTATCAGTCACTGCTTCCCCTTCATGCACTCGGATACAATCTGAAGAACATACTGATTCTGTTTCCAGTTTTTCAAATCTGGTAAAATTGTTCTTATTTTACTAGAAACAAACTCTCAGTGTCGTTATGGACACTGACTGGAATTTGATCGATTTCTGCTTGAATCGTTTTAATATTTTCTACTAATAATTCTGTCTTAAAATACAATGCATTTTTACGATCTTTGGGTGTTGTAGTTCTTCCTAATTTCGGTGCTTGCAAAGAAAAAATGAAAGGAACTCCACTTTATGCAAGAGACAGGAATCAAGACTAGCTATATTCTTCATTTAAAGGAATCCGCTGATCATCAGTGTAAAGGTGTCTTTAGATAGGTGACGAATGAGGTAGGAGCACTAACAGTCCATCTATGGAGGGATCCATATCGTAAAATAAACTACATGGGAGTGGCTGCACATTATATAAACAGTGAAGGAGGAAAAGTTCGTACTAGACGTTTCGAGAATGAGAATTAAAAAACTGGAGATAATATTAAATGTGAACTGCTAATGATATTACGGTCGTCCCATTTACTGAGTGCAGTGCAAAACGTGTTTCTTGGCGAAAGAGGTCCAAAAATTGCAGCAGCATGTCGTCAGTATAAGAAATTCCCTTATTAATAAATTCTTTTTTATAAGATCTGGCCTTCGGAATCGCCTGCAGGAATTGGTAAAAGGAAGTGTGTACACACTACAGAACAGCAAACTAGACATCTTGGAGTCAATTAACCCGCAGTGGTTCAAAGTTCTAGCAATTTTTTCCGAGCTAAATCAAGACTATTTAACTGATTCTGTTGGCAAAAAAATGCCGGAAGATGTAATAAGCTCTATGGCATCATTTAAAAAGATCTCCCCCCAAGACATTTTTAGTAATTTTACTATTCCCAACCATGATATTTAACTTCAAAATCAGATTTGTGAAATTGAATAAAGATGGTTTGTTAAGCGCCTGCCTAAACTTTTAACATGCATGACATTAACCCTCACAACAGAGAGGGGTGAAAGGGTACTTTATGCCTATCTTTTGAAAATATTGTCATCTACTCATTTACTTTGTATTTTAGATTCCTGAAAATATATTTATTGCTTGTAATGAATTGTTCCACCTGATTCCATAAATGTTTTAAATTTTCCAGTTACATTTAACCTATAAGATTTTGTCTTAGTGTTACATTCAATATTTTCAGGTTCAGGACCTTATTTAGAAATCAATATCTCTTTAAAAAGTATTTTATAAGTAAAAGTCCTCAACAGTTAAGTAATTTAAGTAATTTTTTCATTTTAAATTTTGTTTAGTGTGGGCACAAAGTTTCCCCAGCACCCCTCCCCCCTCCCCTCCCTGACAGCACACGTTATTGAAAGTGCATTGGTGTTGCTACGAGTGAGCTTAAAGGTATTTTCTTTTTATGGACCCTACTAACACATCAGTACCTCTTTAAAAAGTACTTTATATTTGTAATACAGGATGGGGAAAATAAGTGACCCGGACGAGTGGATCCGATTGGACGTGAATGTATATATATAACCACACCCTGTGACGCGCCCGCCACGTGATCCACAACGATTTAAAGAGTAGTGCGGAATGTGCCAGTGTGAGTCGGGCAGTGCAATGGGGAGAATGGTATTCACAGTGAAGCAGCGGGTGTTCGCTGTGGAAAGTTACGTGACAACAAAGTCGAGGACGCGGTATGGTCAGTTGTCTGCACAGCAGTTTACTGGTGTCAAAGTGCAAGAAAAGAGTACCATGCAACGCTTAGTCCTAAAATGGCACGAACACCACAAAATGTGGCTTCAGTTCAGTAGAAAATGCTTCAAAATCCTACCAAATGTACCCGACGTCTGTCGCAAATGACCGGCATATCACGTCGATCATGCTGAAGAACACTGCACCTGGACATGCATGAGTTCCTACTGAATGTCTGTTGTTCCTGCGTTAAGGCCAGAAGATACTCCTCAGTGCCTCCAGCTTTGTTAGTGGCTGTTCACTGAGACGACATTGAATGGCTTGGACATGGATCTGTTCTCTATGTCTGATGAAGCCTGGTTTCACCTGAGTGGACATGTCAACTCATTGATCAGAATGTTGGAGCGTGGTGTGTAATGACTGCAAGCCACATTTTTTGTATCATCTTCTTTCCTCGGATGCTGACTCTGGTTCGCTACATTGCCAACATTTTGAAACCATTTTTGGCAGAATTAATGGAGGAGGAGAAGACCTACAGTTACTTCCAACAGAAAGGAGCAACTGCCCATACAGTCGGACGAACCTTGGAGAACATTTACACAATCTTCCGCCTGACAGAGTTGTTAGCAGAGGTCAGTGTGGTGGTAGCCAGAGCTGGCCATCCAGGTGCGATTACATTGTGTGGGGAGCCCTCAAGTCTAAGGTATATCGGAGCAGCCCTCACAGTCTTGAAGAACTGCAGCAGAACATTTCGAATGACATTGCGGCAATTCCAGCAGTCCAGCTTCTAGCCGCCTTCAGCAGCTTGCTGACCGTGGCCCAAAAGTACCAGGTGAAGGATGGTGGTCACTTTCCACATCTGTTATAGTCAGATTAGTAATTTCCTTTTCCTGTTGTGTTTCTTTATACAGTGGAACTCTGTTCTGCAGGCCACTTTTATTTGCTCCACCGCGTATAAGTCAATAACAATTAACAAATTTTATTTTTAGGGTGGGCATAAAGTACCCCCCCCCCCCTCCACTCAGCAATGCGTGCGCGTTATGGAAAACGCCTTGGTATTTCTAGGATTACCAGACTATTATTCTAGAACAGGCTCTTCCAGCTCGTGGCGTATTGTCGTTCTGTATGAGAAATAAAATGGTCCCATCTTACATGATCACCAACTTCGTACTGACAACGACGAGACCACACGCTCCCAGGCACTGCAGTGACCGGTCTGGAGAGCTCCTGCTTCATAACGTCTCGAGAAATCCATTTCCGCACACAACTTCGGAAAGTAAAATGACTTTCTGGGAAGATTGACGAGTTTTCTTTGTCGTTGCTATCTTCAAATATCTGCCGATGTGGACATGCAGCTTGCGAGCATGGAACTTGCAGATGTGGATGTGGAACATATGGTTGCAGACGCGGAACTTACGGATGCGGAGGTAGTACTTGCAGATGTGGATATGGAAAATGCAGACGCAGGTATGAAACTTACGGATATAGATGTGGATAAGGATCGTGCTGATGAGGTGTCTATATAGACATCTACATATGGGAATGAAAGGGAAACAGCACACAGTTTAAGGTATAAGCCCAGCATGGAAAAAAGGCGTAGTGTAATAATTCCAATGGGTATAAAATCAAGTATGCATAGTGCAATCAATTTACATCCACGAGCAGGGTAAAATTTAAAATCTGGTATAAAGAACATTTGGGGCATTAAAGTAAGACATCGCTTGTGCGCACATTAAAAGCAACAAAAATAAAGTTTTTACAATAGAGGAACACACTGATACTGCCCAGAGTTTTTATTTGTATGTGCTTTAACAACTTGGTACTTGCACTGATTATCTAAACCCCCCGACTGAACGACCAAAGTAATTGTAGACATCGTAATTTTTATGAAATTTGTAAAGACATGTCTTAGTGTATATCAGCGCTCCGTATTCGAATGTGACGGGACGCTCTACCACGTGTCTAAGGGGACAGCCCTCGGCACATTGGCAGCGTCGAGTTTGACACGATGGGAGAATCCTCCACTTGGCGCTACAGTCGGCCTGGTAGTTATACAGCCGTGTCTATGTATTGTTTAATGGAAGAGAAGATAGGACACAAAAATAGTTCAAATGGCTCTGAGCACTATGGGATTTAACATCTGAGGTCATCAGTCTCCTAGAACTTAGAACTGCTTAAACCTAACTAACCTAAGAACGTCACACACATACATGCGCGAGGCAGGATTCGAATCTGCGACCGTAGCGGTCGTGCGGTTCCAGACTGAAGCGCCTAGAACCGCTCTGCCACAACAGCCGGCCAGATAGGACATATTATTAAAAGTTTTTAACTGTTTGTCAATACAACAAATCTTGTGTGGCGGTGCTCGACCTGGGGGTGAGTCAGCTCGAATCCTGGTGATGGTAAAAATTTCTCTTCCATTATTAGACCGTCAAGGGGAGGAGACGTAGTGACTTAAAGTTCCTGATCACCACACTTAGCGCTTATGCCCTACTTTAAATACCAAACCTCCTGAAGTGAGGGCATGTGACACTGCTGATGGCGATCCATCCATCGGATGGGGACATTAGGCTTGGTAGCTCCCTCGACCCTGTTCATGGGCAGTAGGCTACGCTTCGGCACCGTGTTTTACCCTCTCCCTTGTCTCATCATCATCATCATAATGATAATACCCCCCTCCTTCCCCCCCCCCCCCCCCCCCCCCGTTAACTGGGTGGTCAGCGCGGCGGAATGCCACGCCAAGGGGCCCGGGTTCGATTCCCGGCAGGAGCAAGAGATTTTCTCCGTTCAGGGACTGGGTGTTGTTTTGTCCTCATCATCATTTCATCCCCATCTCCGACGCGCAAGTCGCGCATGTAGCGGCGAATGCATTAAGTACTTGCCCTCGGCGGCCGAACTTCCCCGAATGGGGGACTTCGGCCCACAATACCGTACGCTCATTTACCTCATGATAATAACACAGCACAAAGAATACACTACACTCAAAACACATTCACCCCCCCCCCCCCCCCTCTCACACACAGTACATACATGTAATATTATAAATATTGTGATGGAGAATGTTGCAAATAAATAAACAAAACAAATATAGCAAATCGTCTTTAGTCTTTTATGTTTAGCTCTGGAATATTTTATTTATAAATTATTTCAAGACTGTGTCATCCAATCCATTAGTATTCATTAACACTGCAGGCTTTTTAAATCAATCTAATTTATTTTAAGTACAGGTATGCCTTTAGTATATGGCAGTGAAATTGTTTCGTTAAGACAGGTTAATTTGTAGTTTATGTGCAAGAAATGGTACCTTACAACACGTTCATATTGTCATTATATAGCAATTTTTTGAGCTCTGTAACACTGAAAAGCATAAGATTAGATCAAGATTGTTATTCATTTTTAATTTGTGTAGCAGATTTATTGGTGGGTGCCACTGCCCAGGAGCGGTCGTTTTGAAATAATAAAAACATCATCGACAGACGAAAAATAACGATTTTTTACGTTTGAGAAAGATTGCAGAGCAGCTGCATCATAACTTGCAGGTACATTCAGGGGAGTCACGTTAAGACTTACCGCTCCCATATTTCGCGACCGATTAAAGATATCGAAACAACGTTTACGGCTACTGATTGCAGAGAGTTACGAAATTTTGTTACGTCGTTAATACTCGTAGCTTTTGTAGTTACTGGAGGAAGTATGATTTGTTTTGACTGAGCCGCCGTGCGGTTTGAGATGGATGGATGGATGGAGAGGGTTGTATGGGCGCACGACGGCAACGTCTTCAGCGCCCGCTCAGTAACAGATTGAGACGGGTGTCAAGAAAATACTCAGAACAGTAAGACAAAACAGAACCTAAAACACTTGTAACAAGCTTGGAAAAATATGTGCTTACCGACACCGAAGCGGGGGACGAACCATGTCGTCAGCAGTAAAACATGGACAACACAGGAAGAAAGTGGTAGAGGGAGCTACAACAGTATAGCAGATGGAAGTGGGGAGGAGCCAGCCACTTTGCAATACACTAAAACCTCCAGCCTAAAAGTTTAGGCCAGAGTCCAGACACATCACAAAACTTTAAAACCCTAGACACACACGTCTTATCATTAGCTAAAACACAAGGCAGATCCCCATCAACTAGCGCAGCTTGAGGCGTCATGTCACGGACTGCGCGGCCCCTCCCGCCGGAGGTTCGAGTCCTCCCTTGGGCACAGTGTGCGATTTGCAGGGGGGGATGGGGAGGGATTTCCCCCTCTCCGCATCAGACCATCCCCTCCTCTGGTTTTTGTTTATGCATCCCAACCTGGGATGTTTATTTCCCACGTACTGGAGTAAAACTTTACATATGATTTAAATTTGTGGAGCCGAGCACTGAAAGTTTTTTATACAGTCTTACTATTAATATGTTTGCTTATTAATTTTGAAAAAGTGTTATCTGGTAGTTATTGTTGTTGTCTTCAGTCCAGAGACTGATTTGATGCATATCTCCATGCATGTAGTAGTTAAGCAGTTCAAAACGTTTAGAGCTAAATCATCATTATCATGTTGTCATTGTTGCTTTCGTCTAAGGTGCGTCATCCGTTTACTTGCGAGCTTGTATCATGATGGACGAAAGTACAACGGTTTCCAATAAAACTTGTTTAATAATATATATACGTTTGTCCTTTGAGGTAGTTGCTATACGTTTGTCCTTTGAGGTAGTTGCTTGCGATTATTTTTTTGACATTGTTGAATTAGAAAGTGGGACGGGAGAATGCATTTTCAGCACACTGTTAGCAGCTCTTGAAAAGTATGGCATTACAAATGATGAACTAAAAAACCACCTTGTAGGTATCGCAACAGATTGGTGGCTCAACAATGCTTGCACCTTACAAAGGCGTAGCCGCTCTCTTGCGTAGTCATTTACATAAGGATTTAACTGTCGTTCATTGTATGAACCACAAAATGAAATTAGCTGTCCACGAATGTTATGAATGATGTAGCAGATGTATTCCATATACAGGTTTCTTTAGATTCCTTATATTCTGTGTTTCCTCGAAGTTCCAAAAATCAGAGACTACTACAAAGTGTTTCACAAGAATTACCCTCGCAGCTATTAAAACTAGGCCGTATTTTTCGCGTACGTTGGGTTGCTTCCTCATTTAATGCTTTTCTAGCTTTTCTTGAAAGTCACAGTTCTTTTGTCCATCTTTTTGAAAAACTGTGACATGATGGCACCTGATCAACTCAGGAGAGATCTAAATTTGAAGTTTTACTAAAACATCTTACAAAGTGGCTTTTCTGATAGTGCATACGCGTGAATAGTGAGTTTCGGCATTACCATCTATTTATAAATAACTGTTTAACCATGGGTAACGCCACGGTCCAAGCTAGTAACGTATATAATTTTACTAAGCCCCACTGGTAAAAGCACAAATCGCACACTGCTTGGGCATGGATGTGTGTTTTGTTCTTAGCATAAGTTAGTTTAAGTAGTGTGTAAGTCTAGGGATCTATGACCTAAGCAGTTTGGTCCCTTTGTTTTGACTGAAACGATGTACCTCAACTGCATTCAAAAGGTCTTCGAAATAAGATTATCATGAGATCGCGCTGTTTAATGTTACCCTTGAAATTGTTTGCAAAGAATCAAAAAAATGCATTATAATGGAATGGCAAGGCAGCTGGGGTGGATTAATGCGGTGTAACTATCACCAATTGTGGGTCTTTAGTGGCCTTCCCACGCTTAATATTTATTGCGCAATACAGAGTGTTGTGCGATAATACTGACCATCTGATATTGGTATTGGCGTTTTGCGCAATATGTTGCAGAAGACTGCAGAATTTTAAAAAATGTAGATGCTTGTTCCATATACTGTGCAATATACTGTACTCTGTTAGTATTGCGCAATGCGCTTCACTTCATGCCGGGAGAAATTCCATTCGCTCCGGTCGAATTTCCGCAAAAAGTGAAAACATTAAATGACTAAGAGTCAGGAAGTAGGCTAGAAGATGTATAAGAGAGCAACTTGTGGTACTTAGAAGAAATGAAGTTCCTGATTGATAGCCCACAACAACATATCAGAGGATATATCATGGCGTCTTGACAGTAAGCAGAAATGTTTATTTTAGCTGCAGCGGTTCTCAGAATTGATAAACAAGGTCAGATCACCTGTCCAGTCAATATACCTGCATATTTTTCTTGCAACAGTTGTTACAGCCGCTTTACGCCTGGCTTTGCTGTGTTTTGATGAACTTAGTCTGCATTATTAAGACTGAACGTATTTGCTTTTGGAGCAATTTTACCTGACGTAGATACTGGGTCAGCTACAATTGTTGTAAATGAAATTGTATACTAAGTTCTAATGCATAAGAACGAAAATTTCAAATGCGTAGCCGTTATTCATGTTTTAAGTCAAGAGCGTATGTGGTAAAATGTTAACACTCGAAACGGTCGGATACGACGGAATCTGGCGTGGAGTCCGACACGACAGAGTTGACACCGCAACGGCCAATTTCGGACGCACTGCCTACCAACTATGTGTGTCTGGATGAAATTAAGTCCAGAATTACCTCCATTATATAAAAATTCTACGTATTACCAAAACTATATACCCACAAACTGTCATCCAACTTAAACTCGTATCCTAACCTTTGACTAAGCAGAACCTAATTTGAACTGAACTGTAACTGATGTGAATACAACTTAGCTTTATATTAAATGCGCAACTGAAGTAAAACGATTATCTGGATCTAATAAAAGTTTCCACTTACCTAGCGTCTTGACAACACTGTTGCAGATTTCTTGAAATCACAACAGCAAACAGCCAACGAGTAAGCTAGATTTCTATTTTTAAACGAAATTTCCAAATAATATTCTACCTGTTGCTTACCGCATGGTGCAACGCGGTTATGCGCTATGATAAAACTTCTTTAAACGAGGGGATGGGGAGAATAACTATTCCTATGAAATGATACCCCAAGATAACGGTTTTAGAATGAAGTATGTATTCAAATGACAGAGTAAAATGTAACGTGTTCTTCACACATAACCTTGGTCCTAAGAATACTACGGTTAACAGAGTGAACAATGATTTGAAAAGGCTACAGTGTTAACAGTTTCTATAAAAACCAAACAACTTAATCAATTGATATGTTCATGCATGCCTCAGAGAAGTGGGATGGTCTGTCTCCTAGCTCTGAGCAAGTTCACTAGCTGACAATAATCATTCTTACTTGCGCAGTGCTGCAGTCTTACCTTAAACTTCTTCTCTGCAGAAATAATAACATTCTTCAAAATTTTTATCTTTTTTTCCTTCCAATATATACATCATATATTCTTTCCTGGTATCCTTTGCAATAAACCTTTCTACATCCGTCATCTACCAAACTTCAACTAAGATTGCACCAGATTGTGCAGAGACAAAGGTTGTGCCACAACAAGACCAAAGTTTGTTTAACAGTAACATAACTTGCTGTCTCTCTATCTCTCTCTATCTATCTGATGTGCACATCGAGAAATTACAAAAATCAGAATGATATGTGGACCTTACAACATTAACCGGATATTTTTGCGAAAAGTTTGAAAGCAATTATTAACAAACTTGATATTGCTGTACTCATGATTTGAAGAGCTTTCGAATGTCATTGCAAATACTATATAGTTCCATAAAAAACATGCATGTTTTGATATCTCGGTTAATACGAGAGTTAAGAGTATTACCCATAAAACGAATTTACGTGCCGCTCTGCAAATTATAAACTACCGGTACCGAAAACATGGTTTCGGTGTGTTGAACCATTCACGAAGCGGCATTAGTCGCTCCATTGACAGTTAATATTCCTGAACGATATTTCAGGTCCTGTGAGTGTGTGGGTTGTGGCGAGAGGTTACGCAATAATACAGAACACAATTCCTATTACAATCATCTACAGGCTGTAGAAGGGACTCAGTAGGTGAAGTTTTGATAAGGAACCCATATCTGAAGTGCACCATTTGGATGTAAGCTTAGTTTAACGATCGAATCACTTCCAAGTCTCCCGATTCACGGTATGCATACAATGGAAACTATAAGTTGTGGCCTGAGTGGTCTAGTGGAGACTATTGCTCTTCTTCGAGACGAAGAACATCACTTTCAAAGTTGTGAGTGCGTCTCGTCCGTGGAGCACCGAGGACAACCCTCCTAGCTGTGAACGTCGGTTTTACCAGTTTCTCGGAGTCGTTGCCGTAGACAGACGGAAATGGTATGTGACGTCATAATTACAACAGGCACTAAAGATGGCGCCTCTGCTCAGTTTGTGTCTATACCGTTAAGCTGTAGATCTGAAAGTGATCCGATCTTCAAAGTCATTTTATATCGAAAAGGTACATTTCTGGACATGGGCTCGTAATCGATACTTTATTTATCAATTCCCCTCTACAGACCCTAGAAGCCTGTAATAGGAGCTCTGAAACACTCTTTATTCGGTTGCCTGAGAAATATTGTGCTGACACTGGATGGTATTGAGAATGTTCTTGCCATTCGCTCACTTGTTTCGCCGATGTACAGTATCACAGAGCCTTGTGTTTACTGTTGTATTTATCTACTAAAATGTGACCAAAATAAGATGGAAGATCATTCATATGGGAATGAATCGAAATGTAAAATCATTTTCAACATTATTGAAAGTTAGGGCGGAAGAATATAGAAACTGGAAAATTTGAGAATGATTATAACGGGTTGTCAAATGCGGAGAACAATGCCCTATAGCTAAAAAAAAAAAAATCTTGTAGGTCCAAGGGGCAATCATTTCCAGTGATGAATCAAATGTTGGGCCAATCCGTGTAAGAAACGTTATTGTCATTTAAGTCGTTCAAATTTATTTTTGTCAGGAATTTTTTCTCCACCTTCGTTTTCTTCTGTTTGAAAGAAATAGAGCAATTTTCACAACTATCCTGATTGTCAAAACTTTCAAATCGGACTAAATATTTCTCATTTTAATTTAGCAGCCTAGGGGGAACTTCAATAATGTTGCACAATTCTCATCGTCTACATCAGGGTTGGACCTTTTGCTCCGTTCCGTCTCCTACAAAATTGCTCAAGACATCTGCTCGCTGGTCTTCCTAAAGATCTTTTTCTTCGTGGTTTATCTTGTTTCATTGTTTCAGTGATTCTTGCATCAGGCGCACGGTTTATACTTTCTTTCCACCTTGCCTCATATTATTTGATTGTGCCACTTATACTTCGCGTATTCAGTTCAGCTCGAATGTCATCGTTACCTTTTTAGTCCTTTAAAGTGTGTTTAGCCAAGTGTCATTCACGTGCCCCTATTTTCTTTTCATCTCTTTTCTTAAGGGTCCAGTTTTCGTATACACAGGGCAGCGCCGATGTACCACAACATTATAGAACTTCATTCAGCAGAGTATCTTTGTGGACTTTCTTTCCCAACGTTCTGTGTGTAGTTAAAAAAATAAAAAAAAAATTAAATAGGCCTAACTTATTTTGGACTTAATTATTTTTGCATGTTCAGTTTGTGAATTAAGGACAGTGCCTTGTAGGTCATTTTCATTCTTGATCGGTTGGCCATCAGTAAAAAGCAGTATACTGGCATCTATATTACAGCAAAACTTCATTAACACGAATCCGAGGGGACCGAAAAATCAGGAGTTCGTGTTAAAAAATTCGTGTTAAGTGAAAAACACAGATTTTAATAAGTATATATGTACAGCAGTACTCTAATGTGTAATACACTACACGATCAATCACGTTATTGTAGACTTATAACAATATAAAGTGATTGTAAAATTACAAGTACTCACAAATTATGTACGTTACTTTCTTGGAGAAAGTTCGGTCATGAGTCGCTGACGTTCATGGGAACGATAGTATTTTGTAATTTCACAACCAGTTGTAATGATAGCGTCCGTAAACCCAGCAGTGATGTCGGATGTTGAAGCGAACCGTTCTAAACAGTCCAAGACTGTAAACATCTCCTGACGGGTAGGTGTATTTAGTATCTGTATTCTCTTCCTCTTCACTTTCTTCTGATGGCCCTTCTTGCACCTCGATCACAGCTTTTGGCACATCCGATTCCACAGAAGCACATACGGCATCATCGTCGTCTACACTAATGAATTCTTCGAAACTAATCCCATGCTTCGCAACGTCCTGCGGAACTGCCCATTCATCAGGTGAAGTGGCATCTTCTAACTCGTGGACATCTTCAGCGTTGCTATGTCTCCAAGTTATGTTAAAGCACTTCCCTACGTGATGTGGCGATACTGAGTTCCAGGCTACTGCAATGGCTTTTATTGCGTCTAGCAGATTCCAATTTGGGGTTGCACTATTGTTTTCAGCAGCACGAATTGCAGCTCTTACAAGTCGCTTACGATAAGCTCTCTTTATGAGAGGGATTATGCCTTGGTCCAAAGACTGAAGGCGACTTGTGGCGTTGGTGGAAAAAACTGAACCTTTATGCTGGATAGATTCAGATCATGAACGTTATGGGCAGAATTTCTGTCCAATGTAAGAAGAACATGTCTATTTTGAGCAACCATTCGACTGTTGAAACGACAAAGCCATTTGCGAAATGATATGCCATCGATCCAAGGTTTCTTGTGGTGAGAGTAGCTGCAAGGTAAAGTGTCCATATTTACGTTTTTAAAACAACGTGGTTTCTCGGATTTACCGATAACCGCGGGACGAAACTTCTCACCCCCGTCAGCATTACAGCACAGTACAACAGTCACACGTTGTTTGCTTCGTGCTCCAACGTGACACTTATCACCTTTTATCCCCAGGATGTGATTTGGAAAAAGATTGTAGAAAAATCCAGTTTCATCCATGTTAAACACATCGCACGAGGCATACTTTTCCCTCACTCTGTTGAATTCATTTTTTTCAACAACTTTATTTGCTTCACCACAAATTTGTACAGATGAAATTGAATGTCTCTTTTGGAACAGATACAACCAACCAGCAGGACAACGGAAGTCTTCGATGCCCATATCTTTAGCAATATCATTTGTTTTGACTGAATCATAGGGCCAGTTAAAGGTATGTTAGATGCACGCATATGACTTAACCATTCTAGCAGTAACGTCTCGATGTCTTCATACTTGGCGGTACGAAGTCATTCAGATTTGTTTCCAGAACCTGATGCCGCAGCAATAATCATTTTTTCTCGATTCTTAATAATCGTAGATAAAGTAGGTTTTGGTATTCCAAACTGCTCTGCAATTGCTGTTTTCTTGGTACCACGGTCCACTTCATGTAGAATCTTAACCTTTAACTGTACATTTAGAGCTGTCTGTTTCCTTCTTGCCAATTTCGCGTGCTACGGTACCGGTTGTAACTGTAGTTTTTATTCAGTATTCAAACTCGATACGGCTACGACTAACAAAACACCTGTCAAATCTGGCACTGAATACGTTCCTAAATGCTGGTGCACACATTATTGAATGTCTTACAATGTACAGCATACGCTGATTGTTGAGGTGATAATCGCGGCTACCGACCTACAATACGTTAAGAACGAGTCAACAATAAGTGTAATTAGCTTTGTAGCTACATTTCTTACATTTATTTGGGAAAAGAATTACTTTTTAGAATACTGTAAGGTCGGAAGTTTGTGTTACAATGAAATTTAATTACGCTAGGAACTGAAACAGTTCGTAATTCGCCTGAACCGAAATTCATGTTAACCGATAAAACATACCATAAGAACTAATGTATTCCTGGTGGGACCAATATTTCGCGTTAGCAGCGAGTTCGCGCTAATGAGGTTATACTGTATTAATTTTTGACTGTTTTATCATCTATACTCAAGTTTGGATACATCATATAATAGAAAAGTGGGTAGAAGGGGATTCCCTTGTGTAACTTCTTGGTTTATTTCAGCCATATCATGCCTGACGCCCGCTAATTTTATTTGTATTTTGTTATTAATATGTAAACCTGGTACAGCTCTTTGGAGATGGCATCCATCTGTTTTCAAAATTGCCGGCCGCGGTGGTCTCGCAGTTCTAGGCGCGCAGTCCGCAACCGTGCGACTGCTACGGTCGCTGGTTCGAATCCTGCCTCGGGCATGGATATGTGTGATGTCCTTAGGTTAGTTAGGTTTAAGTAGTTCTAAGTTCTAGGGGACTGATGACCACAGCAGTTGAGTCCCATAGTGCTCAGAGCCATTTGAACCATTTTTTTTTTGTTGTCAAAATTTTTCAAGTTTGTTTCGATTTACTTTAGCAAACACCTTTTCGTAGTTAATGAAGGAAAAATACGCTGACAAAAACAAATTGCGGTGTTTCTATTATTGTGTCATACTGAAGATACGGTTTGAGAATGATTTTACTTTGCAAAAACTATGCTGGGTATCTGAAAATATAGTTTCAGCGATTGGCGACAATAGTTTTTTTTTTAAAAAACAAATTAGCATGTAATTTATAACAGGCACTTAAAAAGCTAATACCTCTGTAGTTCTGATATTTATGTCTGTTTCCTTTCTTATAAATTGGGCATATTTGGGCTATATTCCATTTTTGAGGTATATAACCGTTTGGCCATCTAATACTCTTAAAGTCGGACATTCTTATTTTTGTAACGTTTTGTGCATGTTTTACCAGTTCTGTGTCGATTATCTCACAAGCTAGAGTCTCCCGGTATTTGTTAGACGTTATTGCATCCTGGAGTTCTTCCATCGTTATTCAGTTTCTATATTCCTATCTGCTACGGCCAGAAATGTCTGATAACGTCAAGGGCCCGCTTTACGCGACTCACCGTGAATATGTGCACTGGAATGCGCGGGGAGTCAGCACTCAGACCGTCAGCTTTCTTTCTTTGAGTCCTCACACTGAGGGCTAGTTTCATCTCCACTGCCATCGGCCGCACATCAGCGGCCAATGAACGGACCGAGAGAATGCGTGGAATCGCGCTGACGCTCGGAAGGTCGCGCGCCGTCCGTTACGTAACGTCGGCCCTGACGTCACAGAACTGCTAATGGCGGCTGGCCGCGTGAGAGCAGACTGCCTGCCAGCTGGCTCGCCGGCGGGAGGGGGCGCGCGCGTGACGTCATCTCTGGCGCAGAGCCCGGCATGTAAACACTTTGCGGAAAGCGCTGACGGATGCGGTGAGTGTTCGCTAGGTTCCGGGCGGCGTGTCACACCGACATCTCACTATGACGTCTCAGATTTCTGGTAACCGTTGGTTGTGCTCATCCGCAGATCGAACGATGCTGGAATTCTGGAGGCCCCGCATCGGATGAATCTTTCGTGATTTCTGAATGAGAAACCAAGCCACGTAATCTTTCCTTATACTCAGAATGTACGTAACGTTACTAATTCTAATCGTTTACATATTCAAGCATGGTCAAATGGCTCTGAGCACTATGGGACTTAACATCTAAGGACATCAGTCCCCTGGACTTAGAACTACTTAAACCTAACTAAACCTAAGGACATCATACACATCCATGCCCGAGGCAGGATTCGAACCTACGACCGTAGCACCAGCGCGGTTCCGGACTGAAGCGTATAGAACCGCTCGGCCACAACGGCCGGCTTCAAGCATGCCAACTGGTCTTCAGTACATGCAACCTTCATGATCATGCAAATTTAAGGAGAGACATAGACGAAAGCGCCCATAATTGTGAATTTTTCTTTATCCGATCGCCGGCCGGTGTGGCCGAGCGGTTCTAGGCGCTTCAGTCTGGAACCGCGCGACCACTACGGTCGCAGGTTCGAATCCTGCCTCGCGCATGGATGTGTGTGATGTCCTTAGGTTAGTTAGGTTTAAGTAGTTCTAAGTTCTAGGGGACTGATGACTTCAGATGTTAAGTCCCATAGTGCTCAGAGCCATTTGAACCATTTTATCGGATCATCATTTACTACAAGGTATTGAAACTGAAATTCCTGAATACATCGTTCTAGTTTCATATCTAAGTGTAAAAATAATAATAATTAACGAAAGCATGCAAGGGATCACGCCCCTTTGTTATTCTGTGTTGCCTCATATTATTCCTGCGGTGTTTTCTTCCAGTTTTATGCACTCACAATGTAGGGAATATTTCGGCGATTTGCAGGTCCAGAACTTCTACTAAAGTGTGTGCAACGAAAAATTCAAAATTCTATTGGAAGTTACAACTTTAATAGGAAAACCATGCCCTAGTCAACATTGGTTTCCACAACTGCTGATGAACTTCCACCTTATTATGCTTGTATAGTTTTTAACTGCGCTAATCTTGGCAGACTACGGACTCCGCGGAGACCAGGATTTGATCCAGAAGCTTCCAAACTGCCGATGTTGAAGGAAATCGATTTAGCTGACATTTTTGTTACTCAATTTGAAAATCAGGTTAACGTAAGAGTATAAGCAAAGGAAAAACCATTTGAGGGCGAAGAGGAAAATGCCTATTGTTTGCACTACTTCATTCAGATAAGGTAACAAACACTGTCAAATCTTTGATTCAGGTTTCCCGTAACTTAAATTTCCGGAGTTTTATGTACCTCTTCCTCACAAATCATTGCCATTATAGTCATTAAATTTGGCATACAATTACACAATACTGTAGTGAAAGTTTCTGTGTAAGGACTTTTCATTTACTACAATAGTAAGGCATTCATGTAAGAGAAAATCCCTAAGATTTGATGTTTTTTTTTCACAGAAATTTGTAGAGCTGTAATAATCTGCCAAAGAATATACCAATATGTTTCCACAGATATTGATAATAATGGTAATCAGACTTTGTACAGAAATACATTAATTTCGTTAGGACAGATTTTTCAAAAAAGTAGATACGTATACTGGTCACGCCTCTATGTCTGCCGTGTTAATATTGGAAGTCAACATCTAAGTCATCTGGTGGGTTACATCTTTTTCTGATTTGCAGCTCAAATCAAGCACTGATTTATCATTTGACGACTTGTATGATTTAACCTAATTCCCTCGAAATTTCCACCATTAATCTGACACATTCAGTCAGCTGATTAGATGCTGGTTTCAATATAATATTGATATGTGTGCTCTCTGTCATCCATGGTCTAATCGTATAAGCTTCCTTGAAAGACAACTGTGTTCTTATTTTCCAGGATTAGGATTGCTCCCTTTCTCTGCGAAAATAAAGTTTATTCATTGTTAAAGGTAGGGAAGAGGTATTTTGTGTCACAATAAAGTATTATTTATTTTGCTTAATTATTTTTTTTGAAACACCTTTTTCCCTTTTAGTGAAATTTAACAAATATTTGTGACTGTTACAGCTTCACAGCATGTTTTCAATCTATATTTAAGTTAAGAAAAATAAATAATCTATTTTGTGTCAAATTCAGAGACACTTTGTTACTTCCGTCCCATCACTTGATGTTCGCCACAGAAAAAAGCTCTCTATGTGAATGCTGAAGTAGCTGGAACTGATAATAGAAATTAATTAATTTGTACAAATTTGTAAAATCACCATTACTCTAATCAAACATTTCTTGCCACTTTTATACAGTAAATAATTCTGCAAAACTTTCAGAATTATAATTTATTTAGTAATGCAATTTCCACATAAAGATCAAGCATATTTAAACCGAGTTCGTGCATCTTTAAATTTTCAATTATGTTAACAAAATGGTGCCTTTCAGCGTTGCTTTTTAAATGTGTTATTACTAAAATCAAACAATTTATTTAGGTACTCTAAACCTTTGTCAACAAATAATTAAAAATTCTGTACATTTTGCTAATCAGTTCAGGTGAAGACAACTGTTTAATTTTTTTGCCTGTTTCATGTCCTAGGGAGAGATCTTGTTTTCTTGTTGTTAGTCGGGTTTTAATGTGTATCTATTATTAACGTGTATCTATTATTAATGTGTATCTATTATATGATACACACATTAATAATAATGTATCTACGAAAGTGTAAAAGCGAGAGTCTCCTTGTTCCCACATGGCGTTTCGTTTCATCAAAACCTTCATCCACTGATTCTACAATTTTTTCAATTATTCTCTTTTTACAGCAGTGTGGGAAATATGAACACATATTTTCAAAATTAGAGTCTCTGTCATACGATAAAAAGTTCATGGTGTTTCTCACACAGTTATGTACTATGTGTGCATGAAAATTTCCCTTAAACATATCTGGTACCATGTCTCTCATGTTTGTAAACAATGAATGATTAACTGCAAAATTATCTTTCGTGTTGTCAGCTCGTAGTCCGTATTACGAAAACATAATTAGTATTATTCCGTTGACTTTTCGAAGTGCTTGAAACATCCCATCAGCAGACTCACCACTATTTTCATAAAAATCTGTTAAGTTATTTTGATTGTCATTTTTGGTTGTAAAATATTGTACCAGTTGCGGAGTTATTTTTCTTGTTGGAAGCATAAATTTGTAAACAGTAAAATAAATTGTCTGTATTTAGGTCATCTTTTGAATCTGAAATAGCATATAGCCTCAAGACCACTGTAACTAGAGATTCCATTTTGGTTCCAGCCTGACGAATTCCTGACGCTGAACGAGACTTAACATAAATAAGTTTATTCAGGTTTACAATACAGTCCATAGTATTTTAGGACAAATTATATTTTACATCGTTATACGTTAAGGCTAGTTCAGCTGCAGTAACATTTTCTTGACCACTAAAAGACGAACTTGTAGATGTAGAAGCAAAAGCAGAATCCAAAAATTTCTCAAGCATTTCAGATTAGATTTATGATGTTTTGTTACGAGGTGTTGCTTAAGCTGGAAATAACATGAATAAACCATTCAGCCCACCTACCACCAACCATCAGTCCAACCAGTCCTCATAACCATAACAAAATACACCCATACACAACATACGCGTGCACAAAAGATTTTTCCACTCAGTTGTCCTATCGCAGTCGTGCCATTGTAGATTTACTCCACATATTTTGCAATTTCAATTATATTCGTTTCGTGGATCATTACCTAACAAAGCACCATGTTCGCTTTCCCACTGATATTTATACTTCTGCAATCGTTATGTCTTTTGCACCGTCTAAGCAGTCTATTTGGCGCATTTTTTCGGTGAAGTATATTCACTATCTATTTCATCCTTTTCACCATTAAGATTACGTTTTTCAGTTGTACAGGGACTACTCAGTTTGCTAAAGTTGCCTTTATCTACCATTCACTATTACATAAAGTAATAAAACCTAATAATCGAACTTTATTGCATTCCGCCTCACACACGACACGTGGTTTTGCCACGCTACAGTAGCTCCGCATCTGTCGAATTCTTAGTTTGGCAGCAGGGCACGAAATGTTGCGACTCTTGCTGATACGTAACGAACAGTACTTTGGAAGCCATAGGCTAACTTTTCGTGAAATAAATAAACCACAGACAGCCTTTTTAGCTACTTCACACCGTCTTGTAGACTCATATGCGGTGCTTAATAGTTACAGAGAATATGAAATTAACAGGTTGTTACTCTTTGTCAGTTGACACTTTGACATCGCAATATTAACATTTCAGGTCAGGTTGCATTCATTGTTCGGTTGCTCAGACGATTCTTTACATGCAGAATTACGATCATTGTTTCTGGAAATTTTTTCATAATGTGGTGCCACAGTCATAATATATTTCTTTAAAGTCAGTACCGCCAGTATACTGTTTTTCATTTGCAGTGTTACATTTACACGATCATGATTTCGACTTTGCAGTGCCATTGTCAAGTGTTTTAATGTTATACAGTGCCTAAGGTGGCATACTGTCGTACTTAAAAACGCTATTAGACACATTTTATAAGGGTCAAAGCCGAAATCATGATCGAGTAGATGTAACACTGCAAATGAAAAACAGTCTAATGGCGGTACTGACTTTAAAGAAATTGATTGTGGTCTTTGGATAATGATAACAATGAGCGTATGGCATTGGTCTCCGGGAGACCCCTCGCGAGGCGGTTCGGCCGCTACAGAAGTTCTGTAACGCCACTAGGGCGACTTGAGAGTGAATGAGGATGAAATGATGATGAAAGACACACAAACACCCAGTCATCTAGAGGCAGAGAAAATCCCTGACTCTGCCGGGAATCGAAACCGGGCCCATGCGCGGGAAGCGAGAACGCTACCGCAAGACCACGAGCCGCGGAAGGTCTTTGGATGATTTATGTACAATGAATCCTAGAAAAAATAAAACAGCGAAATTAAGTATTTTCACATACTTTACTGTTGTCATAAAGCACACAGACCTTTTGTCCGAAATAGCGTATAGTGCTTTATAATAAGGTACTGGTGGGAATCCAATCCCGGATACACACGACTGTATACAAGGGCGCCGCGCTAGCGGGATACTGCAGCGTCACGATGAAGCCGCGTCTTGTGACGTCTTATCGAACATTTCGAATTAAAATTAGACATTATTCAACTCTCTCTGTTTTGCTGTTACATTGCCACAGCTGTGGTAGATAAGGGCGCCAGTTGCGCGATGTCTGAAAGCAGAAGTTGTTGATGTAAAGGAGGACATGAAGGACGATCGAGAAATCACGTACCGTCGACTTGTGATTAGTGTTGGAGCACGAGCACGAATTAGGGAAGAATGGGAAAGAAAATAGACCAGACCCATTCGAAAACTAACCCAGCTTTCGCCCGTAAGTGATTTAGTGATATCATGCAAAACCTATATATGACCGGAGGGGAAATTGAATCGCCATCATCTTAACTAAACACCACCTCGCTCCGTTTGATTCGAAGCTCGTAACTGCGGAGCAATTGAAGGGAGCAGTTTTTTCTGTTGCGTCTATTTTAATTAAGTAACACATTTCATTATTTTATAGACTACTTTGAAAGGCAATGCAAATTAGAGCCCGACTCATGAAAAACTTTCTCGTTGTTAGATTCACGTTATTCAGAACAGTTTTGTTTACTTTCACGTCCAAATATTTCACTATTGCAATTGCTTCGTCGTTGAGTTCCATACCAAAGTTCCTTGTAATTCATCGTATTTATAATGAGAAACGTTCCAACCGCGACTGTGTCTGACTATTCAGTTGTGATGATGATTGTTTGTTGGGCGCTCAACATCGCTGTCATCAACGCCCGTACAAGTTCCCAATCTTTCCAGTTCCAATCTGGCCACTTACCGAATGAGGATGAGATCATGAAGACAACACAAACATCCAGTTCGCAAGCGGAGAAAATCCTCGACCCGGAGGGGAATCGAACCCGGTACTCTGCGTTCCAGAGGAAGCAACGATAGCCACTAGACCTATTCAGTTGGGAACACAATACACCTTCAGTAAAAATAATAATAATAATCAAGTAAAAAAGAAATTAAAAAATGAACAGAATAAAATAAAAAACAAAAAAATATTAAGCACAATGCATCTCCAGCCCCATCGATCCGACTTTACGCACTTCTTTCGTCATTTCTGCGCTTGTTACGAACATTTTTAAGTGCATTTTGTTCCACATGGATTTGCAATATTTTTGGAATAGATGTGAAACAATTTAGACTATTTTCGCTGTAACTACAGAGGTAACAAAAAAAATGTAGGAGTAATGTAATGACAGTAAACAGACCCTGAAGAAAAAATTGGATTGTCCAATAATGAAAACATTCTGCCACTGATGGACAGTTTTTATTTATTACTAATATTTGTTGAAATAAGTGAATCATTTGGTTGTACACTTAGGTTCTTGTTTACTTTGTTCTCATTAAAGTGTGCTGCATATTTTCCAAATCTGAATTTTCTCAAGTAGACCTCCAGCATACTAACGACGAAAAGGTATGGGTTTTATGAAGGGCTTCTGAAGTTTTTCGCAAATATATTCACATTCATAATATGTATTATTT
This sequence comes from Schistocerca gregaria, assembly GCF_023897955.1. Taxonomy (NCBI): domain Eukaryota; kingdom Metazoa; phylum Arthropoda; class Insecta; order Orthoptera; family Acrididae; genus Schistocerca; species Schistocerca gregaria. Next base: position 163,499,998 of record NC_064921.1, read on the forward strand.
AAATAATAGAATGAAGAAGCCTATAACATAGCTAGTCGTCTTTGTTTGATCCCTTAGTAGAATTTGGTTTGGCACTGAAGACGCACATTCACCCATCTAATATAATGAAACTTACAACGAACATAAAGTGAATGTTCCAGGTTTTTTCAGTTTTCTGAACGGACGTTTATGAGAATGATATACCTGGTGCATTCTTCTGCTCCTAGTAATCTTCATGTACTATACGCTATGTAATCATGTAATAAATCTCTGACGAAGTTCTGTTTTGAGCCTGAAGAGTTCATAGGTTGTAGTAGTGGCCTTTTAAAAAAATCCTATCACTCGACGTGAAACGCAGATTTATTTGCAGACGATGTGCTGTAAGTATGTGCAGGGTGTTTCACAATTCCTGTTACAGGCATGTATTGTTCTAGACGGTTAATCAAGGAGGAAATCTCATGACACACAAAATTAATTAACGTTGTTGATTTCCTTCTGTGGTGTTGAATCCGAATACTGGTTTGATGTAGCTATCCACGGCAGTCTTTCCTGTGCAAGCCTCTGCGTTAACAACTGCAACCTACCATCATTTGAGCCACTATAAACGGTGTAACCAAAATGCATAGCCAAACTTCCAGGAGGCATTGCTCAGTCCTGGAAGAATAGAAGGCGTTGCATTATATTGACGTGGGTCTGGAAACGCTTTATTTCCATGTTGAAACTTCTTTATTTTTATTTTTTTCAGCTCTTCACAGCAATCCTCGAAAACATATAGAAACAGGAAGCCTCAGCGTACCGCATGAAATTTTTCTTACATGAAATATTCAAAACGGTTACGTCTGAATGTCTGACGGCTACTAGCTAACAGGTGCTATGACAAATAATTACAAAGAAGTGTGTCTATTCTCTGGCCTCTAAATTCTCCGGAAATAAGCCCACAAGACGTCCGTGGCGCACAAGAGTATATGCTGTGCATTTTAACAGCATTTATTATGTTATCAATAAACGTGTGTTTCTTTTGTAACTACAAAACTTGTGATCTGTTTCTTTTTCATCTCCTCGGACGTTTCGTTCACTGTAAAATGCTAGAGATCTGTTATTTTCTATTCCTCTGTTTATTATCTCGATGAGCTATAGCCAGATTTATTTCGAAGCGAACAAAACGTATACGTCTATCTGAAGTTGCAGATTGATATTTCTGTGAGGTTAGAGGATATCTGAATTAAAGATTATTTTGGATTTATTAATATCACGAAAAGTGGTTCCATCGAAGGGTTTGTTTTATGTTTGTAAGCTGCAGAAAAAAAGTCTTTACAGATAGTAAGTGATACCGTTTTTAAAGAGAGTGAATATTTTTCACGACAGTGAATTATGTATTTACTGTGATTTTTAGGGTATATACAGTCTGCGCCGATCAGAGGCAGATATCTGAGTAAGTTGACAGCAGTGAATGTGGAAGAAGTTAATCACTGTCATCATGCCTGCATTTCTTCCGCCAAATTTTCTCTGTCGTGCTGATAAAAGAACCCGCGTAAAGATTTTTAATTTAATTTAGAAGCGAGGTTGAGTAGAAGCAGGGAGAGAGATATAAGTATAATGAAATTATTGAGCTTCGATGACGAGCGGAGATAATTTTATGTGGCTTACAAAACACGATCAATAAATAAGTACATAAATGTATCACCAAAGCTGCAAGCTCTTGAGTATCAAACCCGAGTACAAGGTGCAGGGAGTCTTTGTGCCGACGTTGCGGAAGACTGCGAAACAATATGCAACACCGCAGAGATACGTCAGCGTATCTGATGCTCAGTGTGACGGCAGGTTGATGCACGTTATCATTGCTGACGGAGGGAATTTTGAACAAATCGTGTAAGAGAGACTGACATGTGGTACGCTGGTATGTTGTCTTCTTGTGTGCTATTGAGGGTAGTTGACGTGGTGCGAACTATTCCACTACTGGAGTGGTTAAGTTGATCAATTACGGATGTTTTTGAAACCGTGACTGTAAATACCATACAATTATTAAAAACTACAACCAGCCACATTTTTAAAACATCTCATTTATCCCATTAACTAGCTTTCGACCATTTTTCGGCTCATCTTCAGGCGTTGCACGATGATGGTGAAACTACACACATCAAAAAAGTTTTGCATCACCTCGGTTCCGAGAGTTCCGGAACCAGTAAATAAAATTGTAATAGAGATCAACACAAACTTCATATCCGCCCTTTTTATTTCTCATGAAAACCACACATTGTATGTTGAACCACCATACAGCGAGACCTTCAGAGGTGGTGGTCCCGATTGCTGTACACACCGGTACCTCTAATACCCAGTAGCACGTCCTCTTGCACTGATGCATGCCTGTATTCATCTTGGCATACTATCCACAACTTCATCAATGTACTGTTAGTCCAGATTGTCTCACTCGTCAACGACGATTCGGTGTAGATCCGTCAGAGTGGTTGGTGGGTCACGTCGTCCATAAACAGCCCTTTTCAATCTATCCCAGGCATGTTCGATAGGGTTCATGTCTGGAGAACACGGTGGACACTCTAGTCGAGCGATGTCGTTAACCTGAAAGAAGTCATTCACAAGATATGCACGATGGGGACGCGAATTGTCGTCCATGAAGACGAATGCCTCGCCAATTTGCAGCCGATATGGTTGCACTATCGGTCGGGGGATGGCATTCATGTATCGTACATCTGTTACGGCGCCTTCCATGACCACCAGCGGCGTACGTCGACCCCACATAATGCCACCCCAAAACAGGGAACCTCCACCTTGCTGCACTCGCTGGACAGTGTGTCTAAGGCGTTCAGCCTCACCGTTTGCCTCCAGACACGTCTCAGACGATTGTCTGGTTGAAGCCATATGCGACACTCATCGGTGAAGAGAACGTAATGCCAATCCTTTTCGGTCCATTCGGCATGTTGTTGGGCCCATCTGTACCGCGCTGCATGGTGTCGTGGTTGCAAAGATGGACATCATCATGGAATTCGGGAGTAAAGTTGCGTATCATACAGCTTATTGGGCACAGTTTGAGTCGTAACACGTCCGTGGCTGCACGAAAAGCATTATTCAACATAGTAGCGTTGCTGCCAGGGTTCCTCCGAGCCATAATCCGTAGGTATCGGTCATCCACTGCAGTAGTAGCCCTTGGGTGGCCCGAGCGAGACATGTCATCGACAGTTCCTGTCTCTCTGTGTCTCCTCCATGTCCGAACAACATCGCTTTGGTTCACTCAGAGACGCCTGGACACTTCCCTTGTTGAGAGCCCTTCCTTACAGAAAGTAACAATGCGGACGTGATAGAACCGCGGTATTGACCGTCTAGGCATGGCTGAACTACAGACAACACGAACTGTGTGCCTCCTTCCTGCTGGAATGACTCGAACTGATCGGCTGTCGGACGCCCTCCGTCTAATAGCCACTGCTCATGCATGGCTGTTTACATCTTTGGGCGGGTTTACCGACATCTCTGAACAGACGAAGGGACTGTGTCTGTGATACACTATCCACAGTCAACGTCTGTCTTCAGGAGTCATGGGAACTTTCTTTGATATGTGTGTATATTTATTTCCACAGTGTGATGCTAGGTGCTCGCTGTGTGGCACGAAGGTAGATTAAAAAGGTTTTAATATGTGTTTTAGAACTATGACTGTGAACTCAATACAAGTACAAAAAACTGCAACCAGTCAATATTTTTTTAATAATTTGAGAGTCGGCGATATGACTACCAGTAATATTTATATTAAGAGGAGTAGCAGAAGAACAATATTCAAACTATTTCACATTTTCCATAAAAAGAAGATTACGCTGCCTGAGCTACACACACACACACACACACACACACACACACACACACACACACAGTGTCCCACTACCCACCCTCCCTCCATACCCACACCACTACACCGTAATGACGAATATTTATGCGGCGAGTTGCTTCGAAACATGGATCCTGTTTGAAACCATTTTGACTATTCTTTGACTGGGTCTGTGTGAAGAAATATGTAAAGGTTTTTTTAAATTACCGCTACAAGTCACAAACTTTGTCAGCTATTGTATTACTTATTTATTCAGCGACAATCAGTGACCAAGAGAGCCTCGGAAATGGAAACACCTCAACGTATCACAACGAGACTGCCACGCCAGAAGAACAAAGATGACCACAGCATTTACGAAAAGAATATGTAACATCAGTATGGCCTTATTGTAAAGTTGTTTTTGCAATGCCATTTAGCCTGAAGATGAGGTATTACCTCGAAACATGTCGCGAAAGAAATAAGTAGCGGTAATTTCAAAAACCTTTACATACAGATTCTGTTACTTACTGGAACAGTATGGACGGTTTTGTAATCGGTATTCACCTGGCAGCGTGTACGCGGAAGGGGCAGCAGCATGAATCTAAGTCTGTGTGATAACGCTACTGCAAGTTGTCCCTTATCTATCTATTAAGAGGCCACATTGTGAATCATCCACTGAGAATTCCGCCTCGCAGTTCGTAGTTCCACAGTTTCTTTTTACAGATTTTCTGACGGCTACTACACTGCATGTTAGTAGAATACGAATAATTTCTTTTGAAACACGTAAACTGTATTTCTGGAAGTTTGGCAGCAGTATTAGCTTCAGTGTGAATTAAAGTTAGTGGTACTACTATATTTATACACAAATTAATTAATGAATATTTTAACTTTCATGTTTAGCTGTCTTACGAAATAAAATTCATTTTTGGACGTCCACGAATTAACACAAAATATAGTTTCCTTCTTTTGATCATCGATATTTATTTTGCTTAAATGACTTATTAATGCAAGAATGAACTTATTTTTTCCTTAAAGCATGTAATCAACATCGTAAGACGCAAGACAAGTTTTGCTTACAAGGGGACGGCGGATATTCATCTTCGATTTCGTCCAGATTTATGGTATATACATTACTGGCCATTAAAATTTCTACACCACGTAGATGACGTGCTACAGACGCGAAATTTAACCGACAGGAAGAAGATGCTGTGATATGCAAATGATTAGCTTTTCAGAGCATTGACCCAAGGTTGGCGCCAGTGGCGACACCTACAATGTGCCGGCATGAGGGAAGTTTCCAACCGATTTCTCATACACAAACCGCAGTTGACCAGCGTTGCCTGGTGAAACGTTGTTGTGATGCTTCGTGTGAGGAGGAGAAATGCGTACCATCACGTTTCGGACTTTGATAAAGGTCAGATTGTAGCCTATCACCATTGCGGTTTATCGTATCGCGACATTGCTGCTCGCGTTGGTCGAGATCCAATGACTGTTAGCAGAGTATGGAATCGGTGGGTTGAGGAGGGTAATAAGGAACGCCGTGCTGGATCTCAACGCCCTCGTATCACTAGCAGTCGGGATGACAGGCATCTTATCCGCATGGCTGTAACGGATCGTGCAGCCACTTCTCGATCCCTGAGTCAACAGATGGGCACGTTTGCAATATGACAACCATCTACTCGAACAGTTCGAAGACGTTTACAACCGCATGGACTATGACCTCTGAGACCTTGGTTGCGGTTACTCTTGACGCTGCATCACTGACAGGAGCGCCTGTCACTCGACGACGAACCTGGGTGCACGAATGGCAAAACGTGATTTTTTCGGATGAATTCAGGATCTGTTTACAGCATCACAATGGTCGCATCCGTGTTTGGCGACATCGCCCTAAACGCCCATTGGAAGCGTGTATTCGTCATCGCCATACTGGCGTATGACCCGGCGTGATGGTATGGGGTGACATTGATTACACATCTCGGTCACCTCTTGTTCGCATTGACGGCACTTTGAACAGTGGACGTTACTGTTAAGATGTGTTACGAACTGTGGCTCTACTCTTCATTCGATCCCTGCGAAACCCTACATTTCAGCAGGATAATGCACGACCACGTGTTGAAGGTCCTATACGGGCCTTTCTGGACACAGAAAATGTTCGACTGCTGCCCTGGCCAGCACATTCTCCAGATGTCTGACCAACAGAAAACGTCTGCTCAATGGTGGCCGAGAAACTGGCTCGTCACTATACGCCAGTCACTACTCTTGATGAACTGTGGTATCATGTTGAAGCTGCATGGGCAGCTGTACCTCTACACGCCATCGAAGCTGTGTTTGACTCAATGCCCAGGCGTGTCATGGCCGTTATTACGGCCAGAGGTGGTTGTTCTGGGTTCTGATTTCTCAGGATCTATGCACCCAAATTGCGTGAAAATGTAATCACATGTCAGTTCTAGTACAATATATTTGTCCAATGAATACCCGTTTATCATCCGCATTTCTTCTTGGTGTAGCAATTTTAATGGCCAGTAGTGTGCATCGACTGACCAGAAATCAAAGTGTTGCAGGCGGGAACTCCAGATGGCCAGACGCAGAGAAAAAAACAGTATAGTTCGCGAGGGTCGGGCGAGGGATTAGTCATTGACTATATTCTAATTCCAGACAGCAGTTGACGCAGCAGAGAGAGTTCAGATCGCTATTTACACTGTCCACGAGGACTGTAAATAATTTTCCAAGAAGAGACCGTAATTACATCATACAGTACTTCGTATTCTACTAGTTTCATTTCGACCTTCGAGCAGCCCTTGACTCCTGCATGCGAACGGTAGGTACACTCCTGGAAATTGAAATAAGAACACCGTGAATTCATTGTCCCAGGAAGGGGAAACTTTATTGACACATTCCTGGGGTCAGATACATCACATGATCACACTGACAGAACCACAGGCACATAGACACAGGCAACAGAGCATGCACAATGTCGGCACTAGTACAGTGTATATCCACCTTTCGCAGCAATGCAGGCTGCTATTCTCCCATGGAGACGATCGTAGAGATGCTGGATGTAGTCCTGTGGAACGGCTTGCCATGCCATTTCCACCTGGCGCGTCAGTTGGACCAGCGTTCGTGCTGGACGTGCAGACCGCGTGAGACGACGCTTCATCCAGTCCCAAACATGCTCAATGGAGGACAGATCCGGAGATCTTGCTGGCCAGGGTAGTTGACTTACACCTTCTAGAGCACGTTGGGTGGCACGGGATACATGCGGACGTGCATTGTCCTGTTGGAACAGCAAGTTCCCTTGCCGGTCTAGGAATGGTAGAACGATGGGTTCGATGACGGTTTGGATGTACCGTGCACTATTCAGTGTCCCCTCGACGATCACCAGAGGTGTACGGCCAGTGTAGGAGATCGCTCCCCACACCATGATGCCGGGTGTTGGCCCTGTGTGCCTCGGTCGTATGCAGTCCTGATTGTGGCGCTCACCTGCACGGCGCCAAACACGCATACGACCATCATTGGCACCAAGGCAGAAGCGACTCTCATCGCTGAAGACGTCACGTCTCCATTCGTCCCTCCATTCACGCCTGTCGCGACACCACTGGAGGCGGGCTGCACGATGTTGGGGCGTGAGCGGAAGACGGCCTAACGGTGTGCGGGACCGTAGCCCAGCTTCATGGAGACGGTTGCGAATGGTCCTCGCCGATACCCCAGGAGCAACAGTGTCCCTAATTTGCTGGGAAGTGGCGGTGCGGTCCCCTACGGCACTGCGTAGGATCCTACGGTCTTGGCGTGCATCCGTGAGTCGCTGCGGTCCGGTCCCAGGTCGACGGGCACGTGCACCTTCCGCCGACCACTGGCGACAACATCGATGTACTGTGGAGACCTCACGCCCCACGTGTTGAGCAATTCGGCGGTACGTCCACCCGGCCTCCCGCATGCCCACTATACGCCCTCGCTCAAAGTCCGTCAACTGCACATACGGTTCACGTCCACGCTGTCGCGGCATGCTACCAGTGTTAAAGACTGCGATGGAGCTCCGTATGCCACGGCAAACTGGCTGACACTGACGGCGGCGGTGCACAAATGCTGCGCAGCTAGCGCCATTCGATGGCCAACACCGCGGTTCCTGGTGTGTCCGCTGTGCTGTACGTGTGATCATTGCTTGTACAGCCCTCTCGCAGTGTCCGGAGCAAGTATGGTGGGTCTGACACACCGGTGTCAATGTGTTCTTTTTTCCATTTCCAGGAGTGTATTTCCGGTGAAGGTGAAATCGGCCGATAGCTCGTTGGGGACAAGGCCAGCAAGCGTAAATCGTCACTGTAAACTCAGCATGTCATTTAAAATGCTCATGACATCAAATAAGTATATGGCCATAGGAATCATTAGGCTGATAGCGTAAATGACTGGATGACCAAATACTAGTCCGCAGCTCATGGTCGTGCGGTAGCGTTCTCGCTTCCCGCTCACGGGTTCCCGGGTTCGATTCCCGGCGGGGTTAGGGACTTTCTCTGCCTCGTGATGACTGGGTGTTGTGTGATGTCCTTAGGTTAGTTAGGTTTAAGTAATTCTAAGTTCTAGAGGACTGATGATCATAGATCTTACGTCCCATAGTGCTCAGAGCCATTTGAACCATTTTTGAACCAAAAACTAAAATATCACTTTTAATTGTGCCTGCCAACAACTTAGTGTGCTATCTTTACAGTAAGTAGCAATCTATCTTTTCCTACATTGTCGATAGTCCTACCTGGAGTTTCCGTTGTTTGATATAAATGAAATGTTTCTTTTACTTCCTGAATTTCATTCTTCTTGAAATGATTTCCATAACTTTCTTTTGCAGAGGGTAAGTTTACTAAAATTAGAAGAAAAGTAACATTTTGAACTGTAGCCTACCTCCATCACAGATAAAGGTCCTGAAGAAAAATGCTGCTATGGAAGCTGGGAAAAGCAGGAAAATTATTAATATGGTAAGTAATTTCGTCATTCATGTTCCTCTATTAAAATCTCTTACAGGTTTAGAAGTACAGCCTAGGTAGTAATGGGGTAGAATTCCCTTTCTCGTGATCTGTGCTCGTCATATTAGCGTATTTCTCTTATGTGAACTTTCTAAAAATAACTCTCAAGCCCACGTGTGTTCTTGTTTACAACTGATAGTTCAGTTATCACTTGAACTTGCTAGAAATAACTCTCATGCCCACATAGATTCATGTTTACAACTGTTAGTTCAGTTATCATGTGTTGCTCAAGTTGTTTTCAGAACAACTGTTTTCCTTGTAATGGTCTGTTACCTGTATACCACAGGGTACAAAACATGATCTCTGATGTTGTGTTTCTACTCGCCTCATTAGGGAAACGCTTCAAAAAACACTCTACTAAAACCAAAATAGAGTCGACATATATTTAATTTCAGTGCGTATTTACAGTGTACGTTCTATAGTATTACCACAAACCGATTTCGTAGGCATAAAATATGTAAGACATGTTGTCAATATTATGGGGCTATCTGTCTACTCTCAAAAACTGTACGATTATTCTTTTTCCGGCCAAAATGACAGAATTTCATGTATAGCGTTCTTAGACAAATTACTGCATGTTTTCTCATGGTAACTGTGTTTCAAATTAGTGTTTGGCGTATACACCATGCACCCCTAATCGCACCTTATCACACAGGTAACAGATGAGTAGCTTTACAAAGAACTGTGAAGCGATGTACTGAGGAAAAAAGTTGATACCATTCTCTCCGGAGCTGCCGGAGTTGGCGGTCATGTGTGAGTAAGGTGTGCTTGTTTGTATGAATGAATGGTGTGTTTTTCTGTGGCTGAAAGCTTATGTGTAGGTGAAAATTTTTGGTAACGTTTTTGGGAAACAGCGATCTTGTAAGTTATATAAAATTAGTGAAAAACCGTATAAATTGCGATGCTTATTTTATTTGAAATGGCAGGTTTCGCATAGTCTTAGGCCATCTTCAGAACAGCATCATCAGCTGGAGCTGACAATGTCCAGAACAGTCAGTACACCTCAGTCGCTGAAACTGTCACTGAAATTGTAGTTTCTGTTCTGGACATCGTCAGCTTCAGCTGATGGTGCCATTCTGAAGATGGCCTAAGACTAGGCCGAAAACGGTAATTTTAAATAAAATAACCGTCGGGATCTAGACAGTTTTTTCGCTAGTTTTATGTGTAAGCGGGTTTAACTATGCCTGTCTGCAGCTTAGCGTGTTACGCTTCAGGTAAGTAGCAATATAACTTTACTTTTTATACCTGGTTGATATTCCTACCTGGAGTTGCCATTGTTTCATATAAATAGAATGTTGTTTTCCTTATTTCTTGATCTGTTCTGTTTGAAACGATTTCCGATACATCCAGCATTGACTATTTCGAACAATTTTATCCTCTACAGAATATACATGACCTATGAGTCTCGTTTGCATGCAGTGTAACACGGAACTGCCACGAGGAAATTGCATATGGTGACAGCTCACGATTGATGCTCTCGAGTATTTGACTGTTTTACATTTGGAATGTTTACATAACTTCCTTCCATTGCCTTAATATGACCCATATAAACTACTTTTACTGTTGTAGCAAACAGGTAATTGTAATACAAATAACATTCAACCTATATGTAACAATTTTGACTCACTGTGGCGGTAAAGACAACATTCCCGTATATTCTATTTAGCAACTCTCCTCTGTTTTCATTGCTTTCGGCCATGGCGTCTTCGAACTTTAGGTTTCGTGTCTATTTCACTGGCACTTCGTCACCAGTTCTAATTTTTTCTTCGTTCATTGCTTTGCCGACAAAAAAGTTAAAAAAAAACAATGGTGACAAGCTTCCGTCGTACCTTATGAATAAACAGATCACTTAATATATTTATTTATAACGTCGTTCGGTAACTGCAATCATCAAACCAAAATGTAGAACTTGTAAAATAAAGTTCAGTGTCAGTTGCAATAAAATTATCTTTCTTGTTTTTCTAGTTTTGTTATCCCCCTTTGGTTTTTGCAACTACTGTACGTGGAGGGTCGGATGTAGTTCTACATCTACATTTATACTCCGCAAGCCACGCAACGGTGTGTGGCGGGGGGTACTTTACGTGCCACTGTCATTACCTCCCTTTCCTGTTCCAGTCGCGTATGGTACGCGAGAAGAACGACTGCCGGAAAGCCTCCTTGCGCTCTCGAATCTCTCTAATTTTACATTCGTGATCTCCTCGGTAGGTATAAGAAGGGGGAAGCACTATACTCGATACCTCATCCAGAAACGCACGCTCTCGAAACCTGGACAGCAAGCTACACCGCGATGCAGAGCGCCTCTTTTGCAGAGTCTGCCACTTGAGTTTGCTAAACATCTCCGTAACGCTATCACGCTTACAAAAAACCCTGTGACGAAACGCGCCGCTCTTCTTTGGATCTTCTCTCTCCTCTGTAAACCCGACCTGCTACGAATCCCACACTGATGAACAATACTCAAGTATAGGTCGAACTAGTGTTTTGTAAGCCACCTCCTTTGTTGATGGCCTACATTTTCTAAGGACTTTCCCAGTGAATCTCAACCGGGCACCCACCTTACCACAATTAATTTTATATGATCATTCCACTTTAAATCGTTCCGTACGCAACTCCCAGATATTTTTCAGAAGTAACTGCTACCAGTGTTTGTTCCGCTGTCATATAATCATACAATAAAGGATCCTTCTTTCTAAGTTTTCGCAATACGTTACATTTGTCTGTGTCAAGGGTCAGTTGCCACTCCCTGCACCAAGTGCCTATCCGCTGCAGATCTTCCTGCATTTCTCTGCAATTTTCTAATGCTGCAACTTTTCTGTATACTACAGCATCATCCGCAAAAAGCCGCATACCACTAGGATGCACAGGACAAAACTCTCCTGACCATCAGAGTGACGAACCGCCGCAAATGACAATGCAAATTAATTTAAGATAAGCATACTGACACCCAATGAAAATGTCTTTTTTAAATGAATGTTAATAGGGATGGCCCAATTAAACATGAAACAAATGGGTACCATACTACCCACATAGACATATTAAAGGACGAGGAAGCAAATTGCCACTATAACAATTAAATTTTATTTTCTTTAAATATGACATTACCCATGATATTCATAACGAACCACTGGAAAACGGAGAAGTGATTATGACTCTAAAGAATGACCATGGTACACGTGGGTAGGGAGGATGAAACACACCTTAATAATTCGTGGGCATGGTCAGTGATTGCAAAAGTTGTTAGTTAGATACTGAAACCACACGGAAAGATAGGAGCGAAACACCATACGAGCTCCATAATGCATATTGACAGCTGGGGTGCATGGCTTTAAGGTCCTAAACGGAGTGGATTAAACTTTCATCTCAACGATGCTGGCGGGTGCGACGATGGACCATGTTATCAAAGCACACAGAGTGTGAACAAAATGTCAAGCGGCAGCAGCTGCTGGAGAATATGATTGGTACCCCTTCTTTGTACTTGGTGCTTAAGTACAGACATCCTTCTAGTAGCAGCAAGGCTCGTAACTTTCCGAAAACCTAAAGTGGTGTCATTACTCTGCAAAAACCTACAGCCAAGTGTTTTCTCTTCAAAAGCCTAACCTGAAGTGTTTTCTCCTTCTGGTTGCTCTGGAATTTTGCTATTTTTTAGCCAATGTTGTCCGAGCGCCGACTCTTAAAACTCAAATGAAGATGTTAACAATCTTCTAATCTACTTTCTTTTTGTTGAGCCAGTAGGGCTTCTAGGTGTGGAGGAAGACAGGAAACCTCTCCCACTACATGGTTCAGTTCTGAAAACGGCCTGTCAAATATTCCGAACGTAGACAAGGCGAAAAAGCGTGGGCTTTTCCGAAAATGACAGTATGACACGATCAGAAAGCTAGATTCCGAAATTTTAAACCGAATTTTCTTCGGACGAGATGTAACGACCATCCACTGGTCGTGAAGGAAGCCACGTCTGCCTAAAGTTTCTTATCTATCTACGTTTACAGGTACATCTACATACGTAATCCGCAAGCCACCATACGTTGCATGGTGGAATGTGTCCTGCACAACCACTAGACATTTCCTTTCGTGCTCTCCTCGCAAAACGAGCAAGGCAAAAACGTCTATGTGCCTGCGTACGAACCCTTATTTCTTGTATGTTATCTTCGTGGTCCTGAAGTAAAATGTATTTTGATAGCAGTAAAATCATACTGCAGTCAGCTTCAAATGCTGGTTCTCTAAATTTTCTCAGTAATTTTCCTCAAAAGAAGTCACCTTTCCTCCGAAGCATCTCTGTAATACCTGCGTGTTGTTCGAACTTACCGCTAACAAATCCAGCAGCCCGCTTCTGAATTGCTTCGCTGTCCTACTTTAATCTGACTTGGTGCGGATCCCGAACACTTGAGCAGTACTCAAGAACAGGTCATACCAGCGTCCTATATGGGGTCTCCTTTACAGGTGAACCACACTTTCCTGAAATTCTCCTAATAAACTTGAGTCGACAATCTGCTCTTCGTACCACAATCCTCACAGTGTGTCAAGCAGAACATTACCAATGCTGTATTTTTCCTGCTCATCCGAATTAACATACAGTTTGTTACATTTAGAGGTAGCTAACATTCATCAAATCTACTAGAAATTTTGTTTAAGTACCTTGTGTCCTCCCACAGTCACTCAACTTTGGCATTTTCCAGAACATCATAGTATCATCAGCAAACAACTGTAGACTGCTGCCCATAGTTCAAATAGTCCAAATGGCTGTGAGCAATATGGGACTTAACTTCTGAGGTCATCAGTCCCCTAGAACTTAGAACTACTTAAACCTAACTAACCTAAGGACATCACACACATCTATGCCCGAGGCAGGATACGAACCTGCGACCGTAGTGGTCGCGCGGTTCCAGACTGTAGCGCCTAGAACCTCTCGGCCACTTCGGCCGGCTGCCCACAGTAACGGCCAGATCATTTATGTGTGTAGAGAAGAAGAGTGGTTCTATCACACTTTCCTGGGGCATTCCTGACGATACCGTTGTCTCTGATGAACACTCGCCATCGATGACAACGTGCTGGGTTGTACTGCTTAAGAAGTCATCGAGCCACTCACATATCTGTGAACCTATCCCATATGCTTCTATCTGCTTTAAGTCTGCAGTAGGGCATCGTGTCAGCTGCTTTTCGGGAATGTAGAAATATGGAAGCCATAGTTCGCAGTATAACATTCGAGAAAAAGGCAGCTGAATTGCGCACGGGCGATGGTTTCTAAAACCGCGATGATTCGTGGACATAAGCTTTTCGATCACAATGAAATTTATAACATTCGAACTCAGAATATGTTCAAGAATTCTGCAGCAAACCTATGTCAAGGATATTCGCCTGTAATTTTGCGGTTTTTTTTTTTACCCTTCTTGTATACAGGAGTCACCTGCGCGTTCTTCCAGTCACTTTGGACTTCGCGCTGGGCGAGATATTCGCGATAAATGCAAGCTAAGTAAGGGGCGAATGACGTAGCGTACTCGATGCAAAACCAAACTGGGATTACATACGAACCTCGCGGCTTGTTTTCAACTCTTCTTGTCTGCGCCAGGGATGCTTATTACAATGTAGTCCATACGGGACTCGGTGCGATGGTCAACAGAAGAAATTATTGTACAGTTCTCTTGTGTGAACGATGTCTTAACGCGAAATGTAGAACTTGGGCTTTCGTTTTGTTATCTTCTACTGCCATACCAGACTGGTCAACGAGTTAGTGAATGGAAGCCTTAGGCCCTCTTAGAGATTTTACGTAAGATCAGAATTTTTTCGGGTTCTCTGCCAGACTTTTGCTGAGTATGGCGGTGGTAGTTGTTGTATGCTTCGCCCATAGATGTTTTTACTGACGGACGAATCTCTACTAACCTTTGGTTGTCGTCATTTGCGCGTTCTCCTTTGAACCGAAAGTGCAACAACCTCTGCTTCCTCAGTATTTTCCGAATTTCGTTATTAAACCAGGGTGGCTATATTTCATCATTAATTCGCTTTCTAGGCACATAATTATCCAGATCATGATTTACAATCTGCTTAAACTTCGTCCATAATTCTCCTACGTCCATTTTACTGAAACAAAGTGATGTCAGTTCACCGTGTAAGTGAGATGCTAACAACTGTTTATCTGTTTTTGCTAGCAGAAACATTCTCCTAGACTCCTTGACTGATTCATTAACTTTCGTAATGGTGACTTCATAATCACTAAATCCCGTCTCTATACTAACGCCGTCGTTAAGATCCGGACTGTTTGTTGCTACAAGGTCTGAGATGTTTCCATTGCTTGTGGGCCCTCGAACTAGCTGCTCAAGACAGTTTTCGAAAAACGTGTTCGAAAGTACTTCATACGACTGTCTGTCTGTACCACCTGCAATGAATCCATAGGTGTCCCAGCTTATACTCGGTACGCTAAAGTCGCCTCCAGAAAGTATGATGTGTATTTTCACGCTACTGACCCTAGACATTGTTTGAATGGCTCTAGAACTGTCGCAGCGGAAACGGGTGGCCGGTAAAAACATCCAACAAGTAACTTGGATTCACCAAGACCTAGCTAAAAAGGCTTCTGCGAAGATTTTTTTTTTTTTTAGCATTATGGAACTTAACATCTGAGGTCATCAGTCCCCTAGAACTTAGAACTAGTTAAACCTAACTAACCTAAGGATATCATACACATCCATGCCCGAGGCAGGATTCGAACCTGCGACCGTAGCGGTCACGCGGTTCCAGACTGAAGAGCATAGAACCGCTCAGGTACTCTGGCCGGCGCGAAGAATTCCCTGTTGCGTTTGACAGAAAAAGCGTGTCCCATAACCCTCCTGCATAGCGTGCTGTGGGACCTACGGCAGCGGTGAGCTCGACAGTTTTATGACTGCAAATTTCTCTCAAAAGAACTCGTATCTCACGCATCCAAATTGTAAACTTTGAAGTCTTCTATACCACCACCAGCTACATAGGAAAAGCACAAAACAAACAGCGAATGCAAATCCCGAAAAAAATGTTCAAATGTGTGTGAAATCTTATGGGACTTAACTGCAAAGGTCATCAGTCCCTAAGCTTACCCACTACTTAACCTAAATTATCCTAAGGACAAACACACACACCCATGCCCGAGGGAGGACTCGAACCTCCGCCGGGACCAGCCCACAGCTAATCCCGATCTGCAATTGCAAAGCAGTGTAACTAAACGCGTATTTGATCAAGGGAATTTGTATATCATTCTCTGAAATATATTAGTGGACAGTTTCAGAGAAAAATGGCCACGTTGCACGTAGATTACTCGTCTGTCTCCGTAGTTTATGCCAACTGTTGACAGCATTTGATACATTTTATATTATATTGCTGAAGACCATCAGCGAAAATAGTGGAACAGTACAAACTGGTCCATTTTTCTCCTTATCAGCGATATCCTCCTTAGCTCCGAGATCAATCTCCTGCCCCCTACCCTCCCCCTACCTGTGGCATGAAGTCCTTTACTCTTTACAAGTCAGCCACTTAGCCTAGCCTCCTCTTCTCCTGTCCTGCAGCCAAATGCAGGAAGATCTGCAGCGGATAGGCACTTGGTACAGGGAGTGGTAACTGACCCTTAACATAGACAAATATAATGTATTGCGAATACATAAAAAGAAGGATCCTTTATTGTATGATTATATGACAGCGGAACAAACACTGGTAGCAGTTACTTCTGTAAAATATCTGGGAGTGTGCGCACGGAACGATTTGAAGTGGAATGATCATATAAAATTAACTGTTGGTAAGGCGGGTGCCAGATTGAGATTTATTGGGAGAGTCTTTAGAAAATGTAGTCCATCAACAAAGGAGGTGGCTTACAAAACACTCGTTCGGCCTATACTTGAGTATTGTTCATCAGTGTGGGATCCGTACCATGTCGGGTTGGCAGAGGAGATAGAGAAGATCCAAAGAAGAGCGGCGCGTTTCGTCACAGGGTTATTTGGTAAGCGTGATAGCGTTACGGAGATGTTTAGCAAACTCAAGTGCCAGACTCTGCAAGAGAGGCGCTCTGCATCGCGGTGTAGCTTGCTGTCCAAGTTTCGAGAGGGTGCGTTTCTGGATGAGGTATCGAGTATATTGCTTCCCCCTGCTTGGCACACGGAGGCTTTCCGGCAACCGTGATTCCCGCGAGCCATACGCGACTGGAACAGGAAAGGGAGGTAATGACAGTGGCACGTAAAGTGCCCTCCGCCACACACCGTTGGGTGGCTTGCGGAGTATAAATGTAGATGTAGATGTAGATTAATGAACTTACATGTTACTGTTATAATTTATTACCCAATTACGTAGTGCAGTTGATAGCCTCTCACTTTTATCTTCATCGTTTGTCACCCGATTATACTGATTTACTACCCAAAAATAAGGATTTTCCCCTATCCTCAAAACAAGTTTATGTGAACATGACTATTGTACACTTTTTATTCAACGGTATAGGCATCACTTCAGCTTTGGAAAGGAGTGGTACATATAAAATCACTAGTAATTGGGGCAAATTCCACAAGGTGTCACGAAAAAACACCGGCAACGTCTAGTATGTTGTGAGGGAAGGTAAACTCATCGGCCGTCAACGAGGAATCCATATCGAGAAACGCACGGTTTGGGCGCTGGAAAGTGTCGAAGTTTGAGAAGGAACTGTTGTGACGGTTTGCTCCCAATCGTTTTGGTGTCTGAATGCGGAAGGCATGCAGTCCCTTAGTCATCTGTGCACTGCAGACGGACAGCCTGAGACTTATAACATTCCTGCGAATACGCTACACTCCTCCACAAAGGTCTTGTGTGCACCCTGGTGCGTACCTTGTGTGGTCTGGCAGTGCACTAACGTTGTTGACAGTGTGCCATGTACCAGTACACAGCTAGAGAGATGATCGACTTGGCGCTCTCGCTTGATTCCAAACAGCCATCGAGAGACGCCTCAGAGAAGCCGGAGAGTTGCATGTAGGTATTTTCTGCCTGAGGTGTGTTCATTTTGCAGCACAGTAATAGCACTTCGTGCTTGGTAGTGAGAATACTACACCCCATCTACTGTTTGTCCTTTGCTAGGTGCCGAAACCTGATGCGTGTCGTCCACAGTCGGCTCGAACACTGAAGTTGGATGAAGACGTGCTGACAATGTTCCAAGAGGACCCAGACACGCCGACCACAGTGGCCGAGCTGTTCTATGCGCTACAGTCTGGAACCGCGCGACCGCTGCGGTCGCATGTTCGAATCCTGCCTCGGGCGTGGATGTGTGTGATGTCCTTAGGTTAGTTAGGTTTAAGTAGTTCTAAGTTCTAGGGGACTGATGACCTTAGAAGTTAAGTCCCATAGTGCTCAGAGCCATTTGAACCGTTTTTGACCCAGCCACCAGCGTTCTCCAGGTGACACAGGCGCTGCACAGGCGTCAAAGTGCCGTGTGGCGTGTTGTCCATGAAGGCAGGCACCATCCATACCATCTGCAGAAAGACCAGGCGTTACGGGAGAAGTACTACCCACGACGGGTGCAGTTTGGGTAGTGTTGTTTACCACAATTCATGGATGAATGCACGTTTACTAAAGACGGCATATCAAACTTGCACGAGATCCATGTTTTGGTGGACTATAATCTGCGTGCGCAGGTGTATCAAAATCACCAGCACAGGGTCGGTATTAACATCTGGGCCGGGTTAATTGGTGACCATACTATTGGGCCATATCTACTGCCAAACAAACAGGACCGATCTGCTTCACATTTATTAGAGATGTTTTGCGCATCCTACTGTATGTAGTGTCACAAAATGTTAGGATGGACATGTGGCAACAGCACGACGCACCTCCTTCACAATTTGATGTCGATGTGCGGAATCACCTCAGTGTCGCATGCCCCAATCGACGGACCGGTATGAGTGTACCAGTTCCATAGTCTACACGGCCGTCAGGTCTGACACCTTTCGACTATTTTCTCTGGGGTAGTATGCACACCTGTACCGTCAGCGGAAGATCTTATTGCTCGAGTCTACGGAGCGAGTGAAATACTTCAAAGCCAACCGCTCACATTGGCTCATGTGCGTGAGACTCAACATCGCCGATGTAGACTCTGCGTTGTTGTAGGAGGTACGCAGTTCTAAGCCTGTTTGTAATGTAGACAGTGCGACGTGATACTCATTCTGGGTTTACTGACAATGTGGAATGCATACCCATCTCAGACTTCGACACTCTCCAACGCCCAAGCTATGCATTTCTGGATATGAGTTTCTTCTTGAAAACCGATGAGTTTGCCTCCCTCCACAAAACACTAAACGTTGTCGTTTTTTTGGAGGGTGGGGGTGGGGGGTGGCATTCTGTATATAAGCCAGTCTGGCAGGTCAACATCCACCCGCTTGAAGGAACACCATAAAGTTAGACACTCAGAAGATGAGATACTGTTTTTACAGACAGCCTGTTTAAAGAAGACCACAGTTAAAAGTAGCAATATGAAGTCTTATGTAACATCCACAAAGGAAGGAAAGTAATGGAAATTGATATACATGACTTCCTTTGTCCGTGCTTAGTACTGAATGATCAGACACAATCCCCTTACTCGCCACTTCTAAATGCAGATACTGCTAATAATGGCATTCAAATGTGGTAAGTCACCCATTCACTTGCCCCATTATTTCCCCTTATTTTGGATACTGTAGTTTCACTTGCCCCGTTAAAAATCTTTCACCTTGTATAATCACCGCTGGTTTATTTACCTGTTTAGTCTCACTTGTTATATTGTACTCTTATGCAATATTTCAGCTTTTAAGGACAACATTATCTTATTCAGTCATCCCCTTGGCACATGTCACCAAATTTTATTATACATTGCTCACTTACTTTTCCTCCTAGAACATTTGTCATTTAGTTTACTATTGCATGTGTCCTATATTTCACGTCGCATTTTTACTGACATAACCCCTTACGTTTTAGACAACCATTAACAGTTCTCATCGTTGGAACCAACTGAGATACTCTGTAGCTGAACAATTTTAAAATTTTTGATCCCACAAAAATTTTGAAGATTCACAATGTAGTTGTTCAAAAAATGGTTCAAATGGCTCTGAGCACTATGGGACTTAACATCTATGGTCATCAGTCCCCTAGAACTTAGAACTACTTAAACCTAACTAAACTAAGGACATCACACAACACCCAGCCATCACGAGGCAGAGAAAATCCCTGACCCCGCCGGGAATCGAACTAGGGCGTGGGAAGCGAGAACGCTACAGCACGACCACGAGATGCGGGCGAATGTAGTTGTGATTTGTCAACAAGTATGTCAGTTGGAACTGTCCGTCAAAATCACTTACTTACTGACGACACGCAGCTGTAATGACCAGCTCTAAGAATAAATTTGTTATCAGCCATGATTGATGACTTTTCAGTATCGAGACTGCCTCAAAACTCTGGCCGCAAGCTAAACTGATAGAAGTAACAGTTGAGTCTTATATCTCCAAATCTGTTAATGAAAATTTTCGTGAAGTCGATCCCCTTACACTCCTTAAAATCTGTCGGCGAAAACCTGGATGAACGTCTTAACTGAGCACAACAGAATCTCACAGCACATGGGTGATTGCTCTCTTGGTCACAGGCAGTTCAAAAAATTTGAAAAAAATGTGTTCCTGAAACATAAACCAAACCTAGTTCAGCCATTAGTCATTCCGTGACTCTGCTACAAAGGTGTAATTCAACATGGCACCATCTAGCCACGAATATTTGTTTTGAACCTCTGCGCTGACACCTTTGAGTCGCCGCTTAAACATCAGGTTGCGATTTGACCTTGAGCATTGGTACATGCTATGAAGCTATTCGAGTAGGACAATACCGGGTGTTTCAAAATGAATATCGCGGTTTTAAGACTTTTTAGCGTTTATTACAGTCAACTTAAAATTACAAATAATGCATCAAATAAAAGAGTACCTCGAACAGTTTTGTTTGTACACCTGTGCGCCTGCACTGTTTTCTGTGTCTTCTGTCAGAAAGCGCTAGTAGTAAAGATGGCGACTAGTGAGCAGAAAGCTTTTTGTGTTTTGTAGCTTGCAAGGACTGAATCTGTTAGTAGAGTGTGTTCTGTACTAATCTCTATTGCAATCCTCCAAGTGACAAAAACATCTGTAGTTTGTGAAATCAATTTTAAGACACCAACTGTGTCTGAAAAGGGAAGAGTAAGGGACGACCAAGAGTGACTGAAAAACGTGTTGAATGAGTGAGAGAGTCTTTCACACGTAGCCCCAAGAAATCAATTTGGAAGGCTAGTCGTGAATTAGCAGTGCCAGTGAAGGCTGTGTGTAGACTTTTAAGGAGACATTCTCAACTATGCCCTTATCGTCCGCTACTGTTACAAGCTCTAAGGCCTACAGATTACGGTTTCCGTGCCAAATTTACAAACAAAATGGTGATGCAAGACGATGGAGGATCTCTGGATCGCTTCGTCTTCCGTGATGAATTGACATTGCACGTAAGTGGAAATATGGACACAAATAATGTGCGCGTTTGGGGATCAGAAGATCCCCACGAGGTGGTACAATTGTAACGAGACTCCCCTAAAGTGAATGTTTTTCGTGTCGTACCCCGGCGGAAACTTTATCGGCCTTTCTTATTTGTTGAAGCAACTGTAACTGGAGTTTCTTATCTCGATGCACTATAACTATGGCTCTTTCCTGAACTGGAAGAAGCTGAACCACTGAACTTTATGTGGCAGCAAGGTGGTGTACCGCCTCACTGGTATAACTCAGTACGCGACTGTTTAAATGACAACTGTACGAGATCGTTGAATTGGGCTCTAGGGGCTGCATGACAGACATTGTTTCACGTGGGCTCAATGTTCCGATTTGACGCTACGCGATTTTTACCTTTGGGGATTCATAAAGGATTATGTGTATTTGCCTTCGCTACCAGCTGATCTACCCGTCTTACGAAAGAGCAATGAAGTGGCTGTTGTAACAATTACACTACTGGTCATTAAAATTGCTACACCAAGAAGAAATGCAGATGATAAACGCGTATTCATTGGACAAATATATTGTACTAGAACTGACATTTGATTACATTTTCACGCAGTTTGGGTGCATAGATCCTGAGAAATCAGTACGCAGAACAGCCACCTCTGGCCCTAATAACGGTCTTGACACGCCTGGGCATTGAGTGAAACAGAGCTTGGATGGCGTGTAGGGGTACAGCTGCCCATGCAGCTTCAACACGATACCACAATTCATCAAGAGTAGTGACTGGCGTATTGTGACGAGCCAGTTGCTCGGCCCCCATTGACCAGACGTTTTCAATAATTGAGAGATCTGGAGAATGTGCTGGCCATGGCAGCAGTCGAACATTTTCTGTATCCAGAAAGGCCCGTACAGGACCTGCAACATGCGGTCGTGCTTTATCCTGCTCCAATGTTGGATTTCGTAGCGGTCGACTGAAGGGTAGAGCCACGGGTCGTAACAGTTGTGAAATGTAACGTCCAATGTTCAAAGTGCCGTCAATGCGAACAAGAGGTGACCGAGATCACGCTGGGTGATACGCCAGTATGGCGATGACGAATACACGCTTCCAATGTTCGTTCACCGCGATGTCGCCAAACACGGATGCGACCATCATGATGCTGTAAACAGAACCTGCATTCATCCGAAGAAAAGACGTCTTGCCATTCGTGCACCCAGGTTCGTCGTTGAGTACACCATCGCAAGCGCTTCTGTCTGTGATGCACCGTCAAGGGTAACCGCAGTCATGGTCTCCGAATTGATAGTGCACTGAACTGTTCTTGCAGATGGTTGTCTTGCAAACGTCCCCATCTGTTGACTCGGGGATCGAGACGTGGCTGCACGATCTGTTACAGTCATGCGGAGAAGAAGCCTGTCATCTCGACAGCTAGTGATACGAGGCCGTTGGGATCCAGCACGGCGTTCCGTATTACCCTCCTGAAGCAACCGAATCCATATCCTGCTAACAGTCATTGGATCTCGACCAACTCGAGCAGCAATGTCGCGATACGATAAATCGTAATCGCTATAGGCTACAGTCCGACATTTATCAAAGTCGGAAACGTGATGGTACGCATTTCCCCTCCTTACACGAGGCAGCACAACAATGTTTCACCAGGCAACGCCGGTCAACTGCTGTTTGTGTATGAGAAATCGGTTGGAAACTTTCCCCATGTGAGCACGTTGTAGGTGTCGCCACCGGCGCCAACCTTGTGTGAATGCTCTGAAAAGCTAATCATTTTCATATCACAGCATCTTCTTCCTGTCCTATTAAATTTGGCGTCTGTAGCACGTCATCTTCGTGGTGTAGCAATTTTAATGGCCAGTAGTGTACTTCAGACATGCTGATTAAGGTTTCACGCTCTTACCGGATCATCGGATTAACTTAAAAAGGCAGCGGAGGTCGCATTGCTCAGAATTAAAAGCCATAGTGGCAGTCACCCTAGACAGTATTAAAGCAATGGAGAAAACGACTGATGCAAAAACGCAGTCGTCAAACTGAAGCTGCTTTTGGGTTTTGGTCTTCAGTTTGACGATTGCGTTTTCGCTTCAACCGTCTTTTTTTTCGTGTTTTTGATTATGGCTAGATTGACTGCCACTAAGGCTTTTAATTCTGATTAATGCGGACTCAGGCTGGTTTTTAGATTTAGAGCGCGAAACGTATTATTAATCAATAAATACCGCAACAGAGACTGTCTTTTATTTGGAACATGGAACCACTGCCCAGCGCCTTGGACGACCTCCTCTCGGCCCTACCGCCGGGAGGAGATTATTGTATCTCGGCTGCGTATTGGGCACTACCTTTTTAGCCATATTCATTTGCTCAGTGGCGCTACCCCACCACTTTGTCCACACTGCGCACAAATTTTAACTGTCCGCCACTTCCTGCTGGAATGCCCTTTTTTTAAACATTTACGGCCGGATTTTTCAGCCGTTTTAGCGAATGACGCGCGGGCTGTCGACCGCGTTTTACTTTTTACCCGCCGCAGCAATATTTTCAGCTTTGGAGCTCCGTTAATGTATGCCGTGTTTTTAGCCCTTTTTCCACCTACCTGTTTTTAGCTGTGTCCTATTCTGTCCATTGGAACTGACACATAGTTGTTTAACTCCACTCTGTGTTCGAGTCCTCTAATTTTGACTTGGATGCCTATGACCCAAGCTGTTTTTTTTTTTTTTTGCGCCGTAAAGCATAACAGAACAAAGAAACTGTTGGAGCACCAGACCAGAGTAGACTGGAGTAATTTGTATTGAATGTAATAACAGCTGCAAAACCTTAAAATCTTGATACTCTTTTTCAAACACCCGGTATTGTGCGCTGAATTTCGTCTGGACTTATCCCAGTACAGACAGTTATGGTTGCGGTACTCAAAGACTCCAAAAACTCTCGAAACACTCGAAGCGCAGCAGCTGTATAGGTTGGCAGTACCAATTATACTATGTTCGCCGGTGTGTGCAGCTGCCAACCAATTGGTCGACGCCTCGTTAAATACCGGAGCAGTGAGCTACAGCGGACGGTTCTCGTTAAGTGCACCGAGCCGTGTAAGGTCACGTTGCCGCCGAGTCAGCAAGCTGCAGCGTTCGTCCCTCATCTTCGAGACTTCGGTCGTTGGTCATCGTAGGCCAGCTCTTGAGTCTTCGTAGGCATCGCTCAGAGGCACAATGAAAGGACTTTAACATTTTAGACGACTTATAATGCGGAGTTTAATATCTTTGCATTCGTCAGTGTTTCCTGGTAGATCTCTTATTTGAATTTTCACCTGCTGAGTGTACAGGCCATTCTCCCGAATGCCAGAGACAATGGTCTCCAAATGTGCAATTAAGAAGGTCTGTAATAATGTCTGTGTGGATTGGGTAGGACATCCGTCATGTCAGTACTTCATCGTCTGTCTACATCTACATCTACATTTATACTCCGCAAGCCACCCAACGGTGTGTGGCGGAGGACACTTTACGTGCCACTGTCATTACCTCCGTTTCCTGTTCCAGTCGCGTATGGTTCACGGGAAGAACGACTGCCGGAAAGCCTCCGTGCGCGCTCGAATCTCTCTAATTTTACATTCGTGATAACCTCGGGAGGTATACGTAGGGGGAAGCAATATATTCGATACCTCATCCAGAAACGCACCCTCTCGAAACCTGGAAAGCAAGCTACACCGCGATGCAGAGCGCCTCTCTTGCAGAGTCTGCCACTTGAGTTTGCTAAATATCGCCGTAACGCTATCACGCTTACCAAATAACCCTGGGACAAAACGCGCCGCTCTTCTTTGGATTTTCTCTATCTCCTCTGTCATCCCGACATGGTACGGATCCCACACTAATAACCAATACTCAAGTATAGGTCGATCTAGTTTTTTTGTAAGCCACCTCCTTTGTTGATGGACTGCATTTTCTAAGGACTTTCCGACTGAATCTCAATCTGGCACCCGCCTTACCAACAATTAATTTTATATGATCATTCCACTTTAAATCGTTCCGTACGCAACTCCCAAATATTTTACAGAAGTAACTGCTACCAGTGTTTGTTCCGCTGTCATATAATCATACAATAAAGGATCCTTTTTTCTATGTATTCGCAATACGTTACATTTGTCTGTGTTAAGGGTCAGTTGCCTATCCGCTGCAGATCTTCCTGCATTTCTCTGCAATTTTCTAATGCTGCAACTTTTCTGTATACTACAGCATCATCCACGAAAAGCCGCATGGAACTTCCGACACTATCTACTATGTCATTTATATACACTCCTGGAAATTGAAATAAGAACACCGTGAATTCATTGTCCCAGGAAGGGAAAACTTTATTGACACATTCCTGGGGTCAGATACATCACATGATCACACTGACAGAACCACAGGCACATAGACACAGGCAACAGAGCATGCACAATGTCGGCACTATTACAGTGTATATCCACCTTTCGCAGCAATGCAGGCTGCTATTCTCCCATGGAGACGATCGTAGAGATGCTGGATATAGTCCTGTGGAACGGCTTGCCATGCCATTTCCACCTGGCGCCTCAGTTGGACCAGCGTTTGTGCTGGACGTGCAGACCGCGTGAAACGACGCTTCATCCAGTCCCAAACATGCTCAATGGGGGACAGATCCGGAGATCTTGCTGGCCAGGGTAGTTGACTTACACCTTCTAGAGCACGTTGGGTGGCACGGGATACATGCGGACGTGCATTGTCCTGTTGGAACAGCAAGTTCCCTTACCGGTCTAGGAATGGTAGAACGATGGGTTCGATGACGGTTTGGATGTACCGTGCACTATTCAGTGTCCCCTCGACGATCACCAGAGGTGTACGGCCAGTGTAGGAGATCGCTCCGCACACCATGATGCCGGGTGTTGGCCCTGTGTGCCTCGATCGTATGCAGTCCTGATTGTGGCGCTCACCTGCACGGCGCCAAACACGCATACGACCATCATTGGCACCAAGGCAGAAGCGACTCTCATCGCTGAAGACGACACGTCTCCATTCGTCCCTCCATTCACTCCTGTCGCGACACCACTGGAGGAGGGCTGCACGATGTTGGGGCGTGAGCGGAAGACGGACTAACGGTGTGCGGGACCGTAGCCCAGCTTCATGGAGACGGTTACGAATGGTCCTCGCCGATACCCCAGGAGCAACAGTGTCCCTAATTTGCTGGGAAGTGGCGGTGCGGTCCCCTACGGCACTGCGTAGGATCCTACGGTCTTGGCGTGCATCCGTGCGTCGCTGCGGTCCGGTCCCAGGTCGACGGGCACGTGCACCTTCCGCCGACCATTGGCGACAACATCGATGTACTGTGGAGACCTCAGGCCCCACGTGTTGAGCAATTCGGCGGTACGTCCACCCGGCCTCCCGCATGCCCACTATACTCCCTCGCTCAAAGTCCGTCAACTACACATACGGTTCACGTCCACGCTGTCGCGGCATGCTACCAGTGTTAAAGACTGCGATGGAGCTCCTTATGCCACGGCAAACTGGCTGACACTGACGGCGGCGGTGCACAAATGCTGCGCAGCTAGCGCCATTCGACGGCCAACACCGCGGTTCCTGGTGTGTCCGCTGTGCCGTGTGTGTGATCATTGCTTGTACAGCCCTCTCGCAGTGTCCGGAGCAAGTATGGTGGGTCTGACACACCGGTGTCAATGTGTTCTTTTTTCCATTTCCAGGAGTGTATATTGTGAAAAGCAAAGGTCCCCTAACACTCCCCTGTGGCACGTCAGAGGTTACTTTAACATCTGTAGACGTCTCTCCATTGAGAACAACTTGCTGTGTTCTGTTTGCTAAAAACTCTTTAAGCCAACCACACAGCTGGTCTGATAATTCCGTAGGCTCTTACTTTGCTTATAAGGCGACAGTGCGGAACTGTATCGAACGCCTTCCGGAAGTCAAGGAAAATGGCATCTACCTGGGAGCCTGTATCTAATATTTTCTGGGTCTCATGAACAAATAAAGCGAGTTGGGTCTCACACGATCGCTGTTTCCGGAATCCATGTTGATTCCTACAGAGTAGATTCTGGGTTTCCAGAAATGACATGATACACGAGCATTAAACATGTTCTACAACAGATCGATGTTAGAGATGTAGGCCTATAGTTTTGCGCATCTGCTCGACGATCCTTCTTGAAAACTGGAACTACATGTGCTCTTTTTCAATTATTTGGAACCTTCCGTTCCTCAAGAGACTTGCGGTAAACGACTGTTAGGAGGGGGGCAAGTTCTTTCGCGTACTGTGTCCGGCGGGATGTTTTCCGATACCTACAGCAGCATGTCACTTACGTACTGTAGACACTTGTAGTTATTTAGAGCAACAGCATTAAAATAGGAACCAGTGACGCTGCTCTTGAAAAGCCCGCACCACACGTTGACAGACCAAGGTCGTGTTGATCCACTTCTCTCAGATAGTGTGATTTTCTACTGACCGCTAATGCATACAGGGAAACTTGAGTCACGTAAGGTTTGTAAACGATTCTTCATCCGTAAACAAAGTGTTGTATAGGAACGTATCACTTTGCAGTTTTCCTAGACAGCATTCAGCGAACTGTAATCGATTCCAGAAGTCTTTACATGAAGCTGTTGGAGAAATGAATACTATAAAGGAGAAGGAACGTAGTATTCGGAGAAGAGTCCTATGGCTAATTCCAGTCGCACGATAAAGATGCTTCGTAGTGGCCTGTGGGTTGTGTGTTACCGCAGCCAATATGTTAGTGGCATTTTCCTCATCAGTTGCCGTGCTTTCTTGTTGGTGTGGTTTATTCTTTAGTCTTCCAGGCTTTCGATTTTTTTATAATTTTTCGAAAGATAGATCGTGATGGCTTAAGATGATGAGAATACTATTAAGCATATAGGTTTGTTTTTGGAGAGTATCCGCCCTGAGCAAAACACCATTTCATATTTTTCTTTTTATTCCCCAGGCATGTTTCATTGAAGTTACAGCATCATCAGTGAGTTTTACGTTATCTTATATGAAACAGGAAAAATCCTTTTTACTTCTAGTACACACAAAAATTTGAGTTTATAGAGTCAGTATTTATATATCTGAAAAATGGACAAGATTTTGCATTTTTACCTTGTTGCCACATGCTGTGGATTCCTGGGTTTTATGTAATTCAGAATAGTTGTTTTGTTTCACAGTTTTTCATCTGCAAACATACAGAACTTAACGTAGAACAGTTATTCAATTTAAAAATTTACGACTGGAGTTGTTAAGGTTATGCCTACCGTTAACTAACACTGTGTGGATTATTCTTTCTCTCTCTCTCTCTCTCTCTCTTTCTGTGTGTGTATGTGTGCGTGTGTGTGCGCGCATGCGTGGGTGTTTGCAATATATTTCACTTACTTTTACCGGTTTCTCCATTATCTTCACTGTGAAGGCCTACTTTCTGGCAAACACGGACAGGCGAGCTTCAATTTGAAGATGACTATTAAGCACGTTGTTGCCGTTGTTGTTGTTTGGTCTTCAATCCGAAGACTGCTTTGATACAGGTCTACACACTAGTCTATCCTATGCAAGCCTCTTCATCTCCGAATAACTACTGCAACCTACATTGTTCGGAATCATTTGAATCTGCTTACTGTATTCATGCTTCGGTCCGCTTCTGCAATTTAATCCTGCCCCCTCCCTCCCCCCCCCCCCCTACCACTCCAACACTTCCATCCATTACCAAACTGGCGATTCCTTGATGCAACTAATCCAACTAATCCTTTCTTTTGGTTAATTTATCCCATAAATTTCTTTTTCCTCATTTCGATTCACTACCTCTTCAATAGTTATTCGAACTACCTATCTAATTTCTAACATTCTACTGAAACAGCGTACTTCGAAACGTGGTACACTATATACAAATACATACAAAAAAGACATTCTAAAACTTAATTTTATATTCGATATTAACAAATTTATTTTTTGTAGTAACGCTTTTCTGGCTATCCCCAGACTGCAGTTTTATATCCTCTCTGCTCCGTTCACCGTCAGTTATTTTGTTGATCGTATAGAAAAACTAATTTGCTACTTTAAGTGCATCATTTCCTGATCTGATTCTGTCAGCATCGTTTTCCTTAATCGACTCCATTCCATCACTTTTTTACTTTTGTTTATATTCATCTTATAATTTCTTTTGGAGATTGTGTTGAATTGGGGACCTAGAAACGACGGAGAGGCTTCGTCCCCCCTGGAGCCCTCAGTGGTTCACAACCCCATAACAGGCTACTGCAGACTACTCACGCCACCGCCGCCCCACACCGAACCCAGGGTTATTGTGCGGTTCGGCCCCCAATGGACCCCCCACCCCGGGAACGTCTCGCACCAGACGAGTGTAACCCCAAATTTTTGTGTGGTATGGTGTACGCGTACGTGGAGACTGTGTTTGCGCAGCAATTGCGACATAGTGTAACTGAGGCGGAGTGAGGGGAACCAGCCCGCATTCGCCGAGGCAGACCGAAAACCGCGTTAAGAACCATCCAAAGACTGGCTGGTTCACCGGACCTCGACACTAATCCGTCGGGCGGATTCGTGCCGGGGACCAGGCGCTCCTTCCCGCCCGGAAAGCCGTGCACTAGACTGCAATCCTAACGGGGCGGGCTCTTTTAGAGATACTATCCATTCCATCAAACTGCTCTTCCATCTCCTTTGCCGCATGTGACAGAATTAGAATGTAATTGGCAAGCAACAACTTTATTTCTTCCCTCTTGCCTTTAAATTCCTTTCTAAATTTCTCCTTGGCTTCTTTTATCGTTTGCTCAATGTACAGATTCAATAATAGCGACGAGTGGCTACACCCCCGCCTCATCCCCTTTCTCAACTACTGCTTCCATTTCGTGCTCTTGGACTCTAATTAATAACTGCATATTTTGTGAATAGAGCCATGTAGATCCTTTATTAAAATTTACTTATTTATTACGACAGCCGGCCGCTGTGGATGAACGGCTCTAGGCACTTCAGTCTGGAACCACGCGACCGCTACGGTCGCAGGTTCTAATCCTGCCTCGGGCATGGATGTGTGTCATGTCCTTAGGTTAGTTAGGTTTAAGTAGTTTTAAGTTTCAGGGGACTGATGACCTCAGATGTTAAGTCCCATAGTGCTTAGAGCCATTACGACATTTTGGCTACTACCATTACCAGGTAACTGCAATTGAAAGGAACATATAAAGAGACAGGCGTTGTTTATACAAGCTAACAAAAGATAATAAGTAGAAAGGCAAAAAAAAAAAAAAATTTGGGGTACACTCACCAGAGAGCTTAGAACTTATAAAGGAAGGTTCTGTCCCAGAAATAACACCTGTGCCTAATCAGGATTTCTAGTAACCCCTTTGGCTTATTTTTTTCCACTTCGAATTACCCATCTTTGGATACGTCAGATCAAACACTTCTTAGATGCTTGTGCTCTCTTTTCTCCCAGTAGTTCTTCATTCTATCTGATCTCTTCTTTCTTTCCTCCTCTGAAATCTGAATCGGTTTCTGGGTGTTTATCTTAACTTGGAACCTCTTAGTTTTGTCTTTGGTCACGGTCTTAGCTGTACCATTCTTTAACATGACTTCGGTAATCTGCAGTTCTTTCAAATTCTTTTCGACTTCCTTAAACCAATTGTGTTTAGTCTTTTTTCTGTAAAAGAAGTCAAAGATTTGTTTAGTTGGTCTGTCGGGATTCATTCGGAGTACGTGACCATAGAAATCAATCCTCCTTTTCCTCATCGATTGGAGACTCTTTCCGACTTTGGATAGAGGGCTTTGTTTCTACAGAAAACTTGTTTGTTATTTTAAAATTTGGGACCCACGATCTTCCTCAAAATTTTCCTCTCCCTGATTTCCAATTTCTCCATTTGCCCATTCCTCCCCATAACTAGTGTTTCTGCTGCATAGAGTGCTTCCGGCTTAATTACTGTATTATAATGCCTTATTTTGGAGTTCAAAGACAGGTCTTTCTTATTGTATGGGTTTTTGGTTTTCTGGAAAGCTAGTTCCATTTGGTCCTTCTTGCTTCCATTGCTTTCCCTTCAAGGTTGTTCCATTGAATCCCTTCCCCTAAGTACTTGAAACTTCTGTGCACCTCTATTTATTGAGCTCTTTCTTTAATTCGTGAGAAATCTTAAGTCCTATCTTCCTTGTCTGCTCTTGTAACTCGGCGATTTGTTCTTTAGCTTCCTCCCACGTTTTCGCGAGCAGCGCCATGTCTTCAGCAAATGCCAAGCACCTAATCTTGATTACTTTTTTTTTTTTTTTTTTTTTTTTTTTGCTCCAAGTCTTACTTCCCCTCTCGTTCTTGCAGTCCATTTCCTCACAACTTTTTCGAGTGCGCAGTTAAACAGCAGGGGTGAGAGACCTTCCCCTTGTCGGACGCCTGTTCTGATCTCACAAGGTTCTGATAGTTCACCCATGAATTTGAGTTTAGAGTACGTTTTCCTGGGCGTCTCCTTAATGATGTTTAGAGTTCTCCCTTCCAAGCTAAACTTCTCCAAAATATTGAACAACGACGCTCTGTCTATGGAAGCTTTTTGGAAGTCTTCAAAAGTCACTATATACAGTTTCGCCCTCTGCTTCTGATATGCTAAAATGATTCTGAAGTTTAAATTTTGTTTAGGGGAGGATCTTCCTTTCCTAAACCCTGCTTGATATTCCCCAATTTGGCAATCCAACTGAGATTCTACTCTTTCCAGTAAAGCTCTGGACAATATCTTGTAGGTCACATCCACCAGGGAAATCCCTCTATAGTTGTTGGGACCAGATTTAGGACCTTTTTTTGTGAAGAGAGTGTATCAGGGTCATTTTCCATTCCTCTGGAATGATCCCTTTCTTCCATATTTCCTCAAAAAGTTTCTGGAGTAAGACAATTGCATTATTGTTAGCATACTTCCATAATTCGGCAGTTATCTGATTTTCCCCTGATGCCTTGAAATTTTCCATATGATTTAGTGTTGCCTTGATCTCACAAATGGGGGCTTAGAATTGAGGGATGACTTCGGTCCACCATCGAGCGCCATCTTTTGGTGTGGTTCGTCGCAGTTCTGAAGTTACTTGAACTATTTTGCTAGTATCTTACAGTTGGTCCAACTGCTATACGCCATGTTGCCTTTTTTGTTCTGAATTTGGAGTGTAGAGGGGGGGGGGGGGTCATATCTGCTTAGCTTCTCCCTGAAGGTCCGATAATTTCTCATGTTGAAGTCGTCATTTGTCTTCCTGGGGAGTTGGTCTTCTTGTGCTCTCTTAACTTTCTTGATCTCCTTAGACACCATCTTTCTAGTTTCCACAAAGTGCTGCCAGGCACTCTCGTCCCTTTTGGTTCGCCAGATGTGCCGCACCTTTTTCCTCAGATCAAGAATTCCATCACACCCATCGTTCCACCACCTGTGCTTCTTCATCCTGGTAACAGGACCAAGACGCTCTGCCTTGGTTATAAGACTCTTCTCCATCTGCTTCCAGTCTTCTAGGTCGCTGGTTTACTTGCCCCATTCCGACTTCTTCTCCTTTATTTTGTTTGGGTCACATCTCCTTCGTGCAAGGTTTTTCGTATGAAAGTTACTCTTGGGGATTATCTTCAGTTCCACTTCAGATAGGTAATGGTCAGAGTCGAGGTTGGCCCCTCTGAGAACCCTAGCATTTTGGATTTCCTCCTGAAATTTCCGCTTCATCGCAGCATGATCTAAATGGAATTGTCCCAGGAGAGGGTTAGGTGAAATCCACGCCTTCTGCTTTCTTGGCAATTTCTTAAAGCTAGTCGACTTCAGGACCAAACTGTGCCACTGGCATAATTCGATGTGCCTGATACCATTTTCGTTCGTCCTGTTATGTGCTGTGATCTCCCCACTATATGCCTAAACCTTTTCTCTCTCCCCACTTAGGCGTTAAAATCCCCTAGAAAGCTGACGTTACCTTTTTCGAGTATCTTTTGGAGTGTGGATAGCCTTTCAGAGGGAGACTCAATGCCTAACACTTTCTTGTCAATTACGAAACCTGCCCCAAGGTGGGGAACATTTTTCATAACTCTTGTCCCCATCTTCCCCTTAAGTATCCTGAATCCTCCGGATACAAAACTGTCCTCATCCAAGAACGTGGTCTCTTGCACAGCCGTAATGATGATTCTATGTTCATTTAATGTGTCCGTTAGAGTTGTGTCCGTTAGAGTCTTATGTTTACCCAGTTTCAAAAGTGAATCTGCATTAAAAATTGCTAAGTAATTCGCTTTCCCGTATTTCACTTTGTTTGAGGTTCCAAAACACTCCGATTCGTCTTTGCGTGACGTTGCACTTCTGTGCGGTGGATTGGCCACCTGGGGTAATTAGTTTCACGTCACACTTTTCCATGATTGATAAGTTCTGAGGGTGACTTCTAGAGCTTTCTTTTTTTTTTACAACCGAGGTTGTTACTCACAGTCGCCCCTTACCTGCAGACAGACGCTGACAAAAGGCAGCCGCATTTGGAAACAGTTGCTTTTAGATTTTGATTTGATTTTTAATTCGTAGTTAACTCCACTAGGCTCTTCTGCTCTCTACGCCGTTGGGAATCAGATTCCTCTTCCACCTTCCACCTTCGAGACCGTTGACCAGGTTTCACCTAGTAACCCTAGGCAGGGGCCCTTACAGGGTGCTATCATCCGAAGCCAGACGGACCAAGGTTTTTTTAACGAGGTGTTACTCCTCCCTCTCTTCTTTCCTCATCACTTGCGAGATGAGGCTCCGGCCTTGGGACCGACGATGGCGGAGTTTTTGGCTTTTTTTCATATTTTTTTTTTACAATAGTGTAAGTTTTAATCGACAGGTGGCGCTAGTGTTGGAATGTTGCCTTAAAATTTTATTTTATTATTTATATATAATTTCTTTGCTTCATCATACTTATAAAAAGGCAGATCATTTTTAAAATAAAAACGTTCGAAGTCGAATTATAAACCACGATTTAAATGAATTCTATGTTGTCAAATTATAACAAACGCCCGTCTCTCTTTACGTTCCTTTCATCTTAACTGCAGATATCTGATAATTGCAGTAGCCGAAACGCCGTAATAAATAAAGGAAATTTCAATAAGCGGTCTAGACGGGTTTATTCACAAAATATTCGCAATGATCGCCAAATCATACAGGAAATTCATTTCTTTCGTTAATATCTGCACTCTGGTCTCTGTGCAGTGTGTGTACAAGGTGTAAACGAGAAATGCTTACACCATACAACAGTGATGTAAGGGAAGACGAGATGAACTGTTTGATATAAGACGCTTGTGGACAGTGAAACTGACAAACAGTTGCAAGTTGGCCTACTAAATAAGCTACTGCGTATGCTTTCGTCGTACTAGTACTCAGGCTTAGTCTTGCGCATAGAAATCGTAAAACTCACATTTGTGTAAAATTTATCTCACAATCTTGTTATTTTAACAGCGTAAAATTAGTTATTAAATCGTTTTGTTTCCCTGGTCTTCCATGAGACTACGTACTCTGCTCGAAAGGGTTAAGTTTAGTTCGAGTTGGAAACTTAGTTTTCGCAGAACATGTTCAAAAGGATATTTTCTTTCATTTACTAATGTTAATGAAAGCTGGTGACATAAGAAACAGACGATATTCAACATTTCGAGCAGCGTGCATGCATCTTAGCTTAATTCCCGGATTGATGGACCACAGGTTTTGTATATTAAATAGTACATCTTGACTTCCCTTACACCACCGTATTAAGTTGTAACCATTTATCATTTAGAGCCTGTATGAAAGAGACAATCTACTGATACTGAATCCAGAAAAACTAACAATCGCACAAATACTAAGCTAATGGGAAGAAAGAATGCCGGCCTTGCAACCGAGCGGTTCTAGGCGCTTCAGTCTGGAACCGCGCTGTTCCTGCGGTCGCAGGTTCGAATCCTGCCTCGGACATGGATGTGTGTGATGTCCTTACGTTAGTTAGGGTTAAGTAGATCTAAGTCTAGGGGACTGATGACCTCAGATATTAAGTCTCATAGTGCTCAGAGCCATTTTAAAATTTTTGAAGAAAGAATTTGATAGAGCTAGAACTCACAGATTTCAAAAAGGGGAACGACAAAGGTAATAGAAGAAGAAATGGCTTGAACAGGCCATTTCTCACCCAGAAACGAGCCTCACTTTAGTTGAATGACATCAGCCATGATCGAGTTTCCTTCCACAATTATACTGACGAAAAAAAAAAAAATGGTTCAAATGGCTCTGAGCACTATGGGACTTAACATCTGAAGTCATCAGTCCCCTAGAACTTAGAACTACTTAAACCTAACTAACCTAAGGACATGCCACACATCCATGCCCGTGGCAGGATTCGAACCTGCGACCGTAGCACCGGAAAACATAAACTATAAAAACAATGCAACAGAACGCAGCAGGCGAGACACATTGATTCATTAGTGGTTTAAAATGAAGCGGAATTAGTCGGCTTGCCAAGCTGCACTCAAGGAAACGCAGACCCAGGAAGCTCAGCACCGCGTGTCGAGGAAGAAGGAAACCCATGTGGGTCTTACGGCAGGGATCACCGATCTTACTGGTCAGCCACTTCCTGCTGACCATTCTTCCGGCAACACGAGACCGTTTTAGTTCCTCTCGACAAGGAAATATCGGCATCACGGAGTGTCACATAGTACGAAGTTGTGACACGGCTTGATTGCTATCAACTGCAAATCAGAAATGAGCTACGTAAACTCGGTTTAAACTGGAAAGTAGGGTCCTATTAAGTCATCTCCGAACTCGCCGTTCCCGACGGTGCGAGACTCGACACGCAAGTACTACTGGGCCCATTTAACCGAAAACACATCACGTAAGTTCGTTGTCGAGTTCACGTGTACTTTTTACCAGAGATTATAACCGAGGGCTCACGGCATTGCTGCTACACCAACAACGGCTGGACACGACAGTTATCTACGCATATCATATACAGAGCTGATAAGAGTCATGGGTAGGGTATGCACAATACAGATGGCGGCGGTATCGCGTACACAGGGTATAAAAGGGCAGTGCATTGGCGGAGCTGTCATTAGCACTCAGGTAATTCATGTGACAAGATTTCCGACATGTTTATAGCCGCACGATTGGATTTAATGTTTATAGGTGACTGATTGACGATTCATACAGTACAACAGACGTTTAAAAACAGGTGTTAGAACTATTCAAACATAAAACTGAATGGAAAGTTGTATTTAAATTGCAAATTCTTGTGTATATACTGCGGATAGTAATGGTATGGTTGTGTTTGGCAGTCAATAATGCAAGTAGGGCGTGTGTTGCGTGTTCAGTACGGTCTAGCCGCAAGTGCAGGTTGTTTACGAGTAGTGCACACTTCGTATTTGCATTTAGAGGCCGAGGTAGACGTGCAATGAAAGACCTAACAGAGTTCCAAAGAGGGCAGATTGTGGGTGCCCAATTAGCAAGAGCATCAGTAACCAAGACAGACAACTTACTGAATGTCACAAGAGCAACTGTTTCAACAGTCATGAAAGTCTACACGAAACATGGAAAGACATCATCGTGTAAACGTAATAGCGGGCGCAAATCAAATCTAAATGACAGAGATCATCGTACGCTAACACGAATTGCAACAAAACAACACAAAACTACGGCGGCTAAAGTCACTACAGAGATCAATAGCCATCTTCGAAGCCCCGTATCTATCGACGCTGTCCGCCGCAACACCATAAATCGAATATTCACGGACGAGCTACTATAACGAAACCATTAGTGATGACAACCAACGCAAAGAAGCATAAAACATCGCGTCAGGAGCATAAATCCTGGACGGCTGATCAGTGAAAACACGTGATATGGTCTGACGAGTCAAAGTTTTCGTTATTTCCAACTTCGGGCGGGGTTTACTTCTGAAGAACGCCAAAAGAAGCCTACAATTCTGATTGCTTGATTCCAACGGTTAGGCGTGGAGGTGGAAGTGTGATGGTATGGGCAGCCATATCATGGTATTCTGCTGGTCCCATCATTACTCTCGAAGACCGTGTCACAGCCAACGATTATGTGAACACTTCAGGTGATCAGGTGTACCTTACGATTCAAATGTTGTTCCCTGACAATGAGCCACATTTCAGGACTATAATGCACCCATTCACACAGCCAGGACAGTACAATCACTGTATGAGGAGCATGCAGCTGAACTGCAACGTCTTCCCTGTCAGCACAGTCCCTTGTGGGCGGTATAGGAGGGCAGACTCCGGAGCAGATTTCCGCCTCCATCGACACTACAGGAGCTAGAA
Source organism: Schistocerca gregaria (assembly GCF_023897955.1). NCBI lineage: Eukaryota > Metazoa > Arthropoda > Insecta > Orthoptera > Acrididae > Schistocerca > Schistocerca gregaria. The sequence continues at coordinate 163,537,442 of NC_064921.1, forward strand.
GGTTCTGATCGAAAGTGGCATAACATTCCACTGGAGACTATACAATCATTATATGACAGTATTCCAAGAACAGTGGCAGCTGTATTACTGGCAAATGGGGGTCGAACACCTTATTAATAAACCATTCCCAAGTAAGTGCCGGACGCTGTGGCCGAGCGGTTCTAGGCGCTTCAGTCCGGAACCGCGCTGTTTCTACGGTCGCAGGTTCGAATCCAGCCTCGGTCATGAATGTGTGTTTTGCCTTTAGGTTGGTTAGGCTTAAGCAGTTCTAGGTGTAGGGGAGTGATGACCTCAGATGTTAAGTCCCATAGTACTTAGAGCCATTTGAACCATTTGATTTGAACCAAGTAAGTACAGGTTTTCACATTATCTTGCCTATCCACTGTAAATGCTATGTGATATAGTATAGGGAGCAGTTACAGACTGCCGCAGAGTAACAGTTGGCGTGGCTAGGCAAAGTTCTCAGCCCTCCTCAAGTGATAAAAACCATAATCGATGATGAATGTCATGTCTGTGCTAAAATCGCGAACTAACATCACTTTACCAACTAAAATATGTTCCTGTCGGCCTGTGTCAAGGAAAATTATTTGTACCGAATTAACAGACTTTGACCGCGGAATGGTAGTTGGAGCTAGACGCATCGGAAATTCCATTTTGAAAATCGTTAGGTTATTCAATATTCCGAGATCAACAGTGTCAAGAGAGTGCCGAGAATACCAAATTTCAGGCATTACGTTTCACCGTGGACAACGCAGCGGCGTTTGTGTGCAGTTGTCAACGCTAACCGGCAAGCTACAATGCGTGAAAGAAACGTAGAAATCAATGTGGGACGTAGGAGGAACGTATTCTTTAGGACGGTGAGGAGAAATTTGGCGTTAATGAGCTGGGACAGCAGACGACAGACACGAGTGCCTTTCTCTAACAGCACAACATCGGCTGCAGCGCCTCGGTTCTTGACCATGTCGGTTGCTCTCTAGACGACTGGAAAACCGTCGTCTTGTCAGATGATTCCCAATTCCAGCTGACGGTTGGGTTCGAGTGTGGCGGAGACCCAACGAAGCCATGGACCCCAGCAGTCAACAAGGCAGTGTGCAAGCTGGTGGTGGCTCCATAATGGTGTGGGCTGGACTGGTTCTTCTGTTATGTTCGGATACTTTGAGACCCTGGACTTCATTCCCAAACAACGATGAAATTTTTGTGGATGACATTGCGCTATGTCACCGGACCACAATTGTTCGCGATTAGTTTGAAGAACATTGTAGACCATAAGAGCGAATAATTTGGCCACCCAGATCTCCCGAAATGAATCCCGTTGAACATTTATGGGACATACTCGAGAGGTCAGTTGGTGCACAACAATTATGGACGGCTGCAGAGGCCGCATTACTCAATATTTGCCCGCATCTCGTGGTCGTGAGGTAGCGTTCTCGCTTCCCACGCCCGGGTTCCCGGGTTCGATTCCCGGCGGGGGCAGGGATTTTCTCTGCCTCGTGATGGCTGGGTGTTGTGTGATGTCCTTACGTTAGTTAGGTTTAAGTAGTTCTAAGTTCTAGGGGACTGATGACCATAGCTGTTAAGTCCCATAGTGCTCAGAGCCATTTCAACCATTTGAACTCAATATTTCTGCAGGGGACCTCCAACAACTTATCGAGTCCATGCGAAGTCCAGTTGCCGCATTATGCAGGACAAAAGGACGTCCGACACGATACTACGAGGAATATCATGACTTTTGTCACCGCAGTGTAAGTTAAGTCACTCGCCGCACTTTTCTGTTTGCATGAGAAGGTTACTCTCAGAAACTTTGCCAGGTACCGCGGTGGAGAAGAGTTTGTACCTCTTTAATTCTGACGAATTTTGCATGAGAACGAGACGTGCACTCGACCCCCTCCTTACCTACCACCTAATCAATAATGCGCACAACGGTAACGAAAGGAAATGATGTTGGACCCTGCTAGTTAGTCAAATGAGGAGTGCACATTCACAGCAGTTTAATAAATTGCATAATCTACTCAGAGAAAAAGAAAGAGAACATTATCATAATAAACAACAGGAAATGGGATTCTGCATATGTCTCCGAAATGATATGCCGATTAAATATTACAATGAGATTTATTATACATCTCAACATAAAGGCACAAGATTATCGATACAAGCAGTAAGTAAAGGATAGGGTTATACAGAACTAATATGAGAATAAGAGCTGGCTCAAGAACAAGGGGCTCCTACTCTCTGTGATGCAACAGATTGACGATAATGACTTGAGGTCCTAATGAATCAAATATTACTCCCCCGACTATAAGGCACTGTTGTGACTAGTAGTGAGAGCTCAAATGGGATCACATGGAGAAGCAAGCCAGGTGGACTTGTAGCAAAGCGAGCGGACGTGCTGCTGCGGGATTCAGTATAAAATTGATGGGTCCTACAATGCCGAAGCTGCAAAATACTGTACCAGTCCTAAAATCTGCAGCACGTCGTCGGCAGGCAGCGTTCTGATGATGTAGGCGCAACTCTGTGTCAACCTTTGGCCTCGAAGGCTGTCCGAGAATACTAAGCTCTGCCGAAAAAGTGTGATTAAGTCGCAAGACCGTCCGACTCTGACGAAGATCAGATCCCGAATCCCTGCGCCCGCGCAACGCAAGAGCGAAGCCAGCCGCGCGGGATTAGCCGAGCGGTCTCAGGCGCTGCAGTCATGGACTGGTCCCGGCGGAGGTTCGATTCCTCCCTCTGGCATGGGTGTGTGTGCTTGTCCTTTGGATAATTTAGCTTAAGTAGTGTATAAGCTCAGGGACTGCTGACCTTAGCAGTTAAGTCTCATAAGATTTCACACAATTTTTTTTATTTTTTTTTATTTATTTATTTATTTATTTATTTTTTTTTTTTTGTTTAGAGAAGCAAACATTGGTCAACTCCCTACTACTCTCGAAAACCGCGAATCAGCATTCAGTGCTCATTCCAAAATTCCCCCACACTGTCTCAGAACATCATACGCGCCACTAGCGACCGTTCCCTCCAATCTCGAGCAGGGCTTCATGATGTCAACTACCTCAGTTTAAGCTGACCGATCATGCCTCTGTTATTCAGCTGAGGGCACTGAACGTGCCGTTTGACCGGCTACGAAAACAACATGCCTAGACCACCGGCCATCCGGCGCCAGACAGTCGCGTCCAGCAGGGCACGGTTCACTAGTATTCACAGGATCAAGAATACAATGCAGTCAGTCGTCGCCACCAGTCTTCGTTCCGGACGCGCCGGAATGGTAAACACATAAACTGTGGTGAGACGTCTCCAAGGTCGTTTCGCCCTGCATACAATAGGCGAAACTCCACCGACGTGAGTCGTTCCGTCAGGCGCTTAAGCCCATTAATGTACGACCGTCTCAGTGTTCACAGAAGTGCAGCCCCCAACTGGAAGTGCAGTGTGCCGCGTCCACCGGTGCTCGCCTCACACAGGCCACCCAGGAAGTAAAACAACATGTTTAGCGATCAAGTGAAAAGTATTTTGAGCTCTCAGTACAAATACTCTCATTATCATACGATGTGCATTCAAGTTCTAAGGCCTCCGATTTTTTTTCTAATCAACTACTCACCCGAAATCGATGAAACTGGCGTTACTTCCCGACGTAATCGCCCTGCAGACGTACACATTTTTCACAACGATGACGCCATGATTCCATGTCGCCGGCGAAGTCTTCTTTAGGAGTCTGTTTTGACCACTGGAAAATCGCTGAGGCAATAGCAGCACGGCTGGTGAATGTGCGGCCACGGAGAGTGTCTTTCATTGTTGGAGAAAGCTATAAGTCACTAGGAGCCAGGTCAGGTGAGTAAGGAGGATGAGGAATCACTTCAAAGTTGTTATCACGAAGAAACTGTTGCGTAACGTTAGCTCGATGTGCGGGTGCGCTGTCTTGGTGAAACAGCACAAGCGCAGCCCTTCCCGGACGTTTTTGTTGCAGTGCAGAAAGGAATTTGTTCTTCAAAATATTTTCGTTGGATGTACCTGTTACCGTAGTGCCCTTTGGAACGCACTGGGTAAGGATTACGCCCTCGCTGTCCCAGAACATGGACACCATCATTTTTTCAGCACTGGCGGTTACCAGAATTTTTTTTGGTGGCGGTGAATCTGTGTGCTTCCATTGAGGTGACTGGCGCTTTGTTTCTGGATTGAAAAATGGCATCCACGTCTCATCCATTGTTACAACCGACGAAAAGAAAGTACCATTCATGCTGTTGGTTGGCAACATGCCACACAGGCAGCCATGTAGTCGTCCGTCAGCATTCGTGGCACCCACCTGGATGTCACTTCTCGCATTTTCAGGTCGTCATACAGGACTGTGTGCACAGAACCCACAGAAATGCCAACTCTGGAGGCGATCTGTTCAACAGTCATTCGGCGATCCCCCAAAACAATTCTCTCCACTTTATCAATCATGTCGTCAGACCGGCTTGTGCGAGCCCAAGGTTGTTTCGGTGTGTTGTCACACGATGTTCTGCCTCCACTGTCGCACCCACGAACGCACTTTCGACACGTCCATAACTCCATCACTACATGTCTCCTTCAACTGTCAATGAATTTCAATTGGTTTCACACCACGCAAATTCAGAAAACGAATGATTGCACGATGTTCAAGTAGGGAAAACATCGCCATTTTAAGTATTTGAAATAGTTCTCATTCTCACCGCTGGCGGTAAAATTCCATCTGCCGTACGGTGCTGCCATCTCTGGGACGTATTGACAATGAAAGCGGACTCATTTTAAAACAATGCGCATGTTTCTATCTCTTTTCAGTCTGGAGAAAAAAAAATCGGAGGGTTTAGAACTTGAATGCACCTCTTATAATCTTATTCAGCCTGTTACCACCGTGCAGTGACATAAAAAATTAATAAATCTGATGAAAATGAGAGGCGACATGCAGAAGAGGGCATGGAACCTTTCAACTTTGTAGTTAGTTTGATACGGTTTTGACTAATAAGCAGAGTGATTTAAAAGGAGAATTTGTGTATATAATTTATTACGGTAATGCAAACGAAGTCGTCCGACAGCTTACTAAGACTGTGACGAGAGTACAAAAGGACATGACACGAGAATGATGTATATTCTTTGAATAGTTGTAAAATATTAAAATAAATGTACAACAGTCTTTGAAAACTTGCAGATTGAGTTATACATTACACTAAGCGCTAGTAGCGTATAAACGCAAGTCACCACGAAAAAAAAAATAGACAAACTGACGCGACTGTTTGTTTACAGGGTGAGTCCGGAAAGACGTGACATCCCTTTTCCTGTACGTATCCAAGGATCGAAACGATGTCACCTGTCTAAGTTAGGCCTGGATGATGTTCTATAACCAAGTGGGCGAGAGCTGCTCTTCTGTCTTACTAGTAGGCTTCTGTCCGCTGTCGTCCAGTCATTGGCGGATTGTACTCGGCCGGCAGTTGGCCGAGCCGAAGTCGATATCTTCAGTCATCAGCGCCGCCCATGGTTTTTTGTGGAACTCGCGCAAGTGGCAAGTCTCTATGGCACTAGCACCATCTCGCATCTTGGCGCCTGTGGTTCTTTTGCGCTGGCTGTGTCTTGTTCGGACGTCACAGCAGATCTGATGTATACTGCTAATTTACATTAGTATATATAGATCACATAGTAGTTGGTAACTGATTATAGTAACAAACCATGGTAATGAGACATGGCGACTGAGACCAAATATTTCTAAAGCCGAAGTAAGCCTGTTCCACCTCTCTAATCGCCTTTCACCAGCAAATATCAGTCCACAGTTCGGCCCTCTTGGCACAGTCAGATACAACGAAAGCCCAAAATACCTGGGAGTCACTCTGGAAAGAATTTTAACATACAAGAAACACCTTTCCAACTCGGCCAAGAAAATACAAACACGAGTGAACCTTGTGAGAAAGCTGGCAGGCAGTACATGGGGAGCAACCACATCAGTCCTCCGAGGAGCATCCCTTGCACTGCTATACTCTGCAGCAGAATACTGTGCCCCAGTCGGCTCCGAAGCGCCCACGTAGTGAAAGTAGACGTCCAACTGAACTCAGTTATGAGGGTGATTAGTGGTACAGTCCGGTGTACACCTACTTGCTGGCTACCAGTGCTTTCAATCATCTGTCCGCCAGACCTCCGTCGAAAGGCTGCTCTTTACAACCTCTGTCAGCAAGTTTCTGAAAACAACTCGATCCCTCTTCGTGACGATTTGCTATCACTGCCCAGGAAACGCCTCAAATCTAGAAGACCAGCATATGAAATGGGAGTCCAAATGCTATCCACAGGATTCTACCAGGACGCATAGTGGAAACGTGAGTGGCAAGTTACAAGAACCCGAAACCACGAACTTGTAGACAATCCAACAGTTCCAGTTCTAGGCATCCAGCAACCAAGGGAGGTGTGGGTGCAGTTAAACAGATATCAGACCGAAGAGGGTAGGTGCAAATACAACATGCACATGTGGGGCTTTTCAAGTGACAGTGCGTGTGACTGTGGTGACACCCAAACAGTGAGCCATATTGTGAATGAATGACCAATCAGACGCTTCACTGGTGACATTGAGAAGTTCCATGAAGCATCCCAAGAGGCACTCCGCAGAATCGAGTCTGTCAACATCTGGGTGTAGTCTGAGCCGTTTTAAAGCTTGTGTACTATATATAATTTCACATGTTCATTTTTATGTATATATCTTTGTTTTGCTAAATGTGCATTACTGTAATTGATGCATACGATAATCATAATAATAATAATGGTAATGTGCAATAACTACACTTCTTTCAGATTATCAAGGAATGAAACAGGTAAAGAACAGTACAGACAAATACTGCTCATGGAGAAATTTTTCGAAAACTGCAGTTTTAGCACCATTTCAGCAGAGCTTCTAAGCAGTGCTGAATGTGTGCTTTCAGGAGTGCTATTTCCCGCAAATGGTTGATGATATTGAGGCACACCATCTTCTTTTAGTACAACTCTTATCCAGTTCTGGGTATCTGAAGTATGTAACTAAAGGCTTAAATTTTATTTCTTTTGTGCAGTGTTGTTGGAATATGTGAGTGCTTACCTCATTGACCTTCGCATCTCAGCACAGTGTTCCTGCAGCTGGTACCCGCATTGCACAAGCAACTGCAGCATCCCGCCACTGTCAGCTTCCAAAACTTTCGTAGCCTCTTGAAATACTTGGTGAAAGTGAATTAATTTGTCAGCTACCTAGAAGTGCCAGTTCTCAAACAGTGCATGTTCCTGAAGTCACGTAAAACTTCAGCAATTTATTCATACCGCCAACGCATGAAGTATTCCTGCGAGTATCAACGAACAACTTCAGTTGGAAGGACCACATAGATAATATTGTCGGGAAGGCGAGCCAAAGGTTGCGTTTCATTGGCAGGACGCTTAGAAGATGCAACAAGTCCACTAAAGAGACAGCTTACACTACACTCGTTCGTCCTCTGTTAGAATATTGCTGCGCAGTGTGGGATCCTTACCAGGTGGGATTGACGGAGGACATCGAAAGGGTGCAAAAAAGGGCAGCTCGTTTTGTATTATCACGTTATAGGGGAGAGAGTGTGGCAGATATGATACACGAGTTGGGATGGAAGTCATTAAAGCATAGACGTTTTTCGTCGCGGCGAGACCTTTTTACGAAATTTCAGTCACCAACTTTCTCTTCCGAATGCGAAAATATTTTGTTGAGCCCAACCTACATAGGTAGGAATGATCATCAAAATAAAATAAAAGAAATCAGAGCTCGAACAGAAAGGTTTAGGTGTTCGTTTTTCCCGCTCGCTATTCGGGAGTGGAATAGTAGAGAGATACTATGATTGTGGTTCGATGAACCCTCTGCCAAGCACTGCAATTGCAGAGTAGTCATGTAGATGTAGATGTAGATGTAGATGTAGACTGCTTTACCGTAAACTGCAACTGTGAATCTTTAATATGGCCACTCCTCTTTAAAAAAAGTTATACCTTTTTCGTTGCTACCAACAATACGTAAACATTACGCTAAAATTTCAGCAACTATTTATGCTCAAGGGTGTGGCGTAGGACTGTGCTAATGGAGTGGTTGTTGTATGGATGGCGGCAATAGTTCTCAAGTACGTCTTTCACATTTGTTCAGTGATCGGTAATGAACGTAAATCTCCACAGATGAACTGTAAATACCTCTATCTTGCTCACGTTCAGTTTCCTCCCATATATCTGCAGCACTTTTCTCCGTATCCGAAGGAAACACTGCAACAAATAGGACTCAATTTTTCCACTGCAAGTGTCGCTAGACTGAAAGCGTAATTAGAATCAAATAATGTGTTTTAGTGTAAGCATCCGTCCACATGTCAGTTGCACATGGCCACGAACGAACCTCCATATCCACTAGCACATGGGGGACCATAGCCACACGATATTCGTTTGCTACTTTTATTACATTGCCAGAATTGTTGAAGCTTGAGGAACACAGCATGTCATTCTGAATGGGAGGTCTTCAGAAGTAAAAGTAACTTCGGGTGTGCCGCAGACGAGTGTTATAGGACCGTTACTTTTCACAATATATACAAATGGTCTAGCAGATCTTGTCGTTGTCGTTTTCAGTCCTGAGACTGGTTTGATGCAGCTCTCCCTGCTACTCTGTCCTGTGCAAGCTTCTTCATCTCCCAGTACCTACTGCAGCCACATCCTCCTGAATCTGCTTAATGTATTCATTTCTTGGTCTCCTTCTACGATTTTTACCCTCCACGCTCCCCTCCAATACTAAACTGGTGATCCCTTGATGCCTCAAAACATGTCCTACCAATCGATCCCTTCTTCTAGTCAAGTTGTGTCACAAACTTCTCTTCTCCCCAATCCTATTCAATACCTCCTCATTAGTTACGTGATCTACCCATCTAATCTTCAGCATTCTTCTGTAGCACCACATTTCGAAATCTTCCAGTCTCTTCTTGTCCACACTATTTATCGTCCATGTTTCACTTCCATACATGACTACACTCCATACAAATACTTTCAGAAACGACATCCTGACACCTAAATCTATACTCGATGTTAACAAATTTCTCTTCTTCAGAAACCCTTTCCTTGCCATTGCCAGTCTACATTTTATACCCTCCCTACTTCGAACGTCACCAGTTATTTTGCTCCCCAAATAGCAAAACTCCTTTACTACTTTAAGCGTCTCATTTCCTAATCTAATTCCCTCAGCATCACCCGACTTATTCGACTACATTCCATTATCCTCGTTTCGCTTTAACGTCGGCAATTCCATGAGGCTTTTTACGGATGCTGCTGCTGTATACACAGAAGTCGCGGCGGTAGAAAATTGTAGCGAAATGCAGGAAGACCTGCAGGGAATGGCTACTGACCCTCAACACAAATTCCACGTCCACTGTCTTGCCTTGTGCTTAATGATATGACGTCATATCTACTGAACTATATATTCTACAATGGTAGAATTTTGTAGGTACATTCAGTGGCATATGTGGGTATCAGAATGGTTCCAATGGCTCTAAGTACTATGGGACTAAACTAGCGAGGTCATCAGTCCCCTAGAACTTAGAACTACTTAAACCTAACTAAACTAAGGACATGACACACATCCATGCCCGAGGCAGGATTCGAACCTGCGACCGTAGCGGTCACGCGGTTCCAGACTGTGGCGCCTAGAACCGCTCGATCACACCGGCCGGCTATGTGGGTATCGTCTGCAAAATGTGTTGCGAATGGAACCAGTGCCAACGAAGGAATAAATTTAACCGTCATTCAAAATTCTGCAGTTTTTCACGTATCTGACTTTTAATGACGTCATACATTCTGAAATATGTGTCGCACAGTGATATAATATTATGGGTACATTCTGTGGTGTATGTGGATATTGTCTGCGAAATTTATTGCGAGTAGAGTTAAAAGCAATGAAATAATTAATTTATACGTCATGAATGATGTGACAGTTTTTCACGAATGTCATTGTTTATGATGTCATATCTCGTGAATTGTGTGTCTTACAGTGATACAATTTTGCAGTTACATTCAGCGGTATGTATGCATAATGTATGTAAAACGTGCCGGGACTACAGTCAGTAGTAAAAAAGCAATAAATCATAACGTCATACCTATTGCGGTACTTGCAGGAACAGCGGAAATCTAGTAAGCGATAATTTTTCCTTTCGCCATTTTGTAGGTGTTTTCAGCGAGAAAAAAATTAAGAGAAAGTTTAAGAAACGTTAATTGGGGAGATGCATGTAATGATCAAAATGCCAATGATAAATGCAACATATTTCTTGATAAATTTGTATCCCACTATGAACATTGTTGCCCCAAAAAATTACTAAATGTAACATCAAACAGTTTTCAAAGAAGCCTTGGACTACTAGAGGTACTAAAGTGTCTTCAGAAATACAAATTATTGTAACACACTGACAAAAGTTGTCAGAAAATAAAAAATATGTATATTAGAGATGAAAGTAACAACTCGGGCAATAAAATCAGATCAGCATGGAATGTTGTTAGAAGAGAGACAGGAAACGTAACCACTAGAGTACATAGAACTACTATTAAAGAGCATGAGACCATCATAACCAACAGTACAAAAGTAGCTAATGTATTTAACAACCATTTCCTAAGTGTAGGTGAAAAAAAATTGCGAGAATGGTTCAAAAGAAAAAGCGATGCAGTACTTGGAAGAGTCAGTTTCAAAAATCTTTATCAGATTAATTTTCATCTAACAACCTCTTCTGAAATAAGGAAAATCATTAAATCTTTGAAAAATGAATGTTCTGTTGGAGTAGATGACATCTCTAACAAATATTAAAACAATGTGAAGCAGTTACAGCTGATGTTCTGAGTCATATCTGTAATGCAACACTGTCTCAAGGTATTTTCCCAGACAGCTAAAATTATGCCATCTTCAAGCCCCTATACAAAAAAGGGGACACCACAGATGTCAGTAATTTCCGGCCAATATCCCTACTTACAGTTTTTTCAAAAATCGTCGACAAAGTAATGTACTCAAGAGTGGTTAGCCACATCAGTAAAGGGATACTTAGTAAATCACAGTTCGAATTTCAAAAATGCTGTAATACTGAAACAGCAATATACAATTTCATTGCCCACAATAGAGTCTTAAAATAGCAAAATGTCAGCAATAAGAATTTTCTGTGACTTATCCAAAGCATTTGATCATGTGAAGCATGACATTATATTAGAGAAATTACAATTCTACAGTATGAACGGAACGGCTTATGAGTGGTTTAAGTCATATGTACGGAACAAGAAGTAAAAAGTTTCTTTATATGGTTTAAGCGATTTGAGGAAGTTTCCGCATCATCTAACTAGGGTGAAATTACATTATGCCTTCCACAAAGTTCGATCATGGGTCCCCTTCTGTTCTTGATATAAGTGAATGACTTCCCTTCTAAGCTAAAACAAGAAGCTAAACTGATACTGTTTGAATATATAAGCACCATTATGAATTCAATAAAAGAAACTCCAATAGCATATGATACAAATAACGTCTTTTGAAGAGTTATTGACTTTTTTTTTTTTGCAAATGGGCTTCCTCTGAACCTTGAAAAAAAAACAGTACATCCAAATTTCTACTGCAAGGATTACAGTTATTTCAATAAATATAACTTATCAACAGAAGTCAGTAGCTAGGGTAGAGCATACTTAGTTTTTGGGTGTATAAATGGATGAGAATATTGATTGGAAAATTAATATTTTATATCTCCTAAAGCGACTAGGTTTAGAACTTTTGCAATCAGAATAATTGCTAATTTTGAGGATATATAGAAATTAGCAAGCTAACATACTTTACATACTTTCACTCTTTGATGTCATACAGAACAATATTCTGGGGTAACTCAACACTTAGGCAAAAAGCATTCACTGCTCAAAAGAAAGTGGTTAGAATAATGTGTGGGGCTCATAGTTGCACTTCTTGTAGGCATCTGTTTAAAAGGTTTGGAAGTCTTACAACAAACTCACAGCACATTTACTCAGTAATGAAATTTGTTCTCGACAACATCGATCAGTTTAAAAACAACAGTGACGTTCATGATTATAATACCAGAAGAAAGAAAGACTTAGACTATTCTCTACTTAGCCTATCTTTGGCACGGAAAGGGGTAAAATGTACTGCTGTAAAACTTTTCGATCAATTAACAGATGAAATAAAAGTCTGACAGACAGTAGTAATAGTTTCAAAAATAAATTGAAATCATATCTTCTTGACAACTCCTATACCACAGATGAATTCTTGAATAGGAATAAATAGATCTATAGGTATAATATATGCATTTTGTGCTATTTAAGGGAACAGAGTAGGTAATAAAAATTTTAAGGTTAAAAAGAAAGAACCTTGACTCATTAGTGCATTTCTTATGCACTTGACATGTTCCACAACATAACAGTTATCGTGAGACTGTTCAATGGAACACATAACTAACTAACTTAAAGGTTTGAAATTAGGTGTAAAGTTTGTTGCAAGCCGCTAAGTCCTCTCTTTCTCATATACGAATAAAATCTGTGAATTCACGGTTGCGGGTACGCCTGTTTTTCACCCCCACCCCAACCCCTTTGATAGGTACCTGGTTCTTACCCCTAACGAGATTGTCGCCTGGTAGTAAGGTTGTAAGTAGGCTGTTTAGGTTTTTATGTTGGTAACGCCACGTAGCGGTCTGTATGAAAATCACTGACTGTGCTGTGTGCAGTCAGTGGCTGATTTGCATTGTTGGAATATTTGCTATTGTAGTGTGTGTTAGGCAGTTGGATGTGAACAGCGCGTAGCGTTGCGCAGTTGGAGGTGAGCCGCCAGCAGTGGTGGATGTGGGAAGAGAGATGGAAGAGTTTTGGGAGCGGACGATGTGGACGTGTGTCTGTCAGAAAAACGATATTTGTAAGACTGGATGTCATGAACTGATGTGTACATATTATGACTTTTGAACATTATTAAGGTAAATACATTGTTTACTCTCTATCAAAATCTTTCATTTGCTAACTATGCCTATCAGTAGTTAGTGCCTTCAGTGATTAGAATCTTTTATTTAGCTGGCAGTGTTGGCGCTTGCTGTATGGCAGTAGTTAGAGTAACGAAGATTTTTGTGAGGTAAGTGATTCATGAAAGGTATAGGTTATTGTTAGTCACGGCCTTTCTTTTGTAGGGATTATTGAAAGTCAGATTGCGTTGCGTTAAAAATATTGTATGTCAGTTTAGTGATGATCAGAATAAGTAAAGAGAGAGATGTCTGAGTACGTTCAGTTTTGCCCAGCTGTTTGAAAATAAAATAACCTAAGAGGTTTACCAGCACAGTAATTCACAAATTTTTCTAAGGGTATGTTTCAAGATATACGTGTACGAAGTTTGGTTAAAATTGGTCCAGTGGTCTAAGAGAGGATACGGAATAAACACAAACACACACATACGTACATACATATATACATATATAACTACATACATTTTAAAAATATATTAGACAACAAAGTGGCAGAGCGATCACTGGAAGCAGTTACTACCGTAAAATACTAGTAGTACGCACACGGAGTGATTTGAAATGGAACGACTAAATAAAATTAATCGTGAATACGAAAGATGCCGGACTGAGATTTAATGAAGAATCCTCAGGAAATGTAGCCCACCATCAAGGGAAGAAACTTAGAAAACTCTCGTTAGACCTGTACTTGAATATTGATCATCAGTATGCTGTACTAGTTGGCCACACACGAGTGGATGCTAAGGACGGGTCACGGATATTTCCAACGGATAATTGAACACGTGCAGTCTCCGCTTGTGCATTAGTGGAGAAATATACCTCGAGGCCGTCAGCTGCAGTTCTCTTAACAACCGATCCGGCCTCGTTAGCGGGGCCCACATGCGCCGTTTTGTGCAGCAACGGGCGAGGCTACGTGCAGAATGTCCGTGAGTTTTCCTGTGGCTTTCACGTGGCAGCAAGTTCTAGTTGGCTCCAGTATAGCGAGTGGACCACTGACCACACTGAAAAACGTATAAACGTCTACCACAAAAGGTCTTGTCTGTAGAAAATGACCTAAGAAATTTACATGAACGAGAATTAAAAAAAAGGGTGTACCAAGATATTGTTGAAGCGATTCTACCAGATATTCAAACTGTGGACCACAGTCTAATAAAAACTTAGCTACAAGATTTGAAATAAAATTGTAGAGTGCAAACTTGTGGATTGGCCAAAATGCCTGCTACAGCTTCTACTGCAGCATAGCACTGCTCAGAGACAAAGGGAGAGTGCACTAACAAGGGAATCTCCCCATCGCACCCCCCTCAGATTTGGTTATAAGTTGGCGCAGTGGATAGGCCTTGAAAAACTGAACACACATCAATCGAGAAAACAGCAAGAAGTTGTGTGGAACTATGAAAAAATAAGCAAAATATACAAACTGAGTAGTCCATGCGCAACATAGGCAGCATCAAGGATAACGTCAGGTATGGAGTGCTGTGGTCCGGTGGTTAGCGTGAGCAACTGCGGATCGAGAGGTTTTTGGTTCAACTCTTCCCTCGAGTGAAAATTTTAGTTTTTTATTTTCAGACCTGTCCGTCCGTCCGTCCGATGCGAGGTAACTGCTCCGTAGAATGGGGACGCTACACCTAAACAAACATCGAAACACACTACGTCAGTCGACTACAGGGCACGGAAGAGAGAGTATTCCTGCTAACGAGGCTCCCTGGCTGGCTGGCAGTTTAGACGAGAGTGCATTAAACACGTGAGATGTATTCCGTGGGCAATCCAGCAAATATAGCTCGCGACTTCAATAACAAGGTCCCCATTGGAGAGGCACGTCCTTTCGTCTACTAATCGCACGGTTTTGCGGTGCTGTCGCAAAAAAATCAGACACTAAACTTATTACAGTCAACAGAGACGTCTATGAACGAACGGACACATCATAACTTTGCTAAAATGAATAAAATAAACTTTTCACTCGATGGAAGATTTGAATCATGAACCTCTCGCTCTACAGTCGCTCACACTAACCGCGGGACCACGGCGCTCCTTGGCTCAGGTTGTCCTTTATGTTGCCTAAACTACGCATGGACTACTCAGTTTGTATATTTTGCTTATTTTTTTTATAGTTCCACACAACTTCTAGCTGTTTTCTCGATTGATCTGTGTTCAGTCTTTCAAGGCCTATCCACTGTGCCAAATTATAACTAAATCTGAGGGGGGTGCGATGGGGAGGTTCCCTTGTGAGTTATGCCAGTGAGGCGGTACACCACTTTGCTGCCACATAAAGTTCAGTGGTTCAGCTTCTTCCAGTTCAGGAAAGAGCCATAGCTACAGTGCATCGAGATAAGAAACCCCAGTTACAGTTGCTTCACCAAATAAGAAAGGCCGACAAAGTTTCCGCCGGGGTATGACACGAAAAACATTCACTTTAGGGGAGTCTCGTTACAATTGTACCACTTCTTGGGGACCTTCTGATCTCTAAGCGCACACATTATTTGTGTCCGTATTTCCATCTACGTGCAATGTCAATTTATCACGGACGACGACGCGACCCAGAGGCTCTCCATCGTCATGCAGCATCATTGTGTTTGAAAATTGGCACGGAAACCGTAATCTGTAGGCCTTAGAGCTTGTAACAGTAGCGGACGATAAGGGCATAGTTGAGAATGTCTCCTTAAAAGTCTACACACAGCCTTCACTGGCACTGCTAATTCACGACTAGCCTTCCAAACTGATTTCTTGGGGCTACGTGTGAAAGACTCTCACTCATTCAACACGTTTTTCAGTCACTCTTGGTCGTCCCTTACTCTTCCCTTTTCAGACACAGTTGGTGTCTTAAAATTGATTTCACAAACTACAGATGTTTTTGTCACTTGGAGGATTGCAATAGAGATTAGTACAGAACACACTCTACTAACAGATTCAGTCCTTGCAAGCTACAAAACACAAAAAGCTTTCTGCTCACTAGTCGCCATCTTTGCTACTAGCGCTTTCTGACGAAAGACACAGAAAACAGTGCAGGCGCACAGGTGTACAATCAAAACTGTTCGAGGTACTCTTTTATTTGATGCATTATTTGTAATTTTAAGTTGACTGTAATAAACGCTAAAAAGTCTTAAAACCGCGATATTCATTTTGAAACATCCGGTATTGTCCTACTCGAATAGCTTCACAGCATGTACCAATGCTCAAGGTCAAATCGCAACCTGATGTTTAAGCGGCGACTCAAAGGTGTCAGCGCAGAGGTTCAAAACAAATATTCGTGGCTAGATGGTGCCATGTTGAATTACACCTTTGTAGCAGAGTCACGGAATGACTAATGGCTGGACTAGGTTTGGTTTATGTTTCAGGAACATATTTTTTTCAAATTTTTTGAACTGCCTGTGACCAAGAGAGCAATCACCCAAGTGCTGTGAGATTCTGTTGTGCTCAGTTTAGACGTTCATCCAGGTTTTCGCCGACAGATTTTAAGGAGTGTAAGGGGATCGACTTCACGAAGTCGAAGTTTTTCAAGGCCTATCCACTGTGCCAACTTAAAACTAAATCTGAGGGGGGTGCGATGGGGAGGTTCCCTTGTAAGTAGATTACACTGAAGCGCCAAAGATACTGCTACAGGTATGAGTATTCAAATAGAGAGACATGTAAACAGGTAGGATACGGCGCTGCGGTCGGCAACGTCTAAATAAGACAGCAAAGATCTGGCACAGTTCTTAGGTCTGTTACTGCTGCTACAGTGGTAGGTTATCAAGATTTAAGTGAGTCTGAACGTGGCGTTACAGTCGCCGCACGAGCGGTGGGAAACAGCATCTCCGAGATAACGATGAAATGGGGATTTTCCCGTACGAGCATTTCACGAGCGTGCCGTGAGTATCAGGATGCCAGTAAAACATCAGATCTACGACACCGCAGCGGCCGGAAAAAGATCCTGCAAGAACGGGACCAGCGTCGACTGAAGAGAATTGCTCAACGTCACAGAGTCGTTTCAAACTGTATCGAGCGGAAGGAATATGGAAACAACCTCATGAACCCATGAGCCCTGCGTGTCAGCAGGGGACTGTTCAAGCTGATGGAGGCTCTGTAATGGTGTGAGGCGTCTGCAGTTGGAGTGATATGGGACCCCCGATACGTCTAGATACGACTCTGAGAAGTGACACGTGCGTAAGCATCCTGTCTGATCACCCGGATCCATTCATGTCCATTGTGCAGTCCGACGGACTTGGGCAATTCCAGCAGGACATTTGATCCCACACGTCCAGAATTGGTACAGAGTGCCTCCAGGGGTATATTTTGCTACCTCGCCAGTTTATCACGTGTTATTGCAGGAATAATAGAGCAGCTTTTACGAGAACAGAAGCAGTTTCTCTTTGCTGTAGCTTGCTTCTGTTGACCTGTCCACTACGCTAATTAACCGTCAACTGAGCCCCTGTTAGAAGAGAATTAGTTCAGTTGCCGGCCACAGTCAGAACAACCGGCGACAGGTAGGTGAACAACAATCCTCGCCACCTGCATGGAAACAGAGAATCGAGGAAGACAGAGGAATCGCCTGCACAAGTAATTAACCGTCAACTGAGCCCCTGTTGGAAGAGAATTAGTTCAGTTGCCGGCCACAGTCAGAACAACCGGCGACAGGTAGGTGAACAACAATCCTCGCCACCTGCATGGAAACAGAGGAATCGAGGAAGACAGAGGAATCGCCTGCACAAGTAATTAACCGTCAACTGAGCCCCTGTTAGAAGAGAATTAGTTCAGTTGCCGGCCACAGTCAGAACAACCGGCGACAGGTAGGTGAACAACAATCCTCGCCACCTGCATGGAAACAGAGGAATCGAGGAAGACAGAGGAATCGCCTGCACAAGTAATTAACCGTCAACTGAGCCCCTGTTAGAAGAGAATTAGTTCAGTTGCCGGCCACAGTCAGAACAACCGGCGACAGGTAGGTGAACAACAATCCTCGCCACCTGCATGGAAACAGAGGAATCGAGGAAGACAGAGGAATCGCCTGCACAAGTAATTAACCGTCAACTGAGCCCCTGTTAGAAGAGAATTAGTTCAGTTGCCGGCCACAGTCAGAACAACCGGCGACAGGTAGGTGAACAACAATCCTCGCCACCTGCATGGAAACAGAGGAATCGAGGAAGACAGAGGAATCGCCTGCACAAGTAATTAACCGTCAACTGAGCCCCTGTTGGAAGAGAATTAGTTCAGTTGCCGGCCACAGTCAGAACAACCGGCGACAGGTAGGTGAACAACAATCCTCGCCACCTGCATGGAAACAGAGGAATCGAGGAAGACAGAGGAATCGCCTGCACAAGTAATTAACCGTCAACTGAGCCCCTGTTGGAAGAGAATTAGTTCAGTTGCCGGCCACAGTCAGAACAACCGGCGACAGGTAGGTGAACAACAATCCTCGCCACCTGCATGGAAACAGAGGAATCGAGGAAGACAGAGGAATCGCCTGCACAAGTAATTAACCGTCAACTGAGCCCCTGTTAGAAGAGAATTAGTTCAGTTGCCGGCCACAGTCAGAACAACCGGCGACAGGTAGGTGAACAACAATCCTCGCCACCTGCATGGAAACAGAGGAATCGAGGAAGACAGAGGAATCGCCTGCACAAGTAATTAACCGTCAACTGAGCCCCTGTTAGAAGAGAATTAGTTCAGTTGCCGGCCACAGTCAGAACAACCGGCGACAGGTAGGTGAACAACAATCCTCGCCACCTGCATGGAAACAGAGGAATCGAGGAAGACAGAGGAATCGCCTGCACAAGTAATTAACCGTCAACTGAGCCCCTGTTAGAAGAGAATTAGTTCAGTTGCCGGCCACAGTCAGAACAACCGGCGACAGGTAGGTGAACAACAATCCTCGCCACCTGCATGGAAACAGAGGAATCGAGGAAGACAGAGGAATCGCCTGCACAAGTAATTAACCGTCAACTGAGCCCCTGTTGGAAGAGAATTAGTTCAGTTGCCGGCCACAGTCAGAACAACCGGCGACAGGTAGGTGAACAACAATCCTCGCCACCTGCATGGAAACAGAGGAATCGAGGAAGACAGAGGAATCGCCTGCACAAGTAATTAACCGTCAACTGAGCCCCTGTTAGAAGAGAATTAGTTCAGTTGCCGGCCACAGTCAGAACAACCGGCGACAGGTAGGTGAACAACAATCCTCGCCACCTGCATGGAAACAGAGGAATCGAGGAAGACAGAGGAATCGCCTGCACAAGTAATTAACCGTCAACTGAGCCCCTGTTAGAAGAGAATTAGTTCAGTTGCCGGCCACAGTCAGAACAACCGGCGACAGGTAGGTGAACAACAATCCTCGCCACCTGCATGGAAACAGAGGAATCGAGGAAGACAGAGGAATCGCCTGCACAAGTAATTATTTTGCCACATCTCTTCAAGTTAACACCAGTCTATAGCAGCCAGCAACCACTACAAAGTTCCAGGAAAGTGTTGAGGAAGGCGTACTTTAGAAAGAAGCGGAAAAAGGAAAGGATCAATTGTATAAGCCAATAAAAAGTGCCTTGTATTATGTTCATTATTGTATTAACAATGACTGAGTTAAATCCATTGTTTTACAATACATTTTTCTTTATAAACGACCAAGATCGCCTCTTCTTCCGTGTTAAACCTCCACGATTCCCAAAGGAGCGCCGACGATTCAGGAAGAAAATGCACCCGTGTGTGGCCAGTCATTTCCTCTTTCTCACAGCCGTCTGTTTGCCAGTTGCACCAAACCCTGTTGACTCTCGAGATCGGCCGCGTACCGCAAAGCCGACTGCACACGAACTGTGCTGCCGAACATCAGCGTTGAGAATGCCAAATCTGACGCACTTCTGAGAGACAGAAACGAAGTGACTTGTGCATATGGTACGTGTGACCCAGTGTGGTGTATGCCATCGTTGCGCAGTCGAACAGCAGTTGTCGGCAGTAACTCGCTTGCAAATCACACTTTTCTGCGAAATCCATGGGCGTAAAATTCCTACATTAGGTATATTAAAACGCATATTTCCTCCCTTGTCCATAAACTAGACATATCTTTCTGTCTGTAGGATACATAAATGAAAACTTTAATATTCATGAACCTGTTATAAAGCAAAAATGAAAGTACCTTGTGCAGTCAATAGGGACACAGCCTTCTAAAAGTTCTCTTACGAATAGTGCTATACAAATTTACAATATCGCTCCGCATAAGATAAAAGTAATTTCACCATTCTCATTTTTTACTAAGACTCTAAGCTTACTCGTACTTCACCGCTGTTTCTATCCAGTACCAGAATCTTTACAACTGACATGCGAAAGTTTAGAAACAAGAAAGTGTGAAACATCTTACTTCCAGTAACGAAGCTGTCTTGTACACTACTAGCCGTTAAAATTACTACACCACGAAGATGACGTGCTACAGAAGCGAAATTTCAAAGACAGGAAGAAGATGCTGTGATATGCAAATGATTAGCTTTTCAGAGCATTCACACAAGGTTGACGCCGGTGGCGACACCTACAATGTGCTGACTTGAGGAAAGTTTCCAAATGATTTCTCATACACAAACAGCAGTTGATCCGCGTTGCCTGGTGAACCCTTGTTGTGATGCCTCGTGCGAGGAGAAGAAATGCGTACCATCACGTTTCCGACTTTGATAAAGGTCGGATTGTAGCCTATCGCGATTGCGGTTTATCGTATCGCGACATTGCTGCTCGCGTTGGTCGAGATCCAATGACTCTTAGCAGAATATGGAATCGGTGGGTTCAGGAGGGTAATACGGAACGCCGTGCTGGATCCGAATGGCCTCGTATCACTAGCAGTCGAGATGACAGGCATCTTATCCGCATGGCTGTAAAGGATCGTGAAGCCACGTCTCGATCCCTGAGTTAACAGATGGGGCGTTTGCAAGACAACAACCATCTACACGTACAGTTCGACGACGTTTGCAGCAGCATGGACTATCAGCTCGGAGACCATGGCTGCGGTTACCCTTGACGCTGCGTCACATACAGGAGCGCCTACGATGGTTTACTCAACGACGAACCTGGGTACACAAATGGCAAAACGTGATTTTTTCGGATGAATCCAGGTTCTGCTTACAGCACATGATGGTCGCATCCGTGTTTGGTGACATCGCGGTAAACGCACATTGGAAACGTGTATTCGTCGTCGCCATACTGGCGTATCACCATACGTGATGGTATGGGGTGCCATTGGTTACACGTCTCGGTCACCTCTTGTTCGCATTGACGGTACTTTGAACAGTGAACGTTACATTTCAGATGTGTTACGACCCGTGTCTGTACCCCTCATTCGATCCCTGCGAAACCCTACATTTCAGCAGGATAATGCACGACCACGTGTTGCAGGACCTGTAAGGGCCTTTCTGTATACAGAAAATGTTCGACTGCTGCCCTGGCCAGCACGTCTCCAGATCTCTCACCAACTGAAAACGTCTGGTCAATAGTGGCCGAGCAACTGGCTCTCCACAATGCGCCAAACACTATTCTTGATGAACTGTGGTATCGTGTTGAAGCCGCATGAGCAGCTGTACCTGTACACGCCATCCAAGCTCTGTTTGGCTCAATGCCCAGGCGTATCAAGGCCGTTATTACGGCTAGAGGTGGTTGTTCTGGGTACTGATTTCTCACATGTCAGTTCTAGTATAATATATTTGTCCAATGAATACCCGTTTATCATCTGCATTTCTTCTTGGAGAAGCAATTTTAATGACCAGTAGTGGAGATTAAGCCAATTGAAGAAATTCGCTCCTCAGAAAGAGTGCATTTATAATTACATAACATCGATAAATGTATAACATTCTTCTATTTAAAAAAAAAATCCAAACGCTGCCAGAACAGGCCATCAAGGCCCAACAGTACTGACCGGCTGTAGTGTCATCCTCAGCCCACAGGCGTCACTGGATGGGGATGTGGAGGGGCGTGGGGTGAGCACACCGCTCGCCCGGCCGTGAGGCAGTTTTCGTGACCGGAGCCGCTACTTCTTAGTTAAGTAGCACTTCAGCTGGCCTCGCAAGGGCTGAGTGCACACCGCTTGCCAATGGCGCCGGGCAGACAGATCGGTCACCCATCCAAGAGCTTATCCAGTCCGACAGCGCTTACCTTCGATGATCTGATGCGAACCGGCATTACCACTGCGGCAAGGCCGTTGGCATTCTTCAATTAAACTAATAAGAAAGTGTCAGAACCTATTAGAAAATGCGAAGGTCAGTAAAAAAAATAATTGAATCCAGGGTGATGTAAACAGTCAAGACATAATTTGCTGAGTTACTAACCTGCATCCCTATTTATTGCGCTACGCATACCACACGTCAGTTATGATCATACTTTGTGTGTTACCATGTCCTCCAAACTTTCTGTGCGTTTCTGTGTGTTTCATAAGGATTGTGATCAGTTAAGAAATTTACTAGCCTCGGCTGACAATGAGTTCGATAAGTTTCATTTTTAATCGCTCCTTTGTATCGGCGGAACAAATGGTTCAAATGGCTCTGAGCTCTATGGGACTTAACTTTTGAGGTCATCAGTACCCTAGAACTACTTAAACCTAACTAACCTAAGGACATCACACACAACCATGCCCGGCCCCATTGTGTACTAGGATCGAATGACTAGGGATCTAATGACTGACGGTATATAAAAAGTCTCCTTCCGCCTGAACACCATGAGGAAGTTTGCGCAATCTCTTATCCTGGTGTTGAGGAACTGACTCTGAGGGCGTATGAATGTCGCTGAAGATCAATGTCAGGAGAATGCGGAAGGCAAGTAGAAACCACCGCATTAAACATCCTTACGGATATATCAAGCTCCGCCGCAGGAGTGGACAAAAGGAAGGAAATAAAACGGACTGCAGATAATGGGACTCGGAGCCCAGGATCCAACAGAAGAAGGAACCATAGCAAAGCTTTCTAGGACGGCATTCAGTGAAATCATTCAAAAGTAACAGAAAATTTAAACATTGCAAAATGAAATACGAGAACACCAGTTAAAGCAGGAAAATTAGAAGAATTGAACAAAATCATGAAATGGTTTAGATGTGCCAGCTGGATCAGAATCTATATGCTAAGACATGGGAGACTTCATATCAGATGATTATTATTGTTAGAAAAGAAAAAGCAGAATCAGGTGGTGGGGCAATTGTTATAAAGGAAAATGGAAGAGCAATATGACTAGTACCTAACATGTTAACCATCAGCGACCGAAGATAAAGCTAATGGCCTCTCCAGTAGATGCATACATAATAAAATATCCGAAGAACAAACAGCAAAGACGAAGAAGTCGATTATGGGTACATTAAAAAAGAAGAGCTGTTAGTAATAGCGAAGAAGATCGGCAGTGTTATTGTGGTGTCACCGCCAGACACCACACTTGCTAGGTGCTAGCCTTTAAATCGGCCGCGGTCCGATAGTATACGTCGGACCCGCGTGTCGCCACTATCAGTGATTGCAGACCGAGCGCCGCCACACGGCAGGTCTAGAGAGACTTCCTAGCACTCGCCCCAGTTGTACAGTCGACTTTGCTAGCGATGGTTCACTGACAAAATACGCTCTCATTTGTCGAGACGATAGTTAGCATAGCCTTCAGCTACGTTATTTGCTACGACCTAGCAAGGCGCCATTATCAGTTACTATTGATATTGTAAATCATGTACCGTCAAGACCGACGTTCATCCTTAATGGATTAAAGTTAAGTATTCCACCAGCTACGTCCGTGTTTCTAAATTCTAATTTCCTTGTCCTGTTCCAGACCTCACGCCAGCCTGCGTGAGCTAAATCGCGTGCATTTCGGCCTCCTCTAGTAACACGGTGTTGGGTCTCCTGCCAACCACAACAGTTATGATAATGGGCAGTTCAATGGCTGCGTGGGCAGGAACAACAATTTAAATGGGGTTGCCAAATTTGGACTGAAAAACACGACTAGTAGAGGTAACAGGTTCATACGGTTCGAAGTTTCTAGCAGAAGGGATATGTGGGAAACACCAAGAGGTGGTGTTAGATACCAAATATATTGTATTATAGTCAAACAAAAATACAGAAAACAAATAAAATCAAGTCATTCGTAACCTATCACATAATAGTTATAGCTAAGCGCAGAGTTGTATTTAAAAAGCAAGAAATAACAAGTGCGACAAAGTGGTGTATTTTCTAGACAATGAACACGCAACTCAGAAATTTTGAGTGGGGACGGACAACATATTTCAGGAAATTGAAAAAGGACAAGAAATAATATGTGCCACTGAAAGAGCACTGAATGTACTGCGTAAGAAGGAACTAGAGCCAAGGAAATCGTGGATGACGTAGGAAATACTGAATCTCATAAAAGAAGGAAAGCAGTTGAGTAAAATAGATTTGGAAAAAAAAACAGATAACAACTCTTTGCTTCATAGAAAAATAGAAATGGACGAGACAAATAAGTGGAAGGATACAAAAATATCAAGCGAAAGCATGTACAGATAAGATGTACTCAGAAATTAGATCATTACATTTTAAATCTAAAGCTTGAAGCAACACAGTTTAACATAAAATGGGTAACATTCTGTTTTGACCTGAAAAAGTAGCAGACACAAATAATACAATGAAGAACAGCATGATGGATAAGATGTCAGAGATGATTCAGATTATGTAAGCACAACGAAAAAACTGGAAAATAAATTCGTATGGCCACCAATTGACAGGGAGGAATTCAGCAATACTTTAAACGATCTGAACAGCAACAAAGCTATTGAATCAGATAACATCCCTGCTGAGTTGCCAAAGAAAGGAGATAAGGCGAAAAAACAACTGTACAAATTAATGTGTCTCTGCTTTGAAGATGGAACACTACCAATGGAATTAATAAAAAGTAAAACAATTACTAAGCCTAAGAAAGTAAATGCCAATGATTGGTCCAATCACAGAACGTTGGCATTACTTAGCCATGTTTCAATAATTCTACTCAGTGCTGTTAAGGAAAGACTAGAAGCTAAGATTGGCCAACATTTAGGATAAAAATCAGATTGTATTGGATGGAACCAGAGTAGCTATAATGGCACTACGAATGATATTAGAAAGTAAAACTGAGATTAACTGGAAAAGGACGCATTGATGCACATACATCCCTGCATGTCTTTGACAGAAGAACTGTAACAGGTCAGGTGTGTCAGGACATCATTTTGCACCAGTATGTCCGCCTTTTCAGGCTTGCAGTGGGTCTCATATTCCTTCCAATTGATGATAACGCACAGCCCAACCGAGCTGCCATTGTGGAGGAGTACCTTGAAATAGAAGATATCAGGCGAATAGAGTGGTGTGCCTGTTCTCTAGACCTAAACCCCATCGAGCACGTTTGGGATGCTCTCGGTCGATGTATCACTGCACGTCTTCAAACCCCTACTACACTTCAGGAGCTCCGACAGGCATTGGTGCAAGAATATGTGGCTATACCTCAGCAGCTGCTCTACCACCTGATCCAGAGTATGCCAATACGTTGTGCAGCCTGTGTACGTGTGCTTGGCGATCATACCCCACACTGATGTCGGGGTACATGTGCAGGAAACAGAGGCGTTTTTGCAGCACATATGTTTTGAGACGGTTTTCTCAAGTTATCACCAATACTGTGGACTTACAGATCTGTGTCGTGAGTGTTTCCTATGTGCCTATGTTATTAGCGCCAGTTTTGTGTAGTGCCACGTTGTTCAAAATGGTTCAAATGGCTCTGAGCACTATGGGACTTAACATCTGTGGTCATCGGTCCCCCAGAACTTAGAACTAATTAAACCTAACTAACCTAAGGACATCACACACATCCATGCCCGAGGCAGGATTCGAACCTGCGACCGTAGCAGTCCCGGGGTTCCGGACTGAGCGCCTGAACCGCTAGACCACCGCGGCCGGCAGTGCCACGTTGTGTGGCACCACATTCTGCAATTATCCTTAATTTATGAGCATGAGTGTAGTTTACAGTACGCACAACAATTTGTATGACGTCTTCTAACGCTAATGATTTTGCACAAAGCGCCTCTCGATGTAGAATGCAGAGAATTCCGAACAATGTCTCTTCTGTGCATCTGTGATATGCGCATCAGTGATATGAGTCTTCTCTGATGGCCTCACATTGCCGGTGCTCCATTCGTGGTCACTGAGATTAACAGATCCATACCACCACCATCAATCATTCGCTTGACAGATTGGAGTAAGTATATACCTGTCATAGTCCCTTTCATAGGTCATACGTCCAAAAGGTCCTCTGATACGTGCACAGCATTTTCGACACGTTATATGTTCATGTCACTACCTGAGCTGTATCTGTAAGACCTGTTACTTCATCCAACAGATCAGAGAAAGCAACGAAGTCCTTGGTCTTATTTATTAACTACCTGTGCACGTCACTGGCAATAATACTTATGCATCGTGTCATTGTTTGTTTTGCAATCCATTCTTCTTGAAACCTTCTAACGTTCGTGGGACACCAAAGTTCTGCAGTTCAATGAGACTGTCTTTTACTCCCCAAGGGAAAACGTTTTCCCAGATCTTGCTATTATTAATGCAATTTTGTAACTTGTTCGCAGTGCAGATGTACTGTGACTGTCATTATGGAAAATTGGAAACAGTGCGTTTACAGTAAAACACAAGCAATTGTAACACAAGAAACGAAGGTTTCAAGAGGTATCGTTTATTATGACTTACTTTAAAATCCTGCTGATGTGTCTCATCTTCTTAAGCGCACTTAATTTCTCTTGCTGTTCTTCATTGTTCAGTATACTACACTCGTCTTTATGAAATGACTTGTAGTGTTTCTTAATTGTGAATTTTTTCCCTTTATTGTTATTTCACTTCCAAAAATGGGGCGGGCTGGCAGTGGCACAGTACGCCACTCTTCAGCCATGAGTGTTACAGAAAAACATAGTCAAATGAGAAAAGAAAACATAGCAGTGAATGGTATAAATTGGTGAATAATCAAGAACAAAAAATGGTTCAAATGGCTCTGAGCACTATGGGACTCAACTGCTGCGGTCATTAGTCCCCTAGAACTTAGAACTACTTAAACCTAACTAACATAAGGACATCACACACATCCATGCCCGAGGCAGGATTCGAACCTGCGACCATAGTAGTCAAGAACAAAAATGGATGAGTATAAATGGTAGATTTAAAAACAACATAGACGAGAACCACACATGCATGCAGAGAATGAGCACTGTGAGTCGACACTAAAACAAAGAAACAGCGCAGTAGGAACACGGATTAATGATGCTGACGACACCGTTGGTGCTGGTGGAACGTAACACTGCATACGGCACTGGAGAAACATTGACACCACAAAGAAAATGTTAAAAATCACTGCACCGAAGTGGACCTACCACTGGGTGAAGGGTAGGAGGGGGTTAAGAAAAGGGAGGGGGGAGAGACGGTAGGGGGAAACCAGGAGGGGGGGGGGAGGAGAGTCAATCGGGATTTTATTCTGACCGCCTATTATTCGGCGGCCCAGCAAACACTGCGTGTTTCACCTTCTGCTGTAAAGAGGAACTGCAGTTCCCAGACGTGTTTAAATGACTGGGAACACAGATCTCCAGTTCTTTGCTTTTTCTGCAATACTCGCCATTTCTCAGCACGTCTTACGTAAGGCTGCAGTCGGCAGAGGGGCGCAAGATTGGGTGTATTTCGGCCCTCCTGGTACCGTGTAAACCACAGGATGCAGAACCATCGCCTCTCTTTTGGTTTACGTGTCTAGTCACAGATGTTGCTGTTCCGCTTTGCCCACAGGCTATGATGTGCGCACCTGTGCCGCACTTTTGCACAGTGTGCAGCATTTGGGCGATCCTGAGTATAACGGTCAAGTGAATGGTCACAACATCAGCTTGTGGGATACGGCAAAGAGATTCTGCAAGGTTGAATGTCTTCTGTGCTGTTTCACGTAGAAAAGTGTATGGTCTCTATTTTTTTCCTGAAAAAAGCTGTGACGGTACATTGTACCAACGCATGTTGCAAGACTGGTTGTTTCCTAAACCGATAGCTGAAATCTCAAACTTCGTATTCCAAAAAGACGGTGCAAGCTGTCACTTGCTTTAATTGTAAATATATGTCTGAGTGAAGCTAAATGTTATTATATTTCCACAAACAAAATATATTAGCTTGGCAATAAACTAAAAATCGTGTGTTATGCCATAAATTCTTATTTATGAATCAGTGAATTTACTCATGGTACTTTTGTATCCTATGCCTGTAATCAATTTCAGATCTCAAATTAATAATCAGTTTAACAACTTTCATATGACTGAACCTTAAATTGCTGGTGTACCATCACAACAAAATATAAAACAGTGAATAATAGAGGGAGTATCAATGAGAAAACTGGTCTACTGAAGCTTACAAAATAATGACAAGTTTTATTAAACCTTCAGTAACTACAACTTTCTGGAGAACCAGCTGGTAACTCTTACACGAAAATGACAAAAACAGATCAGTTGAGGAATGGTGTTTGATGGGCAAAACATACATTGTGGTGGAAGCTGTACTAATGGTCCCCTGAATTAATCCCTTTTGCAACCCAATCTGACTTTGTTTACATGAATCCACTGTGATGCCCAACTCTTTTCAAATGGAATCAACTACGATCACGTAGACCACAAACTATGGTTCACCTGAGAACAGGCATTTAACAACCCTACGCCGGTGCAGCAATAATTTACCCTTTCACCTTGATTCAGGCGGCAGCCGAAAATGAAGAGCTATGGGCGAGGTGCGTGCGTTACGACAGCTGTATGTTCTGACGCGTCCTCGAAAATATGCAAACTACGCGGCGTTGCGTTCTGATTACTAGAACGCGCGGAACTTCCGTATCAGAACCCTGAAATCCCGATAGATTTCAGTGTGAGGTGTACCCATTCACTGGTCAAATAAATGTGATTTACAGACACGATGGTGTGTGCTGGAATTGTCAAACCACAAACGAATAAGTTCACCCTTGTGACATATGATATGTCCAATACGATTTGCAGTTACACTGTGTGCTGGCCGCGGTGGCCGAGCGGTTCTTGGCGCTTCAGTCCGGAACCGCGCGACTGCTATGGTCGCAGGATCGAATCCTACCTCGGGCATGGATGTGTGTGATGTCCTTAGGTTAGTTAGGTTTAAGTAGTTCTACGTTCTAGGGGACTGATGACCTCCGATGCTAAGTCCCATAGTGCTCAGAGCCAAATGAACCATTTTAGATACACTGCGAGCACAGTTGTAAATTGCTGCTGATTCTTAGCCCACCGCAAGATACAGACCACACGTATCACCCACTAGGGAAAGACCTGAAGTTCTCCACCAGGGGAAGACCAGAGGACAAAGAAGCCAAAGAATCACAACCACTTTCCCCAAGCCTTGGTATTGGAGCTGAATTAGCGAAAACGAAACTGCCCCCACATTACACAAACCATCTGAACTATCCTCTACTCATTGGAGCTCCCCTTTTGACTTCTCTGTTGGCTTGGTAGCCAATCCAATCACAGCACTAGGTTCCACGCTGGGGGAGCAAACCTCTACTTTTGCATATCGTGAGAGGAGCCGATCAGTGAGTCCAAATCTCCCTTGTCTGGAAAAAGAAGATTTTAGACAAAAGGCTAGTCGTTCTCACGGCTAGCAAGGCCATGTTTTTGCAAAAAAAAAGAATCTATCTAGATGGGGCCAAAGTACCTTGTTAATGGAGTGATCTAAGCTTTGTAGGCTGACCATTTCCAATTTCTGAAAAAAAGCTGTAAATCTTCCTAGACAATTGTGCCAGTGAAATATAGGAAAAGGGGGGGGGTTACAGTCCTGCCACCACTAAACATGTACACCAGACACTCTGCCCTTATCGTCCCAGATTTTAACATTTGCACAAAAGCTCAGTTTAGAACTCCTCCACCCACTTTCCACCATCTGGTTGCCTTCGTGATGCCTCCGTGATGGACTGCCGCCTTGCCCAGGTAAAATGTTTTGTGAACTGGTGCCCTTCTGGCCAGCCCCAAGCAAAAGTAGGACAGGGTTTCAGCCAGAAGTCCCTCTGCAGGTAACATCCGCTGAGGGTTGCTTCCCAGAACCACTCACATGGCCAGGTCGCTGCACTCAACATTGATGGCCCCCCAGTTCATCTTTCCCCACCCTACATGGCCTTCACTATGGCCCCTCGGATACAAGTTCTCCTCAGGCTACACATGAAGTTACAAGAACATTCTGGCCACAATTTCCCCATGTAAAAAAGTCATAAACAACACATAGCAAATCTAGCACTGGGGAACATAAAGCTCATGATCTAAAATAAGAATATTTATCTGACTGACAATGTTGTTAAAGTGAGAGAGAGGCGTGCCACCTCTCAACAAACAAAGCTCTGCGTAATTGACATATAATACTCCATTGCCACTGAGTAAGGTACTTCCAAATTGATGGGTTGGGCACTGCACGCTCGATAGTTTGGCACTCTTCAGGGATTCCCCAATGTCTCCCGACCTTACATGTTCAAGAAATTTATTTAGAGGGTATGTGAAAGACAATGTATGGGTACCACCTTCACTGACAACACTGAATAAACTACTGGATCACAGTAATGCTGCATTGGTGAATATTGATACGGACATGCTCGATCATGTATGAATCAATCTTGATTAACACTTATATGTTCGTCATGTAGCACGAAGAGAGCATGTAGAAAATTTGCAATAGTGTATAAGAAACCCGAAAATGTGTTTTTTCCTTTGTATCATTCACTATTTTCTTGGTAATACTATGTTAAATACATTTTCCCAAATCCTGATGAATCATTTGTAATCACCCAGTATTACTTGACTCTGAACACAGTGCAGTGTTATACACTGATCAGCCAGAACATTTTGACCACCTACCTAATATCTAGTATGTCCACCTTTGGCATGGATAACAGCAGCGACGCATCGTGGCATGGCAGCTGGTACCACACCTGCACACAGAAGTCACCTAATTCCAGTAAATTCCGGGGAGGGGGGCGATGAGCCCTGACGCCACATTCAATCACATCCCAGATGTGTTCGATCGGTTACAGATCTGGCAAGTTGGGGGGGGGGGGGGCAGCTCATCAATTGGAACATGCCACTGTGTTCCTCAATCAACTCCATCACAGTCCTGTCCTTTTGACGTGGAGCATTATCTTGTTGAAAAATACCATTGCCATAGGGAAAAATGGTCGTCATGAATGGGTGTAAGTGGTCTGCAACCAGTGTACGATATTCCTTGGCTGTTATGGTGCCTTGCACAAGCTGCTCTGGACCCATGGAGGCACGAATGTTGCCCAGAGCATGGCAGAACGGCTGCCAGCTTGTCTCCATCCTGCAGTACAGGTGTCAATGAGCTGTTGCCCTAGAAGACGATGGATTCACACCCTCTAATTGGCATGATGAAGCAGGAATTGGGATTCATCGGACCATGCAAGGCTCTGCCATTGTGTCAATGTCCAGTGTCGATGGTCATGCGACCACTTCACTCATAGTTGCCTATGCTGTGGTGTTAACATTGGCCCATGCATGCGTCGTCGGCTGTGGAGGTCTATCGTGTGAACGGTCCACTGTGTGTTGGGACACGCTTGTACTCTACCCACCATTCAAGTCTGATGTTAGTTCCGCCACAGTTCACCGCCTGTCCTGTTTTACCAGTCATCCCAGCCTACAACGTCCGGCGTCTGTATTGAGTGGTGGGCGGCCAACCCCATGACATCTGTACATGGTTTCACCTTGGTTTCGCCACGTGATGAAGACACTCACCACGGCATTCCTCGAACACCTGACACGTTGTGCAGTTTCCGAAATATTCGTGCCGTGCTTCCGGGCCATCACAATCTGCCTTCGGTCAAACTCAGATAGATCGCACACCTTCCCCATTCTACATGTGCTAGCCTATACTACATTCACCGTGCGTGTGTCTGATTAGCAGTCATTCCTCGCCAGGTTAAGCTGGTGTCACCTGAATGGGTTTATATCGATTGCAGGTCGGTGGTCCTGGCTGATCAGTGTATTTGGTTATTACAGAATATAATGATATCCCAAGTGGACTTAAATGAGCATTTCGATCCCTGTTCACATATTGGATTAAGACGTAAAAGCCTTACCTGCTTTTACTCAGGCTGAAACAAAATTTTAACAAACAAGAAAAACGAGGAAGAAAATTAATTAGACATTAAACGCCTAAAAATGAAGAAAAATCATGTCACAGTCATTGTAATAGGGATTGCGAAATTAAAATACAGCAACAAGACTCATCGGGAAGATAGTACCAATAGACACGACTAGATCGCGGGACGAGTGAAAGCTTGAGATTTAGGTACAGTTCTCATTGTGGCAATACGATATGTGATACAACACGTTGCAGTAAAGGTCACATGACGTGATGATTATCCGTGTGACAACTGTGTTCCCACAGGAGCGATACGACAAGTAACAAGACACATCAGGCTGCAACATGCAAGACTCCCAGCCTAATCATGGACAACATCGAAATATGGTAAGTATTTACTCGAGACTGGAAAGAGGTCTGGCTGCCCACCCAGTGTTAAAAACCATTTCGGTATGATAGCTACATTTCGTATGCAGCATTGTATGAACTAAAACGCACCAAATGTAAACAGGCAATCCACTACATTTTTAGTGCAATCTTTTCAATATTAAGTGCTGATTTTTACTTAATTTCAAAGTATCACAGTAATTATGTGCATTGACGAAGAGAAATCCGGTATCAAGCTGTTACATCAGACTCTAAGACGCAAAAAAAGAATTCGTTTACAAAAAATAGTTTCCTTAAAATCGAATGGGAAAGACTGGACAGCAGGAAATATGTATGAATCCCTTAACTGTTGGGAGGTTCCTCCCCCATTCTGTGGCATCTAATAGTCAGGCCTACTAGAGTGCCAAGCGAGTGCAATTATTATTCGTACATCAGAAATATTTTCATGATTCTCATACCCACTGCAACTATGCTTGAAATATGAGTCCTAGTGCCTATCAGTTAACCTATAATCTATTCTCGTCCTTACTTTTTTAATGTAACGCAATGGATAATGTATCTGACTTACATTTCTGATGGACTCACTCCACCCTGGCAAAGCCACATTTCCTTCCTCCGGTATATACACTACTGGCCATTAAAATTGCTACACCAAAAAGAAATGCAGATGATAAACGGGTATTCATTGGACAAATATATTATACTACAACTGACATGTGATTATATTTTCACACAATCTGGGTGCATAGATCCTGAGAAATCAATACCCAGAACAACCACCTCTGGCCGTAATAACGGCCTTGGTATGCCTGGGCATTGAGTCAAACAGAGCTTGGATGGCGTGTACAGGTACAGCGGCCCATGCAGCTTCAACACGATACCACAAGAGTAGTGACTGGCGTATAGTGACGAGCCAGTTTCTCGGCCACCATTGACCAGACGTTTTCAGTTGGTCAGACATCTGGACAATGTGCTGGCCAGGGCAGCAGTCGTACATTTTCGGTATCCAGAAAGGCCCGTACAGGACCTGCAACATGCAGTCGTGCATTATCCTGCTGAAATGTAGGGTTTCGCAGGGATCGAATGAAAGGTAGAGCCACGGGTCGTGACACATATGAAACGTAACGTCCACTGTTCAAATTGCCGTCAATGCGAACAAGAGGTGACCGAGGCGTGTAATCAGTGGCACCCCATACCATCACGCTTGGTGATACGCCAGTATGGCGATGACGAATACACGCTTCCAATGTGCGCTCTCCGTTATGTCGCCAAACACGGATGCGACCATCATGATGCTGTAAACAGTGCCTGGATTCATACGAAGAAATGGCGTTTTGCTATTGGTGCAAACAGGTTCGTCGTTGAGTACACCATCGCAGGCGCTCCTGTCTGTGATGCACCGTCAAGGGTAAACGCAGTCATGGTCTCCGAGCTAATAGTCCATGCTGCTGCAAACGTCGTCGAACTGTTCGTGTAGATGGTTGTTGTCTTGCAAACGTCCCCATCTGTTGACTCAGGGATCGAGGCGTGCCTGCTCAATCCGTTACAGCCGTGCGGATAAGATGCCTGTCATCTCGACTGCTAGTGATACGAGGTCGTTGGGACCCAGTACGGCGTTCCGTATTACCCTCCTGAACCCACCGCTTCCATATTCTGCTAACAGTCATTGGATCGCGATCACCGCGAGCAGCAGTGTCGCGATACGAAAAATCGCAATCGCGATAGGCTACAATCCGACGTTTATCAAAGTCGGAAACGTGATGGTACGCATTTCTCCTCCTTAGACGAGGCATCACAACAACGGTTCACCAGGCAACGCCGGTCAACTGCTGTTTGTGTATGAGAAATCGGTCGATAACTTCCCTCATGTCAGCACGTTGTAGGTGGCGCCACCAGCGCCAACCTTGTGTGAATACTCTGGAAAGCTAATCATTAGCATATCACAGCATCTTCTTCCTGTCGGTTAAATTTCGTGTCTGTAGCATGTCATCTTCATGGTGTAGCAATTTTAATGGCCAGAAGTGTATTTCCATTAATTTTGCGACCACAACTGCTGAGGTGTGTGCTGGTGCATTGTCGTGATGGAAAATGAGAATGTTATCCAATGCTTAGACATCCCACCAAGAAAATGGAGGTTATGGTAAAATACTTCAACAAAATGGCTTCCCACAACTCAATAATCAAGACACTATTTTTCTCACACATCTGGTCTTTTATTACAATAAATTCTTTCACGCCAATTTTGTAAAATTTCTTGTATTACACTTAAACATAACAGTTAAACACGGGATTCTCCACCCAATGGGCATGACATAACATAAGGATTTTACTATTCTATGGTCTCGTAATGTTTCTGTCTATTGCTACAGTGCACTTTCTGGATTGGTAAGGAATCTTTCGCTACTACATTCTCTCCCGCACTCTCTTAACCTCATTCGTTACCAACATAACAAATTTACTGACTTTCGTGCAGTACTAGGAAAAGTCATGCTTGTCCCACCGTATTTGAAATTAATTTTCCACTGTCTCATGCAAATCACACAGATTAAGTACACATAATAAATCACACTGACAGTATGAAACACATCTCACAAACAAACAAAATGTTTAGTACTCGTTCTGCTTTCCAACATCAAGCAGTAGTCATCCCATATTCACACGTCAATGACCCACGTCAGGTTGAGACTCACACTGTACGCATCACGTGGAAATGCTTGTCTCTAATTCAAGTTCTGTACTCGGAAGTCTTAATTATTTTCAAACTTAGATTTACACACGCAAGTATTTCATCTTAATACTATCACACGCTAGTATTTCGCCTTATAATTACACGTGGTTTCTTTGTCACTCGAAAAATCCCATGTTCCCCATGAATTTTTCTACATGCCTATCTTTTTCCGAAGGATTTATATGAGCCTCCCACCAAAAGTTTCTGAAAAGATAAATTATTAGTTCATCAGCTTCTAAATATTCGACATGCATATCATTTTCATTTAAATTTGTTTTTCTGGAGCACACGTAGAGCACGTCTTCGCACCTCAGGAACCAGCGACAGAGTGCTGAAACATGGCCGTTCATCCGGTCATCCAGCGCTTCCGCAGAAGTGGGGGAGGACCTTGTCACCGTACTGGGCCGGCCGCGGTGGCCGTGCGGTTCTGGCGTTGCAGTCCGGAACCGCGGGACTGCTACGGTCGCAGGTTCGAATCCTGCCTCGGGCATGGATGTTTGTGATGTCCTTAGGTTAGTTAGGTTTAAGTAGTTCTAAGTTCTAGGGGACTTATGACCTAAGATGTTGAGTCCCATAGTGCTCAGAGCCATATTGGTCAGCCACATTCCAGGCCCTCTGGTGGGTATACTTCCTCTCTATGGTTCGGTCAAAGGTGACCAGAGAACTGTCTCAAAGATGATTATAGAATCTACCTTCACTATCTTTGGGCAGCAGACGACCAGCCATTCATTCAATTCACAAACATTACCAAACTGAATTCAGGGATCTATTTTAAAGAAGTGAGCATCAGAATAATTAAACGTTCAAATTGCCCTTCTTTCCTACATTGGTACCCGGCTTCGGTGTATTAAATAAAATAGTGTTATTCTACAAAAAACGCTGTTCTGAGCAGAACAACAAAGTATGTTGTTGTACATCTTTTCTATGTCGGGCAGTACTGCACCCTTTCACTATGATTTTTAATTTGTAACACGAAAATTAAAAGTCTTACTTAGAAAGTAACTACAGAAACAGGTGTTGCATTTCCCCATCTACATAAAACAATTTTTTGAGGCCCATCAGATGATTTGAAATATTCCCCCTCCGTGTATTGTGCGATACAGTTGCAAGGAGCAACCAGCATCCCATGTTGCACCGAGTGATACAACGGAGAATCATATCGGTGTTGTATAGCTGTTGTCCCAGTTAATCACTCACATGTTGCACTCAGCATTGATGGCCCCCAATTCATCTCTCTCCCTGTTCTCCGTCGCCTCCACTACGGCCCCTCGGGTTTCTAAGGCCTCCACCAATATGGGTTGCTCTACACTGTATCGCGAGTAGAACAGCGTATCACACCGCATACTGTATCGTCCTCGTGAGAACTGTGCCTTACAAGGAAACATCATCAACGTGACCTCTTACTTCAAGTACACTGATAAGATATCAGCCCCAACAATCGAACCTGCCCGAAAATTCGGACCATAATGATAATAGTACGCAGTTGTGACATTTTTTGAGTCTTAATAATAAGTTTAATTTAAAAATGTTTAACAAAATTGACCTCAACCGTCATAGTAAGCAACGATTACAAGAAGAAACTGACAGAAAGTAAACAGTCAATTATTTTATGACGATTGTTTCACTCTGGAACATCTGGGACATGCAGGTTTCAACCACGTATTATGTTAGAAAGCAATTCTGAATTTTTCCTACACACAATCCCACATTTCAAAATTTCCGTGAACTCGTAATGCCCGAAATGAATTGTAGCCCTAAATATCAATCAAAAATGCGCATAATATGTAATAAATTTATGTTAGAAATACATACTGCTCTTGTGGGGCCGACCGGAGTGGCCGTGCGGTTCTAGGCGCTACAGTTGCAGGTTCGAATCATGCCTCGGGCATGGATGTGTGTGATGTCTTTAAATGGTTCAAATGGCTCTAAGCACTATGGGACTTAACATCTATGGTCATCAGTCCCCTAGAACTTAGAACTACTTAAACCTAACTAACCTAAGGACATCACACAACACCCAGCCATCACGAGGCAGAGAAAGTCCCTGACCCCGCGGGGAATCGAACCCGGGAACCCGGGCGTGGGAAGCGAGAACGCTACCGCACGACCACGAGATGCGGGCTTGATGTCCTTAGGTTAGTTAGGTTTAATTAGTTCTAAGTTCTAGGCGACTGATGACCTCAGAAGTTAAGTCGCATAGTGCTCAGAGCCATTTTCCTCTCGTGGTTTTATCTTGAAACCAAATGGTTCAAATGGCTCTGAGCACTATGGGACTCAACTGCTGTGGTCATCAGTCCCCTAGAACTTAGAACTACTTAAACCTAACTAACCTAAGGACATCACACACATCCATGCCCGAGGCAGGATTCGAACCTGCGACCGTAGCAGTCGCACGGTTCCGGACTGCGCGCCTAGAACCGCGAGACCACCGCGGCCGGCATTTTGAAACCACTCATGAAAGCAGTAGTACATACATTTGCGTTACAATAACTTCAGATATACTTACTTTCACTGTCAATTATCTTCGCATGATGATCACTATAAAAGAAAATCAGATGTCACTGTCTCCTACACTCACGTAACGCAATCTCCGGGCCGACTGTAGCTTTCAATGACATAAGAACAGCACCAGTGGTTTCATGCAATAGGCACTGATACTTAAAAAGAATTAATAAAATGGTGATTCCAGAAACCTCTGGTACTATAGAGATTAACCCCCGACTACCAAGTACTTGGCAGTTGAGTGAGAAAGAGGTTTGCGAAATATTCTTGTGACATTAGTAAAATTCTTTGTGCATTGTGTTAAAGTGTATTGTTTCTAACCTATAGCTCGTGCCAGAGGTTTCTTTGCATTGAACACTTTATGTTGCGATTCCCAAATGCAGTGAAAATGAATGAAACGAATAAGTGTGTAATTACAGCGCTAGCGCTATTTAATTATTATCATTGCTGTTGTGTGTT
This sequence comes from Schistocerca gregaria, assembly GCF_023897955.1. NCBI lineage: Eukaryota > Metazoa > Arthropoda > Insecta > Orthoptera > Acrididae > Schistocerca > Schistocerca gregaria. The sequence continues at coordinate 163,575,550 of NC_064921.1, forward strand.
ATCTTCTTTGAGTTTTAGAGCTGATACTCTTAAAATGAAGCCCATTTCCGGAAGATGCGTTATTCTTCAACGCGACTGGCTTTATTAAACTAAATCGTAAATCATTAACTTCATTTCGTAACAATTCTTCAGTTACTTAGGTTTAATCACTTTGACTTTGAGGTGTATATTGTAGGGAAGCAGCCCCACAATATGTAGCCGCGGAATGCCGATACGAGAATATCGTTAAAATAATGTTGAATGCGTATGTGCGTGAGGATGATGTGTTATGTACCCATATTAGCCTAGTTAGTACTTTTTCTTGTAAAATGACAAGTTTTGTCGAGAAATATTTCGAAACACCCTGGGTAGATGTATCGACTTTTCCCCTCTTCTTCCTAGGTTTCAACATCCAGCGAATACGAAGCTCTGGTTGTCACTCCAGTCAGTGCACATTACTTCGCTCTTGGACGTTAAGCGGCTAAGTGGGAAGGTGTGGATGACAAAGAATGGTGCGCGTGAAAATTTAAAAGCTGTACTTTCAGAATTATGACCCCAATTTTCATGCGGGATCTAATACTGGGGCTGATATCTAGCGTATGCACAGTTTTGTCCTTAAAATACAAGGTCAAGTTGGTGGTGTTTCCTTGTTGGACAGCCGCGCGGGGTAGCCGGACGGTCTGAAGCTCCTTGCACGGACCACGCGCGGCCTGAAGCGTTTTGCACGGTTTGTGAGGCTCCCCCCGTCGGAGGTTCGAGTCCTCCCTCGGGCATGAGTTGAGTGTGTTGTCCTTATCGTAAGTTAGATCAAGTATTGTGTAAGCCTAGGAACCGATGACCTCAACAGTTTGGTCCCATAGGAACTTAACCTCCACCACCTTGTTAGACTGAAAAAAGAATGAGATTTTTTATTTGTTTATTACCTGCTGTTTTTACGAACGACATGCAATCTAGGATATACTGCAGTCCTTGTGTCAGAGTTATTTTTGTTATTACTGTAGATCTCCCTCTCCATTTGATCAGTCGAGTCCGACTCTCCGCGAACCACGCCAGTTTCTTCTGGCCTGCACTTTCTCCTACAGACCTTCCATGTTGGAATTTGTTACTTCTGCAACGCTACCGATCTCATCCTTTGATGCCCTGTTCTCCTTGTCCCTTCGATCTTCCCCAGTATTAACGTGTTTTCCAGTGACTCATGTCTTCTCTTAACGTGCCCAAAATAGGTAATCTTTTGTTTTAGTTTCACACCTTCCAAGAAGCAGTCTGGTTTTATTTGCTGTAATACTCTTTGCCATCCATGTAAGTCTAAGGAGTTTCCTCAAACACCGTAAAGATGCCTATCCTACGCCGTTCAGCCTTTCTTGTGATCCAGATACCACAACTTTACATCACAGCTGGAAAGACCATATCCCTTACTATATGTATGTTTGCTGTGAAAGTTATGTCTCTACCCATTAAAATATATCCAGGTTGGACATAGCTTTTCTACTAAGTTTTGATTTAGTGGCTGCAGCCCCTAAAATCAGAAGTCTGGGAATCGAAATAATGGAACATAGAAACTACATTGTTTCTCCTGATATATTCCATGAAGTGATAAGTGTAGTTGCATAATTTTAGTTTTATTGACATTCGGCATTACACCAGCCTTTGCACTTTTTTCCTTCACCTTCCGCAAAACGATCTTTAACTCTTCTTCACTTTCTGCCACAAAATCTGGTGTCACCTGCGTCTCTAAGGTTATTTAGCTGTATCCCAGCTATTGCAATTCCAGTTTCTTCTTCATTTAACCTGGCATCCCTCATAACGTTCTCTGCATACAAATTGAATAAATAAGTTGACAATATGCAACCTTCCCTTACTTCATTCTGAATCCTGGCCCATTTAGTTGCGCCATATGCGACTCATACTGTGGTTTGTAGATCAGCGTACACAATCAGTATGAGGTAAAGGAGATGATCTGATACTCCCATTGTTTGAGAGTACTTCCCATAATTTATTGTCGTTGCCACAGTCAAAGGCTTTAGCACAATCAATACAGCAGAGACACACATCTTTATGGAATTCTGTTGCCTTCTCCATAATCCATCGGATGTTGACAATTTGATCTCTGGTCCCTCTACCTTCGCGAAATCCAGCTTGTTCTTAGGAAGTTCTCAGTCCTTATGCAGATGACGTCTATTCCGTAAAGTTTTAAGCGTGAATTTGCTACTATGTGATGTGTGTGTGTGTTTGGCGATTTGAATAAGCCTTAGAAATTACCTTCTTTGGAATCGGGATGAATATTGAAGTCTTCCAGTCTTTTGGCTACTGTTGTGCTTTTCTGACATACTGAATGCAACAGTTTCACTGTGGAAGCTAACAGGTTCATCGTGGAGAGCTCAACCACACGTTTTGCGCACCACGGGTCTGGCTCTGAGTATCTCAGCAGCGGAACACGCGGCGCCAGTTTGGAGGAACTCTGCTCACACTAAGAAAGTTGACGTCACCGTAAACGAAATAGTACGTATTGCCACAGGATGCCTCAAACCAACTCCCACAGACATAATTTATCCCATCATAGACATAGCACCACCCACTATCCGCAGACAATTAGCCGCCGATATCGAAAGGTCAAAACAAAAGAATGATCCTCGACACCCGATGCCTATGAACCGAAAACAACGTGTCCGGGTGAAATCCCGCAGGAGTTTCATTGAAACTACTGAAGAGCTCGCCACCAAGCCCGTCGCAAGGCGGCTATTTCTTTGGGAAGAAATGGTGCCACACTCCACAATGGAACTACTTGAGGAGGGATCTGTAGGACTTCAACTACCTTTTACAACTTGGAGGTCATTAAACCGGCTGCGTACTGGAGTAACTGGATGCAAATCAAACCTATTTAAATGGGGCTACAGTGATAGCGATAGGTGTGAATGCGGAGCAATACAGGACTTGGACCACCTACTGATTTGCACAGATATGTCTATAACATGCACTAAAGACGATATTTTGAAAGTCAATGACTAAGCAATCTACATTGCTAATTACTGGGAAGGGAAGATATAATTTGTGCATCCAGATACGGAAGAAGAAGAACTGCTTTTTTCCCAATGATTTCGAACAATTTTGCTGGGATCCCATCATGTCCACTAACCTTGTTTCAGCTATATTTTCAAGGACCCATATGATTCATCATCATCATCATTTAAGACTGATTATGCCTTTCAGCGTTCAGTCTGGAGCATAGCCCCCTTATAAATTTCCTCCATGATCCCCTATTCACTGATAACATTCGTGCCTCTTCTGATGTTAAACCTATTACTTTAAAATCATTCTTAACCGAATCCAGGTACCTTCTCCTTGGTCTGCCCCGACTCCTCCTACCCTCTACTGCTGAACCCATGAATCTCTTCGGTAACCTTGCTTCTCCCATGCGTGTAACATGACCCCACCATCTAAGCCTGTTCGCCCTGCCTGCTACATCTATAGAGTTCATTCCCAGTTTTTCTTTGATTTCCTCATTATGGACACCCTCCTGACATTGTTCCCATCTACTAGTACCTGCAATCATCCTAGCTACTTTCATATCCGTGACCTCAATCTTGTTGATAAGGTAACCTGAATCCACCCAGCTTTAGCTCCCATACAACAAAGTTGGTCGAAAGATTGAACGGTGCACAGATAACTTAGTCTTGGTACTGACTTCCTTCTTGCAGAAGAGAGTAGATCGTAGCTGAGCGCTCTCTGCATTAGCTTTGCTACACATCGCTTCCAGTTCTTTCACTATGTTGCCATCCTGTGAGAATATGCATCCTAAGTACTTGAAACCGTCCACCTGTTCTAACTTTGTTCCTCCTATTTGGCACTCAATCCATTTATATTTCTTTCCCACTGACATTATTTTCGTTTTGTAAATGCTAATCTTCATACCATAGTCCTTACATTTCTGATCTAGCTCTGAAATATTACTTTGCAAACTTTCAATCGAATCTGCCATCACAACTATGTCATCCGCATATGCAAGACTGCTTATTTTGTGTTCACATATCGTAATGTCACACAGCCAGCCTATTGTTTTCAACATATGATCCATAAATAATATGAACAACAGTGGAGACAGGTTGCAGCCTTGTCTTACCCCCGAACTACTCTGAACCATGAACTCAATTTACCGTCAACTCTAACTGCTGCCTGACTATCCATGTAAAGACCTCGTAAAAATGTAAAGATCTCGTAGAACAGACAATAACTTCCTCCTAGGAACCCGGTCATATGTCTTTTCGAGATCTATAAAGCATAGATACAATTCCCTGTTCCATTCATAACACTTCTCTATTATTTGCCGTAAGCTAAAGATCTGGTCCTGACAACCTCTAAGAGGCCTAAACCCACACTGATTTTCATCCAATTAGTCCTCAACTAACACTCGCACTTTCCTTTCAACAATACCTGAGAAGATTTTACCCACAACGCTGATTAAAGAGATACCTCTGTAGTTGTTACAATCTTTTCTGTTTCCATGTTTAAAGATTGGTGTGATTACTGCTTTTGTCCAGTCTGATGGAACCTGTCCCGACTCCCAGGCCATTTCAATTATCCTGTGTAACCATTTATGACCTGACATTCCACTGTATTTGATGAGTTCCGACTTAATTTCATCCACCCCAGCTGCTTTATTGCACTGCAATCTATTGACCATTTTCTCCACTTCCTCAAATGTGATCCTATTTCCATCATCATTCCTATCCCATTCTACCTCGAAATCTGAAACATTACTGATCGTATTTTCACCTACATTGAGCAACTCTTCAAAATATTCCCTCCATCTGCCCAAGGCATCCACAGGATCCACCAGCAGTTTTCCTGACCTGCCCAAAATACTTGTCATTTCCTTCTTACCTCCCTTTAAAACACTGCTAATTACACTGCAGAATGGTTTTCCAGCAGCTTGACCCATAGTCTCCAACCTGTTTCCAAAGTCTTCCCAAGATTTCTTCTTGGATGCTGCAATTATCTGTTTGGCTTTTGTTTCTTTCTTCAACATAACTTTCTCTGTCTACCTGAGATCTAGTATGTAGCCATTTTTGATACGCCTTCTTTTTCCTTTTACAGGCTGCCTTGACTGTGTCATTCCACCAAGCTGTTTGCTTCATCCTACTTTTACACACTACCGTGCCAAGACATTCTTTAGCCACTGCTAGTACTGTGTCCGTGTACCTTGTCCATTCCTTTTCCAATGACTGCCATTGACTACAATCAACTAACTGGTACGTTTCTGATATCGCTATTATGTACTTGTGCCTGATTTCCTTATCCTGAAGTTTCTCCACTCTTATCCTCCAACATATGGACCGGACCTCCTGTATTTTCGGCCTCACAATCCCAGTTTCACTGCAGATTAGATAATGATCAGTGTCATCAAAGAATACCCTGAATACACGTGTGTCCCTCACAGCATTCCTGAATTCCTGATCTGTTATGATACAGTCAATGACAGATCTGGTTCCCCTGCCTTCCCAAGTATACCGGTGAATGTTCTTATGTTTAAAAAGGAGTTTGTGATTACTAAGTCCATACTGGCACAGAAATCCTAGAGTTGTCTCCCATTCCTGTTGGCCTCCATATCCTCTCCAAATTTACCCATAACCTTTTCATTCCCTTCTGTTCGATTTCCTATCCTGGCATTAAAATCACCCATGAGCAGAACACTGTCCTTGTCCTTTACTCTAACAACTACATCACTGAGTGCCTCATAAAAACTATCCACCTTATCTTGATCTGTCCCTTCACAATGGGAATATACTGCCACTATCCTAATTTTCTTGTTAGACACTGTCAAATCTATCCACATCAGTCGTTCGTTTACATACCTTATTGCAACTACGCTGGGTTCCATTTCTTTCCTGATGTAAAGCCCTACACCCCATTGTGCTATTCCTGCTTTGACGCCTGACAGGTAGACCTTGTATTCTCCCACTTCCTCTTCTTTCTCACCCCTTACCCGAATGTCACTAACAGCTAAAACGTCCAGCCCCATCTTACTTGCAGCCTCTGCCAGCTGTACCTTCTTCCCAGAGTAGCCCTCATTGATATTAATAGCTCCCCATCTCATTACCATTTGTTTGCCAAGTCGTATCTTGGGAGTCCCTGGTTTGTCAGTTAGAGGTGGGACTCCGTCACCTCCAAAGGTCCGAGGCATTTTGCTCTGATTGTTGCCAGCATCATATTTAAAGTATCAGGGATGCAGGTTGCTAGCCTTACTTGCCCCGAGTCCCTTTGGGTTTTACCCCTAACGCTTGAGGGACTAACCGGTGGATTTAGTAGTCTTTGCCGTATGAGCACAAAGGTGACCACGACTCAGAATATGTCCGAGATGCCCAGCCTTATTCCAAAGTAACTGGTATCCCGACTGTCGGGACCACTTTCTTGGCCACTCATACGTTGCCCATGGTTCATGAACTAGGACATGACTACAGGAACCCACACCATGAACCCCTCAAAAATTTCTGTTCTAAAATCGTATGAACTTCGTTACTATTAGCATGCAGTTCTTTCTTCTACAGACGTTAAAAATTGGTAGGACATTAATAAACCTTAGAGACATGGCAGGGTAACAATAAGAGCAGTCGCTAGATCGTGGGGCTATTGAAAAATCGAGCAGAGACTGAAATTTTCGTGCTGTCAGATAAAGTGCTAAAAGCTTTCGAACCAAGCTCATATACAGCACAGTACAAAGTGCTCGCCGTTCGGTTCGGCAGACGAGCGCAGGGAGCGGTAGGGTCACCGCAACCGAGCATCCGTGTATTCCTCGTGAGCCGTTCGGTAGCGAGCGGGTGCGACTCCCGTGGAATCGAAGTGGGCCCGTGTAGTGTTGCCGTCTCTTTTCATGTCAGCCAAAGACAAGTAACCACAGCTGTAGTCATGCTCACCCGACGATTGTGCACCCAAAACCGACGCACTGCTGCGCACACGGCGCCCCACACCCGAAGCGGTCAGCTGACGCAACAACCAGACATACTGCTCCCATGATTGTTTTCGACTGCAGATGCACTGAGAGCCCTCACAACTTCGTCAGTGCACCTTGATACGCTTGGCTGGCTCATAGCAGCTGAACTGTCAGCCACAACCCTTTCTGATCTCCAAGAAGTTAAGAGCTGTCGAAACCTAGAAGAAAAAAAAGGAATAACCACTGCATTTGATGCCTGGTAAGTGCTATTCACTTGATTTAATCATTTCCAGAAGGCTTTTGATACCGTTCCTCACAAGCGACTATTAATCAAATTGCGTGCATATGGGGTATCGTCTCAGTTGTGTAACTGAATTCGTGATTTCCTCTCAGAGAGGTCACAGTTCGTAGTGATAGACGGTAAATCATCGAGTAGAACAGAAGTGATATCTGGAGTTCCGCAAGGTAATGAAATAGGCCCTCTGCTATTCCTGATTTACATAAATGCTCTAGGTGATAATCTGAGCAGCCCCCTTAGATTGTTTGCAGATGACGCTGTAATTTACCGTCTAGTAAAAGCATCAGACGATCAGTTCCAATTACAAAATGATCTAGAGACAATGTCTGTATGGTGCGAAAAGTGGCAATTGGCACTAAACAAAGAAAAGTGCGAGGTCACAAAAAAATGGTTCAAATGACTTTGAGCACTATGGGATTTAACATCTGAGGTCATCAGTGCTCTAGAACGTAGAACTTCTTAAACCTAACTAACCTAAGGACATCAGACACATCCATGCCCGAGGCAGGATTCGAACCTGTGACCGTAGCGGTCGTGCGGTTCCAGACTGAAGTGCCTAGAGCCGCTCGGCCACATCGGCCAGCTGCGAGGTCATCCACATGGGTACTAAAAGAAATCCAATAAATTTTTAGTATACGATAAATCGCACAAATCTAAGGGCTGTCAATTCGAATAAATACTTCGGAATTACAATTACGAACAACTTAAATTGGAAAGACTACACAGATAATACCGTGGGGAAGGCGAAAAAAAGACTGCGCTTTGTTGGAAGAACACTTAGAAGATGCGACAAACCCATTAAAGAGACAGTCTACATTACACTTGTCCGTCTCTGCTGGAATATTGCTGCGCAGTATGGGGTCCTTACCAGGTAGGATTGACGGAGGACGTCGAAAACGTGCAAAGAAGGGCAGCTCGTTTCGTGTTATCGCGCAATAGGGGTGAGAGTGTCACTGATATGATACGCGAGTTGGCGTGGCGGTCACTGAAACAAAGGCGGTTTTCTTTGCAGCGAGATCTATTCACGAAATTTCAATCACCAACTTTCTCTTCCCAATGCGAAAAGATTTTGTTGACACCCACCTACGTAGAGAGAAATGCTCATAATAATAAAATAAGAGAAATCAGAGCTCGAACGGAAATATTTAAGTGTTCCTCTTTTCCCCTGCGCCATTTGGGAGTGGAATAGTAGAGAAGTAGTATGAAAATGGTTCGATGAACCCTCTGGCAGGCACTTAAGTGTGATTTGCAGAGTAACCATGTAGACGTAGATTTCAGAACTTGCTAAGAAAACGTACCTTCAGGTGCAAAGGGATAGCTGTAGTTCTTCCAAATGTTCAGATTTGTGTGAATTCCTAAGGGACCAAACAGCTGAGGTCATTGGACCCTAGACTTACACACCACTTTAAACTAACGTAAACACTACTTTAAACTAACGTAAACTAACTTCTGCTAAGAACAAAACACACACCCATGCCCGAGGCAGGACTCGAACCTCCGGCAGTAGGTGGCATGGCGCCTCAAAGCGTGCGGCTGTAGCTGTTTGATGAGCTCTGATGTACAGCCGCAGTTCCTCAACCAAGCTATGGGTCGTCTTCCTGTTCAGTCTGTGCCTCGCCACAAAGATGCTATATAGCATTTCAAAGGGATTTGTCCCATCCTGCAGATTAAGTTGTCAAATCCCGTGGGGCCTCACTTCCTCGAGCCGCCTTGCCCACCTTCGTAGCTGTTGCCCTATTCTTAACAGTAACATGTGCATCATGTCCACCTCCATGATTTTTTGCCGACGTGCATCTATCGTAACATTTATGAACTCACTTTTCACTCGGATGTGTCCCACTGATTCTTCTATAAAACGTAGTTATTAAATTCATAATTAAAAATCACTCAGTACTTTTAAAATAACAAATTATCTCCGCAGTGAAAGGACACCGAACCGAACGAGCGGCCCTACCGACATCTCACCATCTCTTGGTACCGAAGGCGAATAATCGGCAGGCGGACCGATCGTTAACGGACCTCAGTAGCGCACAGAATAGCAACTCTGGCTACCAAAACTAAAACACATTACTACCGAGGCTGACCAACAGTGTGGACGATACAGACAGAATAGGGCTACTGGACTTCTGTTCTGTCGCAACTACGAGAGGCGTTTGAAAAGTCCGTGCAAGGACCGAGAGATGGCACCACCGGCGCGTGTCGAGGTCATATTTAGTTAGTGACATCTTTGGAAAGAACACACTCCAAGTTTCACCCATATGGGTCTATTTCTTTGTGTTTGGCATTCGTGTCAATCAAGGAAGTCGAGTGACTGTCAAAAAAATGGACGAAGAGGAATTTCCTGTCGTGACTAAACATTACTTTATGAAAGGCAAAACGCCTCGTGAGTCTACAGATAAGCTTGATAAAGACTACAGTGACGCTGCACCTTCGATTAGAACAGTTTATAAGTGGTTTTAAAATTTTCGGAGTGGCCATATGGGCACAAGTGATGCTGAACGTTCTGGGCGCCCTGTGGAGGTTACGACTCCACGAATCATTGATAAAATCCATGATATGCTTATGGATGACAGAAGAGAAGGTGCCTGAGACTTCTAGTGCTGTGGACAACCCGAATGAACGGGTACATAATATTTCGCATAAACATTTGGACATGAGATAGCTATCCAAAGATGCGTTCCGCGACTGCTCACGCTTGGCCAGAAACGGAATCGTGCGAAGTGTTACAAGGATGGTTTGCAGCTGTTCACGAAGTTTCCCCAGGACTTTAAGCGTAGTTTCGTTACTGTGGATAAAACATGGATATGTTACTATACTCCTGAGACCAAAAAACAATGTAAACGATGGGTTACCAATGGAGAATCTGCACCAAGAAAGGCGAAGACCAGTCCTTCGGCCGGAAAGGTTATGGCGACTGTCTTTTGGGATTCGCAAGGGGTAATCATCATCGACTATATGGAAATGCGTGAAAACTATTACAGGTACCGTTTGAAAACCGAGTTGCAAGAAAAACGCCGGCGATTGGACGGCAAAAAAGGTCATTTTCCATCACGACAATGCACCAGCACACACCTCAGTAGTTGTGGTCGCAAAATTAATGGAAATACACTACTGGCTATTAAAATTGCTACACCACGAAGATGACGTTCTACAGACGCGAAAAAATAACAGACAGGAAGAAGATGCTCTGATAAGCAAATGATTAGCTTTTCAGAGCGCTCATACAAGGTTGGCGCCGGTGGCGACACCTACAACGTGCTGACATGAGGAAAGTTTCCAACCCATTTCTCATACACAAACAGCAGTTCACCGGCGTTGCGTGGTGAAACGTTGTTGTGATGCTTCGTGTAAGGAAGAGAAATGCATACCATAATGTTTCCGACTTTGATAAAGGTCGGATTGTAGTCTATCGCGATTGCGGTTTATCGTATGGCGACATTGCTGCTCGTGTTGGTTAAGATCCAATGACTGTTAGCAGAATATGGAATCGTTGGGTTCAGGAGAGTAATACGGAACGCCGTGCTGGATCCCAACGGCCTCGCATCACTAGCAGTCGAGATGACAGGCATCTTATCACCATGGCTGTAGCGGATCCTGCAGTCACGTCTCGATCCCTGAGTCAACAGATGGGGACGTTTGCAAGACAACAACCATCTGCACGAACAGTTCGACGAGGTTTGCAGCAGCATGGACTATCAGCTCGGAGACCATGGCTGCGGTTAGCCTTGAGGCTGCAACACAGACAGGAGCGCCTGCGATGGTGTACTCAACGACTAACATGGGTGCATGAATGGGAAAATGTTATTTTTTCGGATGAATCCAGGTTCTGTTTACAGAATAATGATGACGCGTCCGTGTTTGGCGACATCGCGGTGAACGCACATTGGAAGCCTTTATTCGTCATCGTCATACTGGCGTATCACCCGGTGAGACGGTATGGGGTGCCATTGGTAACACGTCTCGGTCACCTCTTGTTCGCACTGACGGCACTTTGAACAGTGGACGTTACATTTCAGATGAGTTACGACCCGCGGCTCTACCCTTCAGTCGATCCCTGCGAAACCCTACATTTCAGCAGGATACTGCACGACTGCATGTTGCAGGTCCTGTACGGGCCTTTCTGGATACGAAAAATATTCGACTGCTGCCCTGGGCAGCACATTCTCCAGATATCTCACCAACTGAAAACGTCTGATCAATAGTGGCCGAGCAACTGGCTCGTCACAATACGCCAGTCACCACTCTTGATGAAATGTGGTATCGCGTTGAAGCTGCCACGGGCAGCTGTACCTGTACACGCCATACAAGCTCTGTTTGATTCAATGCCCAGACGTATCAAGGCCGTTATTACGTCCAAAGGTGGTTGTTCTGTGTACTGAATTCTGTTGATCTATGCACTCACACTGCGAAAAAATGTAATCATATGTTAGTTCTAGAATAATTTATTTGTCCAATGAATACCCGTTTATCATCTGCATCTTTTCATGGTGTACCAATTTTAGTGGCCAGTAGTGTAGGATTCCAACTCGTTTCTTATCTCTCCCCCCCCCCCTTTCTACAGACTAAGTTCCCCCTGACATTTGTTTGTTCCTCAATCTGAAGAAATGTCTGGTGGGACAAAGATTTTATTCAAACGAGGAGGTGATTGCAGCAACTAATAGCTACTGTGCAGACTTGGACAATTCTTATTATTCGGAAGGGATCAACAAATTAGAACAGCGTTGGACGAAGTGTACAAGTCTATAAGGAGACCATGCCGAAAAATAAGAAAGGTTTACCCCAAACACGTAAGTAGTTTTTATTTTTGCAAGGACTTTTCAAACGCCCCTCGTACAGGCCTTGGGAAACGGATCTTGACCCCTTAGGAAGCAGGAAAAAATCAGTCATCCTTGCAGCGTTGGTATAGCGCTATCGGAACGTAACTTGACACTAAGCGCTGTCGCCCGGTGCAGCCGATTGGCACAGAACACGTTGTGGGGGCGTTGGCGAGCCACGTGTGACGGAAATAGGCGGCACTGTGGCGGCCGCGTCACCCTCGGGGATTTTCGGTTATCGGGCTGGGGCCGCTGACGTACCCTGGCCTCCGTGATAAACAGCGAAGGCTCGTCGCGCTCTCCCCAGACCCGCGTACCTATGGAAGGTCGCCACTCGATAAGACAACAACACAACAGCTACGCCTCCACGCGACTCGCGCACGTGTTTCTCCGTAACGCGCCCAAGTCTAAAATTTTGCGGTTAGGAAATCGTTCGGACGGGAGAATCGTACAAACATACCGTAGCGATGGGAAAACACAATCTGTTAAAACTGATTCGGGTATCTTAGTCCTGAAGAACGGAAGCTGTTCGGCGTTTGTTTGGTCTCGGTTGTAACAGGTGTTTCTATTTTTTTACTAAAATCCGGGTTGTTGTTGTTGTTGTTGTTGTTGTCTTCAGTCCAGAGACTGGTTAGATGCAGCTCTCCATGCTACTCTACCCTGTACCAGCTTCTTCATCTCGCAGTACCTACTGCAACCTACAGCCTTCTGAATCTGTTTAGCGTACTCATCTCTTGGTCTCCCTCTACGATTTTTACCCTCCACGCTGCCCTCCAGTACTAAATTGGTGATCCCTTGATGCCTCTGAACATGTCCTACCAACCGGTCCCTTGTTCTTGCCAAGTTGTGCCACAAACGTCTCTTTTCCCCAATTCTGTTCAATACCTCCTCATTAGTTATGTGATCTACCCATCTAATCTTCAGCATTCTTCTGTAGCACCACATTTCGAAAGCTTCTATTCTCTTCTTGTCTAAGCTATTTATCGTTCATGTTTCACTTCCATACATGGCTCCACTCCATACAAATACTTTCAGAAACGACTTCCTCACACTTAAATATATACTCGATGTTAACAAATTTCTCTTGTTCAGAAACGCTTTCCTTGCCATTGCCAGTCTACATTGTATATCCTATCTACTTCGACCACCATCAGTTATTTTTCTCCCAAATAGCAAAACTCATTTACTACTTTAAGCGTCTCATTTCCTAATCTACTTCCCGCAGCATCACCCGATTTAATTCGACTACTTTCCATTATCCTCGTTTTGCTTTTGTTGATGTTCATCTTGTATCCTCCTTTCAAGACACTGTACATTCCGCTCAGCTGCTCTTTCAGGTCCTTTGCTGTCTCTGAAAGAATTACAATGTCATCGGCGAACCTCAAAGTTTTTATTTCTTCTCCATGGATTTTAATACCTACTCCGAATTTTTCTTTTCTTTCCTTCACTGCTTGCTCACTGGGTAAAAAACCGAAATATCAATTAGACATTGCAGCAGTGCTTACATTTCTCGTTTTTAAATATACCTTTCTTTAAAAAACGAATATTTTTTTATTGGCAAAATTGCGTTGCTTTGAAATATTGCATATAAAAAACGGGAAAGACCATCAATGCTATTTCTATATGCCGATAGAAACAAGCAAATAACTGGCGTTTTGCGGGTCGGAGCATGGATTTCTTTTTTTTTCTGTACCCGTTTTGCTTAGCCAATCTCAGTTTTTAGACGTTTGTATTCTCTTACGCCGGCTGCATTTCTATATTTTTTCCTTTCATCAACTGAATTCAATATCTCTTGTGCTATCGAATGATTTCTAAAACACCTTGTCTGTTTGATCTTGTGTGCGTTAATATTTCAAGGAGCTAAAAATACATTGTATAAGAACTGACACGGCAGTGCCTTTTACCACTTGGCGTGAGCTTCTAGAACTAAATTAGAATTATTTTAATACCTTCAGCTGCTGACGGGCGTTGATATATATCAACAAGGACAGGTGAAAATGTGTGCCCCGACCGGGACTCACACCCGGGATCTCCTGCTTACATGACAGACGCTCTATCCATCTGAGCCTCCGAGGGCACAGAGGATAGTGCGACTGCATGTCCTATCTCGCGCACGGCTACAGCGAGACCCACATTCTCACCTTACATGTCCACACATTACATTCGTAGTGTCCCTACCCTACACATTCATTTGTCGTGGAAGACGATCTTACCAAGTCCCGTAAGAGTTCGGGTAATAAGCGTGTATCCGCACAGAAGAGCAATGTCATGGCCGGTATTGCCAGAACTACGTATTAAACTGGATATGGTGTCTGTTCTTTAGGACATCTCCGAAAGAACAGACACCATATCCATATAAGTATATATTCTTACATTTTTTTCTACCCATTTTTGCTTAGCCAACCTCAGTTTTTAGACGTTTGTATTCCCTTGCGCCGGCTGCATTTCTATATTTTTTCCTTTCATCATCTGAATTCAATATCTCCTGTGCTATCCAAGGATTTCTACAGACCTTGTCTTTATAGCTGTTTGATCTTGTGGTGCGTCAATATTTCAAGGAGCAACAAATATATTGTATAAGAACTGATACAGCATTGCCTGTTACCACGTGACGTGACCTATTAGATGGCACGCTTGCACATGCAGTGCGCAAGACTTGCTCCATCTTGTCTATATCGTAGTTTCTCATTGTCGTGATTGGAATTCATTTGTATTACAGAATGCCACCATATCTAGTCGGGAAGTGCTTTACTATGTGCAGTATCAGTGAAGTACACTGCCCCATTTGCTTTAAAAGAATAAAAGTGGGAGGGGCCACAACAAATGAGCGATATAATATGAGAACACGTAATAGTTCATTCACAATTTACAGTAAATACAAAGCTTCTACTCTGCTGGTTGTGTCTACATAACATACCTCCATCTGCTGGTAGCTCTTGAAAATGGACAAATTAACACGAAAAATAGAGTTCTTCAACGGCAGTTTTCACCATTTAGCACTGACTGTTCGTAATGTCCAAATAGTGGTAAGATACCCTATCACGACACGATTATTGGTTATTACTAAATAATCGATGTGAAACACTCATGATAAATAGTTTAGACTAGAAAAGAATAGAAGCTTTCGAAATGTGGTGCTACAGAAGAATGCTGAAGATTAGATGGGTAGATCACATAACTAATGAGGAGTTATTGAATAGAATCGGGGAGAAGAGGAATTGTGGCACAACTTGACTAAAAGAAGAGATAGGTTAGTAGGACACGTTGTATGGCATCAAGGAATCACCAATTTAGTGATGCAGGGAAGCATGGTGGGTAAAAATCGTAGAGGAAGACCAAGAGATGAATACACTAAGTAGATTCAGAAGGATATAGATTGCAGTTGTTATTTGGAAATGAAGAAGCTTGCATAAGATAGAGTAGCTTGGAGAGCTGCATCAAACCAGTCTCTGGACTGAAGACCACAACAACAACAACATTAAATAATCGCTCAAATTTTGCTCATAAAAATATAGGAGAATATTTAAGATTGTGCAATCATTTCGTAATCTAAACATTGTTTGATAATCAATTTCAAGTAGACGACTGAATCACTTGAAAGAGACACATCACTTAGTGTGCCGTGACCTTTGTTCCGACTAGTGAGGTGACTCGAGCCAAACATTGTAGTTGAACTCGGACGGGAGGTAATGCCGAGTGCTAAGTCGGATGGAATGCAGTGTACGTCTAAGATGGGACAACTATGAGCAGTTCAGATTGTTATGAGGTTTGGGAAATTTTAATTTGGTTTATAACTTACTAATAACATCTGTTGGAGGGAGATAAAGAATTGTATATTGGCCAGGAAGAACTACTGTTAACTTTGCGAGGGACCCTTGTATTGCGTAGGCAACACTAGCTCAGTTTGATATTTTGTCTGAAGGAACGTACATAATAAAAGGTAGCTGGTACCCCGATAAACTATATAACTCATTGTTTCAGTAAGAAAGAGCGTTAGGCTGTTTCACTGTAGTTCCATTAAAGCCTCGCAGCACAAAGCAGCTAAATCAAGACCTCTGTGCTAGAACGACGATGTCACTCGAAGAGAGCTCATAACTTCTTTCTATCCGCAAAATTAAGAGGGTATTCTGATACCTTAGAATTATACGTAAAGGTGTTTTAAAATTACCGCTGCCAATCACAAACTTTGTTACCTACCGTATTACTTATTTATTTAGCGACATGTTTCGAGGGACTACCTCATCTTCAGGCTAAATGACATTACAGAAACAATTTTACAATAAGGTCATACTGATGTTACATAGTCTTTTCATAATTGTTGTGGTTATCCTGTGGGAGAAGAGAAAATTTAGTAAGAGGCGGTGTTACTTTGGAAGCTGGACTGATGTTTGCATGACAATATTTTCTAACGGTCACTCAGTTTGTTCTTCTGGCCTGGCAGTCTCGTTGTGATGCTTTCTTGATCACTGTTCTCAAATTTTCACTAACTTAACAGTAACTTGGAAACACAATCACATGGCAAATCTAAGATTGCGTTCGAAATACAGCTGATTTCGATCTGAGTATCGACTTGTCGATCTATGTGGTGTCAGATGTTTACATGTCTTCTGCACGTCTTTTTATCGTATTACACATGTAGGTTAACGAAATACATTACAAATTGAGCACCTGCTACAATATTGTTGTACAGATCATGATATAAACTACTTATTTTACATATTTCTAAGCTATTGCTGGGGCCAGAGTCAAACGACTGTCGTGTGATGTATCTATTACTCTACAAGTACTGTAGTGAAATTGGAAAAGAAATGTGAATTTTTGAAGTCTGTCATTTCATTCAGGATCTCGTTGTTCCCCATGTGGCCATAGATGAATACTTTTATTTCGTCCAAGATGTATATTTTCCAGCTCTTTTTTCAATTATGTAGTACTTTGAGATCGTTGTGTATTGTAACACTGTGTCCTGTTTCATTTATATGTTTCGCTATAGCTGATTTATTCGGTTTGCCACGTCAGACATTGTGTTCTTTAAAGCGGGTTTTAAAATTTCTTCCCGTTTGGCTAATGTAATATTTGTTACAATGACTGCATGTAATTTTATAAATTCATGATTTGTTAAGTTTCTTTGTGGGATGTGAGATGTCATGTATCAGTTTCTTTTTTAAGTTGTTGTTGGTGGCAAAGGTGTACATTTTTTTTAATCAGCTTGCTGTCTTGTCTGCTATGACACCTAAATATGGTAAGGTTATGTACCTGGGTTTTTGGATGTTGTTTGAGGAAGCTGTGTCACACTGTTTGTTGTTATTTTTAGTTGTGCATTGTGATAGTGTGTCTGTTTCATGTGCGTTATAGCCATTATGATGCGCAATGTATTTGATAGCGTTCGTTTCTGTCTTATAGTCGGCAGCATTAAGTGGGAATTTCTGTGCTATGTTTAAGAAGGATCTGAATGCAGCTTGTTTATGTGAAATGGGATGTGTGGAATATTTATTAATGATTGTGTCTGTGTATTTTGGTTTTCTGTATACACTGATATTTAGGGTTTGGTCTTTGTCACATATTCTCATGTCTAGAAAATTAATTTGTTATTTTCCTCATGTTCTGTGGTGAGATGGATGTTGTTGTGTAAATTATTGAATCTGTTTAATAGACCTTCTATTTCTTCATCAGTTCCATCGTATACAATGAATGTGTCATCAACATATCTGCAGTAATGTAGTATTTTCTGGGTTATTATGTCTTTGTTGACGACAAGTTTATTTTCAAGGAGGTTAATGAAAATTTCTGCAATGATTACACGTAGAGAATATCCCACTGCTAGACATACACCTTGTTTGTACATTTTATCATTAAATGTGAAATTATTGTTTATGTAATGCCATTTAGCCTGAAGATGAGGTAGTCCCTCGAAACATGTCGCTAAATAAATAAGTAATAAAATAGCTAACAAAGTTTGCAACTTGTAGCAGTAATTTAAAAAACCTTTACATATTTCTTGAGGCATTCACGGTGGAAAATTAGTCAAACTAGCTTCAAATTCATTAGAATGTTGGTGCTGACTTCATGACTGAAGAAAAGAAAAAATACAAATGAGAAAGAAATACTTATTAAGAACATTCTATGTGCTTTACCAGGAAACTGACAGGCTCTAAGAGTCAAAGTTTTTGTTTCAAGTGCTACCAGTACAGAGCCGCTATGTTTTGTTTGTGATAAAACGAGTACAGCAGTAATACGTATTTTAACTAGTCAACAAAAACAATTTCACATGTCTTTTAAACTTTTTACAAAAGACTAACATAATTAAATTCAAGAAAAAGACATCTTTCAGTACTGATTGCTGTTTTTTTCTACATCACCCCATTCTTAAGATCAGATGTTGCAAAGTTTACTGTAAAACTTACTGTGCTATTTTACAAGAAATGGCAACTTCGTCAACAGGTCTTTGCGTTTTGCAACTGATAATCATGACTGGCCTTTCAGATAAAGTACGGCATGGCATACATCTGCCATGGTCTTTCCTCTTTTGAATACACTGAAATTCTTCTATTCTTCTATTTAATAGAGAGGGGTCTTTGTATAGCTATTTGAAATGGATGAGCACACGACACTTTATAATACTGCGTCTGATCTTATACACCTGCTCTGACAACCATATTTCACCAGCATCTTTAAAATCGCATAAGTTAATTCTATGCATAGAATTACATGGAATGGGTTCACAGCTTTAACTGACTTAACAACCTTGTGTAAACAGAGGTATTCCTTACCTTTCTTCGTTTCTCCACAGGGTGACCCACGAAAAATGGTCATTATTCATGGATAAAACAGTAGCACTCATTTGAAGCAAAATATTTAATACCGATATTAGGCCAATTCCGAATGGTTTTCGAGACACAATACATGTCACAAGACATGTAAGGGAACATCTCAACTGCACTTACCACTAATAGCTGGATTGGTCGTGGTAGTACAGTTAACTGTCCACCAAGATCGCCAGATCTTACACCATTAGGTTTTATTTTTGTTTATGGGGTTGGATGAAGTCTGAGGTGAACAAACGAAAGGTGAGTACGCGAGATGAACTGTTTGGTCGCATCATTGACGCTTCTCCCTCATTAAGGAACGCGCAAAGGCACTCAGACAAGCAACACAACATGTTCTCCCAAGAGTGCACAAAGTCATTGAAATTGACGATGGTATATTCGAACATTTATTGTGAACCCTACAACAGCTGTAACGGGACATATACGATAATGCTTAGTGGTGAATTCCTTCTTGTTCCTGGTGACAGTTCCTAATCACTGCCACCTCATTCTTATAGAAACTGAGTATCACACGGATGTCTTTGTGCTTTATTCCACTTTTCCTCAGCACTCTGAACATCTCTTGCCAGACAACGTTATCAAATGCCTCTTCCATGTCTACAAAGGCAATATAAGTTGGTTTATTTTTCTGTAATTGCTTTTCGGTAACGAGTCTCAGTGCCAGAATCGCCTCTCCTGTTCCCAATCCCCTTCTGAAACCAAACTGATCTTCACTCAGCATATTCTCCACCTTTTCTTCAATTCTCTTCAGAACTACACTCCTGGAAATGGAAAAAAGAACACATTGACACCGGTGTGTCAGACCCAGCATACTTGCTCCGGACACTGCGAGAGGGCTGTACAAGCAATGATCACACGCACGGCACAGCGGACACACCAGGAACCGCGGTGTTGGCCGTCGAATGGCGCTAGCTGCGCAGCATTTCTGCACCGCCGCCGTCAGTGTCAGCCAGTTTGCCGTGGCATACGGAGCTCCATCGCAGTCTTTAACACTGGTAGCATGCCGCGACAGCGTGGACGTGAACCGTATGTGTAGTTGACGGACTTTGAGCGAGGGCGTATAGTGGGCAAGCGGGAGGCCGGGTGGACGTACCGCCGCATTGCTCAACACGTGGGGCGTGAGGTCTCCACAGTACATCGATGTTGTCGCCAGTGGTCGGCGGAAGGTGCACGTGCCCGTCGACCTGGCACCGGACCGCAGCGACGCACGGATGCACGCCAAGACCGTAGGATCCTACGCAGTGCCTTAGGGGACCGCACCGCCACTTCCCAGCAAATTAGGGACACTGTTGCTCCTGGGGTATCGGCGAGGACCATTCGCAACCGTCTCCATGAAGCTGGGCTACGGTCCCACACACCGTTAGGCCGTCTTCCGCTCACGCCCCAACATCATTCAGCCCTCCTCCAGTGGTGTCGCGACAGGCGTGAATGGAGGGACGAATGGAGACGTGTCGTCTTCAGCGATGAGAGTCGCTTCTGCCTTGGTGCCAATGATGGTCGTATGCGTGTTTGGCGCCTTGCAGGTGAGCGCCACAATCAGGACTGCATACTACCGAGGCACACATGGCCAACGCCCGGCATCATGGTGTGGGGAGCGATCTCCTACACTGGCCGTACACCTCTGGTGATCGTCGAGGGGACACTGAATAGTGCACGGTACATCTAAACCGTCATCGAACCCATCGTTCTACCATTCCTAGACAGGCAAGGGAACTTGCTGTTCCAACAGGACAATGCACGTCCGCATGTATCCCGTGCCAACCAATGTGCTCTAGAAGGTGTAAGTCAACTACTCTGGCCAGCAAGATCTCCGGATGTGTCCCCCATTGAGTATGTTTGGGACTGGATGAAGCGTCGTCTCATGCGGTCTGCACGTCCAGCACGAACGCTGGTCCAACTGAGGCGCCAGGTGGAAATGGCATAGCAAGCCGTTCCACAGGACTACATCCAGCATCTCTACGATCGTCTCCATGGGAGAATAGCAGCCTGCATTGCTGCGAAAGGTGGATATACACTGTACTAGTGCCGACATTGTGCATGCTCTGTTGCGTGTGTCTATGTGCCTGTGGTTCTGTCAGTGTGATCATGTGATGTATCTGACCCCAGGAATGTGTCAATAAAGTTTCCCCTTCCTGGGACAATGAATTCACGGTGTTCTTATTTCAATTTCCAGGAGTGTATTTATATGAGAATTTTTGATGCATGTGATATTAGGCTTAGAGTTCGGTACCGTTCTCATTTTTTAGTTGCAGCCTTCTTTGGTATAGGAACAATGATACATTTCTGGAAGTCTGTCGGTATCTCTCCTGTGTTATAGATGGACCTAATAAGTTTAAGCAGCATCATTTTCATGCTGTCACCAGCATTCTTTATTAGTTCTGCAGGGACGTCATCAATACCCGTTGCTTTGTTGTCGCGTAGTTCTTGCAGAGCTCTGGTCAGTACTGGTATATTCGCGGTCAAAACATCAGTAGGAGGAATTTAGATTGCATAGCTGCATGCCCTGAGGTAATGAATGTAGTTATTGTTTATGAGAAGAGTGCAATTAGCGTGCTACTGCATGCCCTGGGGTAGTGATTAATGTTGTCGTTTATGAGAAAAGTGCTTTTAGCATGCTACTCATTAATGTTTAACTGTGTTACTCATAAAATTTTTCCTTATGTGCTCAGACGCGTTTCGCCTGTTTGGCAAGGCATACTTCGCTGTGACATGTAGGTTATAGGTTCAAAAAAGTTCATGGAAGCTGTTATAAATAAATGGTAAGGTACTTACAGATCAGCGTTTATTTCATTAATAGTAATCCAAGCAACTTTCTCTCACGTGGAAAACTGGTTGAAGGCTTCCAGTTTTCTACGTGATCGGTCTGTTGTCGAAACATAACACTTTAACTACTTTTCTGTATCTAGAGTTTCAGATATCTACGTCTTTCGTTATTTTTGGAATGTACTTTTGGATCGAACTGTCTGTTATGAATACTGTGTTTATACCGTATCTTCCGTAAATGTTTGTTATTTTATGTGAGAATTGTGCTTGTATGTCGTTGTGTACCATATTGAATCTCTCTCTCTCTCTCTCTCTCTCTCTCACACACACACACACACTAACTTCCATCAATGATAGCTGACAACACTTACAAAAACAAATGAAGCTCTAAACCAGTGGTTCCCAACATGAGGATGATTTGCCCCTGACGGGCTCAAATCAAATGACTCCAAGCACTATGGGACTTAGCATATGAGGTCATCAGCCCCCTAGGCTTAGAACTACTTAAACCTAACTAATCTAAGGACATTACACACATCCATGCCCGAGGCAGGATTTGAACCTGCGACCATAGCAGCAGCGCTGTTCCGGACTGAAGCGCCTAGAACCGCTCGTCCACAAAGACCAGCTTCCTGACGGGTAAAACGAAATTGTTTGATGGGGAAAAAACTAGATGTTTCAATTCTGCTTCAGTCATGAAATAAAATTATTTTCAAAAGATAATTACTGTTATTGCAATTTTGTAAGACACAAATACTGATTATATAAATGATCAGTAATTACTTTTTGTCAATTAGTAGCATTAATGCAGTGGAGGTTAAACGTTCCTCAAATAGTCCACACACTACATCTGTAGTTGTGCTTTGTACACCGTTGATGGTAAAAGTGAGACATATTCGTAACAAATGCTAAATATGTCAAGAAGAATCTTCTCCAAGTTGTAGATAGTACCTGCAGAAACTCAGAAATTGCTCCATTACTCGCTTCGAAACAGATAAATTAATAAATTGACAGCGCGGCACAGCAGTAACTACATAAATGCACCATAACTGTTAGCGGTTGTGGCCAGACACCAAGCATTAAGTCTGAAGTCTTCCAATTTCTGACAGTGCAGAAGTAAGGAGTGCAGCAATCAAGTGATTTAAGAACAGTAAGTACAGTGCACATATTTTAAGTTCGTTGGTGTCAAGTGGGGTTGCAGTGTGAAGGTCACTGAAGTGCCGCGATGGAGAGAAGAAATACAGGGTAAGTAATTTTTTAACAAAAGTCTGCCCTCACTGTGGATAGTTAGCTTTCTTATATGAGAAGTAGATATGGGTAGCACTTGCGATGGACCATGAATTCCTTTATCATTCAATCTTAACCCCCCTCCCCCTCCATACACAAATTAAATAACCATTTACCTTTTATCATTTTAAAAATGAAAGTGTACCAATAAAAGTCTTTGATTCTACAGTTCAGTTAGGCGCTAAGGGGGGGGGGGGGGTGCTACTAGCTAATGTCTGATAGAACCCAGGGTTGGTGGTCTCAGAAATAATGGGAACCACTGCTCAATACACAGATAACGGCAGTTAAAGTGCTGTGTTTGGAAAACAGCTTGGATGTATGAAAACTGCAAAGTTTCAGCCAGTTTTCTACTTGAATTACAAATAATGAATAAAAACTTCCATGAACTGTTTTAAATCTGTAACCTACATGTGACACCGGAAAATTATGTAATATTTCGGAACACCCGCGGAAGATGCCTTGTCAAAAAGGCGAAACAAGTCTGAGTGCGCAAGTAAAATAATAGAATAATGTAAAGTATAGAAAAGACATTTTCCTTGTGAACTAGTGCAGTTTCTACACAGCTGCTGCTAAAATGGCCACTACAAGAAACTTATTAAGGAAATTGTGTTTGATCATTTAAAACTAAGCTGGCACTCTGTGTCATAAGACCATTGATTTTCAGGTATTTTTCGTAGTGCCATCTTTCAACGTTTCGTTTTGTTAAAAGACGTTCCACAAGCGACGAATCTCTCTCTTCTAATCTCCAGCTTCTCTTATGTTCCGAAAACTTAACTGATACACCACTGCGTGATTGTCCAATATATACATTTCCACAAGTCTGTGTACCACTCTGTGCCTGAGCAATTTTGTTTCTTTTTCTTTTTTTTTTTAATCGCAGCTGCGTAGTCGCTAGTCTACTTTTTTTGCAAGAGAATTTAAAGTTTTGAGGATAAATGGGCTAATGCGCCATATTTCGTAACGGCTGGATGGTTGCTGTACGCCATTGTATTGAGTTGGTTAAATTTTACGGCTTTTCCTTTTTTGTTGAACGTTATGAATTAGGTCAGAGCTGTAGGAGATAGTGATTGTCACTGATTTTGTTTGAGATGCATGTTCGGTTAATGGGAGTCGATGGACAATCTAATGAGAAACTACACATTTGTGACTTTCAGGATGCTGGGACCCTGCTTTTCTATATAAGAGCAAATGAGAGTTTCTTTGTGTTAATGTCAATACTAATATCTAAGAAATTTAGAGAAGAGCCTCCCAGCTCCACTGTGAACTGAATTTTATTATGTTGGGAATTTGAATATTGTTGTTGTTGTGGTCTTCAGACCTGAGACTGGTTTGATGCAGCTCTCCATCCTACTCTATCCTGTGCAACCTTCTTCATCGCCCAGAACTTACTGCAACCTACATGCTTCTGAATCTGCTTAGTGTATTCGTCTCTTGGTCTCCCTCTACGATTTTTATCCCCCACGCTGCCCTCCAATATTAAACTGGTGATCCCTTGATGCCTCAGAACATGTCCTACCAACCAATCCCTCCTTCTGGTCAAGTTGTGCCACAAACTCCTCTTCTCCCCAGTTCTATACAATACACCCTCATTAGTTACGTCATCTACCCATCTAATCTTCAGAATTCTTCTGTAGCACCACATTTCGAAAGCTTCTATTCTCTTCTTGTCAAAACTATTTATCGTCCATGTTTCACTTCCATACGTGGCTATACTCCATACAAATACTTTCAGAAACGACTCCCTGAAACTTAAATCTATACTCGATGTTAACAAAGTTCTCTTGTTGAGAAACGCTTTCCTTGCCATTGTCAGTCTACATTTTATATCCTCTCTACTTCGACCACCATCAGCTATTTTTCTCCCCAAATAGCAAAACTCCTTTAATACTTTAAGTGTCTCATTTCCTAATCTAATTCCCTCAGCATCACCCGACTTAATTCGACTACATTCCATTATCCTCGTTTTGTTTTTGTTGATGTTCATCTTATATCCTCCTTTCAAGACACTGTCCATTCTGTTCAACTGCTCTTCCAAGTCCTTTGCTCTCTCAGGCAGAATTACAATGTCATCGGCGAACCTCAAAGTTTTTATTTATTCTCCATGGATTTTTATACCTACTTCGAATTTTTCTTTTGTTTCCTTTACTGCTTGCTCAATATACAGATTGAATAACATCATGGAGAGGCTACAACCCTGTCTCACTCCCTTCCCAACCACTGCTTCCCTTTCATGTCCCTCGACTCTTATAATGTTGTGTGAATGTATTTAATTGTTTCATGTTACAAATCCATAACAAAAGCACAACTTGCACTTACCTAATCTAATAATTAGTTTCGTAACTCAGTTGCCCTTTCTGCGAGAAAACTTGGTCAAAATTCACCATAAAAATTTCAAATAGTATAGGGATAACAGAGGAACTCTTAACTCAGCCATTCATCCATCAGATGTCTCAAACTAGAAATAATTCTTCATACAATGTAGGCTTCCACGGCCGGCATTGTCTTCACTTAAAACTTCCGGACTGATAGGCCGTGGTCGATGTATGTGAGTTTTATACATCGATCACGGCGTATGACACCGGAAGTTTTAAGTGTAGAAATAATTCAGTTTTACACGTCTTCCACCCACTTCCGTAAATGGAACAGGAATAAACCTGAATGTATGGTACAATGAAACGCACCCCCTGCCATGCACTTTAGGATGAACTCTTTTGTAATTTACATGTAAATTTTGATATCAGGAAACTTTTTGTCTAAATTTGTCTCATTCCTTATTCTCAATCGTCTGTACAATGGCGACCAGCGGCCTAATTGAAGTTATACTGATTGATGTTTTACATGTCGCGTATAGCATGGTCTGAGCGTCGGTTACGTTACAAATTCACATAACTGCAGTGTGGGAGAATGGGAGAACGTAGACCATTTAAAGCAGGTATTACTTCTGTAAGTAGCGACAGACAACATTCGACACTCTTATGCAGCAGCTTGCTTTTAGGCCTAATGCGACTCACGAGGTATCGCAGTGGTCCGAGATGTTTGCCGCCTTATCTCTGTAACGCGTTCTCACGAGCTGCAGCTCACGTGATTGTTTTCACAAAGTATAAGAACAGCACGCTCGGGATTTTCGTTGATAACACGCAGATTATGTCACGAGTTGCGGCGTACGTCACGAAAACGCAGAGTCGCGCCTTGAGAAATTTATCACCACTTTTAGAAGCAGCTGATATCAACAAGTTTTCGATTTATGCTTTATGACATGTTGCTTCGGATCAACTAATCATCGGCTCCCGTGCTACGGGACTTTGGACGGTGTCATAAACACGCGTAATTGAAATTCATCTATTCGACAAAAAAATAATCACAGGGGATGAGACCTGGTGCTTTAGATAAATCCAGAGTAGGGCAAGCAAGCATCACAATACAGTGCACAGCTATTTATATCGATAGACACCCAGATATCTGTACCACAGAGGTGGTACTGGACTGACATTCCGGAAGATTGTGAGTCAAGTCCCCTTGACATCACGCATTCGTTTTTTTCCGTGGTTTTCCAAAATCGCTTACAGAATTTTATAACTTTTTTTTTTTTGTTCTGAAAAGGAAATTGCAGATTTACTTCGCATCTTTCCTCTAATTCGAGCATATTCTCCGATCATAATCGTTGGCAGGCCGTTAAACCCTAAACTTCCTTTCTTTCAACGAAACGGACATCACTACTTAAACTGATTACAAAAGAACTTTTGGATTTTGTTGACGCTTTATAAATTGTGTTGTTACACCGTGTAATTTTATTTCTTGCATTCGAAGATAACCTTTTCTTGTTCGATCATGTATAGAACAGTGATACTTCTGGTAGTATACCCGTATATTAATTCAAATCAAATAAGTCATGTGCATAACATAGCACTTCGTTATTTATTACGTATTAAGAAGACTCCATGTGTTGAAAGACATCTTGTTGTACACTACGAGCTGCACGTAAAATATTTTAATGCCTAGAATGTTATTCGAACATAGCCTATCGTCAGTAGCACATGATGTAAGAGGACGAACATGCAGATATATACAGTCGATATCAACAACATAATAACATTTGTATACTTGATACTAGAAACACAGTTTATTTACATGATGCACGGCAATCGCCTTTTAATAAATAACAAGCTGCGAACAGCAAAAATACAAGGTTCTCACATGTCATCGCTCAGGAAAGACGGTAGCGTGAAAGTCTCATTCTTTCTCGCATTTCAAAATTTTGCCGAAGGTATACTGTGGACATTGTAGGTTACTTCGGAAGGAAATAAAGATTTCTTTCCTGTCTTCGTTTTCTTTATCTTATTCCACCGTTTAGAGAACTTTTCAGACGTAGCCTGTTTCACGCGGAGAGATAATTACTTGTAGCATGCTCTTGAGGTTTAACTCACGAGTATTGACTGGGGTAATAACCTAATTAGTAAGATAAATAAACTGATATCAGCAACCCTACACCTTCGTTTAATGAGAAGCAGTTCACGCTTATGTGCCATTTCGACCATCGTTGCCTGAACGAAATATGTTACACAAAACGTAGGTGTTGCATAACGGACCAACGGGTAGGAATTACCTATTTGCCTAGGATTCAATGAATTTAAGAAAGCTTTTCCATCAATTTCAAGGATTTCTGTAGTAACGTTGTAACGTCCCCTTAGAAAAAATTATAAATGACTGTGCTGGTAAACTTCTACGTTATTTGATACAATGACAGCTGAGCAAAACTGAACGTACTCAGTCATTTCTCTCTTTACTTATTCTGATAATCACTAAACTGACACAATATTTTTGGCACAACGCAATGTGACTTTCAATAATCCTACAAAAGAATGGCCCTGAATAACAATAACCTATACCTTTCATGAATCACTTACCTCACAAAAATCTTCGTTACTCGAGCTACTGCAGTACAGCGAGCGCCAATACTACCAGCTAAATAAAAGATTGTAACTACTGAAGCACTAACTACTGATAGGCATAGTTTGTAAATGAAAGATTTTGATAGATTACAAACAATGTATTTACCTTAATAGTGTTCAAAAGTCATCATATACATATCTATCAATTCATGACATCCATCTTTACAAATTTCTTTTTTCTAGCGGACACCCGTCCAGATCGTCCACTTATTACAACCTCTCAAAACTCTGGCATCTCTCTCTCCACGTCCACCACTGTTGGCCGCTCACATCCAACTGCCCAACACTATACAAGCGAATATTCCAACAACGAGTCCAACCAGCCACAGACGGCACACAGCACAGTCAGTGGTTTTCATATAGAGCCCTACGTGGCGTTACCAACATAAAAACCTAAACAGCCTACTTACAACGTCTCCTGAGAAACAAGCAAAGCTTTCAATCTATGCATTATTGTCATCATATCATCATCATCATCATCATCATCATCATCATCACCGGCAGCAGCAGCAACTATCTGATATCCTCTGTAAGAATTTTGGAGAAATTACGCGTAATATCCAAAAGCAATCAACGATTTCTACTTGCACGCGCGGGCGCAACTCTACACGCACACACACACACACACACACACACACACACACACACACACATATATATATACTATTTTTGAATTGTGCTGGTAAGTAAATAACAATTCTTTACACTAATACGTTTATTGCCGTCAAATGGCCATACAAGTTTAAAAAATAGAAATTTTACACTTGTACTTTGAAGTCACTTATTGACTATGTTATTTTAGTGCAGAATTCTATAGGGTAATTTTCGCAAATTCGATTACACGGTTTACACTCAAACGTGGGGTTTGTTCATGAAATGTTGTGTTACTGCAGATTAGGTGGTGGGAACCATGGACTGCCATTCTGGTAATCACGTGCCTCATCGCGAAGTTTTCCTTTGCCCATGTTGGATCATTCATGGCCCCTGTAGCGTTAAATTCTGGAGTGATGTCTTCCCTTTGTGTTTCTTCAATGTTTTTAGTAGTCTTTCCGAAGTGCTGGTGTCGGGTAGCATCAGTTTTGTCTGTAGGGCTTCAGTGAGGAAGGGTTCCCACGCTAGCGGGTTTACGAGTCTAGATCGCATAGTTTTGGTCGCTCCAATCACATTGTTTATATAGGGTGCCTTTACTCCTTCTAGTGTTATTAGGTACACTCCTGGAAATTAAAATAAGAACACCGTGAATTCATTGTCCCAGGAAGGGGAAACTTTATTGACACATTCCTGGGGTCAGATACATCACATGATCACACTGACAGAACCACAGGCACATAGACACAGGCAACAGAGCATGCACAATGTCGGCACTAGTACAGTATATATCCACCTTTCGCAGCAATGCAGGCTGCTATTCTCCCATGGAGACGATCGTAGAGATGCTGGATGTAGTCCTGTGGAACGGCTTGCCATGACATTTCCACCTGGCGCCTCAGTTGGACCAGCGTTCGTGCTGGACGTGCAGACCGCGTGAGACGACGCTTCATCCAGACCCAAACATGCTCAATGGGGGACAGATCCGGAGATCTTGCCGGTCTAGGAATGGTAGAACGATGGGTTCGATGACGGTTTGGATGTACCGTGCACTATTCAGTGTCCCCTCGACGATCACCATAGGTGTACGGCCAGTGTAGGAGATCGCTCCCCACACCATGATGCCGGGTGTTGGCCCTGTGTGCCTCGGTCGTATGCAGTCCTGATTGTGGCGCTCACCTGCACGGCGCCAAACACGCATACGACCATCATTGGCACCAAGGCAGAAGCGACTCTCATCGCTGAAGACGACACGTCTCCATTCGTCCCTCCATTCACGCCTGTCGCGACACCACTGGAGGCGGGCTGCACGATATTGGGGCGTGAGCGGAAGACGGCCTAACGGTGTGCGGGACCGTAGCCCAGCTTCATGGAGACGGTTGCGAATGGTCCTCGCCGATACCCCAGGAGCAACAGTGTCCCTAATTTGCTGGGAAGTGGCGGTGCGCTCCCCTACGGCTCTGCGTAGGTTCCTACGGTCTTGGCGTACATCCGTGCGTCGCTGCGGTCCGGTCCCAGATCGACGGGCACGTGCACCTTCCGCCGACCACTGGCGACAACATCGATGTACTGTGGGGACCTCACGCCCCACGTGTTGAGCAATTCGGCGGTACGTCCACCCGGCCTCCCGCATGCCCACTATACGCCCTGGCTCAAAGTCCGTCAACTGCACATACGGTTCACGTCCACGCTGTCGCGGCATGCTACCAGTGTTAAAGACTGCGATGGAGCTCCGTATGCCACGGCAAACTGGCTGACACTGACGGCGGCGGTGCACAAATGCTGCGCAGCTAGCGCCATTCGACGGCCAACACCGCGGTTCCTGGTGTGTCCGCTGTGCCGTGCGTGTGATCATTGCTTGTACAGCCCTCTCGCAGTGTCCGGAGCAAGTATGGTGGGTCTGACACACCGGTGTCAATGTGTTCTTTTTTCCATTTCCAGGAGTGTATTTCACTTTGAGGTGTGGTCCCATGACTTCTATGCCATACGTCATTACTGGCGAGATTTTGACTCTAAATAGTGTCATTGCTGTCTCTGTGCTCAACATTCTGAAGTGATCTACTTCCTGAATAGCCGTTACTGCTTGCATTGCTTTTTCTGTTACACATTTGTGGAACATTTTCAGTTTTCTTTTATCGTGACGCCTAAGTATTTCAAGTCCGGTATGATTTTTAGTTTTCTGCCCCATATGAAGATCTCTGCCAATGCTGACGCATTTCCTTCATTTCCGAGCAGCATCATTTCTGTTTCTGCCAGATTTATTTCAAAGTCGTGTTTGACACACATATCTTCTATATAGTTAATTGTTTCTTGCAGCTTTGTAATATCTTTCCAGCGTATTACAATATCATTTGCATATACGTATGAGATTACACTCTCCAATTGTGGTATTCTTACAATGTTTCTTCTGCTGTAGAGACAAACAATAATGGACTTAATAGGTCTCCCGGATAGGAGAGGTTGTCTGAGATTCTTGTTTCGTTCCATCGTAGTATTCCACTTAAAATTCGTGTCCACATGTTGTTTTCGTTTAACATTTCCTCTAGTTTTTTTGTCATTGCCTTTCAGTTTATAAGTCAACGGCTTTTGTGAAGTCTATAAAGTCTATAAAGGCCACATAAAACTTTTCTATATCTTCTAGGGATTCTCCCTCGCCCTGGAGCAGGTGGTTAACTGCACTCAGAGCTGATCTTCCTTTGCTGAATCCCATTTGGTTTTCGGGGAGATGTTTGTCGATTGTTCCTGTTATTCTTTCCGTTATCATTTTGGTGAGTAATTTGAAAGGTAAGCTTTCTAATGCTGTTCCTTTTTTCTCTTTATGTAGCGCTTTTGTTATTGACTGTTTCCACTGTTTTCGGAATGAAGGCTGTTTCTATGCGTTTATTGAAAAGTTCTGTGCGCATGTGTTAGTATTTGGGCTGTGTATTTTACGTATTCGCTATACAATCTGTCAGGTGCTACTCCTTTTTTATTCTTGCTGCTGTTAATTGCATCTTTCACTTCTTCTGTAGTCAAAGGGGCACATTCAGCAGTTGCCTGCTGCAATGCCTCCTGTGTGCCCTCTAGTTTGCCTTTTAGTCCTTCATTGTTAGATATGTTGCCGAAGTCGTCTTCCATTCTTTCATATCGATGTAGTGTATTTCGGCTCGTTTCCTGGAGCGTAGCGCAGTGTATGGGCCTCTCGTAGCTTCTTTCATTAGTTTCGCTCCTTCTACATCTCAGTATATTCTCTTCTTTTCTTTTAGAGCTTACTTGTAGTTATGTCGTGTTCCGGTATAAGTTCTGAACTGTGTAGGGTTTTTTGCGCACGGTCTTTCTAGTATGGCTCTTCTTAGTCTGTAGCTTTTATATGAAATAGAGAAAAGGGAAAGAAAGGGAGGGGGTGGGTGGGAACTAGTGACTTCCAGCCGTACATGCTGTTATGGTAATGCAATGGATGAAGTTGAAAATCTGTACCGAACCGGAACTCGAGCCCGAAATTACCGCTTCTTAGCTTATCGCACACTGCAATGCAGCTTCCCCAGTCCATTAACCCCCTACACGCAAACTATTGAGTCCCGTGGGAGTTGGGAGGCTATTAATGCATCCAAACCGAAAGAAATCTCAAGGAGGCATCGCGCTCTTACTGAAAAGTATATTTTTTAAGTTGCTGAGCAACAATCATACAGTCATTTTTAAATGGACACATCGTCATTTGACTGTACTGCTGTTTATTTAATTACGACCTATGTCTCGGCCTTTTGTGCCATTTTCAAGTGATTGAGTTTATTATCTTGGAACTCTTCCATTTGGTCCGTGTTCGCGTAGAAAAACAGCAATATCAGAAATTGAGCCCGCATTGGTGCAAAACACCTTGTTATTCGTTTATTTATTTTTCATCCCAAACTAGTTTCGGCGACAAATATCACCATCATCAGTGGGATTTTTTAATCTAAAACATGCAGAAAATGGCATGGTTGTACAAACACAGTAAAACGTTATTACATCTTTACAATTCGTCTTTTGAAATATAGTTTTCTGTTGATACTTTCATACTACCGTATTTATTGTATGTTACAGCATGTGTCTCTTAAAAAACATAACACACTCCTAGACACAGAACCAGACAAAAAGAATGACTCAAGAGAACCCTAAAGCTCCACTCTTAACAAGCCTGCCAAAGGTCCACAAACCCCTCATCCCAGTCAGGCCAGCGGTTGACTTCAGAAAAGCTCCATCTTACTTACTAGGGAGACACATGCACTCATTCCTACAGAAGACATACACATACACAAACAACAGAAGCATCAAAAACACAGGAGACATAATAGAGAAAATTAGGAATGTCAACATCCCCTCAACAGCAAAACGGGTATCTTTTGACATAACATCCATGTACACAAACATACCCACAGAAGAAACTATAAACATTATAGAACAACAGCTAAAATGCAAGAAATTCCCAGATATACATATAAATGAAATCTCATCCATCCTTAGGATAATCACAGAAGAAAATTACTTTACTTTCAACAACAACCTCTATTTGCAACAAGCGGGGCTTCCCATGGGGTCCCCCATTAGTGGAATCTTAGCCAACATTTTCTTGGACCATATAGAGAACACAATATTCAATTACATTGTAAAACAAGGAGGGTACAAAATAATCTACTGGTACCAATATTTAGATGACATAATCTGTCTTGTAGATGAAACACAAAACAACATAGAAGAGCTACACAGTAATATCAGCACAGTACACCCACAAATCCACTTCACAATGGAAATGGAAAAAAAACTCAACAACAAGGTAAAACGGAAACATACAGTATACACAGACAACACAGCAGACCACACCACTTCAGAAACAAGAGAGAGATGGTACACACTAACACACAATAACAAAATATCACATAGAATAGGAAACATCTTGAAAACGCAAGGGATCCCAGTAACATTCAGAACAAACAATACAGTTCAGAAAAGACCAAGACCAGTCAGAAAATCCTCAGACAAATTCAGCAACGCTGGAATATACCAACTCACTTCTAACTCCTGTCAGGCCCACTATATAGGACAAACAAGGAGAAATTTCCGAACGAGGTACACAGAGCAATGAGAGCTCTAAAAAGTGACAGCACATATTCAACTTTTGCAGCGCATCTAATGAACAAAAACCATGACCCCACTAATATCGAAAACGATCTACGCATTCTGAGAAACAGCAGCAGTCTATACCGACAACTAACAATAGAAGAAAATTACTACATACAAAAGGCTATAGTCGAAGGGAAAAATGTAATAAATGAAAACAAAACACTCTGCAACAACACACTCTTTACCGCTCTGAGAGAACTAACCAAGAACAGAGAACAGAAAGCACACACACGTAAAAAGAACCACTTCCGCATCACACACAGAGACATAAATAATGAACAGAAGTCGTCGTAATTCGCGCTACAGTTTTTCATAGCCTTTCTCGCCACGTGCGATACGCTTCTCGCGACACACGCTAACAGCAAGATGGCGTAATATTCTGGATCAGAAACAAAGTGGAAAAGTTTTGTTTTTCTGTGTATAAAAGCAGCCACATACCATCCAACAAACGTAAGTACACGAATAACTAAGCAACAGCTCAGTACACACTAATTAAATGGTTTCGACAACACTACCACAACCCCGAGTATATACTGCTGACATATGAAGTTCACCTTTTAGTATTTGTTTACTAACAGCCGCTCACATGGTTGCAGATAACATGATGTTCGCTAAGTAAAAGGACGGCAACAGAAAAAAGACCACAGAAAATATGGCGCAAACAGCGCCAATAATTGCTTAAAACATGCTGTAACATACAATAAATAAGGTAGTATGAAAGTATCAATAGAAAACTATATTTCAAAAGACGAATTGTAACACTGTAATAATGTTTTACTGTGTTTGTACAACCATGCCATTTTCTACATGTTTTAGATTTTAAAAAAAACCCGCTGATGATGGTGATATTCGTCGCCGAAACTATTCTGAGATAATAACGAAATAAACGAATAACAAGGTGTTTTGCATCAAGGCAGACGCAATTTCTTATATTACTGATTGAGTTTATGTCATTAACATATATTGCAGAAAATCAAGCTCAAAATTGGCCATAAATCATAAAACTATTGGCTACGCACGAAAATTGCATAAAAGGCCGAAACCTATGTCGTACTGAAATAAACAACAATACACTCAAATGGCGGTGTGTTTATTTTTTTAAAAAATGTATATTTGATTGGTGGCTGTTCTGTCGGCCGTCTTGCGCCATTGCACTACCGGAACGTATGGTGCGGCTGGAAGTCAAGAATTCCCATCCGTGTCCGACAGAAAAGACACGACTCAAATTTATACACTTAGTCTGTAGCACACCCTGCCGAACCGCTGCTTCGCTCGTCTTTTATTCCTGGTGTTGCGCGTAGTCCTAGGAGTTCTCCCAGTGTTTGTGTTGCTTCCTCTAGTCGTGTACTGTCTATTAACGTTTGAATTTGTTTTATATCATCTTCTACTTTCCTGGCGTCTGTTATTCTTGAAAGCGGTTGTACCTCCTTTTCTTGTGCTTTTCGCTATGGTGTGTGGCTTTCTGTCCAGAGAGGTCTTATACGAGGGTCACTCCAAAAGAAATGCACACTATTTTTTTAAATCCATCCTTTATTCTACATGTTTGAAAGTTTTACTTTAGGAACAATATTTTCATTTCTCCACTGCCTTACGCCATCTTGGAACCAGCGCCTGTATACCCGCACGGTAAAATTCTGGACTAACTGGTTGGAGCCACTGTTTGGCAGCGTGCACAAAGGAGTCATCATCTTCAAACCTTGTTCCACGAAGAGAGTCTTTCAGTTTCCCAAAGAAATGATAGTCATATGGAGCAGGGCCAGGACTGTAAGGCGGGTGTTTCAGTGTTGTCCACCCGAGTTTTGTGATCGCTGCCATGGTTTTTTGACTGATATGTGGCCGTCCACTGTCGTGCACCAGCAAAACATCCTGCTTTTGCTGAAGTGGTCGAACACGACTCAGTCGAACTTGAAGTTTCTTCTGTGTCGTCACATATGCATCAGAATTTATGGTGGTTCCACTTGGCATGATGTCCACGAGCAAGAGTCCTTCGGAATCGAAAAACACAGTAGCCATAACTTTTCCAGCAGAAGGTGTGCTTTTGAATTTTTTTTCTTGGGTGAATTTGCATGATGCCACTCCATTGATTGCCTCTTCATCTCTGGTGAAAAATGACGGAACCATGTCCCATCACCTGTCACAATTCTTCCAAGGAATCCTTCTCTGTTCCAAACGTTCGCTGCATACCATTTTTCTTGTTTCTTTGTGAGCCACTGTCAACACCCTGGGAACCGACCCGACACAAACTTTTTTTAACGACAACTCTTTCAGTATTCTGCAAACACCTCCTTCCCTTATCCCAACGTAGCGTGACAATTCATTCACTGTGATGCGTCTGTCAGCAGTCACCAATTCGTTAACTCTGTGCACATTGTCTGGAGTGTGTGCAGTACGAGGCCTGCCGCTGCGAGGACAATCCTCAATATTGCCGTGCCCGCTTTCATCACGTAACCTGCTTACCCACCGACTAACTGTACTGCGATCGACAGCAGCATCTCCATACACATTTTTCAACCTCTTCTGGATGTTTCCCGCTGTCTCGTTTCCACAGCACAGGAATTCTATGACAGCACGTTCCTTCTGACGAACGTCAAGTGTAGCAACCATCTTCAAGACTTGTGGTGACGGTGCCACTCACGGGACCAGGTTGAACTAAGTTTGAAAACAAGCGGGAAGGATGTATCTATACACTATAAAACTTTCACACATGCAGAATGAAAACTGTATTTTTACAAAAATAGTGTGCATTTCTTTTGGAGTGACCCTTGTTCTACACCTGGTTGGTCCTATTATGAATGCAGAAACTACCGTGGTTTTGCCGTTGTAGGAAATGTATGTAGGAACATTGGACTTGTTTAATAGGATAATGGCTTCTCCTTCCTGTAACTTTTCAGCTATTGTTTTAGCTCCGTTGTTTTGTACACCCATTTTGCAGTGTAAGTCTTTAGCAGTGATCAGTGATTTTTCATGGTTACTCTGGCCTTCTGCATAAATCAGTAGATTTTGTTCAGCTGGAAGAATGTCTATATTAATGTAAAGTGTTTTGTGTCTGCCAGAAATGTCTGTTCCTGTTTGATAGCTGTAGTTGTAGGTGTTAGTTCCGGTTGCATACGCACAGTTATTTTTCCTGTGGCCTTTTCTCGTGCCCACCGATTTGCTTGAAGACGACTGCAGTAGAATTCCGGATGTTGTCAATTTGCACCTAAAAATGTTTCTGTTAGGATTGCTGTGTCGTATGTCTCTAGAAAGCAACAATTTTTATCACACTACGTCGAAATACACGTTGGAGGAGAGAAACATTGTTACTGTGAAACTAATACGCTTTAACTTGATAACTGGAAGCTGTGTGTGACAAGACCTACGGCCAGTAATATGAAAATAAATGCTTCTAAATTCGGTGTACAGTGTCGTTCATGTACTCTCATCTAGAACCACCTTTTCTTCTCTATTTCTGACTATGACTGTAGACTAGTTAATTACTTTTGATGTATACGTGTCCGCAGTTAATCTAAAGTGAATCTATTTGTAAATGACACTGAATACAAAGGATGCTTATCAGTATTACATAGAATGGTTTCCTCATCCTCCACACAGAAAGACTAACTGCTGCGTACTGAAAATTGTGCCGTGTTAAAGAATCTCTTCGACTGAGTTATATGAAAATAATGCAGCTGAAAACAGTCCCTAACTCCATCTGACAAAGTATGTTTGGGTTCTAAAATTTTTCTTACCTTTGTAACATATAACTCAGCTTTGTTCTGTCTTGTTCGGTCGTAAGAATAAGAAGTGTTGCACTGCATGATCCTGAAATAAATCAGTACACGGCTAAGTGCCTTATAATTTGCTTTAGGATGCTTATCAAATAAGAATTATGTCATGTTTTCAAAAACGCAGCTCAAACATGTGCAGTAATACTGCACATGTGATGGTAAATTTCCGTCTTACTTCAAATTTTTCGCGATACACTAATAAAACCTACGTTTCTAGCATTTGTAGGCTTAGAGAAAGCTTTGGACTATGTTGACTGGAATACTCTTTAAAATTCTGAAGGTGGCAGGGATAAAATACAGGGAGCGAAAGGCTATTTACAATTTGTACAGTAAGCAGGTGGCAGTTATAAGAGTCGAAGGACATGAAAGGGAAGCAGTGGTTGGGAAGGGAGTGAGACAGGGTTGTAGCCTCTCCTCAATGCTATTCAATCTGTATATTGAGCAAGCAGTAAAGGAAACAAAAGAAAAGTTCGGAGTAGGTATTAGAATCCATGGAGAAGAAATAAAAACTTTGAGGTTCGCCGATGACATTGTAATTCTGTCAGAGACAGCAAAGGGCTTGGAAGCGCAGCTGAACGGAATGGACAGTGTCTTGAAAGGAGAATATAAGATGAACATCAACAAATGCAAAACAAGGATAATGGAATGTAGTCGAATTAAGTCGGGTGATACTGAGGGAATTAGATTAGGAAATGAGACACTTAAAGTAGTAAAGGAGGTTTGCTATTTGGGGAGCAAAATAACAGATGATAGTTGAAGTAGAGAAGATATAAAATCTAGATTGGCAATGGCAACGTAAGCGTTTCTGAAAAAGAGAAATTTGCTAACATCGAGTATAGATTTAAATGTCAGGAAGTCGTTTCTGAAAGTATTTGTATGGAGTAGAGCCATGTATGGAAGTGAAACATGAACGATAAATAGCTTAGACAAGAAGAGAATAGAAGCTTTCGAAATGTGGTGCTACAGAAGAATGCTGAAGATTAAATGGGTAGATCACATAACTAATGAGGAGGTATTGAATAGAA
This sequence comes from Schistocerca gregaria, assembly GCF_023897955.1. Classification (NCBI taxonomy): domain Eukaryota; kingdom Metazoa; phylum Arthropoda; class Insecta; order Orthoptera; family Acrididae; genus Schistocerca; species Schistocerca gregaria. Next base: position 163,613,905 of record NC_064921.1, read on the forward strand.
TTGGGGATAAGAGGGTGACCAAGAGACGAATACACTAAGCAGATTCAGAAGGATGTAGGTTGCAGTAGGTGCGGGGCGATGAAGAAGCTTGCACAGGATACAGTAGCATGGAGAGCTCCATCAAACCAGTCTCAGGACTGAGGACCACAACAACAACTAATAAATGTTCAGACTGACATAAGCTAAATATTTCAGTATATATAGCAAATAAAAATATATCTAATAAATAAAGGGGGAATTTTGTCAGTAATAGTCACGAAATATCTTGACCGATGTATCACATATTTTATACGACACTCTAATAAACTTCCGGACGGACAGAGCCTACAGTTTTTTCAGTATATATGACAAATAAATACATATGTAGTTATGTAGTACGTAAAGGGGAAATGTTGTCAGCAGAAATCGTGGAAAATTCTTCACCACTTTACTCCAAATCTTTATAAGATGTTGCAATAAACAGTCGGACAGTCATTGACTATATTCTTTTAATACATGTAACATATAAATATATGTTTCATAAATAAAGGGGCAATGTTATTAGCAAATATATCGAAGAGTTGATCGTTTTACTTCCAATTGTTACGAGACACAGAACTAACATAACAGAAACAGGTTATATACTGTTTTAAACAAAGATGTACAGATTTTCTTTCTCGCAGTCAGTTTCAACTTGGATATCAGGATATTCAAACCATTATACAAATTGTGCATACCACGTACATCCTGTTTTTTTATGCGTAAAATTTTGAACAACAACATTACACACAGCAGCGTGCTGCTTTGCCTTCTTCGTCTTAGTCAATTTTAAGAGGAATGCTGCATTTATGGCTTATCGACTGTTGATTAGAATAGTACTATGGAATGTGAAACATCCGAAACTTTTCAGGCCTACCCCTTCACAGATTAAAACTATCTGAAGTACTGTTAGAGAAGCTCCTGTCATTACCGATCCAGCAGCTGGAAAGATCTCTCCTGTACCCCTTGCACTAATGATAGTAGGCGATTTACCCATCCATTTGAAGTGACACCATTTCTCAGTCGAACTTTCTCGTTTGCAGTAACAATAAAAAAGGCTCAAGGTCAGAGAGAGAGGTAAAGAGGAGCTGGATAGGGGGGCAGAGGGGGGGGGGGGGGATGGACAGAAAGAGGTGAAAGGAGGAGGTGGATACACAGAGTAATGTAATGAGGAGCGAGAGAGAGAGAGAGAGAGAGAGAGAGAGAGAGAGAGAGAGAGAGAGAGAGAGTTTGGGAGGGGGGAGGAGGAGGAAACGGACAGTGAGAGGGAATTTAGAATATCTTAGATGACGATCATTTGTCTTAGGGAAGGTAAGGCACCAGAGAGGCAGGTCTAATATTGCAGTTGACAATGGAAGCAATACCGAAGAAAAATAAAGACACGTTCATAGGACTCATCGTCCTACGGAAAGCATTCGCAATATAAAATGGTGCAAGATGTTCGAAGTTCTGAGAAAAATTGGACTAAGCTGTAGGGAAAGACGGGTAATACATAATCTTTACAGGAACCAAGAGGGAACAATAAGTCTGGACGACCAACAACGAAGTGCTCGAATTAAAAAGGATGTGAGAAAGAGGTACAGCCTTCGGCCTTGCTGTTCAATCTACTCATCTCAGACGCAATGGCGGAAATAAAAGAAAGATTGAAGACTGGGAATAAATTTCGATGTGATAGGACATCACTTTGTAAAAACTGCAGCGAAATAACCCTTCTGAGTCATACAGCCAAGATTTTTGAAAGAATTTTACTAAATCGAATAAGTGAAAAGTTAGAAAAAGAAGCTCAGTGAAGAACAGCATTGATTTAGGAAAGGAAGAAGCACGATTGACCTGATATTTTCTATATGTCAACTGACAGAAAAAAGTTGGGACTATAACAAAAGGGTAATAATGGTATTTATAGAAATAGAAAAGGCATATGACTCAGTTGACAGGGAAAGACACTGGGAAGAAATGAAGAAGATAGGTATAGAAGATGGATACATTAATGTAATAAAGACAATGTAGAAAACACATTGTAGAATTAGAACACCATTGGGGAACTCTGAATACTTTGAAATAAGACGAGGACTTAAGCAGGGAAATATTCTTTCCCCTGCACTTTTTAATGTTGTGATGGAGGGAATGAATAGGGCAGTTAAAGATATAGTAAAATAAAAAGACAAAAAGATTATTTTTGCCGATGATATGGTAATATGGGGTGATAAAGAGGTAGACGCACAGTTACAGCTTGATGCGTGGAAGGAAATAATGAAAAGGTATGGATTAAAAATAAATAAAGATAAGAGTGAAGTAATGGTATTTGGAAGAGAGAAAGGTATCAGCGGAAATATTACCTTAAATGTAGAACCCCTCAAAGTGGTAGAAAAAATGGTTCAAATGGCTCTGAGCACTATGGGACTTAACATCTTAGGTCATCATCCCCTAGAACTTAGAACTACTTAAACTGAACTAACCTAAGGACATCACACACATCCATGCCCGAGGCAGGATTCGAACCGGCGACCGTAGCAGTCCCGCGGTTCCGGACTGAAGCGCCTAGAACCGCACGGCCACCGCGGCCGGCCAAAGTGGTAGAAAGTTTCACTTATTTAGGAAGTGAAATATCTAGGGATGGAAGAATAACTAACGAAATTAATAGGAGCTTACAGAAGGGAGGCAATTTTTACCAAACAATAAAACACCTGATTTGGAATAAGGAAGTTTCAGAAAAACCAAAACTCCATATGTATAAGAATTATTACGTCCCTATTGTCACCTATAGTGGAGATACATGGACAATGACAGAAAGGGACTGGAGCAGACTGCAAGGAGGGAAAATGAAATTTCTCAGAGCAGTTAAGCGGAAAACAAGAATGGACAGAGTAAGGTATGTAGAGATTAGAAAGTACCTTAAACAAGAATGTATGAGAGAAGAAATTGAAAAAAAGAGATTAAGATGTATGGCACCTTAAGAGGATGCATGGGTAGACTCTCCCCAAAATTATGGAAGAACTAAAGATGGATGGGAAAAGACCTAGAGGGCGCCCAAGAACACGGTGGAAAATGGGAGTGAGAATATCTGTAGAAAGGAGAGGTGTGACCTGGCAGCAAGTGGAGGAAGAAAGGTGGTGGGAGGACCGAGCCAAATGGAGAGGACTCATCAGCACCCAGACCCGGCAGTAGCTGGAGCGGGATTCGGATATACATAGATAGGATATCAGTGACAAGATCTGCTGAACACATTGTTATCCTCAGCGAAAGTGAAGAAGAATCACAGGATCTGTTAATGGAATGAACAGTCAAGTAAGTACAGAATATGGATTGAGTGTAAATCGAAGAAAGACGGTAATAATGAGAAGTAGAAGAAATGATAACAGCGAGAAACTTAGCAACAAAATTGGTGATCAATTAGATGAAGTTAGCCAGCAAAAAACCCACGACGAACGAAGCGAGGAGGACATAAAAAACAGACTAGCAGTGGCAGAAACAGCGTTCCTGACCAAGAGAAATCTACCGGGTCCAAACATAGGCCTTAATTTGAGGAAGAAATTTCTGAGAATTGGAGCTCAGTATAGCACGGTAGTGAAAAATTGGGCTGTGGGAAAACTGGAACATAAGAGAATCGAAGCATCTGAGATATGGTGCTATAGAAGAACGTTGAAAATAAGGTGGATTGCTAGTAAGGAATGAGGAGGTTCTCTGCAGAACTGGGAGGAAGGAAATGTAAGGGAAACACTGAAAATATGTTCATGTTACCTTTCCCAAAATATGTCGTTTCTCTCTAACACCATCTCAAAACCATCCTCTGTTTTCTATTGCAGGAGGGATCTTCTCAAAGAAAACTAATTCTCTATTTGGCACGTCCGCCATGAAAGCTCCTCAATCGACGACAACTTATCGCTTTTACTCTCAGCAGCCGACTCACTCCTTCTCTACTCTGTTAGCTAAAGTATCACTCATGTGTTCGAGCAAACAAAACTGTTCGTATTGGCAAACATTCCAAACTAAATGCCATTTCTCGTGATGTATACCCCATTCAACTACCATTTTTAAAGTTATTAACTTTGAGGATGTTCTTCATCTTTTTCCGTCGTGCGTTAATCTTTTCACCTCGACGTCATTACTACACCATACCTCCTCTGCCATGGGTTTTGCAAGTTCTAGGCTTTCTCCGCCCCTGCCAGGTTGTGGGCAAAACTAAACTGCCCCGGAAAATATATAATGCCCTGGGTGTAGATGAAGTGAATTAGGTCGCTTATTTCGAGGCGCCTAAAATACTTTCCACACTAATTTCATTTTGCGCTCTCTTTGTTTTTCCCTCTTCTGCAGCATGCAGCACCAAGTTAACTGTCTCTGCATGCATAAGCAGATATTCCGCTGACCTGCCGCTTCTTCTAATAAGTAACTTCCATAGAATTTTGTTACGCATACATTGTCCGTCGACCTAACTTACAACTTTCTTCCGATCTTCCAGTTTATTCTTTTCCGTATTTCCAACGGTCCGCATTTCTCTTCTGTACAACTCTGCGCTCGAGACGCATACTTCAAGCAGCTTTTTCTTCAGTTCCATATCAATCACTGGTACCAGTAGGGATCTACATAACACAAAGCTCTGTTTGTTTGTACCAATTTAATTCTGATTCTTAGTGACTTCGGTCATCGTGTGATATCGTGTTTCCGGTCAGCAGCACTATGTCGTATCATTGCATTTATGTGCTTTTCCCACGTACTTTCATTCCTCTTGCGAAATTTTTGGTTGGTTGGTTTGGAGATTTAAGGGACTAAACTGCATGGTTATTAGTCCCTTTTTACTTAGTCACACTGGACTCAGATTAAAACTATATCTCAAAGGAATCCTATCATTTGAAATCCAGGGAAGGAACAAAATTTTTAAATAATGTTTGTGCCCACCAGTGGCGTAGCGTGGCTGGAAATGTTGGGGAGACTCTGCAGTTATTATAGAGAGACAAAATAGTACAATAAACAATAATTTAAACAAATGAAACAAAACGCATCAAATAAAAACAACAACAACTACTACTACTACTACTACTACTACTACTACTACGATCACCGCCAAAAATAATAATAATAGTAATAATAACTAACTTGTTCAAGAAACGATGGCAAATTTGTAGAACTCCAGCAGCAAGAGAAGAAGCACTTACATTTTCTTGTAGACAGGTGCAATGCGTCTGTCTTTTCTTTCCACGAATAAGTCTATAACTCAGTCTACAAAGATCTAATCAATGGATAGCTCTCCAAGTAGTGACTTTTCTATTGCTAACATGCTCAAACAAGACAGCTGGGTGTTGGAGATTGAATTTCTTAAATAATTCTTCACTCGTTTAAGAGTACTCATGCTTCTTTCACTGTTTGCTGTAGTTGCGGGTAGGGTTAAAACCAAACACAGGAACTTCGTTGTTTCTTCATAAACGGAATTTAAATCATTGTTGACAATGTACTTTAAGGGGATTCTTGGAGGTAAGTGTTTTCTCTCATCAGCGTATATTTTACACAGTTCATTTTCAACTTGTTCTAGTTTGAAAAAAATGTACTGTTCTAATAATTGAAGCAGTTACAACTTTGGGAATTCTTTTTGATAGTTCGGGAAACACTTTTCGTTCAAAAGTTCAACAAACTGAATTTGAGTAAGTCTTGGAACCTTCTTTCCATCTGAGCAATTTGCAAATCCAGTATCTCGTAAGTTAGTGACCTGAGGGATGTCTTTTGACTGTCACAGAATAAGTTACCATTCAAACACAAGCTGCATTTAATGCATTCATCAACGAATGTTTCCGTTCTTAATTGTCGTAAGTTTCTCAAAACAGTTCTTCATCCGTCGTGGCAAGCAGTTATACGGACGGATTTTGACTGAATAACATTAAAGAGATGATCAACATAAATAAAGCACCCTCTGTAAAAGCAAAGCAAGTAGACAAACGTAGAATCATCCATCCGTCGTTTCATTCCCAAACCACAACTGGGTCCCACTGAGAGTTTGTATCATCAAATATATAATTAAAAACACTTTATAGTCCTCAGAAATGACTAGATGTTGAAACTGCCCAGGAACGAAAGTCCCAGCGAGTGTTGCTTGCATGTGGCACTTTAAACCCTGTCTCAGTTAGCAATACAGTTCGTTTTGATGATTTGCTGAAAAAGGAATGGAACGCAGTAAGATCGCTTACAAACATGCGTACTAGTCGTATGATTCTGGAGGCATGTAACAGTACCACATACAGTTGCTGTGCGTAACAATGAAGAAACAGCGCATAGGGACAGAACTGCTTCACCAATTGTTGTAATCCTCTTTCTCTGCCCGCCATTACTGAAGCGTCATCATATGTTTGACTAATCACTTTTCCTTCCACATTCCTTTCTTTCAATACTGCATGAACAATGTTTGACAAACCTTCAGCAGTTTTATCTCCAGAAACATCGTAAAATCCAACGAGTCTTTCCTCAATTTTGTCTGCAATACAGTACCTGAATATTATACTCATTTGACTTGCGTGACACGTCTAATGTTTCATCGGCCTGAATCGAAATGAAATTGCAGTTCTGAATATCAGATTTTATTTTCTTATTAACTGCCAGAGTTATCATTTCTATTACATCATTCTGTATATCTTGAGACGTTCCTTTAAAGGTTGAGGATGATGGCAGATGGTCTCGGATTAACTGCTCTCCTTGAGCTAGTAAATCCAGCAATTCCAGATAGTTACCTTTGTTGTTGGAGGATTCATCTTCTCGATGGCAGCGAAAGGCTAGTTCTTGCTTACAAAGAAATACAATTGCCTGAATAAGACGAGCCAATACTCTCCTGCTGGATGCAACTTGTTTGTTGTACTTTATTGCTGTCAGACGAGTGGCTTCAGAAAGGGTGTGCTTATTCTATTTTTGTCCAATAACTGAAATGATTCTTTGTTCTGCAGGTGACGTTTTGATGTCTGATATTAATGTGCTTTCCTGTCGAGTTCTTTATTGTACAAATGCCCTCATTGCATCATTCCTTTTCACCACCAAACAGAAGACATATATAACAATATAATCTGTTATTAACTGTTTTCGTAGTCAGCCAAGCATACTTTTCGTACTAGGCTGTCTGAAAAGTGCGTTTTTGTTTGGCTTCACTTAAAACTACACTGAGTATAGGAGTCGGTCGTTTGTCCTTCAATTCGCACATTTTGTTCGTAGGTTAATGTAGAAAAAAGCGTTTTTATACAAATTATATAAGGTGTACAGTTGCTGGCTCACTCATGTTGGCGACACAACGAAAATATGCACTAAAGTCACCCAAGAATGACTATGAACACAAACTGCGCGACTGTTCACCTCCGTGTTAAAATCCAGCATAAAAGCGGCAGAGCCTAATCTCGATACCTGCTAGCAAGTGCAGCGCACCACCCTTCGTGGAGGGAAAGTGGAGGAGGCGCAGGCGCACACAACCAGGTAAGGGAAGGGAGGCAGAGACTGAGAGCAGTCGGAGTCTCAAGCAGGCAGACACACCAATGGTCAGGGTGTGGCGGCGCGGGCTACAAAACTGATGTCTTCGCACATTTAGTGCTCTTAGTAGAAAGTTGTTTATATTTTTGTTATGAATTACTATTGCATCTTTTTTAAGCACGAATACAGGGGAGACTAAGTCTCAAAGTCTCCCCTCACGCTGCGCCATTGGTGCCCACACTGAAGCAGAAAACGAAAATATCAAGCCAAAATGGAAAACATTAACAAAAAAGAAAAAAAAGCGGTAAAAGGTGTTAAAAAATATCGGATGGCCTTGTCTGGCTGATCGTAAGAATAAAAAAGCAGTGAACACATGGTGTGTCGTGGGCCGATCACTCTGTTTTTAAATACTTGAAAAGTCACGATCGCTTCAATATCGTTTATTAGATGAGCGGTTTCAGCACTCTGAAGGTGCCATCATCGGATCTGTGAAGGTAAAACATAATAGGTTTGAGGGAGGGCTTACATGAGTTAACTATATACATTACAATTATTACAGAACCACATACCTGAAACATGGATTAACATTTATAAAACCATATGGACATTAAGGCACATGAGGTACACCATCTGATAAAAATCATTGCCACAACCAATAAAAACAATTTAAAAAAAAACTGCTCTCATGTTCGTTCTTTCCATAAAATACAAAACTGAAGTCGCCAGATAAAACTACCACTGCTCGCCTAACACCGTTCGGCATCATCACTGCCCTATTCGGCGCAGGCTCACCTGTTGTGATTCTAGCGGTGCACAACCGGCCACCAGACAGCGCTGTCCAAGTAGCGCATACACAGTCCCACGGTATAACCACTCATTAGTACTAAAACACAACTTTACTATAACTACTTGTCACATACCCATGCAAAGCCCACATTTGCGCATACATTTCCTGTGCATACTATAATCACTATAAAGTACGTCAATTACAAACTAAAAGCATCTGAGGCACAGATATTGTCCATTAGCGCCTTACAAAACTACGCATTACAATTTACATTCATCCATATAAGGACGTCAGGAATATGCTCACAGATAGTTGTTGATAACACGACTTAGGTACAATGTGACGGGCGATTAAAACCTGTATGCTGGGCTTCACCTGTCTAGGCACTATGGTCTTAGGTACTGCAAGCGCTAAAAAAGAACGTATTAACGTGCTATATAGTCTCTCACCATTTATACATCCAGGCAAGAATGAACTACGAAAACCTTTTAGGCACATGGAATTAAGGAATGCCAGGTCAGAAGCAAACCGAAGGGCAGAGGAACAGGGGGGGGGGGGGGGGAAGGGGGGGGGGGAATGACATGCGGACCAAGATGTACAGTGACTCCACGTACGCTCCCATCGGCATGGCACTCGTTTCGTCCACGAAGATATGCTTGGCGGGCAATGGTAATCATCGAGTAAAGAGTTACTGGCGAAGCTGGCCAACTACACTTCAAGTCTTATAACAAGTATTTACTTTACCAAGGTATGCCCTCATAAAAACATATAAATAACATTAGCAGTATTCTAAAGGTGGCTTTCCGAGCATAATAGATGCACAGCACCCATCACAATGTGTGAATAGGTCGCACAGGATCTCTAGAGCACCGCACCAAATATGTCAAAGAAACTTCATAGTGCTGAAGCCGGTTATCTAGTAAACGATACTGAAGTGTTCACGGCTTTTCAATTATTTACGAATAAAAAAGGATGAGCGAACCACTCTGCAACACAAGTCCCCAGTCTAGAAACATAAGGCAAGAGAATCACAGATGGTGAAAAGACGAACACCAACTCGAACAGACAGAACCAGAGGGAGCGAGGAAGAGTTAAAATACAGGTAGGGTGAGGGTCTGAAAGATGAGGGTAAAGATCCGCTTCACGGATAAAACTTAAAACTATGTCAACCGTTGAGGCACTGTCACTTAAAAGCGAAGGGAGAGCGTCAGGGAGATTAAAAGTCTGCCGCAGGCCGGCTTAATTTGGACAGTCCAACAAAATATGGACCACTGTCACGTGTGAACCACAGCGACACTGAGGTGAGTCCTCGCGGTGTAGGAGGTGACCGTGAGTAAGTCAAGTATGGCCGATGCGGAGGTGGCAAAGGACAATGGAGTCCTTGCGAGAGGCTCGCATGCAGGACTCCAGACATTCGTCGTCTCTTTTACCATGCGTGACCTATTCGGGAAGGCAAGGGAGCGCCATTCTGTATTCCAGAGTCCAAAAACTTGGTGGCGTAATACCAACTGAAGATCAGATTTCGGTATGCCGATCTCCAGACTCTGTTTACGAACAGCCTCTTTGGCTAACCTGTTGGCAACTTCATTTCCCGGGATTTCGACGTGTCCCGGGGTCCATACGAAGACCACGGGCCGTCCACGTCGTTCGAGGATGTAAACGGACTCTTGGATGGCCATTACCAAAGAATGGAGGCGATAGGAATGATCGAGGGCTTGTAAGGCGCTCAAGGAATCGCTACTGGGGAAGGAACCTCTCTGACTCTCTGGAAATGAATGTGAAAAATGTCCAGTAGCGCTGTGGATCTGGAGCACATGAAACTACACATCCGCCTATAACTTTGAAGGACGGCAAATGAATACTACCTTCAACGCGACAGTACCTTTAAAACGATATGGTGTTCAAACCAAACTTCGCACTGAAGAAAGAGCAGATGCAAACTTCATAGTTAAGGCTAACCGTCTGATGGCCTTCTTCAGTGCGGATGCACACGATTTGCCTGAACTCTTACGGAACTCTGTGGATTGTCTGCTGCGAGTAATGGGTATAATAGCAGCGGCACTACGAATGTAGTGTGTGGACATTAAGTTGGGAATGTGGGACTCACTGGGAGCGTGCCGGCGATAAATCCCTGCAGTCGCACTATCCACTGTGCCCTCGGTGGTTCAGATGGATACAGCGTCTGTCATGTGAGCAGAAGAGCCCGGGTTCGAGTCCCGATCGGGGAACACATTTCCAACAGCCCCCGTTGATGTATATCAACGCCCGTCAGCAGCTAATGGTATTGATTTAGTTGCAATTTACACTTCAGAGTCACCTCTGAAAACACTATAAATGCAGTCCCTATACGTACTGCTTGTACTCTACTGTACGAGTAGCCAGCCGCTTAGTGTGTGACTCCGTAAATCTTGAGCCAGAATAGTTCCGTACGGTTTTCGTACGTAATCTATGTGGTATCGCATATCAAAGTAACATTTCATATCGTAATTACGATTAATTAGTGTAAGTATAAAGTCATCATAATCTTTTGCAGACGGACATCTTGTCCTGTTACGGGTTATTGCTGTATTCATGTTTAACTCAATCACAATTATCTATGCTACTGTATCACAGATTCCTCCGTTACTCGTTAAATTATATTCATGAATTCGTTCCTGGCCAAAGTCACCTGCATATCACATAACGACGCTTATCCCCTCAGTACCGCACTAAGGCGTCTATTCAAAAGCATCTTCCACTCCTGCCTCAAAAAAAAAAAAAAAAAAAAAAAAAAAAAGAAGCAAGATTCTGATTCATCAGTACAGTCCTGAAAGCCACAACACTCAGTCAGTTGCTTCACACTAGAAGCTGGTTACATTGTAAACGCAGCGCGAATGAGTACAGTGAACATCTTTTTGAGAGGGCTGTAATCTTCTGAAAGGTACACCTCAAGGCGCCTCATGGCAACTGCCGACCAATCCTGATTCAGAAACTACGCCCAGAGCGCGGTCAGCCTGGACAACAAAGATAGTTCACAGAACACTCTCGACTGGCAAACATTTTTTTTTACACTCTTGTTTGTATCGGAGTCCACAGTCTCTATATGTTTTTCGAAACAAAACATTGTTCGTTTATTAGTTGATATCGGCCAATTTTGACTGTAAAGTCATCACCAGGTACCAGCAGAACATAACAGCCACACAAAAGTAAAACACGTAACCTGTATAACAAATACAAAAAAATCTTAAAAACGTATACGTGGCAGAGTCGTGAATTCGTTCAGTACCTACGTGCATAGTACCCGTATGCAACACGTCACAAGAGCGTGACATGTAAATTAATCCATGAGTCACATATTTACTTATATATCATACCTCACACAGAATTCTTGCACACTTCTAGACGTGAGTGGATGACCATCAGTTCTCTGGGATATAATGAGTTTTTGTTTCACCTACAAAATTTACTTCTTGTGGCATGACACTTCTCGAAACTGACCAACTCATTCATTAGGGGGACAGGAAAGTAGGATTAAATTCAAACAGATACATTATTAATAAATTTTCATTTTTAATCAGTGATGTGATCTCTCTCTTTGTCAACTACCATTTGTAGCCCAGTGTGCAAATTTTGAATGCCGGGTCGATAAAAATCAATCGATTTTTCAGCTGAATAATTGGAATTCCATTATGGATATCATCCACTTTTTCTCATTTTTCGCCACTAAGAAAATGTTGTAGCGATCGGAATAAACTGAAATCCAATGTCGCAATATTGGCCGAGCGTGGTGGATTATGCAGTACTTACCACTCCATTTCATTAATTTTTCCACTGTTCGTTTTGCTTTATCGTGTTGCTGAATAACGCCTTTTTTGTTGACAGTTGCTGGGCACTTTTCAATTAAAGATTGAATCATCCGATCCACTTGTTCAAAGTTCTGCACTCATAGTTTGTCCAGGTTTCAGCACTTCAAAATGAACAACCCCACGAACACTTCGCCATACGTACATCTGAGTATTTGTGGGATGCAAACCTGGTTTAGCTGTACTTCGTGGCGATTCATTCGGAGTGAGCCACTGCCTTTTCCATTTTGGATTATCATAGTGAACCCATTTACCATTTACAGTGATAAAATAAACGCTTCTGCTTTGTGTCGCTGAAGCAATAAGTTCCATGTAGTGGATTAGTTAGCTCCTTTGTCTTTGCCAATCTGCTGTAAATGTTCTTGTGTAGTCGACCAAGGATGGTTAAAAGTGTTTGACAGTTCCTGGATCTGACACGAATTTGTTACTAGTTCCATTCTTAACATGTCATTGTCTAAAGCTGTTGATCTTCCTGATCGATATAAGCCAGAGCGTTCAAAATCACCGAATATGAATTTAGAAAACCACTTTTGGCGTTTACAAACATCTAATACACTTTGATAAACATCCCAAATGTTTTTGGTATTAACTGTTGCGTAGCTACTTTTGCGAAGCTCAAAAAGCGTGTGATAACGGATAGGTACCTCTTCTGGTATTTGGCTGGCCATTGCACCGTAAATTGAAAAAAAAAAGAACTTAAGATTTAATTATCTATTTGTAAACAAGCCACTCTAATCTTAAAACGTCTTTGGCACGAATTTGAAGTACAGAATAAGCTGAAAAATAAGAAGCGAATATCGATAAGCGCAGAAACCATATTAGTTCCCGGTCCCCATAATATATGAAAGAATGAAAGTTTTAAAGTCTTCCACCACGAATTAAATTTCTCCCGGCCCCCCTGCTTGTAATTCATCAACACTTTCACTGAAAGAAACAATGTTATCAGCCAACTTTAGTGTTACCTCGAAATCTTTCCGTCAGTGCGTTTTTGATGTACATGTTCACCTGGAAGGGAGACAGACAGCATCCGTGCCTTACAAACTTTTTGAACCGACTACTTCTCGCCCAGTTTTGCATTCTTACTGTTCGCTTTTGGTCCTTGCACATGTTTTACTTTACCCATCTTTTATATCGATTAAATATAATATTCTAATTTCCTTGAGGTATTTTGCGAAGCCTTTGCGTACTTGTACTAGAAAATACTCTATAGAGGACTCATAAAAGGGATGGCTGTTACAGCTGAAACAACAGGTTTCCGGTTACACAGATTTCTTCACCTCCAATTTAATCTGACTGTTGAAATCATTCGGTTTTTTTATTACTAATATTTCCAACAATAAACGTAAACGTCACACAAAGACTGAAAAAATTTTACGACTCCTTCAGACTTTTGCATTAAACGTTTCAAGACACATAGAATCAAAACATCAAATAAAATAGCTCCGTTCGCTGATTTTCTCGAAAGGTAAGGAGAGGTCGAATACTACAAAAAATTTACCAGTATTCATCTACTGATTTTGATTTTTTAAATCTCTGTTAAAAAACACGTTGTGATCGAGGATCATGCGAGTATTTGGATATCACGAACAATCCCTGCTAAAAGGTGAAAACTGAGGCCGGAGACGTCTATTTTTGGCGTTAAGTTGTCCGTTTCTAATGACTACAAACTGATACAGGCGTATTATGTACACACATGGAGCAGAGCAGCTGTTTTCTATTTTTATTATAAACTATGAATGAAATGTTAAGTTTTTAGATTATTACTGTTGGCGTAGCTGCATTTCTGTATTATTACTTCATAGAAATGAAGACAAGTAATATGTTTTCGTGTAAAATTTGAAGCGTCTTTTTCCTTTAATTATTTCAAATGAAAAACCTTATATAGTCCAATATATATCTTTACTTTTTAGTGGGAATTTGGGTACAACAGATATTTTGTTGACAAAATAAAAAAATCTCTTTCAAAAATTTCAGACGATAGATTTGGACAAAGGGCAAAATATAACATTTACCAGGAACGCTTTCATGATAATGGTTAAAATTTCGATAACAGATTAATCCAACAGCGGATATTGATTGTCCAGTCCGTACGTCAATACTCGTTCTATTATGCGTTGGTCTGTAAGTTGACTCCTTTCATCAGAAATGATATCATTCAGTGATGATGTCAACGTTTCACAAGCAAGAGAAAGCCTTACAAAACTCGTTTTAAATAAGTTTTAACTAAAACCAAAAATTTTGGCAGCACTAATTTGGCAAATTAAAACATCAGTTTTATACCCAGTTATCAGCAAAAAAGAACAATACCTGTTATAAGCGAGATCAAACAAATCTGGGAAAATAGCGGTTATTCAGGAATAAACTACCGGTATTGTTTTTAACCGGTTTTTTCCCATCCCTAACTCAGCTATTTACGCTGGTTGAACTGTCGACCGTTGGAAGTATCGCGCTGGCTAGCCGTACTAGGCACGAAACGGATTGCGCATGTGCCGTTCTGGGAAGTGGGGAGGCACCTGTGGATCCCGGTATTGGGATCCCCCGGCAAGCGCACGAGGCAAGGTCGCTGGGCTTTTACCGGGCATCCCCGTTATTCCTAGACGCCACCCCACATCGATCGTGACTGCCCCGTGTCTGCGGCTATTCAGTTCAACGTCTCATAACTGAAAGAACCACCCGTGGTCTAGGGGCAGCATCTTTGGTTAGTACCGGTAATCAAAAATTTCCTCTCTCCTGGATTCGAAACCAGCCAAAGCTTAAAATTTGCATAAAAATCGTCAGTATTGGCAGCCGAAAACTTCCGCCATCCTGTCAAAGGCCTAATCAAAAAGCGAAACGGAGCGGACAGTTTCAAGGCACTCTCTTTCCCTTGGGGTGGGAAAGTGCCCCTACAGGCGGAAGAATCAGCAATGATCAACGGCATGAGAATGCAGAAAGCAATGGAAACCACTACACTAAATATACAGGGTGGTCCATTGATAATGATCGGACCATATATCTCACGAAATAAGCATCAAACGAAAAAACTACAAAGAACGTAACTCGTCTAGCTTGAAGGGGGAAACTAAATGGCGCTATGGTTGGCCCGCTAGATGGCTCTGCCATAGGTCAAACGGATATCAACAGCGTTTTTCTAAGTAAGAACCCCCATTTTTAATTACACGTTCGTGTATTACGTAAAGAAATATGAATGTTTCAGTTGGAACATTTTTCTCGCTTTGTGATAGATGGCGCTGTAATAGTCACAAACGTATAAGTACTTGGTATCACGTAACATTGCGCCAGTGCTGACGGTATTTGCTTCGTGATACATTATCCGTGTTAAAATGGACCGTTTACCAATTGCGGAAAAGGTCAATATCGTGTTGATGTATGGCTATTGTGATTAAAATGCCCAACGGGCGTGTGTTATGTATACTGCTCGGTATCCTGCACGACATCATCCAAGTGTCCGGACCGTTTGCCTGATGGTTACGTTATTTAAGGAAACAGGAAGTGTTCAGCCAAGTGTGAAACGTCAACCACGACCTGCAACAAATGATGATGCTCAAGTAGGTCTTTTAGCTGCTGTCGCGGCTAATCGGCACATCAGTAGCAAATTGCGCGAGAATCGGGAATCTCAAAAATGTCGGTGATTAGAATGCTACATCAACATCGATTGCACAAGTACCATATTTCTATGCACTAGGAATTACATGGCGACGACTTTGAACGTCGTGTACAGTTCTATCACTAGGCACAAGAGAAATTACGGGACGATGATATATTTTTTGCACGCGTTCTATTTAGCGATGAAGCGTCATTCACCAAGAGCCGTAACGTAAACCGGCATAATATGCACTATTGGCCAACGGAAAATCCACGATGGCTGCGACAAGTGGAACATCAGCGACCTTGGCGGGTTAATGTATGGTGCGGCATTATAGGAGAAAGGATAATTGGCTCCCATTTTATCGATGGCAATCTAAATGGTGCAATGTATGCTGATTTCCTACGTAATGTTCTACCGATGTTACTACAAGACGTTTCACTGCATGGCAGAATGTCGATGTACTTCCAACATGTTGGATGTCCGGCACATAGTTCGCGTGCGGTTGAAGCGGTATTGAATAGCACATTTCATGACAGATGGATTGGTCGTCGAAGCACCATACCATGGCCCGCACGTTCCTCGGATCTGACGTCCCAGGATTTCTTTCTGTGGGGAATGTTGAAGGATATTTGCCATCGTGATCCACCGACAACGCTTGACAACATGCGTCAGCGCACTGTCAATGCATGTGCGAACATTACGGAAGGCGAACTACTCGCTGTTGAGAGGAATATCGTTACACGTATTGCCAAATGCATTCAGGTTGACGGACATCATTTTGATCATTTATTGCATTAATGTGGTATTTACAGGTAATCACGCTGTAACAGCATGTGTTATCAGAAATGATAAGTTCATAAAGGTACATGTATCACATTGGAATAACCGAAATAAAATATTCAAACGTACCTACGTTCTGTATTTTAATTTAAAAACCTACCTGTTACCAACTGTTCGTCTAAAATTGTGAGCCATATGTTGTGACTATTACAGCGCCATCTATCACAAAGCGAAAAAAGTGGTCCAACTAACACATTCACATTTCTTTACGTGCTACACGAATATGTAATTAAAAATGGGGGTTCCTATATAAAAAAACGCAGTTAATATCTATCTAGTGGGCCAACCACAGCGTCATCTGGTTTCCCCCTTCAAGCTACACAAGTTTCGTTCTTTGTAGTTTTTTCGTTTGACGCTTATTTCGTGAGATATTTGGCCCGGTCACGATAAATGGACCACCCTGTATGTAACGTGTACCCACAGGAAATGAGCACTGTAATTGAAGAAGTGTGATGATGATACCTCCACTGGCAAAAAATTCCGGAATAGTCCTCCATTCGCATCTCCGGGAAGGGACTGCCAAGGGGGAGGTGATCACGAGAAAAAGATTGAATAACCAACGAAAGGATAATGTTCTACGAATCGGGGTGTGGAATGTCAGAAGTCTGAACGTGGCAGGGAAGACAGAAATCTGAAAAGGGAACTCAGAGGCTTAATCTAGATACGAGAGTGAGTCAAATGAAAACCTTAAATATTTTTTTAAATATTATTTATTGTGCAGATGTGGTACAAAGCTGTACCACTTTCAAAACAATCTTCTCCACGTTCAATCTAAGTCCTAATGGCTCTGAGCACTATGGGACTCAACTGCTGTGGTCATCAGTCCCCTAGAACTTAGAACTACTTAAACCTAACTAACCTAAGGACATCACACACATCCATGCCCGAGGCAGGATTCGAACCTGCGACCGTAGCAGCCGCACGGTTCCGGACTGCGCGCCTAGAACCGCGAGACCACCGCGGCCGGCTCAATGTAAGTCCTCCAGTGCTTACAAAGTGCATAAATTCCTTTAGAAAAAAAAAATTCTTTTGGTAGTCCGAGCAAACACTCATGCAGCGCATGGCGTACCTCTTCATCAGAACGGAACTTCTCTCTTCCCATTACGTCTTTGAGTGTTCCAAACATATGGAAATCTTTTGGGGCAGGTCTGGTGGGTATGGTGGATGAGGAAGACACTCAAAATGCAGGTCTGTGATTGATGCAACTGTCGAACGGGCAGTGTGAGGCCTTGCATTGTCATGTTGGAATAGGACACCTGCTGACAGTAATCCACGTCGCTTTGATTTGATTGCAAGCCGCAGATGATTTTTTAGGAGATCTGTGTATGATGCACTGGTGACAGTGGTCCCTCTAGGCATGTAATGCTCCAAAATGACGCCATTTTCGTCCCAAAAGAGAGTCAGCATAACCTTCCCTGCTGATGGTTCTGTTCGAAACTTCTTTGGTTTTGGTGATGAGGAATGGTGCCATTCCTTGCTCGCTCTCTTAGTTTCCGGTTGGTGGAAGTGAACCCAGGCTTCGTCCCCAGTAACGATTTTTGCAACGAATCCATCACCTTCTCGTTAAAAGCGCCGAAGAAGTTCTTCACAAGAATCAACACGTCGTTCTCTCACTTCAGGAGTCAGCTGCCGTGGAACCCATCTTGCAGACGCTTTGTGAAACTGGAGCACATCATGCACAATGTGGTGTGCTGACCCATGACTAATCTGTAAACATGCTGCAATGTCATTCAGTGTCACTCGGCGGTTTTCCTTCACTATGGCTTCAACTGCTGCACTGTTCTGTGGAGTCACAACTCGTTGTGACTGACCTGGGCGAGGAGCATCTTCCACTGAAATCACACCATTTGCGAACTTCCTACTCTATTCGTAGACTTGCTTCTGTGACAAACATGCATCACGGTACTGAACCTTCATTCATCGATGAATTTCAATAGGTTTCACACCTTCACTAAGCAAAAACCGAATAACAGAACGCTGTTCTTCGCTGGTGCAAGTCGCAAGTAGGCCAGCCACATTTATTCTGATATTACGACGGTATGTGTGCATCTTCACTATGTGCCACCTAGAGGCCATTCTGCACGCTATTTGTAGCACGCTTACCAACATACAGGATAACGGTGCGAAATTTCGATTTGTTGTTGCAAATTTAAGGTTTTCATTTGACTCACCCATGCATATTGGGGCAGTGAAATGAAATGGAAAGAAAACAAGGATTTCTGGTCAGATAAGTATAGGGTAATATCAACGGCAGCAGGATGGTATAACAGGAGTGGGAAGGTAGGGCAGAGAGTGAGTTGCTGTGAACAGTTCAGTGACAGTTTTTTTCTCATCAGAATCGACAGTAGACCAATATCGACAACGATGATTCAGGTATTCATGCTGACGTCTCAAGCTTAAAATGAATATATACAGAAAATATACTAGGATAATGGACGGGTCATACAGTACGTAAAGGGGGATGAAAATATAGTAGGCTTGGTTGTAGGGGAAAGAACGGAAGAAGGGATCGCGGGAGAATATGGGCTTAGTACTAGGAATGAGAGAGGAGAAAGACTAATTGAGTTCTGCAATACATTTCAGCTAGTAAAAGAGAATACTCTGTCAAGAAACACAAGAGGAGGATATAAACCTGGAAAATGCGGGGGGGGGGGGGGGGGGGGGAGATACGGGAAGATTCAGTTAGATTATGTCATCGTCTGACAGAGATTCCGAAATCAGAAACTAGATTGTAAGGCTTACCTAGGGGCGGATACAGACTTAGATCACAAGTTAGTAGTGATGAAGAGTAGGCTGAAGTTTAAAAGACTAGTCAGGAAGAATCAGTCCGCAAACAAGTGGGATACGGAAGTACTAAGGAATGAAAAGACATGTTGCAGTTCTCTATGGCTATAGGCACTGCGGTAACGAATGGCTCAGTAGGCAGTCCAGTTGAAGAGCAATGGGACGTCTCTAAAGAGGGCAATCACAGAAGGTGGAAAGGAAAACATAGGTACAAAGAAAGTAACTACGAAGAAACCATGCGTAACAAAAGAAATGCTTCAGTTGATCGATGAACGAAGGAAGTAAAAAAATGTTCAGGGGAATTCAGGAATACGGAACTACAAGTCGCTGACGAATGAAATAATTAGGAAGTGCACAGAAGCTAAGGCAAAATGTCTACATGGAAAATGTGAAGAAATCGAAAAAGATATGATTGTTAGAAGGAATGACTCAACATGTACAAAGGTGAAAAAACCTTCGTTGAAATTAAAATCAAGGGTGGTAACATTAAGAGTGCAGTGTTAACTCCATTATTAAATGCAGAGGCAAGATTGGATAGGAGGTAAGAGTACGTCGAAGGCCTCTGCGAGGAGGAGGAATCATCTAAATGATGTGATAGAAGGAGAAACAAGAGTCGATATAGAAGAGATAGAGGCATCAGTTTTAGAATCAGGATTTAAAAGAGCTTCAGAAGACTTAAGATCATATAAGGCAGAGGGGATGGATAACATTCCATCAGAATTTCTAAAATCACCTCTGGCCATAATAACGGCCTTGATACGCCTGAGTATTGAGTCAGAGCTTGCATGGCGTGTACGTGTACAGTTGCCCATGCGGCTTTAACACGATACCACATTTCATCAAGAGTAGTAACTGGCGTATAGTGACGAGCCAGTTGCTCGGCCACCATTGACTAGACGTTTTCAGTTGGTGAGAGATATGGAAAATGTGCTGGCCAGGGCAGCAGTCGAACATTTTCTGTATCCAGAAAGACCCATACAGGACCTGCGGTCGTGCATTATCCTGCTGAAATGTAGGGTTTCGCAGGGATCAAATGAAAGGCAGAGCCACGCGTCGTAACACATCGGAAATGTAACGTCCACTGTTCAAAATGCCGTCAATGCGACAAGAGGTGACCGAGACGTGTAACCAATGGCACACCATACCATCACGCCGGGTGATACGCCAGTATGGCGATGACGAATACACACTTACAATGTGCGTTCACCGCGATGTCGCCAAACACGGATGCGACCATCATGATGCTGTAAACAGAACCTGGATTCATCGGAAAAAATGACGTTTTGCCATTCGTGCACCCAGGTTCGTCGTTGAGTACACCATCGCAGGCGCTCCTGTCTGTGATGCAGCGTCTAAGGGTAACCGCAGCCACGGTCTCCGAACTGATGTTCCATGCTGCTGCAAACGTCGTCGAACTGTTCGTGCAGATGGTTGTTGTCTTGCAAACGTCCCCATCTGTTGACTCAGGGATAGAGACGTGGCTTCTCGATCCGTTACAACCATGCGGATCAGATGCCTGTCATCTCGACTGCTAGTGATACGAGGCCGTTGGGATCCAGCACGGCGTTCCGTATTACCCTCCTGAACCCACCGATTGCATATTCTGCTAACAGTCATTGGATCGCGACCAAAACGAGCAACAATGTCGCGATACGATAAACCGCAATCGCGATAGGCTATAATCAGATCTTATTAAAGTCGGAAACGTGATGGTACACATTTCTCCTCCTTACATGAGGTATCACAACAACGTTTCACCAGGCAACGCCGGTCAACTGCTGTTTGTGTATGAGAAATCGGTTGGAAACTTTCCTCATGTCAGCACGTTGCAGGTATCGGCTCCGGCGCCAACCTTGTGTGAATTCTCTGAAAAGCTAATCATTTGCATATCACAGCATCTTCTTCCTGTCGGTTAAATTTCTCGTCTTCGTGGTGTAGCAAAATGACCAGTAGCGTATTAGGTACATACGTAGGATTGTGGAGAGTTGGGAATGTGGGTCTCACGGGGGGCGTGCAAGAGATAAAGCCCTGTAGTCGCGCTATTCATCTGTGTACCCAGTGTCTCAGATGGATATAGCGTCTGCCATGTATGCAGGAGATCCCGGGTTCGAGTCCCGTTCGGGGCACACATTTTCTATTACCGCATACTTTCTTGCATATCAGTTTTCTCAATTAATTAAGATATACATTATTAGTGAATACAATTGATGAAAGGAGAAAATACAAAAATGCAGTAAATGAAGCAGGCAAAAAGGAATAGAAACGTCTCAAAAATGAGATCGACAGGGAGTGCAAAATGGCTAAGTAGGGATGTCTAGAGGACAAGTGTAAGGATATAGAGGCATATCTCACTAGGGGTAAGATAGGTACCTCCTACAGGGAAATTAGAGAGACATCTGCAGAAAAGGGAACCACTTGCATGAACGTCAAGAGCACAGATGGAAACCCAGTACTAAGCAATGAAGGGAAAACAGAAACGTGGAAGGAGTATATAGAGGGACTATACAAGGCCGATGTTCTTGAGGACAATATTATGGAAATGGAAGAGGATGCAGATGAAGATGAAACGGCAGATATGATACTGCGTGAAGAGTTTGACAGAGCAGTGAAAGACTTAATTCGAAACAAGACCCCGGGAGTAGGCAACATTCCATTAGAAATACTGATAGCCTTGGGAGAGCCAGCCCTGACAAAAATCTACCATCTAGTGAGCAAGATGTATGAGACAGGCGAAATACCCTCAGATTTCAAGAAGAATATAATAATTCCAATCCCAAAGAAAGCAGGTGTTGACAGATGTGAAAATTACCGAACTATCAGTTCAATAAGCCACGGCTGCAAAATACAAACGCGAATTCTTTACAGACGAATGGAAAAACTGGCAAAAGCCGTCCTCGGGGAAGATCAGTTTGGATTACGTAGAAATGATGGAACACGTGGACAATACTGACCCTACGACTTATCTTAGAAAATAGATTAAGAAAAGGCAAACCAACGTTTCTAGCATTTGTAGACTAATTGAAAGCTTTTGACAACGTTGACTGGAATACTCTCTTTCAAATTCTGAAGGTGGCAGGGATAAAATACAGGGAGCAAAGGCTATTTACAATTTGTACAGAAACCAGATGGCAGTTATAAGAGTCGAGGGGCAAGAAAGGGGAACAGTGATTGGGAAGGGAGTGAGACAGGGTTGTAGCCTATCCCCGAGGTTATTCAATCGGTATATTGAGCAAACAGCAAAGGAAACAAAAGAAAAATTCGGAGTAGGTATTAAAATCCATGGAGAAGAAATAAAAACTTTGAGGTTCGCCGATGACATTGTAATTCTGTCAGAGACAGCAAAGGACCTGGAAGAGCACTTGAACGGAATGGACAGAGTCTTGGAAGGAGGATATAAGATGAACATCAACAAAAGCAAAACGAGGATAATGGAATGTAGTCGAATTAAATCGCGTGATGCTGATGGTATTAGATTAGGAAATGAGACACTTAAAGTAGTAAAGGAGTTTTGCTATTTGGGGAGCAAAATAACTGACGATGGTCGAAGTAGAGAGGATAAAAAATGTAGACTGGCAACGGTAAGGAAAGCGTTTCTGAAGAAGAGAAATTTGTTCAAAATGGTTCAAATGGCTCTGAGCACTATGGGACTTAACATCTTAGGTCATCAGTCCTCTAGAACTTAGAACTACTTAAATCTAACTAACCTAAGGACATCACACACATCAATGCCCGAGGCAGGATTCGAACCTGCGACCGTAGCTGTCCCGCGGTTCCGGACTGCAGCGCCGGAACCGCTCGGCCACAGAAATTTGTTAACATCGAGTATAGATTTAAGTGTGAGGAAGTCGCTTCTGAAAGTATCTGTATGGAGAAGAAGAGAATACAAGCTTTTGAAATGTGGTGCTACAGATGATTGCTGAATATTAGACGGGTAGATCACATAACTAATGAGGAGATATTGAACAGAATTTGAGAGAAGAGAAATTTGTGGCACAACTTGAACAGAAGAAGGGATCGGTTGGTAGGACATATTCTGAGGCATCAAGGGATCACCAATTTAGTATTGGAGGGCAGCGCGGAGGGTAAAAATCGTAGAGGGAGACCAAGAGATGAATACAGTAAACAGATTCAGAAGGATGTAGGTTGCAGTAGGTACTGGGAGATGAAGAAGCTTGCACAGGATAGAGTAGCATGGACAGCTCCATCAAACCAGTCTCAGGACTGAAGACCACAACAACAACATATTATCTTGGGTTTTCCGGGTTGTCACTGCGATTCCTTGATGCGGCGACGATTTCGCCGCTGTTCTGCAGTCAAGATACAACACAGTCTCGAAATAGTGCCCTCAGTCTTCTCTCTGTCGCCTTCTCGTACACGCCTTTACGAGCTGCAAAAAGAGACCGCTCCATCACACTGACTCGCGCCTATTTCCAGCACCATGTACACATAGCTGCAGTATACTTGGCTGTCATTCTTCCCCTGTTCCTATCAAGCTTGTTTCCTCCCCAGGATGCACGACGTAACGACCAAAGTAGTTTACTATTTGTATGTGGAGAAAGACGACTCGTGGTGGCTGGCTAACTCTGTATTCACTTTCACACAGCAGCTCTACTATAGTGCATTATGAAGGAAACGACGCTGTGGGTGCGTAAATCTGCGGTTTATTTACAGGCCCAAACGCATTAGACGAAAAAATAAATTACCATTTTATGCGCTAGAAGAGAGGAAAAGAATTGTGCCGCGCGGAGTGGCCGCCCGGTCTGAGGCGCCAAGTTACGAAGCGGGCGGCCGTTCCCGCCGGAGGCTCGAGTCCTCCCTCGGGCATGGGTGTGTGTCTTGTCCTTGGCGTAAGTTAGTTTAAGTAGTGTGTAAGACTAGGGACCGATAACCTCGGCAGTTTGGTCCCATAGGAATTCACATACATTTGAACATTTCTGAAAAAAAAGTGAAGTTTGAAGGTCGAAATACGTCATGTCAACCAACTGCGCCTGTATCAACTCTTTGCACTTATACAGTACAGTTGAAATGACCGCAGAACAGTGTGACAAGCTGCGGAAAAGAGGACAACTTGGCTCGATAAAAGGCAATTAAAAGTTGATTATACTGGCCGCTCTGAGGGTTCTTTTCGGTCGTTTTCCAAACCCAAAAAACTGTATCTGTCAAAAGACATTTTGTTCAACTTCATTTGTGCCAGTCAACATTAAAAAATATAAACCATGAAGGTACTGTTATAAATCCATTAACACGATATGGATGCGAAGTTTTGAGACCAAAAAAAGTGTTATCTTGAAAGTAGAACAACTCTTTCTATTAAGTT
The DNA here is from genome assembly GCF_023897955.1 of Schistocerca gregaria. Classification (NCBI taxonomy): domain Eukaryota; kingdom Metazoa; phylum Arthropoda; class Insecta; order Orthoptera; family Acrididae; genus Schistocerca; species Schistocerca gregaria. The sequence continues at coordinate 163,638,513 of NC_064921.1, forward strand.
CATTCCCTGTTCCTTCATTTCGAGAAGTATAAATGGGATAATTCCGTTGGTTACATTTTGTTTAAATCTAACAAGGTTTTCTCAGTCATTTTTTTCTATTTCAGATATTTAAAGTTTTCAGTTACAGCCTGTCATTACGGGAATATGAATAAATGTTTTTCGAAATGTTTTCTAGCTTCGCTTCAGGTCTCATTTGATACCCTTACTTTCAATCATATGATGATGAAGTATCAGACTGCTGAATCAAAAAGATGGCATCCATATTCATATTAGTAATCGTACGGTATTAAGAACAAGTATTTGGGCCCGACCCAAGTGCTAAAAACATTGTAGCAAGTAGAGAATAATGTTTGTGCAGCACTAACAGGATAATTTATCTTAATTTACTTACATATTAGTTATTACGCCAGACAAAGTGGATCAGATTCTCTTGAGGAATGGTAAAGGCACTAGAGAGGCTAGTCTGACATTGTGCTTGATAATGGAAACAAGATCGAACAGAAGCCAAAATACACTCATACGATTTGTCCATCTAGGAAAAGCGTTCCACAGTGTGAAATGGTGCAAGGTGTTCGAAATTCTGAGAAAAGTAGGAGTAAGCTACAGGGAAAAACGGGTGATACACAAATGTACAAGGACCAAGAGGAAACAATAAGACTTGAAGAGCTGGAAAGAAGTACTCGGATTAAAAAGGATGCAAGAAAAGGATGCAGTTTTTCGCCCCTATTGTTGAATCTGTACATCCAAGAAGCAACGATGGAAGTAAAAGAAAGGCTCAAGGGTTTGATTATAATTCAGGGTGAAACGATATATGTGATAAAGAGTCCTTGATGACATTGCTAGCCTCAGTGAAAGTGAAGGAGGAGTACTGCATCTGTCGAATTGAATGAACAGTCTAATGAGTACAGAATATGGTTTGAGAGTAAACCTGAAAAAGGGAAGAGACATGAGAAGTAGCAGACATTACATAGCGACGAACTTAACATCAAAACTGGTAGTCACGAAGTAGACGGCGTTAAGGAATTTTGGTACCGTGGAAGCAAGATAGAATCGAAGCATTTGAAATGTGATACAACAGAAGTCTGTTGAAAATTAGGTAGACTGATAAATTAAGAATTAGGAGGTTCAGAATCGACAAAGAAAGGAACATATGGAAAACACTGACAAGAATAACGGACAGGGTGATAGGAAATGTGTTAAGGCATCAGGAAATATATTCAATAGTAGCAGAGGGAACTGTAGAGGGCTAAACCTGGAGGGGAGGACAGAAATTGAAGTTCTACTCTTTGGAGAAGAGAAAAACAGGGTACAGGAATTCGTGGGGGGCCGCATCAAACCAGTTAAAAGACTGATGATTGAAAAATTAAACATAAATATGAGGCGAAGTGAAGGAATCCTGCTACCTTCGAAGCAAAATAATACATAGCGCTCAAAGCGAGGAAGACAAAAGAAATCCACTAGTAAGAAACATAGGTCTTAATTTGAGAGATAAATTTCAGAACTTGTTCGTTTGGAGCAAAGCACTGTTTAGAAATGAATAATGGACTGTGGGAATCGGAATAGGAGAGGATCGAAGTGTTTAAGATGTGCTGCCACAAAAGGATGATGAAAATTAAGTTGAATGTTAAGGCAGGAACCGGGGAGTTTGTTTGCAGAACCATAAGAAAGGGCAAGTTGATACGATATGTGTCAAGACAACAGGGAATAAATTCCTTATTACTAGAGGAAGCCGTAGAGCGTCAAAATTGAAGGAAAAAGCATAGACTGAAACGTATACACAACAAATAATTGCCGACATTGAATGCAGGGGCAAATCTAAGATGAAGAGATTGGCACAGGAAATAATATCGTGTCTAGGCGCATCAAAATTTTCAGATAACAAGTGGAAGAAAAGCCACGTTGTCTCCTACACTCAAACCTGCAGTCACCAAGCACTTCCTTTAAAATTACTGCGAAATGATTATAAGCTGTACCTTTGGAACGGACAAATCAGAATCCAAACAGCAACTTTTTGCACAATCGTTGTATAAATGAGCTTGCAGAATCAATAATGTAAAGTGCAAAGAGGCTTTCAGAACGCCATTAATGGAGCTCTACTCTCAGAAATACGCAACAAATCTGTATGGTCCATACCTTCACTGTGCGTTAGCAATGATAACGTTAATAATGACAGTGCCGTTAGGCGGAGATAGTAAACAAGGTTTTTCCAAATTCCTTCATCGAAGAAAATGCAGTTAACATTTCTGTATTACAATGAAGAACAGCTGCCAACACGAGTAATTTAGAGACTGATAGACACTGTGTAACAACGCAGCTGAAGTCAATAAATAAAAGGAAGTCTTCCGCTCCAGACTGTATACTAGTTATGTTTGTTTCGGAGTAAGCCAATGAAATACCTTCGTTTTTTAGCAAACATATACAATCCCTCGTTCGTTGAAAGATCCGTACCTAAAGACTGGAAGGATGCGCAGATGACACCAATATACAAGAAACGAAACAGAAATAAGTCATTGAATTACAGGGCCATATCACTGACATCGATTTGCAGGAGGTGTTTTGGACGTATACAGACTTCGAACTCAGCATGGTGCTAAAAGTCTCCAACAATGAGTATCAGAAAAATTCCGTTAACTGTCTGTTAGGCAATATATCACATAAACTCAAAGGCTCTCTTTTCAAATAAATACCTAAGAATTGAAATAATGGTCAACTTAAATTGTATCGATGATATAGGAGATGTTGTGACGAAGGCGAAGCGAAGACTGAGTTTTATTGGCAGAACTTGGAAGACATACACAAATGAACTAAAGGCACCGCCAACACTATCCTTATCCCTCATCTTCCAGAATATTACTGCTCAATGGGGCCCTTTCCAGACAGGATTCGCGAAGGACATCGGAAAAGTTCAAAGAAGACTAGCTCGTTCTGTATTATCGCGAAATACAGAAAAGAGTATCTCAGATATGATAAGCGAGATGAGGTGACAATCATTAAAACAAGAGGTTCTCCGTAGCGGCGGTATCATTCTTCTTAGAGTGTCTGGATTGGTTATGTTGCGGTACACCAACCGAGGTTATTAAACATATTGCAACTGCAACGGAAACGAATGCCACTATCCAAGCGGGCCGCCTAGAAACTCACAAAATAGAGATGATCCCTACAGTCACAATGAAGGAGACACTGGAATATGATGAACAAACTGACACCTCACCAACTAGTGACGAAAATCCCATGCAAAATTCCACCCTGACAGTGGATACAACTGACATCAGTGCAGGAATCTCTTCGCCAAGAAATAAGAGGAAGCGGAGACTAGCACGTGAAGTTTCTGATAAACTAGCACGCATAATGTGGGGAAAAGCTAAGCAAATTAGTAGTAAAGTCACCTCCAACTGCTTGTCTCCCGGCAGGTCATCAAAAGAAGAGTGAAGAACTGGGAAAAAGCCTTGGTGGAAGTGATGAAAATCTCAAAGTCAGAGGAGAATCTCTGCAGCCAAAACACAGAGCAGTTGACGTGAAGAAAACTACAGCAGATGAAGATATGATGGAGATTTTTGAAAGCGCGAAAGAAACATCAGCAGTCCCCGACGAAGACGATAATACCAGATAAGATTACATTCCGCCAAAGTTAGTGATGGAAAGAAGGTAAACACCAGATTGTTTCTCCAGTTGTTAGAAACGAACGACATGCATCAGTTTAATAAAATGTTCTCGGGTTTCCAACCGCGTCAATTGCTTAAAACTACACGAGCTTTCCGCCAAGCACTCCTCCTTAGCCATTGTCAAGTGATATGACTGCCAGTGGGCTGTTGGCGCGCCCTTATATACGCTAGCTGCCGGCTGTGACGTCACTGGTGCCGATGACATTGCCATATATGGGCATGTTTTGAGTCGGCATTTGATGTGCCCTCTTCAACTGCGTGATTTTATTCAATGTTATCGCCGCGAGACTCTGCAGTCATACATGCATCAGTTTGTTCTCTCAAATTATTAGAAAGTAACTGTTCAAACTTGCACTTCACACAGGACATGAAGCAACTTCAAGCTTACATAATCGCAACCCTTAACATTAACAAGACCCGCAACCTCCTAGAGCTAGAAAGATTTCAAGCTTTTTTGTACGCTGCAGATATTGATATCGTAACGCTGCAAGAGGTAACTGACATCGAACTAGACTAGCGTTGTTCCGTTCCCATCGCTCCTGATTTGTCAAAGGCATTTGATTGTGTGGACCACAACATCCTTTTAAATAAATTAGAATTCTATGGTGTCACGGGCAGTGCTGCAAAATGGTTCAAGTCATACCTCGCTAACAGGAAACAAAGGGTGTCAGTGCAAGGGACTAGTGAATTAAGTCATCAGTCATCATCAGAATGGGAAGAAATTACATGTGGTGTCCCACAAGGATCCATCTTAGAGCCGTTGCTTTTTCTTGTGTACATTAATGATCTCTCATCAGTTACACTGCCAGAAGCACAGTTCGTTTTGTTTGCGGATGACACAAGTATTGCGATAAATAGTATATCGAGTGTAGTTCTAGAAAGATCTGCTAGTGATATTTAAATGGTTTAAAGCCAACTCACTGACATTAAACTTCGAAAAGCCTCACTAGGCCTATATGCAATTCAGAACCTGTAAGAGATTTTCACGCAGCATATGCATAAAGTATTAAAAAGAGCAGATGGAAGAGGTTGACAGTCTTAAATTCCTGGGATTACAACTTGATAATAAATTCAGTTGGGAGGAGCACACCACAGATCTGCAGAAACGCCTTAACAAATCTGTATTTGCAATTCGAGTGTTAGCTCACATAGGCGACTTAAAATTGTAAAAGCTTGCATACTTTACCTACTTTCATTCCATAATGTCATATGGTATAATATATTGGGGTAACTCTTAAAGTCAAACAAAAGTTTTCAGAGTCCAAAAGCGTGTAAGACATATTATTTGTGGAGTAAATTCACGGACGTCCTGTAGAAACCTCTTCAAAGAACTGGGATACCAACTACTGCCTCTCAGTATATTTACTCCTTAATGAAATTTGTCCTAAATAAATAATATATCTCTTTTTCCAACAAACAGCTCAGTTCATACATAGAATACCAGGAACAAAAATGATCTGCACAAGGACTTAAAAGCACTTATTTTAGTTCAAAAAGGGGACCACTATTCAGGAACACTTATCTTTAATAATTTGCCAGCAAACATAAAAAATTTAGTTATAAATCAAGATCAGTTTAAAAGGAGCCTGAAATACTTACTAGTGGCCAACTCATTCTACTCTACTGACGAATTTTTTAATAGAAACAAATGATGTATTGTATATATTCATACTATTAGTATTGTTATTTGAGCTTTAAAAAAAATGACATGTTCCACATCCACGAGGATCTCCTCAGCACGGATCTATGGAACAAAAAACTAATCTAATCTAACCAACACAATCGCCAAACTACATGAAGAATGAAGAAGAATTTTGTTTCTCTTTCAGCACTTATTTTTAGAATGGTGAAAGATATCTAGATTTGTCGGTGATTTATTAAGGTACGACTTAATGGGTCAATAACACAATGTCTAACAACTTTTTATATTTCAGGTACTCTCAGTCAATGCACATCGTAAATCATGCTCGAAGTCCACTGATTTCCTTGTTTCTATTTTCACTGCTGTCGTAGAAAAAAATCTACTTTCGCGTGTATACATATTGAATTCCAGATTTGTTCTCCATCTGTTGTGACTGTGTAGCACGCGCGCGTGTATGCGTGTGTGTGTGTGTGTGTGTGTGTGTGTGTGTGTGTGTGTGTGCGTGTGTGTGGGAAGGGGGCGGGGGTGGGGTAGAATAAGAAAGCTAACTAAAACAACAATTCTACATGCTCTCCCTGTATTACTACTCTCCCTAGAGCTACTAATTCTACCGGTTAAAGCCAATACTGGTGTTTTAGGTCTGAATAACCGGTATTCTTCGGTATTTGTTTGGTCTCCGATATAACAGGTGTTTTTATTTTTTACTAATAACTAGATAAAAACCTAAATGATTAGACAGATTTTTTCGTTTTTAAGTAACCTTTTTAAAAGAACGAGCAATTTATATTCGTAAAGTTCCATTTGCTTTAAAATATTATCGTCGGACTTCAGTTGTGTTACAGGTTGGCACCATGTCTAGTCTGTGAGTATTTTACTACGTGCGGTTTCAGTGAAGTACACTGCTTCATTTGCTTTAATAGATTAAAAACGGAAGGAGCCACAACAAATTTACAACATAAGGAGAAAACTTAAAATTTAACAGTTCATTTCTATTTTACAATGAAAATAGAAAGCTGCTGGTCTGCTGTTTGTGCCTACACAACGTGCGTATAACTGTTTTTAGTCCTTGAAAACGGAAAAATTAACGCGATAAACAGAACTGTTCAACCTCAGTTTTCACTCTTTGGCACTGGCTATGCGTAATGTTTCAGTGGTTGTATGATCCCCTATTGCAATATCATTTTTGAGCAGAGCTTTAAAAATTTAGAATCAGTAGGAGAATGCTGGTGATCTGTGGTAGTCAACCACTTATCACTTTGCGAGAAAAGCAGCGAATGCTGGACAGATTAAGTTTTCTTGTATTTGACTATTTAATTTAATGTTTCGATTCTACGTATCTTGAAACTGAGGCAGGCCAAATTTTTCAAATTTTGTTCGATTTCTAGGTACATTACAGGAAATAGAAGGAATAACGAACCGAAAATAGGTTATTTTAGAAACTGGTTATTTTGAACTGTTTTAGCAGTCCTGTAAAACTAGCACTGGAAAGAACTGATATAACCGAAAACCGGTAGTTTCAGCGATAAGCGCCATCTCTAACGCTCACACCCGTTTAAAATCAGCCACGTTGAAATGTGTGCACTGAATTTACTGTTTGTAAATCACTTGCTTGCTAGACTCGTTGTTCTGAACTGAAATAAATTGGAAGATTTGAGGCTGGCAATGCTTTGTGTGCGACCACTCTAATTATAACAATGACAATTATTACAATAATACGGTGCGCAGTACTACAGTAGCCCTCATGTACTTTGTAGTTACTGTATTGTGCTGTCAGTCCATTCATCTGTTCGAAGCTCGTAATTAAACAGGGTACGAAATAGCTGTGCTCGCGTCATTCATGTTCGAAGGAACATTGCATAGTATTTCTTAACAACACAATTCGTATTTATTCACCAATGCTAGGCCCACGACCCTCAATAAATACGTCCTTCCTACGGAGGAAAAATGGTTCAAATGGCTCTGAGCACTATGGGACTTACCTGCTGAGGTCATCAGTCCCCTAGAACTTAGAACTCCTTAAACCTAACTAACCTAAGGACATCACACACATCCATGCCCGAGGCAGGATTGGAACCTGCGACCGTAGCAGTCACGCGTTTCCAGACTGTAGCGCCTAGAACCGCTCGGCCACACCGGCCGGCTCCTACGCAGGAATCTAAGTAACGTACAAGTGCAGGTTGTGACACATGGAAGGCGACGTATGGAAGTAAGGCCTGACAGTGATTCGTGCACGGATGACCAAAGCGGGAAATCCGGCTTCCAGTTCCGGTCTGGCACAAATTTTCGCCGTCGTCATTTCAGTATAGAGCCAGTGGTAGTTCATATTCCTAACTGCGAATGCATTTCCTGTAATGAAGCGATTTCTAATCTATTGCAGGAACTATAGACAACCTGGAGAAGACGCTTTCATAAGATAATTAGCATTTTATATGTATGAATATCACTTTTACTGTTACAGGTGTATGGCACAAAGCAGAAAGTATGTGCGTAGTGAGGAACGTATAACCTCCACCGTATAATGTGAGAAAAAAGTAATTATTGATACATAATCAGTATTCGAGTGATAATAGTAATGATCTTTTAAAAATATTTTAGTTTCATGGCTGAAACACGGTTGTACCAATTTGGTTTTTACGTAACAGAAAATTTTATTTTACCATCAGGGGGGTAATTACCCCCAGTACAGGAATCCCTGAACTAGAGAGGTATAACTCTATAACAACCCCCGGAAATGAAACTGAATTAGGAAGCATAATTCTCACAAAAGAAGGTATCCTTTTACAACATGTTAAAAAGAGCAGGTGACAGGGTGATCGCCCGTACAATCCATAATATTGGAATTATAAATGTTTGTGAACTCTCAGAGAGTAGTGACAGGAGCAGAAGAGCCGAGCTTTTCAAATACTAGACTGTATCACTTTTTGGAGCGCAGTGTGACAACCTAATTTTAGTAGGTGACTAATTACGTAATCAACCTTGCCGATGAAATCCAGAATTTTAATAAATCCGTTGTTCTGGAACACATAACTAAGGAACTCCACGTAACCAATGCATGGCAGGATAAACACGGCAATGTTCCAGGCTTTACTCGTGTAGCAAGCCACTGAGCTGTTCACTTGGATAAAATTTATGTTTCGCATTGTTTGAAGAACCAGATTCTCCACCCAAAGTGTGACCTACGATTTTCTCGGATCACGCCCCATATATGCACCATCAGTACGGAGGAACAAAAGTACTAACCAGCAACAGGTCTAAGGAAACTGAATGTTACCCATATATCTCGCTGTTTGTCGTGACGTAGTGTCTCACACATAGGAAGAACGTAAAAAAAAAGAAAAACGTATCTCATATCGCCACTATGAGCTGTTGGTTGGAAAATGAGGACACTGCTCAGGTAACCAAGGAAAAAAATTACTGGCACTAAAAGACAACGGATGTATATTCCATCTGTCTCCGGAACTTGTGTAAGTAGGCTGTTTAGGTTTTTTTATTGGTAACGCCGCCGCCACGTAGCGCTCTGTATGAAAATCACTGGCTGTGCCGTGTGCAGTCTGTGGCTGGTTGGCATTGTTGTAATACTCGCCATTGTAGTGTCGGGCAGCGGCAGCTGGATGCTAACAGCGCGTAGCGTTGCGCAGTTGGAGGTGAGCCGCCAGCAGTGGTGGACGTGGGGAGAGAGCTGGCGGAGTTTTGAAATTTGTAAGAATTGGTGTCATGAACTGCTATATATATTATGACTAGTGAGGTAAATACATTGTTTGTTCTCTATTAAAATCTTTCATTTGCTAACTGTGCCTATCAGTAGTTAGTGACTTCAGTAGTTTGAATCTTTTATTTAGCTGGCAGTAGTGGCGCTCGCGGTATTGCAGTAGCTTGAGTAACGAAGATTTTTGTGAGGTAAGTGATTTGTGAAACATATAGGTTAATGTTAGTGAGGGCCATTCTTTCGTAGGGATTATTGAAAGTCAGATTGCGTTGCGCTAAAAAAATATTGTGTGTCAGTTTAAGCACAGTCGTGTATAAATAGTTCTAAGGGGACGTTTCATACTTGTACAAACTCGACGCATCAGTTATTCCCAACTACGAGAACAGCAAGATAATTAAAGCAGAAGTTTTAATCTTAAACGAAGGCAGGTAGAAGGTATTAAAATCAGAATCGGAGTACAAAACGCAGTATACGAAGCAAGAAGCTCCATGTACCACGTTATTCGTTTAAACAATAGTGCAAATAAGGAAATAATAAGGAAAATTTAATACGTGGATGGAAGAACTTTCACCGAACGGAATGATATCAAAGAAGCGATTTTTAACTGTTATGTAAAGTTAATGTGCGAGAAGACCACAGACGGTAAAAACCAATATGAGCTGATAAACAGTGGGAAAAGAAGAGGCAGCGCTGAAACAACTGAAGTTAAGACAACGGGAATCGCTGAAGAAGAGATAAAAAGCCCCACAAACCAGTCTCCCGATCCAGATGGTATTTTGCCACATATTCTTGCAGGTAATGAAATCTAAGTTTTTAAATACATACAATGAACTAATGATTTCTAGCTTTGGCCTCGAAGGATTTTGAGAAACAATGGTAGTTTTAATTCCTAAAGGGCAATTTAATAACTCAGCTGAACACCTGAGATCTATAATTCTCTTGAGCAGCGATAAGATTTTTTCTCGCATTTTAGCCCAAACAATTAAAACTGTGATCATCTCAGTGACCGGCACATACCAGGTAAACGTTTCTAAAGACAGAACAATTTTTTTTAAACAATCTGTGATTATAGGGATATTATGCCAATAGCAGAAGTCTGTAATTTAAACAGTGCGAGAGTGTCCTTAGACTTTGAGAAGGCCTTCGCTGTGGTTAATCATGCCTTCCTACTAGACACGATGCAAGTAATAGGCTTTCCACGTCGCTCCACTAATACAACAAGTGGATTTAATGATCCAGATTTACCTTTCACGGAAAATTAACCAGGGAAAAAGATATGCACACAGCTCCCTGAAACAAGGTTGCCCCATGTCGATGACGCTTTTTGGTTGGTTGGTTGACTGGATTATTAAAGGGACCAAACTACTAGGATATCAAGTCCCTTTTTTCCTCAAACGGACAGGTTTACATGACTGTACATCTGAGATGGCTATCGCGCAAAATCCAAGGGAAGAGAACCTCACGGTCTACCAACGGTCAGCGAAGGCTAGGTAAGGGACAAAAAAAGAAGAAAGCGAGAACTGGGAAGAAAGGCAGGCGAGGTGTCCGGATCGAGTGAGACAACCGGAAGCCCCCAAAAGCAGAGTGCAAATATGTCACCCCCTCCCCTCTTACCAGAGGTACCCACTCAGAAATTGCCTAGGAAAGACTAGCAACTGGGACACGGCAAGAGAAACACAGATAAACAAAAGATGAACAAGTCGAGCAGAACCTTCGAGGGCAGACAGCCGCGGTGGGGTCTGAGCAGAGGCAACAGAGCGTTCTGCCAACCCCTCAGAAACCGGAAATGACCACGGAGAAGCCATCGGACGTTGGCGCCCCAGGTACACATAGTCTGCGGCCGCGAGCTCGGCTCCAGTTCACCACCGGCAATGAAGGGTGAAGCTTTGACAATGCCAGCCACTCGTGCTGGCGAAACGTCAGAAAAATCAATAGATGAACGTCGGCCGAAGAACCCGAGACAGAAGCCAATAGGCAGTTTGTCAACAAGGGTCCACGAAAGCCTTAACAATTTTGAACCCCTCGGTGGTCCGAGAAAGCTAAGTTGCCCTCCCTTCACGAATAAAACTTAAAACTAAGTCAGCCGCTCGGGCATTATGACGCTTTTTACCATTGCCACTGAATCGTTTCGGGTGCCGATGACGTCGCCGATCACTATCCAATCATCATCATCGTCATCATCATGATCAAATCGTTGCTAGCTCCCCGCACACAAAAACTGCGAAGGTTATTTACAAATAAACAAAAGCCTGTGCGCACGGTGTATGCAGACAACACCGACTTTTTGGTAATAAATATAAGTGAACTCGACAGGGCAATGCAGGTTATAAATAACTGTGAATGTCTATCTAAAGCAAAGTAAACACAAGAAAATTCTGCGCTATGAAGGTAGATCAGGAAATAAATACCCAGCATCAAGATCAATAAACATAACCATGAATATGAAATGCTTAGGAATTGATTTCAGACACAAGATTCAATATACACTGCCGCGAGCTACAGGAAGCCCCTAACAAGCATTAGAGCCAGTGTAAAAGAATATAGCATAACAAAACTACGAGAGCTCCTAAGAGTAAATCTTGCAATGTTGTATTATCTCAAAAATTAATTACTCCCGCCGATACATCGAGGAACAGGCCAAAGAATGTATGCTGCCCTAGGCCACATCATAAATGTGGTCACACACAGGAATTGAAAGTCAAGTTTGATACGCCCAGACTCACCACAGAAAATGGACTTTACCTTGCAGATAGCTTCAGGCTGGAAGACTTGTATGTGTGTGTGTTTTTGTGTGTATGTACTCAATACGTATAAAATGTGAGGGAAAAATGACACATAGCCTAAAAAAAAAAACAGCTCACATGCTTAATGAAGTAGTTCCGACGGACTTAACCATCTCATATAAGTACAACACATTCCCAACAGAATTTATCACATTAAACATTTCGTAATTAAATACAGCTATATACAAATGAAGATCCCTGACAAGCAAAGGCGCCGGCCGGGGTGGGCGAGCGGTTCTAGGCGCTACTGTCGGGAGCCGCGCGACCGCTACGGTCGCAGGTTCGAATCCTGCCTCGGGCATGGATGTTTGTGATGTCCTTAGGTTAGTTAGGTTTAAGTAGTTCTAAGGTCTAGGGGACTGATGACTTCAGAAGTTAAGTCTCATAGTGCTCAGAGCCATTTGAACCATTCGAACAAAGCAAAGGCAATATTTTTAAAAATGGTGGAAGGCAATCAAATAGTTAAAAAGGCTTTTCTTGGATTTGCGGTTCATTTTTTCCGCTATTTCGCAAATATTTTCTGCATTTGATTTACGAAATTCATAGCCTAACATCAAACCTTTTCGTGGCAGGCATATGCATTTCACCTCATTCAAGAGGAGAAATAAATAACCTATTAAGACAACTTATACCTGATGATGGACCCGCAGGATCAGAAATGCATCGAATATTTAATAAAACACGAAAATTTATGACTGAGGGCGTTTTCTTAAATTCATACTTCCAGTTATTTGTTTTCGTTTCGTGTCCATACAGCCATCTCAGTAGTAGATAGACGATACGACACTGTGTTTGAACTAACTTTTCATTTTGGTCAGTAATGGCGATAAGTATGTAAGGACATCACCACACCCAGTCCCCCAGCGGAGAAAAACTTCTTCCCAGACGGAAAACGAACCTGGGCCCTTTGGTTAGCAATTTGCTGCGCTGTCTCGCAGCTACTGAGGTGGATAGAGCCTTAACCTTCAAAAGATTTGAGGAGTCTCCAGAAACGACACGTGGCTCGTATTCCACGTTAAACTGTGGGTCCCCTTTCCCTGGTTGGATGGCTAAATTAGGGATGCGGAAGTCGGTGAAATAGAGCTCAATTAAAACACTTGCAGTCGGTCGCTGAACCACACGCAGCCATTATTATCCTCCTAATGCCAAAATATACTGTTGGCTCCTATCTATATAGGCGGAAATAACCATCATATAAAACGAATGCAATCAGAGCATGAACGGAAAGACTTACTTGTTAATTTAAGAGTGGAACAATAGAGAAATAGTCTAGAAGTGATTCTAAGAACCCTTTGCCAAACACTTAAGTGTGAACTGCAGAGTTGTCGTGTAGACGCAGATATGAAAATTTCCCGCCTGAGTAATCAGTCGCGAAATGCAACAGTGAAACTCTGCATGCGCATCTACGTTCATAATCTACAAGGCAATGTTTTAACCAATCCCTGTCTAACGTTGTTTACGATTTGGGCGAGAGAAAACTGATTCAGTACCTAGGGACGCGTTCTAATTTCTCTTCTCCTAATAACCCCTACACGAAATATATGATAGTAGCAGAGTAGCTATCGTAGCTTGCTCATAATATCTATTCTCTAAATACACCCGGTAGGGTCACGTGGGGACAACGTAAAAAGATTCTCATTAAGTTCTTCATTTCAACGCTCATCTGAGTTACCTCGACGTGCTCTGATAGACGTAGCTTCTATAGATTCCAAACTCTCTAACAGTATTCTAGAATGTGTCACTTTAACGTCTTGTGTGCCATTTCCTTGACGGATACGCTGCCCTTCCCTACAATTCTCGGAAAAAAAAAAAGTTTGCCGTTCTTCTTCGTTACTATTTACGACTGACGTCGAGAGCAGATAATACTGCATTATTTTTCTATTGCAGCTGCCTTGCGTTTATTTGTCTATATTTTAAAGAGAGCTGCCACTCACTGCGGGAAGTGGAAATACTGTGTAAGTCATTCTGCATGTCAGTAAAATCTTCCAGCGGCGATATTTTTCTCCAGACGACCACAACGTCAGCGGACCTGCTGAGCTACCTGATAAAATGAAACTTCCTGACAGGTTAAAACTGTGTGCCGGACCGGCACACAGTTTTAATCTGTCAGGAGGTTTCATATCAGCGCACACTCCACTGCGGAGTGAAAATCTCATTCTGCTACCTGATAAAATGTTTACGTATACTGGGAGCATGAGTGGAATAATTGTGCATCCATTTTATCCATTGTGCATGAAGATCTGTAACTGTGATTTAAAGTTGCGGTTTGTGCAGGTGAGGTACGCAACCACTCACTGTTTTCAGTTTGATACGATTTATTGTACTATTAACTAGGTATTAGTGGAATATTATTTCCTGGGCCTCGTGCACCTGGATGTTAGGATCGTGTTGCTGGCGAAAATAAAGGACATTTAGGTAAAAACTGACATGTTTACAAAACGAGAATTACGTAGTTTTAAGACACCTACATTTTACTTCTTCGTTGTATCTAAGATATATTCATTCCGATGTTTTAGCCAGCTTACATAGACACACATACACACACACACACACACACACACACACACACACGTACCTGGTATTTAGGTGCATTTTGTTTCAAAGCAAAAACCACTGAACGTAGGTACAAAAGTACGAAGATGGTAAGAATTACACTTTTCCACATCACGATGTTTGACATGAGCTGCATTAAAATGTGAGCCTACAGTGTCTCGATAACTGCTTAATTGTGTCCTTTATATGCAGAGCTGAGAAGCAGGAGGTATGCCAAAGAAGGAATATAATTATGACAATGAAAAGAAAACACAAATCCAAAACCTGCGTGTATATTAAGATTAGATTTATTTCCATAGACCCACGGTGCGTATTTCCTCAAGAGGTAGAAAATGTCGTACAACAAGAATACCTAACACACACTTCCAAAATAGAAATATGATGTTATTCTTTCCGCCTATCATAAGTGAAAGGGTCCTTGTGGATAAGGAATAAGTATAAAAAACGTAAAGATATTTTCATATAAAAGGTGCACTTATCATAAACACGTAAAAATGTATCCACTGGGGTGCGTAAGATAGTTCTTAGGCTATCATAGCTTTCCGTCATGAAACAGGAAAGAGTTTACAAGCCTTATTAACACTGATCATATCATTGCATCGAAGATGTGCAGAAGTCAGAATTTACGTAACATTCGCTTCATTTATATTGCTAAAAATCTAAAAAACTACGAGTTGATACTGACAAAATGATATAAAAGAAAATAATAAATTATACAAAATACAAGTTTGAAATAAAATGAGGAGTCTTGATATCAAATGTAATGCATTACTCGTAAATATTCTAAACGACTTTCCAAATCTCTAGGGTACTGTCCTTTGGTCAAGAATCGTGAAATTTGGCATACAGAAAGCTTTAACAGTAAAAATGAAGGGAAAAAATTCGATTATTGTTAATTTGTAACTATATCAGCAACTTAAAAAAAATTGTTATCCTATTGTCTGTCTGTCTATACGTTAAGCTCCCTTTTCCTCTGGATCAGGTACACGTTTCAGGCAGAAATTTATGTCTCGTATGAGGGTTTATGGACCAATTACTGCGTAAGAAACTGAAGTTTTTAAGTCAGTGCAATCATAAAATAGGGCCATTTATGTGATATAGTTTCATACTCGCAAACTCATTCAGTAAAACTTATAGGGTACTTCTGGTTGATCTTGTATCATTAAATTTGGCAAGATGCAAGCTTTAACAGTAAAAGTACAGGGGAAAAGAAGAAATAATTAATCTGTAATTATATCACATAAAAATTTTCATTTGTTATCCGACTCTCTCTCCGTCAGTCCGTCTGTTAGAACGCCTTTTCCTGAGGAACGGTAAGACGTATCAAGTTTAAATTTGTGTCACATACTGAGGTGTATGGTTCCTTAGTGGTGTAAAAAAGTTAAGTTTCTAAGGGAATGCAGTCGGAAGATACGGTCACACCGACCCTAGTGGCCGAGCGGTTCTAGGCGCTTCAGTCTGGAACCGCGCGTCCGCTACAGTCGCAGGTTCGAATCCTGCCTCGGGCATGGATGTGTGTGATGTCCTTAGGTTAGTTAGGTTTAAGCAGTTCTAAGTTCTAGGGGACTGATGACCTCAGATGTTACGTCGCGTAGTGCTCAGAGCCTTTTGAACCATTTGATACGGTCAATTATATGACTTTTTGGTTCTCGCAAACTCACTCATTAAAATGTACAAGATACTTTCCGTTGACCTGAATTCATGAAATTTGGGAAGAAACAAGATTTCAAAGTATGAGTAAAGAAGAGAAGTAGAAAAAACAATGGCTCTGAGCACTATGGGACTTTCTGAGGTCATCAGTCCCCTAGAACTTAGAATTACTTAAACCTAACTAACCTAAGGACATCACACACATCCGTGCCCGAGGCAGGATTCGAACCTGCGACCGCAGCGGTCGCGTGGTTCCAGACTGTAGCGCCTAGAACCGCTCGGCCATATCGGCCGGCAATCAGAAAACAGTTGCTTTTTAATTATATCAAACAAAAAACATATTTCTTCTGTCATTTTTTATCCGACTACAGACTTAAAACATTCTCGAAAGCCTTAGAATTACCGAGAGCGATTTCTTGCCTGTATTAATGGCGATAAAAGGCAAAAATCGTCTCGATTTTCGGGATGGATGAACTGTCTATTTACATAATTAAGTTTATTCGGAACCCACAGAGTTTGAATCCTACTCGCAACTGCCCACATTCTATTTTCCTTTTGGACAATGAATTATTTAGAGTGGACAAGACAGATGTGGTACCCTGTATACAGACAATCTTTCCTGTGTGCAAACCAGGAATGCTAGAGGAGGGACAAACTTGTGCTATTTCGTTTTTTATCTTCTCCATACAAGGTAAGTTGTTACTGGGGCAGAAACATGTAGTACGTGCTGCAGAATCTCGGTATCTGTGCTGCAGTGGATTAGTCAGTTACGGAAAGTTTTCCACTAGAGATGGGCAAAATGAAACATGTAACTGTTTCGAAACAAATGAAACAGTACAATGTAATGTTTCGATACGCTGTTTCGAAACAGTGAAACAGTTTGTGTTTTGTAATCTAATAAACCTACACATTTTATCATCTTGAATGTCTACTGTATAAGTATGTCCATAAAAAACACAAATGAGGTGCGAGAGCGCTAATCATGTCGCAAAAAGTATGAAACTATCACTTAGACGTCTTGGCAGTTTCGTGTCGTGTGACTTTCATACTTTTCAATTGGCTGAAGACAGCCATATCTGATGACAGAAGAACCACCACGAACGGAACTGGAGGTGGGAGCAAACTGCAGAAACAACGGATACGCTACTGGGATTCCCACATTCCATTAGTATGGGTAATACACCCATCCTGCTAATTTCCATGCACACAAAGGGAATCATTGTGGATAATAGGCACATTAACTATAGACTCACAAATAATGTCAAATAATTCTAATAAATAACAAAATATAACAGAAAAAAATTTTGTCGTTAAAGATGTTTCGAACTGTTACTATAAATTCACCATAGTTCCCAGCCCTTCCCGTACACCATTACACTATCAGTGATATGTCAAACAGATTGCTTGCAATTATACCTACATCAAATTTATGTATATGTCTAATAACTGTCACTCTACGCCTTTTTTTATTCAAAATGTTGTATGCTTACTTGCGTTTCTTAATATGATTACTGTACATGAACAGAGAAGCGTATGTTATAAAAAAAGTGTAATTTAACTGAATGATTTTCACATATTTATTATTTTGAATGTGAATAGTATGCGTTGTTTTATTGTCTGGTTAGTGTTTATAAAGCAGATGTTACGCCTTTTCGGAATAGGAGAGTCAGCTAGAAAAGAAGCTTTATTTTCGGATATCTTAAGCTTCATGTTATTGCTTGTCAAAAAGATTTCGACACTCTTGGAAGTGTTTCATGAAGTGTTATGTTGTGTTTCAGTACCTGTGCCGAGCCCGAATCTCGTCCGACACAGAGCGGAATGGAACATCACTGTTTCGATACAATTAGTCCATTCCAAGCACACGTGGACTGAAACAGTCTTATTTTGAAACAACGATACAGTTTCTGTGTCTGGCTCGAGATCGAATGTGCTCCTCTTATCCGAGGCAGGGGGCGGAATGAAACACCACTGTATCGAAACAGTGAACCACAGCCGTTCCGAATCACTGAAACAGTTCCACGTATCGATACACTGTATCGAAACATAGAAACAGTGGCCAAGTCTATGATTAAGTTTATTCGGAACCCACAGAGCTTGAGTCCTACTCGCAACTGCCCACTTTCTATTTTCCTTTTGGACAATGAATTATTTAGAGTGTCAAGACAGATGGGGTACCCTGTATACAGACAAGTCTTTCCTGTATGCAAACCAGGAATGCAAGAGGAGGGACAAACTTGTGCTATTTCGTTTTGTACGGTTCTCCATACAAGGTAAGTTGTTACCGGGGCAGAAACATGTAGTAAGTTCTGCAGAATCTCGGTATCTGTGCTGCAGTGGATTAGTCAGTAACGGAAATTTTTCCACTTGTTTGAGTGCGGTTCAGCTATCGGCGAATGCCAGTCTTGACGTCAGAGACGGCAGTCTCGTTCCTTTTTCCAAGGTCAGTGGCAACGGAGTGGATCCGCCGAGTCATGCTGGCGTCTGGAGTCCAGGCGTACTCCAGTCTAGCGAGCGGGCGGCCGCGCCTTCCTGGAAGCCGTGTGACGTCCTGCCCGCTCGCGAGCCGCGTGCGGGATTCCCAGACGGCGGCAGGGGCTGCCCTGGTCCCCCACCCGTCCCCTGTGTCTGGCCGTCGACCCGACCGGCCAACACGTGCCCGTGAAGGTCCGATTACACTGCAAGTCGCGGTACGGAACGTCAAAATATTCCACAACACATTTCAAATGGAGCATTCGCACAACGGGAGTGTACCCACTAGAGCAGGGGTATCCAAACTTTTTAGTCCGCGGGCCACATTGACTCCTCCACGAAGCCATAAGGCCAAGATCTACCTAGTGGGGTTAAAGCACCCTAGCACTCCATAATTACCGTAATGTAAGGCTAAAGAAAAGATGAAATCGCAAAAATCCAAGGTTGTGGGAATACCTAGCACTGAAACGAACTACGATTTTTATTTAATTACATAATTTTGATTGGTGGACGTACCTGACCGAAATTTTGGCGCATTTTATTTTGGCTAAGTTCACCGACAAAAAAGTATGTTACTGCACATTCTTCACGAAAGCGTCCGGCAAAGTTAACGAAATCTCAAAATCATTGTTAGCAACACTATTACTGCAAGACGTAACAGAGGTAGAGTATATCAACGCATTGTTATTTCAAGCGGTGCAACAATAAGTATAGTTATGTAGTCTTGTAGCGAGTAGCAGAGCCAATGTCGCGGTGTACTGGGCGCGATAGGCCTCGAAACTCAATTGTTGGCAGTATAGGTACCACCTCAAATATTTGGCGGGACAGATACCGGGGATGTCCAGCCAGCTAACGCTGGCCGGTTTGCAGGCCCTCGCGGGTCGGTTTCGGCCCGCGGGCCGTAGTTTGGAGACCCCTGCACTAGAGTCCCCGTCCCCCCCCCCCCCCCCCCCCCCCCGAGAATGGACAACCTGGCCCCCAAAACAAAGAACGAAAGAAATGTAACAAGTAAAGACTCGCCTTAAGCGATTAAGGAAAGTTACGACAAACATAAGACTGGAACTGGATGGCTGAACGACGATCTGAACCATTAGCTTCGAGAACAGAGCTTGTATTTTCAAAATAAATAAATAATATTCTTCAGCAATTGGATAAGAACTGCAGACATGGCCGCGATGGAAGCGAATCTGTGATGAAATCAAACGTTACGCTTGGCGCCGTATTGAAACCGAGTAAACTTAAAATGATAGCCACTTACTACTATGGCTCGAAATGGACATTCTTGCGAAACGGAAGTAATCCAATAATTTTATCTTGGTCCGTGTTCGCATACACAAAAGACTATATGGGATTGTGGCGCCATCTTGAACATACACACACACACACACACACACACACACACACACACACACACACACTCCCCCATCGCACACAGATAAAAATAAGGAGCATATGTCGTCAGGACTGCCGCTACAAATTTCATAACTTCTCACAATATACGATACATTTTTTCCAACACACGCGAAGCCGGCCGGATTGGCCTCGCGGTTTTAGGCGCTACAGTCTGGAGCCGAGTGACCGCTACGGTCGCAGGGTCGAATCCTGCCTCGGGCATGGATGTGTGTGATGTCCTTAGGTTAGTTAGGTTTAATTAGGTCTAAGTTCTAGGCGACTGATGACCTCAGAAATTAAGCCGCATAGTGCTCAGAACCATTTGAACGCACGCGAACAGCAAGATGGCGTAATGTCTTGGATACAAACGTGGTGCGAAAGTTATGTTTATCTGTGTCTAAAAGTAGCTGCAAGCCGACCAACGAACGTGAATACATGACAAATTAGGTAACAACCTAGTACACACCAAACTGTATCCACAACACATCGCAATCTCAATTTTGTGACGCCGACATAACCCAAGTTCACTTTTTTGTATTTGTTTGCTAAGAGCTTCTCATACAGTAGCAGATGACGTGATGTATGCTAAGAAAAACATAAAAAAAAACATTCGGAAAATATGCCGGGAACTGCGACGACAACTGTAAAATTATGCTGTGACGCGTAGTACGAGGCTTTATGAAATTATTCACATGAACAATATTTGCAACAAAAGAATATATATATAATAGTGTTTTACAATGGTTTATAGGTATACCATTTCTGCATGTTTTCGAGTCAAAGATCCCACTGATGATGGCGATATTTGTCGTTGAAAGTAGTTTGAAGGAATAAATAAATACATAACAAAAGTATTTTGTATCAAGGCGGACCCACAATTCTATATTGTTGGAAGTAATCCAACCGACTAAACGAAACTTTTTACGAAAGAAACGCTAATGAAACAGGTAGCGATAAATCTTTAATTAAAAACTTATTACATAAGTTTCTAAATTCAGTTCACATGTGCAACTTGTGAATTGCCAATGCTTTTAGCTTCAAATGACATCGAAGCTATTTTCTTTTTGTAAGTGTCAAATTTTTCCTTGCAGCAATTTTATATTACTTCTTAATTTTCGTTTCCTGGGAGTTTGACCTGATTGATCGACTTCGTTTGCAACAGTAACAGCCGTTATAGGACACTCTGCAATAGTTTCACTGTTCGTTATCAGTCTTCGAATTTTCATCCATGTTTTCAACCTGGTATTACTTTAAATGAAGACAAGAGTCGCAAATAAACTTTTGCAAAGTTTTATTTTAAATATAAGATGTTTCAGTTTTCGTTATGTAACTGCTGACCTGAAATGTCTTCTTCTTCATCATTTTCTTCCAGTAGTGAGCATAACAATAAATTGCGATCGCAAATTTGAGAAACATGCTCTCACTTGTACGAATTGTACTGAAGGCTATTTGTATATGGTGCCATCGAGCTAAAACAAAATACTTTAACTTCTATCTATCCAAACTGTAATGAAATTTGGATTTCCTTCCAGCTTTAAAAACAATTTCGATATGCTAGCTACATTTAGTACACATCAATACATCGCCTAAGGTGAACCAAACGTAAAGAAGCCAGTGACTAATTTTTCTCCGTAGAGACTTCAAATTTTGAGTTGCAGTAACTATGACCAGTTTCGAAAACAATCACACTTCATCATCGAGCTGTGATGTGTAACAATAAAATACGAAGGAAATCAATTGTGTGCACCCATTAGTTTCCTCATAATCGAATACACATCGAAAAAAGTTTTGCATCACCCCGGTCCCCACAATTCCTGAAGATAGATGTTGACTGTGGATGTTGTATCACAGACTCAGTCCCTTTGACTGTTCAGAGATGTCACTAAACCCACACAATGATATAAACCACCATGCATGAGCAGGTCCTATTAGACGGAGGGCGTCCGACAGCTGATCTTTTCCAGTCATTCCACCAGGAAGGAGGTACATGGCTCGTGTTGTCTGTAGTTCAACCATGCCTAGAAGCTCAGTACCGAGGTTCGAGCACGTCCGCATTGTTACTTAGTGCCAGGAAGGGCTCTCAACAAGGGAAGTGTCCAGGCGTCTCGGAGTGAACCAAAGCGATGCTGTTCGGACACGGAGGAGATAGAGAGAGACAGGAACTGTCGATGACATGACCCGCTCAGGCCGCCAAAGGGCTCCTACTGCAGTGGATGACCGCTACTTATGGCTCGGAGGAACCCTGATCGCCGGTCGAAGTGACCGAACGGTTCTAGGCGCTTCAGTCCGGAACCGTGCTGCTGCTACGGTCACAGGTTCGAATCCTGCCTCGGGTATGGATGTGTGTAATGTCCTTAATTAGTTAGGTTTAAGTAGTTCTAAGTCTAGGGGACTGATGACCTCAGATGTTAAGTATCATAGTGTTCAGAGCCATTTGAACCATTTTAGGAACCATTTTCGTGCATCCACACGACGTCGTATTAGGACTCAAACTGTGCGCAATAGGCTGCATGATGCACAACTTCACTCCCGACGTCCTTGGCGAGGTCCATATTTGCAACCACGACACTATGCAGCGCAGTACAGATGGTCCCAACGACATGCCGAATGGACCGTTCAGGATTGGCATCACGTTCTCTTCACCGATGAGTGTTGCATATGCCTTCAACTAGACAATCGCCAGAGACGAGTTTGGAGGCAACCCGGTGAGGCTGAACGCCTTAATCACACTGTACAGCGAGTGCAGCAAGTTGGACGCTCTCTGCTGTTTTGGGGTGGCATTATGTGGGGCCGACGTACGCCGCTGGTGGTCGTGGAAGGCGCCGTAACGGCGGTGCGATACGTGAATGCCATCCTCCGACAGATAGTGCAACTATGTTGGTACCATATTGGCGAGGCATTCGTCTCCATGGTGCACATCTTATGAATGACTTCCTTCAGGATAACGACATCTTTTCATCTTTCGACTAGAGTGGCCAGCATGTTCTCCAGACATAAACCCCATGGATCATGCCTGGGATAGATTGAAAAGGGCTGTTTATGGACAACGTGATCTTCCAAACACTCTGAGGGATTGTGCCGCATCGCCTTTGAGCAGTGGGACAATCTGGACGAACAGCGCCTTGTTGAACTTGTGGATAATATGCCACGACGAATACAGGCATGCATCAATGCAAGAGGACGTGCTATGAGCATTAGAGCTACGGGTGTGTACAGCAATCTGGACCACCACCTCTGAAGGTCTCGCTGTGTGGTGGTGCAACATGCCTTGTGTGGTTTTCATGAGGAATAAAAAGGGCAGAAATGATGTTTGTGTTGATCTCTAGTCCAGTTTTCTGTGCAGGTTCCGGAACTCTCGGATCCAAGGTGATGCAAAACATTTTTTTAAATGTGTGTAGATAGAGTAGCGAAGAAAACACGCAAATGCAAAAGAAATCGTTTTCCATTTTTTTAAAAGGAGAACCTATACGAAGAAACTAACCCAGAAGTTGATGTAGCTTCGCTTCATTTACATACAGTACTTTTTACATTTTAGTGACCTTTTATTGTTTTCAGCTAGAAAATCGAAAACCTCATTTTTCTCATGTGTTGCTGTCAGCTACTTTGTGGGACCTACTTCTTATTTCCTGTGTGGTCTTTCCTGTGGTTACATGGTTCTGAGCTCTATGGGACTTAACTTCTGAGGTCATGAGTCCCCTAGAACTTAGAACTACTTAAACCTAACTAACCTAAGGACATCACATACTTTCATGCCCGAGGCAGGATTCGAATCTGCGAACTTAGCGGTCGCGCGGTTCCAGACTGTAAAGCCTACAACCACTCGGCCACTCCGGCCGGCTTCTCTGTGGATACAGCTCATTACATATACACTCATCAATTGTTGTTAATTGTGCAGTTTCTGATGACAGTTCGTACATAACACATTTATAATTTTTACTGTGTTGCCTCATTTTCCTGTTCTAACTAGACCTGAAGACGATCTGCAGCGCAGATTGAGACTGGTATCGGTAATAAAAGATGTGATTCAGACGGTGTTCTTTTACTTATTGTAAGAAAAGAGATCACAGTTCCTACGACGCGGTGTCAGTTGTGATAATAACTATTTGGAAAATAGTGCAAACGAGTCAATAAGAAGGAAGCAGAGAAAAGGAGAAAATTCTTTGGAGGTAAATAATTAACTGATCCAAAGTTGTCCCGAAATTAAAGACACTTTCAATAGTTATTTTTAACTAAGTAGCGGATAATTTAGGTCTTAATACTTCCTTAGTGGATAAATTAGAGTTCCTAAGAAAAGATTTCCAAAACACTGCAGCTAAACGTGGCAGTGAATTTTTTGTGACAGAACTTCTCCACATAACTGCTTTCGAACACACATTTAAATTCCTTGGTAAATAGCTCGTGTGTGGTGACGTCCATGAGAGCGACCGACAGTTGGCGACAGTGCTGGCGAGACTGCCAGTGATAAGGGTGCTCGGAAATTCCCCTTACAAATTTCTAGGACTTTTAGAAGGAAATATTTTCCTGTTTTGAATAGGAACCCACACCCGGAAACGTTCCGTTTCCTTTCTACGACGTCTTCATTTCGAATGTTTAATTCATCCACTTCTGCTTGAGGTGTCGAGTCAGGTGTAACGCAGTACAGTTATCAGATAACAATTCGAAATGAATTATAACGAAACATCCATTTATCACTTGACCACATTTATTTGTATTAAGGCGTAAACATCGTATGTTTACATTATACCAAACCAAAAATGAACTGAGCACACTGTACGTACAGAATAGTACTGATGCATTACAACAGCGGCTCGATGTGGCGACCACCATCGTTGTTACAAACATTGTAACTACGAAGCATGTTCTCCATCACTTCTGGCGTCTCTTCAATTTCTAGTGCAGCGGCCAGAACTCGTGCCAGCGATCTTCCTCCGTCTCCAGCGGAGTCTCGTAAATTAAACTTTGCATACGATCCCATAAGGCGTACTTCATAAGAATTAAATCCGGCGATTGCGGTGGCCACGCGATTCGCTCACCTTGACCTACCCATCTTTCAAGATATCGTCTGCTGGGGTGTCTCCGAACCTTGCACGAGAAATGAGGTGGTGCACCATCATGCTAAAACCACATTTCCTGACGGACATTCAGTGGTACAGCTTGCAAGAACGGATCCAATTCACGTCATCCTGTCTATCCTATTGAATACCAAGACAAGCAACTTTGAGACAATTTTCTTTCTCTCAGCAGACGTGGACGCGTTACGCATCTGAGTTGAAACCGTCGTACAACGGAAACGATATGTTTCAAGGGGTGGGCTCCTGTTCAAAATATTATGTACTCACTCCCCTCTACAAGCCCTAGATTGTAACAGGAATTTCAAAACACCCCGTACGTCGATCGTGTGTCCTTAAATGGCAAGTGATACTTACGGCTACAAAATAATTTATAAGTTGCTGCATTAGGTGAACTGAGAAAGGAACAAAAAAAAAAGTGTGGACCCGAAGCCAAAAAGTGAATTCTAGCTATAACAAATGAAAAGCACTAGTTTGCTTTTGTTCTGCAATATTGTAGAACAAAAGCAAACTGGTGCTTTTCATTTATTATAATGTTGTTCTACCAAGAACCGACGAAAGATTCTGTTAATATAAATTCTAGATATGATGAACAGCTGTGTTTCAAGATTGCAAATACCGAAGATCTTGAGAAAAACCAAAGTTGTGACCGTATTGATGACAGAAACAGATACCAAAAACTTTCGGCTGATGTCGTTCCTATGCCATCTTTATCGAATGATCCATTATCGAATCTCAGACCATGTCGACAAAACACTGTTTAGGGAACAATCGGATTTTAGACCAGGAAAGTCATGTTGTGGACAGATCTTGAATATGACACAACACATAGAAGATGGACATGAACGCGGGTCTTTGTTGATGTTACTTCCGCAGACAACACCATCACTCGTAGTAAACTATTAACAAAGATCTATGCCATCACAAAAGACTTCCACTTAACACATTTTATGAGATGTCTGCTTCAAAACAGACGTTTCTTCGTTACCCTACAAAACAAAAAGAGCCATTGGACTACATAGACAAATGGCATTCCCCAAGGAAGTATGTTAGCTTCATTGTTATATAATGTATATACTAATGACCAGCCAATTAGTCCTACCACACGATCTTCCATTTACGCAGATAACACAGCAGTTGCTGCCCAAGGGAGAACTCTTGAGGAGGTGGAAAAAAACCAACAGCAGGTCTCAAGACACTATCTGACTGTTATGATAGTAACTATGTAAAGCCACACCCTTGAAAGATTCAAGTGTGTGCATTCCACTTATGGAATAGAGGGGACAGGAGGAAACTGAGCATAACCTGCAGAGGTCAACAACTAACACACTGCGAGCTTCCAAAATATTCCAGCGGCCTGCACCGATTCAGTATCTGGGAGACAAGAAGCCAAGCATGTATCGATGCACTTTAATGGGTACAAGGACGCCAACAGCAGTGGCACTACGACCATAAAGCTGAACCATTATTTAATTACACGTCAGCAGAATTAACCAACTCAAACTGCATTTCATTCCGTTAATATCCACAGTTTTAAGGACGCCTATGATTTAAATGGCCATTTATTTTCTGACAAAAATAAAACAGCTCACCGTCTACAGTGCGTTACACTTTCTGATCAAATATATTTGTTGCTATGATATTTGCACGCGAAACATGTGTTTGAAAACATCAAGCTGATACAAGACTGATTGATTGCCTATCGAACGCGCAGGCTCCTAACGGTATATATCGAATGTGCGTCTGTGTCGACTACACGACTCTTGGTGGCGCGAAGTATGGTAAATGTTTAGTGCTTTGCCAGGGGGACACAGTTTATCGCTTTCGGTTATGAAGAGCAATGAGTGAAAGCGTTGCAGTTTCGAGTGCCGATAGTCTCACGTGGCGAAGTATAATTCCTCGGTTGTGTACTATAGAAAGTTGTTTGAATTTTCCTGGGACTTCGGATTGCTTCCAAATGAGGATAGCAGGAATTTTGTAGAATGTCATCGATTCGACTCTGTGAGACATCACAAGACAGGTACCACTCCCAACGTCACAAGAGAACATCTAAAAGAAAGAACATGTGGTTTGACAGTGTCAAGTTATTCACCGAGAAGAGCTTCATGTTAGTTTATTTTTGGATAAGAGACTACATGCTGCGAGCGACAGGTCCTGAAACGCAATTGTCCACGAACACTGTGTGCGATTACTACGGCTTCTGCCGAGAAGTCTGTTACGTCATCGTCACAAACGAGAGTGTTCCAGTTGATGGACAAAACAACGCTGTCGAAATAGAAGTGTCACATATAGCGTTTAGGAAATGCCAGGGAGGACGACCGATGCAAAATGAACCTGAGTATATCTGGGTTTTGGCGACACTAAAAGAGAACACCGCAAGGGCTTTATAGTTTGAGTTTATTGAAGAGGGAGAAAATTTTAGTCTCTCCGATAAAGCACTTCGTATTGCCATGCACGGTGGTGATAATAGGCGGTTTTAAGTCATACAACACCTTAAAGAGAGAAGGATTTCGAAGTGAATTAGTGAATCATTCTGTTGAATTTTTGTCATCGGACTGTCCGTCTGTTCGCACAAAGAACACAAAACGGTTGCGGAGATCCGTCAAATCGTCGATAAAAAGAGAGGGGAGTCCAGGAGATACTGGCGGACTCTACCTCTTCCAATACCTATTTTTCCAGAACTTGACGGTGAATGGAAAAACTGACCCTCCTGATACTCTCTCGGTATTTCTGAATAATACAGACGGAGTGTACCCGGGTTACGGAAAAAAAGAAAGGATTGCTGCCGGCGGCTCATGTAAGACGAGGAACACTACGCGAAGAACACGTGGTTGACGGGAAAAGTAAGTATATTTACTGCTTTACTGAATATTTACTCTAACTTACAATTAGTAAACGTTTGTCTTTTGTCGTTGTGCTAGTGACCGATTTGAACAGTATCCGTAGATCACGCCACGACTTGTGGGGTCAACATAGAGTCGCACGTTAGACAGGCAATCATTCTTGGAAATTACTGACTTGCTGAGAAGCATACGTATGAGCAACTTTAGAAGTGCCCTTGGCACGGAAACTTGGTAGGAGAATTTATGATTAGTAATGCCATAATTTTTCTGCAATTACAAGATTTATAACGTTCTGGTTTCTCCAACACAAACTGCTTCAGACAAGCACTGATATACAGTCTGGAGAGTAGTTTGCAAAACTAAATTACTCTGAATGTATCTGCAGTGTCGAAGAACTCCATACTGATCCCACATGTATGCCTCTGAGAATTTATGCTGTCGATTTGATACCAATATTTTCCGTGCCACGGTCTGACAGGACTGTGATCTTTGCTGATGGCTTACCTTATGACTGCTATCGCTGCCCTGTGCTCTTACTGGATTTGGCGGTTTTCTTAAGGTTTTGCTGGCTGGGGACTGATACCTCCATGTTGCTCGCCAACCGTCTCCTGTGACTGATGCTGGGCAACGGTACGGGCCGCTCTAATGACCCTTGTATTGTTGAGAACTGCGGCACGTGGCGATCCGTTGTTTACTCTTAGAAGACGCTCGGAAAATAATCACCGCATAATTAAGATAACTAAGTGGCGGCAGTAGTAGCGCATAACAAAGAGAACAAAGGAAAGAAAGGAATAGTCAAAGTAGGAAAGAAAAGTGGAAAATTAATGAAACTAATTAGCCGAATGAACTCTTTCGCTGTGTTCAAATAATGAAAATAATCAGAAGTAAAGATATGATAATCATTTACATTTCAATCTGCACTAGGACGCGAATCTACACTGAGGCGACAGAAGTCATGGAATAGTGACGAGCACAAATATAAATGCCGGCCGCGGTGGTCTCGCGGTTCTAGGCGCGTAGTCCGGAACCGTGCGACTGCTACGGTCGCAGGTTCGAATCCTGCCTCGGGCATGGATGTGTGTGATGTCCTTAGGTTAGTTAGGTTTAAGTAGTTCTAAGTTCTAGGGGACTAATGACCATAGCAGTTGAGTCCCATAGTGCTCAGAGCCATTTTTTTTTGAACAAATATAAATAGCGGTAGTATCGCGTAGACAAGATATAAAACCTGCAATGCATTGGTGGGACCTTCATTTGCACTGAGGTGATTCATGTGAAAAGGTTTCCAACGTGATTATGGCTGCACGACTGGAATTAACAGATTTTGGACGTAGACTGGTAGTTTGAACTAGAGGCATGGGGCATTCTATTTCGGAATTCGTTAGGGAGTTCAACATTCCGAAATCCACAGTGTCAAGGTTGTGCCTTGAATACCAAATTTAAGGCATCACCTCTCGCCACGGACGGCCATCACTTAACGAATGACAGCCGTGTAATTTGCGGAAAGGTATCAGTGGTACCAGACAAGCAACATTACGTGAAATAACGGCAGAAGACAATGTGGGACGTACGAAGAACGGATCTATTAGGACAGTGCGATGAAATTTGGCGTTAATGGGCTATGGCAGCAGTGAGTTTGTTAACAGCACGACATCACCCTTAGCGCCTCTCCTGGGCTCGTGCTCATATCGGTTGGACCCTAGATAACTGGAAAACAGTCCCAATCATCTTCATTTCGTCCCCATCGTCGCGCAAGTCGCCGAAGTGGCGTCAAATCGAGACTTGCACCTGGCGAACGGTCTACCCGACGGGAGGCCCTAGTCGCACGACATTTACATTTTTAGTGGAGAGTGTGGTGCAGACTCCACGAAACCATGGGCCCAAGTTGTCAGTAAGGTACTGTACGAGCTGGTGATGACTCCACAATGGTGTGGGCTGTGTTTGCACGGAATGGACTGGGTCCTCTGGTCCAAGTGAACAGATCATTGAATGAAAATGGTTATATCCGGCTGCTTGAAGACCATTTGCAGCCATTCATGGACTTCATGTTCCCAAACAACAATCGATTTTTTATGGATGACAAAGCGCCATGTCAACAAGGCCACAATCGTTCGCCATTGCTCTGAAGAACATTGTGGACAATTCGAGCAAATGCTCCGTCCAAGCAAATCGTCTGACATGAATCCCATCCAACGTTTATGGGACATAAGTGATAGATCAGTCAGCGTACAAAATCCTGCACAGGAGACACTTTCGCAATCATGGACGCACATAGAGGCAGCAGGGTGTAGGGAACTTTCAGCTACTTGTTCACGTCGAGTTGTTCTACGCTGGGCAAGAGGAGGTCGAACATAATATAGGGAGGTTGCCACGATTTTTGTCGCCACAGAGTATTGTTGGCATGGTTTTAGATGTGAGCAAGTGTTGCGGCTAAGACAATGGCGGGGAATCCGTCAGGAGTGGCGTATACAGTTTTGTGGAAGAACCAATCAAGTAACTATTTAAATTTAGATCTAAAAGGCACTTTAGAGGCTAATGCTCTGTATTTTGGAACAGCTGATGTCTACGGATAATTTTGCCTTACAATGCTATGTTGGTCTGATCTAAAACCTGTTCCACAAGGAGTTCCACTGCGAACGTTAATGATGCTAAACACAAGGTGTTGGGTTGGGATACACGGCTCCATGTATGCACTTAAAGAGGTATTCATTGACAGTTCCTACGAATAACAAACAAAGTGTAGCACAAACACTTTAATATACAGGGCATCCGCAACTGCTGAAAGTCATGATGAATGAAAACACCGCTGACAGCTGGTAAAAGGTGATTTTAACTGACCACAATTCCCCCTTTCACAGCTTACAGCCGCATCTTCAGATGCAACAGACATATTTAAGAACTGAAATATGTACAAAAGATCGTTAATATCTGAATGTTATTGACCGATTGCTTTGCAGTTTTGACACAACATTGAATTCTAATATGGGCGTGATTTTAGGCTCCTAATTCCTTAGCATATGTATATTTTAATACATATATAAATATGTGTATGTATGTAATACATAAAGGGAAAGTGTTGTTACCCAAATAGTCAATATTTGCCTTACCGATCTACTTCCAATTTTTACATTTGTATGTAATAAACGTTTAGAGAAAAGAGACTATATATATATATATATATATATATATATATATATATATATATATATATATATATATATATATATAATAGTGAAACGTTGTTAACAAACAGGAAAGTTGTATTTATGACATATTGGATGCTCAGCTTCAGAGAGGAGGTGGGGAGTCAGAAAGAGATGCAGAGAGAGGGAGAGAGGAGAACATGGACAGAGAAAGAGAGAGGGGGGGGGGGCAGGAGGAAATGGAGATAAAGAGTGGGAGGAGAAGATGGACAGAATAGCGGGAAGGAGGAGAAGATGGACAAAGAAAGGAGAAATGGGAGATGCGCGAAGACATGAGAGAAAAAGATATTACGAAGTATATTAAATTCCCATATATACTAAGAACGTGTGATTTCTTTTTTCTTTGTTTTCAGTTTAAGCAGACTCAGCCGGAGCGAAGCATGGCAGTGAAATATAATTATAAAGTGTATTGTAAATTTGTGCTATTATAGGAGGTCGTCAGAAACAGCCTGAAAAGTTTGTAAGGGCCTTGCAGGGGACGATGCGCTGAGAAATGATTGTTAAGAAAAAAGTTCGATACTTTACGCTTTTTCCAAGTTAATTAGCACTGAAGTTAGCCCATCAGGTCGTTGTGAGAGTAAATTGAAATGGCTCAGTGGAGACGGTGTCACCAAACGTGTTCGTCTTCTGATTTCCTAAAACCGAACAAGAAAGCGATACAAAAATTGCACATGAGATGGGAGTAGGGACCGAAACCGAGTCTAAGGTAAAGCACTCTGGTGAGCTACCGTCTACGCTATGAAAACAACTGACACTATTGTATCTGGCAAGTCACCTATATTTGCGCGCAGCGGCCTGACTGCATAACTTCTACGTCTACATCTACACCTACGTGATTACTCTGCTATTCACAATGAAGTGCCTGGCAGATGGTTCAATGAACCACCTTCAAGCTGTCTCTCTACCGTTTCATTCTCGAACGGCACAAGAGAAAAACGAGAACTTAAATCTTTCTTTGAGAGCCCTGATTTCTCTTATTTTATCGTGATGATCATTTCCACCTGTGTTGGTGAGTGCCAACAGAGTTTTTCGCAATCGGAGCAGAAAACTGGTGATTGAAATTTCATGAGAAGATCCCGTCGCAAAGAAATACGCCTTTATTTTAATGACTGCCACCCCAATTCACGTATCATGTCTCTGGCACTATCCTCCCTATTTCGCGACAATACAAAACAAGTTGCCCTTCTTTGAACTTTTTCCATGTCATCCGTCAGTCCCACCTGATATACATTCCACACCGCACAGCAATGTTCCAGAATAGGGCGGACAAGCGTGGTGTAAGCAGTCTCTTTAGTAGACCTGTTGCACTTTCTAAGTGTTCTGCCAATGAATCGCAGTCTTTGGTAGGCTCTACCCACAAAATTATCTATGTGATAGTTCCAATGTAGATTATTTTTAATTGTTATCCCTAGGTATTTAGTTGAATTTACAGCCTTCAGATTTATGTGACTTATCGCGTAATCGAAATGTAGCGGATTTCTTTTAGTGCTCATTTGAATAACTTCACACTTTTCTTTATTCCGGGTCAACTGCCACTTTTTGCACCATATATATGTCTTATCTAAATCATTTTGCAATTCGTTTTGGTCTTCTGATGACTTTAGAAGACGGTAAATGAGAGCATCATATGCAAACAATCTAAATGGGCCACTCAGATTGTCTCCTATGTCGTTAATATAGATCAGGAATAATTGAGGTCTATAACGCTTCCTTGGGGAACGCCGGATATTACTTCTGTTTTACTCGATGACTTACCGTCTGTTACTACGAATTGTGACCTTTCTGCCAGGAAATCACGAATCAAGTCTACAACTGAGGTGATATTCCATAGGCAACCGGTTTGGTTAGGAATCGCTTGTGAGGAACGGTGTCGAAAGCCTTCTGGAACTCTAAAAATACGGAATCAATTTGACATCCCCTGTCGATAGCACTCATTACTTCATGGGTATAAAGAGGTAGTTGTGTTTCACAAGAACGATATTTCCTGAATCCGTGCTGATTATGTGTCAATAAATCGTTTTCTTCGAGGTAATTCATAATGTTCGAACACAGTATATGTACCAAAACCCCGCAGCAAATCGACTTTAGCGGTATGGGCCTGTAATTCAACGGATTATACCAATTTCCCTTTTTGGGTATTGGTGTGAACTGAGCAATTTTCCAATCTTTAGGTACGGATATTTCTGTGAAGGAGCGGTTGTAAATAATTGCTGAATATGGAGCTATTGTATCAGTCTACCATGAAAGGAACCTGACTGGTATACAATCTGGACTGGAGGCCTTGCCTGTATGGAGTGATTTAAGCTGCTTTGCTACACCGAGGATATCTACTTCTATGTTTCTCATCTTCGTAGTTGTTCTTGACTGGAATTCAGGAATATTTACTTCGTCTTCTTTGGTGAAGGAGTTTCGGAAAACCGTATTTAGTAACTCTGCTTTAGTGGCACTGTCATCAGTGACTACCGTTGTTATCGCGCAGTGAAGGTATTGACTGCGTCTTGCCAATGGTGTGCTTTATGTATGACCAGAATCTCTTTGGGTTTTCTGCCAGATTCCGAGACAGAATTTCGTTGTGGAAGTTATTAAAAGCATCTCACATTAAAGTACGCGCTATATTTCGAACTTCTGGAAAACTTTGCCAATATTGAGGATTTTACGTTTGTTTTTTTAAAAAAAAATTTGGCATGCTTTTTACGTTGCTCCTGCAACAGTGAGCTGACCCGTTTTGTGTACCATGGGGGATCAGTACCATCACTTATTAATTTACATGGTACACATCTCTCAACTGCCGTCGATACTATCTCTTTGGAATCATTCCACATCTTTCCTACGCTTACATTATCAGATCGGGAGGAGTGGAGACTGTCTCTTAGAAAGGCGTTAAGAGCATTTTTAATAGCTTCTTTAAAATATACGAACTTTGTGTTTCTCTTTGATTGTTGTAGGTGTTACCGTATTCAGCCTAGCAGCAACTGCCTTATGGTCGCTAATCCCTGTATTCTTCATGATACTCCTTATTTGTCCAGGATTATTTGTTGCTAAGAGGTCAAGTATGCTTTCGCAGCCATTTACGCTTCTAGTGGGCTCATGAACTATTTGTTCAAAATAATTTTCTGAGATAGCATTCAGTACAATTTCGGATTATGTTGTGTGCCTGCCGCCGGCTTTAAACGTATAATTTTCCAGCATATCGAGGTAGACTGAAGTCGCTACCGACTATAATTGCATGAGTCGGAAACGGCGGAACGTAAGAAATTAGACTATGTGATCAAAAGTATCTGGAAACCTGGCTGAAAACGACTTAAAAGTTCGTGGCGCCCTCTGTCGGTAATGCTGGAATTCAGTATGGTGTTGAACCTCTCTTAGCCTTGATGACAGCTTCCAATCTGTCAGGCACACGTTCAGTCAGGTGATGGAAGCATTCTTGGGGAAGGGCAGCCCATTTTTCACGGAGTGCTTCGCTGAGGAGAGGTACTGATGTAGGTCGGTGAGGCCTGGAACGAAGTCGGTGTTCCAAAACATCCAAAAGGGGTTCTATAGGATTCAGGTCAGGGTCCTGTGCAGGTCAGTCCTTTACCAGGATGTTATTGTCGAGTAACCACTCCGCCACAGGCCGTGCATTATGAACAGCCGCTCGATAGTGCTGAAAGATGGAATCGCCATCCTCGAATTGGTCTTCAACAGTGAGGAGCAAGACGCTAACACCACCTCCTCCGAATTTTTCTGTTGGCACTACACATGCTGGCAGATGACGTTCACCGGGCATTCACCATACTAACACGCTACCATAGGACTGCCACATTGTGTACCGTGATTTGTCACTCCACACAACGATTTTTCCATTGTTCAATCGTCCAATGTTTACGCTCCTTACACCAAGCGAGGCGTCGTTTTGCATTTACCTGCGTAATGTGTGGCTTATGAGCAGCTACTAGACCCTGAAATCCAAGTTTTCCCACCTCTCGCCTAACTGTTATAGTACTTGCAGTGGATCCAGATGCGGTTTGGAATTCCTGTGTGATGGTCTGGATAGATGTCTGCCTATTACACTTTACGACCCCTCTTCAACTGTCGGCGGTCTCTGACAGTCAACAAACAAATTCGGCCTGTACGCTTTTGTGCTGTACGTGTCCCTTCACGTTTCCACTTCACTATCAAATCGGAAACAGTGGACCTAGGGATGTTTAGGAGTGTGGAAATCTCGCGTACAGACGTATGACACAAGTGACACTCAATCACCTGACCACGTTCGAAGTCCGTGAGTTCCGCGGAGCGTCCCATTCTGCTCTCTCACGACGTCTAATGGCTACTGAGGTCGCTGATATGGAGTACCTGGCAGTAGATGACAGCACACTGCACCTAATATGAAAAACGTATGATTTTGGGGGTGTCCTGATACTTTTGATCACATATTGTATTTTCTTAGTCTGCCTGCCATAAGGCGGATTAACAGGACGCATGCGATATTGCTGTGTCGTATACGACACTTGACTAAAAGAACTGTTTCCCCCTTCTGAATTAGGTTAATCTGGTATACATACATAACAAACACTAGCGCACACTAGCGCTGTTTCCTGTGCAAACGGAAACAAACAAGATATGTGGGATCCGACATCGCATCGTGGTAGGATGGCTAACAATTATTTCTCAGAACAAGCTACCCTGCAACACCCTTACAAACTTTTCAAACTGTTTCTTACCACCGTGTACAAAGATTATTTGCAGACTTAGACTCACAAAAATTATTACATTAATCCGTCATAGGTGAACCCAACGTTCTTACTCAAGGTGCTGCTATTCAGAGAATACTGTCAATATTTAAAATGTAGACGAATGAAGGCTATTTGGGAAGGTGAGTCATGTAATATCCCCTACCAGTGTTCCACGATAGATCGAACCTTGTACTTGCACAAGTATCTATGAGAAAAAGAAACATCGCTGAAGACTAAAGCCAATTTCGGAGATATAGCTCAAACGTAGTTAACGGTAGAAGTAGTGCAAGAGCATAGGTACAAAGTAGAACAAATTAGACAGGCCGCTTTCTTATCATCTCGGATCAGACATGGAAGCCACAGCTTGCAAGAGTAGGCCCTGCTTTCACCGGCCACAAGTAAGAACTGACTGCCCGGATAAACAATAACTGGCACGTGGACGCTGTGTCGCAACGGTACACGTGACTAAGAGCGCTGGCTCGTGTAGTAATGGGCCTTAACTCCAGATTGCTAAACGCTCGTAAAACCTACGATTGCAGCTGCTACCGATTCGCGGTTTCCGCAAATCTGGTATCGTCAGTATAGGGTATAAAACAGGACATTTTGTACTTATTTCTTATGTGATACGCCACTGGAGACCTGCTAACTGTAATTGACTAGTGCGTGAACTTTTAATAATGGCTTCTTTATAATAAAACAAAGAGTAGTAAAATTTATGATGGTTTAGTAACAATGGAACTTTCCCCCCCTTTAGTGTTCTAGGGTTAAAAAATCTACGTACATCTACATAGATACTCCGCAATCTACCGTACAGTGCGTGGCGGAGGATACTTTGTACAACTACTAATCATTTCCTTCCTTGTTCCACTCGCAAATAGAACGAGGGAAAAATGAATAACTTCAAAAAATGGCTCTGACCACTATGGGACTTAACTTCGGAGGTCATCAGTCCCCCCAGAACTTAGAACTACTTAAACCTAACTAACCTAAGGACATCACACACATCCATGCCCGAGGCAGGATTCGAACCTGCGACCGTAGCGGTCGCGCGGTTCCAGACTGTAGCGCCTAGAGTCGCTAGGACACCCCGGCCGGCAATTAAACCTTGGAAAAGAAATTATTGACCCAATGACTGGCATCAAAAATTCCAAATTAAGTACGTGTTTTAAGCAGTAAAGCATGGTACAGACGCATACGGTGCAGTGATATTGATAAGAAGTTGATCGAAACTGTTCGTTGAACGAGACTTAGCGGAGCTGATACCGAGTTTCCCAAGTGCATGCACCTTCATGCTGATATACCTAAAAAAGAACCGGCAGCTGTTGGAAAAGCTGAGCGTTCTTTCTCAAAGCTAAAAATATTTTTATCATATGTATATTATATACTGACTCCAAATTTGTTAATACTGTCAATAGGGCAAGGGTGGTGCTTAGGGTCACAGGATTGTTTGGCTGGCAGCTATACGTACCGGAAATTTTGAAGAAAATTAACTGGCATCTATCGAAGTAATTAAAAGACGCCGTACTACATCTCGTAAGGCTGTGCTTGTAAAATTCAACGACCCTTCTTTCAGCGCACGAGCTACTAGGTGGCTATACTTAACGTGCAGCTACTCATGTAGGTCCATTGTAGGCTGTATGAGAGCTAAGGATATGCTAATGTGTTAATGGGAAACCAAATTCCTTTGAAAAAAAGGTCCAACTTTGGCCACCAGGAGCAAATCTGGCGCGTACGTCTTTCTTTGTATTCACAGCGTCAGATTTTCGCTTGGTGGCCAAAACTGGAACTAATTTTCTCTCACCGTAAATCGGTTCCGCATTAACGCATTAGAATATGTACCAAGTTTCGCTGCCATACGATAACTGTAGTCCACTCTGGATTTCTGTGAGCAGATGGACTTTAATTTTAACCACCCGGTACAAACATCCTTTGGCCACCTCCGTATCCACCTGCAGATATTGTGCAGATAAACTCAGGCAACCGACAGCTGTCATAGCGGCCTGCAGACTTTCACTCTCCATAAGCTCCGTATATGCATGGAAGAAGAAAAGAATTTAACTTGTGATTCAATAAAAAGTACTTTCCGCCATTCACTATATAGTTTTCGCGGCGTCTAGATGAACAAGCAGATATACACTATCTGGTCAAAAGCATCAGGACACCTTTGTGCAATGCCGAATTGACCACTAGAGGTCAAAAGATGCGGAACCAGACCCGACAATATAAAAAGAGGCAGGGCGTATTGTGTTGTCAGTAGAGAAGGAGTAACCGCAGCATGGGTCTGCCAGCAGAGCGAGGTGACTTCGAAAATGGATAGGTCATTGAATGTCGCCTGAGTAACAAATCCATCACAGACATTCAAACCCTTCTAAAACAGTTCATCCCCGCCTCTTCTACATTTAGAACCGATACATTCTCTCCGCAATGCAATGTTCTTCTCGGAAAAACCATACGTCGATAGTCTCAACGAGTCTGGCGTCTTGCTGCTCCCTCCTCCTCGCGACGCAGGTTTCCTGCTTTTCTCGGGGGTATTAAACGTTAATTGAGGAAAAAGGAAATAAATAACTAAACTACTGATGCTCAGTTTACCTCCACGCCACGTCCCATTCGCTTTCCTTGGTTCCTGGAGGGAGGGAACGAGACATAGTGGCCAGGTCTCGGGTTGCAACCCCTGCCCACTTTGCCCAAACCAATCCTTTTGCGCGCTGGAATGGTTTCAAAGAGTGCAGAATGGTGGTAATACGATGGTCGTGGGATCGAATCGCTATGGAGAAAATGACTTTTCTCAATTGAAACGTCCCCTTGGAAAAATTGTACACGGATGTGCTTAAACTGAAACACAATATTTTTGGCGCAACGCAATCTCACTTCCAAAAATCCCTACGGAAGAATGGCCCTGATTAACATTAACCTATACGTTTCACAAATCACTTACCTCACAAAAATCTTCGTTACTCAAGCTACTGCAATACAGCGAGCGCCACTACTGCCAGCTAAATAAAAGATTCAAACTACTGAAGGCACTAACTACTGATAGGCATAGTTAGCAAATGAAAGATTTTAATACAGAACAAACAATGTATTTACCTTAACAGACATAATATATATATCAGTTCATGACACCAATTCTTACAAATTTCAAAACTCCGCCATCTCTCTCCCCTCGTCCACCACTGCTGGCGGCTCACCTCCAACTGCGCAACGCTACGCGCCGCTAACAGCCAACTGCCCAACGCTATAATGGCAGACAACAATGCAAACCAGCCACAGACTGCACGTGGCACAGGCAGTGATTTTCATACAGAGCGCTACGTGGCTGCGGCGTTACCAATAAAAAAACCTAAACAGCCTACTTACACAATTTTTCGTTACTTACACCACAAACAAACAGAAATAATCCTCAGTATTTTGTATTTATTAATATTTTCACCCGTGGTCTAACTAAACAAAAGCAAAAAATAATAATACCATAACAACAATAAAAATAAAAATAAAATTCAGAAAAAGGAAAAAAAAGGCGTAGCGTCTTTGATTCATAATCAAAACGTCTTCGGTCCCGGGTTCGATCCCCGCCACTGCCTAAATTTTGATAAATAATCAGCATTGGCGGCCGAAGACTTCCGGCATAAGAAGTCAGCCTCATTCTGCCAACGGCCTTGACAAAGAGGGCGGAGGAGCGAATAGAGGTTCAGGGCACTCTCTTGTCCAAGGGGTGGCAAATTGCCCCTAAATGCGGAAGAATGATCAATGACATGAGGATGCAGAAGGCAATGGAAACCACTGCATTAAAGACACTTAACGTGTATCCACAGGACATGTGGCCTGTAGTTGAAGAAGTGTCATGATGATCTCTACATTGGCAAAAGATTCCGGTATAGTCCCCCATTCAGATCTCTGGGAGGCGACTGTCAAGGGGGAGGTTACCTTGAGAAAAAGATTGAAAGGGTAACGTTCTACGAGTCGGGGCGTGGAATGTCAGAAGCTTGAACGTGGTAGGGAAACTAAAAAATCTGAAAAGGGAAATGGAAAGGCTCAATCTAGATATAGTAGGGGTCAGTGAAGTGAAGTGGAAGCAAGACAAGGATTTCTGGTCAGATGAGTATCCGGTAATATCCACAGCAGCAGAAAATGGTATAACAGGTGTAGGATTCGTTATGAATAGGAAGGTAGGGCAGAGGGTGTGCTACTGTGAACAGTTCAGTGACCGGGTTGTTCTAATCGGAATCTACAGCAGACCAACACCGACAACGACAGTTCAGGTATACATGCCGACTTCGCAAGCTGAAGATGAACAGATAGAGAAAGTGTATGAGGATATTGAAAGGGTAATGCTGTATGTAAAGGGGGACGAAAATCTGATAGTCATGGGCGACTGGAATGCAGTTGTAGGGGATGGAGTAGAAGAAAAGGTTACAGGAAAATATGGGCTTGGACAAGGAATGAAAGAGGAGAAAGACTAATTGAGTTCTGTAACAAGTTTCAGCTAGTAATAGCGAATACCCTCTTCAAGAATCACAGGAGGAGGTATTCTTGGAAAAGGCCGGGAGATACAGGAAGATTTCAATTAGATTACATCATGGTCAGACAGAGATTCCGAAATCAGATACTGGATTGTAAGGCGTACCCAGGAGCAGATATAGACTCAGATCACAATATAGTTGTGATGAAGAGTAGGCTGAAGTTCAAGACATTAGTCACATTAGTCAGGAAGAATCAATACGCTAAGAAGTGGGATATGGAAATTCTAAGGAATGACGAGATACGTTTGAAGTTCTCTAACGCTATAGATACAGCAATAAGGAATAGCGCAATAGGCAGCACAGTTGAAGAGGAATGGACATCTCTAAAAAGGGCCATCACAGAAGTTGGGAAGGAAAACATAGTTACGAAGAAGGTAGCTGCGAAGATACCATGGGTAACAGAAGAAATACTTCAGTTGATTGATGAAAGGAGGAAGTACAAAGATGTTCCGGGAAAATCAGGAATACAGAAATACAAGTCGCTGACGAATGAAATAAATAGGAAGTGCAGGGAAGCTAAGGTGAAATAGCTGCAGGAAAAATGCGAAGACATCGGAAAATATGTGTTTGTCGGAAGGACAGACTCAGCACACAGGAAAGTCAAAACAACCTTTGGTGACATTAAAAGCAACGGTGGTAACATTAAGAGTGCAACGGGAATTCCACTGTTAAATGCAGAGGAGAGAGCAGATAGGTGGAAAGAATACATTGAAAGCCTCTATGAGGGTGAAGATTTGTCTGATGTGATAGAAGAAGAAACAGGATTCGCTTTAGAAGAGATAGGGGATCCAGTACTAGAATCGGAATTTAAAAGAGCTTTGGAGAACTTACGGTCAAATAAGGCAGAAGGGATAGATAACATTCCATCAGAATTTCTAAAATCATTAGGGGAAGTGGCAACAAAACGACTATTCACGTTGGTGTGTAGAATATATGAGTCTGGCAACATACCATCTGACTTTCGGAAAAGCATCATCCACACAATTCCGAAGACGGCAAGAGCTGACAAGTGCGAGAATTATCGCACAATCAGCTTAACAGCTCATGCATCGAAGCTGCTTACAAGAATAAAATACAGAAGAATGGAAAAGAAAATTGAGAATGTGCTAGGTGACGATCAGTTTGGCTTTAGGAAAAGTAAAGGCACGAGAGAGGCAATTCTGACGTTACGGCTAACAATGGAAGCAAGGCTAAAGAAAAATCAAGACACGTTCATAGCATTTGTCGACCTGGAAAAAGCGTTCGACAATATAAAATGGTGCAAGCTGTTCGAGATTCTGAAAAAAGTAGGGGTAAGCTATAGGGAGAGACGGGTCTTATACAATATGCACAACAACCAAGAAGGAATAATAAGAGTGGACGATCAAGAACGAAGTGCTCGTATTAAGAAGGGTGTAAGACAAGGCTGTAGCCTTTCGCCCCTACTCTTCAATCTGTACATCGAGGAAGCAATGATGGAAATAAAAGAAAGGTTCAGGAGTGGAATTAAAATACAAGGTGAAAGGATATCAATGATACAATTCGCTGATGACATTGCTATCCTGTGAAAGTGAAGAAGAATTAAATGATCTGCTGAACGGAATGAACAGTCTAATGAGTACACAGTATGGTTTGAGAGTAAATCGGAGAAAGACGAAGGTAATGAGAAGTAGTAGAAATGAGAACAGCGAGAAACTTAACATCAGGATTGATGGTCACGAAGTCAATGAAGTTACGGAATTCTGCTACCTAGGCAGTAAAATAACCAATGACGGACGGAGCAAGGAGGACATCAAAAGCAGACTCGCTATGGCAAAAACGGCATTTCTGGCCAAGAGAAGTTTACTAATATCAAATACCGGCCTTAATTTGAGGAAGAAATTTCTGAGGATGTACGTCTCGAGTAGAGCATTGTATGGTAGTGAAACATGGACTGTGGGATAACCGGAAGAGAATAGAATCGAAGCATTTGAGATGTGGTGCTATAGACGAATGTTGAAAATTAGGTGGACTGATAAGGTAAGGAATGGGGAGGTTCTACGCAGAATCGGAGAGGAAAGGAATATGTGGAAAACACTGATAAGGAGAAGGGACAGGATGATAGGACATCTGCTAAGACATGAGGCAATGACTTCCATGGTACTAGAGGGAGATGTAGAGGGCAAAAACTGTAGAGGAAGACAGAGATTGGAATACATCCATCAAATAATTGAGGACGTAGGTTGCAAAAAATGGTTCAAATGGCTCTGAGCACTATGGGACTCAACTGCTGTGGTCATCAGTCCCCTAGAACTTAGAACTACTTAAACCTAACTAACCTAAGGACATCACACACATCCATGCCCGAGGCAGATTTCGAACCTGCGACCGTAGCAGTCGCGCGGTTCCGGACTGAGCGCCTAGAACCGCTAGACCACCGCAGCCGGCGCGTAGGTTGCAAGTGCTACGCTGAGATGAAGAGGTTAGCACGGAAAGGAACTCGTGGAGCACCGCATTAAACAAAAATTTAAAAAAATATTGTCATGAAAGGCTTGCAAAGGAAAGTCAAAG
This sequence comes from Schistocerca gregaria, assembly GCF_023897955.1. NCBI lineage: Eukaryota > Metazoa > Arthropoda > Insecta > Orthoptera > Acrididae > Schistocerca > Schistocerca gregaria. The sequence goes on from NC_064921.1 coordinate 163,681,243, forward strand.
GATTTAATGGAGGGCCGGCCGCGGTAGTCTCGCGGTTCTAGGCGCGCAGTCCGGAACCGTGCGACTGCTACGGTCGCAGATTCCAATCCTGCCTCGGGCATGGATGCATGTGATGTCCTTAGGTTAGTTAGGTTTAAGTAGTTCTAAGTTCTAGGGGACTGATGACCACAGCAGTTGAGTCCCATAGTGCTCAGAGCCATTTGAACCATTTGATGGATGGGCACGTGGCAAAATTTAGCGGTGTTTGGCGGAGGGCACAATTCACGCCAAAGTCATATATCTCCCCCCCCCCCCCCCCAACCCCCCACGCTTTGTTCCACTCGCGGATCGCACGAGGGAAAACAGACTGTCTGAACGCCTCAGTACGAGCTCTTATTTCCCTTTATTTCCCTTATCTTTGAATGATGATCATTACGCGGTTTGAAAGTTGGTGGTACTAATATATGCTATACATCACGGTGAAGATAGGATTTCGGAATTTAGTGAGCAGCCCATTCTGTTTAGCGCGTCGTCCATATGGAGGTGTGTCCCACTTCAAACTTTCTATGAGATTTGTAACGCTCTCGCGATGGCTAAATGTACCAGTCACGAATCCTGCAGCTCTTCTTTGGACCTTCTCAATTTCTTGAATCAGACCCAACGGGTAAGGGTCCCATACAGAGGAACAGTACTCTAAGACTGGACGAACTAACGTATTGTAAGCTATTTCCTTTGTTGAAGGACTGCATCGCTGCAGGATTCTACCAATAAACCGCCTTATCCGTTACTTGTGTAATTTGATCATTCCATTTGAGATCATTTCGAATAGTCACACCCAGATACTTGACTGATGTGACCGCTTCCAAAGACTGATCATTTATTTTGTACTCACACATTAATGGGGATTTTCGCCTTGTTATACGCAGTAGGTTACACTTACTAATATTGAGTGATAACTGCCAGTCATTACACCACGCATTTATTTTCTGCAAATTCTCATAGATTTGTTCACAACTTTTGTGTGATACTACTTTCCTGTAGACTATAGCATCAATGGCAAACAGTCTAAGGCCGCTTCAGTGCCATCAACCAGATCGTTTATGTAAATCGTAAAAAGCAGCGGACCTATTACGCTGCCCTGGGGCACACCTGAAGTTACTCTTGTTTCTGTTGAAGGTACCCCGTTCAGGAAGACATACTGCTCCCTGTCTGTTAGAAAACTTTCTATCCAACAGCATATGTCACTTGATAGACCGTAAGCGCACACTTTTTGTAGCAAGCAACAGTGGGAACTGAGTCGAACGTCTTTCGAAAGTTGAGAAATATGGCATCAACCCGGGAGCCGGTATCTAGAGCCTCTTGTATATCATGCACAAAGCGGGCCAGCTGTGTCTCGCATGACCGCCGTTTCCTAAAACCGTGCTGGTTTCTGCAGATGAGCTTCTCAGACTTTAGAAAGGTCATTATGTCTGAACACAAAATATGTTCTATGATTCTACAACAAATCGATGTCAGTGAAATTGGCCGGTAATTATGTGCACCCGATTTTCTACCCTTTTTATAGATTGCTATGACCTGGGCCTTCTGCCAGGCTCGTGGAACTTTCCGCCGTTCCAATGATCTCTGATAGATGACGGATAAGAATGATGCTATATTTGTAGCATAAAGTCTTACGGGGACACCGTCTGGCCCAGATGCCTTTCTGGCGTCTAAGGATCTTAACTATTTTACAATCCCAGATACACTAAACACTATGTCAGCCATCTTTTCGTTTGTTCGATAATCGTAAAAAGCAGAGGACCTATTACGCTGCCCTGGGGCACACCTGAAGTTAGTCTTGTTTCTGTTGAAATGCCTCCCGCTCTATAAAATGTCCGTATTACTAAAACTATGTATTCAAAAACTGTTATCCAACCTACACTCGTATGCTAATCTCTGACGAAACAGAATCTGTGAACTCAGTTGCATCTGATCTGAATGCAGCTTGGCTTTCTATTAAACACGCGGTGGGAGTAAATCAGTTATCTGGCCCCAATAAAAATGTCCACTTACCTCGCGTCTTGACAACATTGTTGTAGATTTCTCGAAGGCACAACAGCAAACAGCAAGCAGGCAGTGGCTAAGCTAGATTTCTATTTCTAAATACATGTTCGAACTGTTGCATGTGTTAATAGTTAATGACAAACAGTGAGATGGAGAGAGTAACTATTCCTATGAAATAATGTTCCAAGACAACAATCTTAGAATGAGTATGTATTCAAAAGACAACGTAAAAACTTAGCGTGATCTTCACAGATAGCACTGGTGTGAACAATACTGTGCTTAACAAAGTGAACAATGATTTAAAAAGGGTACAATGCTAACAGAGAATTTCTATAAAAATCAAACAACTTGATCAATTAACGTGTTGATCCACGATTCAAGGAATTGGGGGGTCTTTCAGTTCTGAGCAAGTTAACTATCTGACAATAATAACTGCTGCAGTCTTGAAATCTTACCTGAAACTTCTTCTCTTCAAAAATAATCACGTTTTTCAAAATTTATATCGTTTACACCTATTCATCCTTGCTGTCCTATCTTCATCTAACAAATACAATCACAAGTCCACACAGAACTACTAAATACGTCCATCACCTACCACACTTCAACTAAGAAAGTATCACCAGCCGCTGTGGCCGAGCGGTTCTAGGCCCTTCAGTCCGGAACCGCGCTGTTGCTACGGTCGCAGGTTCGAATCCTGCCTCGGGCATGGATGCGTGTTAGTTAGGTTTAAGTAGTTCTAAGTTCTAGGGGACTGATGACCTCAGTTGTTAAGTCCCGTACTGCTCAGAGCCATTTGAACCATTTAAGAAAGTATCAGACTGTCCAGAGGCGAAGACTGTGTGGCGATAAGACCAAAGTTGTTTAAGAGTAACGTAACTTGCTATCTTCGACGGGCACATCGCTGACATACAAAAATCAAAATGACATAACCGCCTTAGACTGTGACCAGAAATCGCACTATGTGGCTCGGCACGGCATGACGTCTAGAGTAAGGCAGTTATGCCTCTCCAAAACATTGGAGCAGTTGAACCTTTCCCCAGATCACCGCCATATTCACTGACGATGGTCTTTCGAGGTAGTACGGAACCACGATTTATCGCTGAAAACTATGCAAAGCCATTCATCGGCAGTCCATGCTTTTCAGTCATGGCACGACTCAAAATGAAGCCGTCGATGTCATGGTGTTAATGCTAGCCTACGCATTGGACAGTAACTTTCTATTCCGGCTGCTGCTAGTCTCCAACCAATGGTGTGGGATGACACATAAGCTGGAAGGAATCCGTTACTTGTTCTCCGACGCGAGGAGCAGATGTGATAGGGTTACGATGTGCTTGCCGCACAATACGGAGATCGTCGCTTTTGGCAGTCAGATGTGGTCGACCTGAATCTTCACAAAGAATTTGCTTGTCCTCAAGTCCCCATGTAGTCCAATATCGGGTCACTACCACAACCAAATGCCGCACAAATCTGGATATTGCACGATTCGACCAACTGGCCAAATGGAGCTCTACAATGAGGCACTCTTCAAACTACGCTGATAAAGCTCTCTCATTCTTCATCAAACAGTATATGCGTCACATTGAAGGATGAATAAGAAAAGGCGTAACAGCCTGACCAGGTTACATGATCACAGACATTTTTTATAAATATACACTCCTGGAAATTGAAATAAGAACACCGTGAATTCATTGTCCCAGGAAGGGGAAACTTTATTGACACATTCCTGGGGTCAGATACATCACATGATCACACTGACAGAACCACAGGCACATAGACACAGGCAACAGAGCATGCACAATGTCGTCACTAGTACAGTGTATATCCACCTTTCGCAGCAATGCAGGCTGCTATTCTCCCATGGAGACGATCGTAGAGATGCTGGATGTAGTCCTGTGGAACGGCTTGCCATGCCATTTCCACCTGGAGCCTCAGTTGGACCAGCGTTCGTGCTGGACGTGCAGACCGCGTGAGACGACGCTTCATCCAGTCCCAAACATGCTCAATGGGGGACAGATCCGGAGATCTTGCTGGCCAGGGTAGTTGACTTACACCTTCTAGAGCACGTTGGGTGGCACGGGATACATGCGGACGTGCATTGTCCTGTTGGAACAGCAAGTTCCCTTGCCGGTCTAGGAATGGTAGAACGATGGGTTCGATGACGGTTTGGATGTACCGTGCACTATTCGGTGTCCCCTCGACGATCACCAGAGGTGTACGGCCAGTGTAGGAGATCGCTCCCCACACCATGATGCCGGGTGTTGGCCCTGTGTGCCTCGGTCGTATGCAGTCCTGATTGTGGCGCTCACCTGCACGGCACCAAACACGCATACGACCATCATTGGCACCAAGGCAGAAGCGACTCTCATCGCTGAAGACGACACGTCTCCATTCGTCCCTCCATTCACGCCTGTCGCGACACCACTGGAGGCGGGCTGCACGATGTTGGGGCGTGAGCGGAAGACGGCCTAACGGTGTGCGGGACCGTAGCCCAGCTTCATGGAGACGGTTGCGAATGGTCCTCGCCAATACCCCAGGAGCAACAGTGTCCCTAATTTGCTCGGAAGTGGTGGTGCGGTCCCCTACGGCACTGTGTAGGATCCTACGGTCTTGGCGTGCATCCGTGCGTCGCTGCGGTCCGGTCCCAGGTCGACGGGCACGTGCACCTTCCGCCGACCACTGGCGACAACATAAATGTACTGTGGAGACCTCACGCCCCACGTGTTGAGCAATTCAGCGGTACGTCCACCCGGCCTCCCGCATGCCCGCTATACGCCCTCGCTCAAAGTCCGTCAACTGCACATACGGTCCACGTCGCGGCATGCTACCAGTGTTAAAGACTGCGATGGAGCTCCGTATGCCACGGCAAACTGGCTGACACTGACGGCGGCGGTGCACAAATGCTGCGCAGCTAGCGCCATTCGACGGCCAACACCGCGGTTCCTGGTGTGTCCGCTGTGCCGTGCGTGTGATCATTGCTTGTACAGCCCTCTCGCAGTGTCCGGAACAAGTATGGTGAGTCTGACACACCGGTGTCAATGTGTTCTTTTTTTCATTTCCAGGAGTGTAATTAAAACATTGTGACGACCTATCGTGTGGTGCGTGTAAACGAATTACATTACTGTGGCCAACCACTGAACGCTGTGGCATGTTTACATACTAAGCCGAGTTTACATGGCGACACTAGGATGCGAAACTGTTTCAGAATTGAAATGATAGTCACTGCACGTTCACGGTCGACGGTGGCGAAAGTCGTTGGTAAAACTATTCAGTTTTGGGAATTCCAATGATGACGACACGAAAGTAGCAGTGGCTTGTGGTTTTCGCTTAGGCAAGGTTTCGGTAAGTGAGACATGGGGTAGCGAACTGAGAAAATTGTTGATTTTGCGGCAGTTGTGCTATGCGTAACTGTTTGTCTGACGTCGATGATAATACACTGAAGAGCCACAGAAACTGGTACATCTGCCTAATATCGTGCAGGCCCCCGTGAGCACGCAGAGGTGCCGCAACACGACGTGGCATTGACTCGAAGTAGTGCTGGAGGGAACTGACACCATGAATCCTGCAGGCCTGTCCATAAATCCGTAAGAATACGAGGGGATGGAGAACTCTTCTGAACAGCACGTTGCGAGGCATCCTAGATATGCTCAATAATGTTCATGTCTGGGGAGGTTGGTGGCCATCGGAAGTGTTGAAACTCAGAAGAGTGTTCCTGGAAACACCCTGTAGCAATCCTGGACGTATGGAGTCTGTCATTGTCCTACTGGAATTACTCAAGTCGCAAATGCACAATGGACATGAATGGATGCAGGTCATCAGACAGGAGGCTCACATACGTGTCACTTGTCTGAGTCGTATCTAGACGTATCAGGGATCCCATATCACTCGAACTACACACACCCGACACAATTGTAGTCCCCTGATGACATCCAGGGTCCATGGATTCATGAAGTTGCTTCCACACCCCTACACGTCCATCCGCTCGATACAATTTGAAACGAGTCTCGTCCGACCAGACAACATGTTTCAAATCATCAACAGTCCGACGCCGGTGTCGACGGGCGCAGGCGAGGCGTAAACCTTTGTGTCGTGCACTCACGACGAAGAGTGCACGAGTGAGCCTTGTGTTTCGAAAGCCCACATCGATGATGCTTCGGTGACTGGTTCCCACGCTGACGCTTGTTGATGGCGCAGCACTGAAAACCGCAGCAATCTGCGGAAGAGGTGCGCTTCTGTCAAGTTGAACGATTCTCTTCAGTCATCGTTGGTCACGTTCTTGCAGGATCTTTCTCGGCCGCAGCGATGTTGGAGATTTGATGTTTTACCGGATTCCTGATATTCACAGTACACTCGTGAAATGGTCGTACCGTACCCTCTTCATAGCTATCTCGGAGATGCTGTATCCCATCGCTCATTCGCCGACTGTAACGCCACGTTCAAACTCACTTAAATCTTGATAACCTGTCACTTAGCAGTAGTAACCGACCTAATAACTGCGCCAGACACTTCCTGTCTTATACAGGCGTTGCTGACCGCAGCGCCGTATTCTACTTGTTTACATATCTCTGTATTTGAATACGAGTTTCTTTGGCCCTTCAGTCTAGTTAGTTACAAGAAGGAAGTGCGACGTAGTGCGGCCCTTGAAAGTTCTTCGAGATACGAACATCGAAGGATCGACCATGTCGGAGTTACTGAGCAAAACATGCACTGTCGGAAATAAGATATCCAAGATTAATAAAGCTCCCTTTTCTGCTTTTGTAAGCTTCCATAGATGTTCTTCGCTCAGTAGAAAACCATCTTGAAGACACTAGCAAGTGTGGAAGCTACCCAAAGAATGCGCTGTGGAGCTAACGGTCGAAATAGAAAACGTAACACTTACGAAGCGAAAGGCTTGATGTCCGAAAGTTAGAGGTAAGAAGCTTCCAAAACAGGTGAAATCATAAATATTCGGAACAAACTTGTTAATTACGGACTTTACGACGCTATATGAATATCATACGGACGATGAATAAAACTCTCCACTTGTCAAACCGAACGCAACGTGTTATACACTTTCAATTCCGATGATAATGCTTCACGCATTAGCGTATCCTGTTTACTTACAGAATCACGAAATCTATTAAGATCCGTAATTGTTCTGACGTCATTTTAGATGGCTGACGTAGCTTCTGAAGTGATATACGAAAACGTCGTGGCTCAGTGCCTGAGCTGACATTATCTCCTTATCCAGTCACGCAATAAAACACGGGTATTTTTCTGTTTCCTTCTCATTAAAAAAAAACAAACAAACCTGAACTCAGCTACTGCCAATATGACTACGACAAATATAATTTAACAGACGAAAACGTTGAGTCGTTAGTCGTAAAATCTCGAAACTGAAGTGTACACCGATGTAGACAGCCAATTACGGAACGTGTTTCACGACGCTGATTTCAAGAAACGAGTTCCGCAACTCGTAGCCTGCGCATAAAGTAGTCTTTACCTTATCCAGAGCCTGTTGCACCCCTACTAGTGTCGCGGTCGAGCAGGCTGGGTCTAATGAGTGAGAGAGTACATAGAGAGTTCTGCCTACACTGACACTGGAGTATTACTCCGTTGTTCACTGGTACTACGTAAATGGGGTAAATTTGTCCTCTAGTTTGTGATAGGCACTCTTTATATATGGGTGCAGGAGATACAATGTTTCTACGATCTCACACACTTGGGCAAGGAATATGTGGTTTCAACCTTGCGTGGATATAACGACACACTGAGTAATATTTCCTATTTAATTTGTATATTTTTTAATGGGTTGGTCCATAAGTTTGGTGCGTTTTTCTATAAGTTTAATAAACACAGCAGATATAATAGAGACTTCAGTCGCAAATATTATATTCTCGTTCACTATTTACAATTGTCTGCCAACACTGGGGTGACTTTTCGATTCCGTGACTGTAGAAATAACGCGCTCTTTAGGCGGAGCACTTGTTGAGCCATGTTCGGAGAGCATTTTCACTCGGAAATGAAGTTCCTTGAAGGTTGTTCGATAGAGTGCGAAAAAAATGAAAATATGAGGGCTCAAGATCGGGTGAATAAGGAGGGTGCGAAATGACTTTCCAACTCAAATCTTGCATAGTGTTTTTTGACAGACTAGCAGAATGCTGCCGGGCGTTGTCGTATAGTAGCATTCGATTGCGTCTGCGAGATGTCTCATATGTTGTCAGCAGTGATGGTTAGACCTCGGGGAAACAATTCGTTGTACACCACACCGCCGCTGTTCCACCAGATGCGTAACATTGTCTTTTTCGGATGCGCGCAGTTCTTCGCACGGGAAGTTGCTGTTTTGTTTGGGCTCAACCATTCCTTTCTTTCCCGTATGTTAGCATAAAGAGACCATTTCTCGTCATCAGTAACGACACAGAATAAGAATGGTCGGCGCTGCTCACGAGTCAATTGACGAAGAGCAAGCAGAGATGAACATCTGGCCACCCGCTGCTTTTTGTGATTTTGGCTTAGAGCATGTAGTGCCCATACACCCGATTTTTGAATCTTCCCCTCTGCATGCAAGTGGTGGAATGATTACAGTTCGTCACATTTGTCTGCTCTTGACTCGAAGGACGTGGATCATTGGGAATTAATGCGTCCACACGATCTTAATCAAACCCAGAAGGTCTTCCTGGACGTGGTAAGTCACTTAGGTCAAAACGATCCTCCTTAAAACACAAAACTCTCATACAGGGCCAAAATGTTTCTGGCTGCCTTCGCTGCTCTCACCCCTTTATTAAACTCAAACAGAAGAATGTGTCGCAAATGTTCCACTTTCTCTAATTTCTAGCTTCCACAGCTCCACTCACTATCTTCAAATAACAAAATGACAAGATGTAAAATCAAATATCAACAATGAACTGCAAATAAAAAAGGCAATCGGTAAATAAACCCATAGCAACCGGAATATCAACATGTTATGAACTTATGTACAGTTAGTTCCACCGAGCGAGGTGGCGCAGTGGTTAGCACACTGGACTCGCATTCGGCAGGACGACGGTTCAATCCCGCGTCGGGCCATCCAGATTTAGGTTTTCCGTGATTTCCGTAAACCGTTCCAGGCAAATGCCGGAATGGTTCCTTTGAAAGGGAACGGCCGACTTCCTTCCAGATCCTTCCCTAATCCGATGAGACCGATGACCTCGCTGTTCGGTGTCTTCCCCCAAACAACCCCACCAGTCAGTTCACAAGAAAGTATAAGCCATAATTTTAAATGTAAAGTCGGCAGCGCTGTCTCTGGTAGTGATCTCGAATCTCTGATCAATCACAGTATATAGATAATGTTTTGTTTTGTTTGTTGCCGTTTAAAATGAGTGCAAAATATCTGAAGCGTCAGAAGCCAGTGTTGCTTGTAAATCATCCAAAGGGTCCAAAGCTTTCGTTTGGAGACACTGCTAAAATTCGTAGAAAGCAAAGACATTCGTTGCGGAGTGGGTCAGCCGATATTTAGAGATTAGAAACGTGTATGATTTACCGGAGAGAGGGCTAAGGTGCCAAGTATAATCGACAATGACGGCGATTGGATTAACTATTATATAATTGTGAAATTAGTAATAACGTGCATTTTCATCTAAACATATATTTATAATAGCATCTTTTATTTCATACAGATAACGGCGTACACTTTCTTGTGGAACTTACTGTACCAACCTAATACATACCTGGAAAGAAGACTGAAAACTGATGTACGCATTTTCACATACTTTCTTCATCTGTGTCTTACTACGTGTACATTGATGCATTTGTCTACTTCTGTAATTAAACTTCCTTCACCCAAATCGTCCTTGCCATACATTTGAAACCATATGAAATTCATACACTTGTAATCATTCTGATGACGAGGAATCTTGAGAAAGGCTTGCAGTACACTTTGTGATATTTTCCGAACTTCAGGAGCATAAGACGTCTTTTTTGCGACTGTAAACGTAGTTATTCGGTGGAAGATATGGTGAAATACGTGTTTTTTGTATTATAATGTAATTGATTCAGTTTATGACAGCTGCAAGTAACTGTTTTTATTGCTAACTGTGAAATTTCAGATAAAGTGCAATTTCACATAATAAAATATGTATTACAGACAAAAAAGAGTGCAATTTGCTGTGAGAAGATAGTTTCTAGTTTTACGTAATAACTTCAAAGTATAATGGGAGTCCATTGTATGAAAAGTAAAACATTACTGTATGGAACGATCTTGGTATTTTCTTTACATGGATAACCGTTTTGTAAACGTTAGATCTATATAGTGAGCAGATGATAAACTGATTCAGGAAGTCAGTTTTGCTTAAGTATTAGTATTAGTATTAGGATCAGCCTACAGCTTCGTTGCATACTGGAATGCCTGGATGGATCCGTGACTCGGAGCTTCTGTGTCTCAACCATGTAACACACAGTTTATTTCGCTTGTTTCATTCAGATCCCACTACAAATTAAAAACAGTCCTCAAACTACATGCAGTTTATATAAAAGCTAAGTTTCCTGCAATGTGTGCATTGTAAATTTAATAATGTAGGCTGCTGTTAAAAACAGAGATATACTATTGTAAACGTTACCATTTTTGTCATTTAAGATGGATTCAAAGAAAATCAATCTGAATCCCTCTGAAATGACAAAAATGACAATATTTGCAGAAGTATCATCTCTGTTTTCAGCAGCAACTTACATTATTAAATTTGCGAAGTGCGCAAACACACACACACACACACACACACACACACACACACACACACACACACACACCTTCATGTTTACGATAAATATTTTGTTATGTTACCATGACGTTCCCCAAATAAACTATAGAATGACCTCATTTACAAATATACGATCACGCCAACCGCTTGTATTCCCTGTCAGTTTGAAACTATATGAACACCAACTGACAGCTTTGTTTCTTTCTTCAACATAACTTTCTCTGTCTACCTGAGTTCTAGTATGTAGCCATTTTTGATACGCCTTCTTTTTCCTTTTACAGGCTGCCTTGACTGTGTCATTCCACCAAGCTGTTCGCTTCATCCTACTTTTACACACTACTCTGCCAAGACATTCTTTAGCCACTTCTAGTACTATGTCCGTGTACCGTGTCCATTCCTTTTCCAGTGACTGTCATTGACTACATTCAACTAACTGGTACCTTACTGAGATCGCTGTTATGTACTTGTGCCTGATTTCCTTATCCTGAAGTTTCTCCACTCGTATCCTCCTACATATGGACCTGACCTCCTGCACTTTCGGCTTCACAATCCCAATTTCACTGCAGATTAAATAATGATCAGTGTCATCAAAGAATCCCCTGAATACACGTGTGTCCCTCTCAGCTTTCCTGAATTCCTGATCTGTTATTATATAGTCAATGACAGATCTGGTTCCCCTGCCCTCCCAAGTATACCGGTGAATGTTCTTATGTTTAAAATAGGAGTTTGTGATTACTAAGCCCCTACTGGCACTGAAATCCAAGAGTTGTTTCCCATTCCTGTTGGCCTCCATATCCTCTCCAAATTTACCCATAACCTTTTCATACCCTTCAGTTCGATTTCCAATCCTGGCATTAAAATCACCCATGAGCAGAACACTGTCCTTGTCCTTTACTCTAACAACTACATCACTGAGTGCCTCATAAAAACTATCCATCTTATCTTGATCTGTCCCTTCACAATGCGAATATACTGACACAATCATAATTTTCTTGCCAGACACTGTCAAATCTATCCACATCAGTCGTTCGTTTACATACCTTATTGCAACTACGCTGGGTTCCATTTCTTTCCTGATGTAAAGCCCTACACCCCATTGTGCTATTCGTGCTTTGACTCCTGACAGGTAGACTTTGTATCCTCCCACTTCCTTTTCTTTCTCACCCCTTACTTGAATGTCACTTACAGCTAAAACATGCAGGCCCATCTTACTTGCAGCCTCTGCCAGCTCTACCTTCTTCCCAGAGTAGCCCCCATTGATATTAATAGCTCCCCATCGCATTACCATTTGTTTGCCAAGTCGTACCTTAGGAGTCCCTGGTTTGTCTGTTAGAGGTGTGACTTCGTCACCTCCAAAGGTCCGAGGCATTTTGCTCTGATTGTTGCCAGCATCATATTTAAAGTACCAAGGAAGCAGGTTGCTAGCCTTTCTTGCCCCAAGTCCCATTGGGTTTTACCCCTAACGGTTGAGAGATTTGGTAGTCTTTGCCGTGTGAGCACAAAGGTGACCACGACTCAGAATATGTCCGAGATGCCCAGCCTTATTCCGAAGTAACTGGTATCCCGACTGTCGGGACCACTTACTTGGCCACTCATACGTTGCCCGTGGTTCAGGAACTAGTACATGACTACGGGAACCCACACCATGAACCATCTTTGTTTACAAAATGTGACGGATTGTATTTGATGTGTTATGACAGAAAAATGAACGTGTGACCACTGGACGTATTCTGTTTTACTGGTTTTATTTACACTGCAAGATATACGTTTAGTTTTTAGTAAAAAAAAAGAAAACCATGTTCCGAAATAGTGTTTTTGCTTCTCGACTACATAGTACCACAAGTTACCCCACAAATAATCATTTACTGGTAACATTAAACTTGTTATTTCATTCGATATCAAGTGTTTCTATTCTTCTTTCTTCCTCTTACCACAGTGTCCATGTCTGAGCTCCCTATAATGCCACTCTCCACAAAAGCACTTCGCCTGTATCTTTGTCAGGTTCCTGTCCATGCACCCACATAGAAGCCTCCCCTTCTTATTAAATGCCTCCATGCAATTGTTCTACGAGTTTTCACTCCCTTACTGCATCTCATACCCTCCGTTATTATGCTTCCCATATGTTTGAAAGCACTAATTTGTTCTGTATCTACCGGTCCTAACTTTAGAGTTGTTCTTATTCATCTTGGATATATCCCCACAGATTTTGTCTTTTTATCACTAATTCTTATTCTGAGTTCCTCATAGGTCTTGTTTAATTCTTGTAACTTTCCAATTATGGTCCTTTCGCTCTCTGCCAATAACACCGTATCATCCGCTAATTGCGCACATTCTATCCCCCTACTACTAACTCTAAACCGAATTTTTCAGACCATGTTTTCTCAGCCTGAATGTCACGCAATCGCTCGTCTGGGATTCGAAAATTTGTTTACGTTCTGGTTTGATCCATTATAAATGATTTTTGAAAGCTTGCGACTGTGAAAACAATAGGTTTGTTTATAAATAAATCTTTTGGTACCAGTCACTATTTTCTTTATTTACTTTTTGCACGACGCGTTTTGGTAAATGATTCCCATTTTCAAGTGCGCTTTTTGTTTGTATTATGCCATTTCTACTGATGTTGTCAACGTGTGAAAGTTTGCTTCATTTGCTTCATTTCGTTGACTTTTACCGAAATATATAAAAGACACGCGAATTTTTAGTTGGTTATCGATAATACATACAAAAAACGTACTTGAAAATGTGAATCATTTCCCGAAGCGCGTCGTGCGAAAAGTAAATAAAGAAAACCGAGACTGGTAGCAGAATATTTATTTATAAACAAACCTACTTGTTAGTGGGCTATGTGTTACAGTCATTAGTGAAAACCGTGTATGTAAAATGTTCATCCACTATAATTAGGATTAAATTCTGAGTTTTTGAAAACCGCCACAAGTTGCACTTTAAATGTTTTATTGACCGGTTTCGCTCTTCAAATGAACAAAAGCATTATAAGGATATACACTGTAAAAGAAGAAATTTAATACGAAAAAGTCCCACTGACATTATGCAAACTACATTTCTACTTCCAGTATGGTGAGTTACGTTTACAGTTAGCTGTGAACATTATAGATTGCCTTTAGAGTCGGCTGACAACACTAAAGATTAAACTGGCTGTACTACAGTACCTAAACTTAATGTTTAAACATCGCTTAAAGTGCAGTAATAGATTATGACATTTACAGCGACAAAGATGAAATTGACTTTACAGCAGTATTTATAGAGTTCATAGTTTAGTTTATCCAAAGATAATTTACAATTAAAGAAAACGAAATTTACATTTTAATCGTCTGTTTTATGGGGGTGTGCGTAGACAGTTCATTTCTGTATATGTCTTATCTTTCCAGCAATACGAATACATAAGTAAAAAATAAAATATCTTTCAGAGTACATTATAAAAAATACATATTTTAAATGTCTATAGAAAAATTCATTCAAAACTACCGTTTTTAAAAAAATTTCTGTTTGGATGATACGGCAGGTATTACACAAAAAGAAACTGGCACACCTGCCTAATATCGTTAGGGCTCCCGCGAGCACGCAGAAGTGTCGCAACACGACGTGGCATGGACTCAACTAATGTCTGAAGTAATGTTGCAGGGAACTGAACCATGAACCCTGCAGGGCTGTCCATAAATTTGTAAGACTACGAGGGGATGGAGATCCCCTCAGAACAGCACGTTGCAAGGCATCCCAGAGATGCTCAATAACGTCCATGTAAGGGAGCTTGGTGAGCAGCTCAAATATTTACACTCAGAAGAGTGTTCTGGTGACACCCTGTAGCAATTCTGGACGTATGGGGTGTCGCATTGTCCTGCTGGAATTGTCAAGTCCATCGCAATGCTCAATGGACTTGAATGGATGAAGGTGATCATACAGGATGCTTACGTACGAGTCATCTGCCAGACTCGTATCTAGACATATCAGTGGTCCCATATCACTCCAACTGCACACGCTCCACACCATTACAGAGCCTCCACCAGCTTGAACGGTCCCCTGCTGACATGCAGGGTCCATGGATTTATGAGGTTGTCTCCATACACGTACATGTCCATCTGCTCGATACAATTTGAAACGAGACTCGTCCGACCAGGCATCATGTTGCCAGTCATCAGCTGTCAATATCAGTGTTGACGGGCCCAGACGAGAAGTAAAGCTTTGCGTCGCGCATTCATCAATGGTACATGAGTGGGCCTTCGGCTCCGAAAGACAATATCGATAATGTTTCGTTGAATGGTTCGCACGCTGACACTTTTTGACGGCCCAGCATTTGAATCGGCAGCAATTTTGCGGAAGAGTTGCACTTCTGTTACGTTGAACGATTCTCTTCAGTCGTCGTTGGTCCCATTCTTTTAGGATCTTCTTCCGGCCGCAACGATATCGGAGATTTGATGTTTTACCGGATATCGCATCTTCACGTTACACTCGTGAAATAGTCGTACAGAAAAATCCCCACTTTATCGCTAGCTCGGAGATGCTGCGTCCCATTGCTCGTGCGCAGACTATAACACCACGTTCAAACTCATTTGAATGTCGATAATCTGCCATTCTAGCAGCAGTAACTGATATACCAACCGCGCCAGACAATTGTCGTCTCATGTAGGCGTTGCCGACCGCACCGCCGTATTCTGCATGTTTACATATCTGTCTATTTGAATACGCATACCTATACCAAATTCTTTGGCGCTTCAGTGTAGTTTGGTTGCTTATTTACAGCAATTCATCGAATAACTAGAAGAAACCACGTAAACTAATTTCGTTTAATAAATGTTGCGTGTTTTTTCTTCTTTTTTACGAAAATTTCCAATTCTTCCAAAACATTTAGGGAAGAACTTTCATCTGCGGTGTGGATAATTGATATACTACCTTGTATCTCACCTAATGTATGTTTAATTGTTCTCAAACGTTCTCCCAGTGTTGTATGACTTGAATTTAAATTGCAATGTTCGTTACAACGTGGCAGTTTTCACAGACTTAGTTTTAATAGTCGCTCCCTCTGCCGGCAATGCCTGCTCTTAGTAAAATTCGTTTCTGGCTGTAATTTCTGGACAGTGACAGTTGAATGTTGTTTGGTAGTCACTACCGTAATCTAGCCCCTCCTTCCATCTATTGTCCACGTTAAACAATGCCCAGTCCAAGTAATTAATAAGCGAAGTCTTTAATGAAGATTTGAGAGAAGAGAGGATTACAATCAGATGGTTCAAAAGGCTCTCAGCACTATGGAACTTAACATCTGAGGTCATGAGTTCCCTAGACTAGGAAATACTTAAACCTAACTAACCTAAGGACATCACACACCCATGCCCGAGGTAGGGTTCGAATCTGCGACCGTAGGAGCAGCACGGTTCCGGACTGAAGCGCCCAGAATCGCTCGGCCACAACGGCCGGCAGATAACAATCAACTTTCAAGTTTACTTAGTATCTCATGTTGAGATCGTTCCAGATCTTCTTGTGTAGGGGTCTGATTTTTGAAGCTGTAAATCTCCCATCAAGTCCTCACGGTTGCTTTGAGCAAAATAAATTGGAAGACTACTGCTTCAGTAATTTTTTTTACGTAAACATGTCTTCCACTGATTTTCTTACATTGTAATATATCATGCAGTATTTTGATTTTTGACATTAACAAAGCCGATATAACATTGTTCGCACCTATTATACAAAAATACGTCCGATCACATCAGAGGCAAACTTACGACTCTCACACCCTGTGAAAATAACAATATTCCAAAGGGTTTAAAATTTTTCTTAACTAATGGATTCCTAATAGTTTTCGTTACATTATTAATATTATTACTATTTCATGATAATCCAGAAATAAACATAGTAAACAGCACAGGATTGCGTAATTAATAACAAAAATTTTAAGTATGCAAATAATTCGCAATTTCAAATGTTTCTAAAAAATAGTTATAACCGTACATTCAGAACTAGAACATATTGATTATTGTTGTTGTGGTCTTCAGTCCTGAGACTGGTTTTATACAGCTCTCCATGCTACTCTGTCCTGTGCAAACTGCTTCATCTCCCAGTACGTGGTGCAGCCTACATCCTTCTGAATCTGCTTAGTGTACTCATCTCTTGGTCTCCCTCTACGATTTTTACTCTCCACACTGCCCCCAAATACTAAATTGGTGATCCCTTGATGCCTCAGAACATGTCCTACCAACCGTTCCCTTTTTCTAGGCAAGTTGTGCATACAGTAAAGCTGCATGCCCTCGGGAAAAATTACGGTTGTAGTTTCCCCTTGCTTTCAGCTGTTCTCAGTACCAGCACAGCAAGGCCATTTTGGTTAGTGTTACAAGACCAGATCAGTCAGTCATCCAGACTATTGCCCCTTCAACTACTGAGAAGGCTGCTGCCCCTCTTCAGGAACCACACGTTTGTCTGGCCTCTCAATAGATACCCCTCCGTTGTGGTTGCACGTGCGGTATGGCTATGTGTATCGCTGAGGCACGCAAGCCTCCCCACCAACGGCGAAATCTATGGTTCATGGGAGACGTGGGGGGGTTGGGGGGCATATCGATTATAGCACTGAAACTAAAGTATTTTATAAATTAATTACTTTTCATAAATTTTAGCTTGAAATATAACATACTGTGTATAAAATTATATGAAAGTTTTCAGAAAAGTGACTGAGACAATGTTAACCTGTCCAAAATTTAAAAAAAAATCTGGTATCGACAACTACTGTTGAAGAAACGTAATGCTAGAGGAGTATGTCCCGTTACACTACCGTCGGCCGAGTGGCCGAGCGGTTCTAGGCGCTACAGTCTGGAACCGCGCTGGTGCTGCGGTCGCAGGTTCGAATCCTGCCTCGAGAATGGATTTGTGTGATGTCCTTATGCTAGTTAGGTTTAAGGGGTTCTAAGTTCTAGGTGACTGATGACCTCAATTGTTAAGTCCCATAGTGCTCAGAACCATTTGAACCGTTACACTACCACTATCCTATACCACGCGCACTTTTGTTGACACCGTGCAATATGGCGGAGTGTTGTTCACTTTACTTTGTCTGTCGTCCCACCGCCTGTGGTTCTTTCTCTCTCCGGGAGCCTCGGAGGCCGTGGTGGGCGCCGACCGGCGCCACTTATCGCATCAGCGCTCGTTACGAGCCACGGCCGCCCGGCCGGACGCCGGGGTCGGCAGTGTCCGCGGGTACCCCACCGGCGGTCGCGTCGCGTCGTGTCGGCTGTGACAACCGCGCACTCACACCATGGCGACGCTGGGGACGCTCAAAAGGGGCAGCGTGCAGATCCAGAGGGCCGCCATCAAGGCCACAGGTGGGTCCACTCGCTACCAGCTACCACGGGATCCGCCGGTTTCCGCAACACCATACCACCACCAACACGAGCTTGAGCGCGTCAATGCCAGTGGTGTAAAGCATGGAATAACTACGTGAGGTCTTCTTTTTTGTGTCATCAGTCTCAAGGTATCAACCTTGTTACTATACACAGCTGTCATCTCTGACTGGAGAAGGACAGACGAGTCACGTGGGCGGTGGCACTCACAGGGACCTAATGCCTGCCTCCTGGCCAGTAATCACTCGTTCTCCTTGCTGTATGAAGTACTCTAGAATCTGTTCTAGACTGTATAGTTTTCTCTGTTGGTATACACTAAGCTGACTAAAGTCATGGGGTACCTCCGACTGTCATATTAAACCTCTGTTTGCCCAGTGTAGTACACCAACTCGAAGTGGCATAGATTCAACGAGTCGCTGGAAGACCCCTGCCGAAATATTGAGCCATGCTGCCTCTATATCCGCCCATGACTGCGAAAGTGTTCCTGGTCTAGCGGTTATAATGTTCAAATGGCTCCAAGCACTATGGGACTTAACATCTGAGGTCATCAGTCCCCTACGCTTACAAGGGAACCTCCCCATCGCACCCCCCTCAGATTTAGTTATAAGTTGGCACAGTGGATAGGCCTTGAAAAACTGAACACAGATCGATCGAGAAAACAGGAAGAAGTTGTGTGGAACTCCGAAAAATGAAGCAAAATATACCGAGTAGTCCATGCGCAAGATAGGCAACATCAAGGATAACGTGCGCTCAGGAGCGCCGTGGTCCCGTGGTTAGCGAGAGGTCCTTGGTTCAAATCTTCCCTCGAGTGAAAAGTTTAATTTTTTATTTTCAGACAATTATTATCTGTATCTCCGTCCGTCCGATACGAGGTAACTGCGCCGTATTATGGGGACGCTACACCTAAACGGAAAAATTTGAAAACATTAAAAACATAGGTTTTGACAGAGCACAGGGAAAACTGTTCGACTGTGAAACTGTTGCATTTATTGGTTGCAGTTTACGTGACAAGCGTGTTAGCTTTTTGGGAGTGATTATCACATCCACAAGAAAACCTAAATCGGGGAACCCGTTCGCCAAGTGTACAAGTTAAGTGGGTCGACAACATATTCCTCTCATGAGACGCACATGCCGTCACCAGTGTCGTATAGAGTATATCAGACGTGTTTTCCTGTGGAGGAATCGGTTGACCTATGACCTTTCGATCAAATGTTTTCGGTTCCCATTGGAGAGGCACGTCCTTTCGTCTACTAATCGCACGGTTTTGCGGTGCTGTCGCAAAACACAGACACTAAACTTATTACAGTGAACAGAGACGTCAGTGAACGAACGGACTGAACATAACTTCACGAAAAAAAAGAAACTTGTCACTCGAGGGAAGACTTGAACCAAGGACTTCTCGCTCTGCAGCTGCTCACGCTAGCCACAGGACCACGGCGCTGCTGAGCTCGCACTCTCCTTGATGTTGCCTATCTTGCGCATGGACTACAGAGTTCGTATATTTTGCTTATTTTTTCATAGTTCCACACAACTTCTTCCTGTTTTCCCCAATTGATCTGTGTTCAGTTTTTTAAGCCCTATCCACTGTGCCAACTTATAACTAAATCCGAGGGGGGTGCGATGGGGAGGTTCCCTTGTTAGAACTACTTAAACCTAACAAACCTAAGGACATCACACGCGTCCATGTCCGAGGCAGGATTCAAACCTGCGAGCATAGCAGCAGCGCGGTTATGGACTGAAGCGTCTAGAACCGCTCGGCCACAGCGGCCGGCGCTGGTCTAGTGATGTCCGATAGGATTCATATCGTGCGATCTGGTTCGCCAAATCGTTCGCTCTAACTGACCGGAATATTTTTCAAACCAACCGCGAACAATTGTCGCCCACTGACACGAGGCACTGTCATCTATAAAAAAAATCCATCGTTGTTTGGGAACACGACATCCATTAACGGCTGCAAGTAGCCGATTATCCAGAGGACCCAGTCCATTCCATGTAAACACAACATATACCATAACAGAGCCACCACCAACTTGCACAGTGCCTTGTTGAGAACTTGGCTCCATGGGTACGTGGGGTATGCGCCACACTCGAATCCTACCATCAGCTCTTATCAACTGAAATCGGTACTCATCTGAGCAAGCCACAAATTTATAGTCTTCTAGGGACCAGCCTATATGGTTACGAATCCTGAAAAGGCACTAAAAGCGATGTTGTGCTGTTAGCCAAAGCACTCGTATCGACCGTCTGCTTCCGTAGTTCGTTAATGCCGAATTTCGCCATACTGTCCTAATGGATACGTTCGTCGTATGTCTCACATTCATTTCTGCGATATTTCATGCAGTGTTGGTTGCGTGTTAGCAACTCTACGCAAGCGCGGCTGATCTCGATCGTCAAGTGAAGGCCATCGGCCACTGCGTTGCTACTAGTGAGAGGTAATGCCTGAAATTTGGTATTCTCGGCACACTCTTGACACTGTTGATAGCGGAATACTGAATTCTGTAACGATTTCCGAAATGGAATGTCACATGAGTCTAGCTCCAACTAAATTCCGAGTTCAAGATCTGTTAACTCTTGTCGTGTGGCCATAAACAAGTCGGAAACCTTTTCACAGGAATCACCCGACTACAAATGACAGCTCCGCCAATGCACTACCTATTTATACCCTGTGTGCGCGACACTACCACCATCTGTATATGTGCATATCGTTATCCCACGAGTTTTTGTCACTTCTGTATGTATTCCTTTCAAGATGCACACTATCTCATGGGAGTGGACAGAGAACCATGTATCCTATGTTTTCAGTTATTTGTTGGATGTATTCTAATTTCTGTCTTCCTCTGGTGCCATGGAACACGATACGCATGAGGTAGCATGAGCTACTCAGTGTATTTCAAAACGTCGCACACGAAAACGGGTTTTTTCAGGGCTAATACTTCGGGTCCTGTTGGTGATGGAAAGAGAGGGTCAAGTATTTTCGATAGCCCTGGAGCTAGGGACCATTTCTGTACTCAACAGAAGCATCGTCTTACTGTAACTGTCCAACAATACAGGGTCAGTACTTGAGTATTACTCACTTCCTTCCGTTTAGGCAAATAAAGCAATTCAATTGGTTGTTTTTGCTTTAGATGCGGTCTATGGCGCAAAAAAAAAAAAAAAGTTCAAATGCCTCTACGCACAATGGGACTTAACTTCTTTGGTCATCAGTCCCCTAGAGCGTAGAACTACTTAAACCTAATTAACCTAAGGACATCACACACTTCCATGCCCGAGGCAGGATTCGAAACTGCGACCGTAGTGGTAGCGCGGTTCCAGACTGTAGCGCCTAGAACCGCTCGGCCACTCCTGCCGGCTCTACGGTGCACCTTAAGAGATTTTGTAGATGCACCAATTAGTTCATGGCCGTTTTTCCGTAAAACATGGTTTTGGAGTACTAAAACCAAGCCTCCGATTTCAGAATGGCTATGCACAGCAAACAGCTGGTATTTTTACGAAATATTTCTGAGATCCAGATTCCGGCAACTTTGAAAATTTTCTTGCTGTCTTTATCGGTTTCCAAGATGCAGAGGTTCAAAGTCATTCTGCTTGTACACGTAAAATACGGTATGAGGCGAAAACTTGGCTTATAAAGTGACGTAGCAAGAACAAATATGCTGTAAAGCTTCTCCGCTATCATCAGATGGGTTTTGGGAATCCCATGTTAGAGTAGTGAGGTATATGCCAAATGTTTCTGCACATAAAATCCGGACTGAGGTGTGAAGGACTGTAGATATGCGTTTTTCAATTTCACGCAAGTAAACCATCAAAATTTTACTGACCCGTGTAGTTATTGTCGTATGAATGACTTGCCCTACTGTAGAAGGGAAAAGAAGGGAACCAGCGGAAAAAAGCTCCTATTGGAGCACACAAAAGGCGAATATACTCCCGTTTATTAAAAGACATTGACTGAAAATTGGGGGTACCAGCTGCCTCATGTACCTACCTCAAGCCTTTAAAAGAATTTCTCAAAAATTTTTGGCATGCGAACATATTCGCGCTATGTGATGCGGAGAGAGAAGGAGCCAGTGGCGGTACGAAAGAGGCGGAAAAATAATGAAAACTGAAAGGTAGTATACGAAGATTGTGGTACAGAAAGAGCAAAGGAGACAATGGCAGTGTGGGAGAAAGACAGCGACACAGTGGCAGTGGAACATGGTTGACAGTGACAGAACAGTGCTAGGGAAAGAGGGAAGGAGACAGTGCCAATGGGAGAGGAATAAAGACAAGGAAAAAGTGGAAGTGGGTGAGAGCCAGTAATAGTGAGAGACAGAGACAATGAAAATGCAATGACAACGAGGAAGAGAGAGATAGTGACAGTGAGAAGACACAGCAGCGAAGGAATGAAGAAAGAGCAAGAGGGGGACAGTAATAGCGAACGGAGACAGAACGAAGGGGATGTCTGTGAGAAAAGGAACAGTGACAGAGAGACACCAAGAGATAATGACAGTGAGTGGTTAATGAGCGAGAACGGTAGCTAGGAATGCATGGGTATAAGCAACTTAAAGCGATGGACTAGTGGGTGTGAGCGAGTTACAGTTGACGGAGATTATGGTGGTGAGAATTAATTTGCACATTAAAACGAGCGCGAATATGTCGCATGCCAAAATCTTTGGGAAATATTTAAAGGTGTTGAGGGAGGTACGTGTAGAATGCGGCGGCTGGTACGCAGTTTTACAGTCAGACTGTTTTAAGAAACAGGAGCATATTCGCTTTTTGTATGCACCGATAGGAGCATTTTTCCTCTGGCTCCCTTTAGTTTAAAAACACATCCTACCGTGCTGTCGCTTCTTTCCGGCAGTGTTTCCCGCATGTTACTTTTCTCACCGATTCTGCGGAGAAGCTGCTCATTTCTTATCAGTTCACCTGCTTTTCAAAATCCATCTATGGCACCACATGTCAACACTTCCATTCATTCCTTTTTCAGTTGTCACACACTCTATGATTCACTACCATACAATACTGTGCTCCAAAATGTACGTTCTCATACATCCCTTTCTCGGATTAAGGGCTATGTTTGATGTTAGTAAACTTCGTTTGGCCGGAAATGTCCGCCCCGAAGCTCAGTGGTCAGCGTGACGGATTGCTCTCCTACGGGCCCGGGTTCGATTCTCGGCTGGTTCGGGGATTTCCTCCGCTCAGGGACTGGGTGTTGTGCTGTCTTCATTATCATTTCATCCCCATCCGACGCGCATGTCACCCAATGTGGCGTCGAATGTAGTAAGACCTGCACCAAGGCGGCCGGACCTGCCCCGCAAGGGGTTCCCGGCCAATGACGCCAAACGCTCATTTCCAATTTTTTTTCTGCAAGAAATGCCCTTTGCCTGTTCTAGTGTACTTTTTATGTTCTTCTTTCTTCGCCTGCCATGTATTATTTTCCTTTAATAGTGGCGGAATTCCTTAACTTCGTAGTCCCAGATTTCGATGTTAAGTTTATCGCTAAGCACTTTTCTATTTCTCCTCATTACTTTCGTCTTTCTCGGGTTTACTCTCCATTCATATTCTGTGCTCTCTAGACTGTTCGGACGACCTAATGCGCAAAAAGGAGAGATTTTGTCACGATATCCCTCAGTAGACATCCAACATCTGTACCAATCAATGTGAAGCCGAATAATTGCTTGCGTAGGAGCTGGAGGTGGAAAATCGTATTATTACCTTGCTTAGTTTGTGAAGCTCTTTCTCTTTTATACATCACCCGTTTTACTTGTGATTATAATCGGTTTTTTGTCTGTACATGTACATCACATCTACCGATTTCCAGCCCATTCAGGTAATTTATTCGTGATGCGTCTTTTTTTTCTTAGGGTGTATTTCAGCAAGAGGTACACAGAAAGAGTTAGTGCACTGTACACGCTCGTTTCGCAGTCAGGTAACAGGGCAACCACTCAAAATGGTCAACGAACACTTTGTGCAACTATAAGTTTAAATTTTTAATGAAAATTGTATGAAAGTTCCTGCCTTGAAAATAGGCATACAAAGACTGTAATTCTATAGCTAGAAATTTAATCGTACCTGGAAAAAATTTTCAACAACGTAATTCGTTCATGTGTTTTGCGATTCTCAAAACCATCTTACTGAAATCTTCCATTTCCGTTTGTTAGAACAATTTGTAAAGGGGGGGGGGGGCATTAGGGGTTCATTACAATTCACTGTCGCACTTGAGCAGATGTAATTTCGATGGATTTCACCCAAGGCTCATCTCAACAAGAAATATAATATTGCTTCGCATATTACGCGTCACAATTTGTTTTTGAACTTGTCGTCCTCACATGACTTCATTAATAAATTCGAATATATCTTAAACTTACGTAATCAACGCTAACAAAGGAGCAAAAACATAAAATGTGGATAAACATTCACGAACTCGGCACTCTGAAGGTTCCT